>NC_083644.1:21713892-24113892 GCF_963576545.1 Limanda limanda | reverse complement strand
TACTGACACAGCAGTAAAGTGTCTCAGTAAGCTTTGCTGAACTGGTGCGAGAGGTGCTAAGGGAAATTCTGGTCGCTCCTCATAGATTTTTGGTCGCATTTGCCACCAAAACGGTTGCACTCTGGAGCTTTGATCAGTATCTTTATAACAATATCAATAATTATAGTATATATATTATTTATTTATAATAATTATTTGAGAGTGAATGTGAATGGCTGTTTGTGTAGCTATGATCACTCGTCTGTCACCAGAACCCCAGCAGGTATTAGTATTTTATATCACTATGTTATAATAATATCCTTATTGGGACCTATTTATTTATTTATTTATTTTTTAAGCCAGTCACTTTAATGCCTATTTCTTAACCAGTCAATTTCCAAACAGACAAATGATGCTGTTAATCCAAGCAGAACGCTGCTGTTTCCTTAATTTGATTAATTAAAACCAATGTGGTCTTAACACAGCATAAAATAGAAGCTTGAATTAAATATAATTTTTGGGTTTGTCATTTTGTACACTTATTTGTATCTGATTGATAAATACACCGACTGAGATCACTTTTATTCTGAGTTGATGGGACTTCCAGTGGTAAATTCCACAAATTGTACAATTACGATATGCAAACTGTTTCTGTTAAATATTTCAAATGGAATTTCCCCTTTGAACGTTGTGACACGAAGTATTTCAGCAGCCAGTGAGTGAGGCCGGTTTATCTGTTTCTGTGTGAGACGTTGTCTGTAAAGTGATGATATTATCTCCTTTAGTTGTGCTGGAGCTGGGAGGCCCCTCTGAGACAGGCGGCTCTGAGTTTGTTGGAGGAAGAATGTGAATTTTACACAGACAGATGCCTGGTGCTGCGCTTTTGTTTAACTGGCCTGTGTTTTGTTTTTATTACTTTCTGTGACCTCATACAGTTAAAGCACGGATTGTGAGCTTACTTTCTGTGATTTCAGATGTTACATTTAATTGAGCTAGATGTTCATTGTACAGTGGAGTAAAGCTGTGAAAAATGCAATCTCCCACTAGAGGTGTATAAGTCAGTGCAGTGTATGAGCCTCTTTCTGTTTGATTTGCAGTGTAGTGATCCTATCTTTGTCAGTTCTGCTACTGAGAGATGATGTGTGTATTCCCCTCCCAGTGCTGGAATGCTGTTGTCCAGCCAGGGTGGAAAAAAATAGCAAATAAAAATTTTGTTTAAGGAGCTGAGTAATGTTACCCTGTGCATCCCCCAAGGGGGCCTGTGCTCTCTTGAACTGGTGATTAATGGCCCCACCCCCACCGCCCACTTTCCTCTTCACCAAAGAGGGGTGTGGTGCGCTGATTGGCACGCCAGCAACTCAGGCAGCATCCGTGTGGGGGCTAAGAGCTCACTACTATGGCGGCGTGCCAATCACCAAGCCCCAGTGGTTCTTACCAAGTGTGTGATCTGGTGAAAAGCCGTGGTGGGCAATCCAACCATCCCCATCCTCCCGTGTGGAGGTGTGCCTCTTTCATGAGTCATTAGAATGCAGCTCAATGTTTAGTGCCCTGAGGGACTTATTTGTATTGTGTAGGGTTTATGTTTAATCTGAAATTCCTTTTTCTTCTAGATTTTTTTTCTGTAGCTGCAGGGCAACAATTTAACGCAGCACCTGCCTCTCCCACAGAGGTCCCAGCTCTCATCTATCAGTACATGTCTTCTCAACTTAAAGGTGAGGGGTGGCAACAAGGAGGGGGGGGGGGGGAGAAGGGGAGCGTGCAAGCAGAGGATAGAATAACATTAAGGAATGTAGCAGATATAGTGGCAGGAGTAATGTTATATCCTACCCCAAACAGCTGATTTTACACCTAGATAAAGCGCTCAGCTGTGCGTCAAAGACACAGTGTCGAGCGGAGGGACAGAGGTCCTTCCCAGGCAGGGTTTGGCAAACTTTACAGCAAATTAACTCAATCGACAAATGACTTCTCTGGGATCTAATTACATGTTTGTGTTTGGATTCGTACTTTTTTTTTGAACCACTCCTCTTTTGTCTAACGTGTGATGGCTGTTGCCTCCCGGTTCAATCTCTGAGCATCAGCTTTTCCACCGTTTCATCAGTTGTCACCTGAAAAGAATCTGCCTAACGTGGTGCAATCTTTCCTGTTAATATGATGAAGTCTGATGTTTCTTCTTCGTCACTCTCACTCTGAGTCATTACAACCACCTTACCTCAAAACTTCCTGTCTTTTGCAGTATGAATACACAGTTTAGATCGTTTCACCTCCCAAACAACGGCACGTTTATTTCAGTAACACGAAGCACAATTTAAAGCTTAACTTGGATTATTCCTCATGTATTCTTGTTGTACTTGATCTAAAGGAAACCTGTACATTGAATACCCAGCCACAATGAGCTCTCGTTTATTTTTGAATGCTCCACCAGTTTGCCTCCAGCGCATGAAGAATGTGTTTTTAAGGCACAGTTTCAAGGAACTCATGATCCTTGCCATGATCTGTGTGAATAACTGTTGCGTCAGTGAGTCAGGATGAGACCTGGTCTGAGTGTGGGTGCATGGATACAAGAGCCCATATAACCCTGACATTTTATATCTTTTCTTACATCCTCTAGGACAAGGCTTAACTCTGCTTTTACTCCACACAATTGGATCATGTGAGGTACAACTAATAAACAACTTCAACGGCATTTGTAAAACATCACTTGGAAACTACTGCATTGGTTCCATTTAAAAATGCTGCTGATTTTGACATTTTGAACGGAACAAAACATAATCTCAACAACATTATCAAAGTAAAAAAATTAAGTTAAAAACTTAAAAACAGTACTCCAATTATTTTTGTTCATGTGTTTCTGGTTCTTTCTTACCGTTTTATACAAGAAACTAAACCAGACACTATTAACTTTATACTGTAGTGTTTGAATTTTAACTGCAACTGAAGACCAAGGCGATTACGCAATTTAGAATTACAGCACATTCAAAAGTTTTTTAGATGTGATTTTTGCGTGCAACATTGAAATTGCCCCAGAATCATCGTCTCCTTTGAAATCCACTGTGGTGTGACCAGGATGTGATTGATGCTAGAAGGATTTGGAAAGCAGACATGCAGCGAGAGTGCAAGACCAATGTTTTCAAAGTAATGGTGATCTCTTTTTCACATCTTTTCATTTTACTCCTTTTTTAGACTGATTGGAAAAATACCTTCATCAAACATTAACAACATTAAGCAAACTTCGCATTCCTAATTTCTGATGTTAAAACCAGCTACAACCAGTGTGTAGCTGCAGTCTGAATGAAGACTGTGCACATGCTGTGTGAATCTTTGCTGATACCTCTTTTTGGAAAGATTGTTCTGTGTGACATTTTGATGGCAGAGGCACAGAAGGCACAGCAGCCAAAACTTGAAATGGGTTCCTGCAATTTAAATACAAGTGAAGTTCCTCTGTCCCTACAAGAGTTCCTGTGGCTGGCTAAATGGATTTGCTGTCAAGTCGATATTCACTCAGTTTTTGTATTTTGAGGATACCTTTGTATTTTAGCTCTTCTCTGGATGTAGTGATCAGGTTGTTTCACACCATATTCCAACAAGGTTATCGAACAGAATTCATATATTTTGGTGTTTGATGTAGTTTCTAAATATATAGTACAACTACAGGTCAAAATGGAAGTACGGTAGATTGTTGTAATAAATGACCAGTGTTTCCCATTAATCTTCTACACTTCGGCACCCACCGTTTTGTAATTTGGACCGCCACAGTTTCAAAATGAATCAAACTATGTTTACACTTCTCTTAATCACATAAGAGATATCTTACTTAGCGTATAGCTGTGTGCAATTAGACCTCCAAGTTTAACTGCAGTTGTGTGCGTAACCTCCAGTGACATCAAGGCAGTACTCTCTCTCACGTGAGCAATGTTTATGCACGTGCAATTGCATCCTGCTACCAGGAAAGAGTGAAGAAATTATGTGGGATAAAGCTCAAGACACAAAATCCATCCAGAAAGTTAGGATTTGACCTACCCAATGTTGAACAGTGGTAAAGTTGTTCCTGATAAGTCCCCTATAGTTCCTCTTGTACACCTGCAATTGGTTTGACCTGTCCCATATAAATCATTATGCAGTTGTAATTGTGAAATCGTATTGCCTAGTGGGGTAAATTCAGGTTTACCAGAAGCTGCTTAAGTTGGTTTCTTCTGAACAATAGTATTTCAGGATTTGGTGGCGGTTGATTGTGGTTAGGATTTGCCACCCAAGTGATTCTCTCCGTCTCTCCATTGACTGCCTGCGTCTGTCAGTGTGGACGGGAGCCCACGATGGTTTCGGGGCAGGTGTCTGTGCCTTCCTGGCCTCTGCAGCCTGATACTTGATACTAAACTAATCTAGCTGACTTAAGGAACCGACTCTTTAAAGGGAAAAACTTCAGTAAAGCCTCTTTTGTCTGAGCCCCTGGATCTGCAGTTCTTTAGCTGCTGCCTGGTCTGACTCCGTTTAGCTTCTCACCGCTGTAACAGTCGAGCTGATGCAGTTAGACGCTCCTACACTCTGCCAGTAAATGTGTTAGGATGGCAGGACAATGAGTTACCAGTGAATTTGATTTCAGGGTCTTAAATTTTAATCCTAACCTGTGAATCCTTTTTTTCACCATACACGTGTTGTGGTAGATTGGTTTCAATATTGGTCTAAATTCAATTATGAAAGAAAGGTATACAATTTAAAAAGTTTTAAGGTATTTGCTGATTGATTTACAAGCCCATTGCAGTTTATTGCAGCTGCTGAGACCTACACTGAACTCTGAAAGCTATTGAAATTATCCGGAGTTGTTGTATTTGAGAACGCGAATGTCTGTGTCACTTTCTGTGAGAACACAGCAGGAGATTCTCCGGAGGATACACCGTGACCGAATGGGAATGTTGATGACGTTTTTACACGAGATGGACGCAAAACTAAATTAAAACAAATATCTCAGGATAGAAAAAAGAGCTGCTATACAACGAAGAAGCAAAATGCCGTCTGCAAGCTGCACCACCTCTCACCTGAAAGCTCTGAATTAATCTGTCTTGTTGTGAACGCATCTGAGAGGAGTCTTCTGCTACCGTGTTCATATGTGACAGGCAAACTCAATGTCTGAAACAGCTTAAGTTACATTTAATTCAGTTGGCTCTTTATCTATAACTCAATCTAATGCAGACTAATACATAAATCCTCCCTTCGTGAAGCTTTTCAGCTTGTGTTGAGACGGATGTCGATTTAATCCAATGGTTGTTTTGGAGGCTGCAGTTTTTGGAGAGATTGAAATTGTTTTGAATTTTATGAAAAGGTGTTTCTATTATTGTGTCCACCTCTCTTTATAATGCAGTGCAGTTCTACAGCAACAAACAGCAAAAAACAACAACAAACAAACAGCATCTAAAGTCATGTAGCTGAATGAGCACTTCTCTGAATCAAAGACATTTGTTAGGCTGATTTAATTTTAGCTGGGTGGAGTTAATAAACTGTCAGTTGAGTATAAGGTCATATGTCTGTCCTATCCTGCTTAACTGCAATGGCTGTGCTATAGTTTACTTCAGCCTCACCCCAACACTGAGTACTCTAAGTTCTTTTCAGATTCCAATGTTGTTTTACCATAATTAGAAGTTTGTTTAGCTAAACTAATTGTTACCCTCTAAAGGTTTGGCCGGGCCTTCACTGAGGCCTGGCTACGCCGGGCGGCCCCTGGGTTGGACTCTTTAAAGTGTTGATTTGCCTTTTGTGACAGGCTGACCTGTGGCCCCGGGGCCTGGCCCGGGTGTGGTTGGTGATTGGAGACACTACCTTCAGTTCATAGTTGTGCGTAAGATTTCAGACAGCTTTTAAATCATTCTGACCACAGGGCAAAAGTTTTAAGCCCCTTGGCTCTGCAGTAAGAGAAATTACTTGCGCCCTGTTGACCAGTGACCTCACGTGTCATGTAGCAGACCAGCTAGCACAATCTACTCATGTTTTTATTTGCAATGTTACTCCATGTTTCTTTTAGTTCATTAAATATGATCAGGTCTACTTTCAGTCTCAAATGATTCATGTACAAACCAGATTTTTTCTATCTTGCTTATTTACTCAATTGTTCTTTGAGGTCGGTAGTACCTCAAAAATCACCTGGGCCTCAATGTAAAGTTTTAAGCTTTCCATCCAAAATTTTAAACCTGGCATATGATGCTGAATTTGTTGTAGTCTTATTGAAGCTGTGCTAAGGGCCTGCTGGTCAGTGCTGCCACCTGAGACACTGCATGTTTCCAAAACAGATCTACATCAGTCATCTCTGATAGATACAAGCAATCTACAGGAGTCACATTGTTTTTCTGGGGGGCTCTGCATTAAGATTGCTTGACGATGCAGAGGGGAGCCATTCTTATGCTAATTGGCGACTACATGTGTAGCTGATACTTTCTCAGCACAGTACCACAGTTCTCGCTGTGAGGATCACACGTCTCGTGATTTTTCTCTGTGTTCATTTATATTTTCTCCATCTTTTTAGTTGGTAGAATTTGTGGCTTTAAAAAATTATTTTGATGTCATCCACCCATGTGGATGCGATCAATGTTTTTTGAATAGCTTAATTTAAATGAGATCTTACCGGCAAATAACATGTTCTCTGGTGAAAATTATCTTTTGTATTAAGTTTAATTTAAGAAAGTGAACCATTTACTGTAATGCATGCATACGTGTCAGGCATTCATTATTTTTGTTGAGGTTGATCTTGAGCAAAGCTTCCAAGTTTATTTATTCATTCCCAACTCGTCGTAAAGGACGTCTGCAGAGCTTCATAGGAGCTGGTCCTCAGGAGATGGGTGTGGACTCGGCTATTGAACAGGTAGCTTCTTAGACCCCTCCCCTCTCTTCCAGGTATATATCAGCTTCCCATAGATTCCTATAGAAGCTTCTGCTTGTCCACTCTGCATCTGTAGTCCACATCACTCACTCAGAGTGAGGAAAAGAGAGTTGTGGAATCCTGGAGCCAGTGGAGCAAACAGCAGCAGCTCTGCTCAATCTCAGCGCCAACATGTTGTACCTGGAGACAGGGACCGCTACATCCTACAGTGAGGTAAGACCAGCTGCTTATGGGGCCTCGGCCCTCACTCCCATTCCTTTAGTGGGTTTCCTGGTGAAAAAGACATGTGAAACACAAGTAAAATGCCTCACGCTTTGGGATTACAGTTTAATGTCAGTGTTCCTAATGATCCAAAATCTTGGATACATGTGAAAAATTTGTTTCCTGACACAGGAATGTTTTGGGTGTAACCGATAAATTGAATTCTGAATACGTAAAACATAAATATATGGATACACTAAAATACAAACAGCTTTTTTGAATACAGTAAGAATTACGTAGAAGATTTTGAAGCGGGTGGAAGGATTTAGCATTTGATTGTGTGTGTTTGCGTGCACATCTGTGTGCGTGTGTGGCTCTCGGGAATGTAAACACCTGGAGGATTTTTGAATGTACCCTTATAAAATCTCAACTGTCTGACTGGGAGATCCATTATTCAGTCCATGTGATTTACTTTTTTACATTCAGTCTGTTTGTTGTTGAGTGTTTTAATGTGGGAGAAAATCTGACTTCCAAAAAAGTTTTGAAGCGTTTTGATTTTCTGCAGTGATAAATATCTGTTCTCTGCAAGGAATCTTTCATGGAAAAGCTCTGAAAAATATAAAGTAAATAACATTATATAAGCAAATACCATCATCTACATCATTGCAATGATTATAAACTGCTCTGTAAAAAAGTTTGGAGAGCAGGACACTCACGGGTTCCGTGTTTGTCATTTTTTCTTTGTGCGTCTGACATTTCCATGAAATATTCGTCTGCTCTTTCAGCAAAACAAAAGTCTTGATTTTTTAATTAATTAATCATCATTTTTTTAAAAACAATCATTAGACTTATTCCCATTTTTCACTATGAAAGCGTAAGCATCCTGACTGATGGATCTGTGTTTGCAGAGCTCGATGGTAAACACTGACAGGCTGTTTTAAAGTGAATTAAACATTAAAAGGAGTTTGTACTGAAGTTATTTTCAGCTCCTTTTTTAATATTAAATTCCACATCATTGCATTATTCTAACTTTGTAAAAGTGTATGGTTTCAAAGCAAGTAAATGTAACCGTTACAATTACAAGCCGAGTTGACCTTTAAGGCGTGTTTGCTTAAAAACAGCTAAATTTCTCTGACTTATCGAATCTGTATGAAATACGTGAAATATTTGCTGTAGTTTGAGGATTGTTATCATCAGTTTTATGTCTCAGCCATCATTTTCCTTTGACATTGATTTTTCCACTGAACTACAGGTTTGTGTTTTTTCTTTTACCAACCAAATCCTTAACTAAAACTTAACAACGAGCAAGTGAGCGGTGACAGATTCTCAGATTGCAGGTTGCAGATAGCAGGTGTGTCGGGTCACTGTCTTTTAAGTTGTTGAGCAGGGGGTCTTTAAGTGGTGTCCGGCTCAATCCCCCCAGTGTGTGAGGTATCAGGTTCCCCCTCCCCCATCCCCAGTCTCCAGGGAGCCGTTGCAGCCATTAGAATGTGGCCGACCAGGCGCTGCTGTTTAGTCCAGGGTCGTAATTGCTTTAATGGTGTGTTGATGTAGATACAATCACCTTCTCTGCCCACCCCAGCAGGTAAAAGGAATAGATAGACCCCCACCCAGCCCCACCTCAACCCCCAACCCACGGTGAGCCTTTAATGCCTCCCTCCCCTGTGGTCACTCATCACCGTCCCCGAGATGCTCTTATATTCTGGCCCTAGGTAGATGGAGCAGGTCAGCAGAGAGTCTGGAATGGGAGTTATTTCCCCTCAGGCCAGGTCTGCTCTGGTTCCTGTCATCTATTGGTCGTTCAAGCTTTATCAGTGCTTACACTTTGTGACCATAGCAGCAGCAACTGGAGACATTGTGTATTTTATGTTAAAGATGTAAAATTATATAGTTTTATCTTTTCTAGCACTCCAGTATGAGGCAAAACTTGAGTTTATGTAACTATTTGGTTTCCATGGTGCTACGCTGATAGATGTTCTGCTTGTGTGTTGGGTCACATAATCTCTGCTGTTTTGTGACCCCAGTACTGTTGATACTTTAACAGATTAATCAATGAACAATAATCCCAACCTTTGAACTTTCACAGACATTAATGTACTGACAGGGAGGGAGCAGAAAATCCAAAGCTGAAGATGAACATGATTTGCCTTGAGTCAGATAAGATAAACAAATAAGATACTGAATACTCAAAGCTTTTAGTGCATTCATGTGGTCATTGACATCTTGATAAATACAAGTCAAGGAATAATTTGAATGTGTTAGTATGCCATACCGAATGCCGCTGTGTTGGCGTTAGCAGTAAGTTTTAAATTAGCACTGTCATGTATATTTGAAATATGCCCGATATGTGATCTGGATAATTCAGATTCCTACATTGTATTGAACAGGCCTTCATCCTGAAGGTCACCAGGCTCCTTTTCCTTTTGGGCTGAAGTGCTTAGTCCAGGTTTTTTCTCAGACAAAGACACTGAAGGCCTCAAACAGACAGAGCAACCTTCAAAAACATTATTAAAGGCTGCTGAGGCTGACAAGGCTGCTGATTTATCGTGCTCCTGCTTACAAGCCTGACATCCCAAAGGCCTAAACACAGCGTCGGCTATAAACAGAAGGAATTTTTAAGAGCAGCTAAAGTGGTTATTAAATGGTTGCTGTATTATAGTGGAATAAGATCTGATTAAAGGAAACGAGGAGAAGGTCTTAAACTCCCTCGCACAATCTTTTCAAAGCTTATATCCCACTTCCAGTCAATTAAACTCTAAACCATGATGAGTTTAGGTGAGACTCTGCCTCTCTGGGCCTCACTATCTGGTCAATTATGGCTTTATCCTCATTCCTCATCTTTGATCCTTATATTTATTTAGACCATGAGACACATTATCCAGGGCCCTGTGTCTCATGTTAAGTATTCTATGTCAGGCATTTTGCTTTATGTCTGTGCTTTTATCTATGTTTGGTCCCTGGCCAGCACCCACCTTCTCTTTAGGCTAATAATTTGACATCAATAATTGGTGCCTGTCACATTAACCTTTGCAGCTGCCAGCATCGGCTACCAGAGGAGCTGGCATCATCTCTGAATGGCTGAGCACCTCAACAGCAGTGTATTGCACCATAGTTCTAAAGAATGATCATGATCTCTGACTCCTTGCTTACGGGAAATTACTGTGTAAACAGAAATCTGTGTCAGTGCAAAACAAAGAACAGTTTCCTTCACACTAATCTAAGCTAAAAAAATATATCATGTAACTAAAAAGCTTCCGTTGTTGTTCGTCACAAAAGGTTGGACCATCCCCATTTTTACTGGTCTGAGTTCAGATGCACCTGGGCAATCCTCCGCCCATTGACTTTAACCCTTCCTAATTCATATGTGTAATTAGCCCATTGTAAGGAAGTGTGTGTCGGGAAGCCGTGCTCTGCTAGAGGCTGCAGGACTTCCACCAGATAGGAGTTCTTTCTTTTTTATTGTGTGTGTTCCATTCACAAAACACTTGTCTCCTAACACCTGCATGCCCACTGCAATTGTTCACCAGTCAAGCTCTTATAAGCTCTGGTGTCATTGTTTGCGGGGGGGGGGGGGGGGGGGTGCAGGGTTAAGCAGCTTTGCACCGCACACACAGTGACCCTCACCCAAACAGCGAGCTACCCTCTGGCGCTGTTACAAGTATGCTGCGGTTGACTCGAATGACCTCTCTCAGGTGTGTCTGTCTGACTCTACGAGGCTGACTGTTTGTGGATTTGTGTGTAATAAAGCAGCAACATTGCTCCACGAGTCACTAGCTTGAGATTAATAGTTATATAGTCTAACTCATCAGTGTTTTCTTGGTCATCTGGCTCACCGCTAACACCTGGCAGTGCCGTGGGTGTGAGCTGGACAGCTGTGGGCGGCCGTGCTTGAAATAAACAAGAGGCCCTGGAGAGATTAATGGCTGTCTGAAGAGCAAGGGTGATGGCACCTCGTCCAGGAATGTGCCATTTATAAATGGAAAGGAATGGGGTGAATGGCAAGCAGAGCAAGCAGGAAGGGACTGGCTACGACCCAGGCGTATATTTCCCTTCCTGTTAAAAGGCAGACATTTTAATTCCATTCCTCCCGTCTGAATTGTTCAGACTGTGGAAAGGGGATCAGGAGCAGAAGTAGCAGGACATTGATCAAAAACAAGCATGGCCTGATGGTAATTAGTGACATAGAGTTTATTGTATTTTCACGGTATATAGTCATTTCTAAGGCCAATTATGGCAGATGTTATAGCATGTGGGATCAGGGAGGAGCAAAACCGCTAACACAACACCACAAAAGATGATTTGTGTTGCTCTGCTTTGTCGTGATTTTTTTTCTTTTGAAACAAGATCTCAACTTCCTTGTGCATAATGTCTTCATATTTTATGAGCCTTCACCAGCTTCTCCATGTGTCTTTCTTACCTCAAACCGTGGGTTCTTCAATGATTTATGCAACATAAAAATATATCACCAGATTTTGCCAGGTTTACAATGTTTATGTAGTTTGACATGACAAGTGACTGATCAGACGTAGTTGGTTCTTACATATCCGTGTTTCACGTATTTTTGTTTTAGATTGTGCTTTGTCTAAAGTCCTTGAAATTCTTCTTCAGTTAAAACACTGTTGTTCTCTCCCCTCCCCTCCATTTTGTCTCCAGTCGCAGTACACAAACCTGGGGCTCCTGAACAGCATGGATCAGAGCATTCAGAACGGTGGTTCAACATCCACCAGCCCCTACAACAACGACCATGCACAGAACAACGTGACAGCCCCATCACCCTACGCCCAGCCCAGCTCCACCTTCGACGCCATGTCTCCCTCACCGGCAATCCCATCCAACACAGATTACGCTGGCACTCACACTTTTGATGTGTCCTTCCAGCAGTCTAGTACAGCAAAGTCTGCCACCTGGACGGTAAGAAACTTTCTGCTACATTTGTGAAAGTAGTTATTGACGGGCTAACCCTAACCCTAACCAATTTGTCATCCTTAAATGTCCATCAGTCCTCTACACGTACACTAACATGAATCAGTGTCCTCTTATGTGCTGAGTCAGTATTGGTCCATGACATATGAGATTTCCATAACAATAGCTAGTAAGATGAATTAATGTAAAGCCTGGCAACAGGGAGTGAGCTAATCTGGCCTCTGTGCAAAGGTAAACCCACCTACCAGCATCTCACAAGTTCACTAATTCACTTGACATAACTTGTTTGTGGGCTCTGAACCAAACAGACATAAGAGTGGTGTCAAGCTTCCCGTCTAATTTAAAATGGAAGTTTAGCAAGAAAAGAAAAGACAGAGAGAACATCTCAGTCTTACAACAGCTTCCTATTGGTGAAGACCACACGTTTGTGTCTCTATAGGGCAAATTCAGACTGTCAGGTAAGTTATCAATCACGGTATCCTCTGCGTGGACATTCAATATTTCTGGTGTTGTGATTGTACATTACTGTTTCCTGATGAATCTAAATATACTTATATGGCAAATTAGTTTTGTAAAGTTTTGTGTGTCATACAGCAGGACTATGCACGTCATTGTAACTAAAGAACCACAGAGGCATATTAATGTTCTAGCTGTCATAATTTGAAGAGGAGTAAAGATGATATAGAGACACTTTTACTGTTGAGCTCCTTATCTGACAATCTTTGCTCAAGGCAGATTTAGGTGCAAATCATCTGAAAATCCCTCATTGCATAACCTCATCTCGCAGGAGAGAATGCCCTTTTGAATAGCTTCAAATAATTACTAATTCACAGGTATTTCTCGCAAAGGCTCAGACTTTACACTTCACCTGCTGATAGAATAAAGACTGAAGGGCATCATCAAACTACTAGGCTGTCAGATACATTAATCAAAGCTTTTAAATGTAAATCTAGCTGTACAAATGATTCTCTGCTCTTACATATTCCTCATGTTTACTGACCATGTTCTGATCATGTTCAAATCCCAGTTTACACGCAACTTGAGCAGAGTTCACCGGTACTTTGTTGATGACAGAGGTAAACAGACTGAGCAGTTGGTCCAGGTGTGGTGATGCCCTGTGCAGGCTGCAGATATCCCCATGTGATGCTCCATAAACCCACACAACCAGCTCCTCCTGCTCTGTCATTAGGCATGACATGGCTGAGGGACAGCTGTTGCATCAGAGCACAGTTGCTTGGTTTGGTGTCTGATGTACACCGCTCTGTGAAATCACTGTGACAGCATCACAAGTCCGGGGGATTGAATGCACCCTTGTGGACGACATAGGTGACACTTTTTTGTTTTTTTACATTGGTTTCTGGACAGTTTGGATAGAATCCGAATGTTACAATTTCGGGGCGTCTTGGGCTAGATGTGGAGTGTTGATAACGTCATGGTGCTTCAATACAGCAAATTATTTCCAAGTGGTGACTTCGGATTCGACATTTTCAATGGAAATGGTGATTAAAAAGGCCTATCATTAGTGGGAGATAGAAAAAAAACACCCCACACCTGCTGTTGAAACTGTTGAAAAACCTGCTGAGCTCAATGCAGTGACTTTAATGCACTGTGTATTCCAAGTAAACAGGCTGAACTCAGGGAGTGCTGGGCGATCTCACCTTATTCCTCCCGAGTGTGGGATTTTGACACTCACCCAATTCCCAGACTGCCTCACTCATCCCTCTCATTTTCACAGTCCAAAAAACAAAAGTGTTTGTCTCATGTGCAACCGTGAGGAGCTGTGGAGTGTGGTTTGTGAGAGGCACGCCCCAGAGCCTGAGCCATACTGGTTTAGGACACATCCCCGTCATTGACACATGAAGTGCAACAGACTTTGTGTCCCAAAGTCAAAACATATGATGCAACACAATTGTTTTTTAGGTCTGAATGGGGTAAAAATTGAGAATTTGACTTTTACTCGTTCAGATTTTTCACATTTATATATATTTAAATACCTGAAAATGAATTAAGTGAAAAATAATTCCCTTTCCTCTGTTTATTTGATTTATAATCTTTAAAGATGGAAAAAGTAAATATATAACAATAAAATAATGATATAGATTAGATACAAATTTAAAGAAATAATCTGTCACTATTATAAACAATGCTAAATAACGTACAGTCCTTCTCCTGCTCTCAGTTTTTAGGAGGCTCTTAACACATCTAAACTTCATTGTCCTAGCAGAATTATAAATGGAAATTAAAAAAATAAACCCCTTAACATGAAGTTACTTTGTTGTGTTAATGAATGAGCCACAGAAATGGTCTCTTTTAATCTCATTCTCAGAGATGTGTTTTCATTTGATGGTCAGGTTATGAGTCAGTGCATCGTCCACCGGCGACAAATCCCTGTCACTTAATCCAAAGAGTATTTGTGAGACTTTTCGCTCACTGAACATCGTTTTGTTCTGCTGATGATTTTCCATAACAGAGACAGTCATTTTCCCCGTTGTTCGGCAGCAGCTATTCTAAAGAGTGGTGATTACAGTGTTGGTTCCCATTTTGAAGGAGGCTCCCTCACCTGATCTCAGGTGATCTGTCTCAAAGCTCTCATAATCGCAGTGCGATAGCTCAACTGCTGGACTGACGGACTGATGGCGGCGAGCCACTGAAGATGTCACCAGCACGGCTTTGCTCAGAGCATAGATCTGCTAATGCCGCCCTTTTGAAGGCCTGTGGGATCTTCCACAGGACTTAATGGACTGTGTACTGACTTTTTTGATGACTGTTCTTATTGAGACACACCTAATCCCTAACCCACACCTTAACCTCTTCCTGTCTAGGACGACTGTGACACACACGCACACACGCACGTCAACATTTCCCAGAACTGCTCCTAAACAGTTTCCTTGTTGGCACTCCTGCAGTCTCCATGGAATTCCCTCTTTTATCATTCTCTCGGAGAAAAACACTCGGCCGTGTCAAAGGAATTTGCGGGTTGTAGATGTCTTTTAGCTTCTTTGCTTTAGCCTGCTAAATTCATCGAGTGTTGCAAACGAGGCAGCCATTGTTGGCAATTGATGCCACTATTGTGAAGCTAAAGATGGGTTGTGTTTGCCATGTGTATTACCTGCCACCACGTATAGCAGTCAAAGGAGAGGAATGTCATGGTTTGGGCGATCAGTGGGACGCTGTAGAGCTCGGGGGATTACAGTAATGGATTGAGGGCCTGTAGATAATACTTGTGTAAATACTGCGTGCCTCTTTCCTGAACCCTGTGCTCTTGGAGTGGGCTCTGTCTTTTTGAGAGAGTTAAGCTTGATGGCTGCATCTCACATTGCGCCGGAGGAGGAGGAGAGCCCTTGAACGCTCAAAGAGAAGAGTGTTCTAGCGAAAGGCAGCAAGACACAGCTTGCCCCTGGAACATCTGTGGGCCCGTCCCACGCCTCACAAGATGGGGCTGAGACTTGTTTGTGTCAAGAAGCTTGTCACGACTCGCCCCATCACAAGCCCTGTAAGCTACAGATGGGAAAAGGTAGAAGGGAAATTTTAAAAGGGCAGAGTCAAAAGGTTTTTATGATATGGGCTATGGGATTTCTACATAATTATTGTGGGAAAGGTCATTCTCTACAATTTAGATCAACAACAACCTGTGGAGATACCAGCAGCAGTGATTCGCCTAGCAGAAAACATATAAGTTAAAAAATATATATAAAAAAATGTAACTACTCGTCATTAAGAGAAGATGAGCTTCTTGTGGATCCAATCCATCCAAGTCTGCAGAAAGCACCACCGTGTGGTTCCTTAGATTTAAGGTTATACATAAAGCATATTGTCAGGAATCAAGCAAGTGAAAAAAAGAAACATAACATAATTTTTTTTCGTTAGCTTTGCTTTTATTTTCAGTTTCTAATGCATTGAACTCAGTCACTGGTGAAGACAGCCATTGGATTGGCTAATCCCAGGAGTGACATACATATTTGACGCTAGCTTCATAAACATGATGCTACATGTCAGTGCACAGGTTTGCCTTGGGACAGTTGTCACTGAGATTGCAGGGTCAAGATTAAAGTCGATGACTACAACACATTTCTTTTGAGAGCGAGAGATGATTATCGTTTTAAACTTTTAATTTACCACATATTCCTTTTCTGCTGAGAGGTGTTTTTTTATTAGTTCTATTCCAGTGAAAACAGGAGAGGGGAAAAAAACGTCTTGGCATTATTGTTGAATTAAACAGGTTGGGGAGAAGCTCCAGGCATGACATGACATGTCTGGTATGAAGAAGACAAGACCAGAGGCGCCAAACAGTGCTTGTTTAAGGCCTGATGTTTGTCAGGACTTGACTTCTGCATGCGCCCGCAGCGCCTGTCAGGTAGAAAAGAACGCCACAGCTGTGGGCCTGCCCCAACCTGCACTGCACGGGAAGTGTGTGTTTGTGCGTTCAAGGGCTGCAAGTGTTAGAAAGTAGTTGCACACATGCAGCACTGTACGAGTATCAGAACAAATTGTGCGTTTCATTTGGTAAGATTATTATATTTGCCGTGTACAAACTGCAGAGGTAACCAGCCTTTGTTCATGTTTTCTGTCCAGGAGATGTGTACGCAGCAGCCAGAGTAGGTCTTGTTTGTAAATACAGCCTCTGCCACTCATTTCACTATCACTTCATTATATTTGTACTGCCTCACTTCTGCATGTGCCAGAAGAACTAAGTGTCACATGGCGGTTCCTGCAAACACTTGGAAAAGTTTTTTTCAAACGATTGTGATTAAGCGACTCTGTATTGTGCACTCTGTGTTCCCTGGCTGTGTAATTCACATTGTGACCAATGAAAGACTCATAATTACATGTTAACACCTGAAGGCCGCACCCTGTGTGAGCCACTGAATCCCATCAGTCAACTGGGCGTCCTCCACCCTGAACCGTGTTAGCTTTAGCCAGGCACTGCTTTCAGCCGCCAGCAGCAGCTCCTGCTCTCACTGCTGAGCAAACATAGCTCCAGCAGCGCATAGCTGTGTGCTCGAAATCTGTAGCTGCAGGGCTGGGATGGTTCTCTTCAGTGCGTGTATGTGTATGTGTGTGTGTGGGTGCCAGTAGGATATGATCAACACAACTTTGTTTGTGTGCCTCTCTTACGTCTCTGATTAGATCTTGGCGTTAAGAGTTGTGCATTTTTCGCCTTAGGCTACAAAAAAACCAACAACCTATAATTATTTGAAGGTCTACATACTGACCCTTTACGCCGCTCTCTTTCTCTTCCTCTTTCTCTCTTTTCTTCCCCCCTCGTCTCTCTGCTTGGCTTCTCCACCTCATTTAGCTGATTGACAGAGGCGTACGGGGAGTATCAGGTTAGGAGCGAGGGGCAACTGCAAACATTCACCTGAGACTTTTTTTTTGAGAGGACTTTTTGGAAAGCTGCTTTGAGTTTAAGGAAGAGTCACGTCTGTCATCACACGTCCCAGAGCTTGAACTGTGCTCATCAGACACTATATCATTTTAAATAGATGTATTTCTGCACAAACGGCAAATCAAACTTTTGAACCTTACTAACTGATAGAACACTATCACAACTTTCTAACAGTTGTCGTCTTATGTCAGTTCATCCTGTGCATGTACAGTTAATATTTAATGACAGTAGATAAGCTGAGTGTTATTAACCTGTCGGTGTTGGTGGATCCCACCTCTGGGTGAAAAGCAGTAATGTGTGTACTTTGTCCTGGGGTTTACAGCAGAGGGAGATGAGAGGGAGCGGATTGGGGTTTGTCCTGATGAAAGGCTGTGCCTGGGGAGCAGAGTAAACGTCCATGCCAAGCTTCAGTAATATTTACAGTCAGCACAGACAGGTACTGGGACGGGCTCCCTTTCCCTGGAACCAAACTGAATTGAGGAGGAATTTGGCGTTGCGTTGTTCTCGAACAAAACCCCGAGCGGTTTTCACAATGTTCACTTCTCTTCGCTCAGAAATGAACCTGACAGGGAAATTTTCCACTTCACCCACTGTCTCCTGCACACAGAGGATTTAAGGCTCTGCTTACACAGCACTGATTTGAATGGTTTGTTTACACAGTTGGGTTTGCCTATTACCAACAATTCAGTCTTTCTGATGACTTGCTGGTTATCAATCCTAACTGTGCCCCGGATCAACGTGCATCCATTATTCATGACTCCTGGCTGACAAAACTTGAAAGTTAGCCAGTGTGTGTGAGCAAGCATCACATTTCGAAAGAAGGATCCTCCACGACTAAAACTGAGTCATTGTCTTCCTCTTGAGAAAAACTGAGCTCAACTGTGTTAGCTCACCAGTCTCTACGGTCGCTCTGATGTGTGTGATGAGTGGCCATCAGATGCTTCAGCGGAGCACTCCTCCCTTGAAGATGAAAGCCAGGCCCAGTTTAATTGCTGCTGGAGGGGTCCATTTTATGACGCTCCTCGGAAGTCCCAGGGGGGAGACATCTTTGACTCTTACAACCAAAACGTACCTGTGTGTGTGTGTGTGTGTGTGTGTGTGTGTGTGTGTGTGTGTGTGTGTGTGTGTGTGTGTGTGTGTGTGTGTGTTTATTCAGGTAGGTCATAATCACATAGTCTTGTCTATAACCCCTTTTGCTTCAGGGGAAACCAGAAGTGCACAGTCCAGGCAACAGGTGTTACCCGGATTAATGTTTGTTTTTAGGATTTAGTTGCAGGTTGTTTTTGAGCCTCATGAAAAACATTTACGTTGTTGTTTCCTTTATTCAGTTGATTTATGTTTTATCTAATCTACTCTCTTTTTTTTGTTTGTCTTTCCCTTCAGTACTCAACAGAACTGAAGAAGTTATACTGCCAGATTGCCAAGACATGTCCCATTCAGATCAAAGTCCTGACCAACCCCCCCCAGGGTGCCGTGATCAGAGCCATGCCTGTTTACAAGAAAGCCGAACATGTGACCGAAGTGGTGAAGCGCTGCCCGAACCACGAGCTCAGCCGCGAGTTCAACGATGGTCAGTTCTGTTCATTTATTACAAATACAATTCTCACTCTAAAAGTAAGTAATCAGTGTTTGTTGACCACACTTATTGATGTGACTCATGTTGCTTCCAGGTCAGATCGCTCCTCCCAGCCATCTGATTCGTGTGGAGGGAAACAGCCATGCCCAGTACTTGGAGGACACCATCACTGGAAGACAGAGTGTATTTGTTCCTTATGAACCTCCCCAGGTGAGCCGTCTATCAATGCTGCCCTGTCAGTGACACCTCTCCACCTCAGCTGACTCTGACAGACAGGCTGGTGACAGCCCGGCCTCTCATGTCCACTTGATACCCAGCAGCTGCGCTGATTTAAATATAAATGTAGTAAAAGAAAAGAGCCCAAAAGTGAAAAACTTGTTATTCTGCAGAAACCTGAGAGAAACAAATGATCACAGGAGAAGTGCAAATGAAAATCAAACCAGGATTTGAATGCTGCTTGGACAAACCAGTTTTTTCTTCAGCGTCACCAAGTGTTGTCACTCACCTTCTGTCATCTGTCTCCTCAGGTTGGAACAGAATTCACCACGATCTTGTACAACTTCATGTGCAACTCGAGCTGCGTGGGTGGAATGAACAGACGCCCAATTCTCATCATTGTCACTCTGGAAACCAGAGAGTAAGAGACATTGTCATCCTCATCCTCAGTGCATGCCTCCAGTGAAGTTGTGGATCGTTTTGTGACGGTTGTGTGTCCCCATCTTCTCCCAGCGGTCAGGTATTAGGCCGCCGGTGCTTTGAGGCCAGGATCTGCGCCTGCCCGGGCAGAGACCGCAAGGCAGACGAGGACAGCATCCGCAAGCAGCACGTAACAGACGCCACAAAGAGCAATGACGGTACGAAACGCCGTAAGTATCGCTGGGGCTGGTGATGGGCTGACGAACTTTGCCATTACCTGACGTGCTGCAAGTGTCCAGGACCCTTAGCCGCTCTCAGGGAATGCTGCCAAACCCTCTGCTGCTCTCCTGCTTGTTTTCCTCCTGCTCTGGCTAAGGCGAAGTTGCCAGCACCCGGCCGTCGTACTCACTCGTCTCTCTTCTCTTTACAGCTTTCCGCCAGGTTTCCCACGGCATACAGATGTCTACTATCAAGAAAAGAAGATCCACAGACGAGGAGGTGTTCTGTTTGCCTGTAAGTGTCCTTTTGATGCTGTTCAAAACGTTGTCGGGATCGAGTCCAACCTGATTACTGACCATCGTTTTCTTTTTTTCTCGACAGATTAAAGGCCGTGAAATTTACGAGATTTTGGTCAAAATCAAAGAGTCTCTGGAGCTCATGCAGTTTCTTCCACAACACACCATAGAATCATACCGGCAGCAGCAGCAAAACCTACTCCAGAAACAGTGAGTACCAGTACAGATTCTTCATAAAGTCATGTTCTTTTGTTCTCAGCCATATGAGGAGAGAGACCAATCTACGTTAGTTACGAGGTTCCCCCTTGAATTCAAGTGGACTTGTTCCCTTGCGCTGTGTTTTTCACTGCACTCTTATTCTGACTAAACTGCTTGGTTTTCTTTGTTTGAATGGACTGCAGTGATTTAACAGACTTACCATGACTGACTTGCTGCCGCTAAAGTAGATTCCACCGATCAAGGTTATGCACTATGCACTAAGCTGATAATAATTGCTTAAAATTGATGTTATTCAGTGTATCCCAGCAGCTGAGAGTTTAGTGAGAAGGTGCAGGTTTAAAGGGTGAGACTCATTTCAAGTAGAGCTGTTTTTCCCCCGTTCTGCTCTCTCATGGGACATGAGCCAAAGCTGAAGAATCGTGACAAATGTACCTGGCTATGCTTTGTTAAGGAGAAGCTTCCAAAGATTTGTGGTAACGCCTTTGGGTGCTCTGCCAGGTTTGCACAACAGCACCCAACAAAAACCGTGCCTTGGCCTCATCTATTGCTATTCACTTCAGCATAATTAAAACTGTCTCAGGCGTACTTGTTCACACACACACACACACACACACGCACACACACACACACACACACTTTTCCTGATCCACGCCCATTTCACTTTAAGCTAAAACGAGGAGATGGGTGTAAACGATAGTTTGAGAGGCCTGTGATGATAATTACTGCTTATCTTTTAGTTTGCCATTAAGACACTGGCAGAAAGCCTCAAAGTGAGATAGTTTGTTTTTTTGCAGTTTTTTTTAAGCTTCATTTGTTTGTTCCTGACTAACCTGTTACTTTGAGACAGGCACCAAAATAAAGGTAGTTATATAAATTGTATTAATATACAATCGGTCTACAGACATTTGACAGAATAGAAGTTCATTTAGTGTATTGAGTGGTTTTAAATATTTAGACCTCTGCATGTTACCTCTGTTTTCTTCCTATCGTCTTTAAAATACTAACAGCTTGTTAGTTTCTTTCTCTGAAAATATTTCCGTGACATAAAAGGTTCTGTCAACAGCGAGTGTTTCAGACCTGTTCTTTCTCTCCGCTGTGCAAATGCTACATCACATCACTGCACATTCCAGTGGTGAGCAGCTGTGATCTGTGTCTGCATAGTGCCATCTTCTGGACACTGGCTGTATCACACTTCAGATGTCTGAAATAACAACCCTGTGCACTTCCTTCTGTGTTGTATCTCTCTTTTTCCTCCACTAATATTACTGCAGCTACTTCTCTCAAACCTCTGGGCCTCCCTGGGGTCACTCACGCCTTTCTGCTTCTCCTCCATCCGTGAGCCCTTATTTCTCCTCTTCTCTCTTCTCTCTGGTTCCTCCCCTGCAGTCTGATAAATACCCGTCTTGGTAGCCAGCTCCTGGAACCTGCAGGAAAGCAGAGGCGCCGCTGCAGCTCCTCCTGAAAACCGCCCCACATTCCTCTTCCTCCTCCTCCCTGATACTCGGACCTCCTTCCTCTCTGTCTCCATTTGATCAACTTTGATTTTTCACATCTGCTAATTTTCTGCCTTTCCTGGTGATTCTGCACTGAGAATGTGACACTGAGACTTTCTTTGTTGCTGCTGCTTTAACCTCATGGAGCAGCCCATCTCCTGTTCAGCCCCTGTGGCGACTGTACAGCCCCACACACTGGACACAGCTATTCTTTGTTTATCCACTCGTAGTTAATGGCTCTACTGACGTTTTTCTCAAGATTCATAGATCATTTTTTGCATGCATTATTTTTGGCCATACGAAAGGATATTTCTCCTCGCTCTGATCTTCTCTGTTTATCATGTACAGTATCTGTCACATAGAGTCTGTCTGTGAAATGTTCTTCCCATTTATAGCCTTTTATTCTGGCGGAAGTTAAGCAGGAACCAAACCTGTTTGTTTTCTATAACTCCACTTAAGAGTTTGTGAGACTGAATGAGAGCTGGACTCACTAAATCTGTCTTTGGGGGGAAGAGACTTTATTGTTGAGAATTGTTTGCTGATGCTGGTCATGTTTTATAAAGTCACTGCAGGACAGTTGGTGTGTTTGTTTTTAACCTTCTCTAACTTGACTTTGTCATGTACAGAGAAGATGTGACCATTCTGTTTGAAACAGATCATTTTATTTTTGTGGCTGCTGTACGTTTGTCCATCAACATTAAATAAATAAAAGGCTTTTTTTGTTTGACCTCTGCCCTTTTCTTTTACTTCTCTTATATTTCATTAAAGAGGATGAAACACCCTCTAAGGGTCAAGAACAGACAATTAGTACGATATTATATTATCAGAACTATTATCAATAAAGTTTGGATTTTTTATTCACTATAGTCAATTCAATACAATGTGTTTGTGGCTGAGCGCTGTGGAGAGACGATGATGGTAACGGCCTGTACCCTCCTCTCTCCTGCCCAGGAACTCCATGCAGTCTCAGTCCTCCTACGGCTCCGGCTCCCCGACTCACGGAAAAGTCAACAAGCTGCCCTCTGTCAGCCAGCTCATCAACCCGCAGCAGCGTAACACACTCACCCCATCCAGCATGTCTGGAGGCCTGACTGACAGTAAGTGTGGCCCTTTGTTCCTCTTCCTGTCTGTCTCAGGCCGTACCCCCCCCCTCGACCCCTGCAGTGGTCCTGTCCCTCCTGGGCTCATTGTATCTCTATAAGGACAGCGTGTCCAGGCAAAGCAGGAGGGGACTTGAAAACACCCCCACCCGCAAATACAAGCACACACACCCCAGTAGAAAGCTTCCCCCCTTAAAAAGAATGTGATCCCTGTGAGCCTCTCCCTGCAGGACCTGTTGTGATGCATCATGTGTCACGTCGACAGTCGGGCCGATGTGTTTCGAGTTGATGTGACATAATCTACAGATCTCAGAGCAGTAAGAGAAAGCTCACAGTAGCTGCTTTTTTCTCTGCAGTGACTCCCATGATGGGCAATCACATCCCCATGAACGCTGACATGAGTTCACTGAGCCCCACACATGCACTGCAGCAACAGCTCCCCCTGGTGCCTTCCTCCCACTGTACCCCCCCTCCTCCATACCCCATGGACAGCAGCATCTCCAGGTACCTCAAAAAACCACAGTGGAAAAACAATCACTGCTTTTGTCACTTTGAAAATGGTGGATGTACCATCAAACGTACGGAAGCCCAAAGTGTACAATATTAAATAAACAAGACATTATAAAATGAATAAAATGACTGAATAGAGTAAAATATACCAATCAGTTGTTTTCTATTATTTTATTTCATAATGGCATTTGTCCTGACAGTGTCACCAGTCACTGTCCTCGCCCCTTTCATAACAACCTGTAGTTAACAAGAGAAACATCAAAATAATTCTGACTCAATCAAATAGAGGCTGTTGCTGCTCTAAATTAAAAATACACTGCCACATTGACTAACCTCGTTTTATTTAGTTTATTGAGCCCACTCATACAAAACCTACTGGCTAAATATTAAAATGACCCAGCTTCAGTTAGCAGCAATAGGTGGGGAGAAAATGCCATTATGAAATAAAAACACCCCTCAAAGGGACAATTGATAATTGATCAACAATAATCTCTGGAGCAATGAAAAAACATTGTGTAATTTATAATAACTGATTTTGTTTTATACTTTTAATTCATAATGTCTCATATGTTTATTTAATTATTGAATGTATTGTGTGCATTGAATGTATTTTCATTATGAGCTAAAGTCAATGAATCAAATAAGAATTTTAATTGATTTAATTGTTAAAACTGCCTCAACTGAAATTAAAATACATGCAGGAAGTCTGAATTATGTCTTGAGGACTTTATTCATGCTCTTATCTTTAAGATAAGATTTGCTTTGCACACAAAGTCTCTATTTTTTCACATTGACCCACTGACTATGAAACTCGTCATTAAATACAGACTTGGTGTGCAAAGACCTTTTATAGCCATCATTTTTATTTGCCCGTTCTTACAATTCAAGTGCAGATACCTTGTGTCAGTATGGCCTGTAAAGTAACTTGCATATATATCTAAACAGCTTTCTTCCTCTCGCAGCTTCCTTATACGGCTGGGCTGCGCAGGCTGCCTGGACTACTTCACAGCACAAGGCCTAACCAACATCTACCAGATTGAGAACTATAACATGGAGGTGAGCCCCTGCCTATCCAACACCAGTCATTTGATGGGTTAGAGAGAAGAGTGGCTCCCCCTGCGCATACTAACGCTCCCTGTGTAATGACATTAGGACCTGTCCAGGATGAAGATCCCTGTGGAGTTCCAGCACATCATCTGGAAGGGCATCTTGGAGCACCGACAGGCCATGGATTTTTCCCCACCTCCCCACATAGTGCGCACCACCAGCGGGGCCTCCTCCGTCAGCATGGGCTCCTCCGAGGCCCGGGGCGAGCGCGTCATTGACGCCGTGCGCTTCACCCTGCGCCAGACCATCTCCTTCCCCCCGCGCGACGAGTGGTCTGACTTTTCCTTCGACCTGGATTCTCGCCGCAACAAACAGCAGCGCATCAAGGAGGAGGGCGAGTGAGGCGACCCCGCGACCTCCTCTCCATCCCCCCCAAATCTCCCCCCGCGCCTGCTGTTGGAACATTTCATTTTTAAAAAAAAACCTGGTTTCAGTGCAAATACTGCTGAGAACAAAATACATATTCACATCGAGATGCACTTATTTTCATTGTTTGTTCTGGTTCTCGTAGTCGCAGAAAAGAATGGTGTCGAGCAAAGGCGCATTTGATTATGTTCTGGTCTCTTGAGAGCACTTAGGATTTCAAGATGATTGCTTTGAGCTTGTGTTAAGTGTCCGTGATTCATTCCCATGTTAAAGGCTGACTGGAAACAAACGTTGCATTAAAGGGCTTATTAGGGCTTGTGTTTCTGCTATGGGCCGTAGCAAAAGTGTATTTTACTCTGTCATACTTTTCAAGTTTTCACATATGGCTGTACGAGTTAGTCGAGTACACTGGTTTTCATGTGTGGCAGAAGTCAGCATTGATTGTAAACATTTCAAACATTTCCTGTCAGAAGTATTATGTCAGTTGATGGGCAATCTGTTTTCTACTGTAGCTTCTTTATTTTGCTTTCCTTATGTCTGTTGTGAGACCAATGCATCACCTTGCTGTGTCAGGTTGTGAAGTGTGTGTGCTTAAGTGACAGATGGTCGTTCATTTGATGTAGCCATATATAGGCCTAATGCTCTTGACCCAGTGTTTTACAGTACATTGATACTATGACTGATGTTGTTTGTTCTTGTTTTACTGCTGTGCAAAAGTGGTTGAGTGATAAAGAGCAGACCTTTGTTTCTTGCAGCGGGTGCCTAACACAAGTATTTTTGTTTTTTATTCATAAACCATGTTTTGGTAGAGGTTTACTTCATTTTATAACTGGCCAAAACCTATGATATAAATGTATATAAATTTGTATAGTTCTTTTATTAAAGTCTCCCTAAAGAAAATGACATGGTTTTCATCATGGAAAAAAGCAAACTGATGTGAATATTGCCTGGAAGCTTCATAGGCGAGGACAATGTTTGTATGAGTTGTGACGGGTGCGTACTGTTTGTGTGTAGCCTGAATAAGCTCGCAGACGATTTTCAACATGGTTTAAATTGGCGAGCATTTGCATTTTCATATTTTTGTACAATGTATTGTAAATATGTTGCAATATACTGAGGGTATTTTGATATAAATCTGAAATAAATATCCATACTTGCTGTATTGCATTTTAATGCTTCTCTGTGTCCTGTCATTGAGTGTGGCATCATTTCATTATTTCACATAGACCACACCAGCCTACGTTTCATTACAGACACTCACTGACGTATATATGAAATGATCAGTTCATTGGAAATCGCAACTCTTGTGAGACGATTCTATTAAATTGGGGGACAACAAGTTCTTTACTTTTCTAATTGAAGTCGACAAACGTTTTTCTCTTTTGTTTTTATTGTTCACGGAGCTGCAAATTCTTAAATATCCAGAGGTAATAAAAGGTTTCTGCATGACTGAGGAATCAAAGGTTTTTTACAGTGAAGTCTCATCTGTTCTGTCAACGACATATAAAGATGTGATAGTGATAATCTAGTGAGAGACTATTCTGAGATAAATTGTGAATTCTCAAATAATCAGTGGAAAGAAATATTCTCATCAAACAGTAACGTACTGATAATGCACCATTTCTGTCTGCCGACACTAGGGGGAGCAAATAATCCCACAGCTGCTCCGTCACCAACAGCAGCAACAGATGAAGAGGGGATGAAATGATGAAGTGAAACATTCATGTTGTTTCTTACCTTACCACCATTTATTTCTGCTGAGTGTCAAATTTCAAGGATTCATCAGATAATTGTCACTGTATGTGCAACTATGTACACACAACACGGGTGAGTGTGATCCCAGCTCAGTAAACACAGGTCATTACATTATGTACATTTTCAGAAAAATAGGCATCTTTTTACACTGTGGTACATTGTGTGTCTGTGCAGGACAACCCTGCTCACTCCACTTCAGCCACGTGAGCCACCTCCACCTCCATGGTCTGAATCATCTCGGGGGAATCGTCCAGTTTGGGATCTGTGAGGCCCTGATGGGCCAGGACGTAGTTCACCACCTGCATGATGCCCTGGTCGGACAGCGTGGCCACGGAGCCGTCCAGCTGCGTGGCGTCCCCGGCCTCCACCGTCTCCTCCGTGATCAGCACCGTCTCCAGCTCCTCTGAGGGCTGCGGCTGGGCGGGGCGCAGCTCGGGAGGCAGGTCGGACGCCAGGATGCTGACGGCGTGCTCCACCTGGGTGCCCTGGTTGTGGAACTGGAGGGTGTCCTTCTCCAGCATGATCTTACCGGGCAGGTTGTCGCTGTGGTACTTGGCCATGTGTTTGCGTAGAGTGCGGGCGTCGATGTGCGCCTCCTGGCACATGGGGCACACGTAGGGCCGCTCTCCTGTGTGTGTGCGCACGTGGCGCTTGAGGGAGCGGGCGTCGGCCCAGGCAACGCCACAAGTCAGACACTCAAATGGCTTCACTCCTACAAAGCAGAGGCAGGAAAATAATGAGCAAATCATTTCTATGATGGTTCCCAGACACATGAAGTGAAGGTCTCACCCTGGTGGTTGTTGACGTGGCGCCTGTACTCTCGCAGCTGAGTGAACTTTCTTCCACACTGATCACACTCTCTCTCCAGGTTCTGCTTGACTCGGCCCTTCTTCCCGTGCGTGGCCTTTTTGACATGTCTTCTGAACAGCGCCTTCTCAAAGAACTCCTTCCCACACACGTTACACCTGAGGACACACACACGCGTGTTTAATATGCAGCACTGTTCTGGCCACCGTGTTCACACAAACAGAGCGTGGACTCCCGAGTCCGCGGAGACGTACTTGTAGGGCTCGGCCACGCTGTGGGACTTGACGTGGGAGTACCAGTCCTTCTTCCAGCTGTAGCACTTCCCACACACCTGGCACTGGAAGGGCTTCAGGCCCAGGTGCTTATTCATGTGCTGCTGAAGATCTTTCGCTTCATAGAACCTCTTATCACAGCTGCAGGACAGGATTGAAGTGGAATCAGTGAGATATAGTTATAGCGTCTGGTGTGTGGATGTGGAGGTGAACACTACTCACTGAGTGCAGGCGATGGGACGGACGTCAGGTTTGGGCACATGCTTCTTCATGTGTTTGCTCAGAGCTGAGGCTCGAAAGAATGTTGCTCCACAAGTGTTGCACAAGTACTTAGATTCACCTATAGACAATATTTCAACAGTGAAAACAGCTTCAAGTTAGAAGTTCATTTTAAAGAACTACTGAAGAAATGTGTAGAAAATTAAAAGGGTCAGTTCACTTAAAGGGCAAGTTTAGATGAGACCTAAGATGAAAGGAATCTATGATGTTTTTACTAGTGTGTTTCATCTACATTGTGCGAATTGTGTTTTTTTCTTTACCCTAGAATGGGCCCTTTACATTTAAATACTTTATATTGATTTTGGGAGCAGGTCGTCACTAAGGAGCCATGTGACTTACAGTAGCCCAGACTGGACAAACTAAAAACCTTTTGAGGTTTAATGACAACTGAAGATTTTCACAGGTTCTCTTTCATCTTTGGATAGGGAGGGTGAGGTGAGGGTTATTCAGTTGCAACATGCAACTTCATCACTAGATGTCACTAAATTCTACACACTGGACCTTTAAATAATAAAATATTGCATCACTTGAGGTCTGTTGCACCTAAAAGAGCCAAAGTCTGAGTCTGGACAACTCAGTGTTTGGAGAGACCAGTAATGTTTCCACCTGCTTTTCTTTTGTCTTCTATTTGTCAGAAAGTCTGAACTATCTCCCCCAAAAAATTAACAAAGCAAACAAACCGACCCACGCTTCCGTTTGTTTCGGACAGAGACCACATCTTTTAGTCAGACTAAATTTTGGACCATTGGTCTGGACTGATAGAAAGCACCTTTCTAACCTATTATCTTGGTATACACCAAACCTCCACAGGAGGCAGGAGAAATTTGAATATTTGAAACTAAAACTATCTGCGTCTCAAGACAGTAAATGGAAAAAATGTTTTCTGCACACAAAAATAGCAATTGTACATTTTCCAGTATCATCTGCTAGAAAATTTGAGCAAAAACTTTGAAATCTTTTAAGTACTTGACCTACACGGACAGCAATCAGAGTTTTCAGATGCCTTGGTACAACAGCTACATCATTTGGGTGAACTGGCCCTTTAATTAAAATGGCGTTAAACCAGTGTGTACGGACCTGTGTGCAGGCTGGTGTGCTCCTCCATGCCCCTCTTGCTCACAAAATACTTCTTACAGTATTCGCACTGGAACTGCTTGGTGATGTCGTGCTGCGCCCAGTGCATCTTCAGGCTGTGCTTGTGGGCGAACGTCTTGCCACAGACTCTGCAGGAGTGAGGCCGCACGCCCGTGTGACTCAGCATGTGGATCCTCAGGGAGTAGAGCTTCGGTAAGGTCTTCCCGCAGATGTCGCACACAAACTCTCTTTTGGTGTGCGACAATAAAGTCTTGTTATTCATATCGCCGCACCCCTCGACGCCCTGTCTGACCAGGAGTTTGGGGATGGGCACCCGCTGGCTCCTCTGCTGCTTGTGTCGGGTGAGGTGGGCGCGGAGCGAGGCGGCGTACTGGAACTCCTTACTACACATCTGCAAGGACACACAAACATCGTAGTGAGAAGCTGCTGTGTGAATAATTACATGCACCGTGAAGACCAACACCCGTACTTACGCTGCACTTGTATCCGAAAGCTTTCTCGTGTTTTAATGAGTGCATGATGAGAGAATAGCGTCTCTGGAAGGACATGCCGCACTCGGTGCACGTGTACTCTCCCTCCACAGCGCCCTCTGTTGGAGACTGATCACGGTTGGTTCTGGTCTCTGCCTCTGCCGCCGCCATCGTCGCGGCCTCCTCTGTGCTGACCTCTTCGGCTGCCATGCCCTCCACAGCGCCCGTCTCTGGCTCCGCCCCCGACTCGGATGCTCCTTCAACTGGACTCTCCACTGGATGCTTTGGTGGTCGTCCCCTCTTCCCAGACCTCGGAACCACCTAGAAAGACGATGAGATATTTGCGTTTAGCAGTTTTTCACTTTTGACAAAATATACGATGGAGAAAATGTCAGTGATAATAGGCAATGTACCTTCGGAGGGATTGCACGTGGAGGGGTAGAACTTCTCTTTCCCTCCTCTTCCTCCTCCAGCCCCATATGCAGACGAGCATAGCCGCCCTGAGCGACAGAACGCTGCCGTAGTCGTCTTCTGCTTGGATCGATCGACATCATCTCCTGCTCTTCTGCGTGGCCTTCCCCGGCAGATGGATCCTCCTCCTCTTGTGGCATGGTCACCTCTTCCTCCACCTCCTTCTTCACCTTGGCCGGGCGCCCTCGTTTGCGTTTCGGGGGTACAGGTGCTGGATCCACCGTCTCCTGCGGCGATACTGCTTCTGCTTCGGTGGCGGCTGCAGATGCTAGTTTGACGACCTCTGTGGGGCTCACGCTATCTGTGTCAATGTTTATGACATAGGCTTCTGCTTCAGCGACTTGCGGCTGCTCCATGGCCAGGCAGGCTGACACCACAGCGAGGGACTCACTGGCTCCGGCCTGTCCGCTGTGGGTGACCACGGTCATCGTCTCCCCATCCACTTCTTCTGCGCTGCGTGAGATCAGAGTGACAGTCTCTCCTGGCTCAGCCTGTCCGGTTTGTGCGATCAGAGACTCTATTTCATTTTCACCAGCCTCCCCTCCATCCACTTGGTCTCCCTCTACAGCTTCAGTAACAACGCTGATCTGCTGCTGGATGATCGCATCTTTAGACGGTTCAACAAATTCCAGGGACTCGCCCGTTACAGCCACAGCGTCCGTGGCGACCACCATCCCGTCCTGTATGGCCACCACGTAAGCATCAGACTCGTCCTTCGAGGTCTCCTGAGGAGCGGGTTGGCTCGACACCACCGTGTGCACGTCTCCTCTTTGATACACCGTCAGCTTCTGTTCCTCCACCTGCTTGTGCACTGACTCGCATATCAACAACACCTCGTTCATCAGCAAATGTCGGGCAAGGTTAGCGATTTCTGCCATGATGCAGAAATTAAACGTGAGCGTGGAGGTGTACGCAAAGTCCAGCAGCGGGAGGAAGCTCACTTTGCTGAAACCTGGAGAGAGAGAAGAGCGAAGGTTAAAACGGAGCCAGGGCGCAGAACACTCAGACACAGGGATGAACAAACTGGGCCTCTTACCAGAGAGGTCGACCACGGCTTCGTGTGTTGACACGGCTCCCTTCTCAAAAAACAGCTCGTGGAAGTACTCGCTGCACGCCGCCAACACGGCTTTGTGCGCCCGGTACTCATCTCCCTCAATCAGCAGCGTGATGTCACAGAACTGATTGCTGAGACGCTGCTGGTTGAGTTTGTCCAAAATGGTTTGGCTGTGTTTGGACAGGAACTGATTCACCTCACCCTTACTGTCCACCTGGAGAGAGAACACAAACAACAGACTACATGAATACACTCAACCTTACAGGAATCATTGTCTCAGAGCTGACACAATCATTTTTCTCAGACTTACAAAGACCAGTTCATGCTTGGCCGCCGTCTTGGACTTCGCATGAGAAGACGAGCTGGTGAAGAGAAAACCATCAACTCCCCCTTCTTCCAGTTCATCCTCCTCTCCTTCATCATTCGCGTTTGCAGCCAGCCGTCGTTTCGTTGGCTTGGCAAATGGCCGAGGTCCAGAGCCATCGTCAGTAATCCGCTTGCTCTGACAGTGAGCGCACTCTCTGTAGTAGTCTTTCACGTTCTTCAGGATTCCTGAGGGCGTCGTAAAGAGGACAGTTCACTCACTGTGACAAACAACCATGATGTCTTATGTCTTTAGAGACAAATGTTCTTTATTCTGTCCACTATATTCATTTTAATCGTGCTGTAACTTAAGCAGGTTTTTATTATCCATGTATAACCTCAACAAGGAGGTGATGGTTCCTTCTACGTGTGTTTAGTTGTTAGCAGGATTGTGCAAAAACTACTAAACTGGTTTATATAAGATTTTGTGGAGGAACTGGGCATGACTCATAGAAGAGCCTATTACATTACAGGGGGGGGGGTCCAGGATTTTTCCTCTCACTCTCTTTAACATTGAGAGATTCTACGTTTTTCAACATTTTCATTGATTTCTCAGAGGAATAATTCATGGATGTGGGGCGGATCCAAATAAAAATCCAGATCCAGTGAATTCAAATGTGTCAGAGGTTGGATCTGTGTCTACCTGAAGATTTATAACAGTGACAGTCCAAACTACACAGATAATCAAAGAACAACCACAGAAGAAGAACACCTAACACTCAGGGAGTTGAATCCGTGTTTTACTTAACTTGAAAATTGAATCTTGTGGGTTTATATTTCTTAATCCTACATATGACTATCAATACAAACAGTGTGAACCGTCTGATACATTCAAATGTAGTTTTCAACTCAAGCATCTACGTCATTCAAAATAACCACAACAAATACATAGTAAAACTACAGCCACTTGAACTAACCACTAGATGGAGCCAGAGCGAACATGTGTGTGATGGAGACAACAGACTAAAGTGCATGTGTGGTTCCCCGGCTTGTGTTTACACCGGTTCCCCGCCTGATCGCACCGCCTCCCGGGGACCGGACCCCTGACCCGGGCCTCGGGGACTCACCTCTCCACCAGTACTTCTGGGAGATGAACTCCCAGGTGAGCTGCTGGTTCAGGTGCTCTCCTGCCTCCATGATGTGCGACTGCTTGATATGTTCCCTCCTCCGGTCGTCCTGCAGCACCACCTCCAGCTCCGTGAATTCATCCTGGCCCTTCAGGCGCCGCTGGTAAAACAACGTCCCGCTCCTCACCACGTAGCAGGCGGCCGCTTTCCGGATTTTCCTCTTGGTGTTGCCGGCCGTCCCCGGGGCGTAGGGCTCCTGCTCATCAGTCAGGTAGCGAATGATCGCCAAGTAGCTCTCCTCGCACGACATGTCTCAGCCGAGCCGCGGCCTCACTCACAGTTCCGGGTTGCTCTGGAAGAGGAGACTCCTCCCCCGCTCATGTACGCTCAGATTTAAATTTTATAACCCCCGTCAGGCCGGAAGTAGAGTGAGTGTGTAACACCACAACTACATTTCAAATTGTTTTCCAGGGTGGAACTGCAGTTCGTAACCGTCAGGGAAGACTTGCCCGAACAGACAAAATGGCTGCTGCACAACCGGATGTGGCGTCAGCAACGGCGGAAGCACGTCATTCCCAACATCCACCGCAAGATGGCGTAGTGTCCAAACTAACAACATCAGAGACAGGCAGCGATTTTTGTATCAAAGGTCTTCTTTATTTTCATTATCTGAAATATTCAATTTTTCCTATTAGTCATATTAGAACTATTACTAACTGCCACTTTAGTATTACTTTATTTTAATTGTATTATAATATTGTTATTTCTTTAAGGCACGAGGTCCACATTTACTTCATATCCTTTTCATTCATTTATTTTCACTCATAATACACATTATGCTTATATTTTCACATATATTTTTAGATGTATATTTATTGGGTTTCTGTAATCTGGCACAAGAATTTCCAGTGGGATTAATAAAGTTAATATAACTTCACTTAAGCTAATTTAACCGAACTAAACTTGTGATTCAGGCCTATGTGTCTCAACCAACAGTGATTACTGTATTTTTTTATTTTTATGCTATAACTGAACACCTACACTCTGCATGATTACATACAAAGTGCAAGTTAAGATACAGATGAGTGTTCAAAAGCTGAACCATCCTGCCAATATAAGACAAAAGTATCTTGTATTGTATGTATTAACTCTAAATAGATGCTGACAGAAAAGAGACAAGAGAGCAGGATCACAACAGCTTAGCTCCTGTGTGACCTTCCAGTCAGAGTCACATTCGTGTTTGTGACCTTCTCAGGCTTTAATCTACCACTTGGATGCATCACTTCTTTGGTCAGATTCCCTTTTTGACCGTTTACCTCTCGCTGTGAGGGTTTCCCTCACTGTGAGCTTTAAATCCTGTATCATTCGCTTTTCAGTCCACAAAAACAGTTACTGTTTTAAACTGAAAAAAATCAGGTTTACTTTATAATCTTCAGTCAATTTTCTCTAGTAGTTAAAGTGAGTTAGTAAAGTGAGCAAAGTTGGATGTTTTGATGCACTTCCTGTGTGAAACTATTTATTTTATGTCGTTAGTCAGTATGAAACCAGGTCACTGGAAACACCTGTCAATCTAACTGTAACAAAACCGCACAGTGTTTCCTTACATGTCCTTCAAAACTCACAGATTCAGCATGGATATCTGGTGCTCTGGAGATCAGCTTGACATGAGTGTTGATGCACTCACTGTCCCACTGGTGGAGATAAGTCGTATTTCTGTGCACACCAAATTCCACAATATTTTCAAGAATCCCAAGTGCAACTGATCATCTCATGTCGTCTGCGATTTTTAGATTAAACCCAAAGTTCAGTCGGATTTAAAGGGGACAGAAGTGAAGTCACCCGAGTCCCTGTCTGGGAATCATGAATGTGTGAACAAAGTTTTTACACATTCCAGTCTAAAGCAGAGTGGTGGACTATACCGCCTCAATTAACTGCTTTTGTGTGACCCCTAAAGTACAAAAACCCAAATGTTTTCCGTTCAATATTGTAAACAAGTGAGACAAAGCAACCACACTTAGATTTGGAAAAGGAGGAAGTAGCACATGTGTGGATCTGTTGCTCAGTCGATGAAACTAAGAGAAGGAGCATGAATCAGCTCCACTTCTTCCATCGAGTAGTAACACACAGATAAGCTGAAAAACAAATCGCACAAGTCTTCTGCTTGTGCTGAAAATGAAACACAAATGTGTCTGTATGGCCCAGCAGAGTAGGTTTACATGTGGATACCTATGAGAATGATTCTTTTTTTCAAACAGAATTACGGGAGATCTGTAGGGTGGGACGACGCGATTTGTTGCTCATCCATGTGTCACATACCAAACTCGCCGGCAAACACTGGTCAGTGATGTGTTTCACCACCGCATTCCAGTTCGCACAGTTACACTGACTGCAGCAGCTACAGCTTTAGAATGTCATACTGAAACAACACATCGGCCCCTGCTCGTCACAATACAAACCTGATGGACACTCTGTGGAGAGTTAGTGTTTACTGCTGCCTTGGGAATGGACAGAAAGTTGCCAGAGCTCTAGATAATGTGGAGGCAGAGACTCTTGTTCAGTCACTTCTTTGACTTTCTCACTATCAGACACTTGCTTTTAGTCTAAGACACTCAGTGATCTTCCCGCAGCTGCTCCAGGATCTGCCTCTGTGGCCTGAATTCAACTATGAACACAAACTGGAGGCTCAACCTTTAACTCTACAGCTTTTCTTAGATTCTGTGATTCTTAACCTACTTTAAACACATATAAAAAAACTAACAAATGATTAAACATTCATTATTTTCCATCTGGTTGCTCCAGTCTTGTTTACCTTCCCAAACAGAGCTGATCTGATGGATTGAAGTTCCTTCTCGAGTGAGGCGGAGGTTTGTTATTCTCCGTTGCTGTTGGCAACATATGACACACATATCAACACATTCCATTTTTTCAGTAGAAGTATAAAAACACAGAATATGCAGACCGTCACCCGTTAATAGACGATACAATCAAGTTTTACAATGCAAGATCAGATCAAATATATGAAATTAAATATCAGCCACATTTGATTAATTATGAAAAAATAATTAATAAATGAAATATTCGTATATATGTTAAATACTCAGAGGTTAATAACTCCAGGGTCAAAGGAAATAATTCTTCAAAGTAAAACGGTGTGCTCTCACTTTTAGTTGTTTGCCAATGTTAATGTCTCATTGGACTTAGAGGACTTAGAAAACCTTTCTTTATGAATAAGAAATAAGTGAGAATAAGTGATTTTCATTCTTTCATCACTTCTCAAAGTCAAAAGACTTTTGTTCACCCGTGACTTGTGTTTTGAATGTAATCTGTGACACAATCAAACATCTGTCTGTGAGAGCTGCCTCGGACTCCTCTCTTCACATCTGCTCTGCACACCTTGTCACGTCCTCCTGCCGAGGTATTTGTCTCACATTCATGTCCTCTTCCTTTTCTGCAGGTGTGCTGCTGCAAACAAGCAAGTATCTGTGACTTCAACAGGACAAGTGGTGAATGTCTGAGAGAGGTAAAAAATCCACACATGCTTTTGAGTGGATGGTTTCGGGAATTTGCTCAGCCACAAAGTTCAGCTCTTCTAAAAGCTGAGAGCTCGAGGGTGCATTTTGACATTTTTGTAAATATGCTCATATTCAGTCACTGTCTAGTTGAGTTGCATGATAAATAGCTAGCAGCCAGTTAGCTTAGCTTTGCATAAAGACGGCAACAGGGATGAACATTAGCCAACATCTGTCAGAAAGTGTAAAGTATAACAAGTATTTATAAAATAAATAAACCCATCAGTTTGTGGATGAATTTCATCTGCATTTGTTCATGGTGTGTATTGAAAAATGCCACTTGATTTGCCATTTAATTGTACTAATACATGTGTACACACACATATGCCTTAGTCCAAGTTGATTCGAATGAGCTTCAATGTACAAATGCAGATTGGACCACAAGTACTATAACAAGTCAATAAACACCCATTACCACACACACACAGCTTCCTGTCTGCTGAGTGCACCTCTCAGTGATCACTCAATCAGTTCACTGAGACTTTTTGAAATATGTTCAAAACTTGAAGCAGCATTTTGAGTAATTTTTCGATACTAATATCTAAGCAAATCAAATTTTATTCCAAAACATCTACTTCTGTGTTGTGTTTTCTGAATGGTTTGAAAACCATACACAATTCAGCCTTCAGCAGAAAAAACAAGGTTTTTTAATGGTCGAATATATATAATTTTGTTAGGTCAGTTGTGGAGTTTAATAACTTTCATTTCAAAAGTCACTGCCCTGCAATCAAACACTGCGTTTTTAAAAGAAAAGCTGTAAATCGTCTCACATTAAACATGATGGATTGAATAAATGCTTTGATAACTTTTGCATCACATCACCTCCAAGTGCCTTCGATGTCCCTGTTCAGGGCTGTGTTTAGGTGTTAGTTGTGATCCAGTGATTATCTCCTTTGGTAAGAGTCCACTTGTTACATGTCAGAAAAAATGTTTCTGTGTCTCTATAAGCTCTATTTTCATCACACTGTCTCCCACTTGTATTACACTGTTGCAAGTCTAACCAGTAGGGAACGACCTGACCTGTGTCCTCCACACATTTAGGGAATGACGTCCTCTTCCTGTCCTGTACTAATCTCTTATCAGCTTTTTATCTCAGCGTTATTCCATCTCTTTAAGGTTTAAGCTGGAATTGCTCTCTGACGCTGTCTTCCCATTGAAATGATGGATGTTATGTGGTTTGCATGTTTCTTTTTTCCCCAAGTGCATTTGTAGTTATGGCTGTTACATCAATAAATGCCTTTATGGTCTGCCATCTTTCTCCTTTTATTACCCACCTTGTTTTCATCATCCCCGACTTTATCACTTTAGTAATCCCATAATTGCAGTTTATGCGTCTTCTTATCAGAGCTGTTCATTCTGACTTGAAAGTCTCGGCTGCACTGGAATAACTCCTCTCACTACTGCTACTATTGCTTGTTGAGTGATCTGGTCATTGCACAGTGGCAGGGTTGTAACCATGACACATGTTAATGTATTATCACAACTCTCTACTATGCAAAACCAAAATGGTTCACGCTAATGTTCCCCTCCTACTTTAACCTTGAAATGAGAGAGAGTGAAACTGGCCTCAGGCATGTTACAACAGAGAAATAGTACTGATCAGTGCCCCTATTACCCGCATGGTTGGCCATTTAGCACTTCATTGTATATTTGCTGTTGAATCTTTTTCCACTCTCAGTTGAAGCAAACCAGTATTGAGTGTACACAGAAGAATCAAGCCTTTAAATTCTCTGTTTATCCTTAAGCTTAGGTTTCGACCTTGATGTAAAAGGGTCAGGACTTTTCAGACATTGCATATTTGAGATAAGGGTTAATGTCCTTGTTCATGTAGACTCCATAACCTTAACCTTGTAACTTCATAACACAACCAGTCGAGGCAGATATAACGAGTAATAATAATAAGTCTGGATCTGTTGGAAGTTTCCTCCTTTTAAAATTGAGTTGTTATTGTGTCCACTGTTTGCATAGTACGGGAACTTTTGTGTTGTAAGGTCTGGGCCATATTCAGCAAAGTGCAACATAGTATTGGGGCTAGTATAGTACTACTATATATACTATACTATAGAGTATAGTATTAGATTAAGATTAGGATACTATTTTATTTGTCCCAAACACATGCACAGACATGCACAAGCACACTAATGCAAGGAGGGAAATTTAACCTCTGCTTTTAACCCATCTGGCGCAGGACACACAGAGCAGTGGGCAGCCATGTACGGCGCCCGGGCAGCAGATGTTGGGGGAGTAAGGAGCATTACTCAGGGGCACTAGACAGGGTAGGGAGAATCCTCTTGGATTTTTGGACAGATTAATCCAGGTTCGTCTTTTTGTTGTTTCTCCGTGGAGTCGAACCAGAGACGAACCAGAGACCTTTTCTGCCCATAGTCCAAGTGTCTGCCACTAGTCCACCGCCTCTCAAGGGTTATTGTTGAGACAAAAGATTCTGCGATTTTGAGAAGAAATGCATAATATTATGAGAATGAAGTCGTAATATCCTGAGACTGAGGCCGTAATATTATGAGGAAAATAGTCATAATTCTACAAGAATAAAAGTGGTCATTTAAGATTAGGAATGAAGAGCATCTTATACTTTGGTATAGAGTAGGTCTCATAGATAAGGAAATATGTAATCTTGTGGCACATCAGCACCATATTATCATAGGTGTCGTGGTAGTATCAAGATTGTGAAAGAAACTGATTCTATTCTGAACAAAGAACACTGTTCTCGGTCTTTTGGAACTCTGAAAATCCCGGGTCAGCTCCTATCTGAGTCTCTCTAGGAAATTATGCAAGTCCCCAGATGGTTGATAAGGGAATACGTCCCACAAGGTTCAATATAAGCCCCTCTGCTGTTTACTCTAATCTTAACAATCATTTCATTAATATTATCCAGCTAGGGAAAGCAATGTCTATGTTTATGCTAATACTCTCTCATGCCATCAACACGATGACATCCTAGAATTAATTTAAAGCTTTTTCGAAGTTAAAATACCCAAAAGATAGACCTTTCACAAGTGCACCAAACTTAGCAGCTTCTTGAATACTCAGAATCCGGTAAAGTGGGTGTGGGTCACCCTGAGTTAAAAACCTAAGTCTGAATACTTACACTAAATGTAAATACCTGATATGAAAGAGTTTGGGGTGCAGTTAAAAGGATGTGATTGGTCTGAGGTTAACAGTACATTTGTAACTTCAATTTGCAGCCATTTTGTAATCTACTATCTGTCCTGTTACACTAATGGCTCTGAACTGTAGCTCCAAGGCAGTCAGAAAGATCTTGTGTCTGACCCAGACACCTGAACAAGATAAAAGAGTTTGTCTGCTGAAGGACAAACACAGCCGGGAACCCAGGGAAAAGGAGACTGCCTTATCTTTCATTGTCTTGCTCTTGCTGTGCCCAAGGCCAGATATAGTTGATAGAAAGCTTGCTACATTTTTTTCAAGCACTGGAGTACTTTTCCATTACATGCTGCCTCTGATGAAACCTCTGTGCCAGCAGAAATGTGCCGGACACAGGAAGGATGCAGGCTAACCTGTAAGTTTAGATTGGGCTCAGCAAAAGAAGTGAGAGAAAATTATTATGTCATAATACCTTGTTTCCTTCAATCATACTTAGAGCTGGTGAACATAGAGTCAGGATAAATCAAACAGTCTGTCAAGGAAGCAGAGCTTTTGCAGCACAGAGGCCATGAATGGATGATGATGATGATGTAAGAGCTCACAATCACGGCTCTGCTTATATCACCTCTTAGTTATCCTTCAGACCTTTGTTGTCTGGCTGGCTACGGGTGACTGGTATTTTAGGGTATTTTTAGCCAACTGGCAGTAATACAGCCACTGAGCTTGTTTCCCAACAAGACTTAAATCGCCCTGCGCTCTTTAGGTGTCAGGGAAACTCAACAAATCATGATTTCTGAGACAGGAGGACAGTTTAGTCAAAGCACACATGAGGAGATTGGAGAGAAATGCATGAATTATTTATCATTCAGGGTTCATGATTTATGTAATACAGCTTTCATTTAATACAATTACACATTAATGGCTGGAGGCGCCTTGAGAAGACGGTGCATGTACAGGAGCCACAAGAAATCATTCCAACAATATAAAGTTCACTTAAGAAGATCAGATAAAAACATAGCCTAACATTTGCATAGAAGCTAACAACGGCCACTACAAGCTGCTTGTCAAACCAAATCAAGTAAGGCTGTGACACACAGTTGCCACAAGGTATTGAGTTGAGGAAGAGTGTGTTCCAATAAACGTTAGTTTTTTAAGAGGAGGAAAGTATTGTTGCTCTTATTGTATAATTGTATCTTGGGCTTGGCTGTAAATATGATCTCACTGATAAGGTCTTCTGAACACTGGATCCCACATCTTAGGGTGTGTGTATGTATCCAGTGAATAGATGTGGATTTACCTCTATTGGATTTGTAGCTGTGCACTGGAATCAGGGTGATAAGAAGTGGGTTTCATGATGATGCAATAGCAAGTGGGTTAAAAGAATAGTTTGGTATTCTCCCATGTTTGAAGTGTGAAGGCAAAACTGGACACACATAGATTTTGGTTTCATAAAGCATACTGAGTTTTATTCACAGATTTTGACAATAGGTTTGTTGTTTGGAGTGCGCACATTAAGTTAAGGTTTTTTTGAGTTACAAGCTCCAGGGGGATTCTACTGGAGTCGTCTGTCTGGAAAACGATAGGAGGTCGAGCTGCTGCAGTCAGGCTGTGGATTGCCAATTGTACAGCACCATTTTTGTCATAATTGGGACTGTGATGTAATATTGATGTTTCATTATTTTTCCTTGGTTAATATTAGGTAGCATTGTACAGCATGTTATTGGGGTTTGTTTAAATGTTGTTTTGTCTTTGTCTATCCCCACTCTGTTTTTGAATGGCCTGACCAGCCACTTTATATGTTTCACCATGTCTCAGTTTGTGCTGCTAAGTTCTGTTCAGCTGGTGCTTGAGGTCATTTGTTAGGTTGATCTTTTTTGTGGGCCCCAGAATTATTGTTGAGATTTTTTCTGGTGCTTTTTTTGGTATAATTTTCAAAAAACGGCCTGTGTTTCTCTAGTTTACCTGCTCTGTTCCTGCCACTGCCAGATCTGGCCTCATGCTTGAAGGACCTTCATCTAACTTTCACCATTAACTTAAAGACGCAGTGTCCTTTACCATAAACATGAGGAGCACGCAAAAGGGAGAGAATAAAAAGAGCAAATGCAGCAGAAGCAATATATCTATACTTTTAACTATACTTTTAATACTTTTCTCCAGGCTGCAGCTTGACAAACATACTTGTTATTATTTGAAGTTGTATCTTTTCCACTAATAGCGCACTTACATTTATGTTTGTGTCCTTTTCAGACCCACCTGACTGGAGCTGAATCAACCAGCCAGCCAGCCTAACAGCTGAACATGTCACAGAGATGTGGACGTATGTGTGTCAGCTCCTCTGTGAGCCTCTCTGACCTTTACTCACCTTGCTCTGCTCTCTATATCTTTAGAGAAACACAACACAGTCAATGGCATGTGTCGCCATCCAAAAGAATTTCTACTACACTTCCCATAATGCAGTTCAGTAGTAACCTTGGTTAAACTTTCCCCTCCTGGTAATTTTGCATGGCTTTGATCCAATGACCCCAGTGTTTTCAATGGTTTAAAAGTCAGACCAAGACCTACAGCTGACTATTAGCTGACATTTACAGAATAAGTTCTTACAGTAATGGAAAAACATGAGAAAAATGTCACGTCAAGAATGTTTCCTGTGTTGCATTGTGATGTATTTTCTATATCCTGAGAAACTGCGGAGTGTATCTAAACTCCAGGTCACGGTTGGATTCCACACGACTAAGACACAACCACATGCTCGATTGTGTGAGGAGAGCCTGTTGTGTGTAACACAAAACTGTTTGAGTCCTGCTCTCCTCGCTGCCTGGGCCTCTGGCCAACAGACAGATTAACACACTGACAAGCTCCAGTACATCTTTTACACTCTCAGTCTTGACCCTTCACCTGCGGGGACGTAAAGTCCTAATGTCTGCCACCATAAAGACGCTGCTCTCTGTGGCACCGAGTGTTTCCTTCTCAGGCCACCAGGAAACGCAGCCACAAGCTAATCACGGCTAATAAGAGAGGCGAGACCGCCATTGGAAATATTGCGGTGAAACATTTCGCTCAGAGTGAGTGAGTGGAAATCCCAGATCCTGACTTCCTTTTCGTGGATCCATTCAGCTCTCTCCATCACAGACCATAAAGTGTCTAATTTATTCTGTGCTGTTTCACTACCAGGAACTCACCAGTGAAGAATCCAAGAGCAATAATGATGCTTTTGTCTGGAGGTGCGCTGCAAGCAGAGAAAGTGAGAAAGCCAAAGGGAAGGCTGGGAACCAGTAGGTCACGGAGCTCACCTTACACCTCTTGTTCCCACAATGTTTTGGCTGCCTTCCCAAATCACAAACTTTTTTTTTTGCTGCTCCGCAGACACAGAGGGGAAAAAGTGAGTAAGCTGTTATTCTTAACTTTAAATCAGAACCAGCTTGTAGTATCTGACACCATAATTTTGTAATCAGAGGACGAACACCAGTTGACTGTGTAAACAAGTGCAGAGCTCCCTCCCGAGTCCTCAATGCAAAGAATCTTTCCCAAGAGCCAGCAACTGGGAACTTTAACTCTCGGGAAGGAGAGAATTCCCACCAGCCTTTTGTTCGTCTTTACTCCTTCGACATTGCTGTTATTCATCAGAGAATCCATGTTGCTGGAACAATCATCCTCTTGGAGATTGTAGTACGTCAACTGAACTACATGGTATGTAAAGTGGGATTAGATGTGATGGAACTCCAAGGTGCAGCTTGTCAAGAGTCAAAGATAAAGGTTCTTGTGCCAGAACAGAACCATGGATGAGGACACACCCCGCACTATTAACCTGTGCCTTGCCCAATAAGCCACAGGTTTAGACATGCTTCTTTTTTTATTGGACCCTTCCATGGACAAACACCGCCGTAGTTGTCAACTGTACACCTCCATACAAGAGGCCTATACCGTACAGAATGTACCTTACGTGTCGGCACATGTCAAGTAGGCTGTTTGATGAATGAAATGAAATGAAAATCCACCCTGTTTCTGACAAAAAGCTGCATTAATGAGCATTAAAGTGCATTACTGCTAAATTCAACACACTTTTTGATGTATGCTGCTTCACTTTCACATTGTTTTGTATGATTGCCTTCTATTGGCTCAGTAGAAACTGTAAAAAATTGTGTGAAACTGACATAACATACAAACATTAATACTCCCATTCCACAACCTCTCATTCACATCCATGAAAGATGAGGATCTTGAAAGCAATGAGTCTGGAGAATCTTCATAAATTTACAGAGCAATAGGTATTTTTCGCAAAACTTCCACCGACCTTTAATTTGATCACATTTTTTGTTTTATTCAATAAGCCCTATACATGAAAGTCATTACACCTCAGTTGTATCAACAGAAATCAAAAAACAGATCATTTGATTTTAATTTACCCTTTGAAATCCTACCACCAGTTTTATAGTCTCTGTATGATGCTGTGTAAACATTCTATGAATTCACACCACCGACTCATGTCTTCTCAGAAAAGCAGAACATTTCTTCAGTAAAAACTTGGTCACACTGAGTTGTGGTGGGTCTCTACCCTGCGCTGCGCCCCTTGTTGTCAGACATGAAAAGAGGCAGCTGTTTTTGTCCTCAAGCGAGAGCAGGGAGAGCAGCAGAGGCTCCCTAAAATAAACAGGCTATCTGTGCAGCCCCGGGGCTGGGTCAGGGTCACACTCCATGCTGCTCGCTCACTCGGGTTCTCCCTGTCCACAGCCAATCACAGCGCTTCACTTCTTTGCTGGCAGAGAACAGATCACGTCTCTTGAATGAAAACAGTGCTCACAATGATCGGTCCCAAAGTTTGAACATTTAAAAAGAAGACTCTTCCTGATTTGATGTCTCTGACAGTTTCACCTTGTGCTGGAGATAAATTCATGTATTCTTCTTTCCCTCTCATTTCATTGTCAGGTAATTGATTTAGGAGGTAAATAATTTAATATTATATCATCACAATTTAAAAAACAGCACTGCAGTGGATGAAACGCTGTAAACGTTATATTGAAAGAAATTCTAGTGCTGAGTATACATTATTATCTTACTCAGTATATATTAAAACAAGCCTCAGCAAAGTTGTCCCTTGTGAATGCAGTGGTAGATAAAAACTGGGAGGTGATTGTAAAAATACATTATATTTAATATAATTCTCGACAATATTGAACAATATGAAGTTCGTGTAATTTATATAATAGTGTTCTTTAAACAAGAGTCAACAGCAATGCTAACGGTTCTGTGACGCTATTCAAAGCAGTGCTCTGAGCTATATGCTCACATCAGGATGCTCTCAATGGCTATAGTTAAACACCACAAACATACTTTTGCATGTATACTGTTCAACATGTTCATCATCTAAGTTAAAACTTTTAGTCTGCTAGAATTTTATATTTAGCACTTAACACAAGGAGGAGCTGGGGCTAATGGAAATTTCAATATTGGTGAAGGGATTTGACGTATGGAATGCTAATAAAAGACCGGGGGAGGCACAACTTCTTTACATCTTGGTTTGCAGGTTTTCAACTTAAGAACAAATTATGCCAATAGAAGAATATTCTGGTCTAAAAGTGGATGAGTGACAACCGTCTCACCACTGCCTCCCATTTTAGGTTACAAACATAATACTGAAAATCTTTTAGAGGGTTGATTGTCAACGGACAAAATGTCCCATCACAATTGTCATTGTGTTTGCAGGAATAAAAGCACATGTGCAACTTACGATGTTATATCAATGTTATTTACAACTGTGCTTTTACCTCTATGACACGTCAAAGGCTGCTTCCATACTATGTTTTTGTGTGTTAAAAGCGATTTCATACTCAAACAACCTCTGTCCATGCGAGCTTTTGGCTCCGTATCACCTTTAATTACGTGAGCCTCTCCTTCTGGGAAGCTGTTGTTTTTCTCATGCTTATGGCTGCACAGAGGCCTCACTGGATCACAGCTATTGAACTGAGGCATTTATTACAGCAGCTGGCTTCAAGTTCCCAGGAAAGAGAAGGACGCACGCAGGGATTGGCTGTAAATACAAAAACATCACGTGCTCTCTTTTTAATTCAGAGTGTTTGTGCACTTGAACTCATGTTGAAGTTCTCTCACCATCAGTGATAGTGGATGTTCTGTTGGGTTTTCTGTCCACAAACATATACCTAATCAAAATTTGCAATGTAGACCTTGTTATTGAGATAAAATATTTCACATCAAATTGAGACACCTTGAGGGTTCACTTTGAATTTGTAATAAATCACGTACCATTGAATAATGACTTCCAATTTTCTGCAGTCATATTTAAATGTAGACTAAGTAATTTGTGTCTAATCGCATGGATCTATGGCCATATCAGTTTGTCAGTCCAACATTTTGGTCCAGGCTGAAATATCCCAACAACTATTCAGTGACTTGCCATTAATTTGGGATGAGCCCAAGTGACGTTCTTGAAATCTTCATACTTGAGGATGATGTATGGGATTAAATTTAGGATCCCGGATGAATTTGATAACTGTTTGGATTTCTTAACTTTTCAACTGGAGCTGTCATCAGGTCAAACTTGAAGTGATGTCATCAGTGACCTGTGTACACAGACAGAGGGTCTAAAACTTCCCAGAATAAATGTGAGCTTGAACATGAGTTATTTTCCTCCCTAAAAATGAGTGAATCATAAAAACACTTTCACTATCCTAGGACTTAAACTTGCCTGTTTGCTCAGAGAGCAGAATTCACTGCTAACACAAACACTCTGGTCAGTTCTGTGGACGGTTTTACACTGATATTAGACATCACATTGTTAAACAGTTGAGGTCATTCTCAGTGTGTTCTGTTGAAAACAGAAGCAGGTTTTCATCAGTACTTAAACTCTTTTCTATGGGGCTTTGTCGCCATAAATCTATACTTTTAATTATAAGAATCAGACTCCAAAGATGATTGTAGCAAGGAGTTGTCAGCCTTTTGGCTCCTCTTATGAATGCTAATTACAGCCAGGGTGTGTTGGAGGGCAGAGCGGATAGAGTGGGACAATATATCGCCCGTATTTTCCAGCTCAGGAAGGAGGCTTCCACCACAGGGACAGTGGATCTCTGTGGGCAGGAGGCCTCTGCAGGCGTGTGGCTCGCCACCGGCCACCGGCTCAGGGGACAGCTGTGTTACGCTGGAGTATTTGGCCCTTTGCCCCGAGACAGCAGTTGCCATAAACAAACAGTGGTGAAAGCTACTGGCCCAGTCCCCAGCTCTTTTCAAGACGGTGCAGCAGGCCTGCTCAACTTCAACCAGTTCACTCCATTAAGTTTGAATAAGACTTAAACAGCACGTTGGAAAGTGGTGCTGGTAAAACACACTGCTTGTCCTGTCCAGAATGAAATGAAGACAAAGTGGCTAATGGACACTATTGTGTTTCTACCATAGACTTGTTTATACAAGTGCTGTCACCTTGAATTCACATGCTGTTAGATGCATTGGAAAAAAATAACATTTCATTTTTGGAAAGTTCACAAGAACACCAGGCAGCCAAGTAAAAAAAGTTGGAGAACATTTAGTTTCACAACCAAAACATTATTTAAAAAACAACCCTGACTAATCTTGCTAATTATTTCCAGAGCTTTCAATTGAGTTAATTAGTGGAGTAGTTATTTATACTACTACTATTATCAGTCAAAAAGAAGCTTCAATGTTTACCTGAATGTTTGTTTTATTTGGTGAGCTTTATTGTTGAAAGAACTGCAAAGATGTATGTGTCCGACACAGTAGATGATTTGCTTGGCTTAGCTTAGTTTAGCATATCTTAGTTTACTGATTGAAAGTAGTGAGTCATAGTCTTAAGGAAAAATAAATAAATAAACATAATAATAGGAACGTTACTGCTCTTATAAAGACTAACCAAACTTTACAACTTGTTCATTTGTAGGTTTAAAGACCTTGGTTGCCAGATCTTAACTTTTGGTCTTGTTATGCTGACTGGCTGTGAAATGTTGGCCGATTCATTTAAAATAAATGATAATAATCTTATAACATGTATCAAGGAAAATATCACATAAGTAATTAGCTGTTGATATGGTAATCCCTGATGTCAGGCTCTTTAGCACACAAACACACTTTCTCCAAGCTTTTTGTTATGGCAACATGTGGTGTTGAGTTTGCCCTCTGCCAAGTTAAGCCCAGAGGAGCTGTTGATATCATCCTGGCTGAGTTCATCCTCTCTGAGCTTCTGGAAAGCTTATACTCCCACAAAGCTAGATTATCCTTTCTCCCGCAACATTTATCCTGGACAATATTGCCCTATATTGTATTCTGTTACTCTCATCCCATTTGGTTCAATATGCGTATAATTAATCCCAAACATCATATGCTATGTAATTTAGTCTTTTAGAAAAACCTTACTACACATTTACACTAAACAAAAAATAACTTTTTTAAGTGCCCTATGAGTGACCTTAAGTAATGTGAAGAACACACTCAAATGATTTTCAGCTGTACTTGCCAAACTGAACAAGACACTTTAATACAGGAGCAATGTGAAAGCAGGTGGGACATTTCATTACATGCTAAGCTCATGTTGGATCCTCTTATCACTCCCAACACATACATGGGTTTTGTGTGATTTACAAAACAATATCACCAGTCAGTCACACAAGGCAGCTCTCCAAATACTTTTATTACATTTATGAGTATGAAAATAGTGTTAAACCATTTTACTTTAACATAACCCCAACTCCAAGGTCTTGGAGCGAAGCCTGACTAAGTTATTTTCCATCATCATGAGCACAGCATCCAATAATTGAGTTGTTTTGTATGACCACTTTCACGTGTTGCCAACAGACTTGCAGGTCTTCCTGCAACTAAATGAAAACAGTTGAGCTATCGGTGGAGCCCAAAATCCCCGACAGACCCTCTGTGATGAGGTTCATTTTGCATGCTAGACCAGAAAATCTGTGGTTACACAGGCATAAGTCACATGCCTGTGGTTGATCTATTTATTAAAAGTAAATATATTGAATGAAATGGAAACATGAACAATATCGGTTTTATATAATGTCAGTGTTATATCTTTGTTTAATAGGAGTAAATATGTACTTGGGTTATGATAACTGTTGGTTGGGTAACATTGCTGCAAATCTACAAATTCTCAAAGTCACAGTCAAAGTCTGTCATTCTGCACAGGATGTACTTCCATTGCCGATCTCTGAAACAAAGTGAAAGACAAAATCAGTTGAGTGATCGCACAGTACCAGATTTACTAGTGTTTTTCTTTTGGCCAGATCTGCCTGAAAACTCTGGTCCCATTGGCCTCACAAAAGAAACATTTTCTTCCCACTCAGCCATTTGGGGTTTCAGCATTTTTGGTTAGATTTTACATCCCATTGCCACATGGGATCAGAAGTTGTTTAGAGAAAAGAGCAGATGTTTGGAACAAACCGTAGCACTCCAGTGAAGGTGGTCTGAGCACCTCGGATGAAGTAGCCATAACTAGGGACTACCAGCTCTGCCTCTTCTCTGTAGTGTTCAGGAATATCAGAGGTCTTCCTGTGGAAAGCAACAAATGTTTGATAAAAACAATATTTCCTGGGTTAGCATTAATGTGTAAACCTTGAAATGAATACAATTTGGTAAATGAACTTTTCTTGCATAGAGTTAGATGATAAGATCGATCCCACTCTCAATTGCTACACTACAAATATAGCTCAAGCCATGGGAAGGTTATTTGAGCTTTGCACATTCACTAGACTGGCCCAGTGAAAATACATAAAAAAGAAAGTACCTCAAAGCCTTAAAAGTTGTTATGTGCTGGATTGTTTCTTGGCCAGGAGAAGTGACTCCCTGGTTTCTAAGATAGCAACCTCGCACTGAAGAAAAAGTCCTCATGACCTCTGTAGGACGAGGAGGTCGGCATTCTTACACCTCTAGTTATGTTCATAAACACAAAAGTAAATGCGGTAATGAATGAACTTCAGAAATGTTGACACGTGGACTTGAGAGTGGAATTAATTTGTTCATCTGACTCCAAACAAGAAAGTGTCCAACTATTCTTTTATCATGATTATATTCCCATGAGTCGAACGTACATGCAGGAGTAGGGACATCGGCGTTTGTAATAGCAGCAGTAGAACTGCCACTCCCGGTCAAGGACAGATTCAAAGTACTTGCTTTGTACCCCCGCCACCAGGCCATTACGAGTACAAGTTGAAGTCCTGCAAAGACACATTAGAGTCATTAAGTTATTAAAACTACAGTGAAAAATATGTTAAATGAAACCCTGTTTATTCTCTGTTCCATTCATTCCAGTCCTTTACATTTTCTGTATAATTAAACATTACATTGGAAGGGATATTTTGAGAGGTAAAACACTGACAAACCTTTGAGACCAAGAGAGATTGAGTCCATGTGATTTGAAGTAAATACTGGGTTGTTGACGGTTCAGTTGTTTATGGCCCTACACTTAACTGTCGCCACAACACATTGAAGAGGACCAGGTCCAATCAGCAGGAGCTGCAGCGTGTGTAGACATGTGTCATGGCAACATGGGCACAGCCTTCAGCTATTCAACCAATGGGGGTAGTTACCCTGCAGGGTAATGTGCGAGCCAATGTAATTCAAATAGACAGCAGGCGTGGCAGTGATAAAGAGTGTTCACAGTGTTTGCCTTTGAATAGAGGAGCTGGGTGCAGTTGATCTTAACTGAAAAATAAATCTGAAGCGCTCAAGCAGGTTCTGCTATCCAGCCTAGAAATGTTGATCTGAAGCAGATAGTACAGAGTCAGTAATCTGTGGCTGTTTACAAAGCCAGGCTACAATTCTCCCTCTAAACAGGATCTCTAATGTTCGATCCAAGTCCTCTAATTAAATCAACCTTTCGGTGCAGCCGATGATTAGTCAAACATGTTTATGTGAGTTGTAGCATTTGGAGTGGGTTAAAATTTGATTACCTGATTGCACGGGAGAATATTTTTCTTTCCTTTTTTTTGCATTGTCTGTTTTTACTCAACTTTTTCCTGAATGGCTTTCTGCAAAAGCTTGGACCCTTTACAATAGAATGAGACATATTTCTCCTTAGGACTATTGACAAGGCCTGTTAGATGGATCTTTTAGAAATTCACTTGAGGTACTTGTGCTCCAAGGAACTGTCTGTTGAAGACACATTACTGAATAGTGGCAGAGATTCAAGATTTTATATGGAAATATTAGATGATACACATGTGGAAATTGTGAGGTAAGCACTGTGATCTAGCAGGGACAAGTTAGAAAGTTTTGCTGACAATCATCTGCTATTTTAATGCAAATTGATCATCTATTTCAAATGGCTAGTTCAGGGATGTACTTACATTTTTACATTTGCAAAAATGTATTTATTCGTGCATACATGGACAAATATGCAGTTTAGAATGATTGGGAAATATCAGATCCTGCTAGACTGGCTACCCATTTATTATTTGCAATAAATTGTGTTTGGATTTGGTAATGCAAAAAACTAGAATTGTGTAATAATGGTGTCAGTTTATATTATTATTAAACAGTGTGAAGTGATTAATGAGGAAACCATATTAAATTTTACCTCAATATCGTGTCATATTAGCAAGCCGAACTCAAGCTGACTTTTAAGCTAGCTAGTTTAGCTACACAGCAGTTACACGTGGAAGTTAAAGTTATGCATTCGTTTTCACTTGATAGAACCTTAATAAAAAGCAGCACAACAGAGCAGCAGCTTCAGCCCACTGCAGTCAACTAGTGATAATATGGTCAGCTTTATACGCCACCAAAATGTATGTAATTTTCTTGACGCTCTTGATGAGGTCAGGTCTCCCATCTGCGTATGTCCCCCACTTACCTGCAACATGGGTGCTTGTGTTCATACAACAGTTTGAGCAGCAGGCTACACACAGGCCTGGTATGGGCCATTGTTGTCTGCCAATGGTGACCTTTAGCAGCCTGTGTTTCTGGACACAGTCTGGGCTAGAATGAGGGTCCATCATTTATAAGTTGAAGGCATTTGATCTGTTGCCTACTTTCTACAGATGAACCGAAGATGTGCCTGTTGTGTGGCTTTCACATGGACCTGTCATCCCAAGATGTTTATCTGGCCCTTAATACTTTCTGGCATATTTGAGTGAAAACCAAACATGTTCACAGCTGCTGAACAGAGTAAAGAGAATCTCAGTAGCCTGATGTGAAATGGTATTTCATGGTGTATACGTGTATCCTGACTCAGATGTTTCTAGATGACTAATTTGTTGATTTCAGTTATTTTCTGTTTCACTTTGGTCGTATATCATTCTGTATTATTTATTCATATCATTGCTGGTTAGATCCCTGTTGGCCAGGGCATTTAGTGCATGCAGCTGCAGTAAGATTAGAAACCAGCAGCAACCTTTCATCAGTGTGACTTCATGTGCCCCGGGTTCGATTTCTCACTGTGACAGCTGCTGAAATGAGTCTTGCTAAAAAAATGTAGTAACTTCAACATAAAGGTTGTTTAAACTTTAAATCTGCCCAAGATGTGTAGAAATGCAGACGGCAAACTCCCTGGTTTCCCTCTGCACGCTAAACAGATGCGACTTTCATGCCAAAGCTCACTGCTGTATAAGTCAAAGATAAACAGGTGGCAACAAGTGAGTAAAACACTGATGTGTGACAGAGGACCCACCACTCCATCCCAGCACGGCTGATGTCGTCCCACCAGCAGTCACTGGGCTCCCCCAGGCCCTCAGGTGTGGGCTGGCACTCAAAGGTCCACAAGCGGTCCGAGCCATTCTCCTCACTGAAGAAGCTCCTGATGGCCACGAGGACCTCTCCGTGGGGACACTGGAAGTTGAAGCCCTGACGGTAGCTGTTGACCCAGCCCATGTCATGGTGGTCTTGAGACTGAGCTGCGACCGTGGACAGCAGGGACAACGCTAATGCCACCAGAGCAGGATTCATGTTGAAGAAATCTGTTGGTCCTCGCAGATTTGCTCTCCCTCACAGCTGCCTCGGCTTAAACTCCTCAGAGCCTTTTGCTGTCCAGATGTTTTGTATCCAGGAGTGATGTGTAATTTTCAGCTCACTGGACAAATCCAGAATTACTTGACATTTTAAGGTGGACTCTGAAATGGAGCACAAGCAATGTCCCACCATAGAGATGGGTGTACCTTAAAAGTCATCACTTGCAGATTGCAATTCAGAAATTTATTCGATGCTTTATTTGACTCTGGAGAATGTGGTCCTGTGTTAACCATGTAATTGCTTAGCTTATAAACTTTGCAGTGTAATTTACTTCTTCAATATAAATGGCAATTTGGACCATAAATCTATCTTATCATGTCATAAATTGTCAGACCCGCCCATAAGAACTTCGCCAGACAGGTTTTATGACTGAGGTGTAGTATTGATTGAAATGCCGTGTGGATTTGACGAAAGGGATATCTTGATTTTTATCAAGTAGTGGCTCAATATCAATACAACAATTGTTAAGTTTGTATTGTTGTAAAATAGTGTTTCAGGTCATTTATTTAATGCGAGAATCAATAGATTGGTAATGTGGTTAAGTTGGAACTAAGAACAAAAAGAAATTTATCAGACATTTTACAAGCTCAGAAAATGTGTCTCTAAATAATGAGGTTAGGAAAGTTTGTCTCGCATCGTAAAAAATGTTGAAGATACTTTAATATGAACCTTCTACTGGTCTATGTAATGACCATCAGTTATCATTATTTGATGGTTTGTTTGTATCTACACATCATGGCAGATGGGTGTAAATGCCACAGTACCCATGAGCCTGTCACACCCTGATTTGAGCTTTGAGTTGGAAACAAAACTTCGATAGAAACTCAATCCCGAATTTAAAGATGAAGTGATTTCAGCTTTAAGAATGTTTGTCTTCTTTTTCCTAAATGCTAAAACCTGTAGCTCTCTCTCAGTAATTTAAAGTAATGGGCTGTGGAAATGCTCTAACTGTGAGTCATGTAATGGGAAAATGACTTTGACTTTCACATTAACTACGCCAACTTCACAACTCTATTGACTGTTCCCTAAACTGGGCGGCTGTGGCTCAGGGGTTAGAGCGGCCGTCCTCTAATCAGAAGGTCGCTGGTTCTACATAAATTCAGACCATTTATCATTTAAACCCCTCCGCTTATCAAACATTGTCCAATCATAGCTTAGTAATCCAAACGTTAGGGCCAAAGTGTAAGAAATTGATAAATAACGTAATAACGTAGTGATAACATTACTTCAGAGCCCAGTGCCTGGATATTAGCATTAAAGGGATAATTCACTGAAAAGGGGTCTCAAACGCTGTTTACCACTGAAACGCCAAAAGTGTTTTGTGGACTCAAACACTTCCCCTACCCCTCCATTGGCAAATTGGTGAGTAGATAATGAGTATATTTAATTTTGGGGGTAAAATCCAGTCCAATAGAGAGTTTATATGTCCATTGAGCCATAACTCAATGAATAAACTATTATCTTATTATCGTGCCCAGCTGTTGCTGCAGATCTTCAATCTGTCTGACAGAAAAGTGTCCTAAAGTTGTTGTGTTCATGCTCTTCTACACTTTAAGTTCTCCTCACCTCATGAGTATTGTACCCAGCTATTTCATTTTCTTATTAAGTAAAAGGAGTACGAGCTCATCATCAGGTTCCATCTTTTTTGGCAGTATTTTTTTCAATCCTCACGGCGTGCTTAATGTGATTAGTCCGGAGCATTTGCTATTTCGGGTCACCATTGATTTGCAAAGGCTTCACTGTAGTAGCTCGGTCCTTGAAATTGGTGCAGTTGGAATTGAGGAAGTTTACAGGAGCCTCAGCCAAACTTGTCAAATGAGATAGCATTTCATGCACTGAAGATGAAAGTGAAAACATATTGTTTAAAAATAAGAACAATAAAGCATATAACTGTTATCCTTGACTTAGCAGTTAAATATGTTGGAGCAGATGTAGACAAACAACACTTTGCAGTCCGCAGCTTCTTTATTTTTTTATTTACATGTCTTTATAGATCAAGTGTATGAAAAGGCCCTTATACGGCAAAAACATAATTTGGTAAAAACAACTGAAGTTAATGTATAAAAATTTAAATCATTAGCATCTATCAACAACAGCTGCAAGCTGAAATGAGAAGCCTTCCATTATCTACATCTGCCTGATTTTCTGCGGTAAATCATCCCTCTATGTGAAATAAGAAAGCTTGACAGGCGTAGCGAGGCAAACAACTTAAAATGAGAGTGAGTGAGTCACTGCTTTGCACTGTGTGGCATGTCCCCCCCCCCCCCCACATAATCCTTAGATATCAGTGGGGGCATCTCAACAGGATAGGTAAGCAGGCAATTGCCACAAGAACAGCTGCAGTGTTGTGAGAACCCCCTTGTTCAGCTTTGTACAGGAGACAGCAGCAACGCCATTGTTAGAAACCCCTAACAAGACTCCATGTCACCAACCTTCTGGTACAATGTTCGTGAGGAATGGATGATGTGATTGTGGAGGAGGTTTGCACTCTCCTACTTTGGTTTATTTATGTATATGCACAGAATTTTTTATTATATAATCGTTTAAAGATTGGACTGATGTGGGTTGTTATCATGTATTTCTGGGGGGTCCGATGTAGGGCTCTTTTGCCGGGGGCCCCCAAAGTCCCTTTAAGCACCCTGTTTATGTACATTTTGTAAAATACATGTATTTATGTATAATACATGTATTTTACAAAATACAGTATGTGTGAGCTGATGTGCAAAAGAACAAGTGTTTGCAAGAGAGAGGCGGACTGGGTTGGCTGACAGTAGGAAAATATATGGAAACAAGTTGCAGCCATTTCGTCAGACAGGTCATTTCTTTACAGAGCCAGCAGAGGAGACGTCCATTACAAAGAGTAATTCACAGAGCTTGTACACAGTGCGGATGCAGATCACTCAGTGATAACATGACCCTGACATTCATTAGAAAAACAAATGGATCAGTGCACACAAACTGGTGCATTTTCTTCTCTGTTTCACATGATAACAGCCATTACAATTTCCCCAGCGTCTCATGTTCCTGTGAAACAGTGCTTTTGTAAAAGCCAACTAGCAGACAAATAAGGCTGTTAGATGAAATCACATTATTTATAGGGTGTGATATTACAATCATTAGTGCAAGTGTTTTTTGCTCATTCTTACATCAAATATTGCTTCAGAGTCGGAAGATCTTGCAGGTTGTGCCTTTTTTCTCTATATTAAAAATGTACTATAAGCTCAAAGTTGACCACTACCAAACATCTTCTCCTCCACAGAACAGGCAATTTCCCATAAATCTGTGTGGTTCCTTCTTTGTAATAGACTCAGTTTCTCACTCACTCACTGAAACTTCCGATAATGTGGTGCTGATGTATCAAAAGATTTTGTATTTCCTCATTTAGGGAACCAATCATATACTATGACTTAACTAGATGCTACACAGTCCTCATTTTAATGCAGGTTACAAGCTGATCTTCTGATATATCCTTTTCAAATTACATGTAGCATTTATAAAGCAATTACTACTTTATTCTTGATATATTAGGACTTTTTTCTTTAAAATTATGACTTCATTCTTGTAATATTATGACTTTGTTCTCCTAAAATCATTATGAGCATAATCTCGAAACCTTATTTGTTTGTTTTTGAGTGGCTCTAATACTCTGTTGTATAAAGTTAGGGATAGGTTTTGATTAAGAGGGCTGAAGTAAACTTCTGGAAATGCTCACTAAGCCTTGTGTAATAACAATACAGACATATTGATTATTAATATATGATTCATATTTTCTGTTACACAGCATGCATCTTGGTTATTTAAAAATGTTTTCTGGCCATTAAGTCAACCTTAAAAGGTTCTTGTAAATGCAGCCTAGGTGAAGTGAGGAGAGAAATCCATTTGATCACTGCCTGCCTGAGAATCTGATCCCATGCGAGAGATCATCCTCATAGCATCTAAAAATAAGTGACAGCACATGTTCAGGAATAGTATGCGAGTCACTGCATGAGGAGTTCCACAAAAGTCCAAATGGAGCAGAACTCACAGTTATAAATAGGCACTATTTTCTATTTTAAATTCTTTATTTAGAGCAGTGCTGTTGGCACTTTGAGAATGTAGGGCTTCATTCACAATACTTTAATCTGACTGTGACATACAGACTTCACTGTGCCAAAGATCACACAGCAGAGGCAGCTCTGACTGAAGCACAGTTCACAAACCACCCCCAAAGGTCTAAAGGGCTCATACATCGCTTACATTCACATGTTGCTGATGTTGCAAAAGAAACATCCTTTAGGTAACTGAGTACTAACAAGGATTTTCAACAGGCATGAATACAAGTCTTGTGTATAATGACGACTTAATCCATTTGAATTCACTCCAGGGATGAGTATGTGCTAACAAGATGGCACAGTGACAACATCTTGCACAAATTAATACCAGTCTTTTCCAAGGTAAATATTTTGGAGCTTCAATGAACATCTGCTCTTCCTAGAATCCAACTTTCATACATTCCTGGCCCCATGCTAACGCTAAGGAGGACACCATTCAGTCTCCATTTAAAGGCTAACGTGCTCCTTGCAAGTGTTGCTGTGTGCCTCTGTGCATCAGATTGTATAATTTATTGTAATCAGTCACCAGTATGTGTGACACCAGTCAGTTCTGCTTTCTTTAAAAGATGGGAAATAGAAACAACCCCAGAGAGTCACAAAGTCTTTGTGTTTCATACTGATACAGTGGTAAAAATAGGTATATTGTAGAGAATAAGGTTCATGTTAAATTTATGGATAGTTAAGGTATTGAACCAGTGTTAATTTTGTGCTCATTTGAGTGTTGACATTTTGATAAAAAAATTACACTAAAAGACAAAATAATGTCTTCAAACATGTGTTCGGATAAACTCATTGGTTATTGTAAAAATTAAACTGGTATTCCCCTGTCAAGTGAAAGTCCCCCGACTATATTATCAAGAGCCCCTCGTTATGGGGTGTCTGATGATAAAGGAATCCTCCTGTGGCATGGCACATTGACAAATAAAAAGATCCTTTGTTTATGATTGGATGTAATAAATACTCAATGCATAGATCTAAATGATCAAATAACAGCACAGATAGTCACTGATGATCAGTTGTCTCCTTACTACAGAGCAGCTCATTGTTCTGGTGGCTAGAATAAGGTTTGTATTTAAACCAGGCTGCAGGAGCAGCTGCCAAGTACATGGCGTTCCATTCAGAAGTATTTCACCAAATTTGACATCTCGCGACTGTCTATCAGGTGTATAACAACCTATCGTGTTCCTATTGGGACACAACCTGGAAGATGATACTGCACTTCCCTATGTGAGGGGAAAGGACAAAAGAAGAACAACACTCTTGCTGACACTCATTTTCCGTTTGGTGCGCTTCATTATCCAACATGAAATTCTCATCTCTTGTCAATTATCACCACATATTGGGCCAGGTTTTAAACAGAATGGGCTTGAAAGAGGGCAGTGCTTTCAATAACCTCTGCTGTCAGAACAGACTCGTCAATTCGTCAACACCTACAAGACTTTGTCACAATACACTATACATACTATCTCATATGCTTCTATGCTACTTCTGTCACAGGTATGTTTAATTATGAACACACGTGATGATTGTATATCTATAGACACACCACTTACTGTGATAAAAGGAATATATATGTGTAACGTATGTATGTGTCGGCGGTTGAGATGGCCGATAGTGATCATTCCAAAACCTCAACCAAGCAGTAACCATTTGAACCATACATTTAAATCAAACCACAATGTGTTAAGAGGACATTGGCAAATAGGGTGGGCCTCAGATCAGAAAAGAAGAGTTAAACAAACAACATACAATATGTTGTTGAATCTGACGGACTCGTTTCATCTTGCAGAAGAAGAAGAAGAAGAGGGAGGAGGAGAAATGAGCGCTTTCATTAGACAAAACCCAGATATTAGTTAGTATTATTGGGTTGCCTGACAGTTGAAACGTGAGGTGTGGTGTTTGAAGAACAAGGTAATTTACTAAACAAGCAGGGTCCCATGAGAGATAATATCATGTGCCAATCATGGACCACTCAAGGGGGGGAGTCTTATCCAGCTCTCTTCCCTCATTTACTGGTATCTTTCCGCTGTCAGATTAAGGCATGAAATACTCATGGTTGCATAATGGGAATTTTTTTCAAGAGTCCTTCTTGGAAGTCAACCAGAAAAGGGTAACACTAAATCACTGATTAAGCCCTTTGAGGTTTAATCCAAAGCAATCTGTATTAAGGAAATGAGTATTAATAGGCAAAGCATAAGACATGAATCATGATGAGTCAGTGCTGGATCAGTATGAAAGGCCTGGAGATATAAGCCAGGTAGAACCATGCACTATTGTAATGGATCTGATGATTACAGTATGCACAGTTGTAATTAAGTAGCTTTGTTGCTGTGCTATTTTAATACAAACTCCTCAAAGTCCACCTACACTAAACCCTAATTACACAAATTACAGGAAGATGTTTCACTATAGAATATTTTTATGAAGTATTTCAACACTCATTATAATATAAACATACAGACATTAAATACTATATCAATATTGGTGTGGTTGAGTTTCTGTATAAAATTGTTAGAACCTGACCTTACAATGTTAAGTGCGTTGAGATAGTGTATGTTATGGTTTGGTGCTATATAAATAAGATTTAATTGAATATCTTTAAGGGGAAGTTATGCTTCTCCCGTCTTTCAGTCCTAGAACCACCATTATGACCGTTTTGATCAGCTGTGCGATTCCACAGTCTCAAATATCTAATGGGTTACTGGGCACATATAACCAGGGAGACGATTCAAAGACATTGCTAGTGATGTCATTATACAACTGTGAACTTGTTCCTAAAAGTCTAACACCTTAGGCTAGTGTTAAAGAGCACAGAGTGATACACCCTCTGCATTCTGATTCCATTTCTAGCCGTATCGACATCCTTTAGATCATGTCCTATTGCAGTATTTTAAATGGAATGAGTCTTAGTTTTGTTTCCCTTGACAACCTTCTTTGATTTTGACATATCCTTTTCTACACTTTCTCCTAGATAGTCACTGCTATTAGAAGTGTTCTTGCCTGGCAAAATATTTTTGAATTGCATTGAGAGGCCTCATGACCCAGTCCAAATATTTTGATGACATAGAGCACAGAGCAGTGCAGATTGCTGAGGGGGGTTCTCTCAGAGAGTGAAGCACAGTAGACAGCAACTGCCTCTGTTGTGAGTATAACCACACACTGAATCGAGTGAGACCAAAGAGTTCAGTAACAAATCTCCAAGTGTCCAAATCTCTTTATCTGAGTGGGACTGCATCAAATGGATAAACACACGAGTGGGAGCAGGCACACACCTCGTTCAATATTTGAGCATGGAGGGGCTCTTCCTGGTGGAAGGAACCAATGGAAAATATTTCACTTACCAGACACATAATGATAGAAGTTATGATAGTTTTGGATGGCTATACTCTCTTTGTCTGCTGGGAGTTGTATTTCTTCCAAACCCATCTACTGAGGTTTCCAATTTAAAAAATTGTGGTGTATGTGTGGTCAACTTGCTTGATTTATTTTTAAGTACAGACACTATCCCCACAAAGATGAAGATCAAATGGACCATCTTCCATGGGGATTTTTATAATAACACAACATGGCTTACCGTGGTGGTTTTTGTTTTTATTGGGCGAACTTCTATCTATTGCATATAGTGCACAGGAATGCTGAGCACATCAATGCAAAGTAAACTTGGCTGCTGAGCTAGCTAGCTGTTACTGCCATGCTAATGTCAAACAGTAAATAAACAATACTTCAGACTTTTTACCTGACTTCTCTGAAGATTCACAAATGCTCTCAAATCTTCCATTAACTGCCATTAAATGTTGTGATGAGTTTCATCACAACAGTTAATGGCATTTTCCTTCTAGACAACATGTGCTGTTGATGTTTGGCTTTGATAGCTGTTATTTCTCTCCTTCTTCTGTTATCTCTCTGGTAGCTACAGGATAGTTTTGATTTTTAAGTCAAAGATTGAATTCTAAAATAAAGATTCAGAAAGTAAAATGTAAAACAGCAGAGTATGTATTGAACATTAAAAATCAAAGTAAATGAGAAGAAATATAGACGACAAAGATCATCTGCAAATGCAAATCCCCTGAACCTTGTTTCGGGAAAGTGTGGAGGGGAATAGATGATGAGCTTTGTAGAAGACAAACACACTAACACTCTCCAACTAAAGTAGTAGGATATTACACAATCAGATTCAAAGTACACCATATCATCAATATGCTGTTGTTTGTATAAGCTTTTTTATTATTTTTGGGAACAGGTCAACCTGAGAAAAACGTTGATGTAAAGCTGTCTTGGCCAACAGTTTGCCCACTGACTGCTCTTACTGCCCCCAATATCTTTTCATGCATAACTGGAGAGCCACTAGCTTTTTATTGGCTCAGGTTAAATGGCAGGTTCTTAAGAAAAGATGTTCTTTCTCTATCAGTATAACTTTACAGTCTATGCTGCGCCAGGTCCTACAGGTAATTTCTCTAGTGACGTACAATTAGTCTAGTTTGTAAGGTGACACTAGTCAATTCCAGTATATTTTAGTTTAAAAACACAATTTCCCATATTTCTTAACTGAGACATTGAACTGAAAATGTGCAAACTTAGGTTTAATGAGAAAAGGCCTTGTTTCTTGGCATTGAGCACTCACTGTGGTGTGTCATTGTTTCTGTTCGTCCCATCATCAAAAACACAAAAACACTATCAGAAACTTTTTTCTGATTTGGTACTAACGTCGGGGGCAAGGATAAACTGACAACAATTTGAGGGTCAAAGGTCAAGGTCAAATTTTTTGCCACATTCAAAATTCAAAATTAATTCTTGTGGGCCCCTTTAGGAACAGAATGGGAGATGTGACCATAAACCTGTATCTTAACTGATTGGCTCAGGCATTCAAACGTGAGATGGTCATTCTAATTGCTTCCAATGTTCCTTGAACAACTTGTAGGACTGCACACACTCTTTTGTGTTTGAAGAATCGAGGACACAATTGATTAAGTGTCTATTGATAATAAGACCTATTTAGAAAAAAAAAAAAAACTATTTCAATCCCAAAATCAGGGGTTCTAATTGTGAATGAATAGCATTATACTTCACTTCTAAAAACACAATTATCTCTGGTATGCAGGGTTATGCAACTGCCACTGTGAAGATGTCAAAAGGTCCCACAGCATGGTCTATTTTTCTGTAAGGCCTTTGCTGTTTAATAGTGCTTCACTGATGAAATCAAGAGGCCAGCCAAAAGGCCACCATAATAATGTCTACTACAAAACAAATCACTTTGCTTTAGGCTGCAACCTCATTAGAACAATGTGTCGTAGTTGCTCGGAGGATGTGTCTGAGCCATGACTGGTGAGGCAGGCAGGCAGAGATAAGCCTCACTGACAGCAGTGATAATGGGAGAGCAGGAATGAAAGTAATCAGGCCCCAAGTATTTCAAGCGCATGATATCCAGTTCTCATTTATTTGTATGTATGAATGCCACAGCTTTCCCGTCCAGCTTCAAGGTTATCCGGGTAATGATATGCAGTTTGATATGAGACCAAAGGTTTCTTGATTGTAAAAATGAACAGAGGAATGCACAGTTATATATTACAGTTTAACTAAATGCACATAAATGTCACACAAACACCACAAACTAACCTTATCTTGTTGTCAAGTATTGATTATTTATAACTTCACATATCTGTGAATCATATTTTGACAATGCCACTCACAATTAAATGAATGTATTAGTTCTGCCTGGAAAACCAGAACAGTTCAATAAGTTTCACCTCATGTCTCATCTCCTCTGACAGATCCTGGAAAGTCGGACAATCAGACCAAAAACAAGTAGCACTACTGCAGCAATATCAATTATTATTATTTAAATCCAAGTGAAATTTGGACTTTCTTTACTTTTTATTGAAGAAAATGTGAATAAAAAATAATGATGTAAATGTGGAGCATATGAAGGGATGAAATCAGAGCGACAGTGGTAGACCATGTTACCAACCAGGGCATGAGCATAGAGGAGACTGGGCAACAAGCCGAAGGTAAAAGGAACAGTACATCATAAGCTAATATACATGGATGAGACAATGTTCAACCTTGCAAAACTAGGTTGCAGATAAATCATCACACACAGTATTAGTAAAGACAACGTGATAGCGACATGTGGTTGCTATGAGTCAAAATTACATCCTTTACCCTCATCCACTCCTAGGCCCACTTAACACTGCTCATATTATCACATTTCTGGACATATTTCACAACAGTGTAATTCCTAATGACCAGGGGCCAGAGCAGCTAAGGTGCTATATCATTTGCAGACGTGTTAGATCCACATTTGGTTCACAGGTCAACCACTTTACATCGCACTTAATCCACCATCTATACTCTCTGTTCTTGAATCCTATTGAAGAATGCATGGTGTTGGAAGGTGTATAATCACTAACCCCAAAAACACAACCATTCTACAGGCAATGGGGTCATGCCATGCCTGGGTATGGCATTCCAGGTATATAGGTTCTGAGCTGCTCAGCTTAAACAAAATTAATGTGGATGAAATCTGATGGCTGAAGCCACAAATAGAGTGAGATTTAGCCAAGGAAATAATAGAGAGATTGGACGACAGGACAACTCACCAGCTGAGATTGACTCCATTTGGTAGGCAGGTGTATCTTCTGGACCTCGATACAGCGAACACACTCTCTGCACCACTACATATACTCTGTCACTAAATGATGTCAACAACGTAGGATGGAACCACTCGTATCCGGTATATTTTGGCATCATTTTTGTACATCGGGTGGAGTCTTAGACATGACACCATTTCAATATACAGTCATTGGATCAAGCCTATTTTTTTCTGGGTTTTTTTCTTTCTTGCACAAATGGTTTTGTTTTCATGTGCAGCGCTTGTTGTTTGTTGGAGTGTTAGAACATTTATATATTTGTTCTTGCTCAGCGCTGTTTGTCCTACACTATAGAAAGAAGCAAGGGGTTAGCTAATGTTTGTCGTTTCTCTTTCATTAGCCTTGTTAGAGAGATGTCAAGAAGGCTAGATATGTCGGCCCAAATCTAATAGGGTTGACCTCTATTTCTTGTGCCTGACCCCACATATATTGGACCAATAAAAGTTTCAATACCGACAACAACAGTTGGTACACTATTGATCAAGTAAGTACAGAAGATAGAGCAGAGACTAATGATTATATATTGTTTTCATTGGCACATCTGAATATATTTTAATTTTGTTGAGATAGCTGTGATCTCTAAAATGACCGACTTTTAATAAACATGAGTATTCTGTTTCCTGCATACGACAATAAAGTCTTACATCTGAGTCATTTAATGGAATATCTCTACAAACAGGGATGGGCATCTATAATCGAATTGGCAGTAGAGGCTGGTGGTGATCATTAGTCTCACAGTGGATAATGTGGAAAGTGACACTAATTCGGCTAATGCTGTATTGCTTTTCAACGTCTGATGTTATTCAAATTACTGTGAGGAAATTAGAGTGAGGGAGATGTTTCACAAACAACTGTATTTGTATTCTTCCTCAGGCTCCGCTCGGAATTTCAGTCTGTGATTTTAGCTTCAAATGTAAACCATGTTCGACAGTTTTCATGCATGTCATTTACAGGCCGATAACACTTAATGTGAGCTGTAGCACATGGTGAAGAAATCTGGTCTACAATCTTTATCCAAATCATCCTCAATTAATGATTTGCATACAATGTTAACATGATCAAATCAAGCAGATTTCTAGTTAAACAAGGAAAAATGCTCGAGCAAATTCATAAATCACACTCCTGCACCGGACATTAACATCTTCACAGGGTTTGTTAAACTGGTTCAGGTGGTTCTTTTAACGACTGTAGCATAGAACATTTCATATGAAGTTAGACGTGAGAACGAATAGCAATAACGACATCACTCAACGTGCAAAGTGAACAGTTGTGATTACATTTTGGTTTATTGTCGAAATATCGATCATGTGAATTATTTGTTCCCAGAACTTCAACAGCTAGCAACAGTAACATTTTGTAATAGTTTGACATTTGGGAAATAAATGTCTATTCACTTTGTATGCCTGAGGTTATGAGTAGATTGGTGAGACTCTCATTATAACTACTGGATGAAGGTGAGGTCACAGGAGTCAGCCAGCATATAGCTCTTAGCACCTTTGAAACTCAACCCTTGTCCCATTTTTATTTATTTGGTTAATTAACATTAAATCATATTATTAATGTAACTTTTTTTTTCCAATTCATATTATCTACACCTACAGTAAAACTTGGAACATTATTGCTCCATAATAAGCATTACAGTGAAAAAGGATTATGGAGCTAGAATATGTAGTGGTGGCGAATTAAAACCTATTGATAATCATTTTGATTAATAAGATAACAGAACTGACAAATTCTGACATTATCTTCTGAGAGGATCTGCTGTCGCTGTGGTCCCAGTATGGAAAAAATGTGACGTGCTGTTTATTGATTTAGTAACGTAACTCAGACCCTGCAGGGCAGACTCTCCATCCGCAAACATCCTCTACTTTCTACTCTGCCGGTGACTCACACTGAGAATCTCTGTGGTAAAAGCTCTGAGTCCCTACTGATCAAATTGCAAATAGTTTCTGTAAAGGAGTCGCATATTTTAAACTTTAACTGCACTGTGAAATGAAGACGATGTCCCAAATCAGACTGTTCCAGTGATCCAGTGAATAGCTGCCAGCAGGATTTACCATTAACCAACAACTTTTACAGATATTTACAGCCTTGTAAACAGACACAGCATTTGGAAATTCAAATAATGATGTTTGAGATATTAATAATTTATCGTATTGAATTATTAAGTATTGAAGAGATGAGTTTGAGTGAAACATTACATCAGCCTACTCTGTTTTTCTGTGATAGCTGGTATCACATTCTGTTGTAATCTGCCTGACTTTCAGATATCAATTCTAACATTGATCAATTGATTCATCCATTCAATTAAATGAAGGAGTTATATGAGTATAGACTACATAAGATATCATCTTTCATTCAAATATAGTGATATTTATCGTAGCAGGAGTATAATGTGGGAAAAAGGAAACCAGCATACACTCACCAGGCGCTTTATTAAGAACCTGCACTAATACTGGTCTTCAACATGTATTTCATGTTGTTGATTGTGTCACATGATCTCTGTACATTCATGCTGCCAATCTCCTGTTCTACCTCCTCCCAAAAGTGTTCCACTGGATTCAGATAAGGTGATTTGGGAGACAATTAAACAACCTTTGAATGGCTATAATAATATTTACTGCATCCTTCAAAACTCCTTTTAATCCTTTTGATGATATAACATTCAGCTCCAGTCTGTTTTTCTTTCAATTAATGTGGTAATTAACTATGGGAAGGACCATAGATACTGTAAAGCACTTTATTTATTTCCTGTGATAATTACTTTGGGATGCATACAATTTTGTTATTTGTGTCATCGTGACATGTAATTTCAAATGTCTCCATTTACATAATTATTATACATCATTTTTTTCATTCCATGTTCCATATAAGCTGTTTGAGTCTTCAGTCATGTGTTGTGCTGTGTGATTGCATTGTAAGGCCTGCTTACTTACCTGCTGGAAATAATAATACAGTCAGACCATGTGGCCTCAGAGCATCCAAGTGCTGTTGAGCAAGTGTTGAAGGATAGTGTGCGCCAGCCCCTCCCGGAATAATGCTTCAAATTAGAAATTCAGGTCAACTTTTCCAGGCGGCAACACAACCACAAGGTATTTTATTGAACGGCTCACAACAGAGACTTGTTTGTACTCTATATGAATGCAGCACACAGAAAGGATACGGTCAACCCAAACTGAGGGGTGTAAAAAGACTATTCCACCAGACACTGGATCAGGAAAATTCAAAATCCTACTATATATGTGAATGATTACTAGATTTAAGGTTACATTAAATCACCATGTTCATATTATTATAATTCTTTATTAAATAGTATTAAAATGACTTGCCACGATGACAACATTTCCAAACTGATACCCAATTTTTATGAATATCCCTGGTAAAATCATAGAGAAGCTAATTTCAGTCACAAAACTGCATTTTATTTGGATTTAATTATTTTCCATATACTTACAAGTTTTACTTACAAGTTTTGAATCTATCACTGATTTGAATCTATCACTGTAAATAAAATTGCTTTGTGTTGCCACACTAAAATCCAGGGCCACTAAAGAGTAACAAAGAAACTGTAAAAACTCCAAGCCCACTGGGATTAGGCCAGGTATTCCTGGGTTGCACCAGTGCAACCCTGGATATTCTGTGATGAGTCGTTCCAAGCTTCATTCACCCCCATCCCAGACCCCATGAGACTATCACATTCTCTGTCCATGTTTCCTGTCACTTGCTACTGTCTAATAGACTCGGAAATGGTTGAATTATGTGGATGTCCGACAAGGAACCATGTACATTTCTTTAAAGTTTTTGATGCCCTATACCTTCAGCAACTAGGGGTAGAGGACTGACTTTTAACCTGATCTGGTCTGATGTGGTTTCTTTCTGCAAACAGTAGCTAATACTATACTAGTACTATACAATTTTTTTTACAGTTACAAATCCATCTAAATTACTTATTACCCAAATAAGAAGAGTTGAGCATTTTAAGTCCATTCATCCCCTTTTTCTCAGACGATTGTTTTGATGGTAGGCTGTTTGGCCCTGAGTAAGTATGTATCACTGCACTTTCATACAGCCAGTACAAGAGGACATGTCAGACCTGCGCACCTCATAGACATGCTGTTATTGATGAGCTCAAGCCCAGCTCACACACTGCATACCAGATTTCATCCACAACCTATCTCAGAATGCTGCACCTCCTGACAATCTTGGCAAACCCTTGATCTATGTAAACATTGGGCTGCTATGTTATCGCTGCAGAATCAATAGTCTCACAAAGGAGTGTATTACATTGTTTACTTTTAATGGTGTGAAAACAGACCAGTACTGGCTGTTTTGCTCGTTCTAACAGACTTACTGGTTACTCAAACGAAGGAAATTAGTTGTAGTTTGCAGCATTTTGACTTGCATCCAATTCGAGAATAAAAGAGGAATTTAGAGGAGTTCTTTTTACATAATAGAGGGGTATCTGGTTAGTGTCAGTTTATTGGAACTTAATGTCTTTCCCCTCGTTTCCAGAACACATTTTTTTCTGAAGTTGTCTAGAAAGGGCTATGGCAGTTAATCACGTTGTGTTCCCTTTCCACAGTCAAATTGACATTTGTCGCAACTTTTTGATGACTTTCTACTTCTGGAACTGATATTTTTGTGTTATTTTTGTCTTATAGCACCAATTGGTGCTCATTCTGACAGCTGATACTTTCATATACAGCTGGAGGCAAACTACAGTTGATATAATGCATGTAGCATACAGTAACTTTAAGCACTTCCTGTGAGCCATATATGGGTATCTATAATGTGCAGCAGAGAACAGAGGGCAGTAGCAGACAAAAAAGCTGTGGTATGTTTCAACAGCTGCCACTAGGGTATAACAAAACATAAACACATTTCAGTCAGACAACTCACGTTCAAATGTTTATTGCAACAGTAGAACATGTTAGTGTTTGGCGTCTAAGCTCCGACTGAATCCCTCCCACCGCTATGATAACATAGATATGATGGAAGTGATGAGCAAATACTTGTAAAAGGGTTAGGGTTGATAACATGATAACTTGTAACTGTGACTACAGGACTTAAAACTGTGAGAGGACAAATTAATTAGTTAGGCTACTAGTAATTAACTTTAACACAGTACATAACAGCATATTTAACTCTTTGCCTACACTGCATTTGAAGCATCTCTCCAAAAGCACTCACTCTAATTTTTATAGCATGTGTAAAGTTATAGGATATACTTATTGTTTACCATCTATTTTCATTATTCACAAATAAACAAAAACTATTGAGATCTATTGACTGGTCTTGTTCTTAAGAGAGGGGTCTTCAAACAGGTCCTAGAAATCCTCTAATGGCACGCCCTCCTTTCTGAGCAGCCCCCTACCCTTCCATCGCCCCACTGTTATTTGTGACAGAAACCTTAATAGCAGCTAGAGCTGCAGCTCCCTCCTCTGTACTTATCTTGCTGGGCCGATCAGCAGCTGTTGATACAGTGAGCCAAAGCATCCTCCTATCTGTACTCTCAAATATGAGAATCTTGTGTCATGGCAGGTACAATCATCTTTATCTCATCCCTTCCCCACAGGGGTACCCTAACATGCAGTGCTGGAGCCCCTTGGCAATATGCACTACTTTCTAAGGTCCAATTATCTGTTTACAGTCTCTCATATCACTGTTATGCAGAGGATGCTCAACTATACCCGTCAGTCCTGCCAGGCGACCCTATAGACTCGGCAAGGATCTGGGCTTGTCTCTCCAACATTTCCAGAATTCTTCAATCAGCCTGAAAGGTTACATGTCACTTTCGTGGTCATTGGCCTCCACTATATGCCCATGGCCTCCAAACCTAAACTCAAGCCACATATTGTTTACGATGTGACATCTGGATATGTAAACATTGACTTGAACTCTATTATACAGGCTCTTTTCTCCTCCTAGGTGCGTCGTCTGGCACTGCCATCCCTGCACACAAGTCCATAATGTTCTCTTTTGTGGTTCCCTGATGGTGGAATTAGCCACCAAATGCTATCAGGGCAGGGGTGTCCCTCTCTATCTTCAAGAGACTCTTGAGGACTTATCTTCTCTGAGAGCAACTCCTCTCCCAACACCTCTAACACACTAACATGCCTAACTGGCGCTTACTGTGCACGTTTGGTCCCTTCTTTACATAGTCTCCTGTACTTTGTCTTATATAACAGCACTTGGTACTTACATCAAGGTCTCCAGCTGTACGGACGCTTTAGTGTTAACACTTAGAAAAGATGACTGCCAAATGTAACTCTAACACAGTGTGCAGTGGTAAGAATATACAAACGAAGCAGTGACCCACTCACCCCACCGTCATCATTTTATGACTCATGACCAGGTGACACTGAAAGTACTGCAGTGCACTTCAAATCATCATAGGATTCGGCTAAATGTGAGCAGAAAACCAGAATATCGTTGATGCATTATTTAGAAACATTAGCTGGGGTGAAATATGTTTTCTTGCTTTGGCTGCAGGAGTGATGCTTCCTTTTAAATCCCTCTTTACTGGTTTTCAGTCTGTGATTTTGTTATGTTTATGTTAGTTGTATCCTATTCCACTTTGTTACCCATATTACTACATATTAAACACATTGTCAGTTCTTCTTCAGCTATAATCTGGCCTCTTGTTAACATAAGAGTGTAACAGTGATCGCACAAATCTAAAATGGCTCTGGTTCCAAAAGTTAAAACCCCATTCATTCTCTCCATTGACTTCCAGGGTGCTTCTTTGCTAATTTTACTTTGTTGTTAATATAGTAAGCAATATATATTGTAGTTTGTGTCTTGAATATATGTACATTAATTGCCTTTCATAGTGTATAATTGTAAACTATCGTAGTAATGCTGAACAATCCGATCGTAGCCGATTCTAGTGGTTGTGGTAAACGTTTCCAGGGAAACAGGTTGCTCCACCAATGAGAGATGTCACTATTACACTTGAGGCTTGTGTGTGATGTAGTACTTCTCCTTGTCCTGTTTTTCCTAAAACACAATTCATAATATATGAACTTCTGGCCTCTATGGAGTAACATTGTTTCGCAATTTCGCAGTTTGTGGTAAGTCTACCTTGAATGTTTAATATATTATGGATGATAATCAAAATCTATACATTTTTACTTCTGGAACCATACTGTTGAGCTCTGCAGCAGCCATTTTGACACTCCGAAAATAAATACTGGTGTTCCATTAAAACTTGGAGCTCGGAAGTTGCAACTTCGGAATTTCGACTTGGAAGGACGGAGGGATCTCACCAACCCCGACTTTGAAATCAAAGATGGCCTCTCCGTATATACATTTCTAAAACCAGTAGCACTGTCTTTGCTTAGATTTTAAAACCAATAGCACTGTCTTTGCTAAGATTTGAAAACCATTAACTCTTTGCTTACATTTAAAACCAATAGCACTGTCTTTGCTAAGATTTGAAAACCAGTAGCTCTTTGCTTAGATTTTAAGACCAGTCGCTCCTCGCTTGTATTTTAAACCAGTAGCACTGTCTTTGCTTGTATTTAAAACCAGTAGCACTATCTTTGCTAAGATTGTAAAGCCACTTTACAATGCAATAAATGACTGTAGCCTACTGTCTTTTATTGTATTTTAACCCAGTAGCGCTGTCTGCATATATTTAAAACCAGTAGCTCTTCGCTTATATTTAAAACCAGTAGCATTGTCTTTGCTTGTATTTAAACCCAGTAGCACTGTCTGTGCTTAGATTTTCAAACCAGTAGCTCTTTACTTGTATTTAAACCCAGTAGCACTGGCTTTGGTTAGATTTTCAAACCAGTAGCTCTTTACTTGTATTTAAACCCAGTAGCACTGGCTTTGGTTAGATTTTAAAACCAGTAGCTCTTTGCTTGTATATAAACCCAGTAGCACTGTCTGTGCTTATAGATTGGGCTCTTTCTATACAGTCTGTGGCTCGGGGCCTTGCTTCGCCACCACAGTAGAGTTTGGAGACTGGATGGGCTGGAGGACACTGGTTGCTATGACAGGGTTTAAAGACGACAGTTGGACATTTTGTGAGGACCCTGCTCACTCGGTCGTGTTCTTGCCTGTAACAACCCCTCTCTCTCTTTGCCTCCTCCTCCCTTCTTTCGCCTCTTACGCAGAAGGCAGCGGAGGGCTGTGATTTGCCGGAGCCCCCCTCCCTCTCGGGGGGTAACTTATTACTGGAGCCGGCGGGCGGAGCCGCTTCCCCACACCGATAAATTGTGTGTGGTACAAGTGACGGAGACGGCTGCGAAACGTTCCTTTCGCATTTCCTGTGGGGGACAGTCGACTGCATCCTGAGCTAGAAGTGCCCGAGCCGCAGCCGCGAAATCCCAGTCGAGTGAAGCAGGTGGGGGACGGTACCGAGGAGCTAACATGTCTGGAAATAAAGACAGCGACGGCGGCTGGAAGAATTTTATCTGGAATTCCGAGAAGAAGGAGTTTCTTGGACGAACGGGCTCCAGTTGGTGTAAGTACTCGTTCGACTGGTTCCCCGTGTGTGCTGTGAAATGACCGGTGGTGTGGCAGGGAGGGACATGTGGGTGTTCGGAGGCTTTTCTCCGGTGTGTTTCCGTGTGTGAGTCCGGACTCTCAGCACCTGTTAGAGCCCGACGGCTCCGACATGCTGCGTCGTGACTTCGCCTTTCAATGGAGTCTGCGGGGAGAAGTTGGTTTGTTAAATCACAAACTCCACCGTGGAACACGAACCCAGCTTCTCTCCCCCACACACATGCCACAGGTGGAAATTTAACACTATTCCACACTTAGATTATAGCTAGTTATAACCACTAACTAATTATTAACAACCGACTGCTGTGTGATGTGTGACATTTAAAATGGACATGTTTAATATGTGCTGGTTGGAGATGTTTCCCCGAGGGCGTTTCACACATGAAGCCGGCGGTTAATAAACGTCCTTTATGAAAAGGTCACCCTGAAGGACAGGGTGTGCAGGGCCAGGACTTTTTCCAATCAGCCCCTCCTGGTGAAAGTTGCCTGCTGTGTATTCTCACTGGACCACCGCCTCTTTTTAAATATAGAAGGAGAGAAAACACAGGACGTTTATTCCTCCGTGTTAACGAACAGAAGCGCGGATCTGTGGCTCCTGTTCGACGGGGGCCCGGGTCTCCTTCAAGCCGCCTTTCACCCCAACCCCCAGATTAACGGCTCTCGTTCCACAGGCTGTTCTGAACACTTTTAAGGCGAGCCCGCCGGAGAGAGTGGATTTGATAGGATAACTGCATATACTGTTATATAGCGCCCGTTAATCTCGTTAAACCGGTTTACCAATTAGGACTCGCTTTCCCCCCCTTCCCTTTGTAAAAGACAGCCGGGTCCGTCCAGACACCGCTTGAAAATATGGTGCTGTGAGCAGATCACGACTCACATGTCTCAAGGGCCGCCCCTCCATCTCCCTGCTATATTATTCATACACTTCCCTGTGAAGGGAAGAGACGTCGAGCGGCGCGTTTCCTCCAGTTTAAACCTCGCAATCCCGAATATGTTAGTGAAAGCTCAAATGAGCAGTTTACAGATCCTTGTGTGTGTAAACCAGGTTGGCAGGAAAACCTGATCCTGCTGTAGTTGTCGCCCTCGATTTCTGCTCAGTGCTCGTCAATGGCGAACTTCGAGCTAATTAAATGTGGTGTTTTACATTGAAGTGGTGCTACAGATGTGTCAGTGAGACTCCGGGAGAGTGATGTCGCACTATTCTAAAGTGAGCCATGTTGTTCTGAAAAAGCAACAGGTACGCATGTCTGTGCCCTTGAGTTGCTGGCGCCATGGCGGCTGATCGATGCAGCCCATTGGAAAATATGAAATGTGCATTCATCAGTTTGCAGGCAGGTATTCATATTTCTGCTGTTTTCGATGCGGGGAATGGGTTGGAAATGTCAGCTGCGCTCATTTCTTCACTCATTTGTGTGTTCGTGACGAGATGTGTTCACGTCGACGTCTGAGGAAAAACACCGCAGAGCTGTCGAGACGTCAGGAAAAGTCTGGAGACACGAGTGTGGCGTGGACGTGGTGATGGTTCCCTTCATGAGACGCTGCAGCAGTCTGGTGGGGGAGGTGCTCCCCATTCAAACAGCCGCTCACCACTAGTGGGCCAGCTCCTGCGCTATTTACATGTGTGGGCAGCAGTGTTGATGTATGGCCTCTCTGACTACAAAATGGTGTTGCACCCACACCTACAACCACACGTGTTCTGACACAAAAATGGATCCCTTGTCCTGTAAAATCTCAAAGTAATTGGCTCTAAATGTAATCGTGGAGCTTCAATGCCCTCAGCTGCAGTCAAATAAGCGGTTGTCGGGCAGAAAATAGGAAACACCAACACCTTCCAAGAGACTGACTCACTCCTGATTTCCATACAAAAATGTAATTTGTTTTTCAAATAATACAGCATGGGCTGATTAAAATAGTTTTGTTTTCTCCTCATTTGATCACATTTAAGTCTGCACAACTCTTCAGCACTATCCAAAACATGCCAGAGTCAATTCAATTAATCAATCAAGTATCTTTAAAGTCATGTTCACAAATTGTAATTTGACTCATAGGTTTGAAGAAGGTGCTTGCGACATCCTCTGCCCTTAACCATCAACAAGAATGAGGAAACTCTAACAAAACTTTTAGCTTAGAGAAACCTCAGAGAGAGCCGCAAGTGAGGGATCCCTGCCCAAGTGCAATAGATGTCGCGCGTAACAATAAACAACAATATTCATTAGACCTAACTGATTCACTCACAAGCTACCAACCCCAATCTGAAACATAATGTTGTTTCTGAGCCGCAGTTGGCACATTGTGTAAAGGCAATTCATTCAAAAAAAAAGATTTGAGAACTTAGATGACACTATTAATGTCATTTGTAAAACAAGCTTCTCTTTGCATTAAGAAGCAGGTTTTGTGTCAAACTGCGGTGCAATATTGAAACAAAAAAAAATCCTGGATGTCTCTTTTGAAATGTATTCTTATATTCCAATTATGGTTTCAGTTTCAGTATGATACGAGTAAAACTGCCCAGTGTGCAGCATCTGAGCATTTAACACAAGGATGTTGCTCTCCATTTTATGTGCAGGAAACACTGCTCACGTGTTCTAAGGCAAACACTGGCAGTCTAAGAGGGGCATGGAGGGAGTAGGCCCGAGTGAGTCTGAGATGAATTTCCTCTCCACAGTTTACAGTCAGTGTCAGGAAGTTAGGCTGTGGAGCTGAACCTGTGATCAACCAGTCAAACTGGTTTCACAGTTGCTGTGGTGATGAAAGTTTTACTACCGACATACAACACAAAACCTACCAAGATCACACATATAAGAGTATTTCCTGCCGCTGATCTTGAATGAGAGTACGCAAACAGGAAATGCTAATTTCAAGTTGCTCCCTATAAAGCCAGATTAATCTATGTGAGCTCAGTGTTTTTAGATTTTATACCTAACCTGTTGTAAGTGTTGACAAAATGGGGGAAGGGTCTGCTGTGTCGGGAATGACTACTGACTCATCCAGTTGTACCAGAAACTGTGGCACTCCTGCTGTTGCATAATTAGGTTCAAATTTAAATTGGGTGAAACAACTTCGCATTGTTCTCATGTGGCTTTGGCAATGAGAGAAAAGGGACAATGTGTGGAGGCTGTTTGTGGAGGACCTAATTAATGCCATTGTCATGGTTTCTCAAGTTTTTTTTAAAGATTTGGCACAAGTGTAGTGTCTATCTGGGATAATAAAAGCTTTACTCAATTGTTGTCACATCTGGTATATTCTCTTCATTCAAGACAGGGGCTGATCTTATTCTAATGTGTTTAATTTAAAGCTCTCTCAAATATTACTTTTTGTTCTCTGATGTTTATTGGTCATGAATGAAAACTAGTTTCTCTATTGTAATAGTCAAAAAGTTCATTGCTTTTATTAATTTATTATTTGAGTTTACTAGAATGAAAAACCATGGAAAAGCAGCAAACTGTCACCTTTGAAAAGCTCAGATCAGAAAATGTTGTTGCATGCCCCTTCACTGGATATAGCGTGGCTGGATGATTTACTGTTTTTGCTCGTTCATCAATCTGTCTGTCTCATGAACACGGTATCCCAGGCACGCTTTCAGGGAATCTTTTCAAGTGTGTTACGAAGATTTTTTTGGGAGTCAAAGATAAACTTGGTCAAAGGCCAATTTCACTGTAACCTAACAAATCGTTTTGGCCATAACTCAAGAATTTATACACTGATTATGACAAACTACACCTACTACCTTTTTGTTACATTTCTTTAAAAAATGACTCCCCTACATACTACATGAGTCTGTAGAGAGGCATACAACCACAATGCAACAATTCTAGCTGCTTAAATTCCTGAAGCAATTGAATCAATAATCAATGTAGTTGCAGATAGATCAGTTAATTTACATTTTTGTTGTTCATGGATTTTAAAGACATTCATTTTCTCCTCTACAGTTAAGATCTTAGCGTTCTACGTGATATTCTACGGATGCTTGGCTGGAATTTTCATCGGGACCATTCAGGCTTTGCTGCTCACATTAAGTGACTTCAAACCCACCTATCAGGACAGAGTGGCTCCTCCAGGTAAATATAATCTAAAATGATTTATTCCTCTCCCTTTGCCCTTTCAAATCATGTGCAGGATTGTGCAATTACCTAATATTTGTGTCCATGGCTCATGCTGATAAAAATGACTGTTGGGGTGTGCCTTTAAGCAGTTACTCTATCACAAGTCTGTCTGACCTTAGATAGGTTCAGCCATTTTGTCCTTCACTACTCTCTGCCAGTCAATGTTTCCCCCCTCGGGCAACATGGGAACCGTTGAAGCTTACACCCACTGTGACTGAAACAGCTCACGTGTGCTCTGATCATGCGTCACAGCCTGCGTGTTTATACATTTGCATATTCATGCATGGCAGTCGGAGTTTGTAAAGAAGTTTGTAAAAAAGGTTTAGTTTTGTCGCAGCTTAGAGGCCACTAAGCTTGTTTAGCTGGAGGAAAATTCCAACCTGTAATCTTATGAGAACAACACCATTAAACACTGCTACAGTCACACTACAAGAGTTTTGAAATTTCCTGCAAGCTTGGAGACGGTGCAGATATTTTTAAAGTGCAGAGCCTTGTCGTGTTTGCACAGCACATGCTGTAGCCGCAGTAGTATTTTTAGCAGCCATTGTAAATGAGTGGCTGCATGCACACGAGTTAGTTTGCCTGGCGTTTTGTCTGTCAGCCGTCCACGACTGTTAACAATCAAAGAGCAGCCTGGCAAAGCAACAAAGTAAGTGTGGAGCGCTTTGAGCTGAAGTGAGTTTCCAGCAGTGGCATGATAAAGGAAGCGGAGAGTTTCTTTTTTTTCTGAGCTCAAGCCTGCCTCTCACTCTAGGGCTAAAAGTTTCCATTGTGAGAGAGACACACGTGAGTGTGGCGGGGTGGGGGCAGGGGATTGGTGAACTTTCACAAGGCTCCAGGAGAAATTCTAATGACTGAATGTTAGTTCTCTCTCTCTCTCTTGTGCACATTCAACACCGATCTCGCTCATACCTACAGCAACAAAAACAGACCCAATAGTTTGATTAATGTTCTGTTTCCTTTCACTTCTCTCACCCATCTCATTCTCTTCCTGCCACGCCTCACTGAGGCCTTGTCCACAAGGCCTGTGGAAAATTACTGCTACAGAGAGCTGACAGAGACCATCTGAGGAAATCCCCAAGACCTTACATTGTGTTACATTGTAAACGGGCAGGGACCAGTATCTCTGGGTCTGACAAAGAACAGCTTGCATGATCTAGAGTGCAGCTCCTCTTATACGCACTGCCTAATATATATAAAAATATATATATAATTTCTCAAGTTTTTGCATTAAGTTATCTTTGAATTGACCTTGCATTCCCCTTTATTTTGTTGTATTTTATAAAAATAAACAATATCTGTCTTTCAGGTCTGTCACACACCCCACGCTCCGAGAAATTTGAAATCGCTTTCAAATTGTCTGACCCGAAATCATATGAGAAGTACGTCGCCAGTGTGGAGCAGTTCCTTAAAAAGTACAACAAGGAGAACCAGACTAATCAGATGTTTTTTGAAGACTGTGGAGGCAAGTATAAGCCAATCATCATTCAGGGATTGTCATACTCTCTGGCTGATCCCTGATGTGTATGTAACAATCGTCAAATCAAGATTTCTCACTGATATGCATTTAGATTCATTAACTACCTCATTAAAGTGCATACCTCCGCCAAGGCCCACCCTTATGAAACCACCTTTAAATTCACAAGACTCTGACATTGATTTGGATCCTCACCAAATTGAACACACTCATAAATATCAGTTACCTAAATGTGATTTTTTTTTTGTCTTGTTCAATATGTTTGTTGATTTATTCTCTTAAAAAATCAACAAACATATTGAAAAACTCATCAAAAATCCTGGATATTCCCTCTAATCTGGATTCTGTTCTTCCTTGGGTAATGTCCCACGGCTTTATAAAATTTCAGGGAAATTGGAAAAAGTTAGTTTCTGCATAATGCTGCTTACAAACAGATGAAACATAACTTTAGTGGAGGTAATATGTTCTCATAAGAAACAGTGATATCTCTAAATAAGTCATCCTAATTTTAATCTAAATACAAGTAGGTTATTGAAAAAGATCTAATATATGTTACAACATCTGCAGAAGTTCCTGCGGCGTACAGGGACCGCGGACCTCTGGAGAATGATCGCGACGAGAAGAAATCCTGTCGCTTCCACAAGACCTTGCTGGACGCCTGCTCAGGAGAATTCGACCCCTCTTTTGGCTTCAAGGAGGGAAAGCCCTGCCTGATTGTCAAGCTCAACAGGATTGTCATGTTCAGACCAAAAGTAGGTATACACCTCCAACACAACAGCTTTGTGGGTCCAACATACATTCTTTAAATATACATTCTTTAAACATACATTCTTTAAACATCGTCTAAAACCACCCACCAACCTGATGACACATCTGTTGGGATCAACGAATGAACCAGGCATTGTTCACACCTGTAGCACACATCCTGGGTGTTTAATAATTAAAAAGGCATTTTACAATCTCTTTGAAAACCTCAGCGTAGTTTAACAGTAATTTTCAAAGTACATTGTTTCTGAAGACCATGCAGACACTGAAGGTGTTTCTGAACATGTGTCATTTCTTTAAAGGGACACGTCACTGAGTGTATATATAAAAGTATTTTTCCAGATTCACATTTTGTGTCTCCAGAGGAAGCTGTCTTATGAATTACCTTAAGTGCTGTTATTAGAGTCAGAATTGGTTGGTTCTTAAGACTACAATTTTGAATAAAAAATAATTTTATTTAGAATGCACTGAGCCGACCATACATCCATAGCTCGCCTGCGGGTAAAATCCGGAGAACTGGCTACGAAGTTTACCAAGAGTTTTCCTTTCACACTTGCACAACACATTGGGAGGTTCTCTGCACAAACACGTTCACAACAGCAACAAATCCTTCGTATTATTCAGGTGAGAGTTGGAGCAGCCGGGTGCAGCAGGCAGAGGCTTATTAACTCCGCTGATGAGATCACGTGATTTTCTTGACACCGGCGTCTGCTCTTATCATCACAATCTCCCTTGACGTCTTCGTTGGTGTCTTCTTTGTCTTTTTTCCCCCGGGAGATATCCGTTTTCCTTTTCTGAGTTTTTTTTTAGGGGATTTTGTTTAATGAAAATATATTATATAAGCTAAAAAATACACATTCAACTCATTTTAAAGGAGCTGTTTGTGTCTTGTCCTTTAAAGGCTGCTACAAAAAAGTTGTTATTTCAGGCTGTTTATCTGATCTCTGGTGCTTCCCTTGTCGCTTCATGATAGGGAAGAATGTGTGGAGCAAAAAAAGTCAATATATGCGCTTCTGCAGCATCAATATTTTTCAGTCTGACACTATACAGAAACTAAAATAGTGGAGAACTCTTCTGTAAGGACAAACTTTGGGATTAGAAATCAGTAAGGCCTCAAATTGTATTATATCCCAAATAATTAATAAGTATGACAATTGCAGCAAAGTAATTGTGCTGTATTCAAGGTGGCAACATATGTTCTAAAGCCCAGTTTTCCACTGGTCATAAAACCCACTAACATCAGAGTTTTTTCTGCAAAGAGAATGGATTTAATCTACGTTCACTCCCTGGTCAAATGACTCTACAGTAGAAACAGAGTTTCTTTAGCTTTGGTTCCAATTGTTAGTGACGGGAATGCGACACCCAGGTGAACACGCTAACTTGGTGAAACCGCGAAATGAGAGAGCACCTCAGTTCTCGTTGCGTTTGTAACGTTGAAAATTAAACACTGGCGGGAAAAAGGGGTATATGTTGCGTGCTAGTTGCAAGATTTAAAACCACACCTACCAGCGCTGTGTTCCCGCTAACTTAACCACCTACTCAGGATGTGGCTCAAATACTCTCTTTCTTTTAGGTTCCCGCTAGCAATACATCACTCCCAGAGGCTCTGCAGGGCAAAGACATGCCCAACCTGATCCCCATTTTCTGCAAGAATAAGGTACGTTTGATGCGACATCTACCCATGATTTATAAGTGCACTGTAAAAAAAGTTTGACCTAAAACCCAACTATCACATTTGTAGAGAGAAGAGGATGCAGACAAGATTGGAGAGATCAAGTACTTTGGCATGGGTAACGGCTTTCCTCTCCAGTACTACCCGTACTACGGCAAACTGCTGCAGCCTAAGTACCTCCAGCCCCTGGTGGCCATCCAGTTTACCAACATCACTCGGGACCACGAGCTCCGCATCGAGTGCAGAGTTTTTGGAGATAACATTGACTACAGCGAGAAAGACCGCTACCAGGGACGTTTCGATGTTAAGATCACAATCAGCTCGTGACCTCAGCCGTGACGAGCACTCTCATTTTAAAAAACAAAAATAAAATGTAGAGAGAATTAAAGAGTTCAGATATACACCACTAGTCTTTGAACATTCATAATATACAGGACCTACACTTAATCTGTGTGCTTTACACTAGCTTTTCTGTGTGTTTGTCGAGGGTTAGAATGTAAAATACAAAAAGTAGCAATAGCAAATATTTATTCTACTGTAAATGAAAATATTCCTTGAGCCATGGGATGTGTTCATCTATTACTGTAAAACCGCGATTCCACTACTGACGTGTAGCGAGCTGTGTTTCTGTCCCCAGAGTATTTCATCCTGATGTGGTTGCTATATATTTTTGGAGTGTCCAGTGCTGTAGTCTTGTCCTGTTGTAATCTCTTGTCTTATGTCAGCTTTAGTGGTCCAAGGTGTGTGCGTGTGCGCGCTCGTGTCTGTGTGCAGGTGTGTTAGTTTATGTGAGCGGGTGGAGTGTGTGTTTATGTGCTCTGTTAACTGAAATACTAGCATGGTACTCTGAACCTTTAAGGAGTAAATGACTGCGCTCCATGGAATCTTTTTTTTGTTGTTTTTGGTGTGTGTTTGTGTTTCTTTATCCAAGTTGTTCATGTTGACAGTGGAGGGATACACTTGTACAACTTTTCTTTGCCGTTCACTTTAGCTGTAGGATTTGGTTTGATGACATTTCTGTTTGATACTCTTGCATCTGTTCATTCTTAATTCTTAGTGTAGAGCTTTGTGGGTCCAGCCTAGAAGACTGTCACCTCCATCGAAACCGTGGCAACTCAGTGCTTTGAAATCTGTCTTGCTGGCGACATCACCTGACGTGATGCAACTTACTATTGAATGTTTTAGCCATTTTCATGGTGGAAGAATTTTATATTTATGCAGTTGTACATTTTTTTTTCAAAGTGTAATGTATGAATCCAATACCAAAGTCGCTGGTCAAAAGGTTAGAGAATATCAGAGGCAATGCAGTATCCCATGTAATAAGATGTGTAGTTGGTGTGAAAATACTTAATTCAGTGTTGAAGATCAAAACACTTGTCAGGAGTCTGCTCTTGTCACTATTTAATCTGCATAAGGCTGAAACAATAAACAGACAACTCTCAAGTCTTTGTGTTTGAAGTGAGTGTTTCCTCTTCTGCTCATCCGTCCAAAATCTTGAAGAAATACTGCACCTAGAAAAAGAAAAAACAGTTCATTTAACAGCACGCACTGAATCAAACCCTAACCTCAAAGTATTAGTTCGTCATCCATTGTGCTGCAATCAGAGCAGTCAAGTTTTACAGCGTCATTTCTCCTCTGTACACAAGCCCCTTTCTTGGCCACTATGTCTAAGTCTTAGGAAAATGGCAGCTCAGTCTGGCTAATGTGTAACAAGGGGGCATTTGTCCAGGCCACAGATCAGGAGTTCTCCTGAACAATGACGCTCAATGGGTCAGACCCACTCTCCGTTAAACAATGGTTTTGTTTAAAATTCCTCTGCCATTCTTGTTCTCCTCAAAACCAGTGTGATCTAAGGGTGACCCAGCCCACAGAGCGGAGTCATGGGACTCGGCTTCACAGAGTTGAGGGGGTTTGGCAAGGTAGTTACTTATGCATGGCCCGGACGACAATGAGGAAACCTATGTGCAGGGGCACAGCAGAGTGGGTGTACTCACTCGTACAGTGTGTATTTGTCAGTGAAATGCCACCCACCTCTAGAACACCGTCCTCGGGGAGGTCTGTGCAGTGGACGCCGTTCTTCACTTTGTCTTTGCCGTAGAGAGCACGCAGTGTGGCTGGACGAAGGTGCCGTGCAATTTCCTGTTGAATGAAAACATCTGGATTGATGCACTGATGAAACTGACAAATTCACATGTAATAGATTCAACTAAATAACCCAATATCAGGTTGACAAGAAGGTGTTTCGAAATGGAACCTCCTGAGTGATTACTCAGCAGCTGAACATGTGATATGTAGAGGAAAAGACAAAACACTGACACTCAGCAAATATTTTACACTGAATGTAGGAAGATAGATTAACATGACCTTACATTTCATAATAGATGACAAGCTGACCTATAATACTGCGAACGGGTATGATAAATGTCCTTTACTACTAGTAAGATTACTATGTGATTAATTATATATTAAATATTAGTTTAGAAATATATGTAAAGTGATTTTCTGGAGTTGCAGCTTAAAATGGACGTGGACCTTTTACCTTCTTAACAAACCAGACACCATTCCATACTGTTTAAAAGGTTCTCATCACTACACACTAAAAATATAACTACAGAGACATGTTTATTTCACAGCTAAGCAAAGACTCCAGAGTTCCTCTTTATATTGCTTATAAACATTCAGCACTTCCTCTTCTCTTAGGCGTGTTTCCTTTCAACATGAGACACTCCCAAGGTCAAAGCTGGGCTCTGTAGCTCTTTGCTACTTGGTGCCTCCAGGAAATGCAACCCTCCCACAGGGTCCACCATCAGGAGAGGGACAATGTGAATAATTAATTCACAGAGATGGCTATTAACTCCAAAGGAATGTTGACATTATGTAACATAGTGCTTGTGTAGTGCCTCATACATGGGGAAAGCCATGTTTCACACGCAGGTTAAAAGGTTGGTAAAAATAATACACTGAAAACCGATGAAAACAAACTACTGTGAAAGTCTTTTTCCAGTTTCTCAGAGACAAATATATACAAGATGGAAATACAGTTGCTAAACACCACCAAAAGAAAATAATCTGATGGGGGCTTGCGGCAGCGGAGTTTTTCCTATGACAAGCTCTTACTCTCTGGTGGTTTATGAGAGCGGACACAAAAGACAGGAATAAGGTTCAAGGTCATAAATCCACTGAGCCTTCTTCTCAAAGCCTTATTGTCTTTTAAAACGAAAAAGCCTTCTGGAAAAACATTCTCCTGGTTTAAATAACTGTACCACACAACACGGAACTGACAATTGCACAAAGGATCATGTGAACTGAGGAAGGATCATGGGAACTGTGGATCGCCGGGATCAATTGGGTTCTATTTTAAGTGTGGAAAAAAACTTATTTTCATCTGCCATCCATAATCTATATTGCTTATCCTGTAAGAGTCGCAGAGTGTCTGGAGCCAATCCCAGGGGCCAACATCGTAGATACACAACCATTCAGGCTCACAATCACATCTACGATCAATCGCCCCTTATCCGTCCATGGGTTTGGACTGTGGGAGGAATATCCGGAGAAAACACAAAGACGATGGCGAGCGTGCAATCTGGTTGTGAGTGAGACGACAATGCTAACCACTACATAACAACTACATATTTGTTATGTTTTATTACAATGGCCAATAAAACAGCCTCAGAGAGCAGAAACTGGAGCTTTTCATCATGCTTCTGTGCACGTGAATCGTCTGCCTCCAGACTTCTTCTGCTCTCAAATCTTTTTGTCTGTCAAAATTCCCCAATCAATAGAATGCCAGGTGAAGAGATGACGAAAATAAAATTACCAGCAAAAGTTCTGGCTACATTTGCTGTTGGTGGCCATAAAATAAGAGGGAAAGAAACAGGGTGATCTCTATGTCTAAGCACAAGCAGGGTCAATGTGAATGCGAGCGCAGGGTTTTGAGTGTGAACATTTCCAAATCTGAACATGAAAGCAGTCCTGCTCTCAAACTGAAAGACCACACTCTTGAATCAAGAGAGAAATCGAAAAAAAAAACACGACACATTCTCATAATACGAGGTCTGCTCAGACTCAGATTGTGTCTGACAAAGCTAAGCACAACATCCTGTGCAGGAATATCTGCAAAATGTGTCCGGCATCAGCAGCAGCATGTCCTTTCCATGTCCCCTGCCACGTGAGACTGAGGCCGAACACAGCAGGGGGACATGAGAGGGAGAGCTACCTAGATAAAAGAAGTCTTTTCGAAGCAGCATTCTGTGTAATTGAATCAGTTTCCCATGAGTGACCTGCTGTCAGAGTTTAATTTGATTGTAATGAGTCCCATAGGGTGCTACACTGATGTCCATGTAACAGACTGGCTTTTGTGGCCAGTGATGTCTGGGGCAGAGTGACTTGTGGATACACCACCAGCCATTAAAAAGTCTCATGTCCGGTCCTGTCTGTGTGAGGGAGACACTGAAGCCTAGAACTGTGCCCTTTTCTACACCTGTGTCAGGTTTTTGTTTGATGTGATACGTAAAAACCAAGCACTTCTTTATCAAAGATTCCCCTCCCCCTGGACCAGGTACTTATAAACTGCAGCCCCCCCCCTCTTCACATAAGAAATACCAAGGCAAGCCTACAGTGGAATAAAGGTATCACAGACATTTACATGACATATTTCCTACTTACAAATAAAATGAAAGTGAATGTTGTACAAATGCTTCATAGAGCCTTATACCTGATAACACTTCTTTCAAAGAAAGTAATAAAACATCCTGTTTACTTGTGCTTTTATGACCATTATATTGTTTTTATTCATTTATTACTACCACTACTACAACTGTTAGCACATTGCCTCCTCCGCACATTTTTCTTCCGCTCAGTGACTAACTGGATAAAGAACCCCAGCCTGTTTTGTTTTATGTATACAACATGATGTGAATACAAAAGCCTCCTTATGAAGTATATCTTACATCACAGTGGAAACTATTTCTACCTGCTTGACAGTAGTTATAGTTTCTCCTTATCAGCATCATATTGTTGGTTTAATCAGAATAAGTCTACTTGCATTCCTACTCAGATGTATTTTTGAGACCAGAGCACTAAATTTAGCACAGGAGCCACCGGGCTCCACAAAAGCATTACGCAGATGGATCAAAAATCAATGAGCAAAATCTATTTAATGTTGGCTCATATAAGAGGACATTTAGGGCCTACTTGATCATCTATCTCTGTGAGACAGAGAGGCAACACAACATGTTGTGAACACTGCTTATAGAGATGTTTATGGTCCATTAAGTGGCTCACTAAAAGTTTGTGTAGAAAAATAAAACCTTATGGAAGACGCTGGGCCAGGACTGTCTAACAGAGGACTGCTGTGTCCGTCCACTCTGATATCAGGACACATCTCAAGACACAATACACTAGGATCCTTTATTGAAAGATGTGTGGCCCCTGTGGTGAATACTTCTTATGTCAAAAAGGTCGATTGCATCTGGTCGCTCCTGTAAAATAAGTCATTTAAATAGTCCGCCATCAAGTCTAACATGATGAAGTGTTTGAGGTCACTTCATCCAAACGCCCAGCTGCACAGTCATACGTTTCTTCACACACAACCTGTGCTATTTATGGATTGGTGGTTTGTCAACTGGAATGGATCAATATGCTGTTCTCATCACAAAGAGCAAACACTAGAGCAGACATAGACATTCTGACCTCTTCATACAGTCTGAGGTTACACTGATTGTCCAGTCCAATCTGTCCACATGATAATGACGTCTGGAGTGTCGACGCACACCCCGACTTTAAAAAGACAAACAGTCTGTACTTTGGTACTTTATCAGAACAATGTAACATGGCGTCACACATGTGCCCTGCTGGTGACCTCATCAGCTCGCCTCTCACACACTGATCTAGTTTGCGACTCTTACTTGGAGTTCTCAGGGCTGCTGTGACTTTCCGCTTATCTCCAGGATCAAATGACTGAGCTTCGCTGAAGAGTAGGAGTGTGAATGTTTAGGCTATTTGTAAGATAAAACCGAGGTGAGTCTGAGATCGTGGCAGGATCGACCTCGCAGTTAGTCACTCAGTCAGGTCTGAAGCAATCAAAGAGGTTACAGTGGACGGAGAGAGAGAGGGCGGGAAACAAAGTGGAGCAGCTGAAGGGGGACAAATTACCCAAATTTAAACATTAATTTATAGTTAGAATACGTTTTTTTAATAATTGGTTTTAATAACCCACTGGATTTAAATATAATGTGTGGGTTCATCAAAGTGATTATTTAAATGTTGCTATCAATAATAAATTACAATGCCATTTATAACACAGGGCTGGTAATCATGGAAAAACTAGCGGGGGCAGACTACAGTGAGAAAAGGCAACCGATACACCCCCCGCCCTCCCATTGGTCCTCTGGTCTAAGCTACGCCCATATGAACGCTCACTGCCTGACAACTGTCAGAGGACTTATTTTCTCTCTTTTTCGCACACAAATATATTTATTGAGGGCTATCAGGGCGTGAGGAGGATTTAAAAAATTAAGGTTAAAAACTGTTTCAGAAACAACTTAGTAACCCTACCCTAAATCATTATCATTGTACTCTACACACATGGGGCTGATGTGGGTGACTACTAAACAGAGGGCAGTAGCAATGGCTTTATTATTTTGGTGTCAATGAGGTGTAGGGCCATGTGACCTAGAAATCATTAGCTAATTAACAAAGCCCCTTCCTGCTGAGCAGCTTCAATGTCAGTAACATTTTGGCTGTGGTCTGCACGGCTGATGGTTAAGCAGAGAATTTTTACAAACAATGTGACCAAATACAAAAATAATCACAAACAGAAGGGAAAGCCGAGTCACAGACAAACACTGAACATGGAGGGGAAATGTGCAGGTGGGTGCAGTCCCTCATTTTTAGTGTAAGCACACAATGATTAAAGGCAAAGCCTCTTATCATTAGATTTCACATCACGCTCCGGCACAGCCCTGCAGCACTGGTTCCACAGCACCCAGGAACATGCATGAATGTGTGTTTTCACGCACACAAGCACACACTGGCACCAACACACACACAGTCTATTTCACGAGCCAACTCTTATCTAATCGCATAAGCCACAAAATGTTTACAGCGTACACTACACAAGGGCTAACAAAAACTTCCAGTTCCTCTCGTCTGATTCACCATTTTTTAAATGAATGAGCTCGAAATCAAATAATGAGATCAGCTCAAATTCAGGAATGTGAGGCTCCTTATACACCTAGTGGTGTGTGTTTTTTTTTTTTACTGCAGATTTATCCCAGATTACATAAACCCTGAACATGTAGCCAGGCTTATGTACAAGACAGAAGGAGTATATTGTCTGCTATCTATACAAGCCTTAAAACAATGTAAGAAACATGAGAACCTTGACTTGTTCGAAGGGTAGCTAGTTTAGAAGAGAGTGAGGATATAAGAGACCATTTTGAATATGTTTTGACTCACTGGATCAGCAGGTCCACAGAACTCCCTGAATGTCTGCGGTGCGTCGGTGCCACGGATCTCCAGGACCATGCAGGGTCCAGTACATAGCTGGGTCACCATACTCTGCAAGTGGAGGTGGGAATACAGTCAATACTGTGATTTTGTGACTTTTGATTTATAATAAAGAATTACACTTATGATGATAATAAGCTTCATGGGGCTACTGACAACATCTGACACACTTTTAGTGACTGTTTATGATCCTGACATAAGAAGAGATGTTTGTATTTGCATTACTATCAGAAGTAGCAATTTTCAGATCTAAGATACAGGGAGCTGCCATGATTGCACAACAAGTAGTGTTTATACTCACAAGATACTCTGTCACAACACCTTTGTAAATTTCATAGAATTCTTCTGCATTGGCTCGGTCCACATTGAACTGTCAGGATATAAAAAGAGTAGAGGAGGCAGTGAACTTTTGGCAGTAAAGCGAGAAGAATGTGTTTTGAAATGTAAGAACAGTCCAATTATCATAAAACAACTCTTGTAGTTTCCATAATGAATTAACAACATCAAGGATATGAGATTGGATCCCTAGAACAAATGTGCTGCATCAATCAAAGCACTAATTCTAATCCCATTACATTATCCCTATGTCCTACAGGGATTGATATATTCTTGTGCTGCCGACCAGAATGTGCATCACATCTGATGTGGCAAAACGAATGGACTGTGAGAGGTCACCGTTGGCAGCAGTGACGCTGACTTCCATTATGAGGTCAGGCTGGGTCAGAGCAAATCAATACAGGACACAAACAGGTTATACTAGATATATGTGGGCGTATGAGCAAACTAATTACCTTAAGAGCAGATTTACATGAACACAATGAAGGGGTGTATGGCAGATCAAAGCACAAAGACATGAAATATTGAATTAAAGTTAAACTTTTACCATCTGAAGAGCTGAGATTTCAAATCCAGCCGCAGATATGGAGTTGAGGATCTTCCCCGTCAAACCTGTGAACACGTCAGAGCAGTTGATGTCTGTGAGCTTTAATGGGCTTTTCTACAAGTTAAGACATAAACTGACAAATAAACAGTTTAGTGCTGCAATAAACTCTTCAGTGTGATATTTAAACAAGTCTGTGGATCTTATATTCTTATTTAATCACTTAAGTGGTTTATTATTGAATGTGCTGCTTAAGAAGTGATTATAATGCAGTATTATCATATCGTGCAACATCACATCTCAGTGTCTCCTTTAGAAAACATGTTCCGTCTCTCAGAGGAGACATTATTTTTGTCCAGTCAGTCAACACATTACAGATAGGGAGTTTTATCTCTCGTCACCGTGGCCATGCATTAATGTAAAATTGGTGGAGCTGCAGGGACAAAGGTGCAGCAGTGACAGTGAAGGTCAGACTGCTGCACACACATGCACAGCACACGCATGCACACGCACACGCACACACACTCATGGTCTAATTGAAAGTAGGTGCTAGTCTCATAATCTCAGCCAGACATCGTGATAACAAGAGGCCTGCGTACTCGTCAGGCAGGACAACGACTGTCTACATTTTCCACTCTTTCTGGAGGCGGCTGTTGTGTAATCGTGACTTTCCGTTTGGACCAGGTGCCGCACCAGCGTTGATGAGCTTCTCTTATTTGAGTAATGGTTCAGTCACAGCTCGGTTGCATGTGTTGGAGGCAAGTAACCACCCCCTGAGTCCTCTGTGCCCTCCCCAGGCAGCAACCTGCAGAGGATAGGCACATACTCAACGCAGCTCCAAAAAGCAGCTGGTGCTGTTGCTAGGAGATCCTATTCTGGGTGCCTGGCAACAGAAGCTTCTCTATTCCAGTCATGTCTGATTGCATTTTCAGACACAACTTCCTTTGTCAGCACCGTGATTGGGTGCGCCCTGAACACGTAGCTGTGGCGTACATTAGCCTCTTAAGTGATCTTGAGGGAAATCAGAGCAAGCTTTCTGATTGTGCTGGTCTCAGAGTCTGCAAGTCTGATTTAAGATCCCAGTTTGGGCTGCGCTCGACCAACCACCCACACTGAGGTACTATTTTGGGATTAGACCACAAGTGTCAGCACACGTCAGGAGGTAAACAGTGTGGTCAAATTAAAATATAGAAAATACTGTAATCGGAGCAATTTATGACCTTTCAACGACGCAACTCAAAAACAAAATAATTAATTCTTCAGCTTCACCTTTTTAAGAGAACCAACAAAACTCTGAAAACAGTAGAAAACAAGACAGAGCTTTGAATATATATTCATATGCTGACACTAATCCTAATTTTATACCATGACGCATGTCTACTCTATGTTTTGGAGAAATGTATTATTGCAGGTGATTTCGAGTTCAGTTGCTCTATCGTGCCCTGCAGCAGAATAAAACGTGCCTTTACTTGTGTATGTTTTTTAACGGTTCCTTTCCCAGAGACCTTTCTCACACGGGACATTTTGACTTGTCAAAACAGGAAAAGCACAGGTGTAACTCCAGTAATAACACCAATCGTGGCACCGTTCCATATAGGTGTGGTAGAAAGTCCTTTTCAACTAGCAGTGTGCACAGGATCAGGGTCCTGGCACACCTACATGTACACATGAGGAGGAATTAAAGATTACACAACATTAAATGGTCCATTCACATGAATACTAATATCAAGTCAATTCTGCCTAGTCCTTTTTATTAATGTATTCCCTTTCAGATTTCCCTGTTAAATAGACAGCTCAAGCTAGGACAAAAGTCTCCTTATTAAAATGTCTTCTCAGCTCAGAATGTTCAACTTATATTTTGTCATGTGTTCTTTTGAAAAGAAGAGAAAAACTGAGCACAGGAACATGCGAGGAGACTAAATATAAATCCAATCCTATATCAAAGAGATTACTGCCAAGGAGAAACACTCAATGATAGGACCATAGATCAGATTAATATACAGGACTGTCTCAGAAAATTAGAATATTGTGATAAAGTTCTTTATTTTCTGTAATGCAATTAAAAAAACAAAAATGTCATGCATTCTGGATTCATTACAAATCAACTGAAATATTGCAAGCCTTTTATTCTTTTAATATTGCTGATTATGGCTTACAGCTTAAGAAAACTCAAATATCCTATCTCTAAATATTAGAATATCATGAAAAAGTATACTAGTAGGGTATTCAACTAATCACTTGAATCGTGTAATTAACTCGAAACACCTGCAAGGGTTTCCTGAGCCTTGAAAAACACTCAGCTTGGTTCAGTAAACTAAATCACAAGTATGGGGAAGACTGCTGATCTGACTGCTGTCCAGAGGACCATCATTGACACCCTCCATCAGGAGGGTAACACACAAAAAGAAATTTCTCAAAGAGCAAGCTGTTCACAGAGTGCAGTTTCAAAGCACATTCACAAAAAGTCTGTTGGAAGGGGGAAATGTGGCAGGAAACGCTGCACAACCAAGAGAGATGACCGCAGCCTTAACCGCATTGTGAAGAAGGGTCGCTTCCAGAATTTGGGGGAGCTTCAAAGACAGTGGACTGAAGCTGGAGTCCAGGTATCAAAAGCCACTGTTCACAGACGTGTCCGGGAAATGGGCTACAATAGCCGTATTCCCATGGTCAAGCCACTTCTGAACTCAAGACAACGGAAGAAGCGTCTGACTTGGGCTATGGAAAAGAAGCACTGGGCAGTTGCAGAGTGGTCCAAAGTCCTCTTTTCAGACGAAAGCAAGTGTTGTATTTCATTTGGAAGTCAAGGCGCCAGAGTCTGGAGAAAGGCTGGAGAGGAGCAAAATCCAAGTTGCTTGAAATCCAGTGTGAAGTTCCCACAGTCAGTGATGGTTTGGGGAGCCATGTCAGCTGCTGGTGTTGGTCCACTGTGTTTCATCAAGTCCAGAGTAAATGCAGCTGTGTACCAAGAGATTTTAGAGCACTACATGCTTCCGTCTGCTGAAAAGCTTTATGGAGATGAGGATTTCATTTTCCAGCATGATCTGGCACCTGCCCACAGTGCCAAAACCACCAGTAACTGGTGTACTGACCATGGCATTACTGTCCTCGATTGGCCTGCCAATTACCCTGACCTGAACCCCATAGAGAATTTGTGGGGTATTATGAAGAAGAAGCTGAAAGACACCAGACCCAACAATGCAAATGAGCTAAAGGCCGCTGTTGAAGCATCCTGGGCATCCATAAACCCTAAGCAATGCCACAGGCTGATTGCCTCCATGCCCCGCCGCATTGATGCAGTAATCCGTGCAAAAGGATTCCCAACCAAGTACTGAGTGCATTAATGGACATTTTCAAATGTTTGATTTTGTTTTGCTGTTATAAATCTTTTTTTTACTTGGTCTGAGGAAATATTCTAATTTTTTGAGATAGGATTTTTGAGTTTTCTTAAGCTGTAAGCCATAATCAGCAATATTAAAAGAATAAAAGGCTTGCAATATTTCAGTTGATTTGTAATGAATCCAGAATGCATGACATTTTTGTTTTTTTAATTGCATTACAGAAAATAAAGAACTTTATCACAATATTCTAATTTTCTGAGACAGTCCTGTATATGGGAGCAGGTTGACCCTCTTGACTTTAATGAACTGTGTCTGGTCTCAAACTGTATGTCATGAAACCAGTCCAGCCAGCCACTCTTTGTGTGCATACTTCAGCTCTATACAGGGACTTTCAAATTTCACAGGTCACAGCTCCAGTGGCATGCTCCATGAACACGGATCAGTGCAGGGATTTGGAAAAAATCCAAAGTGAAATTTGGTAACCATGTAGTTCCTCTGTGTGACACAAACCCATGAACAGCCACAGGTAGAAGAGCCTATTCAAGTCAGTGGAATTCTTTTTATACAACATCTACATCTGAAACTGGGTTAATTATGGATTTTTACACAGCTGACATTTGTGAAATGAGTAGGTAGATGTATAGGCATAAATAAATACTGCTAGTTTTAGCTTTGGTATTATGGATAATGAAAATCGTTTCATCACTGTGAGTATATGTGCTCCTTACCTTCTGATATGGCATGAGGTTTGATGATGCAGCATGTGCAGTCTGTACAGAGGGCTGTGTTAGAGGGACCATGGCCAATTGTGGATGGGAAAAAAAATTCAAGCTCCTAATAAAAAGAACAAACAGAATAAATGTAGGTGAAAATATCTAACAGTGTGGAGCATGGGTGACATGGGCACGTATGAACATGAACATGTACTTTTGCTGCTGCAGCAAGTGAGTCAGAGCCGTGTCCAATGTTTTTGACGCCATCTGTTCCAAACTGGGCACGGGCACTCTGCGGTGCCTCCCTCCGTGCCACAGCCGAGTCTGTGGGTCCCACGAGTTTCCTCCAGGTAGAAATGGCCTCATCACCCATCAGCTCCATGGCAACTACAGGCCCCGAGGTCGCAAACTGCACCAGGTTACTGCAAAACGAATTGTTCATTTAAAATGGCATATTTACAGGCAGTAGGCCAGCATCATTAAATGTGTCACAATGTCACCACAATGTCATTAGGATCATCTTCACGGGCTCAGTTAATGATACTGGCCGGCTTTAGAAAATCTTCTATTGCTGTTTGTACTCGCTCAGAATTGGAAAATCATTTACAAGGGCACTCACTTGAAGATAGGCTTTGACTGATGTTCCACATAAAACTCTGCCGCTTCTTTCCTGTCATTCGAGAAAACCATAAACCAGGGAGTTAATAAGAGTTAATAAGTGACCAAATTATCTCAAGTAGTCAGTAAAACTCTGTGTGACAAACTAATGACAAAGACATTAACAAAGGTCAATAGTATTTATGAGTGCAATTGGATTTCTTAATAATAAAAAAACAAGATATATCTGAGGTGACGGGTGCTTAAAGGGTCATGTCCTCAGATCTTTGGGGTGAATTATGGGAGTTGTAGCAACCTGCTGAGAGTTTACATAGTAAACACTTTATTTGAAACGTGTGTGGATTCTACCTTTCTGGAAAGATATTCTGTAAACTGGTTCTAATTATAGAGAAAACTGAGACAAATGAGTTGATTGATATCAGGTTTACAAGAAGTTAGTGATTTCAGAGGAATACCTGTGAAAGAACTGCAAAGAATAAATCGGAAAATTGTAAAACCTCAAAATTTCTAAGATATTAGATATGGACCAGAATTAAGATCCTGTAAAATCAGAATGTAGTGACACTAGAACAGGCAAATGTTCTTCATTTATGATGATAATCAAGGAATATGGCAATATATACTTAAGGTCAAAAGTCAGCATTCTATCAATTCACGTTTTAAAGACATTTACTGGTCCAACAAAGCAATTACACCACGAGCTAGAAATTAATTAAATGCTAACATTGACAGGCCCTTGCAAAGCCATATGTTCCTAATGAGTGTGAGACAGTCCATCTGTTTATGTGAGAATACTGGCACCACACAGCCTGTCTGCCTCTGTGACAAGAGTGTGTCTGATACTTCACTTGTAGTATCATTAGACTCTGCCCCGCGGGACTTTGCCCTTACCAAGTGAGCTTTGTCATCTTGGCTTTGGTCACAATCAGGTTGGAGGAGTATATCATTTCAAGGACATCTCCGATCTTTGTAGCTACGTCTGGCTTTATCAAAGCAAGAGTCCTAGAGAAAAGGGGAGAGAAGGACAAATACGCCACATAAGGAGAGAAAATGCATCAGGATGTGAAGGGATCATATCCGATACTTCACATAACAGAACAGAAACATGACGGAAACACTCCCACGCTACAGTGATATAAATATATTTTGATTTCATAACATATTTACATGTTAATTTATCCATTATTTAACCAGGAAAGTCCCATCGAGGGTCAGGGAATCATGCTCAAGATAGGCAGCAATGAAATAAAGCTTTTCAAATACGTATTACATAGAAAACTGAACAGAACATATAAATAATATTCAAAGAAATATTATGAGCCACACTTAAAAGGTTTCATTTCAAGTGGCATGTAACTGGAGGATATTTGGATATTATGGACTTATCACACTAAATAAACATTCATACCTTTCTTTTTTGCTGCCAAGTTTGTTTGCTGTGTACAGATCTCCATAGTCAGTCAGATTAAGCTGTCGTGACAAAACGCTCACTCGGTTCCCAACAAACAGGTCCTCTTGATGGAGGTCGTCGTATATGGTCCTTCTCAAAAATATTCGCTGGTTCTTTACATCAAACTACAAAAAACAAAATCATTATTGATGGTTTTTAAGAAAATTAAGTACTATAAAATTCAGCAATAAACATGACATCTTGTAAATCTAAAATCTGTCCTTATGCTGTCGGATGATATTTATATATTGTCTGGTGAACTTCCTCTATAAGTAACAAATGTATTGTTGAATGCAGCAGTAACTATCTACCATTTCCACTGAGCCATCTTTGGGGTAGTAGAACAGTTGGTAAAGCCGCAGGAGAGCAGCCATGGGGTCATACCACTCCACATTAAAAGCAAAGCGTTCCTCCTGCTAAAGTCAAAGACAAAAATCAGTTTAATGAAGGGCACAAAATATCTAATACACAGGTTTATAAAGACATAAAGCAAGAAAAAACAGGAGGCTCTGACTCAGCAACAAATATGATTAAGATGTTTATATGTTTAGACCTCAGTTCAGGAAAGAAATTAAATCTTTTTTCACAATAATCTTAAATGAGATCAATTAAAACACTGATTTGTGTGAGTCAAGCATTTGAAATTGAAGAGATATTCCTGTCAGGGTAAACAGCTCCATGTTTTTATTGTACACTTACTCGCTACGTTTGTATACTTACTCGTTACATTTGTAATACAGCCAATAATGTTTGGGAAGTTTTATTCCATTTACTATAACTCACATATTTACACTGCTGTGAATTATTTTCAATGTATTGTTTTGGCATTTTCATGTTAACGTGTATTTTAGCCTCCTTATCAGTCTTCACTTCTGAAAATGTATTTCAGAGAATTGAAACTAGCAATGAAAACCATGTTACTTTTAGAAATTACTGAAGTAGACTTTTCAACCTAACAATCAACGTTACGTCCACAGAGCAATGACTAAACCTTCACAGAACTAAACGAACAACTGATGTGAATTGTGTTAGATTACATAAGAAATGTAATGCAAGTTGATTTAATGCATACAAAAACACCAGTACGTTCTTTAAAGGACTAAGGTATGATTTCTTTATTTACAGTAGCATGTCTACGTTCGCACAAAATCAAGGTTAAAGTTTATTTTTTAATCGGCCTACTTCAAATCAAAGAAATGCTATCAAATGACATTTGTATGGTGACCGTTTTCGATTAAGAGTGATTAAGGAATTATCTTATATAAAAACACTTGTGTGATGACAGATCTTACATGAATTGTGTTATCTACCAAAAACAATTTAGAATTGTTAGCACTGTCACAGTGGCCTGTGTTTGGTTCCCAGCACCGTCTGTACAGACAGTCACCATGAGAGCTCTAGTTTCCTGCCACCGTCCAAAGTCACGCAAGTCAGGTGAACAGGCTACTTCATCCTGACCCTCGTGTGAGTAGGTTTGTGTCTGTGAAGGACAATGAGTGTCCACATTCTTGTACTCTGCCCATTGTTAACTTGAAAAAGCTCCAGCCCCTATGACCTTGACCCCGCAAATATAAATAAACAACGCCTCTCTCCTGCTCTACAAACACAGGGGGGATGTAAACTCTCAGTATTAAGGTAATAATGGGTGAAGTTATCTTATTGAACTAACTGTCCAAGAATGAGATGTTGTGTATAGCACACACAGATCTACAACCTATTGGAGATATGTTATGTTTTATCCTATTCAGTTTACCCATTATTACGGAGAGTCAGAATGAATGCACACTGAAGCCACTGCCTTGGCATCAGTGTCTTGCCAAAGGGCACTTCAGCAGAACAGGCGCTCTTTGTGATTGTGTTACTTCTTTCACTGAATCAGCCACATGTTTTCTGTTTGTCTACAAGTTCCAATGACTATTAGTGTTTGCCTGCAAGCTAGCTAACTGAAACAGTCTGGTTCTTTACAGTGAAAACCATAGACAGCACGACCAATAGAATAGCCGAAAGTAGTTATAACTTATAAGCTAAAAGCTAATAACATTAGCGTATCTGCTGTGTAGTCCTGTGGTTGATATGCTAACATTAGCAAACAAGCTTCCGTATAAGCACACCGCTGTTTCTATCGCTGTATCGTGTAGTTCATAAACTACGCCCATACGATAATAGACGACCAGTGATAGTTAAACTTACCATTTTCACACAGTAGCGACCACTACACCACGATCTGTTGTCACGTTGCTAACGTTACCAGGAAGGGCAAGCTCAAATCGTGGCAGCGGCAGATCGTAGAGGAACTTCCGGTGTCAACAGAAACCGCCACTGATGTGTAAAGGCGGTGCGGTGAGGTGTCACACTGCTTAAAGGCAGCAACCTTTGATGCCACACTGTGTGGCATCTGCCTCTGTTGCCACACTGTTTCAAGGCAGCTCCCTCGGTTGCCACACTGTTTGGAGGCATCTGCCTTTGATTCCACACTGTTTGGCGGCATCTAACTTTGATGCCACACTGTTTGGCATCTACCTCGGTTGCCACACTGTTTTGAGGCATCTGCCTTTGATTCCACACTGTTTGGAGGCAGCTGCCTTTGATTCCACACTGTTTTAAGGCAGCTGCCTCGGTTGCCACACTGTTTTGAGGCATCTGCCTTTGATTCCACACTGTTTGGAGGCACCTGCCTCTGTTGCCACACTGTTTGGGGGCTGTTTTGAGAGGGAAAATTACGATGCAGACGTGAGTAGGTGAACTAAAGCAGTTTAACGATCCAGTTCATCATTATTATTAAAACCAACTAAGTAATTCGTGCTCGTTGTATAAGAACCTTCAATTGAAAAATATATAAATCAACTAATTAAATGATGTTCAGATAAACAGCTGAGCCATTAATAGTGGAATTAAATCAAGAGTTTAAATATTGACACCACATTGTTTTATCCGGTCTGGGGATAAATTTCAAAAAGTATCTTTATTAGAAGTACAAATTCAATAAAACACCTAAAATCAAAAGAATGTTAGATTACAAAACTGTTGGTTTTATTTATTTTTATTTTCTTCATAGTCCTATCTTCTTAAATCTTTTCTTGTAAAATGTGTCCTCGTTTGATTTACAGAAATTCAGTCAATGACCATTTCAAACAGGTGAATTTCCTGTTTGAAGGTGAAATTACAACATTCATTACAACATTCACTTGAAACACAATACATTTTGGAGAGAAACATGTTTATATCAAGTTTCTGCCTCGTCTTTCACTTCTTTTTCTTCACAGACGTCTTTCTCCTGAAAAACACAATTGTTCATATATTTAAACGTCAGCTTGAGGGAAACTGTTGCTGCTGAGTAGAAAAATACAATTCACTGTTTAATATCAGAAAACCTGAAGACTTCATGTTCTACTAACCAATTGTACCTGGTGGTTCTAAGGCTGAATTTAAAATGTTCTGAATTTGAAATCTTACTTTTTAAATTTCAAATGACAACAGTAAAGGAGGGTTGTTGCTCCACATGAGTAGAATGTTCCTAACAATGTGAATATATGTTTTAAATGTTTTATGAATATCTATGTTTTTTGGGGGGGTGGATTAGTTTTAACCAAAAGTGTCTACAATCATGCATCTGGAAATACAGAACGAAGGAGGACAAAGGAGGACAAAGGAGGACCAAGGAAAGACATGAGCGAACGAGGAGATGAAGCACCTGGTTTGATTCGTCCTCCCTCTCCTTCCTCCTCTTCTGCTCCATCTCCACCATGCTGTAGAAGTCGTTCTCGGCTCTGATGATCAGCTGATCAGGACTCTCCTCTCCCTCCTCCTGACCTGCTTCCTCCTCTTTGCTCTGCTCCGATCGACTTCTCTCCTTCAGACGAATCTCTCTCTGCCGAGCCTCCAGGATCTTTTCTCGCTTTGTCTCGCGCTCAAACATCTGGAAATACAGAAACACAGTGATCAGTCATCTGGGATAGTCCACAGGTGGTCCTGCTACAGTAACATATATCGTTTACAGTAAACTGTACTGAGCTTCACTCCTTGTAGTTTCATCACTTTTTCTCCACGTCGGAATTTATCAAAAGATGGTTTTCCTCCTAAGTTCTGCATCGACAAGAGGGAATGGATTCTGATGCAACTGTTTTTCAATATAGTGAAAGAGTAACTGTACATTTGAGTTCAGAGCACTTTTCAAAATCTAAGTTTTAATGTGCTCTACAAGTGCAGCAAAATAAAACAGCCCACAGTAATTAGGAATCACAAATATTAAAAGATGACATTAACAACAAAATAAAAATTTCAGGTAAAATCAGGAAAGGCTCTCTGATAAAAGTTTGTTCCAACAAGGGATTTAATTAATTTAATTTCAATGACTCAGCTGACCCTTTAACTTTTAATCTGGAACACCAGACGGCCTCTGCCTGAGGATCTCATTGTACGTGACAACTCATAAATTAATAAAAGGTCTGATATGTAGCTGGAGGAAAAGCCATGGAACCTTAACATTTTGAATCAGTAAAATCTTTCTAAAAAATCAGGGACCCAGTTTAAAGATGCTGTTTTAGTTAAGGTGTGATGAAATAAAAGTATGTAAAATCGTTTAAAATTAACTTTTAGCCTTGCTGTGCTGCTCAAGAGTTAAAATGCTGTCAAACCATACACAAAGGTTCTTTGCATCAGGTTTGATTCTAATCCAATAACAGACCAACAGGTGGCAGTATTTGTTTGGTTAAACAATCTAACTTTTGTCTGCGTTCAGCTCCAGAAGGTTTCTGGACATCCAGCTCTTAATCTCAGAAAGACAGCATAACAGGCTCTGTGGGTCTAACAGGCAGGTACATCTGCGTGTCATCAGCATAGAAATGAAATGAAACACCATGCTTGTTTATGATGTGATCCAGGGGGAGCATGAAAATAAAATTGGACCCAAAACCGAACCCTGGGGCACACCACTAAAGCGCCTAAACAAACGTGCACACTTGGACACCACAGGCCAAAACCCCAGGGTTCTCTTTCCAAATGACAGCAGTGACATTGAGTTTCTGAACATCTTCACCCGGGACGCAGTTCTCCTAAAGCTAAGATTAGGGTATTAAACATGTATCTGCAGGTGTTTCAGTGTTTCTCACAGCAGCCAGCAGATTCTTCTCGTTCTTCTGGAGCGTCGACAGTCCAGAGCAGATTTCTAGCAGCGTGGCCTCGCCCTGCTGAGAACCACACGCCACCAAACGCCCGTTATCCTGAATGCAGAGGCTGTTCAGAGCCTTGTCACACACCTAAGGACGACCAGGGACAACAAGAGCGACAACATACAACAACATTAACAACAAACAACAACATTAACAACAAACAACAATGATATCTACTTTTTATGGGGGAGATAAGAGCACCTTGAGACTGAGTGTGGGGTCGTTCTGTTTGAATAGGATGTCCCAGACGTCCAAGACACCATCCATCTTTACTGTGAAGAAGACAGAGGGTCTGACTGGACTCCAGCAGGCATCTGTCAGGAACGACATCTGATATCTGAGGGGAAAAAAATGGATGTCAAAATTTGGTGTAAGTTTGACCCAAACTGAGCAGGAGGTAGAGTGGAGGGTCTGAGTCCTACTTGGTCCACATGATGGATGATTCCTTGATGTCCTCAGACCAGATTCGGGCCGTCCAGTCCCCCACGGTGAGGAAGTTTTTGGGAAAGAAGGGATTCCTCTGCAGGGCGTAGATGGGTCCGTGGTGACCATCGTACGTACAAACAATTTTCTCAGCCGGTGTCTTTGCCTTCCTGTTACAGGAAACGACGATACCCTGCTCTGTCCCCACCATGAACTTAGTGGGCTGCAGAGAAATAGGACAGAGTAACAAAGACAGAAACACAGGGTCTGAGATTAAACTGCTCAAACTAATCTGAATCTGTTGAATTACTTCTTTAATGCAACGTTTCATCAATTATGTTGTGAATCTCGTTTTTTAAAGATCTCTGTTTCTTTTAAGTTATAAGGGCTTTCTCTTTTTTCAAATCTTTTCTAGGTGTTGGTAGAACCAAGCAAATCTACGTTATCCATTATTGTGTTTCCGTCTGCATTATCTTTCTTTATTTTGGTAATATTTACATTTACAAAAGATTTATTGAATTTGTTTACCATTTCATTGACATCATAAATGTCTGAATTGTCTTTAATTATATTGCATTAATAAGTTATTCCTCTACTTTCTGCTAGTGAATCATATGAGATGACAGCTGCTTTTGATTGCTCTGTGTGACAAATAGATATTGCATCCCTTTGAATCTTTATGTTCTCACTGGGCAGAAATCCCATCACTTTCTTAATGAGATCTACAACCATCATTTTAATTTACAGCCAAAGGGGGGCTGGAGCTAATCCCAGTGTACAGTACATTGATGGATCCTGGGCAGCGGCCAACATACAGAGAACAACTAAACTAACTACAAACAACCATTCACTCTTATCTTCCTCCCTAACCCTATTCTCTCTGGCCTTGGTCTGTGGGAGAAACTCCACACAGAAGGACTCCGGCCGATTCAGGATTTGAACTCAGAACCTTCTTGCTGTGAGGCAACAGTGCCAAAGGACACAGTGCATGGGGGCCTTGTCACATCTTGAACTCCATGCTGGGTAGAATAACAGAAACTCACCATGGTGGCTTCAAATTCCAGTGAGATGGCTCCTAAAGCCCGATTTAGGTTCCCCTCCCTGCCCAGGTCCAGAACCAGACGTTCTGTGGGCTCACTCAACTTGCGAACATCCCACCACAGAACCTGACAGATAGAAGAGGAAGTATTTTTTAAAGATTAGTTCCCTTGTCCTAGTTAGGCCTCTTCAGCCTGACATGCTAATCCAAACAATCATGAGTCTACCTGTCCATCCGTGGAGGCAGAAAATGCATCAGTTCCAGTCTTGGACTGCAGCCAGACCACTTTGTAGACCGGGTCCCTGTGACTCTGCTCCACAGAGGAAAACTCCACAGGCTGGCTGCCTCTCCGGGTGTCCCAGTAAGCTAAAACCAACACATTCGTATCTTTATAAAACTTGTCACAGACAGAAAATCACCGCCTGTCAGTCTGGACCTGAACGTACCGATCTGCCCATTGAAGCTGCCTCCTACCAGAGTGTGTGAATCTTTGGGATTATAATCCAGACAGATAAGTGGAGATGTCGGCTTGAGTGTCATCTCTGGTCTGTTTGGGTTCTCTGAAACATACAACATCCATCTGTGAACAGACTGAAATCTGTGGTGCTTTTGAATTCAGCTGCTTTCTGACCCACCAATGTCCCAGATGTAGGAGTCCAGGCTCATGTCTTTGAAAGCTTTCTGGAACTCGAGGCAGGAGTAGGCGGCCGCCAGCTTTCTGCCGCTGTCCGGATGCCATGACAGACCAGTAATGGTACGTTTCACCTCATTAGGATCTCTGTAGGCACAAAGGAGAGGGAGTGCAATGAACAAAACAACCTCATCGATCAATCGGTCACTGTCTGTACATCAATTTTTTGACAGTTGCACCTAAGAACATTGATAGTCTTGGCGGAGGGTGGCTCCTGAATGTCCTCCTCCTCCTCCTCGTCCTCCAGGTACTCCTGGTAGATGTCCACAGCATTGTTCTGTCTGATGCAGTGCTCCATTACCTGGACCAAACCATGACATTACATGGTGAAATCATACAGTGACATCACGGCCAAGACACGTTCCTCTCATCTGCTGACAGCAACTTTATCCACAGTGAAAGTAAATAAGGGCAAAGCAAAAATGACTCAATGTCAACTGAGGTGAACTGGGTGGATGTGGACTGAGGTGAATGTGGATTGATGTGGACTGAAGTGAACTGGGTGGATGTGGACCGATGCGGACTGAGGTAAAGTGGGTGTATGTGGACTGATGTAGACTGAAGGAAAGTTGGTGGATGTGGACTGTTGCGGACTGAGGTTGACTGAGATAAAGTGGTTGGATGTAGACTGAGGTTAAGTGGGTGGATGTGGACTGAAGTGGACTTGGTAGATGTGGACTGATGCAGACTGTGGTGGACAGAGATAAAGTGGTTGGATGTAGACTGAGGTTAAGTGGGTGGATGTGGACTGAAGTGAACTTGGTAGATGTGGACTGATGCAGACTGTGGTGGACAGAGGTAAAGTGGCTTGATGTGGACTGATTTGGATTGAGGTGGACTGAGATAAAATGGATGGATGTGGACTGATGCAAACTGAAGAGTACTGAGGTAAAGTGGGTGGATGTGGACTAAAGTGGATTTGGTAGATGTGCTGGAGTGATGCGGACTGAGGTGGACTGAGGTAAAGTGAGTGGATGTGGACTGAAGTAAAGTGGGTGAATGTGGACAGATGCAGTCTGAAGTGGACTGAGGTATAGTGGATTGATGTGGACTGATTTGGACTGAGGTGGACTGAGATTAAATGGGGGGATGTGGACTGAAGTGGACTTGGTAGATGTGGACTGATGCAGACTGTGGTGGACTGGGTAGATGTGGACTGATGTGGACTGAGGTGAATGTGGACTGAGGTGAACTGGGTGGATGTGGATCTTACACTGGCCAGCTGCAGGACGCTGTTGCTGTAGCCCTCATCTTTTTCCACCTTCTTCCTGAACCGGATGGTTTGCTCCATCTCCTCAGGGTTGACATCTTTGGGCCAGCCCCCCTCCACATGGTTAATCCCACAGCTGTTGGACTCAAAGCGCTCCGTGTTCACCTGTAGAATTTGACTATTTAATACAGACGTAATTTGTCACCTGTCATTTCAAGGACATTAATGAATCTGTCCAGGGTTGGACCGGCCATGTCCAGTCACTACTGGTGTTTCCCAGGGCTCTGTCCTGGGGTCCCTTCTGTTTATAATCTATTTACTTCCTCTCGGCATATCTTCTGTAAATTTAAAATTAATTTACATTGCTATGTAGATGACATCCAGCCCTACCTGTCCACCAAACCTGCTCCATCCTCCCGCCTGCCTCCCTCACTTTCTGAAACTCAACAGTGATTAAAACCCAGGTTCTCCTTGTTGGCACCAAATCCACCTGAACCAATCAGAAAGTCTTTCAGACGGGTGTGTCTGTCACAGAGTGATCTCACCTGGTGCTCGGACATGTCGCAGCCCACCTGCTGGGCCTGCTCTCTGGGGGTCTTCAGGATGAACTCCTGACCCAGACCCGGGTCCGGGAGCACGTCCACCAGCAGCTCAGCAGGCCGGTCCGAGAACAGGCACTGGCGGCCGAGCTCCCCGCGGAGCTTCGTGTAGACGTGAACGATCTCCATGGAACCTCTGGTACCGTTCCACTGTTCCACTGTTCCACCGTGACCCGCGGGAATGCTGTGCTCCGTTTCTATAGTAACGGTGGTGAAAACCCGAGGTGCGTTCAGGACTCACTGTAACGCTCCGTTCAAGATGTGGAAATCCAACTCAATTAATGAAAAAGCTTTAATATACATGAAGGTTGTATATAAATAACAGAAACATACTGTAGCATCTGTACATGTTAGGCTCCGTTAGTAATATTTACATATAATATAAATAAAGGACATGAGTAAAGAACATGTCACATTAGGGAAAAGCCCGAGTGGAAGGTGCTGTGTTCTTGCTCACGTGGTGATTTCACATGTCAGTGACAGAAGTATAAAGTCACAATGATTTATTCATTCACGAGCTGAATTATATAATGATACAACACTGTTCATCTTCCGCATGCGTCACAACATTGTGTAATGCGACATCTAGCGGTGAGACGGTACAAGTGTGAAGAGCTGAATTGCCTTAATCCTTAAAGTTTCGAGCCGGTGTAAACGCACCATTTCACCCTCCTCTGTAACCCGGAACAACAACAGTTTACAAAGCGACCTCATGTATATTTATCCTTCTCACTGTATGAAGTCAGTGTCTGTTTGTCTGTGTTATAATAATAGTTACAACCTAGACAGACGTAGATAGAACCAGTGTTTCTCTATGGCGTCACGTCTGAGAGCTGACATGGCTGATAATAAACCTCTGATTCTGGATGGTGGACTAGCGACTGAGGTGGAAGCACAAGGAATACATTTACAGGTACAGCTTACTGCTCCATACATAAACACGGGTCTCTTGCCCCCAAGCCAGGAGGGAGTTCACATTTAAATATGTATGATCTTATTATGCAGGTAGGCTGCACTGAACAGTTTCATGTTGATAACCAGCTGTTTTTATGTGATAAGGCCAGAACTATCTCTGTGCATCTTTATAAATTCAAATGCAGGATTATGCACTTTGTATACCGGCTGAGATGACTAAGTAAACACTGCTGGAACTAACTGATTAAACTGATATGGCATAGAGCTTTGTTTCAATGGTAACAGTCAATGTGAAATAGTAGAATGACATTTTTAAAAGAACTATTAGGAACATTCTCTAAAGTGTAAATGGCAACACCACAATCTGATGGTGAAGCATTAGAAGTAAATCTTAAAAGTAAAACTTCTTAGATCTAAATGAACTGTGTTAATATTGATAGGAAAATGTAGCAGAGCTGTAGAGTAACAGTAAGAGTACTCACTATACAGTCAAAATGTCTCTGTCAGTGCTTTAATATAGCATAATATGGGTTATTAATATTGTTGGTGCAGCAACATGTATGCTGCTTTTTAATGTTTTTTCGGCAGTACAACTCATGTTACCCTGCAAAGCAACTACAGCTGCTTACATTTGTTTAATGGAGACAAGATATAAAGCAATAATAAAGTATGATGCTGAGCCACTTATACTTTACTTAACTTAAGTAATCAAGCAAATATAGAGTAGTTACTTTTCTCCTCTCTGAAAGATAAAGGGCTTCACACTTCCAATGATAAAGGTCCAAAGGTTGTTTATATGCAAGTAGATATGGCTGGGCAATAAACAATATCAGTTATTATTGTAATATTATTTTTATCAGTAGCAATATAACAAAGGTTCAATATATCAATACAATGCTTTGTGCAAACACAGTGAGGAGGTATAATATATCATTGATCGACCTCAGATTTGTAAAATATTTTGCTGTTTGTCAAGTCTTTGTCATTCTCTGCTCATAAAGAAGAGCTTAAAACCAGAACCTTCACTCAGGAGCAAAATTCCGTCTTAAAATTTAAGAGAAATAATACATTTGTTTTGATAATTATTAGACTGATATGAAGTTTTTATTCTGATATAATTTTTGCCTATATCGCCCAGCACTACAAACCAAGACATCCAACTCTGTATAGACAAAAAAAGGGATTAATCGTTTTATATCATCAGTGTTTTAAGATATAGACTGATGCTTCTTGTGTGTCTCACACGTAGGGAGATCCTTTGTGGAGTGCCAGACTGTTGCACACTAATCCCGAGGCCATAAGAGAGGCTCACTACAGGTGGGTCCACGGGAAATAGTCTGGTAACAAAGTCACTAGAATAGAGGTGTACAAATAATAATCAACTGCAGAAACCATGTGTTTTCTATTTTTATTTTACCACAGTTTCCTCCGCAGTGGAGCTGATGTTATCACCACAGCCACATACCAGGCAAGTATCCCAGGGTTCATCACTCACATGGACGTGAGCTCTGAATGTGCCAGAGAGCTGTTGATGTCTGGTGTTCACCTGGCCAAAGAGTCAGTGAAGAGATTTGTCTCTGAGAGCCGTGCAACAGGTACAGACTCAGACACTCTGATGTCCTCTGAGCTGAGTGGACCCAGTGCATCTCTGTGCTATTTGAATGTTGTGATTTGTTTATCTCTTCAGAGCGAAAATGTCCCCTGGTGGCCGGCTCTGTTGGACCATACGGGGCTTTTCTGCATGATGGTTCAGAGTACACTGGGGCGTATGCAGAGAAGATGAGTATTGAGGTGAGTGGTTCTTCTTACTGTGCTCATACTGGTTCATTTAAAGTCATTATCGATGCTGTGTGAAGTTGACACATACAGAACCTGAATGGCACCTACACTAGTGCATAACTCCACCTTCACATGATTGCCTGTTCTTATTGTAGAAATAAAAGAAAAGAGAAGTGGTCTGATAATCTATGTGATTTATTTGTCACAAATTCCTGGATCTGCGCTTTAATCCACATCTGCACCAAAATGTAATGTGTTTGAAAAAGACTAAATTTATAAACTTCCTGTAGGTACTGAATCGAGTTCAGGTAGTTTAAAGGATACACAATAGGTGGAGGGATGAATGGATGGATGCTTTTTTACTTAATAAACAACATAAAATAACTCATTACCATGCCTACCTAAACAAATTCAAAAATATTCAGGAAGTTACCTACATAAATTATGTCATCAAAGCATCTGAAGACACATTTCTCTCACTATCACCACAAACGTTAGGGGCCATTAGGAACTAGTTAACTTCAAAAACATAAAGTGATTTACGGTGCATAATAGACGGACATAAAACAAAGGGTAGAAATAAATTCTTAAAACAATTGGCACAATAAATTTAAGCAAACATACTGGTGCATAGCAACCTGTTCTCAAACAAAGGGATTTACAGCCGCACCTTAAACAACCTCCCCTTCAAAACTCCTCCCCTTGCCCAGACCCTGACACCAACCCTGATCTCACACAATGGGCCTAATTCTTGCTTGAGATTCATTAACAGGGTTCCTCCCAGACCCAGGCCCCTTCCAACAAGTTTAATGGAGATTTATGCAGTATTTTTGCATAATCCTGCTCACAATTAGAAAATGCACAGGGATGAAACATGAAACATAACCTCTTTGGTAGAGGTGACTGTAACTTGATAATGGTGTTATTAACTTGATTTTCAGAATCTCAGGTTTGCTTTTTCCCCCTGAAGGAACTTAAAGAATGGCATCGGCCACGTATTGGTTGCCTAGCAGCAGCAGGAGCTGACCTCATTGCTTTTGAGACAATCCCAAGTATCAAAGAGGCGGAGGCTCTGGTGGAGCTGCTGAGAGAGTTTCCCAACACCAAAGCCTGGCTCTCCTTCTCCTGTAAGGTAACCTTGTACATGAAGAGTATAAAGTTGATCCATTAGTGTTTTAAAGTGACTCATGGTCTGTACAAAAACTCTCAGGATTGCAGGTGTATATCAGACGGCAGCCTGTTCACAGACACAGTGAAGATTGCTAACAGATCCCCACAACTGGTCGCTGTAGGAGTCAACTGCTGCTCTCCAGCACTGGTGGAGCCGCTGCTGGACTCTGCAGGCTCCCTGCTGAGCCCAGATATGAGCTGGTTGGTCTACCCCAACAGTGGAGAGGAGTGGGACACTGACCAGGGGTGAGTCCAAAGTCATGAGCTGGGTCTTAATTCAGGGGCTGCATTTAAAGACTGATTACGTCACAGCGGCAAGACCATCCCATTTTAAAGCCTCCTTCAAATGCAGCTGAGAAATTAATCCTTCCATCCACGAGAAACAAAGCATCCTTCACGGCCCAGCCTATCCCAGGATTCATTGGGCTTCAGTGACAAACCATTTTCAAAGACATAATGGGACTGGCAAGTAACGATCCTGATACTCAAGCACGTTAGGATCAGGCTGCATCTCACCGGAACAGTTCACAGTACACGTGTTAAAAAAAACAAGGGGCATTAAAATGATTTCGTAATGTTCAACTCCAGCTCTGTTGCTAGGCAACCACAATCCTTTTCTGTAGACCAGACCATCTCATTTCAGTGGGGCCCACGAAGGAGGCAGTGTTTTTAGGCCAAGTAGACACATCCCCGAAGGATGCAGCTCCTGAATTTGAACAGCTATGGAGTTTTAATGAAAAAGTCACAGCTTTAATAGCCTCTGTGTTTTTATCAACAGATGTGACGTGATGTCAAACGCATATAGAGATTAAGGAAAAATTGGGCTCTTGTGTAAAGGCAATGTTTTCCTCACCTCCATAGTAGCTAATTACCCCTGTATCAGTCATTATGCGTTTTAACATTTGAGCTATTGATTGAAAACAGATCCCGAACTAAGGATCTCTTTCCATTTGGTGAATAAGAGACTGAGAATCTTTCCCTGAAAATAATACAGCATCTTACAACAGGATAGTCAGGAAATCCCTTAAAGGAAACTTGAGATACAAAGATGTTAGTGAGGCTGCTCTCTGACTTGTTTACTTATTTGAACTCATTTGAACCCAACCATGCTCTTTGCAGCTTCATATTTAGGAAAAAAGAGAATAAAATATTTCATAATTCTCTGTATCAGAATATAGTTAAAATAAAATGATCAGAAGAAATCTAATTTAACTGAGCCCTGTGACCTTCCAATGAGAAATCTTACATATCGTTCAGATTTCTTTCAGTCTGTCTTTCGATTTTTTTGACAAGCTTCCATCCAATCAACTTTCAACTTCCTCCGTGTGTTAACATAAAGTTTTTTTCAATTTTTATTCTAAACAAAATTAAAAAAACAGATTTGAGGCAGATAGTGCAGCAACCAGCGACGTCTCAGAATGTTGATTTGTGAGGATGTGAATAGCAGCAATTTCCCTTAGGCTTTTTTAAACAATGCCACACACTAACAGACACATATTCACAAACCACAATTTGCCTCATAGTGCTCAACAATCTGTACAAGGTGTGACATCCTCTGTCTTAAACCCTTGACTAGGGTGAAGAAAAACATACTTTTAGTTACTATACATACAATTTGACTTTTCCAATGTGCACAGAGGCACACAACAACATCCGTTTCTTTTTTCCTACAAAGGTGGATGACTCCAGGAAAAACATCAGCATCAATACTTGAACTCAGTCATACATGGATGAAGCAAGGTGCCTTTTTCATAGGTAAGAAGAGCTGTTTTCTCTTCTCTTTTGTCTTTTTCATCAGTCTTTTACTCTGAAGAGCTCCTCTCTCTCTCTCTCTGTGTCCATTAGGAGGCTGCTGCCGTATTGGTCCTGCTCACATTAAAGATTTACGACAACATTTAAAAGGAAGTTGTGCCTCTGCAGCCTCTGCAGTGTGACTGGACTGAAACTGTAACAGTGACAAAGACAAAGACGTCTGCTCTGGGAGTTTGTAAAAATCTTCATTTATTGTAAAATAAATTAAATAAACCACTACATCAAAACCATGTGGGTACACGATGACATCTGTATTGGGACAAAGACAAAGACCTTCTTGGTAAAAGTGTAAGAATAAATTAAATCTGTACATAAACAGAAAAAATAAAAACATGGAGTCGTTCACATTTTGTTTTAAGGTGCGTGAAGGATTCCACCATCACTTCTGTACAGATCCCGTCTTTTAAAAACTGGAAGGGTCTCACTGAAGGTTTCACTAAGCACAACAGCTGCTTTCACAACATTTGGGACTGGACGGAATTTCCACTGAACAAACCACTGTACGTCAGGCACAAAACAAGCCCACTCACTGTACCTCTACTATGGAATATGAAGGGATGATCTTTGATCTGAATTCACAGCTAAATATGTCATTGTCATGTTTCCTAAGACAGCATGAGTTGAATATAATGAACTCTAATACAGTATCAAAGCAGGGAGGTAAAGACGATGTGACGGAAACATAACTAAACACAAAGAAATGGGTTTGATCAAATGAAAATAATCCTGTAGTGTGACTGTCACATGGGAATGTAAATACACAGGTGGACAAAATAAAAGAATCACCTTCCAGTGCTGTAGCCCCGTGTTCCTAATGTTTTAAGAAGTGTTGATTCACTGATCTTCATTTTTAAGGGTTTAATGTTTGGGTCAGGAGATATCTACTGTCTCTCTTTAACACTGAAGTATTCTTCTGTTTGCAATGCGTCACCAGGATTTTAAAGAAAGACTGCACTATTTGAAACTGATGCTCAAGCAATCCAGACAGGAAATAAGGGGCACTTGTGTAGCTGATTGTGTAGCTGTGACTTGTATATGGTTGTTTACAGACCCTCACCAACACTAGCTTCCACAGAATATTTGATTAAATTCAATGCAAACAAGATTACAGCCTCAAACTGACTGCTAAGTTGAATCTAAAGCTTAAGTTAATATTAAAAGAAGAGAAGTCTGGTGTTATTTTGTATTTTTCTTGTTAATAACAAATCCCAACATTTATCCTCCGAACAAGAAATGCTTGTGTATCCAGAACTCATGCCTTTGTACACAGAACTCTGTTATTGCTCAGATATGTCAAATGTTAGTTCATAATAACAAACAGTGTACTTTATTTTTGCCATTGTGCTGGGGGGGGGGGGGGGGGGGAATACCCGCAAGAGCATTAACTGTATTAATCCACTGCTTTAAGTTTTTCTGTTCTTATTCTACTTCTGTTTAAATATAGTTTGATTAGAAACTACAAGGCCCAGTTGTGGTAGGACATTAAGTTTTGAAACCATATATAAGTGGTGCATTTTTTAAAGGTTAACATCTTCAGTATGAACTTATGGGTTTTGAGTTCAGTGCCACAAACGGAAGGCAGAACGTACAGACATATGGACTGATTGTTTTTTGTTTTACATTTATCGACGAATAAATACAGAACAAACCCAGACTTTATCTGTAACTGTATCTTAAGGATACTGAATTGTGTTATAATGTCGGTTATTTCGTCCTCCCCTGTATGTCCCGCTGAACCTTTTCAGTCTGTGATGTCTTCTTGGAGTTCGCTGTTAGGGGAGCTCTTCCGTCTGTACTCTGTGGTGTTGGACAGGCGTTTCCAGCTGGTGTCTTTCTGACTTCCCATACTGTGCGAGCGTCCCAGGTGGGCCAGGCGTTTACTCGACGTACTCTCCTCCGTGTCCTCTGAGACGTGTCCGTGGGCCCGCTCCGGGCTGGAGTGGCGAAAGTCGTGGCGCAGGTTCTCCAGATTCATTGCCCAGGGGCCGAGCTTCTGCCAGTTCACCCTCTGGAACGCCATGATGCAGTGCAGGTTGCCGCCCACCTGTGAGCCAGGGAGAGTCTGTTAGTTCTATCCCACATGTGTTTACTTAAAGAACAACATTAAAAACAACAGATGTGAGGGGAGGAACCTTTTTGGTTTTGCGCTGCTGGATCCCCCTCTCTGTGTGACGAATGTCCAGGTATTCTGGGTTCTGTGTGTTGAGGTCAGTCACAATGTCCAGCCACCTGAAAAGAGTGGTTTCATGTTACAGAGCGATATGGTGACCGCCAACTTTGCTACGCCAACATGATTTTCATAGTTGTAGTAGACATTTCCATGGAAACAGCTAGCTCTACCGATAAGAGACGTCACTTTTACACTTGAGGATTGTGGGTAGTGTAGTACTTCTTGACATTGTGAATAAAACAGTTGATATTATACAGACATTTGGCTTCTACGGGATTTTATAACATTGTTTCACAATCTCATAGCTTGTGGTAAGTCTACCTTGGATGGTTACAATATTAGGGCTGGTTATCGGAATCTTTTTTCAGAAAATAACAATGCTGAGCTATGTTCATCTCAACAACAGTGCTGATAAACTTCAGCAGAGACTGAGAAGAAACAGCTTACTTTTTACAATGAATAGCTGGGTGTTTCCTGCTGGGCTCTCCGATGAGAATCCAGTGCTCCATTTCATTTGTGGGTAGAGGGCCCCTTTGCACAGCAGAGAACAACTTGTCTGTTTATAAACTGTTATTTATACAGTGTTTATACAGTCAAACAGTTAAACAACTATATAACATCAAATTCAAAGGTTGAGAAACAGATCAAGGTTAATAAGAACATGCAGAGCTCAGACAATTCAAGGAGAGAGAGGCTTGACTGTGAACATTTCTCAATTGTGTTGACAGCAGTCTTTTTTCTGTAACCTTGGAGCCATCAGGAGAGAGCTGGGTACACGAGCGGTGCACAGACAAAGCATGAACGTTGACACCCAGTTCGCAGAAGTCTAAGCGAGGGGAAAATCACTCTTGTATGAGATAAATTATATATCTGCAAACTCAATATGCTCAAAGGAAGAACTGCATAGGTCCTCAAGCAGACAAATCCCCTGAGGGGATGCTGCATTTAATCACTAACCTCGGCCGGCTGACAATCTTAACAACACATATAGCCATATAGAAAGCTCATAGCCAACATGACAGGCAGATATATGGCTACCATAAACCACTGTGTCCCTGTGTGGAACATCAGACAGAATAAGCTACAGCTGTGTCACCACCATGGACCATCCCTCAGGTCAAGGAGAGCGCTGCGCAGTGAGACAGTCAGAAATTAATCTAATGCCCCCAGACACATTGCCTGATGGATCTGGAGCATGATGACAGAGCTCAGCGAACAAGGGGTTCCAGCTTAATCTCGATAAATATTATCAAGCTGCGTAGCACAGAACCTTGCTGTACTCTGATGGGAGGGTTGTGGGTCCGCCTACACCGTGCTTAAGGGACACGGCTGGATGAGTGGGCAGAGTTGGTTCCATAGGTCAGGAATTGACCAAACCAGTCCTCTCAGCTTCATCCAAATCCAAAAATTGTCCATTTGAGACATGGGTAGACGGCAGCTTGTTCTATGTCGAGGTCACCTCCGAAACAAAGTCGGGGAACATGGGCAAGAGGTTCTTTACCAATGTCGGCTCAGGAGGAAAATACCACAACACGACCAGTTTGTCAGCTGCACGGCAGCATTGAGAGTTCAACAGTCATTTTGGCTAACTGCCACAGTAGCAGCACTATACTGGTCCAACGTCTCCTGGTCATCCTCCGACAAACCGTGAATATACAGTCGGATGTCCAGCATGTAATTATCTTCATGATGAGCAGCTAGCTCAGGTTGTGGTTGGGTATCGCTCACCATGGAATCAGGCTCAAGCTTAAATAACCCCTCGACAAACTTGAGCTAACTTCGATCTGAAGTAGCTATAGTTGACGGATGTATAAGTGCAGGTGGGACCTCAAACACACTATCATAGGTCACGCAGGGGCATAATATCCCATACTTTATGTGTGGTACTAAGTGAGGGTCTAAACAACTAATTGATGATTCACAAAACTAATCAACACTCTGCAATGACAATAATCAGAGGTGGACCTACCTGTAAGCTTTTGCTGCTTTGAGTGGTGTAGCTTCAAAGCCCACAGGGCAGAAGTAGTGGTTCTGACAGTGGTAAATGTAGGCCATGGACTCGTCCTTCAGCCCTTGGGTCAGCTTCATCAACGCTCCTTCCGCTGAAAAGATTAGAGCAGCTATTACTTGTTTAAGCTCTTTATGAGCAGATATATGGGAGGGGGCTGTGAGACTAACCTGTTTCTCCTGCAGTCTTGTGTTTTCCATGGGGTTTGTACAGGATGTAGGAGCAGCCTCTCATTCTGAAGTTTTCGTTGATTTGTCTGAACCACCTGTAAGATCAGAAGCATTGATTAAGGAGTTGGGGTATGTTTCCTGAGATGGAGTGAATATTTTAAAAGGCCAAAGGAGACGTTTGTGTACCGCATAAGAGTAGCGTTTCCGGTGAAAGGACCAAACTTTATTTCATCAAAAGGCGGCTGAAAGCCAAGAATATGCAGAGCCTCCTCCTGAGAGATGGGTGGGAGACTGGAAACACAAATAAAGGTGCACATATTAGTAAGCGACTGCAACTTCAGTGCAACAGAAAATATGCAAATCATCTCACATGACAGGAAACTAATCCAGAACAATAGAACAGAACAACCGCTTTCAGATCACGCTGATTTCGATCTGTCTCATCAACAGTTGATTGACGGGTCCTACATTTTTTGACTGAAAGAGAGCAGTGTTCTGGGACCTGAGGGAACAGCTGTTGATCTGGAGCTGGAGTAACAAGTACTGGCTCATGTCCATGGTGCGTCTAACCGCCTTTTTTTCCATCATGTCCACTGACAGCTGCAGAAGCTGTAGAGACGACAGTTACCATGTCCGGCTCTCAGGGAACACTGTGTTGCTGTCTGGTCTGATGACAAGATTTTTAGAGTTGAATGTATCCATTGTATGTATCCAATATCCATATTGCTAATATTACAAAACAGGCAATAAAAGTATTTAAATTTTTTGTTTCTGTTGCATGTTAGAGACGTCATCAAATAGCGTGCTCGCTGGTGAAATGTTGCGGAGGATCTCCTGCTGTGAACAGGGGTTATTTAGGAAATTATCAATTTCTAAACAAGAGTAGAGCGCACTATTCTGAATTATTTTTAACTCAGTTTAGTTATTCCTCAATGTTTTTATCAGTTTGTAACTGAGATTTCTTTCACATTTCATTTGCTGGTGTGAGTCTGACACAGTCTGGTCTAGAGCATCAACTTTATTGATAAGTTCTGTTCAAAGCAGATCTAACTGAGGGGTGTGACTTATTTTAATGTCAAGAAGGAAACCAATGAACACACTGTACCTACCTTACTTTGTCATGAGCTGCATTTTTACATGAAATCTGAGAGAGAACACAATGTGCAGCTCACCTTCCTGCACCCAAAGTGCTGTATAAAAAGTTCCAAACGGACACCAAAGAGGAGATTCCACATGAAGTCTTGTACTGGGGCCGACTGATGCAATACCTGAGATAATAAACAGATCCACAGAGTAAACCAGTATATCACATTAACAATGTGATGCAATATTGTCCTCTCCAGTATAAAGTCTCTAAAGAATAACAAGAGAAAACAGTGCATGTTTACCAAAATGCCTGACTAAATCAGGTTTAATATAACTCCTGTCCTTGCATTCTCCAGTACAAGTTATGGTTTCCTGTATGTGCATCTGCAATAGTTTACTGTGCATTAATTCAAAAATGTTGGAACATTACCATCTTCTGAGGTCTAGCACTTTTCTCTGTTTGATCTCCTCCGTGGAGGCATGAGGAGGAATGTCCTGCAGATTGCGGCTGGGTCTGTCCGATGACTTCATCTTCTTGGTGCTGCATTTCTTCACATTGCCTGGAATACAGTGTGAGATTGTCTTACTGACAAATTGGATAAATTCATATCACAGACTTCAGTTAGGAGATCTTTCTTACTTGTTCTTATATTTCTCATAAGCACGGCATCGAAGTCTGCTGTGTCGATCTCCCAGGCCAGAATGGGTTTGGTGTTGCCAGAGGACCCTTGCTCCATTTCATAGTCCCCGTCTGATCCCACATGGGCCCCACAAGAGCTAAAGTCAACTGAGGGTTTGGTCTTCATCAGCGTGGACCCTTCATCCTGCTTGTTCTGTGCATCGTCCCTGGCTGTGCTCGGGGGACAATACACCGAAGCAGCCTGGTTGAGGAAAGCATAGTCTGAGCACACTGTGTAGAACTTCTCTCTGGAGTGAGTGACCGGGCAGGTCCACGGCAGCTGGAGCTCCACGCTGGAAGCCCTCCTGGCTCTGGCGGCGTCCCGGGCCAGGGAGCTGATCAGGCCGCGGCCCTCCTCCCCATCAGTTGTCCTCTGCTGCCCTGATGGCTCTTCTGGCCCAGACAGGTTCCCTCCTTGCACTTCTGATGAATTCGGCATTGAACAGCCACTTTAAATATATGATGGACAGGAGAAACCGCTGGAGCTGACTGTGATGCTGAAGTGATAGCGGCCTCTTCTGGGGATGAGAAGAGAGGCTTTTATAAAAAACAGCACAGCGATTTAAAGGGATGATATTGAGGTGGTGCAGTGACAACAGGGTTTCAACACACAACCCAGAATATCATTGTTTAAACTTACAGTGATGTTAGATAAGATAAAATAAGACTATTAATCAAGTAATTTATTGTTCCAGCTTGCTCTGAGGTTACAGTAACACACTGTAAAATACAGAGAATAAAACGATATAGAATTAAGTCGAAGAAACACAAGTGTAGACAAAATGAAAATATTGAATTTATTATAATAGAAAATAAATATATGAACAGTATTCACAGTAAATGCAGAACTAGTGTCTAATAGAATTAACAATAGAAATGACAGAAATTTGCAAGTAACTTGAAAAACTGAACCAAACTGGCAGTAAGTTATGATAGAAGTAATGAGCAATATTGCACATGACATGGAACATAATACGCTGTGTGCACACAAATAGTTATATTGCACACAAATAGTTGTGCAGATGATAAGTTATATTGTATTACAGGTGAACAGTTATATGACAGATGAGTAGTCATATTGCAGAGTTGCTATGGGAGTGTCTGGCTCTTAGTGGTCCTCCCTGCAGAGGGGGAAGGTCTGTGTCTCGTCGGTGGCCTCAGTACCACTGACGCTGTGATGGTGTGACACCACCAGGCACTGGGACGAGAGGCCATGATGCTGAGTAGGACAGGACCACGCAGCATCACCTCTAACCTACAGTATGTCCCACAGTGAGGACGCAACCTGCTGCTGGTGTTGTTATTGTTATTGAACATTAACAGACAGCTCACCTGTGACGCCGCTGTGCGCTGGTTAGCCTGTGTGCAGCTGTTACGTCTCCATGGCAACGAGGAGCGAGGTGTCACGACAGGAAGTGTCCGTGAGCCGGGCAAACGTCAAACTCGCCTCACTTGCCTTCAGCTCGCTGCACATGAACGTGGAAAATGTTCAAACTCCTCCATGTTGGTCCTGCACCGTCCTGCTGCTGACACCCACTTCCTGCTCCGCCGCCCGGGCCGTGCCATTCTGACCTCCCAGCAGGGGTGTTCTGGTGCTAGAAAATTAATCTGGTAATGACGCTGAAAACACTAAGCTGGAAAACAATTTCAAACCCAATATTTAATTCACATGTCCACACGGGAAAATGGAATTATTGTTCAATTAAATTTAATCAAGAAAATGGACGGCATTTCCTCAGCCCGTTTGCCCCCCTGTTCGAAAACAATGGACCGATCCTGGTGTTCCAAAGAAGTCCCTGCAGTCTCAGCAGAGTCTCTTTAAACTTCACTTCAGACGGGAGGTAAGTGTCACTGTAAACACTGTGATCTGACAACATGTGGCAGCTCAAACAGGTGGGATCCACCGGGACCCGGGGGAACAGGTGGTAAGGCTCCTTTAGTCTCAGGTGACAGGTTCATTACACCTCTCTGTCACTTTGACCCCACTGGGATGACTTGATATCGTATCGCAAAAGTTTTATATGATACATGAAAGCTCACAAAATATGTCTGCGCTCATTCCTCACAAAGGGGAGGCCTTTTGACCCTGTGAAGTCACAGTAGATGTGTACATGTGTATTACAGAGGCGGTAGGCTACAGAGGAGGAGGAGGAAAGAGGAAGAATAATAAAGACCAAAAAAATTGGGGTAAAAGGGGAAGGGGTAGCGAGAGAAGGAGGAGGAAAAGTGGGAAGACGTAAACAATTTGGAGAAAAAGGAGGAGAAGAGGAAGAATAAGTAGGAGGTAGAAAGACGAGGAGAGGAGGAGAAGGCAAACATGAAGGAGGAGGAGAAGAAGAGGGAGAATGACTATAACAAGACGAAGATAGGGAAGAGGAGGAAGAGAAGAAGACAGAAGTGGAAGAGGGTTGAGGATGAGGATGAGGAGAAGAAAAAGGGAGGAAAAAAGAGGAGCAGAAGATGGTAAGAGGAGCAGATGGAAAAGGGAGGAGGTGGAGAAGAGGAAGATGGAGGAAGAGCAACAGAAGAAAATGTTCTAATAGTTGTATTCATTTTCTCTAGAGCAACTGAAGAACCACAGGTTTATATTAAACCCCATTTCACTGCTGCTGAAACGTTGATTAGGCGGTTTTCCTCGATACATTTCAGGTGAAACAGTGAAGAAGAAGATGGTCACTGCGAGTACCTGACACCTTATGACCACTCGTGGCTTTAAGAGTGATATTTTTGACAGGAGAAAATTCTGAAGGGATAATTCACTTTCATCGATAGACGGTTTTGACAGATTTCTGAAATTTGAATCTTACAGATAACCATGGCAAAGTAACTGGTGATCATCGACACCGACTGCGGCATAGACGACGCTCAGGCCATCATGATGGCCCTGGTAGCACCGAACCTCCAGATCCTCGGCGTCACCTGCGTGTTTGGAAACGCTGCGGTCGACAATGTGTGTCAGAATGTTTTGAGGGTGCTCTCCGTCTGTGAGCGTGAGGAGGTACTTTCACTCAAGACACACTACATTTAGTCGGATCAATAATTATATACCTGAACGGGAGGGATAGAGATCTAGGATCAGGAGAATGTAAACATGGGTCATTTTGACAGTTTTAAGATTAAGATACATTTATTTGTCCCAAACACATGCACAGACATGCACAAGCACACTCATGCAAGGAGGAAAATTTAACCTCTGCTTTTAACCCATCTGGTGCAGGACACACAGAGCAGTGAGCAGCCATGTACGGCGCCTGGGGAGCAGATGTTGGGGGAGTAAGGTGCCTTGCTCAGGGGCACTAGACCCTGCATTTCTAATGCATTTCGATCCAGGAACAAATGTGTGGCTGACAAACTTTTACTTAATGCAACATGGCCCACAGTATGTATTGTATTGATGTTATACATCAATATCAACCACAGACCACCAGAGTTATCGATATCAGCCGAACTGAGCCCTTTACAGACACATCAGTATATAATATGAAACAATTTTTTTTAAATATGTGCATTTATAACCCTTAGTCTAAAAATAGGCTTATTTTCCTTATTCAAGTTCTACATATTTGGTTTTATTTGTGCTTACTTTTGATTAAAGTAATTTATAATAAAAGTTTAGGGTTGGGCTGTCAAATACAAAGCCTCAATTGATGGGGTTATCAAGGGTTTGATAACGACATCTTAAGAATCATATATTTATATCAGATTTCTTTATTTCCTAATATCGTTGTCCTCATCAGCCCCCAAACATCTATAGTGTTAGGGCTCTGGACCATTCACTTCAGTGACCACAGGAAGATAACAGCTGTAGTCAGACAATTATTTACTCAAGTAAATAAACAATAGAATGATACTTAGTAACCTATAAAGCTTTTAATGGTCCATTTGGTCACTGTAGTGTTCAGGAAGCAAAGTGAGTTGATCAAAACATGGTGACATTTTATAATAAGGTTGTATGAACAGTAGGGGTTAATCTGTCCAATAATTAAAGTATGTCTAACATCATGTATGTCAACAAAGAAATCCCAGTAAAAACTGCACTAATGGGAACTTTCTTTCCTGCAGATTCCGGTGTTTCGAGGCTCTGGCGTCCCTCTGGTCAGAGACAGTAACTCAAGTACGGACCACTTTGGCAGTGACGGCCTTGGAGACGTGATTGAAGAAAAAGATCCACAGTGGGAGGAGAAAATCCAGAAGGAGCCTGCAGCCAATGCATTGATAAGACTGGTGTCTGAAAACCAGAACCAGGTGAGAGGCCCCACTGTGGTGTGCCTGTAATCTGCAGCTGCCCTCTGCTGGTGGTGTACTACTAAAACATGCCTTCCACAGGTCTCCTTGGTCGCCCTCGGCCCGCTCACTAATCTGGCACTGGCTGTCAGACTGGATCCACACTTTCCCCAGAAGCTCAAAGATCTGTACATTATGGGTGGCAACATGGAAGGTAATAGCACAACATGATTACAGTGTTTGTATTTGCAGACGTGCAGGTATAAGTATACGTTTCTTTTGGCTTTGTAGGAATAGGAAATGTGAAACTGTGTGCAGAGTTCAACTTTGCGATGGACCCAGAGTCGGCCTATATTGTTCTCGAAGAGTTTCTCTGCCCTACACACATCGCAACATGGGAATATGCGTGCAGGAACGCACTGACATGGGTAAGATGTGTAGCGCTTAGTAAGCCTGTCTGTCTGTCTCACTTCCAGGAGCAGGGAGCTTCAGGCTAAAGGGACCTGGAGGGGCCTACATCCAAAGTTCAGTCAAGTTCACAACTTTCAAAGTTGTTGGATTGCTATGCGTCAAGGATTCATCGGCAAGGCTCTCTGATCGTTGATGAGTCCACACATAGCGATTGGCAATTGAGTGTTGATCTGGGTCTTTGTCGTTGATTATCAAAACTCGACAGCAACTGACTAATCTGGCCAAAAATGTGTGTAGAATGAACAAGGTTTCAGGGGATTTCCTCCCATGGTGTTATTGCAGCCTCTTTAAATAGTATCTGATCATAGAATTCAAGGAGGGTCTCACAGCAGTCTCCATGTTGCTATGGACTAACTCAATCAACCATTCTCAGGCGCTTCAGGCAATTGCCTGCTTTATCTTCCCTGTTCCAACGCCCCTGCTGGCTTTAACCTGATTTCACTCGTGCAGGACTTCTTCGAGGAGTTGATCAACCAGGATGCACCAGCTGCACGCTTCATGAAGATGATAACATCCAAATGCTGGGCCTACTCCAAAGAGGGTTTGATGAACAAGAGAGACGTATACTTTGGATCGTGCTTCGTCTCCTATGACGCCTACGCGGTGGCCGCCTGTATCGACGGCAGTGTGGTGACGGAGAGCATCCAGTGTCCCGTTCGCGTGGAGCTGCAGGGTTCCATCGCTCGCGGCATGATGGCACTAGATCGCACAAACACGCTGAAGAAGAGTCACAGTGTGTCTGTTATGACTCGGTGTGATATCGCCAAGTTTGGTCAGCTACTAATGGGGTCTCTTAGGCAACCATGTGAAAAGTAACTTGTTTGTTTTGTATACAGATTTGTAAATAAAGCGGATACACACCTATTTGTGATATGTATGATATACAGCAACATTTTAGAAGTTCAATCACTATTTAAATCCCTATTTAATTGACAAAAAGAGTAATAACTACAACTCACTTTTCCCTGAGTTAAACATCTCTTCTTCTACAAAAGTACTGCATGCCATCATTATTTAAGTCTATGTATGCTGATCTACAGTACGTCTATATATGCAAGTGAATGTATATATGCATACATATGTGCACATACATGCATACCTTCATGCAGTATGCTTTACATGTTTGTATATAAAAGGTATTGCACAGACCCTGAGCAGAAACCATTATGCAACGATGACATATACGACGTATATGACGTATTCGCTCCTCAGGTTCGGTGTTTTCATGTATGAACAGTGTTCTGGTGCAGGGGAGTGGCTCTTCTGTAAGTTTGACTGTGACAGACACATTTCTAGTCAGTATGAGACATTACTGTGCTTTTGATTCACTACATGTACACAAACCAGTGAATATTATAGATTCTGTGTCAATGGGCGATATGTATGGCAGGTAATGCTTTACTTCACTTCAGTAACATACCTTAAGTACAGACACTAACACAGTGAACCGTGACAAACATTCATGTTACCACTGCCTTCATATCCACGCCTCAATGAAGAACCACATAAGATCGGGGCTGAAAACTTGTGTTGATTCTGCCCTCTAGTGTTTGACTGCTGAGTTGCACTTTCCACACCAGCCTTAGTTTTTTATTATAAAACAAATAGGAAATATGAACATGAAGCAATGTTGATGTAAAATATCTATGACAAAATAAAACCAAACATGTCACCACACAAACACAGCTTCAAATGGATAAGGTGAATGGCTGTGTGATTCCTGAATGTGTAAAAAATGTCAGTTTTGCTCTAAAAGCTTGGTTCCACTGCCCCCCCCCCCCCCAGCCAAAGAAACCAGCTGTTGCACTTTTTAAAAGGAATAAGAAATATGAAAAACTGGTTATTTTGCTGAAATCCTTTATTTAAAGTGGTGTACCATACAAACCTCAGACTCAATGTATTCTTACAGGAGGTTTTGACAGTTTCAGGGCCGAGGCCACTTTAAAATGGGGAACATAAACTTTCATGAAGCTTTCTGGGCTGCTGCTGTTCTGAAGAATCACATGTCAGATTATGAAAGATCTCTGCTGCCAAATAAAAGCCCAGTGCAACGATTTAAATTCAGAAAAATCAGAATTTGACTTTTCAAACAGAGTTTTATAAGAAAACCAATAAGACGCAAAATGATTTTTGAAAAGAAGATGTGGTTTAAAACAAGATGTCGGCTCCAACATTAATACTGATCTTTAGAGATTCTGCAGCGTTACCAGCCTTACTATATCAACAAAATGTCTGCTCTGGCATTAGCATACCATGCCATTAACATTTTTAATTTCAGGGGCACCTGTTAAAACAAATCCAAATAAAACATAGCATTTCTGCCCCCTTGAATAAAAGAACTGCAGAAAACTAAATGGCAGGGTTGGTAAGCTACCAAGCATTTCAGGTAACGTTGCTTTCTGTTGGGATTCTCGGATTAAAAGAAGAATTTGATTCAGCGTACAGAGTACATGAAATCCACGACATGCTTCTGTTAAGTGCCTTCAAGTGCTGTTTAATTGCCGTTGTCAGAGGAGCTAGGCCAGGGTTCGGAGCTACGCCTGCTCAGGGTTGGGCGCCACATGCTCCACGGGTTGTAGGTGCGACTCATCTCAGTGGAGGCTGGTGGCGACGGGGCGGAGCTGTTGACCAGATCAGTCAGAGTTGTGGTGTTGGTAGTGGGAGGAAAAGGGTGTAAGGCTGAATCTGCGCTTGTTGACCAAATGGAGCTGCCGAAGGGCGTGGTCGTGGACCAGGGACTGCGGCTGTTTCCCAGGAGCGACTAAAAAACAAAACATCATTATAGTAGCATGAACAGGATGTGGATATGTGAGCTGCATTAACACTAAATAAGGGCTCTTACTGCAGTGGGGGCAGTGGGTGAGTTGGAGCTGCTGGGCCAGGAGTGCAGAGAGTCAGTGTTTGGTATGTCCCAGATGGACGAGTTTATAGGGGTCATCTCGGGCCAGGTTTGCTGAGGCTCAGATGATTTTTGGAGATTCATTCCACTGAAAACTAAAAACAAAACAACACAGTTAGAGCAGCCAGTCAAGCATACACTGCTTAAACAGTGACCCTGCATTCATCTTTGTGTTTGTTATTGGTCTGTGGGCCACACGGAATACCTCCTGACAGGTTGAAGGAGTTGTTGGGTCCAAAAGCAGAGAAAGAGTTGACCGAATAGTTTGGACTGCTCGCTGTGTCAATGGGACTCCATAATCCAGAGCTGTGGGAGTAAATACATATATTCAGCTGGGATTGGGTTCGGGTGTCATGTGTGGATGTATATCATACATATATACAAGTCTCACGTTACCTGTCAGAGCTGTCACTTTCCACTGATGTCATGTGTGGCAAACACTTTCCATGGCTGTCAGTTTTACCTGGGCCAGAACCGCCTGACGATACAATTTAATTATTACCTCTCTCGAATATAAGAAACAATAACAGTGTAAGAAGAAGGCGTACTCTCTCAAGTGTCAACTGTTGCATATTCACCTGGGCTTTTGTCATAACCAGCAGCTACAGCAGCGAAAGTGGGGTTCCCATTTTTGCCTGGCAGTGGAGTGGCCGGAGACAGTTTATTTCCTGGGGCCTTCTTCTGGTATATCTCGCTGCAAAAATGTCTGGATTAATTTTAGGTGTAGATAAAAACAACCCGGCTCTATACATGAATGTTAATAAATTTTTAAGCTCAGTCAAAGGAAATGTCCCTGTTGAAAACTGCATTCAGGTGTCTTGCTGCTCTGTAGGCTGGAGATGAAAACTTTATAACACAAACCTCCTAATTCCAAAAACATCTAACAAACTGTTCATCTCATCAGCTTTAAACTTAGCATGTATTAATGGCACGAGGAGGTGAAGGGTGTGTGTGTGTGTGTCTGGATGTCAGCGAGAGAGGGAGAGAGAGGGAGAAAGAGAGCGAGCGAGCAAGACAGAGAAAGTTCTGGGACTGACTTCCCTCTGAACCATAGATGTTTATAAAAAGCTCTGCATACAATTTATTGGTGATGTTAGGTTGTGTAAGTGACGCTGGGGATACCTGTTACTGTTGAGCACACTGCTGTAGCTGCCTCGGGGCAGTAAGCTGGGCGAGGTTGGTGGAGGGGAGCAGGGGGCGGATCTCTTCAGGAAAGGGTCAGCAATAATTGTCTGGAGGGAGATCTGCTGAAGACTATCTGCTTCTGTGGCACAGGACAAAGATCAATCAGTTTAATCAAAAGATCGGACAGGGTCAGACAGCTGAACACGACAGGATGGATTCAGGTCTCGACTTACGGACGCTGTTTTTCGAAACAGGCACATCCCACTCTGGGGAAGCAAAGTCCTTCTCGCCCTCAGAGCTGCTGCTGTGGCCCGGTTCAGGGGCAGAGCCGCCGCTGGACAAGAGTTTTGCCAGCAGAGAGGGGCGCCCGTCGTCCAGCTTCCCATCAACTGCCAAAACAAACGTCTTTGTGTCACAAACACAGCTCATAGTGTCGCGAAAGGCAAAGTGACGGCATTCAAACTGAAGAAAACTCACATCTCTGTTTCTGCAGGGGTTTGGTCTTTGGGATGTTGGTGAGAGGGTGAAGAGCTTTGGAAGTGAAGCTCTTACGCTGCTTGTTCTCCAGTGGTGTTATATATGGCAGCTCCAGAGAACTGAGGACAAAAGTTATTTGTCAAAACGAGGACCAAAAAACTAACAAAAATAATCGCTGTCACTTTTAATTTTACGCAAACCTGGATTTTTCTGCTTGGGTCTCTTTCTTGGTGGTTCCTTGTTTCTTGGTTTTGGGCTTGATGAGGAAATTTGAAGTTTCTTCTTTCACTTTCCCAGTGGTTACTGTCCTGCCTTTCTTTGTCACTGGTTCCTGAAGGAAATAATGGGAAAGAGATTTAATTACATTTCATATTTTTTGTGAATGCAGAGGAAAGAGTATATTTGATAAGAACTCGGACATTATAATTGACCTCTCTGATGTTTGTCTCCACATCTGGGTTAGAGGTCTCTGTGGTGGTGGAGGAGCTGTCGTCGTTGTCGGCGAGGTTATCTTTAAGCTCGTCTCCCTGAGTCTTTCCTGTGGATTTTTTCTCTTTCTCTTCCTTCTTCTTCTGGGCTTTTGTTTTACCCCGCAGCTTCCCTTTGGATTCCAAGACTGCAAACAACATAAGTTCACACACATTGAAAACCTGTAAATGATTACACAGACCTCCTGCCCCTTCTACTATCAACAGGTAGAAACAAGCGTGTGTGTGTACCTTTGCTTTGTATGGACTGAGAACTCTGCTCCTGCAGAGCCTCGACAATGAGTGGCTCTGGGCGGGCGAGATCGTTGTCCATGGCTCCTACCAGATTGGCATAGTCTGGATCGTCAGTGCTGAGGCCTCTGTGAGGCACCGACGACCCAGCTAAGTTTTGACTCTGGAGATCCAGCTGTTTGGTACTGCGAGCCTTGCGGTTGGTTAGCTGGCAGGCAGCTGGAGGACCTTCTTGGCCTGAGGTTGTACTTCCTTTGGTCAGCTGGGAGGAAGCAGCTTGCATAGGTGAGCGGCCGAAGCCCATCCTGGACCTCTTGTCTTGGCTGTCTGAGTCGGACAGGGTGCGAGTGGCGCTCTGTCGGCCTCCGACCCGCGCTGCTGCGTTGCTGGACGCATATAATCCTCTGGAGTTCTGGGTTGGGTCACTGTACTCGTTCGATCTAAATGTTGACAGAAAGGTCTGTTAAATTTCACTGAAAATGCTGCATCTGCCCTCTACAGTCACCTTTTCATAACAACTTTATTTAAACCCTTGAGATGATATTTACATCTCATTGATTCCCACTTAGATCCACAAGCAGAGGATCTCCTGGCAGTGACTCTAATATTTACCTTTCTTTACTTAAGTTTAACATGCTAAAATAGAGCACTTTTATAATCTTAAGGGCCCTTGACGCGCTGAGCTAACTCTACAGAGGTAGAACCAACAAAGGCTGATTTAACATCCTGCATTAATTACACAATACTAATTTCTATTTAAAGTTGAGTTTAAAAAGACCAAAAAGTAGGTTTGAACCTTCCATCTAGAGCCTCCATTCATTATCCAGAATACAAAGACAAGATCTGCATTGATAAATTGATGAGGTTGATTGATAGAAATGCAGCTATTTAGATAATTGAATAATCTTTGAACACATTTATTATGTGCAAATTCTCAACATTTTATGGTTAAAGATTCTAAAATGTGACAATCTTTGAAGTTCTGATGTTTTATAGACCAAACAATTTATTGAATATAATCAAAAATGAAAAAGATACCACTCTAGAAATTGTTTTTTAGGTTTCAACCAGCACAATAAAGTTTTGTTTGGTGCAGCTTTTATCAGTCTGTGGTTTGTCTCTGGAAAAAGGCAAAAGTAAGGAGATGCTGTGCTTAATGGGTGAATTCACTGCGACAACCTCAGATTAAACATGTAAAGTAGTCAGTGATAAGTACCAGACACTGGTGCTTACAGTACCAGACAAACCAAAAACTGTGAGCTGTGATTACAGCAGTGAGCCACAGATACTATTGACTTTTCTGTGTGTCAGAGCCCTTTCATCACAACGTCAGTTAGACTGATGGAGCATTAGTCCAAGTTTTTTCAGAACAAGTTTTTTCAGAGTTAATAACCGACACACTCCATTCTCCATGTTACACTTACTTTGGATCACTGTGATTTTGCACAATTTCCCTGAGATTAAATGGTCTCCCAGTCTCCATGGAGGAGTTGGATTCCACAGACACTCGTCTCTTAAAAGGCTCCCAGATGCTCTGAGCCTCCAAGTAGGCTGTGGCAATCACCAACAGAAACATGGAACTGCAGGGACACGAATACAAGCAACAACTGTAAGTCAGGTTATTTTCACTAAAGTAAAAACAGGTTAGCTTTTTTTTTGTCTTGATGTTACAGGTTTATGTAGAGGGACACTTGCCTCATTATTAGAGACACTATGATGTAGAGCTCCAGCTCCCAGCTCGGTCTGGGCAGGGTCCCTGCACACGCAGCTAACATGTGGTAGGGCAAGGAGGCATTCAGGACAAACACGAACTCAGAGCCTCCACATGTCACCAACTTGAGCTCCCTGATCACTCGGGACGAAGTGAAGTCGGGTGTAAACCTGTAAGGAAAGGAGTTAAATGTCTTAGTTTTAACTAATAAAAGCTACACAAGTGGTGGCTAATTGATCTGTGACCGTACTAAGTGTAAACAAGGAACATGAGCTGTGGCTTGTTAAACGACTACATAAGTGGGGGCTGGTTGGAGGGCCAGGCAGGTATCTGTAATTCATGAACGTGTGAGCAACAGGAGGCAGTCGTTTTCTAAAATGACAAAAAAGTACTAGTTCAACATGGTGTGTATGTGTAGTTTTTTAAATACCATTTGTCTAAATAAAAACAATAAATGTCCTTTATTGGCTGATAAACCACTGGTTATGAGGAGAGCTTTATTTATCTCATTATTTTCTAATGTTGTATTTTTCCAAACATGCAAAGTGTCACGCCTATGAGTTGGTGCAGTCACGAAATGAGTTCACCTGTTAGAAGTAGGATGTTCACTCTGATAAAGAAACATACTGTACTGTAAAGCTGCTTACAGACAAGCACCTAGCTCAGGATAATCTCCTGAGTTTATATCTGAAAATGGCTAGTCATTTTCTAAAATAACAATAAGTGATTCATCAGGGTGTGCAAAATGACAACTTTCCAGCACCATTTGTAACATCAAAAACATCTACTGGGTGACAAGACACCACTGTTCATGAGATGGGCTTTCAATTCTGTTTAATGCTGTCATTTTCAGAACATGCATAGTGACAGGCTCAAGAGCTTGTGCTTGTGCATTAACTGTAAACTTTTCTATTTTCCAACTGATCAAGTAGCTTATACTGATTTGATCAAGGCTTCTTGTGTTGTTTTTATTTGTTATAAGATGAAGGAAAAGTATTTATTAATAGACAGAAATACAGGCAGACATTTTGTGACAGTAACTACAGGCACAATGAATAACATTAGTAATGGCAACATTCCATTTTGATGTGTCAATATTGAGCCCTGCTCTTTCAATGTCTTGGAAACGTTCATAGACCTAAAGCAGTTGTTTTTGTAGGCTTCATTTGTTATTCCAACTATAATGGCTCAAAATGTCAGCTATGAGGAAAATGTTCGACACGTGGAAACCTAATGGATTGTGTGATGTAGATAAAAGTAGGTTGGAAGGGACAGGAGTGTGGCCGATGGTTGTACACTGTTAAAAACAAGAATGTAGACAAACAAGAAGTCCCACCCTGACTGAACAGCTCCACAAGTTTGCATGTAAAAGTTGAAAGTGACTGAACAACTCATGCCAACGGCAGTGAATGTGACTCGCCACGTACTACATGGAAATGAAGAGGAAGCAACAGATGGCGTGACAGCATTATTTCTCATAAGCCACACCTATAATCCGTTAGACATCGAATGGAATCAGCCGTCATCTCCCAAACTGGATCTCCGTTAATGTACAGGATCACTAATGATGTTTCCAAAAATGTATGGCAGAATATTTGGTGGGGGGTAATCAGGTTATATGCATCTACAGCAATCAACATGTATTTAATGTGGGAAATAAATGTTATTATGTCAGAAGTTGGAAATAAACAGACCGACTAATACATCAAAATATATATATGCTCTGTGTTGGTTCACTGAGTAAAATCTGATTTAAAAAACATCCCGATAAATATTTTGTATGAATATTTCTTATTAATTCAATGTGTTTTTTAACTTTTGGGGGATTTCCTTATACTTTGTAAAGGGATGAAAAATGTACAGCAAGTGCAAGTGTGTCCTTCCACGATATAGGTGGACTTGATGGTGAAAAAGGAGAACTGCGGGGAGCAGCAGAGAGACACAGAGTCAAGTCATCCTCTTACTGAAGGCTTTCTCACCAGAGGCTGAGGACGAAGTATTAATAGAGCTTGTGGGTGGATGGGCAGAGGCACAAACACGCACATGCGCACACATACGGCAGTGTGTTCACTTACAGTATGATGAGGTCTTTTGAAGCATTTGGCTTAAGTGCAAACTCTTGACAGTTGAGAACTTTGAATCCATATCCTTCACAAGCTTGGCCATTGATTTCTGCTGGTCTGATGGTGATCGGGAGCAGACCTGTGTTCTCCACCCTGAAGGTTCTTTTGAGAGTGAAGTTCGGCTCTCTGACTTTTGTCTCTGCAATAAACAAAGGGCAATGATTAATGGAGTAATAGCTGGAAACAAGAACAATTTGTTGATTTAAAAGGTCATAAATTAATTTAGATTTAGTGTACTTTTATTTTAGATAATGCATGTGGAAATGTATTTCCTACTTTTTTTTCTGATTAAATATTTTTATGGGGGTAAATATGATTAACTGGAGAACTTATGCACTTTCTACCGTAGGGACCTTTCTGCGTTTTAACAGGAAATAGAGCATTTCCTTTATTTTTCTCAACGTAAGTCAAACTGTGAACAAGCGGCTTTTACTTCCTGTTTTTCATACAGCCTGTTTACTTAGAATTTCATTCTTTTCTTTATCTGTACATCAGTGATCTATCATGTTTAGACGTGCCCTTGCTCACCCACTATCACTTTATGTATTGCATAAACACAGGAATTAGATTTTATTCCTTTCTAGTTTGGTTACAGTCACTATTCATGCTTGAATTTATTATTTTAGAAAGAGCAGAGGATATTAATGGACAGCAATCCAAGAAATATTTTAGATTATAGATACATCACAAGAAAACGGTGTTTGCCTAATAATGAGTTGTAGGTTAGTCCTGAAAAAGGGTCTCATTTTCCTCTAATATGCCAGATTGTTACAGAATAATGCAGAATAAAAAAATAAAAGAAATGCAGGCGTTCATGGGTTCTGTGTGTACAAATTAAACTTTAGATTATATAGACTGATGTTAATACCTGATACAAATACAGAAAACCTGTATCTAGCGGCAAGAAGTAAAATTTAAAAAAGTAACTGTTGTCTTTTGAAAATGTACTGATTACTTATGATCATGTTGTGAATGCTTAGACTTTCTGGTGCTGACAGATTCTGCCTGAGGTAAAACAGACTATATGTTCACACTGATCTGAGCCTCAGCAACACAAACTCACTCTCTGTGCAGTCTTTGAGAAAGGCCTCAGTCATCTTAAACCTCAGTGAGCTGCCTTGTCCCGGAGGCTTCCCTGCAACTTTTAGGCTCTCCGTCGTACCTCGTCCATGAAGTATGATTGTGTCAATAACGGTCAGATTGTTTCTTTATAGAGTCACAGAAAAGCAAACAATGTTAAAAGAGAATCACAAATTTACTTAAGGGACTGTTTGGTTAGTTCCTAAAAAAAAGAAAAGAAAAAGGCCATTACCTGACTATGAGGAGAGAGGAGACACTGTGGTTGTTGATTGGAGTGAATCTTATACTGAATGACTTAACTTCCCCAGGCAGCAGGAGGAGGTTGTACACAAAGGGTCTGGTTGAGCCCTCTACGAACCCAGAACTGGTCTTCAATAGGGTCTGCCAAACAAACAGAGGTTTTGTTAGAGCCAATCACTTTCCACGTGCTGCCTCGGCTACAACAGGACTGTGGTTATTCCAGCCAGCTGATTCTCTAAATCCTTGTCGCACTCACTTGATTTCTGTGCACCTGGAACTCAAGCGTGTTTGTGTTGATGTTGATGTTGGACAAATTGCCTAATGGAAACCTGGAAAATAAAGTTTGTCAGGGTAAGATGAGTGGATAAAGAACAAAAAATGTGCAGTTATTTGTAGAGATTTCTCACCTATCAGCCAGTTTTCCAGAGAACACTGAGGGGTTGGGTAACAGGGCCAAGGGGAGAACCTGGACATAGACTGGGACGTCGGAAGGATTTTGCAGAATCACCTCCTCGTTCTGCAGAGAAAAAACAGACAGATTTCCAAACTCAGTTTAAAAAACAGAACTTTAACAACACTTTTAAGAATTCCAGAGGTGGATTGATTCTACTCACAGAGGAGCTGTTTGTGTTGGTCAGAGGGAAAGTAATTCGTTGTGAGGAGTTGATCAGTGAGGGCCAGGTCAGGTGAGCGGTTATTTTAGCTTGCACATTTTTTTGAAGGTCTGTGTTGACTTCAAAGATGGCTTCGATCCTTCGGTGAGAAAAGAAACATCTTGTGACATCCTTTTAATGGTTAACCAATGCTGAACATGTAATTTAACAGTAAAATCTGATAACCATAGCCCAACATCACTGAATCCTTACTGTACTTACTTGTGTCCTGTATGTTCTTTCAGCTCTTTCCATCGTCTGAGTAGTTTCTGATGAAAATCTACATCAGCATCCCATATATCCTCCTGTAACGCCATCCCGTGAGGCTTGGACTCAGCTGTGGGAGAAAAAAAACATTAGCATTTAATTTGGACACTTTAGGCCAATTTAGATGTGATTGCATTAGAGAAGGAGGTGGGGGGAGCGGCCACCCGACCTTCTAGGCCACTGCTCCACCCCTAAGCCACAGCAGTCCATTTTAAAGTCAAAAAGTGAAGTTATGTTTTAAGAGGCACTTTAAGTGCTAAGAAAAATCTGATGAAGTTAAATCGTGCTAATACACAATACATTTTGTTGTAATTTAAACATCCGGTATATGGTCAGCTCATTACTGTCATTACAACACAACCACAACAAAACAAGTAAACAAGGAACTTCCTCTTACAGTAGGCCTCTCCTTCCACTCCTAAGGACCACTAGGGCCTGGCACCTCTGAAGGGCAACCCTTGTATTTGGGCCTTCTAGCTCTTTTGATTCAATATTGATTCAGTTAGGGATATTTCAGTGTACAATACCAAATTTGGTTGGACATGAAAGAAATTCTCAGAGAGCTTAAGATGTAAACTGAACAAAGAAACCTCTAACTTGGTGCACTATTAAAAATATAAAGGTAGGCCTGTCATGGCAAGTTTTAATGGATTATAAATTGCTCCAGAAATTATTGTGATAATGATATTATTGTTGAGATTATGTCATACCACTGAATTAATAATATTAGAGCATAATCCTGCAAACACACCCTTAAGAATACTCAGTCTGACATTTGAATTGGAATAAAAAATATTATATAAAAACATCGACATCTGCAATAATAACAGGTGTGGAGTGAACAATGATCCACAAACATGCTTAGGGTGAGATAAAAAAATAGGAAACTAGTACCAACCAGGAAATGTGATGTTAAAAATCACCCCACTTTTTTTGAGAGCAATAAATCCAGTCTGAATATGACATTTGAATGTAACAAACAGTCAAAAGGAAAAAAAAAAACACTTACATTTAAACACAAATGGCAGCCCCACATAACAGTGATCACCACACTGCAAGCTGGCATCAAAATAAATATTTGCCACCTGGAAAAAAAAAATATGAAGAAATTAAATAAGATCATGTCTATTGGTACAAATATGGCTAATTCACTGATTTGGATCCTTGAAGTTATTACCTTAGATTTACGCCTGGGCTCCAGCTCGTCTTTGTTGTTGCGGAGCCGTTTGTAATAAAAACGTATATCCTCTGTCAGGGAGCGGATCTGCTGCAGCCTCACTTTCTGTGTAAAAGAGCTCTGTATGCTGAAGCTCTGATGAACAACTTTACCCTAAAGAGAAAAAAGAACATGTCAAAAGATTGTGTCAAAAACACTTCGTGCATTTAACAGGAAGATACTTTCACACGTGAATTCATTTTCTGTCTGTTGCCAGGGTGGAATTACATCTTAATGGTACTCACTGGAAATGAAGCTGGTAAAATGATGTGGTTGGGAGAGCTGTTTAATGTGCCCACTGCAATGAGAGCTTTCACCGGGATGGTTAATATCTGAGGAAAAAGGACAGTTCACGTCAGCATTAGGCTGAGAGCTGGTTGTGTACAACTTTAAAAGAATGTCATCAAAACCACTGATAACCTACCTCATAATCTGTGGTTATATGTATGGCTCCATCATATGTGCCCTCCAGTGCCTTGGCCACTAGTGTCACTCTGAATGCTGCATAGTATCCAGATGCTAGTATCACCTTTTCAGAGAGAAAATGTTGAACATAAGGTTATTTTTTATTATTAAGTACCTCATGGTGCTCTGGGTGAGATTCTCAGCATCAGGGAGCTGTTGGCTCTTAGCTGTAAAGAAGCTTGTTGTCTTTCTCCTAACTTGACAAAGAATATTGACATGTCATTTGTATACGATTGGTTGACAATTCTGCCTGACTCACCTGCCTTCCCCATTGATCATTTTTGGATGTCTACCAAATTCAGCGTCATTGTACCTAAGCCAATAGCAGCTTTGGAGTGACACTGTAAAGGTCTTACCGTTTTGTGATGGGAGGCTGAATTGTTCTGTAGCTCTCTCAGGCGATTCAGGGCAGCAGTTGCGTTTCCCTTCTCTGTCTTCAGCAGCTCCATGGAAAGGCTGTCTCCTGTGACCAGCCAGGACTTAATCTCAAGCTGGAGAAGGGTCAGAAGAAAAATGTTCCAGTATTTTTTGGGACTTTGATTTGTCCTTTTGCAGGTACACAGACTAAAAAAGGAAAGACAAATTCTTCCATTAGCGAAAAAACCTGCTTTGCCTGCCACAGTTGTGCTAAAACTCTAAGGCCTGACTGTCTGCATAGAGAGTAAAAACTATTTGTGGTATTACATTACATAAAATTTATTTTAGCTGACACTTTTATCCAAAGCGACTTACGTTAAGTGCGTTCAACCATGAGGGTACAACCCCAGAACAACAAGAATCAAGAAAGTACAATTTTCATCTAAGTGCTACTAAAGTGCTACTTTATAAAAGTTTATTTTATTCAAGGTATAGTTGGACGAGATGTGTTTTTAATTTGCGGCGGAATATATGTAGACTTTTTCTGCTGTTCAGGAGCCAGGACAGCTAACAGTCTTGATTTTGCTGAGTGGTTAACTCGTAGTGAGGGAGCAACAAGCCGATTGGCAGATGCAGAGCGGGCATGCGGGGGGGTAAGGTTTGACCATATCCTGGATGTAGACTGGACCTGATCCGGTCACAGCATGGTACGCAAGTACTAATGTTTTGAAACGGATACAGGGAGCCACCGGTAACCTGTTAAGTAAGCGGAGTAGTGTGTCAATTTAGGTTAAAGACCAGTCGAGCTGCTGCATTCTGGATGAGCTGCAGAGGTCGGATGGCACTAGCATGTAGACCTAACAGGAGGGAGTTGCAATAGTCTAGGCATGAGATGACCAGGACCTGGACCAGAACCTGCAACGACTTCTAAGTGAGTGTATTCTCCTGATGTTGTGCAGCATATATCTACAGGAACGGGTTGTTGCAGTAATGTTGGCATTAAGGAAGAGGTGACTGTCGGGCGTCACACCCAGGTTCCTAGCAGTCTGGGTGGGGCCTAACACTTGTGGTAGCACCAGTAGCTCGCGAAAGCAAGAAAGCATGAGGCAAAAGGCGCTGTTAGAGATGTCTTATGTTATAATAAGAAGTGTTCAAATGTTTTGGTTCATAATGAAACTGTGCCTGGACAGTGAATTAACTGTGGCTCATGCCAAGGGAGTTTCCCCTTTTATAATTGACTTTTCTTACAGTAGAAAATATCTAGAAATCCTGAGAATCATTTCGTTATCAGCTGCACCATCTTTTTTACCTCTATTGGATTACTGTTGACAACCACAAATGTGATGCTGCTGGTGTCTGTTGCACTGCGTACACCAAAGTCCAGGAGGTTCTCCTTCAGACTGGGAGGCAGGACCAGGGGCTGTTCATGCCAGGCCACAAAGAACAAACACCACGTTACACAGACATATCTTGACCAAAGCATATAATATTTACTCTGTCCTACGTACAAAACACAGGTACTACATAATGGGTCAAAGCTGAGTTGAAACCTGAATTTGACCTCTTGGTATGTGTCATACTTTAGTATATTAGGACATAAAATGTATAAATTCTGTGAATATATATCAGAAACAATAAAACCACAAATTGCTGCCTAGGCTGTACTTATAATAGTCTGGCTAAACTGTAACTTTTAGAACAGCCAGCTACACTGCTGGAGCGCTTTATCAGGTAAAAGCTTCTGAGATATCCACAGCCAGTCAATAAATTGAGAAGGAAATTCAGTTTATTCCACAAATCCTACATGAGGCAGAAGTTAAACCCAGTAGATCTCGGTGGCTGCCATGTTAGCAGTGGCATTTAATGTGGTTTGGTAAAATAATCAGCCTGAAAAAAAACCTTTCTAACTACTATGGACTTTGTCAGCTAGTCTGAAAACAGAACTTCACTGCATCAGCGGTTAGTATGTACCTCCAGGAAGCCTGTGTAAGCCCGGACAGGCAGGTGAAACTTTGATGCGTTTGTGATGAGCAGGATGTTGCTGTCTATGTGGATGGATGGTCGGACCGGCCGGAAGAGGAGGGAGAAGATGTACCGTGACTCATGTTGGGGGATAAGGATCGGTGCACTGAAGTTCTGCACCTAAAATAGAAAGAGGAGGTGGTGTCATTTCCTTTCTACACATACATGCATATTTATCTATACAATCAGAATGACTTCCGTTAAACCATTCTACTGGCACTCACATTAAACATGGTTTTGGCCTCTTCGGGCAGGGACACGTTGTGTATCCGAATTGCAAAGTTAAAGGCATTTGTGAGGAAAATGGGTCGGTCCACCGGGTCTACAGGACTGTCCCTGATATGGAACAATGTCGCTGTGTGGTCAAAGCCCAGGTAGCTGCAAGAAGAGATGACATACCATGTTTTCTTCTATGCTTCATAATACATAAAGGCACCCAGTCTCCATCTACAGCCACGATATCACTCACCCTTCTAAAACTTCGACCTGGTATGGGATTTCAAGCTTGGAGTAGCTCTTCTCTTTTGCTTTAACGGTTATTTTACCAGAGAACTGATATGGTCTTCTCGCTTTTGAGGCTGCAATGGAAACACATGATGAATAGAGTAGATAAGTGAGCTGCAAAAGATACCAGGCCCTGCAAGAGGAAGTTGCACAACACTATGCCAACAGTGAAAGAAACTGCTAGCGTAAGGACAATGTAAAGCTTCTATAGCTGAAAAAGTCAAGAAAAGACAGTGACTCTAGATGTTTCTGATTGTATATGAATAAACCAGAATAGTTTTAAAGGATTTTGATACAAAACATTGTTTACACACAAAACTCCCTCTTGAGTTCTTAGAGAGGATTTTTCTGTTTCTGATAAACAGTGAAAAGGAAACTAACATGATCAAAGGATCACTGTTCAGAGGCTGTGTTCAGTGGAAATGTGCATGTCATTGCACTTCCTTAAGACACGTCTCTCATGTTGTAAAGTTAGTAGAGGGTGGCAATGGAGGAAGTGTATGGTAGGTGCAACTTTGTCAAAATTCCATACAGAAAAAGAAAAGCTTAGTAAAACCTCTTGAATTACTTCCTTGAGTTTGTATGCCTCCACCAACAAGTCACATTTACATTTGTGTAAGTTGAAACATATGTGGAGGGAACTTAATCAGTGTTGAGCACATTTTTACCATTATTACTATATTCATTCAGGAGTTATGGACAATAAATATATCTGAGAGAGATACTGAATTCACCAGAAGGTGAGGGAAAAATTACCACACATGATTTACAATATGTATGATTCAAGATACTTAACCACACATATATTTTAGAAGAGCAAATGTAAATTATTAGTACATAAACAAACACAAAACTTACCATCAAAACTAATACTTGCTACTTTGGTATATCTGCTCTCTCCTGCTTTTAGCGTGACTGCTTTGAAATCCACTGTGACTGCTTCATTTGATGGTGTTGTACGTACACTCTGAAATAAAAATGAAAGGTGTTGTCCGCATGAGGTAAGATAACAATTTAAGCAAATCGATTTTTAAAGTCTTCCAATTAAACCTACTGTAATTGGAACATCTTTTGTTCCTGAATTTAATAGGTGTAGATTCAGCAGTTTTGGACGATCTGTAAAAAAAAAGCAGATGGGAAATGATAATGAGCAAAGGAGGTCCAGAAAAACACTATGTTATTGAAAACTGCAAAATGTAGCTTTGTCCGTACCTTGTGAACGCAGCGTACCAAAGTCAAGCATCTCTGTGGAGGAGTATATGCCAGGGGCTGCAGGGAGTGAGCAAAAATAAAATATCAAAGCTGAAATACAGATAAAACTTCATTGAGAGTTTAAGACAATAAGCCTCATTCACCAATATTGTCTTAAGAATTGTCTTAAATTTGTTCTCAAGTAGTTTTCTAAGAAAACTCTACATCAGATTAATGACACGTTTTTAAACTGCAGAATTGTTTGTATCTGTCTTCTTATATTGATGGAGAACATGTCTTTGTAATTTGAAAGTGTGGGACAGTTTTTACCAATTAGCATAGGTAAATGTTGTTTTTCTATGTTTGAACAAAAGTGTTTTGTGGACTCAAACACCTCACCCACTCCATTGGCATAGTGTTGAGTAGACAATTAGTATACTCAATATTCAATGTGGGGTGAACTATCCCTTTAGGAACAGTTGGTGAATGAGGCCCAATGTCCTGTTAGTAAAACACACCTGACGTGACCTCCACCTCTACAGGCAGGATGATGAACTGGTCCTCGTTGGGGGCGTTGGTTTTAATTCTGATGAAAGCCGTGTGGTTGTCTGCATCTCTCGATGAGAAGCTGGCTCTCATCACCCCCTTTGTCTCAAAAGGAGGAATCTCCTGAAGGCAGAAGGTCAGCATGGGTAACCTGGTCTCAACTGTCAGTAATCTGTAACCCAGGAACGACAACCAACAGGAAGCGGTGACATGAAACTCACCCACAATTTTCCAGTGCCTCCTTGTTGACCTGTGGGCAGCTCCAGATGTAGATCCCCACCACTGGAGTACATCTCAACAACCTGGAGCAGGGCAGAAGAAAGCAACACACACAGAAATGACAAGTCAATCTAACTGTTTATAAAAAAATAACTCGAACACATGCAAATATAACCATCAGAGAGTCTCATTTCCCAAGGTTACCTGCAGTGGTTCACTGTATGGGTTGTGGATGTGTATTAGAGGTGAAAAGCTGCTGTTTACTGGGACTCGAGCCCCAATGAAGGGCCGAAGTCTGTAGGGGTTTGGGATGCCGACCCCAAAAACCTTCCAGACAGAGAAGGAAAGAAAAGGTTAGTAGCACTTGTGATAATAAAAAAAATACTTTAAAAAACTGCTTGATTCAAGTCTGTACCTGGTATGTAAACACTCCATGATGTGATGTGTTAATAAATAAAGTGTTCTCAACATTCCCAACCACTCGAGCGAGAAACACCACATCAAATGATGTGTTCCCTCCTGGTGGAATTATCTGTTGAGAGAACAAATGACACACACAGACCCAAACAAAATATGGTTAAACACTTTTTAACAAAGAACAGATTATGGCCTCTTAGAGTTACTCACACATGTACTGACCCCAAAACAGATGGCTAATAACCACAAAGATCTTAGCGCTTGTCCACAACACCTGACCTTAAAGGTCCCTGCTAGGAAAACATAACAGCTACACTCTAACTTTAGCATTACGGTGGTGACTGTAGTAGCAAGTGGTGTCTGTTCTAGAGTTTTTGCTGCAGATACCTCTGAATTCTTTCCTGCCAATTCCTACCAACATGAACAAGCTCCAGAAAAAAGGGAGAAGCTTATTCAATCTTGTTATAAATACTACAACAACATAAGGCCTCTTGTCCTCACGTCTACATGTTGTCCACTGATGTAACAGAACAGAACATGTCGTGTTGTGTCATCGTTGCTGCTGCAAAATATTCAGTCTCAAACATGCAGATAGTGAAGGGGCGAGAGGCCGGTGGAATTTAGAAAACCTTGCAAACACCCTTGAGAAACTCACTGCTCAGTAGATTAAAACTTGGAAGTGCTGATGTAAAAAAGTATTACACTGTTAGTTTGTAACGGCAAGTTCATCATTCCGGAATCTTAATTTACGTCACAGCAGCACGACTAGGCTGTCCCATTTCAAAGGCTCCCTCTAATGGGGCAGACAAACACTTTCCTTTACCCCCCCACAAAGGCTCCAAAAGGTGGCTCCTTCCCGGCCAAACCTATCCCAGGGTTCAATGCAATAATTTTTTGGCCAATGCTTTAGTTTTACGTATCAACTCAACCAAACACCTGACATTACATGTGTTAAAAACTCAAAGAGACATTAAAACTTTCTCATTATGTCCAACGAGAAGGATGCATGTTTCAGGAATCTTCTGAAGCCAAGACCAAATTTGAGACATATTTATATAAATATACATTCTACTTCCTTCTTATGTATTGTCAACACACTAACATCATGTTTATCTTCCTTAATCGAGATGATAGATAATCCCGAACTTGCAGCTTAAGTACAAATATTAATTCCTTTAGTTTACATTTGATTAAAGCTCTAGTGTTTGTTTAAGACAAAGGTAATTATAGAAAAACACTTTCTTTATCTTTTTTAAAAATGCCTCTATTATTCCCTCTAGGCTCCATCCGGCACAAACAACCTGGATCAACCAGTGAGAGAAGACTGCATGTAGACTGAAAGGTGAAACTAAGGGGAAAAGTGAAAAGCTCACTGCACCTCTTCCCTCTGCTCCTTAAAACGGATTTCTCTGGTTATGGCATAATAACTGAAGGCCAATCAGATAAGCAGCATTTTATCTTCTATAACAAATCTCTACCAAAGGGTTTTGCTGGAAATGTGAAGTTGTTCACACTAATATACAAAGCTTCTGTACAAACACATCCCATGACAGAGGACAAGAGACCTTTGGTTGTAATCCTCCCAACCGCACTGACTTATTTTCCACTGGTGGTCTTTGTGAACTAGACTCGTGTGTCCTGCAGTTTAATTTATTTTTACATTCCACACATGTCTGTTGTAAGAAAGAATGAACACATTTATTCATAGTGCCATATCTGATTTAAGGTTTTCTTCTCAGTATGCTTTTTCCATTCTTGGTGTACAGTCAGCCTACAATGTTAGAGAAAAAGTGCTGTTCATAGTTGCAATGTGTCTGTTAATGGGTGAATGGCAGTAAACTGTACTATAAAGTGCTTTGTGTGGTCATCAAGACTAAAAAAGGGCTATATAATAACACACCATTTACCATTTATCTTACTGTGAGGTTTGCTAAGAAGTGTTTTCTATCAAATGAAGTTGCTTCTCTCATTGTGCAGAAGATTTTAATATAATGTAAAAATATGTGGAAAAACAAGAAAACACTAATGTCCCATATTACAACTCCTTGGGGAATTTATTGGCCAAAACGACAAAATGTCATTGCCTCACTGAAACACGTGTGCTATGTTTGCGGCTAAAGTGACAGAACAGGCCTTTCCTGTTAAGGGAGTCTTCACATGCAGCACATAAAACATGATATATTTGCTAAAACAAGAAATTATATTTTGGAAAAGTATCAGATTACTGCAAACAACAAAATCTGTAAAAAGCCAAAATCTATGTACTGGGGCCTTCACCTCAATGAATGCTAAAATAGGTTGAAAGACAGTTTACGTAGATTTACTTTCCTAGTGGAGTTATGTTGTGTATTTAAAAAGGTCAATTTAAGCAATCTTTACTTTAATACAACTTACATTGTGCTATGCCAGATGCTTGACATCCTTTAATATTATTGCCGTTTACTTTTTCTAGTTTTACTCCCTGTTTTAACACTGTAACTCATCTTGAGTTCATTGGTGTGGTCACATGTTTAAGAGGCTCATGTGAGTTGCATCAGAACTCCCCACAATATTGTAAGTGTTTAAATGTGGCTGATTACTTGTTTGTTGTTCATACATGAAGGAGATCCCAGACTACATGAGGTTACTCTAGTTTAAAGCAAAAAAAGAAGAAGGAAACAGCTTCTCTCGCCGCTGTGTCCTCACCTGTAGCTGTTTACAATGAATATACCATTCATTAGTATTTAAAATGTCTTATGAAGCATGATGATTAAATAACATGGTGCGATTAACACGCAGCCATGTGACTAAAGATCAACGGAACTGTTTTTCTTTCTTGGATAAAAAGACCTCTTATGAGATAAAGATTTGACAATTTAGCTGGTGATAAAAGTCTTTTTAAAAAGCAAGTATGAAAAAAGAATGTACTTACCCTATTCTGGAAAAAGGATGCGTGAAAATGTGCTGTCGTCGCTGATATTGATATCAAACTAATTTCTTCTGGGCTAGGATTATGTAAATAAACTTTCTCCATTTTTGGCATTCCAACAGGCCTATAAATGAGGATAAAAAACATTTGTAAGAGCAAATAAACAACAATACATTTAAAGAAATTAGAAATGAATCGAAGTGGAACCATGCTGGATATCAGATATTAACAGACACTGATAACGTTTCCATGCATGAAATTTGAGAGTTTACATCAAGATAAAATCTGAAAAGAATTAAATTATTTCTATCACAGCAGACGAGAAAAAGAAAGGAAGGAAATGTCAAGAGGGCTCAGTAGGTGTATGTGCGTCTCAAATGTTCCTATACAGAGTTTTCTAAATTAAATTACCTTTGTGATTCATGACAAACTTGATGTTGCTATCTATCTTTATATTCTGCACTTGATTTGAAAAAGGACAATAGCGGTGGTTTTGCATGTTATAACCCATCAGCTGCGGATACTGTACTTTGGTTTCGTTCATTTCAATGTGGTATAAAAATGTGCAGGGACTTGAAACATGGGGAGTCTCCCTACTACAAATAGATAAGCTTGATGAAATAGCTATGGCTGTAAAATAAAAGCCAATTAAACTAAATGCAACTGAATGATTTTCCCTCTGCACCCTGCCAATGTACTGAAGGCTGCACTTGGAACAGGGACATACTACCTGGGTGTGCACCTACTGTCAAGAGTGGAATGTGCACTAATAAGTAGGACCTATATGAAGCAAGGTGAAGCAAGGTGCTGAAGTAAAAAAAAAAACGTGTTGAAGTGCATTCCATAGAAGGCTAAAATACTTCCTGACATCTGTTTATTATGGACTAGTTCAAATCTGTCGCTCCAGAGTAACTCTAAAGTTTTACTAATATGCATCGTATCCAGCTGCCCTGAAAGACATGGCAGCAGTCTGTTAACTGTCCAACTGGAAAATGTTGTTTAGTAATAATAAAATTAGGTTTTTAATTATGTTTGAGAAAAATATTCCCTGCGTATAAACCTTAAGAATAACCTCTTTAACCTTCTGTAAAAAACAAAGGAAACATAACTGTCGACTGTTAATTTCTCTGTTATGTGATTGGTTTCCCAATAAACATATTTGAAACAGAAAAAAATTAAAAAAAAATAAAAAAAATGAATAACCTCTTTATCTCAATAAAAACAACTTGAAAATTATTAAAAGCAGCAGAGTTTGTCACACAATGATAAATGTTATCAAAGCACAGATGACGCAGACGAAAAATAGTCAAATCAAGTAGGAAACTATGACTCACTGTTCGTGAAAATCCAACATTGGAGGTTCAAATCGTATAGGTCGACAGTTCCCACGGTGCGGGGACGTGCTGTAAAAGACAGGAACACATGACAGCAACAGCAGCAAGCTAGGAAAAACACTATCCATGGTTCTGTGCGTTTTAAACAAATGAGAAGCTAAACGCACAGACACCACAGTCTGCGTCCTGGCCTTTTCTTTCACAATGCATTATGCGGAGCATGGGACCACTCCCAACTGCGGGGCTCTATTTCCATATGTAAAACCTCTGTGAAAATCCATAAATAGAAATAAGAAAACCAAAAAAAAATTAAACTGCATCTCTTTTGGTCACCTTCGGAGAGCTGCCTCCCTCAAACAAAGGCAACAAGTTTTGAGCATCGGTTGCACCCGCCTAGTTGTAGAACATAACTGACCAAACCTGTTCAACAACAGGTGTATCTTAACAATAAACAAGGCCGTCCCTAAAGAGAGCCAACCTCTCTCTTTGATGGAGCACAACTGTGTAATAAGAGCCTCTATAAAAATCAACTGAAAAAAAGGCATTCATTGGCGATGCAGGTGTGGTGCATAACTGGGCTTTGACTCATTTAATGGTCAAAAAGGAAACACCTTTATTTCATGTGTATTCTTTTACCCAGAATATAGCAAACTATTTATGAATATTACAAGAGATATGAAATGCGAGACAGAAATGTTGAATTATGCCATTTTTGGCACAATAATTAATGCAGATCCTATTGTACTTCACTCAGATGTATTTACTTTAACATCACCCCAGTGTCAATTTAGCAGGGATCCATTTCACCTATTTACTACCAAGGCAAACATGTACAGGGGCAGACAATGGTTGAGTTCGCAATAGATGGGGTGGATTTCCATCCCCTGAGGCGCTCAGCAATCCACACCGAATCCCAAACCGTGCAGAGTTCATCCGGGATAATCTGTTATCTACAGCCTGCTGTCCCATCTCTCATTAATATAACAACTACTGACAAAATTCTTGCGGGATTAAGAATTTAGATGGATCCTGGCTGTGAATTCTATGAGGCCATTTGCTTGCTGCTTCAGAGCTAATGTGTTGAATGTCAGCGTGTAATTGGAGTAGCCAAGGAGATCATGGGGAGGGCAGTGCCTCTTGGCCTGAGGATCTGCATATGTCCAGTGTCAGGGTAACATTAAGACAACTAGTACATGAAAAAAAGTATTGTGAAAAGCATCTTAGTTCCTGTGGAAGTAACAAGCGTGTTGAAAATTTCCTTTATAAAAGAGGAGCATACTGAGTAATACAGATGAGATAATTAACAAAAAAAGAAATCCCCAACATGACACACGTAATGGGGAAATTGAACAGTTAAAATGTCTCACACAACATAGTCAAACTGAACCTAATTTGAGGGAGTGGTCATGCAATGCCCTAGCAAGATAAACCTTTCGTGGTTTAGAACTATGTACTGTATAAATAGTAAAGGCTCACTGTATGTTGCACCCAGACAACACATATGTGAAAAATTAAAGACATTAGAGGAGGGCTTAGGACATGTGGAGGCTATAAAATATGATGAGAAAGGTTTACTTATAAAGTCATGTCATATTGGATGTTTGTCTAAAACTGACATTGTCAGAGCAAACTATAACTTCCCTGAAGAACTATTCGGTCCGAGTGTTAGTGTCTGCTTTAGAGGCACTTAAGCAATCCTGACTGTGAGGCAATGTGACCTGACCATGAACACTTGTCAGTACAAGAGGTGAGGCAGTACTCTCAAAAACTAAAAAACAACCATCTGCCTTTCTGCTCCACTCTCAGCCTTGTCCTGTTAGCCTGCGTTAGCTCGCCCTGCTCCACTTAGCTCAAGGTAGCTGTAGAAGGACAAGGGCTGGTCCGACTGGACCACAGGTGAAACAAACTGAACAGTTTCGCTGATGTCAGCCATATCTAACAGCCCATGAGTTGATGCCTTGTTATTTAATTTGGCTTCTAGATGCAGTCTTTTCCTGTACTGTGCTCCTTTCTTGATTATGATGCTCAAGCTTTTAGTTTTGGGTGTTAACTGATACTTTTCTGCAAACCAGACTTTCTGAAATTTCTGCTCTCGTTCATTAGGCTCGACAAAATAACTTTTTAGGTGTTTGTTCATATGATCATGATGACTGATAATGAATATACCAATTTGTTATAGTACAATGTCTGCTACTTTTCTTTGTGTTTGAGTCGGGAGAATAATGAAGTGTGCTGCTATTGTTTTTCTATGTCAGCCTAGGTCAACAACTCCTCAGGCTGTACTTAAAGTTTCAACAGTATATATGCGTTACAGCAAAATTGTCCTGTTGAATTCTATTCAGCTATAGCGCACAGAAGATGACTAACCACGGCACCTGCCTACCTGACTACACCCTAACTAATACGTGAGGAATTTAAACACAAACATCTGAACTGGCTGCAAGAGTGGAAGATGTTTCTAAAAGAAAAATGAAAACATACCTTTGTTGGTGATATAAACTAAAATCAATGTCAGATTCTGCCTGTAAAAACAGAGGAATACGGAAAGTCATGTTTAAACGTGACAGAGGGCTGGCATATTTCATATTTTGTTCTGTAATATTTGATATCAAGGTGACAATAGTAAGTTAGTGGACTTACCTGTAAAAGGCTCCCTTCGCCAAAATGCAGAACTTCTAGAATTGTGTCTGACTGAATGAATGCTGTAAAAAAAACATAAGGGGAAAATCTTTTCAGTACCTCAACCTTCATCATCATTGAAAAATGACAATCTGTTGATAATTTGAGTGTGGAGCATTTTACAGAGCATGAAGCCCCACAGGTTAATTAAATAAAATGATGCCGTTAATTTATTTAAAGCGTTTTGAGTGGCATAGAAAGAAACCTATTTTAGATTGTACAATGCAGGCAATAGTTCAAATAGTACAGAAAAAGTGCGCAGCGATTTGAATATATTTCAATGTCAGATATAATAATTAATTTTTAAAAAAGCTCTCTTCTGGCAACACCTTCCAAATCTCAAAAGGGAAGGTCCGATGTTCGCAGTCATCATATCTTCCTGAACCACAGAGTAATATACTGGTTGAGATAACTCACTGCTTGAACTTTAATCTCTGGTACTTTCAGTGCAGACAAGAGTCAAGAGAAAGCGGCTCCACATGGTGTAGAATTGTGTCTGTTCCACAACTTCCACAATGAACACGTCTATTTCCGGACTTCACACGGTGTCAGTCGATCAAGTTTTTTGTAGTAAACCCAACTTTTCTTAAGCTGTATTAAAAAGGCAGTGACTACATTATCATCACCAGGGTTACAGGACCGGATGTATCTTTGATCGATTCTGTCAAAGTATGAATCTTTCAGAGTTCAGAGTCTAAAACTAAACCTACTTGTCAGCATTTATTATGCTTTCTCTTTATTGAGAAGCTTTTCACCCGACACCATTTATGTGCCCACGCTTGTTTGTCAGGAGTGCATCTCACAAAGAAATGTTAGACCTCTTCTGCCATGAATTAGCATTTACTATTTCTTTTCAATAAATTTCCACTTGCAATTTTGTAAATTTCTCTCATTTAGGGTAATCTCTTTTGTGTACGTATGCAGCGGTTAAACAAATACTTTTCCTGCTTTACTGCCACTGTGAAACATACGAGACAAAAAGGAAAAAAATGTGGTGGAACTTCAACTACCAGAGCACTTGATGCAAGTCCACAAAAAGAAAAACTTAACTTTCCCATCACTTTAAATGAATACTTCCCTTTTTGCACAGCATTTGCATCGAGGCAGACACAACACAATTGTTAGAGTGGCTTCGTCTCAAAATAAACAGCAAACCCAAAACACAACCAATATTCATAACAAAAATAACTTATGTCAGAGCATCTTTAACAAATGTTTTTAACGGTCACATTATTTAACCAAGTGCAGGGACACTACAATTGAATTAACTGAAAGGCAATCTTGAGATTTTATCATTTCTTCCGTGTGTCACTTCTCTTGGCAAGGACCTGAGTAAATGTACACATATTTGAAATAGTGAAGCCTGACTATGAGTGATCTAGTTAACCCTGACTCCATTTTCTAGGCTTGGTAGTATTGTTAGCGTTGATGTTGGCAAAAAAAATGACAAAGTAGTGGACTGTGGTGCAAGTTACAGGAAACCAGGGTAAACGATTTAAAGGTTCAGTGTGCAGAACTTAGTGAAATCCAGTCGTAAAGTTTCATGTTGCAGCACATGAAAGAGAACCTGTGGCAGCCTTCAGTTGTCATAAAAACTCAAAGGTGCTTAGTTTGTCCTTTTTAGACTACTGTCAAAACATGGCGACCTCCGCAGAGAGGACCCGATCCTGATGCAAATATTAAGTATTTAAATATAAAAGGGCCCATTCCCGGGTAAAGAAAACAACAATAACTACAATATAAATAATGACACACTAGTGAAAACAATACTTGGATCATTTTATATTCATTTTCTCCCAACAGATCCCTCTCACTGGACCTTTAAAGACACCGGGCACCTTTGAGAAGTTGCCACAGCTACTAACCCGCTGGCCACTGGCACACTGGATGTGACAGCTGAACACCTAGGTCACACTGGATCAATAACACGCGGCTGGTCCGTGCCAAGCCGGAGCAAAGCCAGGGTCAAATCAAAACGCTCAGCCACGTTTACAAGTAACTGTCAACTGACGGTTTGAAACGTTTCCTCCACCGAAGCCAGCATGAGGAAGTAACGCTAGGTGGGCTGTCTGCCACAGTGTTAACTCAACAAGGTTCCCGATTGCCACATATCCTCATTTGCGAGCATTAACCTCACACAGAAGCGAGCTAACACTCATACTAGCCCTTATACTAAAGCTGCTCTTCCCCCGTCTCTGCCCTGTGCTGTTTTGTTTGCTAGGCAGTGTTAGCCCAACTTAGCCATATATGGACGGGATAAAATGACATGACAACAAGCTACACACGAAGCTAGCGTTCAGTGCAACGTTAAAGGCCACACAGAGCTAACTAACGGCAGCACTTTCAGTACGAACTAAGACGTCAGCCCACCTCAGCCTTTAAATGAAATGTGGCTCGTAGTAAAATACATTTAACAAGGCTGGAGTGAATGTTAGCGGGCTAGCGGTGGTAAAGTTGGCCCGCTGAGGGAACCTCAACCGACACTGGGTCGAACAAATGCCTGCGGAAGTTAGCGCGAGCTAATGCGGACGTTGGCAGCTAAGTTACAAACCTTGTTTATTCGCCCGCGTCGCGTGGATAAAAGCAATAAATATAATCCTGAATAATCCGACACACTGGGCTCTTCTTCCTGTGTGGGACTGGCGACAGCTCGGGACTCTCTCTTCACTCGCCATGTTGCAAACCTGTCTGTTACGATAACAACCGAGCGAGTGTGCGGACATGCCCGTGTAAACCTCCGCTGACTCTGTCAATCATCGCCGCTCAGAAACCCTGGAGCTCCGCGGCAGCAGAGACACAGTCCTGAGAGGAGGAGGAGGAGGAGGCTGCGGCCTGCGTCTTCTTCTCTTCCTCTTCCTCTTCCTGCGTGACGCGGCACCGCGCGGTGGGCTGCCGCTGCTGCTGCTGCCTGCTGCAGCGGAGGCAGGAGACCCAGCGACCACCAGCACCAGCTGCTCCAGACCACTGGTCCCCTGGTCCACTGGTTCTACTGGTCCACACCGGGTCTGCTGCGTGCTGGAGCTGGTGGGTGTATTACCAAAAGCAGCAAAAGTCCTTGAAAATCAACACATTAACTCAGCTTTATCCAACTCGGAGGGTTTGGCTGATTCATCCAACTTGCGAAATGCCAAGTGTCTGTTAGCTGAGATAGATAGATAGACAGACAGACAGACAGACAGACAGACAGACAGACAGACAGACAGACAGACAGACAGACAGACAGACAGACAGACAGACAGGCAGACAAACAGGCAGACAGAAAGACAAAGAGACAGACAGACAATCTGGCAGTCAGACAGACAGGCAAGCAGACAGACAGACAGACGGACGTATACATGTAGATAATTTAAGTTTTGAGGTTATAGAAGTAGAACAAGGCAACACAAGTAACTGAGCCTGACTACTGATACCAAATATAACCACAGATTTAAAGATAAATAACTGAAGCTGTACAAAATAGTGCATTAGACTAACATATCCTGTAAAGCAGGCTGAGTCTAATGCTGCTGCCGCTGCAGAGCGCTGCTGGCCTGATGGCTCAAAGTTTACTAATATTGAACATATCGCAAGTCCAATTCGCAAGTTCCACACTTCACTTCCTTGGTCGTAGACAACACACATACCAAGTGTCAAGGTGATAAAATGATGATTGTCTAGATGTACAAGCCACAGTCAGACCGAGACTTCTGGATTATTAGATAGATATCTGCTCCTCCATCCTTGACCATATTGCCACTCTCAAACTCATTCATGAACAGTTCAAACCCTTCCCCCCTGGCTAAATGAATATGCTCAAGCCCTCAAGAGAGTATTCAGAGAAGCTGAACATAAACAGAAGCCTAATAAGGTCAGTCTTGACATCGTAAAAGTCACGTGGTCTGCTAGATCAACATACTTTTCATGTTTGGTCTCAGAACTGTTAAAAAAGTTGTTATCTAAGGTTATTGATTCACTGTTTACAACTCCACTCTGAATTCTGAACCTAAACCTGAACTAGCGGAGGACTTTCCTTTGTCAAAAAAGTGGAGAACATTTGGTCTCATATTGTTCCAGACATATGTATCCTACCCTCTGCAGTGCTGACTAAATTTCAGCCAATTTCTTTTTCAGTCCTAGAGACCATGTTCTCTTAAATTAAGTCCCCCCCCTGAATTGATTAATCCCTTCTAAACTCACCAAAGGCGTATTGACTACAGACATACCATACATGTTATCAATTATTAACTGTTCCTTGGAAGCTGATGTTTTTCTTCCTTCCCTTAAATATGGAACTGTAGAACACCCGTTCAAAAGACAGAATCTTGACCTATGCTCTCTCTCAGAAATTACCTATTTCAAAATATGTTTCTTATCTAAGGCAATGGAGAAAGTTTTAGCTTCTCTGCTGATTTCATTTATGATTGTTAACAATATTTTTTTCAACTTTCAGTCTGGGTTCAGCGCCTTACTTCCTAGACAGTCTTGCTGAAGATATGACCTAAAGTCACACCAAATTCTTCTAATCAGATATCGACGGCAACTCAGGAGCCATATTTATATTTTTAAAATATAATTCTTGCCTTTGTTTTGACGACCAAGTAGAGTAGTTCAGTCGTTCTTTTTTAAGTTAAGTTAGTTAAAATCCTTAAAACTTTACTCACATTTATCTTAACATCTTAACATCATAGCTTAACTAATCCTTGTCCCAAATCCCATATAGGTTCCTGTATTGGCCTCTGTACAGACATACTATTCAGACTTCCCTGTATTGCCTTCAGTTGGTTTTCACCAGTCAGAAAACATAACACCAATTCTGGCTTTGCTGCTTTGAATTCCTGTATATTTTTCAAATATATTTTGAAATAAAAATGCCTTAGGATGTTTGAATTTGTCTCTTTGAGTGGGTTTTCCGGTATTGGTAACTTGTTCCCTCCTGTTGTTCCTCTGTAAACTGTCCATGCTCTCAACTATTTGCCCTTGGGCATAAACAAAAGTTGACTTGTACTGTGAGTTTAATTTTCTGCAAGTTTGAGTTCCTATGTTTTGTGCTGACAATATGTTAGGTGTCATTGGAGTATACCAAAACAAATGTGGCCCCTTTAGTGTAGAGGAACAGTTTTTTTGAATCCAAGTGCAGCAGACTATATCGTCTAAGAGCACTAGAGGCCAGAAAACACTAATAAATGTATGGCTCGTTTGATAATAACAAGGGTGGCAAAGGTTGGTTATTTTATGCTGAGTACTACACCTTCTCTGATTGTCAGTGCAACATCCTCAGTGTTCTTTTACAGAGGAGGGTCAACAAGGATTCTCAATGATTTGCTTTATGAGCTTTGGTGCTATTACTGGCCTAACTGATGGCCATATGATTTGGAAGTAAAGGGTACAATGTTCTAAATCATGTTTTTTTAATGTACATAGTATGTGTGGAGCTAAATCAATAATACATAATTGCAGTCAATTAACATCTCAGTGTTAGCAAAGTTTGTTTTGGCAAATTGCATTTATACTTACTTACCCCCATTTAGAAATATAAAGTTTTTGAAATATGTCTCAATCATCAATAACTAAAAGTGGCTTTAATGACTATCTTTGATTAAACAGTTAATTCATTTTAAAACGTAAATTTAAATTTAAAAAATGCCGTAATTCAGTTGAATTAACTAAGTTTTACATTTTCAAAACTAAATATTTCAGCTAATTCACATTTGAAAGGTGGCAGGGCAAATTATTTATACAGGCCATGATAAAATGTATCATTTCCCCTCCGACAAGAATGCATCTTGATAACAATTTTAGTGTATACATATTTAGTTTTCATTTTGTAACCTAATCCATACAGTCAACTTCATGTGACCAGATTAGAACGTACACTTCAGGATGTTCCAAACAAAATAAATTTCTAATTTTGACTGCATTGTTATTTGGAATCATTGTGCCAAACATGCTTTACCACTACAAGCTATTACATAATTCCTTCAACAGTTTATACCCCACAAACAATAATAATTCATTGAAATGTGTTGCTGTGAGCATCAGCTGTGTGTTCTACCTAAACAAGCACAACTCTGCTTCGCTTTAACCTGTGTCAGTTGGTTGCCTTCGAACCTACAAGTCACTGAAGGCAGTACCTCAATCTGAAGGGAGAGTGTGGGGAATGCCACATGTGCCTCATTTTCTTTCTCTTTTCCCATCAGCACCTCTATTAATACATTTTATTGCTTGCTGTAGAATAATGTCCAGGGTAATTCATTGATACAGATCTAAACAAAGGCTCAAAATTGATTTTGACTGTGGTGTGTCTGCACTCTATGACATATCGAGCAACCCAATCTTTCCATAGTTATTCTTTCACCTCTGGTAAGAACTAAAGGCCTCCAACACACTGGCGGAGCGTAACTTGTGCCACGCCTGGTACCAAAACATTTCTCAATAAAAAATATATTCATACAGTACAAAGTACAATTTTTAGGTATTTGTTTTTACTGCTCTTCCAGGCTAAACTTGAATGACATGATACAGAGATGATTTTACCTCTTTTTACATAAAGTTGTATTATTATTGTGGGAGCAAATATTTTGAACACATTAAATCAAGATATCATCCAGTCATAAAATATTTGAAAAAACAATGCAGTGCGATGCCCTGTGCCCCCTTATTACATGATACTGTCCAAACTGATGTTTACGTCGTGACCAGGGGTCTGAATTTGCTAAATTTCAAAAAATGTTGTTCTACACAATGTTATTCAAAAAATGTTGTTAAGTGCCTGACCTCATCTCTGACATGAGTCACGCAGTCGTTACCATTGCTACCTTTATTTACCTAATAACCCCATTAGATCATTGTCCCTTTTCCAGAGCTTTTATTATGTTGGTACACATACTGGGTCACTAGCAAACCAACATGAACCTAAGCTATTGTTAATGTTTTTTATCCTTCTGTGTTTGGACCAAATATCTGCTGTGAAAAAGGTCTATAGGTCATCCTTACGTCTGGACAAGTGAGTGTAGTTTCTACAGCTTCCTCCAGAGGGCAGATATGTAATAATGTGCATTCTCCCGAGCTGCCCCCTCAGTATATATATATATACACACACACACACACAACGACCACAGTACCCATGCACTACGGATAGAATCCAATCCACCCACTGTTTGCGTTATTTTTTTTATCATATTTGTCTGTTGACTAACGACGGTCATCACCCACATATAAATACAATTTATTTTAGCTCTTATAAAACCTACATGTCTTTGTGTTTTTTTTATCAATGTTATAATTATCTTGGCAGTTCTGTAGATGCTACTTGTGCATCAGTTTGTATAATTAACTGTAGGTTGGTAACAATCTTAAGATAACTTTATCTTAAGATTGTTGTGTTTAACACTGTGTCCCTATTAACCATATTGGAGTTTACATGGGTGCTTAGTAAACCTGGGTCTATTTTGAACAAAGGGACAATCAGTGCTTAGTTTTTAGTTTAAGTGTAGTATGTAATTAAAATTTCAATGTTCTTTTCACTTTCCTGTTTTTCCTGTTTACCTCTTTGTGTTCCTACGTTGGTTTTGGCAGCGGTTAATGCTGCCATTTCCCACTGACATTAATCAAATACTTGTCCCTCTGTCTATTTATACATGACAGTTTGAAACCTCAGATAACCCCATCCTATCAAGGAAAAGTCCATATATTAACCTTGATTTGTCCAAAACACGGAAGAAATCTTTGCATTTAAAATTGCTGAATGGTAAATGATGACAGTGCAGTTTTGCCATTCACCCATTCACACACACATTCATACATTGCAACTATGTGCAGCGTAGTTTTCTCTACGTGACATCATTCACACACAGTCAGGGGCCATTTTGGGCAGTAGTGGAGAGACAGGGAACTAACTGTTGAGCTTGTGGTTACAGGACGACCTGCTCTGCCTCCTGAGCCGCAGTCACCACAATGTTACATTTAGGCGTGTTACAGCAAAGGCATTTTTAAACTTGTCATAGCAGCAGAAACACAAGTGATTTAACAGTATGAACAAAGGCCCTGTTACGTTCAAGTGTCCCAGTGTGTGCAATAACAGGACCCTAAGAGAAAAAAAAGGCATTTATTTGTGACTGTGCCGTTTTCTGCGGCCTTGATTACAACTCACTCTCTCCTTCATTCACCGTGTCTGAGGCCTCCGTTCATTCTCTGCTGTGTTTCTCACCCACTGATCACTGACCTGCACATAAACCCGAATAAAGCTCGAGTGCGGGTGCTCAACGGAGGAGCCAATCAGCCAATCACTGACCCTTCCAAACCATGTAATTCATGTGATTGGAAAGGAGGAGTGTGAATTTACATGTAAGTACACACACTAACACTTGTGTCGTCAACTGATTGCAAGTGGGAACAACAGAAATGAGGGTGATTACAGCACAGCCACAATGACGGCACTATCAGAGGATTATGAAACAAAAAAAAACTCAACAGAAAGCCACACACACGCCACACTATCATTTCCTCATATCTGACATTCTGTGTTTCCTGTTGATTGCTATAGCGACCCTTCTTAAGTGTTTGGTGCCGAATAAATCCGTCTCTCTGTTTGGAATAAAACAATGACGAGGTTCAGCTAATCATTTGCAGCATCTGATGAACAAGGCACAACTCATTAGCACAAGAGGACTCACAGCAGGGACGTGGCCACTTACACTGACACTGGCGGCCAAGACATATCTGAGGGCCCACTTGATGATGTGGCTTGTGCTTATTATTGAAAAATAATCTAATCTTGTGTTTTTTCTTGTTCAGATCATTGAAACATATGTACCAAAGATTTGACACATTCCTGTCAATTCTTTGTTGTGGTTTTTTTGTGCTTACTACATTCTAAGGATGTACCAGTCTGCATGGCAAAGGAAAGTGTTTGCTCTGCAAGTCATTGTACACCTGTCAGACAAAAACATACACAGATTTGAATTCCCATGATATATAGACATGTATATACACACCGACCATCTCCTTACACCAATCATAAGACATGATTTCTCCCCGGCTGTTCATTTATAAATAATATAATTTTTTCATACATTGGTTCAATGGGCAAAGGGAAAATGACGATTGTACCTCTATTAGAATGGAAATTACTTTTTTTAGATGATTTTCAAAGCATGTACGAGTTACAACATATGAAAATAACGAATAACTTTTTCAAAATTAGAAAGAATATATTATCACATGCTAATCAGGCCTCTTACAATAGACTGCATGTCAGACACCTTCTGGGACTCCTCCCCCTTCCTTCCATTGTGCTGCCAGCCGCTCATCAGAACTCATCACACACTCATCGCCATCAGAGCGCTCCTCTGCTCTGTGTTGAATTTCTGAATGTTACAAATGAAGTGGACTCAGAGTGTGATTGACTTGGAAATGCACAGGGAAGCTGGAGACGTGCTGGAGACAGTGTTTCACTGTGTCATGGTTGCGGACTGGGAAAAGCCAGGGTTTAGGGTGCAGTGATTACCACATGCCTTCTGGCAGAGATGTAAAGAGGCTTTCAATAGATCTGTGTGCACCTGGAGACAGTGCTAAACCTAATGAGGTTCAGAGAAGGGGAGAGTGATTGGTCAACCGCTGCTTCTCTTAACATAACAGCTTTCGATAAAAAAGAGCAAGAAGAAGAATCAGCAGGACACCCTGACAACAGGACTGCATATATGTTCTGTTGTAAATGTACATTAGATCCATGTTGCAGCTACAGGGAATTTGGGATTATATTTAAAATGGTCGGATTAGTGTAAAGAAATGTTATTTCTGGATGTTGCTAACTATGGACTCTCTGGAGAGGAGGATTTTTTAGCCATACTCTTTAACTTTCTCTGTTAAGACATATTCAATTGAAAACCAACTGTTCAATCAAATTACCAAAACTGACGGTCAACTGTTCAAAAATTGATTGAAATCATCAAATAGAAGGAGAACACAGTCCAAAAGTGACATATTGTTTTGAGTGAAGGGGCATTAGGTAGCTGAAATAGGTTCTCAAGTCTAAGCTGGGATTAGCAGAGCAGCTCCGTATATTGCCAAGGGATTTCTGTTTTAACCTTACGCCTCGGGTGATGCCGGGGGATGGGGGGGCGATGCTGTGGGAGTGAGTTTGTATGGTGACGGGGAAGAAATACTGTGAGGAAGGAACCTCTTCATCACTTTAATTGTTCACCTCATTTGTTGCTAGTAATGAAGATGTTCGATTCTGATCTATTTTACAATTCAGGATGTTCCATTCAAAAGCCACTTTATGTGTTACAAATTATTTCACATGGTCCGTCTCATCAAATCGAATGCTGACAATTATGAGAAACCAATGTTTATACCTGAAGAATTTGAACTTTTTCCTTATGATATAAGAAAGAGCAGGACGTGAGGCCTTTGGTTGAACCAGCTGTTGGTAGTTAGGTACAGTATATACGGTGATACTACTCATGGCGTTATGACACATACATACATACAAACATACATACATACATACATACATACATACATACATACATACATACATACATACATACATACATACATACATACATACATACATACATACATACATACATACATACATACATACATACATACATACATACATACATACATACATACATACATACATACATACATACATACATACATACATACATACATACATACATACATACATACATTATATATATATATATATAACATTTGGAAGTATTTCATGTTTGAGACATTTGATTGACACATATTGTTTAGAAATGTGTGTTAGTGTGTTATAATCACTGTACTTGTTTTTTACACTATATTAGACAATAAATGATTATTAAACTTGGACAAAAATACCAATTTGGAGCATAACAACAAATGAATTATGACATAAAGTGCATAAAATACATCAATACACGTGGAAGATGTAATGATAAATTGTATTACTCCACTATCTAGTGTGTGTGTGTGCGTGTGTGCGCGCGCGCGCGTGTGTGTGCGTGTGTGTGTTTGGACAGTGATGGACAGGACTCCTCCCCTCGTCTGATCTGGGATTGGTCAGCTCTGTCTCCTCTCTCCTCATCCAGCAGAGCTGCTGGACTAATTATGGAGAGAAGACGTCGATATTTTTGGTGACGTTGTGCGCGAACGAAACGATCGGCAGAATATTTTGACGAGAGGATTTATCTAATATTGGTGATTTGAAGATGGATTTATCAGGAGGTGATCAGAGGAGAATTGCTCGTTTGCTCGGGTTGGAAAAGTCAGTGTGAGGAGGCTTCAGACAGGTGAGCTGAGTGAGAAAGTTATGCGTAGAACCGCAGGAGGTATTAAGTAGTAACATCTTTTTGTTTTATTTTTTGGATTAGGAATCAATAAGGAGAATTATTTACTGTTACAATGTCTCAAAATGTACACGTGGTTACAGCAAACACAAAAACTGTAAACTGGTGGAACAACATTTACTGAGTCTTGACTGAGAGAACATATTGAATGATAGATTTAGATATGTACATAATACCACATTATAATATCATGGGAATAATTAAGTTATTATGTCTTTGTGAAATGTCATGTTTCCATTTAACAGCAGGCCTGTAGGTGTGTTTGAACTGTGTACAGTGGGCCTTGACCTATACAACATTATGAAGAAACTACCAAATCACACAGTCAATTTACATGTGTAAGGGGCTTTAATGTGGATAATGAGTTCTTGGTATATTAGGCTAAAGGCTGTCTCTGTGAATTCACAACTTTACCACAAGACACAAGCCTCTTAGTGGGTCTTGACCCATGGTGCTTCAGAACAACTAATCTCCAGGAACAGAAATAACAGTAAAACTGTGAGACTCTGATTTTTATTTTTAAGGACCCAATTACAATAGAGACACTATTCAATAAATAAAATGATGGAAGTGTCAGCATTCGATTTTTAAACATCAGTTATGAGTGAGGTTCAGCTTCTCTGCTTCAGTTTGTCCAATTTCACGATGAAGAACGCGAACAAGTGTGAACACCCACAATTCTTGATGGAATCAAACCAAAACCCTGTCAAGGGGCAAATTTTAACAAGAGTTGTTTATAATGTTTGAAAGTAATTTACTTTAACACATGGCTACGTAGATAAAACCATAGAAAAACATAAAGGTAAATCCAATTATATTCTCATTGATTTTTTTTAACAACCTTAGTTTACGTGTATTCTCAGTATCAGCCACACACACTCTGGGCTTTGCCTTTTATGATCCTTCAGGCACTCGGCTTCTTGGTGATTCTGTCAGCATAGTTTAGTTCGGTGGGGGTTGGATAACTCCCTGTAATCAGCACTAATCTACATGTGTGCACGTGTTACAAACATTGGCGTTCCCCAGAGATCAGCAAGTCATTATTTAGCAAGGCACACGCAAAGAAAATAGATTTTTTAAGGTTTGAAAAGAAGTCAGATCTCACTCAACATGTTGCATTTTGAGTTTTAATTACACAAGAATTTTCACAAGAGCCTAAAAACCAGCTGAGTGGTATTATCATATAAAAAATAATAGTTTCTTGGGATAAGGTTTTACAGGAGCTGATGTGACCCCAGACCGATCTCAGAACTGAGGAGGGTCACTGCCCTCAGCCACGTACACTTGGAACTGTTCTTTATGTGGCGCCCTAATTGACTTAACAGGCCGTATACAAGAGCAAACATAGCGACTATAGTCTACCTGTAAGCCATAGCTTAGTTATTTTAAAAAGCAGCTGATCGTTCACAGAGCGAGGGGACTGATCCTGTTTAGTGTTAAGGACATAATGAGGATGTATTTTTAGGTTCTCCTCTCAGACAGACTGTGAACAGTGGTACTCAGTGAAGACATCAACAACACAGCTCTCAAGAGCCAATGTTTGATGCATGACTTCTGGCTTGTAAAACCTTGTTGTGTATTTTTGTGTACCTGTGTGCTGCAGGCTCGCACAGCCAGACCCGACAACATGGCAGAGATCGAAAAGTCACTTTCAACCAGACAGCGTTTGTCCTCCAACACACCTGCTGATGAGCTGGCGGTCATTGAAAATGGAGACAGCAGGTCTGATATCAACATAAGAGTCTAAAAATTCAGTTAATACTCACTGTGGTAGTTTGCAGGTGGGATTTTTAAGGAAGTAACTTAAACCTTTACTGCCATATCAGGAACCATTGCATTGCTATTCAATACACTTCCACAATGAAACTGACGCCACATTTTCATGAGCTGTTTCGTGTAGTTTGAATAGATTAATATAAGGCTTGTCACTGTCACTTTTTCCATCCTGCCATCTTCCACTAGAGCTCACTCTCTTTGTGAGGACGTCTCTGAGAGAACAACATCCTCAGAGTCCCACAGACGCTCGTTTACAGGTGCAGCAGCAATGGCCAGGTAAACTTCTGCAGTATGTGGGTATTTACCAATGGTGGAGAGTTTTTTTTTAACCCTTTAGTGGGGACAGACCTCTTAACTATACTCCCAATGGTTGGTTGTTGAATTCCTCTCCAACATATCCCAACGTCCCAACGTTAACCACTACCCCACTATTTGAAGCACTCGCATTAACCAACCCTTAGAGATTTGTAAGGTTTTGAGATAATGGATGCTGTGATTTGGTATCATACAAATAAAACTGAATTGACTAATATAGGATATATCAGGTAAAAGTGGCTTCACCTCGAGCAGCTACACTACTAAAATGCTGTTTCCAACAATTCAATAATGTCATATATGATCATATCCTGTATGTGTTTTGTCAGATATTCGTCTGTAGAATGAGTACCTTCCCTATTCCAAAACATTTTGTACATTATCGGTCTGAACACTTCCCCCACCACTGGTATTTACATAGTAAATATGAGTAAGTATGACCAATAGTTAGTTCCTAGCGTAGTCACCTTGTGCTCTTTGACCTCCCGCTGACCCTTTAGGCTCTCTTACTTCTTCTTCATGCTGCGAAACTGGGCCTCTCACAGAATGCACCCAGAGACAGAGAGGCACGACTCCTTCCTGGATCGCTTCAGAGGCCCTGAGCTCAAAGAAGTCGCCAGTCGAGAGAGCAACGCCCAGTCTGTGGGTCAAAACGACGCGGTCCGTAAGAGAAAGTAAGTACTGGACTGTGAGGCAACACCGCTGACTGTTGACTCCTAAAAGTGAAAATGTCTGGCCTCATTTAATCTGATCTACCTCACATGAGAAACAACCCATCGCTCACTGTGAGAAAACCGTGTCCTTCATTTCTTTCCAAAGTCTCAACAGTAAGTGGCCGCTGGCTACTTACAACATGAATAACTGCAACAACACAGACGAGTAAGTGTGTGCACATCAGAAAATAGAGGTAGATTCTTAGAAAAACAATTTATGGATCCCTTTGGATGTTATCGTGTCGCTGGCGTGCTGTAGCCTGCAGGAAATAGCATAGCCAATAGCACAGAGATCCCTGACAGCACATTGTCCAATCCTCCATTGTGTTTGCTCCATTATCCTCCTGGATTACACAGAAAAAAATCCTCCCTTTGTTTACAATAGGGTTTTTTTTCCGTTGAAAGTTATGATGTGGGTTGTACAGAAGTGTATTGCATTCACTTGAGAGGGGTGCCATCTGCTGGTATTATGTATGACCTGCACCAGATCTTCCAACACTGTTTAGTGAAGCCTCCTGTGTAGACTGCGTCCTTGTGTAGTCTGGTAGCCAGTCTAGTCCCTCATAGACCGACAACGTTCTTTTTCACCACCGTAGAAAGTAAACTTGTGATTCATAGCAAAAAAGAGGACAAGAAAGAGGAGATTAAAAAAGATGAGAAAAAAGACGAGAAGGATGAGAAGAAGGACGAGAAGGATGAGAAGAAGGATGACAAGAAGGATGAGAAGAAAGATGAGAAGAAAGATGAGAAAAAGGATGATAAGAAGGATGAGAAAAAGAAAGAGGAGCCCCCGTAAGTATACCAGTAGATAGAAATGGAACACGTCTATTGGTTGTGGGCAAATGAATCTCAGAGAACATGTGTGTGTAAAAACAGGAACAAAGTCTTTTAACAGGAATTCATTCTGAGTATTTTTTGTAGGAAAGAAATCTGGATTATGGATCCAGCTGCAGACCAGTACTACAAATGGCTGACTGTCATCGCAGGCCCAGTATTTTATAACCTAATGATGATCGTAACAAGGTATTTTCAATTGAACCTGCATCAAAACATATTCTTCATCAAGTGGGATGTTCATAAAATCTGACAAGAATTCTCTCTGTTTTCTAGAGCTTGTTTTAATGAACTCCAGAACTCTTATACAAAACTCTGGCTTTTCTTGGACTACACCGCAGACTTTATCTACTTCGCAGACACGTTTGTCAGATCAAGAACAGGTTGGATTTTTCAAAATGTTTCAAGATAAAATTTAGAAAATTGGGATTATTCTTTGGTTGGATTTGGCTCCTAATTTTGACGTTTGTCTCTCAGGTTACTTGGAACAAGGGCTGCTGGTAAAAGACTCCAAGAAACTGAGAGATAAATACAGAACAACATCTCAGTTCAAGTACGACATGATTTCCATGATCCCCACTGATCTGCTGTTCCTGCAATTCGGATTCAACAACCCAGAGTTTAGATTCAACCGTCTCTGCAAACTGTCAAGGCTTTTCGAGTTCTTTGAGCGGACTGAAACCAGAACCAGCTTCCCGAACATGTTCCGAATCAGCAATCTCGTGCTTTACATCCTGGTTATTATCCACTGGAATGCTTGTATGTTCTTTGCCATTTCAAAAACAATAGGTTTTGGGACTGACACGTGGGTGTATCCCAACATCAGCCACCCAGAGCACGGCCGCTTGGCCAGAAAGTACATCTATTCCCTGTACTGGTCAACACTGACCCTCACAACCATCGGAGAAACGCCTGCACCAGTCAGGGATGTCGAATTCCTCTTCGTCATCGCCGACTTCCTCACTGGTGTCCTGATTTTTGCTAGTATCGTCGGTAACGTCGGTGCCATGATCTCAAACATGAATGCCTCTCGTGCTGAGTTCCAGGCAAAGATCGACTCTATTAAGCAGTACATGCAGTTCCGAAAGGTCTCCAAAGACCTGGAGGCCAGGGTCATCAAGTGGTTTGACTACCTGTGGACTGAGAAGAAGACCTGTGATGAGAAGGAGGTGTTGAAAAACCTCCCTGACAAGCTCAAGGCTGAGATCGCCATCAATGTCCATTTGGATACTCTAAAAAAGGTGCGTATTTTCCAGGACTGCGAGGCGGGTCTCCTGATTGAATTGGTGCTGAAGCTGCAGCCGCAGGTGTTCAGTCCTGGAGATTACATCTGTAAGAAGGGGGATATTGGCAGGGAGATGTACATCATCAAGGAGGGGAAGCTCGCCGTGGTGGCTGATGATGGAGTCACTCAGTTTGTGGTGCTCAGTGATGGCGCGTACTTTGGGGAAATTAGTATCTTGGGAATCAAGGGCAGTAAGGCAGGCAACAGGAGAACTGCCAACATTAGAAGTGTGGGTTATTCCGATCTCTTTGCCCTGTCCAAAGATGACTTGATGGAAGCACTCACCGAGTATCCAGACGCCAAGAAGGCTTTGGAGGAGAAGGGGAAAGCCATCTTGATGAAAGACAACCTAATCGACGAGGCGGTCGCCAATGCCGGCGCTGATCCCAAAGACATGGAGGAAAAGGTCATCCATCTGCAAAGCAACCTGGACTTGATGCAGACAAAGTTTGCCCAGTTGATGGCACAGTTCACCTCCAGCCAGACGAGGATAAAGAGCAGGATCACCGACATGGAGTCCAAAGTGAAATCCATACAGCCGCAGGATCTTTCTGAAGTGGTGGCCGACAAAGACAAAAAAGTGCAGTGAAGTGAGCGACACCTCACGACTTGACAAAAAAAAAGACGAGATTTTTCATTCATATTAGAACAGTGACACTTTTGAAAAAGGCCCATGTTTATATCTATTTATACATCATGTTTGTTCATCTTAATGTGTCAAATTGTGTACAGTGTATGCAGCAAATGTATATTTTGTGTGCAAGCTATGATTGAGAGCCAGTTTCATGTTGTCATGCTGTTGAGTATGAAGCACAGTGTAAGCAAACAAATTCGGATCAGTATTGATGTAATTTCCCCAGAAAATATCTTCTAAGTACAGAGGAAACTCACTCACAATTTCACAACTTCAATATCCATTCGACCTTGTATGAACAAAATAAACCTACATGCCAGGTCTGTTTGTAAGTTATTCTCTGCAGTTGTAAATCTGCAATGTTAATGTTGTTAATGTGAATAAACATAAAAAATGTTTGTATAACAGATATGACAGACTGTAGGTTTTTATACTACCATTTTACAGGTTTTCTGCAGCAGTGGGAGCATTAAGACATTTTGTTTCCCTGCTGGTTTATCATACCTTTAACGACCCTGACAACTAAAAACTACAAATTATGAAAAAAGGAACCCGACTCATCTTATATTTCCACAAACGTCTGTCTGTCTTTTGAACAAATTATTCACAAACCGTTCATCTTATCGGCTTAACACTTATTATGTGTAATGTTAATGGCCTTGTTCAGTTTTGAATTTGGAGTGATTTGGACACACAATACCTTCATTATTAATACAAATGTAATAAAAAGGGGAAAAGTATTTCTTCAGTCTGTGGACAGAGTTGAACATTTCCTCTACGGCCTTGGTTGAACTACAGCAGCAGTTGGAAACTGGCGGCCTGCTGGCCAAAATTGTCATTTTGATAATCTGATTATTTGTATTTCCTCATATAAGACTGAGACAGACATTCATTGGTGTCATGGGTGCTGATGTCCGTAATGGCTTCAACACTCATTGAATCCTAACAGCGTCTTGAAGGCCATTTGAACTGAGATTCACTGCAGCATCTGGTGATACATTTTTAATGAATTTGTCACTAAGACACAGTCGTGTGATGCTTTGCTATTACAAATGTATTGACCTCAGCAGCTTTGAGTGATCTTTACCATGTTTTTAGTAGACACTCTTTCAATATTTAAGAAAAACTTTATAGATTTTTTTCCACCTTTTATTAACTTTGCATAATTCTTTCTTTACAGGGGATTTTCCCATTATCTGCACATAATTGATGTACCTGAGTTATTTGGCCTAATAAAAACATCTAATGTGACTCTTCTGCTCCAACAGGCATTACACATTTGGTGATCACACCCACTAATGTGCAGTCACTGGCACTTTACAGGAAACAAACCGAGAGAAGAGAAAAAAACCTTTTTTGAGGATGTGAGAGTCTGAATCGACAAGTCAGTAAATACATTCTAAAACATTATCCAAACCAAAAACGCCTACTCGGGTTCACCATTTCACAACACACAGTATTCTTTTCAAACGTTACACAACACAGAAATACTTTAAAATAACCTATCGGTTGGAGGTGAGTTTGTTCTGTCACTGGCAGGAAACAGTTCAAATATATAAGCTCGTCAGTGAGGCTGTAATAAAAAGGCTTCACCTCAATGACATTCATAACCAAGAAGCACCGTTACGCCCAGTCCACTCAGATGTAGGAAGATGGGCTAAGGACCGACGACTGCTACATTATGAAGAACTGCAGAAATATAACACAGGTCAGACTAAATCAAAAGAATAAATGCATGTGCTGGCATTACCTAAAACACTGTGTATACATGTAAGTGCACTTTCACAGTTTCACAAATATTTGTTTTTATGTTGGCTCAGAAACAAAACACACGTGGAAAAGAGAACGGATGTAAGTGCCATGTTAAATCTCTTTGGAAAAACCTAATGTAAATGAAACTGACTCTGAGAGGAAGAGAGGCCTCGGAGTAAAAGGCTGACACTGGAGCTCGACTGATAGAGGTGAGTTAGGCACAGGGTTACTGCAGCATTTTGTGTCATGGTCTCATTTCCATCTGTATTTCTGCAGCATTCCCTTTTTTGTTATAATGCATTCAGAAAACTCTCCTCCATGGATCTGTCACAGCATCCCAAATCCTTTGGCGTAAGTGATGGCCTTGAGGAGTCTTTCTTTCAGTTTCTCTTTGGAGGTGTACTCTGGGAGCAGCAGTGCATTGAAGCAGGTGTGAGAGGTTGGTAACCTGCAGGAGAGGATGGGAGTAAAAAAAACTGATTAACATGCAGTTGATAGCAAGCCACTAGGCCAGGAATGAGCCTAACCATTTGGAGCAAGCACCTGTAGCCATGTAGACAGGAAGAGCTGGGGACTGAAGGGCCTACTCTGTGGTTAGCTGACAACCTGCCTTACCTTCTGAGATACAAATTCTCTTAAAAAGGTACATTTAAACAATGGAACAACAACAACTGTGTAAGGTTTTTGCATCTTACTGAGTTTTGGTCGCTGAATCCTTCCAACTTATTCCACAAATCTCTGGCTATACGTGCAACGAACATGACTTCACACTTGTAAGGCCCAGGGAAGTGCAGTGTCACATTTGGTGTGATGGTGGTTGGTCTGTTCAATATTAATTCCATTAATAAACAGGGCTTTACAGCAGGGCGGAGCCTTGATGGCCAGTTTGCAGGCCGAGTTGAACAAGTCATCTTCTATATTCTATATATATTCTCAGATAAACTATCGCAGTGGGAGGCAACTGGGAGCCTGGGGGCCAAAATGAATGCCAGATCATGTTGATAGTTTGATAACTTTTTTTTCGCCGGATCAGACTGGTGTTAATACTCATCATGGCAGCAACGTTCATTGATTTGCCAGCAATTTGTCAAGAGCATCAAAGCACAATGTTTGTTTTGTCGCTGCAATGCTTTATATCAGTGATGAAATACAGAGCTTTTATTTTGAAATGCACCACACTCTTCTGTACCTGTCTGTGTCGGAGCCGTTCTTGGCGATGATCATTTTTAATTTGCCGAGTCCGCCAACTGGTGCTCTGTCTGTGCCGGTAGTAAACTGAAGGAACAACCTCTTCTGCTCTTCAGCAAACGAGTGAATCGTTTCCCAGAAATATCTGTGAGCAGAAAATAAAAAGTTACTCTAAACTCCACACAAATGACCTGTCAATTCTAAAATATGACCTGCTGCTTAAAACATGCTGTCAGATTCCAGTTAACGTCAGACTTACTTTATAATATCACTATCTTTGCTATAACCTCCATCATATTCTGTCGTCTTTTCAAGTGCCTCAAAGTCAAGTTTCTGTGAAATCACAAGAGATTCATCTGTAAGTCATAAAACACAGGCTACAAGAAAGCAGCAAGGAGTTAAAAGAAAAAAGGTTAACTTCCTTACCCTGCTCCCACAGATAAGCAGTTCCACTTCCTCTGGTCTGAACAAATATTTCAGTGGGGACTCGTTTGTGACCATTAGGAAACCTTTTTTGAAGGCTCTGAATTGTCGTTCCACGCTCTCGTTCAGTATGTATTCAGCATAGAGATCCACAAACTCCTGTGAATTAGTTTTGAAAAACAGAGTCACTTTATTCTGTGCTTTTAGGAGGGAGATGGACATTTTTACATTATTAACAGCTCAATCATACACAGTGTTGTGAAGTGTATATTTCCACCAAAAGCGGAACAACTAATTGTGTTATGTGATATTTTTCTTTAGTCAGGAAAATCCAAACTTGATATCAAGTTCCTGTCTAGAGCTCTAACTTCCACTATAAGTGATTTACTGCTATTCTTGCGAGGAAAATTTGTCAAAATCATATAGTCATCACTCACATATAGAACTGTTGTGGTTTAACATAAGATTATGTAAATTCTTAAAAATGTTCACACGTTTTTGGCCTTATTTTAACTAGTATTATCGATACCTGTAGACTGTATATGAATATGAACGGCATGACAGCTCCCAGAAAGTGAAGCCGAATTACATTTATCGCCCCCTGGTCCCTTGCTGCATTATAAGTCATAATCCCTGTCTCCTCCATGTTAGAGGATAGGATATGGCACAAACTAAAAACTCTTACTTTAATCAAAGATGGTTTCTTTCATTTTAGGTCCTTAGTACTTCGATTCACCCTGTGGTTTGACTTGATGCTGACGATTGCCAAGTGTGTGCATTGGTGGGACCGCACTACTGGGACCTAGCTCCATCCCCTGAGTGCTATTGCATAGATTCTGGCTTCAAATTACATTTTTGGGACAAGACGGCAGTATTCATATCTCCGCCACTTGTCATTTCAGTATGACAACTGGCTTGTGTAAAATATTGCATGATTACATTTAGGTAGACATCGCTCTAAATGATGAACTGAGCCACTTAGCAGCTTAATTACTCTTCTGTATTGATGTCATGCTACTCAATGCTCACTACATTATCACATTAAGACCATGATCTTGTGCTTGTCACTTTTGGCCACATCAGCAGAAATTCCCCAGACTCATTTTAAACACAACAGTGGATTTTCAAACACATCACCTGTCTGTTCTCTTTGGTAACAGGGATCTGGTCTCCCTCCTCCTTTAGGTCATATAACAAAGGGTTTCCAAAAAGGTCTGTATGGGATATCTGGAAGGTGAGCGACATGTCTTCCTCCACATTGTCAGTGTATTCAAGTAAACCCTTCAGACTTTGGTAGAGAGGCTGCAACAACAGAAACATTTGCTGTGAAGCTCTGCAGTGAAACGACAGGAATCAAGCATTTTTACAAACTGCTGCATGACTGGTAAAACATGATATCTAGTCTGTTTTGTATTAACTTAAGAGAAAGTTACTATACTGGATGTGAGTCAGACAGGTCCAAGTAAGTCCCCTTCTTCCCCAACAGTTTCCTGTAGACGACCATAGGGAAATGGACGTCCAGGATGCAGTTGTTGTAAATGGCGAGTCCCAGGACGATTCCGATGAGTGTGTACTGCGCTTCATTCTCCAGTGAGGACGAATTAAACCAGAAGACTTTTGTATCATTGTCGTAGGTGAACATTCCTGTTCAGAAAAATCACAAAATTGAGAAAAAATTGAATAAAAGTGCATGTTTGAAATACACGTATCTAGTGAAACGCTTAGTTTCAAAGATCGATAATTTCAGGTCTGTGTGTGAAACATGAAGACAGCTAGCTTAGTATAAAGACTTGAAATCTGACCAAAATTATGATTTTAGATCCTCAGTTTTTTTCCAGGCAACCAGGACAAACACCAGGAAGTCACTTCTCCTCACCAATAAACAGCTCAACAAATATCCTCTTGTAAAACCCAAAATTGTTATTTTCACACTTTGAAAGAATGTATTAAGTGAGGTATAAAGTGCTATGGATTTGTTACCTTTGGATAGAGCCAGATGACTGTCTCCATCCTCTCTAGTCTTTGTGCAAAGCAAAGTAAACAGTCTCTTGGCTGTAGCTTGATATCTAACAGGCCGATATGATGAGAGTCATATCAGTCTTCTCATCTTCCTCTCAACAAGAAAATTATTTTTTCTAAATGTAGAACAATAACTTGAACATGATGTGATGCACTGATGCATAGGAAATAAATACAAAATAAAAATTGAGCACTAGTAACGGCGCTTACATCAGTACTCACAAACTCCCTCTCTTTTCCTGAATGGCTTCTGACGAATCATGTTGTTGTATACTTGTCATCTGAACAAACTAATCAGTTACAGAGGTTTGGTAATGACTCTCAACAAACCTCCAAAACCATCTACACTGATATCCTGTAAGTGGCCTGGATCCAGATTTCTTTCCTTTGGCTTGCCCTTTTTCATTTGTTAATTATTTGGGTATATTTTATGTGTTTCATACGTCTCTGACAAATTAAAAAGAATGATCACAAAAAAGGAGACAAATAAAAACATTGTAAAATGGTCTCACCGATATCAATATTGAAAATTTCCTCCAAGACCAACAAAAAGAACTCCTTCGACACGCCTCCTTCGTCTACACCTTGCTCCCCCTCAAACTCAACAAACAGCTGCTTCTTCAGGTCAGAGGGGTTCTCCATGGAGATCATCTCCAGCTGCAACACACAGAGGATTCAATGAAACAGCGGGACTACGTCACATCAACACCACGGCCAACACTCATGTGACTTCCTGGGACTCACCCTGACCAGGGCGTCATCGATGATGTGATCTCTGCGAACTTTGAGCTTCAGATAGGGGTTGGGCTGCTGTCCCTGCACCATGCTATAGAGGGCGGTGAGGCGCCGTTCACTGTACATTCTGATCCTGTTGTCATAGTAAAGTCCTTGGTTCTTGGTGATGACACTGAGGATGAAGGGGCAGCTCTGAAAAGAGAACTTGGTTTCGGCGTTGACCTTGAAGAAGGTGAAATCTTTGTCCATCTCCACTACATCGTTCACTGACTCGTTAATAAAATCCTCATGGGCAATGAGAGGTCTTATACAATCTAAGGACCGAACCCCCAGTTCCTTCTCCAGGGGGTCTATCCGAGGACCCTTCTTATAGAGCCGCTCCTCACCCAGCAACTCGTGAAGGCTGAGCTCATCCGACTCAGAGTCATCGTCATCCTCCTCATTGTGCTCGACGTCTACGTCTCCGCCCAGGATACTTGCATAGAAGGCAACCTTTAAACACTGAGTAGCAGCCACCACAGTCTCGTCATCGTTGACTAGATTATCACTATCATATTCGTTGCTGACGACTGTGAAAGTGATGAGCTGCTGGAAGGTCTCCATCATGCGGCGGATGTGTGGGAGGCCGTACGTTGACCAGAGTTTTGACAGTCTTGCAAGAGCAGTGACAGGAAGTTTGCTCATGGCTTTGCAGAACTGCGGCAACGCCACTTCAAGGTACTCTGGACTGTGAAGGTTACTGTTCTCCAACACAATGGTGAAGATATTCAAGTAATCTGGGTCATTTTCGTACACATCAAGGTAATCTAGGTCAAGTTCCATGTTTGGGGTGAGGTAAATAAGAGCATTCACGAGAGCGCTCTCCACCTGGTCGATGGGTAGAAGTCTGCTGTAGACTCTCCTCACGGCGTCAACGTCCACAGTGACAAAACAGGGGTCGAACATTCCTCTAGGATACTCGTCTTCTGGATAAGCATCTGCAGAGGAGACACCGACCTTTTCCAAGGGTGGCTCACTCTGCTTCTTGTGCTCATCCACATCTGTTGGGGTTAAAGAGTCCAGGTCATCTGTTGGATTTGGTTCGTCCTTCCTAAAACTCTTAATCAGGGTTTCTGCAGTGGAGAAAATTCTGCCAATGACGCGGATGAGAGCAGAGTAGTCTCCCTGCTCCTCGCAGAAACTCAGGATCGAACACACATTATTCTCTGTGAGATAATGGACATCTGCAACAAAACGACACATTGAAAACTGAATTAAGACAGTTGACTGAATCAATGTCGGTGTGCAAAAGAATCCTAGAGTCAGCTTACCTGAGAAGTCCTCGTCGGGACAAAGGTCCATGTCACTCATCTTCTCGTCAACACTGGAGTCACAGGTGTCAGATTCTCTCTTGGAGGGGTGAGGACAGAGTTTGGCGTTAATCTTAAACATCTCCAGCGCTTTGGCAGCGGCTGAATTGTTATCCAAAGGTTGAAAATTGGCGCATGATGCGCAAAACTCATTCGTGCAGTTGCCATTTCCACAGCCTTCAGTTAACTGCTGAAAGTAGCGCTCAATGAGATGCTTTGCAGTCGTTCTGTTCCTGTGTATGATATTCAAACAGGAAGTTTGCCGGGTGATTTAGTGTCATCAGTTATTAGCAACAAGCTTAAACACATAACTGCAATACAAGTAATAAACCCAGCAACCCAGCAGAACTGGATATTGAACAAGTCGTGAAAGGGGTCACTTACATTCGGCTGGATTCAAGTTTCCTTCTGTAGGTCCAAAGGATGATCCTCTGAAAGGAAAGTTTAACAATATACATCATTGTTTCAAACATATATTGCATTTTTACTAGTTATCCTATCTTAGTCTTTGTGTAGGAACTATTTCAATAGTTTGATATATTGTGATTACTTTTTATTTTTATTTTTGCATTTATATTTGTATACACCAGGGGGAACTGAGCACTAGACCAGGTAGGATTCACAATAAAGGTAGCAGGTGTGTTAATGAAGGGAAGCACCAGGAAGGGAAATGTTTTTTTTTACCAGAGCCTGGAGCTCTGGAGATTCCAGAAGTGATAAACAACCGTATTGATAACAATGGATATTGGGTGTCATATTTCAGGCATTTTATATGTATTTGCCAAATATGAATTTTTAAGCTGATGCCAATATCAATATATGAGAATCTGAACCATCTTCACATAAATACAACAAAAACAAAATAAAAACTGAGATGAGTTTTTTGAGAGCTGTGTGCGAGATATTTGTTAGAGTCTGATGTTTTACAGTTGTAAAAATCAGGAGTGACACTGCTGCTAAAAATCTCTTTTTACATTTGTCTATTGCGACACACACGTCTATAGTATCAGCTGGTTTTATCATCTCGGCTCTACTAAGGGTGTTTAATAAACATGATCCTTCTTCATACAGTTATCATACTAGGGACAATATAAGACAAATGTTTCAGCTAAAAGCTAGTTATGAAATTAAATAATGTGAGGAAAACTAAATGAGGTAGTTTTCACAAATACACTGAGGGAGTTTATTCAAAGATTTGAAACCCTGCTCATATTTTACTGTCAAATACTTAGTCACAGCTGAAAACAACAAAAACAAACAAACAAAAACACACAACACAGACACCAAATAATAAACAAAACAAATCAGAGAACTCGAGGCTGTAAGAGAGATGTGATTCAGCAAAGTAAAGAACAACATAACATCAGTCGAGTTCAACACAATTCTCCAGCATGATGATGCTAAAATCTGAGCTGTCACATTCAACAGCCTCGTGACAGCGCGTCACAAAACCAACCGTCAGATAAACAAATCAACAAACTTCTGAGCTGCGTGTATACACACACATTTATAAATAGTTGTGACATGTGCATCGGTGTGAGTACCGACCTGTGATTTGAAGGGTAGCTGCCTCTGCCTCTGTGTGTGTGTGTGTGTGTCAGTGACGGTGCAAAAAGCAGCGATGTGTTGTGCCAGTTTGTCCGCGGCTGATTGTCACTCGGGCCCCTTCACTGTCCGAGGTTCCGCTTCCGGTCTGCTCACCTCGGGGAAACTCAGCTGCAGCGACACGGCGTGAACGAGACTTTTAGTCAGAAGATCAAAACAACACATGCTACTCTGCTACCGTGTAAACAAGAGAGACTCGTATCCCGGCATGCAGCGCGGGGGCTGTCAAACATCCAGGCTCCCGCCCCCTCCTCCTCTTCCGCCTCTTCCTCCCCCTCCTCTTCCTCCTCCTCCTCGTCCACCCTCTGACATACAGAAACACACCACACATCATTACAGCTGCACACATCTGGATTTGGTTCATTTAGATTGAAGATGACTTTATAATCATATACTTTCCTATGAGGCGATGGAGCAGACTTCCAGAGGATCAGACAGGAACTGCAAGTAAACTAAAAACCTGTCTGTTCCTTCCCGCTTTCATGTAGTGTTTTATCATTTCATGGCTTGTAACACTAGTTTTATTTATTGTGATATAATCATATACTATGATATACTAAAAATTATCATATTTTTTTTATTTTCTAATGTACTCTGTAGGATTTCATTCTAAGTATAATTTATTCTGTCTTTATTAACTTTTTTTAATTTAATTATCATTTGCTGCGTTATGTTTAAAAATGTATGTGTGCATTGTTGTCTTAACTCATGAATGTTTTTTTTATAACATTTTGTCAACTGCTTGTCAAGCACTTTGTAGTGCAATTTATTTGTTTGAAAGGGGCTGTATAAATAAAGTTTGATTGAGTGATTTATGATCTCTGGGTTCTGCACAAAGGAGCAAACTTTTGTGTGGAGTGAAGTGATCATACGATCTTGCAAGTGCCCAGAGGAAAGTTTAGTGCTCACTGTGATTTTGTGTTTGTCTTGTGATAAATAAATAAACATCTTATTATTCTAATCTGTTTCTCCAAGATAAATAGGAGCAATTTAAGATCTGGCTACCTAAGACAAGGGGAAGGCTATTTCTCATGAGCTAGATTTAAGAAGTATGACAAAGTAGTGTAAATCTCATATTGATCCTGAATTGAGCTTATGTTAACGAGAAAATGGCAAGATGAAGAAGAGATCTTAATGTGAATTTGAATTTCCTCTAAGGCAGTAATGTTTGAACTAGACCGACAACTGAAAGAGGAGAGAAAGGCAATATCAGAAATCACATGTAGGGCTGATAAGCCATCTACACATATGAACAGGTCACAGGGTAAAGTCTACAGCTAGAATGGAAAAGCTCCATCCTCACTACCCTGCTCTCTGTCACACACACACTGTTCAAAAGACCTTCACAATCAAACATCCTCAATGTCTAAAGTTTAGACTAAAAGTTGATGAATGCTGTGGGACTAGCTTGTCAAATACAAAGTGTGGAAATGGTCAAAAATCCTGATGATTTGAAATTTGACCAATAAATAAAAACTGTTGATATCCTGTGTAGGTTTAGGATATTGAAAAATAGGCTTTTCTTAAAGGCTGGGCCTAATATTCATAGATCTTGGACAAAGTTGAAAATGGGGTCTTTGCTTTCAAAACTGTTCGGGGGCGAAATTGAGCCATTTTGCCTCGATCATGCACCACAATCATAAAATATATATATTTTTAACAAGACTGGACAAGTGTAAAGAGTTTTCTTTGCAAGCAGGATAAAAAATGGACAGGAAAAAGAATCTTAGCTGTTTCCATTATATGTTCCAACCGATTCATATCAGTGAGCGTAAGCTGAATAGGATCACCTCAATGAAATGAGAAGTCAAAATCATCATTAAATGCAGTCGCCAAAATCCAAACAAAGTTGAATCAAGAACTCTCTAAATGAGTTTCACTAAAACGGAATATTAAACCCTCCATGAAGGAGATTATATTCCTGGACTTCTGTGTTGGACCACATTAGTTTTAGGTAGGTGTACCTTATACAGCTGAGTGTAACTATACAAACCACTCAAAGGTTTCCTATATGTTCTAGCCTCAAAACTACACACACTGTTACTGTTAACTTGACATTTCCTACATTCTGCTAAAGCAAATTTTTTTTGCATAAACTCCAGATCGAAATTATCTGATAGCTTAATCTGGCATGAATCATCTCTTCTCATTTTGAGATTAATGTTTTTGTGCGTTGTCCTTGTTTAATAAAATTTAAAATAAAAAAAAAACAGCACTGAGCAAGAACTTTTCTCTTTGATGACTTCTGTTGAAGATGTGTGCCAGGTGAGGGAAGCTGGTGGGTGAGGTGAAATTAATCCAGATAGTTTTTTTATTGAATGGGAGGAACGTGTTGTTTCACCATTCTCTCCCAGTCACATAGTGGTTTACAGCCCATCCAGGACGCTGCTCTTTCCACCTGCCTCTCTCCTCACCTCAGCTCCACAGAGGAAATGTACTGTATGACCTCCAGCACATGATCCGAGGTCCCCCTTGGACAAAATGAACGGCCGCCATATATCGTGTCTGCAGGAGACTGTCAGGGAAGGATCAGGCTGCAGAAAGATTCTTCCTCTGGGTGTGATGAAGACAGGATATAAGCTTTGATGCAGATAAGAAGCTATGGGCAAATGCAGATGACAGGATATGTGCAGTGTTGTATTGAATGGCTGGAATTATTGAATTATTTCAAAATAAAAATGACAACTGAAGCATTTCGTTTTGTTGTAAAAGAATTTCGGGTTTATGCAAAAATAAATAAATAAAATGTGCTTTAACATCAACATACATTTTACAGCATAAGGTAATGCTGGCTGTTGTTACTGTTGTTTTGAGGTCATCAGTGCATATTGGATATGAGATGACTGCTGAGCTGCGTGTTGGGAACTGTATGAAGAGGTTTGAAAAGTGGCCTCAGTATAGACAGATATGGGTTATCAATACTAAAGAAAACTATAATACTGATGCATTTAGGTATTTAAATGTTATAGTAGTTGGTCAACATGTATCTCATTTTGTTTAGGCCTACTCAAATATTGTTAGGTGGTTTAATCTTCAACAATACATCATATATTAGGAGATGATGATATGTAGCGTGTGTGAAATCTGTGAAGTAAGAACTATTATATTCAGTCACATTCCACCACTTATTATGTGCATGTGTCCCAGGAATTTATACAAACTTAATGTATATACAATATAATGCTCTTTAATTATTCCTATCTCTAACTATTGTATTATTATATATTCAACATGATCTATATACATTTATGTAATAAATATAATACAGCAAACTTCATTTTACTGAATACACACACACATAAGTCACATAAGTCAGTGTAAACCAAAGCTGGAAGAGCACAAATCATGTTCCCTCGCTGTGTTGATGGAGGCCAACACAGAGAAATCTCATCCATAACCTCTAAATCATATTCATAAACCATAAACCAAACCTGACGTACGAGGCAGGTAGTCAAACCGCTGCCATCTCATTCTACAACAGGGCCTTTGTAAATGATGCATCATCTAATCCGTGTGCATTGCTCTCATGGTGCTGAGGAGATGTTTGTTATTCTGTCAGCATACAAGCACAACACAGTGTTTCATTTCGTTTATGTACATATCTCACTGTCTCACTTCAAACTGAGATGGTTTCATCTTCACAGATTCACCGCAGGTCGACATTAAGTAAATACAGGAGTCACACATGAGAATACAGCAAAACCATAAATGGAAAAAAGCCATACTCCTAGTACATTCATATGTTATCAGTAGACATGTCCCTGAAAGCTATCAAGCTACTCGTGAACACCCAGAAGTTAGTGTAGAACGTGTGGACACTTCAAATAAATATGTCATGTTGAATAAAAGAATATGATGCACAACTTTAATTACCAACCCTTTGTCTCACTTTGAGCAGGTAGATTATACATCACTGCAGAACAGGGCTGCAGTGATGTACATGAACACTGGGAGACGCTGTAAGCACACAAAGCGTCAGGCTCACAAGGTCTTTTGGCCCATTACACCATTATTACATTATACTATAGCAGGTTTTAAAGAAAAACATGTGTATAAATGATGCATATTTCCAGTGGTTGAAAGTAACTAAGCAAATTATGCTGAGGTACTTGTACTTTAATAAAAATAAAACAAACTTTTCAAAATCCATATGACAAAGTGCTTACGCAGACTAGTCATACAATCATCAGTTTTCAAATGGAACAATTTAATTTAAAAAAACACTAACACTAACAGGCTAAGACTAAAGACTAAAGACCTCTGCGGGAGGATCTCAAAGTTTGTGCTGGTGCATACAGTACAAAAAGGTCAGAGATACAAGTTAAACAGAGATCTACGCCAGTGTAAAGAGGCTAAAACGGCGGGATGTGCCTTTATATTCATAACATGCAGCTGGTCAAGACAAAATATGCAAATATTTAAATGTTTCCTGTCTGTGTTAATGATATTACAATTATGGGATCTCTACAATAACATTTGAAAACGTAGATAAATAAACACAATAGATACAACTTATGAGGTATGACTCTCCCACCAGTGTGTGATATGTTTTATCTGCTTTCAAAGGTTGGGAACCACTGATCTAGACGACAGTATTTTCCTGAGCTCATCAGACCTTTGTCTAGAGTTGACTTATATGTAGGATGTGCATTTTGAAAATAGCTTGGACAACTTTGTTGAAATATGGAGACGCATACCGGAGATGCATATTCAGCGCAACCTAAAATATAGCAATCGTGAATCATATGATGCATCTATTCAGGATGAGGATTATGGGTAACTTTGCATCAACATGAATCTCTTTGTCCGTTTTACTTTCATCTGTTTGAAAAGATGTGAAGACCAGAAAGAGACATTTACAGGGTTTCATCATTTCTTAGAAATCTTTCTATATGGGTGGTTATGTTTTATGTTTCAAATGGAGGAAAATATGGGTTTATCGGCCACTGATTCAGGTCACGATCTAACACTGGACATTAGCCGACACTGGCGGTGATGATTTTTCACTGTGTTTCATAATCTGTGGTTGTATCATTGGCCTCCCAGCCATTTGATATGGATTAAGGGCGCCTCAAATTGCCATCATCATGGCATGTCTCTTTTCCTGGAACATATCAATTAGCTTCCAATGTACTGTTGGCAATCTGGGAATGGGACTGCAGGGTGGTGCAGAGTTCAGGAGAGGACGCTGAAGGTTACATGTAGGACAGATGTGTAGGATTTTTTTTTATCATGGTTGTTAAGTGTTTCCTGGAATTGTGTCATACAGAGACAGGGGTCAGTGAGGCAATCAAGACAGAGCAGATGTCTTCTCTGATCAGTATACATGTCCTACACAGACATGGAGGCCACGTCTCTCATCAGCCTTTTACTATTCTGTCTCATTGTCCAAACTCATAAACCCCGGGGGAATTTCTATACTTCAGCAGAATGAGATGTCATCACAACAAAGGGGCAAATGGTTGATTGAAATGTCTATGAGGCAAAAACAAGGAATGTGACTTGGTATTGGTTTCTGGCTCACAGTGTTTTCACAGCATGTTTAAAACACATCCCACTCTTTTTTATGCTGAGTTTGTTTATTGTGGTTGTCTTAGCTAACCTAGCCGCGTGGCTCCAGGAATGACAATACTGATGATGACAATGAGGATGTATCCTGTTCACTGTGGTGATCACCTGAGTTATCATCTTGCACTGCCATGTGGTTGACGCCTTGATGACTATTGGATGTATCCTTGGTCCCCAGATGATAAACCCTAATGGACCCTAATGAGTTTTAATGTAGAGCAACTAACAGCCCAATACAAATTTGTTCAGTCATTCATGGTCCCCAGTGGATAAACCCCGTCAGTGATCCCTTGACTTTTTATCTTCTGCCACCATGATGTCTACATACCTGCCATGAAATTTGATATTCATGCTCCCCTCAGGATGAACTGTAATTATTCTTAGTTACTTTTAAACATTACATTTTCATAAAGTGTTATCATCAGGTCAATTTTTGTATTTGTTCAAAATTATGATTTATGACTAAATACTACAACTTATTTTCCTTAACTAAATGGTCTGGTCATCATTAAGTACCTCAGTGTGAACCTCAGTGGAAGAATGCATGACTGTGCGATGTGTGTTGCTGAATCTAACTGTTTTAAGTTCAGTAGTGCGTTCATTTTATCACTATTTCTAGATGTTACTTCAGTGTTTTGATTATATTGGATCATTAAAGAGCAATTTAACATCTCCTCAACGGGTTGTTTTTACTGTTGCACTGCAGTGACCAAAGACATGACATCACTGATGGGTGTGGTCACATGTGCAACTTCTGACCTTACCCAGCAGGTGCAACACAAACAGGGAGGGCAGTGGAAACACTGCTTTACTTTTTAAGAAATAAATGTAAATACATTATGACATGAATTTAAATTTGTCTGAGAACCAAGAGCCTCTCTCTCACCCACAGATACAGAGGAAGTGGGGACAGTCAGTGACTATAGGTGTTTGTCTATCTTTGTGAGTGTCTCTGCCGTTTCTGTTGGATGGTTTCCCGCAGGGGTGGACTGGCCATCTGGCATACCGGGCATAATCCCGGTGGGCCGTTGACCCAATGTGGGCCGGTCTGGTCCGCTATGTTGTTTTTTTGTTTTTTTTCTCTTCTTCCTCTCTAAATTCCCTCCAATTGGGCCGGCCAATTGGCTACAGAGGGCTAGCAGTGTGTTGCCAGCATCGACACATATTATTGGTCTATTGTTTGTCATTGTCAATCAATCATGGGCTGACAGGTTCAGAGAGCCCCGACAGTGCTGTCAATCACAACACAAACCGGGGGCGGGAGTCGCGGGACTGGCTGCTGCTGAGACAGAAACTTAACTTAATGGATAATAAGAGTAAAAAAACGCCCGGGTGGCGCTGAGAAGCATCGGGAAAAAAAGCAGAAGTCTCTGGAGGTGGAGGCTGCTAAATATGCCAAATAGACGGACCTATGTGGTGCCGGGTTCACCAGCCCAGCAGCAGCAGGTGCGCCGGGAGACGAGCGAGGAGGACTCGACAATGATGAGCGAGTGGAGGCAGACATGTGAGCGCGCATTTTCAATTTTCAATACACTCTCCAAACTGGCTCGTTACTTGAGCAGCGGAGGTTGGCGTCGCACGCCTCTACCCACGGCGCACCCCCCCCACTCTCTCTCTCACTCTCTCTCTCTCTCTCTCACTCGCTGCCCCCTCCCTCCTGAGATGTGCAGGTCCCGGTGGCGTGTTTGCCGTCGGGGGGGGGGTTGGTCTATCCCTCCGCAGGTTCACCTTCAGAAATCTTGTTACGACTTTTACTTCCTCTAGAATAGGATAAGAGATAGTGTCTTATTTTGTGTGCCTAGATCTGGTTTCCCTTTGCTGAGTTATCATAAGGGGCATTGTGTATCACTCTTGCTACTGATGAGAGGTCCATGTTTAGTGATATTTACAGAATGTTTTAGTGGTTATACTGCGGTTTATTAATGTTCTTGGGCAGACACAAGAGGCACTTGTTTATAGTTAATTCTTTGTTGTCTCTAGATGCACTGGTCCATTACTATTTGAACCTCAGCATCTAGGGTTCAAAATTGGTAAAACTATACATTATATGCATATTGTTGTTGTAATTTTTCAGTCAGTTGAGATAAATCTTGAGGAGAAACATTTTGGGTTGTTTTGTGTCTGTAAAGACCTACTATAAAAAGAGCTTTGCATTTTTTATTTTAGTTCTTGTACTTTTGATACTTAAGTACATTTCAACACCAGATACTTTTGATACTTAAGTACTTTTAATATGAGCTACTTTAAGACATTTAGAAGACATAAGTTACGTCAATTTAATGGCAGATGTGCTCGGCTAATTATGTGGGCCGGTCTGAGCCAAAAAATGCCCGGGCCGTTTTGTTCTCCCAGTCCAGCCCTGGTTTCCCGTGTCTGTGGGAAGTTATACTAAAAAGAGCAAAAATGCTTTGGCCCAGCTACTCCTACGCAACGTGCAGAACAGAGCCTTACAATTGCTCCACCACCTGTAAGTTAGATGGCCCTGGATTGCAGAAAGCCTTCATTTGTAATTTTGAAGTAAAAACGATGGAGTAACCTCAGCATATCTTAACAAGTTTAAATGAACAAGCAGAATTCAGTTATTGGAAGAGTGGAATGGAGCTGTATGACTTTATAAAAAACTCCTATAATCCAGTTATCTGACGGCTTCATCGGTCCAAGTTATTTACAAGGCAGCTTTGGAAATTGAAAAAGCTCTGATTTAAGCTTGTTAAAACAATGTGTCATGGAGCGGGTCAAGGCCACTGTAATGACCAGAATCAATGAGGCTCCTCTGTGATAAAATGCAAATCAAACTCTATTAGCTTCTGCAGAATAAGACTCCTCTCTGTCTGTAGACTGCAGGTCATCAAAAAAATAATTAAAGAAAATGAAAGACGACTACAAGAAATCCTTCATTTCCACTGTGGAGCCTTTTTAATTATATTATCAATCTCTCTCATGAATTCTCATAGCAATATATGTGACACGTGTGACAAAAAAACATTATACTGCATGTGCTGCTTATCTAATGCCACAGGGAGCAGATGAACCGCCCAAAATATTGTAGTGTGGACACTAAAGCTTTGCACAATGGCACAAAAGTTCCACAGTGCCACACACAGTATGCAGAAAAAATAGCTGATCAATTTGGCTGGTTTACACTCGGGCTTTGAAAGAGATGGAGAGAGCAGCCTTGCAAGGGCAGAGGAGTCATCATTATCTCTGTGTTTAGACGAGGAACCTGCACTAGCAAAGTGCAGTGGCGGTCAGTAATTGCAGCACCTCGCTGGAGTCAGCATCAGCAGAGGCTCATCTGTCCCTTTTCCCTCATCATACCTTAAAAGAAACATTAATAAAGTCCATCGTGTTGGCGATGTTATGCACACAAGGCAAAGACAAAGTGCTGCTACACCAGGCCAAAGATCATCCATCTTCTGAAGGACTTTCACCTCACACCTTAGTACAGATGTGAGTGGATGAGAGCAGAGACTCTGAGGGCTGAAGTTATGCACATGCACTGTAAATCACTGAGACATTAGACCACTAGCTCCTTTAGAGCCTGGAACTGCAATGAAAAGCTAATGGACAAATGTGAGCTCAAGGTTCGAGTCATGTATGTGTAAGTATGTCAATAGTTAAGTCAATGTGCAGTTGCAAACTGGTGCTTGTTTCTGTCTGAAGCACCTAGGAACATCAAGAGACGTTTTCACTTCATCAGGATTGTTGGACCTTGAGCAAAAACAACCCCCCACTTACTGTGTCATGATCTAACCACTGGGCTATTCATAACTGTGGTGCTGACTTTGAAACTAATTTAAAGGTTATCGTCTCTGTTATTCTAGTGGCAAAGCCCAGTGCAGTCAATAATGTAAAGACTTAGTCAATATTGTATAGACTTGTCACGTTTATGTTTACGTCCAGAGGTCAAATACTTGTGACACCAGCCATTTGAATGTCACTCACTTTCCAAAGCGGCTCCACTGACCTTAAATGGAAGTGTTAACTTTTGCCGAACAGGGGCGGCTGTGGCTGAGGGGATAGAGCGGTCGTCCACTAACCAGAGGATCGGCGGTTCGATCTTAGTCTTCCCCATCTTCATGACAAAGTGTCCTAGATACTGAACCCCGAATTGTATGTAAAAAAGGGCTCTACCTAGAGGCACCATGGTGTCAATGTGTGTGTGGATGGCAATAAACTTTACTGTAATGCACTGAGTGGTTCATAAAGACTAGAAAAGTACTATATGAATACAGACCATTTACCATTTTAAAACATGGGCATTGTGGCCACAAGTGGAAACTACAGGTCAATCAACTGCCACTGTTTCCCTTCAGATCTACAGGGTTTAGCACCTTTAGGCTCATATTGTTTTGGTTTTACAGCTCGCAAACAGCAACAGCTCAAAAATGTTTAGCTTGTAATGTTTTATTTTTAAATGTGTTTAGCAGTAATGCTTATTAAACTCACTGCTCTGTCGGTTAACACCTAACAGTTGACAAAATGGTTAGCTGGTGAACATAATGGAGCTTTTAGCAGGTAAAGAACAAGTTAATACCCCAAAACAATTGACAAAAACAGAATTAAAATGAAAGGTGACATCGGTCGTTTTTCTTATATTCAAAATGATTATAAATGTTTGATATTCAGTATGTTGGTAGTCAGAGAGCTCCTGAACACAGGCATATCAGTCTCTCTCTGAAGTTATTGAGCAAAGTGTTTTTACAGTACTTTGAAGTATCCTGAAATGAACTACTTTCTACAGTGACAATCCTGAAATTATCTATTCCACAGTGAAAATGTTGGACTTTACTTTGAAAAATCTCCAAATCCATTCAGTAAAAATGTTTGATATTCAGTATGTAGGTAGTTATAACTTTTGGCAGACAACAATTTTTGTAACCAGACAAGATGGACACTATGACCAGTTGCAGTAATTAAAGAGTAAGTTAATGCAGGTGTAGGAAAATCAGAGGTATAAATAATACTCACTGAATGTTTCTTATCTGCTTTGTTTTGAGGGCTCTGATATTACACATGCTTGGACACTTGAAAAGAATGGAATGTCACTGACGTACCTGTGCTTTCACAACAATAGGTTAAAATGTTCTGTTCTGTAACAAGAAAAAAGCTAAAATCTCAAATGAAATTCCGGTAACATAAAAACATTACATTTGGGATGTAAGTCCCTTCAGACTGTATTTTATATATTGTTGAACTAGGTTGAATCTTTATTCAACCGGGAGATTAAAATAAATCTTTTGGCTCAGTTAGACAGGGACATTGATCAAACTCACCTCAACATAGCTGCAATAACACAATATTTATTTTGATGCTCAACTCCAAAGCCCTGAGGGCAGATTAATCCATTACTGCCATAAGCTCATAGTAATTAAAGGTTCAGTGTGTAGAATTAAGTTGCATGTTGCAGCTGAATACCCCTCACCTCACCCTCCGCTTTCAAGCATAAAAAGAGAACCTGTGGCAGCATTCACTCGTCATAACATTCAAAAGGCGTTTAGATTATCCACTCTGGGCTAATGTAAAAAGCATGGTAGCTCCCAGAGAGAGGACCCTCTCCAGATGTAAAAAATTAAAAGTATTTAAATATAAAGGGCCCATTCTAGGGTAAAGAAAAGTCATTCATCTTGGTTAATTACACACTAGTGTGAACATCAGTGGGAATATTTTATATTCAATTAGATCCTTTTCACGTAAATCTTACACATTGGACCTTTAAACATTTCCTGGAAAAAGAAAGGAGAAGACTTTATTATCATTTTTATTTTGTTCACAAGTAGCCAAGATACAAGTAATTTGCAATTACTTGCAGAACAAAGACGTAGAAGAAAAACTTGTTTAACCTTAAGAAAAAAAATATGTAATTGTACTTTTTCCAAGTTGGTATGTGAGGTGATGAGTGTATGTTGCTGCTGTGGGCATCCTATTCAATTAAAGTGATCTTAAAGCTATTAGATATTCAGAGCGATGAACTTAAGCATCAACAGCAGATCAGTCCTCTCTTTATGTGAAACATAGGCCTGTCTCGTAACCAAAATACCAAAGTAAAACAAACTGAGTTCAGATTCTGCATGTTTAAGGCCATGTGCGCCGAGATCCAAGGTTCCTGTGAGGAATTTGTGAAAGTGGGTACGCAGCAGTGAATGAGCTTCAGCTTCATTCTGGCATAATTGTAACAACAAGTGCGACACCACAAGCACAGAACAGAACAGACAGAACCTATAAAACAAAGTGGACAGACTGCGGAGTCAGAATCTGAGCAACATGCCAGGAGAAAGCAACGTGTGCAAAAATAACAAACAGGAGGAGAGAAGCAACATAGCATGGAGCATCATGAATATCCTCTACACAAACACTAAATGCTCCTCATTGAATAAAGATGCACTGTCGTATTTCAACAAATAGAACTTCAGCATTATGAGCTAAGTCTTAGATTTGTAATTTCTTATCCAGTGTAAATGCATGTACTATTGCTTAGAAAATACGGAAATATAAATGATCTTTGGTAAATGATACTCTATACAAAAATGTACTGCAATTGGATACAACAATCATAACATATTAAAGGTGCTGCTGCTTTTAAGGCGAAACTATCAAACTAAATCTAGCGTCTTCCCAAATTTCCAGACTAGTGTTCTTGAGGGAGACAACTGATGTTTGCAAGTGAATAAAACTTGCCATCCTTTCCATACTGTATCTGAGCACTGCACACGTCAATAGCACCGACAACACTCATTGGTACTTCTCAAATTATGCAAAATGTGCAAATTTAAATCTGAGAGCGGCATCCTTTATGTTTGGTTAAAACCTCTTTTCACCACCGGGGTTTTGGTTTTAAAAAGCTGAACACTAGCAGGAAAAAAAAATGCATGAAATAAACTGTTTAAAGAGGGACCTTCAAGTCAACGTGTTTTATGAAATGTGTGATTGCAGTTTGTTGTACAGTGCAACCTTCTGTACGAGTATGACATGTGAAATTTGCTAAATTTCAATCTGATTGAGAATTAGATAAGATTGATACCACTCAATTCCTTTGAGTCAAATATGAAGGTACAGACTGGATATAGGTAGCTTAACATGGCTGGACTGGAAACAGCTGACTGAATGACACTGTATTTTGCTTGCTTGGTCCATATAAACAGTGAAAAAAGACTGCAGTTTTTTGCAGTTTACCTCTGTTTTCCGGGCTTTATGCTAAGCTAACTGTCCGCTGGATACAGGTTAATTGCTTGGTACGGGTTAGCTGGTTAGCTTAGCTTGGCATTAAAGATGTAACTCGGTTAAACAGCTAGCCGAGCTAATGGACAGATAAAAAAAAGTGGCATCAATCTTGCCATCTAACTCTTGATAAGAAAACAAATACACATATTTCCTGAAATGTCAAAACTACTAAATGAAACTGGCTGAAACTGTTGAAACAGATTCAATGAGTCAATGGACACACACACACACACACACACACACACACACACACACACACAGAAGCATCATTTCTGGTAGAGTTTTGCTGAAATGATTATTTCTCGGTATACCCTCTGAATGGGATTAAATTTAAAGCCTACATCTCTCATCATTTTTCAGTGGAATGTACTGTTAGACAAAAAATATGAACACACTTTTCAGCATCCTAATCTTAGCACAAAAAAAAAATCCAGCAACAAATGCGCACTGAACTAATGCCACTATTTGTTAACGTATGTAAAAAATAAAACTCTTACTTTCAGGGAAATTCTAGCACAAGAAAGCCAAAGTGTTTCTGTGGAGATGTATAAAATATCTGTCTTCTGGAATTACAACACTGATATAAGGCCACAGTGGCATCTGGTCCAGGTCTTGTTACGTTTTACAGGCCAAGCTGAAAGAACGAACAGGGTACCATATCGGAGAGAAAACAAACTCCCAAATACCCAATGGTGGAATGTCTGTACGCCACTTGTCTTCCTCTACTTTAAGACCTGTACTGAGGTGCATCTTTGTGAAATAAAATGTTCCCAAGATAAAAGAAAACAAAAATGGGAGATATTCCAGTTCTTCAATCTCCCAAAGCTCAGAAATATCTTTGGCTTTAAACATCCACAATATAAAGTACCTATTACTATCTTTTATAAAAGATTCTCCTTGAAAAATACAATAAAAATAGATTAAAAAAAACTAATCGTGCAAATTGGAGTTTGAGATAACATACTTAAGACCATCAGACAATCACAAGCTGACGTGCAGCGACTGCTCTGCCATCTGCCCTGTCCTGTGTGCTGGATGAATGGTGTGGTCAGGCTGGAGCCTTTCCTCTGAGTTCCTTGTGTATTTCACGCACTGCGAGTCTCCGTCAGGGGGCAGAGTCAGCTGAACACTGGCTGTTTGTGTGAGCAGAGGCGTGGAGGTGATCCAGCTGGAGAGACTCTGCTTTGAAGGCTCTAAAGTCTTATAGAGACACTCTGAGTCTTTGGTGGAAGTAGGCTGCTGCTCCTCCGAGAGTGGAGGAGCTTCTTTGGTGTAAGGAGGAGAGTCTATCCCAGTAGGAACTAATGTGTAGATATTTGAGAGGCCCTTCTCAAAGTCTGTGGGCCCCAGTGGGCTCCTCTGGCCCTTTTCTTCATCTGCTTGTAACACAGGCCCCTCTTTGGCCTGTGCTATTTTGGTTCTTGAGAAGCTCCTCTGGTCTTTTTTATTGCAACCTTCAGGGGAGGGCTTGGTGAGGGACAGGAAGGGAGGCTTGGGGCCGAGCGGTGACCTCACATTGACCCTGCTCAGGCTGAGGATGTTCCTGCGGGTTTCAGCGGGGAGTTTATCCAACTGCCTTCCAACTTGAACCTGGCTGGGAAACAGCGTGCCTTGACACGCCCTGTAGAAATATCTGGAAAGAAAAGCAAAACCAGATATTGGGATATATCAGTACCATTCCAGAGATGAATGAGAGGTTCATGGGATAAACAGCAGAGGCATCTGGACTTAATAACTGATATGATTCCTGACTGGTTATAAACATTTGAGAAATGGGCCTGTGTATGCACTCATTAAAAATAATCAGCTGATGTATACCTGGGCAGCAGCGCTGCTACAGGTGTGATGACACAGAGCAGGTAGAAGAGAGGGTCCTGCAGCAGCCTCTGCATGGTCCAGTATGGGTTAGAGGGGGAGTAGCAGGTGGGACAGGAGGCGTTGTAGCACAGAGCCACAGTGAAGAATAAGGCAACACTGAAGCCGATCGACAGCCAGTTCATCCAGGTCTACAGGGGAAGGAGACAATACTTGTGAATAGTCATTGCTTAGTTTTCTAAAATAACAAGAACTGACTGAACATATAAATCATAAAAACATACCATTGAACAAACGTGACACTATCTACAAACTGACTTTTGTATGTGGCAAAAAGGTTATAAGACCAGTTACAAGACGGGTAAATATTTATTAGTATCTCTGTTCAGCATTGGCTTTCTGAAGTTTGTTTGTAAAGTGATTCCAAAATAAATGATAAACACAAACACTGACGAACCACTTGGGAGTCAACATTTTTCTTCTAATAATCTGGGTTTAATCTCATAGTGTCCCTAATTAGTTATGAAACTGAAGCTGTTTACTTGACCAGTTAACTGCTGGAATCTTGGGGCATGGAAAAGTCACTGAATCAGAGTTCAATGTACAGTTGCAAGAACAAGTTATTGAATTTGTATTAATTATTTCTAATTAAGTATTTAATTTGACTTAAAACATGGTCACATCAAAAGCTGATGAAAACATCACCTACAAATAGAAAATCATAACCGCCCTACAAACCCTTGCCGATTTAGAAGGCACAGGAGAGTCAACTGATCAAAAAGTTATTTATATTTTTTTTTAACACAGATTGTAGTTGGATTAAAACATTTTTCACAAAGAGATTATTTAGATTTTTGGACAGCATACCCTAGTTTCAAGAAGATTGGCAGAAGAGGAATTTCCCAACATAATGATCCCAAACACATTGAAAAAGTGAAAACTGCGACTTGGCAAAGTATGTCCCCGGGATTTGAGAAGGCAAAGCAACAAAACCCCTCCAGCAAAGAGCAGCCGAAAAGAATCATCTGTGGAGAGCAGGCAGAACATCTCTTCACAGATGTGTCCAACACTGCCATCATTCATGACGCACATACACACTATGAAAAATAGAAATACTGCACTAAGGTTGAATTCCTCCACAAATTAGTGGAGTTTCAGTCTGCATACATTCATATGATGTCACAGTGACCTTTGACCACTGTAATTTAATCAGTTCATCTTTGAGTCCCAGTAACAACTGGGCATAATTTGAAGAAATTCAAATTTGAGAAACCTGTGTTCAAGTGAAGAAAAACATATTTTGTGAGGGCAACATGACCTTGAGCTGTGACCACCCAAATATAATCATTTCATCTGTGAGTCTGAGTGAATATATGTGCCAAGATTGAAAACCCTCTCGAGGTGTTCTCTATAAATACCCTCAAGACATTATTGAGATAGTGTGTTAACCAGAATGGGACCGAGGGACAGACGGACGGACTACTTGACAAAATAACGCCTCCGGGCTTCTGGCAGTTGCTGGCACAGAGTTGTAGAAATAAACAGAATCTCACTAATGAAGGGAGACTTAAAACCGAGTCTCATTTTAATTAGGGATTCAACATTTCTGTTTTTCTATTTAATTGGCTTAATTTAGTTTGAGTTTTGCCTCCACAAATTAAAATTAATTAAATGGACCGGACTTGTAATCACATGTTAGTGACATTGATATTGAGATGTAGTCAGTTGAGTTGTGTACTGTTTGTCCTCCTGTGTTATGAGTTTAGTCTGTCAGGGAGAAAAAGGCACGGACGTTTCATACTTGAGTGGACTGGCTGATAAGACATCTGACAAAGTGAATACTAAACCATGGCTCACTTGAGTATTGTAAATCCTGCATGCGCACACACACACACACAAATACACATGCACTTGCGCCCCCCACACAGAGATAATTAATTATGGCCTTAGTCTGTATGTGTGAAGAGAACATGTGCTGCCTGCTGTCACCTCAAATACCTCTAATTGACTTTCACAGCGGTTTACCAATCAAGCGTGCGTTATGTTCCTGAGCAGCTGGAGAATAAAGTACCTGGCAGCTGAGCTTTTGCAAAGATGTTTGCTTGTGGTCAACGCTGCTCAGTGTGAACACTTAAGGCTCCTTTAAACTTGTCCGTTTTTTTCGGATACGGACAGATAAGACCCCACGAACAGCCCTTGGCTGTGATTGGTCCGCTAACGACATCATTTCCCTCGACGCCATTTCCGGATTTCACATTTCCGTACCTCAAACTTCCTGCTTCACAATAAACACAAACACAACTACGATTATACGATTAATGTGACGTGTGTGTTAAGCCAGCGGAGTTGTCCGGCTACCGGTGGCTCGTTAGAGCACTGACGGCATGTGTGCAAGGTCACATACGGTTATAACGAGCTTTCAAAATGGCGCTAGCGGGCTAGGCTAGCGGGCTAGCCACCATACTAACTGCGGTGGTAACAGTGCAAAAACCCGCCGTCACGACTTTAATTCCACTTCTATCATGACACTGTTTCTACAATACCGTCAGGTTAGAAGCAAACACTGGGTAGTAGTTAGTATCGGGAGTCCCTGCTGACTGTGTGTGGAAGCTAGCTGGAGGGAAGCTAGCTAGCTCCGGTTAGCTTCAAGCTGTGGAATTAGCAACACAGTTCGGAAACAAGACCGGGGAACCGCTGCGCTAAGAAACGATTACATCAGCATTTTGACCTGCTGGGTGACACTTTATTTTATTTAGTTGCCATCGTAGCCTACACTGTGTGTAAGTGGGTAGTAAGTAAATAAACAGCGTGGACTTCTTCTGATTACTCGTGAGGTAGGCTTCTCCAAGCTTGTCTTCCGTTGCGCCACCTACTGTTCTGGCGGTGAATTGTTTTCAACACGGAGAGGTATAAATGAAAAAGTGTCCGTCCGATTCGTCCGTTCGTCCGTAACGGATTCGTAGTAGCATAATGGAGCCTTTACTTGCACGAGGGGCCATCAAGTCCAGGAAGGTAGTTGGTGAAAAGGACATTTTTCATTTATAAAACTTAAAATAACTAAATTAACACCCTCAGCATAATGGAAAAGACTGATTCAACGCAGGGTCATACATTTTAAATTGCTCGTGACCAAGACTGCGGGTGTTTATGAGAAACATGCATAGACACCTGAGAATCAAACCATTCGACACACAGGTGTTTTTGGAGCTTTGTGGCAGTGTGAGGCGGACGGCTGCTGCATTGTGGAAGAAACTGTTTACAGTTTTCCTGGACAGGGACAGACACTTTAGAGCTGATATATAGGCTCTGATGCTGCAGCACCTTCTGGTTCGATATAATCAGCCAGAGTTAAATACCCATGTGCCTGTCAGCGTTCACACCGGACAAAAAGCTGATTTTAGTGAGAAAAAGCAGTGCTGGCAGAAAATATTTAATTTATCTGTGAAGGCGTATTAGTGCCATTGTAAAATAAATGGATAAATAAATAAATACAAATTATGGAGCTGAGAGAGGTGCTGTTATATTGTAAGAAACTCATTCTCTGAGATTAAAAAAATCACACATTTGTAAGAAATCCATCCATTATCTATATAAATTATTCTTAGCTGGTCGCAGGGCGAGTTGGAGCCAATCCGAGCTGACATTGGGCCGACATAGTGAGACAAACAACCATTCACTCTGAAGTTTAAACCTACAGTCAATTAAGAGTCTCAAATTAAACTAAGTCAATAACTATATAACACTATATAACACCAAAATTCACCCAGCTGTATACAGGATTAGTCTTGATTCATCGCTACCACTTTGATCATCATCATCATCACTATGCCAGTTTCATGTCTAATTGGTCTAAAATGTATATAGTTTTATTTAATTCTATTTATATTGGATTATTTTTTCCTGTATTTGTTCTAGACTTGGGCTGCTGTAAAACCCATATTTCCCAGTAATGGGGGGGTGCACGAAGGTCCGTCTCACGCACAACACATACTGAGTAACAGGTAAACAGACTAAAGGACTGTGGGAGGAAACTGCAGAAAAACCCACATGGCCACAAGGTTCTGTGTTTGAAGCTGAGTTTCCGTGTTCCGTGTTCACACAATGCACCACTGTAAAGATAGATCATCTCCACTGGTCTCCAGCTTCACTGGTTCACTCAAACGCCTGTTACATGAGCCTACTCCACAGCTCATTCTCCTGCCTGTTCACCAGTCATCCAGGCTCACTCACAGCCCAGCCTTCTTTGGCTCCCTCGAGCAGACCGCCACTCCCTGAGCCTGTGCATGCCAGAGCCCTCATCGCCCCAATAAATTTTCACTTTATCACTTCAAGCTGTGTTCTGCATTTAGGTTTACACATTCACACATAATGCATTCATATTACTGCTTTGGCCAATTGCAAAGTATTAACATTTGTTAGATCATCCACTCAGGGAAGGTCCCTGACAAAAACAAATACAATTTGTTTGAGTTTTTTTCAAGCGAAATAGTGACAGAGAATCATTAACAATATAAAGCCCCATCCCTGGTCTGCAATATATACAGTATTGTCTTTAACTATATTGGGCCTGATTTGGTGGGGTATTTCTCTCGTAAAAATAAAAAATGGAGTACTGCCAAAAATATTGAGTATTGCCATTAATTAATCAAAAATTAGGATCTTTACCCATGTTTTGGTCTCAATGCCCAAGTGCAGCAGAATGGTGATTAAGGCGAGGGTAGTGATGGGAGTTCCCCATGTAAACAGATCCACATCAGAGTCAGAGTAGGCCTGAGGAGAAGAAGAAGGAGAGTGGGAGGAGACACGGCGGAAAGATGGGAAATGATGAGTAAGTCAGAGGAACAAACCGAATGAAGAACAGCTGATGGAAAACATAAACCAGACTCACAAAGTAAGGAATGAAGAAGCAGACCAGACTTTGGTAGAAGGCGTCAATCATGTTCATCCAGAACATATATGGCTTATATTCCTGCAAGATAAAACCACAGTCACAGTTATGAACCTCATTAATGTGACTGAGCAGAGGCGGAGTTTAAGCAGTTGTTATGAATTGGTATGTTGTAGCTGAGCTGTGTAAACTTTTAAAGCTAGCTGGACATTTCTGTTTTGCTTTCACAGATTATTCCCATTTACATGCTCAGCAAACATTCACAAAAAGCTGAATAATCTAATAAATTAAAAAAAACAGTGATGAAGAGGAAGTTCATATAACAGCAGTTTGTAATTTCCTTTACAGCTGTTTGGATTTATGAATCATTACTCAAAACACTACATTTTCACGAATTTTACATATTTTGTGATGTGGCAGAAAATTCTGAAGCAATATAGTCACTGGATTTAATTAAAAAACGGTATAATAATGAATACCCTGAACCTTTTTCTGAATATATTTAAATTTTTCACAGTTTAGAAATGCAGATGCAACTAGTTAAATTTCAAAACTGAAAATTTAGTAAAATATTCCCAATATATATTCACAACTTCCCAGAGGTCCAATTGTCCTCAAATAGCTTGACTTTTGAGTCTGAAAAAAACAACAAATATTTGTAATTTTGCTTGAAAATAGTGTGTAAAGGGACTTATGGATAAATTTGCGTATTGAAATTACATTTCATCGTATTATTTTAAAATGATGACGATGTCAACCATGCACATGATTTATAATTAGTTACCTACGCTAAGGATCTGTCTGTGTCTCTGTCAGCAGAATTAAAAAAAATGCTGAACCGATTTTCCAGGAGAGTTTGTTTAGGGCATGACCGCAGGAAGAACCCATTCAATTTTTGAGTGGATCTGTATAAACAGGCAATTCCTAGAATGTTTTTTCCACTTAAACATGATGAGGGAGGACATTAGAAATAGGTACCCGCTATCCAAATTGCTTTTTTTGGGTAATGTGATGAATTTGAACTATCATCAGTTTGATGAATTTGAAGTAATGTCAGTTTACTTCCCAGAATGTCTTATCAGTAGAAGACAAGGAAGTTTCTATAAACACACATCTTAATGTCATTTTTCCAGGCCAATACTCTTACTGAGCTGCTGCACAGATTTACAGTAAAACAGAATATTCAACTGGACCTCAGAGTTCTGGCCGGTCGCGTAGAGCTGAGGTAGTTGTTGGAGAGTCGCTGCTGACACGTCTTTGTTCAGAGTGCCAGTGACGAGTTGTGGAAAGGCAGAGAACATAAGGTTGAAGAAGATGATATACCACTGATCAATCATGGATGATCCCGAGAATCCACAGTAGAACTGATACCAGAAGATAAGCGCTACAAACATCTGTGAGAATCAAAGACAACAAGAATAGATTCATATTAGAGCCAGGATTCAATTCACACAATTCATCTAAAAGACACATGGAGTGTTACTGTGTTCACTTGCACATTGAGATCCGCACATTAATTCCGTGAGATCAGTATATATGGCTCAAACAAGTATGGTTAAAGATGCTTACTGCATTTTTGTAGAAGAAATAAAGAATCATGTTGGCCAGCCGGGAGTAGCACCAGTGCCCATGGACCAGCAGAAGCTTCTGGAGATACCGGAAACGTGGAAGAGCAAAGTCGCTCGCCATCACTGCCTGCAAAACACAAAACCAGTCAATCTCCTCCACCCAGTACTTGTCTTCCCTCCTGTCGTCAACACTTGAAGAAGCACTACAAAAGTGGAATTTTCATAATATGTCTCCTTTAAATGAATCGTCCACCTTTTGGGATTCCTGATTAGAGCGGCTGGGAAAGCTGCCAGTCTCATCTATCAACATCTAAAACAAAACCCTCTCTGTAGTCATACCTGGTTTATAACTAATACATTAAACAACGCCATGAGCTCTTTATGACACCTCTCACCTGTCGACGTTATCTGTCAACAAGAAAAATAACAGAAGATGCCTCATTGTGTAGCAATTTACTTTCTGCTGCGCTCTAATAACGGCCTCCTAACGAGTGCGTGGGGAGTGCGCTCCTAATAGGAGAAAGGTGTGTTAATCATAATGAGGTATATGCGCTGGCTTGAGTGCAGAAATGTGCGTCTCAGCACACCGTGGAATCCTGAGGAGTGACTGCTGTCTCATTAAGGGCAAATTTGATTAACGATGATTAATCTAGCGGCTCCGTTAAGGACAGGATAACCGAGACTTTAACAGATGTGCTACACAGCAGCGAGCCCGTAAAGTCTCCCCTGGAAGGTAATTGGGAAGCTCCATCATCGCCATGCAAGATCACCTCTCCGGAACACGCTGCTACGATAAAACACACGTGAGGAAGGGGGTGTGGGTCAACATCTTTTTTTCCTGCTGCTGTTTTTCTATGTTGTCTCGTTTGTGGTATTGGCCATGACCTCAGAGGGGGAACAATAGCTGGTGAGGATTAAGTTGAGACTGAAGCGCTCATAAAGTGAACGGATGCAGGGCACAGAATAAGATACCTGAGTCAGCAACACACAGGCAATCCTATTTAAAGGAAGTGTATGGATGTGGGATAAAACACACACTTAAGAGTAATGAAAAACCATTACATATGCTAAAGAAGCCTGAGTCTCCTCTCGTCGCCTTATCTCCCCCCTTGTAGATCATTTCACTGTCTACTCAACCTGTCTCATCCCTGGGTTTATCTTTTTTTATGATCTCCTTCACATCACCCTACAGCTTCATCCACTCCCCTCTGTCAATCTCTTCATCTGTACCCTCCTGTTACCGCACAGTGACGCCCACAATTCTCCTTACCTGCATGCCCTCCTGTCCCGAGATCCCCACGCCCACGTCCGCCACCTGGATCATGCTGACATCATTGGCCCCGTCACCTGTGATTAATGTAGTGATGATACATAAACTGTAATCAAGAGATCGACAGGCCGTCAGTTTGCCAGCGGCAGCCTGACAGAAAGCAGAGAGAAGTTTCTTGAACGTGTGTTTAAATGTGGGAGGAATATCAGGCTTTCACAGAACTGTCAGCTTCATCAGCTGTAATGTTACACTAGCTGTGTATGTGTGTGTGTGTCTGTCTGTCCTTCAACAGCTCCACTGTCCCTCTGGCTGAGGCAGAGTCAGGCCTGTGGTGGTAGCTGACAATCACCATTTTTTTTTGTTTTTGCTCCACTTTGAGCACTACAGTTATTTTTCTGCCATCACTGGTGATTGAGTGGGAGATTGACCATTGGTGTGCAGAAAGGGTTTTTGTTGTTGCAGTAGTAAACAGCACTGAAGTGGCAGCTCAGGCAAAATATGAGGGGTGAGCGGTGATGAGTGCTAACAAGGACGTTAGCAATTTGAGTTAGATGGCAGACCATAGGCTCCAGACCATCGACTGTATAAAGATGGACAATGCATCTCCTTGTCCTCCCACTATCAAGAAATAGAGCCAAAATATCCCATATTTGAATGCTGCCATCTTGTGCATTTGAAGCCCGAGCCTGTTCAGAAGCAATTAGGGGATGGAGCTTTATCAAGGTCCCGCCGATACACATGCTCAACTAATCATTATTCAGTATCAGCAGTTAATCATGATGTTTCGCCCCCTTTGTAGCATCAAACAACTAATTAAACCCAACGTACCTGAACATTTTTTGAATTTGGACAAGAAATACCTAAATGACAGAAACCAACTTTGACCAAAATGTATGACACTTATCTCGAGTTTGGTTCATGTCCCATTCACTAACATGGAGGCGGCAGGATACTTGACTTATACTGTAGCAAGCCACCAGGTGGCCACCAAAACACTTCACTTTAGGAGAACCGTTATGTCGTCCATCTTGGCAACCCTTTGTCCTGTCCAAAGTCACATCAACTTTTACCTGAAAAAGTCCAATATTCCTTTTATTTCTGTTTTTGTCACCAGCAGCTCCTGAGGGAAATATCAGGTGGATGTATTGATGTATATTTACTCAGAGGCACCTTTCATACCTGTCATTCAGAGGGTCCGGACCAAACTAGGTTGGTGTGAAAGCCCCTAATAGTCCAAAATCCATCTTACTTTTTACACTGTACAGAGCATGTCTACATTATTTTCACATATTTTGCATCTATTTTCTTGCTTACTCTAGACAATTTCAATTGCTGTAACAGCAGAAAGACAAATTATATTATCAGAAATGTTACGTGAGGAAAAATATAATTAACATATAGACGACAGCAGGTGGCAGCTCTATTCTTGTTAGGGCCAGAAAAACTGAAAACGATAAATAATACGATTAGAGCGCTGATAGATATCAGAGCTCCACCATCTTCGCTGTGGGGTTTTCCTCAACATTACTGCTAACATAGCAATGAGAGAAAAGCCCTTGTCTGGCAAAAACGGGACCTTCCTGGGTGCAGCAGTAGGACATAAATGGAAAACAGAAAGTATAGTCGTAAGTCACGCTGACATCCTCATGTCACCTCTATTGTGCTATAACTGCATAATTACTAAAGCTTTCTTAAAATAAGATTGTTTCCACTCAGTGGTGACAGCAAAGTGTGCACTGCTGCCTAACCTAAATTTCAAAGTCAGCTCATACTGACACCACAGCAGGGGGAACAGTAAAACAGTGCGTCTGCCACATTGATATTCATGACAAAATGAGTCTAGGGAAATGTCATTAATTATTAAACAGGAAAACATATAGTTTCTTCAAGATGTTTGAACCGTTGGGGAATTCGTTTAGGTTTGCTGCGTATGATTAATAACTGCTACAGGGATATTTGACATTGATACAAATGGGGATGTCTGAATTACGAACATGTAGTTTGCTAAACTGCCCAAGAATATTTTCACCTTCCTACAATCAGGTGTTCAGATTACTGGTATGGAATAGTCACAGTATATAAATGAATTAGCTTTGTAAGCTTTGATAGAATTAGTCTACGGTCATGTTGCAACTCAAAACCTCTTTTCATTAGATTTACCCCCCACTTCTCACAAACCTGAACAAATAACACAAGCTTCCTTTCTAAGATTTCCCAGACTTAACCTATTAAAAAGCCATAATGGTGTCATCAGGGTTATTTTTTTAAATTCAAAAAGCTCCTCCATCCAGAGCCCAAGCAGACATTGACATAAGCAAAAACATAAAGCTAAACTAAACAATTAGCCTCTTTAAATCAATTATTTAGATTCTGATTAAATAAATACTTATTCACATGAAGAAATATATGGAAGCAAGTACAGCATAGCTTAGCATTTGTCCTAGATGTGGTCTGAACAATGAGTTAGCATCAAGCTTTTAAGACAAATTGGGATGTATTTGAGTGTTTATAAAGCAAAAATGTGTCATACTAACAATTTTAAACATAGCTGAAATGTGTTTTTTTTTAAATAAATTTTCAGCAGCTGTGTGTAAGAGGTCAGACGCTGCTGGATCTCCCAACCCTGTGAAAGCCTGAAGTCTCAGTTTACAAATTAATCAGTTTATTAATACAAAAAATGTATATCTATAACTTAACTTCTTTAACATACAAGAATGTCATTTCTCCTCTAAAGAAGATTGGAAATTGTTGCCAAAAAGTTAATTTTGGACTGGGTATTTTTCACTGACGAATATTGAACCACTAATAAAAAAATCTGCCTGAAAAAGTAAATTTTCTTGAAGGGTGATTGTGATATAAAATCATCACATGGCCAACCCCCAGTCCAGACCCCAAAGACAAAAGGTTATTATATTGTATATATGAATGTGTGTAAAATTGTAGGGTTCACTTGATATTTACCTATGGCCAGGGTCATGACCTTCAGCTTGTTCCGCACCAGTTTGACCACCATGCTCTTCTGCAGCGGTGTGGAGCGGCAGCAGAGAACTGAGCGGCAGCTCCTTGCTACAGCCAGAAACTTATCCTCCAAACTCTTATCCAGGGCATAGGCCAAGGTCCGCCCATCAATAACCAGACCCAACCGGTGCACCATGACAGGCATGGTGTGGGACGATGAGGAGGACGACGTAGATGAAGAAGGATAGATCTCAAAGGGTGCAAAGTTAGCTTGGAAGGCCTTGGCAGCGTGGTCTGAAGCACTGCAGAGGAATTTGGTCTGGATGTAGTGTAAACTCTCGTCCAGCAACAACGCACATCCCTCCTGGTTCAGAGACAGGCACAGAGCGGGCTGGACTTTAGCATCAGGACTCTGAGTTATTCAACATCAAACTGTCTGACCCACTTCACATCTGGCAGCCAGATACTGCAGCAGCACATAAGTAATCCATCATGGGTTCTTAAATGACTGCATGACTCTATTTTGAATAACAATATGTTTTTAAATAAGAAAACAACAAACAGATATGTTTAAAGGACTAATTTAACATTCTGAGAAATATTTTTGTACTTGTTAAGAATTAGAGAAGAGGATTGAACATCATTTGTAGAAACGCCACCAATTAATCAAGTTGATTCAATCAATAATTAATGATCAAATTAATGGTTAGGAATTGGGCTATTTATTTCCCCAATGCAGCAACATCAGGGACTAAAGCAAAAATAAACATATAAAATAACTAAATAAGGTAAAATCTTTGTTGTGATTGGCCAGCCCTTCAACACATCCCAAAGGTCCTACCAGAAGGCAAAAAAAGAAACAGATGGGGCAGGTAAAAATGATTCAAAGGCCGACATGGAGCTGGTCCCTGGGTCCTGGGAACTTGAGCAAAGTTCTGCCGAGGGTTCTCCTCCCTGACCCGTGAGCCATGAAAACTGTTTACCTATGACTAAATGTAGAGTGTCAGGTACACGAAGCAGCTCAGTTGGTGAGACAGACCGGAGAGATGCACGTCAACTAAACAAAACAGTAATTAGCTCAGATGAAAGCTTTCATGAAAAAAGCAGAGATCTGAAGTCTGTTTATATATAAAACATGCTACCTTCTAAATCTCTGAACCATGTAGTCGCCAGGCTCATGGTGACACCCCCCTCTCACTTTTTGTACTTTGGTTATACACTGATCCCATACAGGGCCTCTTAGATGACCAGAAAGCACCAGGAGGTCACATGAAACAGCGCTGCACTTAACTGGTTACTAGTGAGTATTAAACAGATAACCTTTACCCTGGTTTCCAGTCTTTATGCTAAGCTAACTGCCTGAAGATTCATGTTTATTGCACAGAAGTGAGAGTGGTTTCAGGGTTTTTAGCAAATTTTCTTTGAATTGGAGTTTGTTGACTCTTCCTTGTGACAAGTCAGACTTTATGAAGTCCTGGTGTGTGTAGCTCACCTGAGAATCAGCATTCAGTGTCAGGATCTCCTCCTCGGGGTCCAGCAGCTTGCAGGCGTAGGCTATATTTACAGCCGTTTCCTGTTTGTCGCCTGTCAGCACCCATATCTGCAGGCCAGCCTTCCTCAGAGAAGCTATAGTTTCAGGCACGCCATCCTGCAGACGGTCCTCAATTCCTGTCGCCCCTGCACGTGAACACAAACAACAGTGACAAACCCTCCCACAATATAATATCACATTTTTTAATGATAATTGTTGTAATTGCATCTAAAAAGGGAGGAGTAAGCTTGACAATTTCTAAGGAGGTCAAATATTTATTACCTAGGAGATGGAGGTTGGTCTCTAGGCGCAGGGCCGACTCAAAGAGCAGCTCCTCTCTTCCCTGAATGGCCGTCTCAGCCTCCAGGTGACGCTGCAGCCAGCAGGCATACTCGTCCTTGCTCAGGATCTGGCATATAATGACAAACATTTAAAAACACACACACACACACACGTTTACACACATTCCATTATCTGTTAAAGTAGTGGGGTAAGTGGGGAAGTTTCTCCTCCCTTGCCTACACAGGAAGCTCCATAGGAGAATGTGAGACCTTGAGAATCCGTTGTATCACATCGTGTTGGTGATGGACTTTGCTCAAGCAGGGACATAATGAGCGCAGCTTGCGTGAGCATAAATTAACAGCCGGGGAAAGTGGCACAGATTGCGGCTGAGTCAAAGAATGTCACTTTGGAGGGGCTGGTTTATGTGATCATCTGTGCTGGGCTACAAACTCGTAGGCCACAGAGACACATCATCACCACCTTCTAACACAGTTTAATTAGAGAGGGCGTTTGTTCAGCACTTCTTAAGAGGTTTGTGAATCCCTGTCACCTTTTTCGCAATGCACAGTGTGCGCAGGCCATCTGCAGCATAAAGGTTTAGGTAGTTCTGGGTCTTGTAGACGATCTTTTTCTGCCGTTTCCCTTTGGTGTTACCTTCAAAAAAAACAAACAGAGTAGGACAGAAGGACAGAGATGAAATGCTCTTGTTTTTAGGGAATTTGCACAAGTGGTTGAGGGTTTTGGATCCAGACAGCTTCTTCCATGAGCCACATGAAAGCCATCTGTTCTCACACCTAAATTAACCATGTACACTAAGCCTTGATACATTTCACCTAATACTCAGATTCTTCATTGACCTATGTGTGGATCATATAAAGGATAATGTGATCTAAAATCTCATTTTAAAAAACACAATTTATCTACATGAATTAATTTGATAAAATTTTCTTATTTCATGTCATATTAGAAAGTTTGAGGTATCAGGTTTTCTGCTCAAGTGTCTCACTGGCACAGCATGTTGGCCATCTTCCTGGCAGGGAGACAGTGTACCAACAGATTGGCTTTATCAGACACTGATGAACAAGCCAACCCTCTGATACCAGCCATGTCATCTGACTAATAACACCACAGCTTTGCTGCACATACACTGCCACCCAAACTGATTTTTTAAAACTGAGCAGAATAACGTAACACAAAACTGTAACTATCTGAACACAAAACGGATGTTATTCAGCATGATAGTAGGTACAATCTAAATATGTTTTTATTCACAACCAAAGCACAGTAATATGGCTTCTTCATTGATAACAAATATTCTTGCTGCTTGCAGCAATCACTTGTTCCTTTTAGCCTGAGGGGGAAAAAAAGTGTTTCTGAGGACAGCAGGAGTTTTTTTGTTTCTGACACCTAGCTACTAGGATCAGAACAGCCCAGATGCAGGTGAAAAGGCACACACTGTTTATTTTTCATCCTCCCGAACATGAGAAAAGCAACCAAAAATAGAATTTGTTTCCCTTGTGTAAAAGGCTGTCAAATGTCAAGTCCAATAGTTACTCTCCTTGTACCTCTGTCCTGGTCTCAGTCAACTCCTCAGAGATTATTTGACTTTCTAGCTGCTAAATGCTCCACGATGTTTAGTAGCTAACATTGTCTGTCTCTCATTTGGTGCTTGGCCGGTTGCGTGCAGTGGGTCTAGATGGTGTTTCTTTTGAACAAAGAGAGTGATGGAAAAGAGTTCAGTTGGGTCAAATAAAAACAATGAACTGAAATATGCTAAATTGCTCCATACAAAACAAGAGTTATTATATTTGGTTGGTCACAACAAACCACTCCTTCCACAACACCATCATATTATCAAAATATTGATCATAGCAGCTTCAATTGTATGATTTTAAGATAATAAAACAAAATAATTGTAGATGTCTCAAGTCTCAAAGAATCAGTAAAACTGCAGTTTTGTCAAACTGTCTAGCTCCATAAATGTCAGTAGGAGACTCTAATGGTTGACACGTGACATGATTTTTAAAATGTGTAAAATGTTTTAAGGTGGAATGTGCTATTAAACAAGACCTTGTTGCAAGAGCGAGACCAGAGTTCCTTCATCAGACACACACCAACTTCTAAGACCCAGGGGTGAACAGTCAACATCCAGCACCTCTGTGTACACTGTTACTAATGACACACAACAACTCCCTCGTCGCCTGAAAGGAGCCATTATAGATGTCTGTTATGAGGAAGCCCAACTCATGCCATGCTGGCTGGTTTTACCCAATGGGAAAACAAAGAGGTGAGTTGTCTGAGCGAAGGCACACCCTGTCGGCCTTTAAAGGCAGTGAACTGAGACACATGGTGGAGGAGGGGTGAAGGTGTGTGTGAGGATTTTCCCAGTGACACGTCTCTCCTCTCGTGTGCAGACCCACTCTGAGAGTGAGTGAAAAACTTCTTGGGCTGGGTCATCTTAAATTTTCCTACTTTACTCGCAGACACACACACACACCAACTCAGCTGATGTCTCTGACCCTCTACAGTTAAAAAAATCGATTTGTTGGAATGACCACAACAATAACACACACACACACACACACACACACACACACACACACACACACACACACACACACACACACACACACACACACACACACACACACACACACACACACACACACACACACACACACACACACACACACACACACAGTTCCACAGTTCACGTCAGAAAACAGCTAAACTGAGATGCAGGGGAGTGGACTTTTAACGTGCAACCATAGAGTATTCAGTTCAAATCAGTCTTGATGCTGCTGTAGAATAGACAACAGTTTTTAAAAGCTCTTTTATTTAAACATAATTTTATCATATATGTATCTATGACTTGTGGAATATTAGACAAAATAAATAATAATCTTGAAGATGCTGCCATGAGTCCTGGTAAACATGAACAGTTTATAGTTTAAATGATCAATGAATTCACAAAAACAATATTATGAATAGAAATAATTCTTGGGTGCAGCCTTACAAGCTGTGTGTTGTTTCAAGCCTTCGGCGTGTGGGCTTTAACAGTCCTCGCTAAGCACTGCTGGACAGATGTGTGGTGGCTGTGTACGGAGCATTAGTGAAAAGTGCCTGTGTAGCTCTTTGTGTGCCTGGAATACTAACAACCTGGTACACCTCTGCCATTAGGATGTTAAAGAACTTGCAGAGGATGGAACAAGGTTTTAAAAACACACAGGAAAAAATACACAAGGCAGCCCAGAATTTTTTTTCAGGCACTAGTCAACGCAGGCATTGAGTTTTGCTGCAGTGACTTGCTCTAAAAATACCAGGCCTTACATAAGAAGTTACCTTATACGTTTACATCAGTGGAAAGCATGAAGGTGTTGGCCAGGGGAGGGGGGGGGACTTTGAGTGCTCTATGAAGGCAAAGCCCACCGACCTTGTGCAGACACGTTGATCCACAGCAGAATCACAGTTTTTTACAAAAGCAGCTACAACTGAAAACAATTCATCAATTTGGACTGACAAGGGTCTGCTGACATGTCTGATTCGCACATGTTAAGATTTCATCAGATGATTTATATAGCTATGATTCATCAATTCTGGTGGAGACGTCCGCCGACATACAGCAGCAACAACACAGCATCTGAAAATCGTTTAAATTTGATCAATTCCGATTATGCTTATCGATTCCGGGTTTTTAACGATTCACATTTTCGATTCCAAAATGGTAAAAAAAAAAAAGAGGTAGAATGTTTACGTAACAAAAATCCCTTTATTGGACTGGACCGATGCACAGTAGCTGTGCTTCTTGTTACACCAGGGCAGCAGTAGTAACGCCTTGTGGTAAACAGGCAAATTTACAAAAGAAAATCCACACAACTCATCTCAGGGCCTTATCAGACATGCTCAATGTCTTTAACCCAACTGAGTAAATTTCTACTATCTGCAAAAGAGGTAATGTTGAACCTTTTTGCCTCGAAAAAATACTGGTGTTTAAATTAACCAACATCCCACCATGCTCTCCCGAGATCTACTGGAGGTGCTAGCAAGGTACAATTAGCGCTAGCTGAAGATGACATACTCAGACTCGGAGAAGGACATTAAACGATGTACAGTCTTTCAGCTGGACGCCGTGGTGTCTTAAATGTTTGGTGAGCTTCAATGTGCAACCTGACTTTCAGTCACGTAGGCAGTTCTGGCAGATACGTACAGCGTCCTTGCAGTTTCGGAACCGATAAGCAGAACGGAAATCCTTATTTTTTTACGGGTACCAGCTACTTGGCATTTTGGATTCCGTTCCAATTTGGAACCGAGGTTCGGTTCCCAACTCTAACCACCACTGAATTCACCTGTAAGGACACAATGACTGCGTTTACATGCACACTAGTATCCGAAGTATTATCAGGTTTACGAAGTATCCGTTTTTTGTGTTTAAGCGCATGTAAACATCGTATCCCAATTACTGTAACCTGGATAAGCCCTTAGCTAATGACCAAGGGCGACTGGGCCTTTTCTGTCAGGGCTCCCACTCTTTGGAACAATCTCCTGAGGATATCTGTTATTTATTCATCTATGTATTTTTTTTATTATCCCGGTTTTAAGAAACTTGCTTTTACTCGCTGGAGTACTCCTTAAGTAGATGAGATACTGGTGCATGTAAACATCTTATCCCATTCTGATCACTGCAGACTGGATCTGATTCATGGTCCGACACCAACGATTAATAACTAAATACATGTAGTTATGATTTTGTGTGAGCAACAGAGCAACGGTTGCCATAACCCTTAACCCTAAGGCTAACACACACATTTCTACAACTATCCTAGTGAGGAAATTTATTGGCATAATGAATTCCCTAGCCCCTTACCCTAACAATCGAAACTAAATGCCTCAACCTAATTCTTACCCAAACCTAAACCTAATTATAACTTTAACCCTAAAGCCAAGTCTTATCCCTCCAAAAAAAAAAAAAAAAATGAAAAGAGAGGACCGGACAAAATTTCCTCCCTCTGAATGTAGGCCTAAACTGGTCCTGACACAAATATCTTCACAAGTATGCACACACACATTATCCCAAATATGATCAAAACCGGGATAAGCCTCATGACTGGTATACTGGTGTGCACTAATGTTGGAATGGCAACAATTGAGTTCCTACCTGTGCTGGGGGGTTTGATGAGGTCCATGATGACAGAGTCTGCTCCTTTAGTGTACACAGTGATCTGATCCGTCAGAGGATGTCTCACCACAACAGACATGCGCTTCCTGGTGGAGTCGAAGCCCAGCGTGTGCAGGAGCTCAAAGCTCAGCTTCCCCAGGTGCGGCAGTTCCACGGTCACCTGGTCGGGGAGGCGTCCAACGAGGGAGCATTTGTAAGCCCTGGCTGCGTAGACAAGCGCGGCCTCGTCGGGCGACTCCGCCTCGTAGCGCAGCTCACCTTCCTCCTGGCCCAACACCTTACCGTCATAAGATGGCGGGGCGGGGCTGAAGGTGTGGTCCAGGCCTCCGCGAGCGTGCTCCTCATCCAGCTTGGTGAGCGTGCTCTCCGCAGAGGGGGAGGACAGAATGCTGGAGCAGCCCTTATTGGAGGAGCGGTTTGTGATGAGGCTGGAGGAGCTGCTGTTGTTGGAGCCTGACGTCAAGCGGCTGGGAGTGAAACGTTTGATAAAGTCCTCAATGGTCTTGACCGGGGACTTCAGCTCAAACCTCACGCGCACCTGAAGGACGAGAAGCAAGATTGATTGACGCAGCAATCAATTTGTTTTTATGTTCAGCCTTATATAAATCCTCCGAACACAGTATTCGGGCGAAACAGTATTTCCTTTGCATTCATTCATTAATAAGATTAATATATCAGGCAATAGGGAACAATCATGAGCTCAGTCATCACTGTGATTAAAGCTGTGCTCACTGCTTAGCTTTATTGTAACTTCAGTCTTATGTTCCTATTTAAAATGTATGATTCATTATTTTACATCAGTACATTAACAGAGGGCGTCAAAGGTCATGAAAAATGAAGTCTTGAAAACCACTGGCATAAACCACAATGACTCATAGTGCTCTCTCTGTGTAGGAATGAGAGATTCAATGTTTCCACAGGAGAGTGTGAGTGTGTAGGTTTTCTTTCTTTTCCCTCTTCTCTCTGTATTATCACTGCTGTGGTGAGACTGAGGGCCGGATTGGGTGCTGGGATGGATTGGCTGTAGTAAAGACTATAGGGTTGGAGAAGGGGAGGGTGTTTTTTTATTTGTTATGGTGATTTTGAAAATAATATCATTAAATATTCAATACAGAGATTATAAAAAAATAGAAAATCAACAAGGGAATAGTCCTTACCCTACAATACATTCTTAAGCTTAAAAAGTTTGCTAAAGAGGGTTTTATGATCATTTACTCTTAAGATACAGTATAGTGCAAAAGCTTCAGGCATTCCATGTGGTTTCAATGTATTCCAGCCCATGTGTGTATTAACTGTCTGTCATGTGTTTTTGTCTTTTTCACGAAAAAATGCAAATGAACAATAAAAAAATATCTATACTATAAGTGTCTTCTCATCTCCAAAGCAGTGCGCTGCCAAATTTGGTGCGATTTGTACATGCAATACATTCATATTAATAAACGGTGAGGCAGCTACTGCTGAGACTCATTAATGCAAGTGACAATATATCACAACAACAGTGGGGCAACGGAAATGACAACTAATTGTCCAGTTCACATTCTGCATACTAAGTCGAGCTACACTCAACTCTAAATAAACAGGAGAACCGCGCTTTGTACAGTTGAGGTGCTAGTGCAGCTTCAGAGTTCTGTGGATTGAGTCCAGCAGTCGGTCTGTACTTTTATGTTTTTACGGTTTCAGACAGAAAGCAGCAGCAAGCATCACCAGAGGCCAGGCAAACAGCCCATTCCAAAAACACAGTTTTATAATTGTAGTAAAATGAGTGGGATAAACGGTATGTATTCATTAATTAACATCATTGAAAGCTTGTAAAACCTCACTCAGTTTATCTCAGGTAGATCTCTTTTGTGTTTTTTTTAGCCATCTCAGTGTTTTCCGTCTTTGTGGGGGTTACAACAATCTTGTTATTCAGCATCTTGACTCTTATTGTGTGATGGATAAGAATCTAAAACATCTAAAGTGCCTCAAACGTTAGCACAGTGCTGTGTTTGAGAAATCAGCCTCAGCTTTAGTGGCATACAAGACTTCTGTACTGATGAAAATGCACCTCCTGGCTTTAATCCTTCAGCCAATCCTTTATCCTTAGGTGGTGCAGCACAACAGCAGAGACTGTGACTCACTTTGAGGTCTGCTGGCAGCCGGAGCCACAGTTCTCACACATAAAAATATAAATCATTCAGGTGCTGGGTTAGCCAGGAAGGAATCATAATAAAATGTGAACAATTACACCTAACTAAAGGACAAAAAGTACAATCATAAAAAAAAAGGAAGGAGTTAAAAAAAACAACTGAGGACATTTGTATCAAAGCCAGTGCTTTTGCCGATTTACATTTCCCTCCATCTTATCAGATAACCTCCAAACAGACACACAGCAACATAAATAACGTGTCACAGTGTAAAGCTATATCTGAAGTGATTTGTGCCTCTGAACAGCAGGACAGCGAGGCGCTGCACACAGCGAGTGGTGAGAAGAGGATATCACCTCTGAGCAGGACGACCACACCCAGACCAACAAAACAAAACACGGATACACAGCTGTGACTGGAGTGAGCACATCAAAGTAACAGGCAAGGAAACAGTGAAAGCTTTGTGCCTACGGAGCGTTTAGGAATTTTTGGGTGCATTTCCGAATGCTTTTATAGTAAGAGTAGCCAAAATAACAGTTTAAACCCTTTTGTCAAAAGATGCAGGCTACTACCATGTTGGTCAAAAGAAGAAAAAGAAAAGAAATCAGACATTAGACGGGGCCTTGTGTTAGTGCTTTGGAAGGATATCAATAGAATTAGTGCCCAATGGATGCGATATTGATGATCCATAAAATAACCAATAGTTTTCTAGATCTCAGGACTACGAGCATGCACACCAATAGACGGTGATCTGAAGATGCAAACAAAGAAATATGGAATTCTGGATTGACAATCTGCAAAATGTTAAATTCTGCTCTTGTTATTGAAAAAACTGAGTTTTTTTTCATCATCGTTTCGCAATAGCTCTCTTGCACATTTGATCTCATCAGACAATCATGTATGGTGCATTTTCACTGTATCTAATAAAGATATCTCTCTCTCCTGCAGGATGTGTGGAAGGGTCAGGTCAGCTCTCTCTAACATGCTTCAGCAGCACGGACACACACCTCACTGTCGTCGATGCAGACAATGCTCGCGGTGGCATGTAACATGTATTTTCTTTCTGCTTTTCCAGACTAAATATTACGATAAAGATCCAGCACAACAAGTCTTTTGAATATAAATGGAGGAAACAAAAAGTAATCTGTTGAAATATCTGATGAAAGTACATCACATATAAGCAAACTTATACTGCAAAGCTCATCTGTAGTTCATCTGTAGTCCCAGATATATATATATAAGTATAAACTTGGAGCCCACACACACAGTAACTTAATTAAACAAACATAGGTTATGGTTAAAGGAAATGTTACCCAGCTTGTGGGTATGATTACTATCAAAAACTGAAATTCAGTTTCTCATCACATCACATCACACGTTCCAACAGCTCAGTTTTTTTTTCCACCCTTACACATTTAGTTTAGAAAAGACCAAACAACAAAAACAATAAGAGCACCATTTAAGTAGCAGCTGGATGAGCAGTTTCATTAGCAGTAGCAATACCATCCATAGCATTGAGCCAATTCATATAGGAATCCTCGCCAAGAAAGTTTTTCCTCACAAAATGTATTGGGGATCCATAACTAAGTTTTTGATCTGTCTGTCACAACATCTTTATGTCACTATGACACACACAGACAAAGGTTATAACTAATATAACTTTCTTTAGCAGGCGTGACAAAGATTTCAAGGCCTTTGTAAATGTAAATGAGTTATTTGTATCTTGTAAGGCCTTTAAAAAAAAAAAAAAATTCTTAATGAATTGAAGATTTTTCTACTACAATCCAATAAAGGCAAAGTTGCTGCAAAAATAAAATCCAGATGGACTGGGTATATTTTCAAAGTGGACTCCACCCTTTATATGTGTCATTCAAAAGTTTTCCTTTTAAATTACTGAGTTTGTAGTATAGTCAGATGCGATTTACAGTATATATTTTAATACTTTTGTGCATACAATGATTTGTAATGCAGTTACACCAACATTAATGTGATAAATAAAAGCCTTCAGGCAGCCTATCAGACAAAATACATTTTTCAACATTCTTAACCTGAAGAAGGACTGATAGTAAGATTGTCTTGAGGTGAGTTTTACCTTCTGCCTGGGCTGGTTGGGGGAGGACACCACCACCGTGTTGCAGATGGTGAGAGCGATAAAGAAATCAATGATATCTGAGAGGTCAGAGGGCAGCTGGGACATTGGCTGACTGTGAAAGCGCATGAAGTCCAACTGACTGCTGCATTCATTGACCTTGTCCAGGAGCTGGGGGTCGGGGGTGATATCTTTCTCCTGCGGGACAGAGGAGGATTTTATCAGTGAAGAGCAGACAGCACACAGTGTGACAGCGGGACGGTGATGCCCACTGACCATGGGGCTGCTGAAGGCCGTGTGCTTGGACAGGATGCTGGCTCGCTTGGCCTCCGCTCTGCTGCCCGTCCTGCGATGGGACTTGGTGCTCTGGGATCGCAGCACCACCGGGGCGCTGTGGTGGCTGGTTACGCTGTCCCGCCTGGGCAGGGTGCCTCCGTGAGATGTGCACTCCTCTTCTTCAGAATCCATCTCCTGGTACTTAGCAAGTCTTCTAGCTGCATAACACACACTTTTCATTATTAACCCATTTGGACCGCATGAGATAATTGTGAAAAACATCTTTATGCTTCTCCCTTATAAGTGTAAGATGTTCGCAAAGGTCAGGGAAACTGCAATGATTTACAATGAAAGCCAAATGTTGAACCTATAAAATATCTATAATTAATGTTTTTATTTGATGTAGAGGCTGAGAAATAACAACATTTGTAAACGTTGCCAATTCTGTCAGCTCTTCAGAAAACCCTAAAGATTTTAGGTCGTCAAACAACAGGATTTTATTTGCCGCAGTCTTAGTGGATTAAGAGGGAGTAAAGAGACAATGACTGGTAACTGTTTTTGTGAGGTTGTGTTTGTGTGTGTCTGTGTGTTTGTGCAGTGTGTATCTCACCATTGGCATCATGGGAGTACTCCACCCCTGCCACAGTGCAGCGGCGAAACACCATCTTGTTCTCCGTCAGCGTGCCTGTCTTGTCAGAGAAGATGTATTGCATCTGGCCGAGATCCTCAGTGATATTAAGAGCTCTGCACTGCAGGTGAGAGTCTGTCTCCTCGTCGTACAGATCCATGTCCTGATGGATGAAGTACACTTGGCAGATCTTGACAATCTCAATCGACACAAAGAGGGAGATGGGTATCAGCACCTTGGAGAGGAGAGAGTGTTTATTAGAGAAAAAAGAGGTAGAGCTGAACATCAGCATTTCCCAGCCTACATTGTGATATATTATATATATATATATATACACAGAGAGGGCAGTGATATCTACATTTCATCAAATCAAACAACACCTGGAAATACAAGTTGAAATGATTATGTATCAATAAAATCAAAGGGGAAAATCAATGGTTCATGTCAATAAAATGTAGTTATAATCATCACACGAACAGCTCATAGCTAAAAGTTACAGATTACCAGTAGAAATAGGTTAATGGGTACATGTGTGAAAATTGTTGTTGAAGGGGTATTTGAGTATCTCAGACAACAAGACAGGATTATATTATGCATACTGCTTTTTAGTTAGCTTTGCTACTGGCCAAAAACCTATATAAATAAATGATATTTGAGTTCTTAGTAGCCGCTTCATTGTTTAAAAATTGTTCCCTACTGGGACATTTCCAGGCAACATTTGTGGAAAGTGGTTCGCAGAAATGAGTCATAACTTTTGGGAGTGCAGGTCATCATGCACAGTGCTTGTGCCTGGACGCGTGTTTATTTCAGTGTATCGTGCAATGTCTGGCAACACTGGTGGGTCTCCAACCTCAAACAGTTCCTGTTTGTACAGTGTAACCATGCTGCTATCTTCACTGACCTCTCATTTATTTCAGCAGCAACATTTGACACAGGACAGGGTGACATTTGATCTGACATTTTTAAATGCAAAGAGAAAAGAAAACAATAGCTGTCAGGTAGCACTTTTTCCTTTGGTCTTGATTATTATGCAGCATGAAAAGTACTTCTCTCTCCATTTCTACACCGAATGTGATGATAAGGATCTAGAGGTCACACTAACACACACACCTATTGGGGATATAATAACTACTGCCAATGCTTTTGGTTTATAGCAATGCTTGTGTACAGTGGGATCAAATATTTCTAACTTAACGTGATATCGTACGTCTTTTATATATCTGTGTCGCTTTGGGCTTCGCCCCGTTTCGTACCTGAAAGACGATGATCAAAGTGAGGAAGAGATAAATGGATGACATGATTGGTGATAAGTCTGTCCCCTCTGGACTGAGAACGTCAAACACAGGTCTCTTATCTCCGTACTGAAACATCCACAGCCCGTGACCTGGAACAACGACAGAACAAGGTCAACTCGTATAAACACATAAACGAGAAGATATGAATAGAAGCACAGCAATCCAACAAGACTTTATGTGAGATTTATCTTTTGTTTCCAATAAATCCAGCAAATGAAGGTTTTTAAATTGAAATGTCTCAATACGACCAGAGGCATTCCAACACTCATAAGTGTAAACATAACTCTGAAACAGATACACACCCACAGCAGCAAACAGGCACATGACCAGAAGGATGATGACACACCAGAACACATCTACATTCATCTGTCTCTCCAGTTTGCTGCGTTTGTAGCGCGGGCCGTTGTTGTTCAGCATGGCTTTGGTCTCATGACCTGCAAAGAGACACAACGTGTTAGATGCAGTAAGGTCAGAGGTCAAGTGTGACGGCTGGTGACAGCTACTCTGGGGGATTACCTGCATAAATGACTATTCCCACGGCCTCCTCTGTGTTGCGGATGGTGCAGCCTCGCAGCAGCAGGTTTTCTTTATAAAGTGCATCTCTTCTGCCGCTTCGATGGATTCTGTCAAGGAATTAATATTACCGTGAGTTAGGGGTGGGCAGTACACCCATGTGTGATAGTGCAGCACGACATTGATTGTGCCATACAGACTTCTTCATCGATTGTGGTCTGAATACTTGTCCTTACTCAGTATATTATGGAGTAAATTAAAAGCACATCATAATCGCTATGTTAGCCCAACAGCAGCTGCCCTCATGCCATGGGGGTGGTAATAAGGGAACAGCCAAACTGATCAATTAAAGTGTGGTGAGGTCAAAGGTTGCCGTCTAGGCTTAAAGAGATGAGTGGAGTGTCAGAATCAGACAGAGACATCAAGGCAGCCCCGGTAGAGGAATCTCTCCATCCCCAAAGGGGGGCAGTTTCATTGGTTTGGTTTTAAGTCATCCAACACAGAGCTAAATGAAGTACTATGCAATAGAGTGAGGCTTAGGTGGCATATTTTGTCTGAACCTGTGCAGGCCTGAGACAAAACTAACAGAGCCCGACCTGAACAGAAGGCTTTTCAGTGAATTTTTTTCCGAACCCTACTCAAGCATGATGCAGTTGATATAAGCTGCTCTGAGTCTGTTACCCTGTCCCTGAAATGCATGGGTATTTCTGGTTTCCCCTGATTCCTGCCATGAGTAAAAAAATCAAGTAGATAGTACCAACATCACAGAACTTGACCAGACATTTAAAAAATGTTCTCCGAATCCAGCCCAGGTCCCAATGGGCTCAGGTCCGGGATCCAGCCCCTCCATGAGTGCTAGTCCACGGGTTTATCAATCACAGCTGAAACGACTATGGTTATGTCTTTGCACTCAGGTGAAAAATAGTGATGCTTGCGGAGAAATGGAGTATCTCTCCACACCAGAGCTAGCAAGCCAACATCAGTTTATTCTGCTGAGCGCCTCAATCCATCACGCTCTAAAGCATCATGGACTTCCCTTAGCAAGAGCCCTTATCTCAGCACAAATCCCCCCTGATAAAGAAGCACTGAGCACGCGCTGCACCACAGAAAACCCCCTCGGGCTTTGAATCATTTAAGCAATTCACTGCTTCATCGCTGGCCCTTAGATCTCACCTCAGACCTTCTATTTTAAAGCTTGTCAGGTTCATCTAAAACCCCACTGTCATATAAAGACTGAATTCAGCTCTCAGAAAAGAAAGGAAGAAGTTTACTTTGAGCAGTTTACCTCAAAGGGAGATGTGTGTTGAGCTGCCTTCAGTCAGAGCAGTGTTGTAAGGGTGAGCTGAGCTTTTACTGTCAGACATAATTCCATTACTATATCAAGGATTACAAACGTGTAAAGTTAGACATCCTTTAGCTGGGAGCAGAGTTTAATCATTTCTGTTCTTCTTCCTTCAAAGCCATGCAGCTGTCAGCCTGTTTACTAACAGGATCGTTCATCCTTTGGCCTCTGACAGCAGGCCCCGTGAAACATCAGCACCGCTATGGATTAATGGCAGTGTCACTGTTCTCACACAAACCTCGTTCATAGCGCACAGTGTTCGAGAAATGGATAACGCTCCAGATGCAGGATGCCTTCTCGCCCAGAAGGCTGCGAGATCAGACTCAGTGCCACTGGTCGTAATGTAATAAAACACTGCGGAGACAATGCTGTGTCTGTGCTCCGCTGTAGCCTGGCAACTGAATACCTGCAGCATCTGGTCTCCTTCTGAGCAAAGAATACATGTCATAATCATGCGAGTGTGGGTCAGCCTGGCAGGTCCACCGTCAATTCAGAGGACACTGCTCGTCTTCTCATCCTCACACAAACGTATGTGTGTCAGAGCAGAGTGAAGAATAAAAACTACTTTTTTGTTTAGTCAAAACACACAGTGTTCCTGTGTGGGATGTTTCTTTTAACCATTATGAGCATTTCTACTGCAAACAGAGACAGAAAGGAAGTTAGGTGTAACACAGCAAATTAGCTGAGTGACAGGCACATTGTTGCAGCTAACAGGGTGTCGACAGCTATAGACAAAGACCACACCAAAGTGAAAATATACTTGTTCAAAATGAACATACTTATTTCTGACTCCAACGCGTTGATCCACATTGTCACAAGTTTGAAAGACTTTCAAAACACAACACAGTTTGCTTCCTGAGCACTTCCAGTCACTGGTTTTCACCACCACAAGTACTCGTGTCTTCAAACATGCATTTCTCCATGCTCGTTAACTAACTAGCAGGCTGGCTTGAAAGACATTAGTTAGACAGATTAACAATGCGGCATACCAGAACTTTTTTGGTCTGGCCTTTGACAGTGACCTTTGGCAGTGACATGCCTAACAAATTAAGAGTCATCCAATCTCAATTTAAGACCGTTTAAAGATAGGTTTGGTAATCCTTGAAAAAGCAGGCTAGACTTTGAAAATATGCAACAGATAGATCACACCCCCTCCCATCAGCCCTCTCGTCAAAGCTTAGCCACGCACACTGCTTGACAGCTGTTAATTGGCGGACTTTTCCATGATTAGCCAACTTCTATCGCCTTTGCTTCAGCGGTGTATGTCTCTCTGACTGAAGACTCCAGTCAAGTGCAGTGAAAGCACAGGCAGGGTGCATGAAGGCTAGCAGGTCAGGGACAGATAGATGCACCAGCCAATCTTTTCATTCCGATCAGACAAATATGATCAAAAGTGCTTCAGAAACAACTTACCAACCCTATCTTTAAAACAGTTTCAGGACCTTCAGCCACCCTGTGTTAAATAACTGAACGGTCTAGCTATTTTCCATGCCTACAGATACAACAGCCTTTGTTATGAGGTTGCAAAGAGCAGCTGATGATTAATTTTATTCTACTGTTTAACAAAGCACATGTATCTAAAAACTTGCACGGTCAAATGGGTGAAACCCTGCAACCGCATCCCAAGAAGGCAAATTGTAATCTTGATTTGGAAAAACTTTGAGTCATAATTATACGTTGGAAACTGCAGGCATGTCAACAAACCGCTGTTTCACATTATTTCCATTTCAAAGCTCAACATTGAAGAAAATTTTACTGCATTCATTTATGACCAAATTAAAATGAAATCTGTAATGAGAGTTAACAATTTAAAAAGCCAAGGATCACTGAGTCTAAACAGATGGTGGGCGTCCGCCAACCACATACACACATGGGATGGAAATACTCACATGTATCCTCGAAATCTGTTCAGGTCATTGTTGGGTTTCTCACATTCAATTATGCTGTTGTATTTTAAAGGGTCAAAATCACAATCCTGTAAACAGAAAACAGGTAAATAATTATTTTTTTCTTATTCATGCCATTTTTACAATTCCTGACCAAAAGAGCTGATGGTGCCCTGACAAATACTTGGACTAAAACTACACTCCCAATGTCTAGTTTGCATGTGCAACTTTTCAAGACTGCAATACCCACTTCATAACACCGATAAGTGCAATAATTTATCTGTAAGTGATGTCTTGTGGAATTTTGTAATGTCTGTGTCTTTTTTTCAAGTCTGACATATAAAACTCCGGCTGCATTCTTCAGAGTTCAGATGTACAATTTCAGAATCGTTTAAAGTAGAAAAGGTTACACTTAAACTGATCTTCTAGGGTCTCTCAATGGATAAATCCTTATATCTGATTGGCTGAAGGATGTGAGCTAAAACTGTGAAACAAACCTTTTCTGAATTTATTACTTTGTGACCAAAGCTCCTAACCAACTAAATGAAACTAACCAACAGTCTGAAACTGCAGCATACACACTGAAATCTCAGTAAACGTTTGCTTCTATCAAAGGATTTAACACACACACAGTTTGTGTAACCACAGGAAAACAAGGAGTGATGAGCAGTCGTCTCACCAGGTCAAAGAAGCTGCGGACGACCTGCCTCTGCTTGAGGTTGGTCTCTCCGTCCAGTGTGGCGGTCTCGATGTGGCACAGGCGGTCAGGGTCGCTGGAGCTCAGCAGCAGAACGTCGGCGGGGAGGATTTCGTTGCATCGCAGCCTGATGAAGTCTCCCACCCGCACCTCCTTCCAGTATTTCTCTAAATAGCGTCTCTCCGCTCTGCCAAAACCATGAGGCGGCAAAAGAGATGGTGTAAGCTTGGGGATGAGAGATGTGTAGCTATTGTTTTCAATAACTGGTGGTTCTATAAACAGAATCTTCAGTTCCACTTCCATAAATCTGGAACAGCAGACATGTTGAGCATTAAGGAGGACAGACTGTTTGCTGGTGCTAAAGCTGTTACCACAGACTATAGTGGTAACAATTCCTCCTAATCTAATATATTCCTCTCACAGGCTTACTCAATCTGTCCATCTAAATACTTAAAATCCAAAATGTATGAACACAACACTGCGTCCTCAGAGGACTTTAAACATACTGTATGTGGGATGTAGGTGGAGGGACCGGAACTTTCTCAGGAGGTTTAAACAAATGTTATTCTCCAACTGAAGAGAAAAGGATCTCATATCTCATATAACACAACACTGCCTTTGTCACGAGTCAAACACTTTTTGGTTTTTAGTGTCAACACACAGATTCTTCTCTCCACAGATTTGGTTGTGTTGTTATTGTAAATGATGTCACTAATCTGAGTGGAATTTGCTGCATTGGACGGGATAACAGCTCTGAGACTATATTAATGGTAACCAGCCTTCATTTCTGTACAATGTGACTAACCTAGTAGCAGAAAGATTATTTGATTAACTAAACACTTCTTAGTATCTGTTTTCACAACTGATCACTCACTGAAGTCATTATTAATCTCTGGTTCCAGCTTCTCAAATGTGAAGGTTTTTTGGTTTCTTTGTCTTTATTCTCAGTAAACTGAAAGTCTTTGAGTTTTGGACAAGTGGTCAATTAACTAAAGCTATTTGAAGACATCATCTTGGGCTTTGGACGACTGTAACAAACTCAATAATCGTTACTTAAAAAACAAAACATTTGCAACTTCAGTTTCTACTTTACAGCTGGGAACAACAATGTGCATTTATTTTGAAGAGAAGAACGGGGAAGCCTTGTTCTATAAGAGAAATGAGATTTCCTGTCACTAAGAAGTAAAACCAAGAACAAAATCCTGAAACAGCTGAAGAAACGTATAAGGTAAATATGTCTACTCCTTGTGGACACATATACATTTTAAATGTGTAAATCTAGTGAGCACATGGCTTTGTTATCTTTGACTTCACACCTTATTAAATGTACACAGTCAACTGGAACCATAACATACCAGGATCATGAATCTATGAATACTAATGAAAGAACCTTGAGCACTCCTCTTACTGGTTATCTTTGTTGAAAAAGGTCACAGCTACAGTGAAAACTTTACTTCTAAAATGAAAGCAACAGAACTGAATGGAGGACATTGTTTAAATTCTGTGTCAGGGGTTTTCTGAGCGTTTAATTATTTTATCAATGTTTATTTCCATAGATTAAAGTCAAAAACGACTTAAGTTTTTTCTGAAAACAAGGAGACTGTGGAAATGCATTATTCCTGTGGTGTAATGGTGGCCAGAGATCTACCCTTCAACGATGACTGAATGAGAAATTTATCTTCAATTCTCCGTAAAGATAAGAGGGCAGTGGAGAAGAAGTCCGACACACGTCACTAATGAATGATCTGGTTGTAAAAGAGTATATCAGCTCAGATAGAAAAACAACTAGATAAACTGCTGTGGTAAAACTGAGGCGTTAAGTGACCTGGAATCCAGATTGTTTGAGGACAGCACCAGTAGATGCTGATGTCACTTTTAAAAACTGATTAGGAGCAAACTATTTACATTCCATTTAAGTACACTTGCAAATGTGCGATTTCAGTGTGTATGTGCATGTGTCTTTTTTAGTGGCTTCACAATCTACATTTAGGAAGAATCCTCTGCTTTAAATCATGACTGTTTCCATCATTCTGACTTTCTAAATATTAGTGTTTTTGATAAAAATGGAATTTCCTTTATCACACATCCGGACTCCCCCTACTTTTCCACTTGAAAAGTGGCTCTGTGAGGATGAATATTTATTTTCCTGGACATGGGTTCACCTGTAGCTTTAGGGAAAGTGATCCACACTTTGTGTGTCACCTTGTGGAAAATGACACAAGGCTGTGGTGTGGGGTTAAGCCCAGTCAGCTGTTATTGGGCATGAGCAAGGAGATGTTTTTCACAATACTGCCAAAGCAGAAGAAAATTAAATTATGTCCAACCTTGACAGAACAACTCGGGTCAAGACTTTAGCTGAAAACTCTGTAGCGGCCGAACACTGAGCCTTTTGATTACCGTGAATTATGCTCTGTACATGGTCGACAGTGCTGCTTTTCATTAGCAAAATACACTCTGCGTGCGCACACGCACACACAAATATAGGAGGGGTCTGAATCGCAGGGCAACCCACAGCACGATACGATACGTGATACATGGCCCACAATACCGATAATATAATCAATGTATTGCAAGACAATCATATAACGATACATCATGATAACTGTCTACCTGAAGAATACAAGATGCCTCTAAAGAGTAAAATTATAACAGGATTTGTGTATTTATTCACTGCAATGTGGTGTCACTCAAACTGAGATGAAACAATGTACAAAAAAGTGCATTTGTTAGTCTTCCTCAACCAGTTCTACAATATACTGTCTGTGTTATTGTTTGTGTGCTTGAGCTCTTTGTAAGCAGTCTATGGAGTAAAGTCAGAAAACTTTGTGTTATCCTTCCTGGTTTGTCTTCAATTAAGATTATATAGTGAATGATTTTCTGAAAATGACAATCAATTTGTTTTGTTACTCTTCCAATTTGTGGCTTGTATATAAGTTTGAATGATTTGTTCAAATGCTCTTATTTTCTCGCACATTGCTTGTGTCAGTTATTTCAGAGTTGTTTAAGCATATTGATAATCCTATTTTACTAGTCTGGATGATGATGGAGTGATGTACCGTTATTTTGTCCCACGCTTGGTTGGTAGTAGGGCAAACCGGTTGTTGTTGTTGTTGAGTCATATTAAACCACGAAAGCACTTGCGTGTGTCTCAAGAGGATTCACACCTCTCAGACTGACAGGCTGGCAGGAAACAGGTGGGTTTTTTTTTTGTGTTAGCCAAGTTTAGCTTGACTTTACTTCCTATCCTGGACTGACAAGGCCAAAGTGGATGCATGACCACGATCAAGAAAAGTCAAAAAACAACCAACACACCTTTAAAACTACAGGGTCTGACTCTTTAAAGAGTGGGTTGATTGTTTTGTTTTTTAAAGTGCCCTCATCTGCTCGTGTGTAGGAGGAAGCATTAGTTGCAGAGGACAGTTTGTTCAGTGGACCCTGATGGACAAACAGCAGCATCTGGACACACATCTGGACACCCTGGCTGTGTCCAGGCCCTGACGTACCTGCTGAAGACCAGACAGTCCATGTGGTTGATCTCTTTATCCGACCTGTGTCTCCTGTAGTCCTCCCACAGGTCTTTGATGGCAGTGACTGACAGGATGAACACCACGGGGGCCAGGGCCAGCTCGGGCTGGAACGCGTTGACAACCGGGACGAAATTCAGCAAAGCGATGAAGACAAAGTAAACATTGGCGAACCTATGGAACTGCTCGAAGAGGTTCTTTGGCAGGAAGGAGAGCACCGTGTACTTGGTGGTCTTTATCATGTTGTTTGCATAGTGTCTGTTGGGGTTTTCTTCCCCCTTGGAGAGGTCGTACAGTAAGTTGGTGTGGACAGTCCTGGTTTTGTTCTCCTTGCTCTTCTTCTTCTTCTTCCTCTGGACTTTGGGAGCTTCGGACATCCCGGCGGCGTCTCCGCTCCGCGCCATAGCCCTGCCTCAAAACTTTCCCACACTTCAGCGTGTCGTGTCCCCTCACACACTCACACACGCACGGAAAAAAGCAGACAAAATGCCGCCTGTGTTATCATTCTTTGTCCGTGCGAAGAGAGCCTCCCGTCAGTCTCTCCGTCGGGTCACACGAGCTGCTCCTTCGCGTCCATGTAGACTCTTCAGGAAAACTTTTGCTTGTTTAGCTTCTTGCCTTTTTTTTCTTTTCCTGAGGATGCTCAGATAGTAGGAGGCTCAGCGCGGACGGCCCCCGGGCTGGCTGCTCGATCTACACATCATGTGGATGGGGCTCAGCCGCTGGTCGCAGGGTGGCGCTGTGTGTGTGGAGCTGCGGCGCCGCGCAGGCTGCGCACACACAGGATGCTCGTCAGCGGGCCGGTGGTCTCTCTCCACTGGAAATCTGAGCCACAGGCCCCTCCCACCCCCCCCAACCTGGGCTTTCAGTCTCCAAGTGCCACGCGGTATTATTGGAGTTTACACTGGGCCACAGGAAGCAGCAAGTACTCACTCCCTAAACACTATTTATATATATGTATGTTTACATGTGTGAAAATACGAGTTGTACCAGTTAAAAAGAGTCATTCAACTCATAAGTAACTCACGTCTGTAGCACCTCTAATGCAAAATGTGAATAATAATAATAAAACTAATAATCATGCTAATACATGCTAATAATTTTCGATATGCATGTGTTAAGAAAACACATGCATATCGAAAAAACATCTGCAAATTAAGAAAACATCGTCATTAATTTCAAAGATGTTGAAGTCTGCTACTCGTCAGTGGTGATGGAACCTCACAAAGCATTGGACTACAGCCAGATTCATGACTTATTGGGTCCCCTGGAGACATTTCCAGTGTTGTTTCTGTATTTGCAAGTTTTGTGACTTTTTGCAGCGCATGTGTCATCAAGTTGTTTTCTTCATCTGCAGTGCATTGAGCTCTCTCGGCCATCATAATAGTATTACGTTACTTACAACAATAATAACAGCATGCTATTTACAGAAGCATGAAGCGATTATTTTAAGTAAAGTCTTGCTAGTAACTTTTGTTTAATTAATATTTATATGGAAGATTTTAATAAGAAAAAAATCCGTTCCTTTTTTTAATTAATGAGACAATACATTTTTTGATTTAGAAGAAAAAATGGCAAGATACTGCATCTGTATTTTGAGTCAACAAGTCTGTTCATTCTGAGTTTTTTTTATGTAAATTGAGTTTTGAGATAATTGGAGTATAGAACATTCACATAAAAAAAACATGACTAGAAATTAGTTTTGCTAAATGACATTATTTAGTGCAGCCTATGTGCTATCCAAAGTTGAAACTACTCTACTACTACTTTGCATTAGTGATGGCTGCATCAGGAAGTCTTGTTTACTTTTTTCTAGTGCGGTTGTAATTCTTATGTTACAGTCAGGTCTAATGTAACTAAATTGACAAAACATCAGCAGATAGTTTTGGCCGTCAAGTCCATTCAGTGGTTGGTGCACAATCAGACTGCTGAAAACTTGACTGACTAATCGGTTTTCCTTGCTAGCTTACCAGCACGACTTAGTGCCAAACACTGACAGGTCATTGACTCTGTGAACCTTCTCAGCTTCAAATCTCGAAAACCTGCAAAAAGCTGTGAAAACGTTTAACCAGCTTTACTAAAACTAATAAAAGTAGCAACTAGTTGGTGAGAAAAGTTAAAACATCTATATGTTAGCAAGCATTTCAACTCACTACAGTGAAACACTTTTCTAAATAGCACAATACAAAAGTGAAAATTTTAGGTCACACAATCACCACTACAGCCAAACATGTGGTGCACAGAAGTTCGGGTGTTGATTTCTCTGTGTTTTTCCTACCCCCTAGTGGCCAAAAAACAATGATTGTAGCTTTAAATCACAGCGACTCTCTGACTCAGTGAAGTTACCAACAATGCCATGTGTAACCTTGATGCTTAAATTTAAGTAGTTAATTCCTGCTGTCTTTTTGACAGGTTCCTACATGGTATTGCAAATACACCACATTCAATCAAAATGTAGTATTATTTTATTCATATACAACTCTACCCATCAAAATAATTATATTTTTGTTATTATTCTATGTTGGTCAATTGTTGAGCTGATATTATTACCAAACGTTTCACAAAAGTCTGATTTTTCAAAGAATCATCAGATTTGAAAATATAATCCCACAAAACAAGAAAAACAGCTAGAGGCGCCTTTAAATTATGCCACTAGGAGTCATTAAAGTCACAAAATCCTACTCAGGGGTTTAAAGTTTGTTGTGGGGATTTAACATGTACCAGCAAATCACACTACACAGGAATAGGTTGCAGGAAGAAATTCCTAAAGGGAATGTGGAGTCATGCCCGAAAGCAAAGCTCTGAAAAATGAGCACCTCCAGAGACAGACTGTCCAATTGGCCAGCAGGTTCCCAACAAGAGAATAAATCAAAGGCCTATACCACAGCATCTGCAGCAGTTTGCCATGGGAACATCCAGCTGTTGGGCTAAAAACTAATGGCGGATTTTACACTGTGGCATCTTGGCATGGAGAACAATTCAATTTCCCAATGATGAATGAACGGAGTGAGGTGCGAATCTGAGACAGTAAACCTCTGTGGCCTCAAAAAGAAACAATTCAAAACTAAGCCGGGCTGTATTTCTCCACTGAAAATAGAAATCATCCCATGCTTTTTCTTCCTTTTTGCAAGAGAAAGTTTTTCTCTCTTGCAAAAACAAAAGGTTAAACTTCACCTGCAGACTGTCATCGCCTGGTGTTAGGAGAGAAGCAGTGATAATGCTGTAACACATTTAGTTTAGTTATCTACCCACATAACTCACAGACATATTTTAAATGTGTTAAAACTGAGAATGGAGAGTTGGTATTTTTCATTTTGTCACTGAGTGGAGTCCATATTCATATTTTCTGCCCCTTCAGTATGGAGTCCCTCTCAGAGTGAGCTGGCATGCTGCCCTTCAACATAAACTTGTGGCACAGCCCAATAGATCTCTTTATATCATGGTCATGCATATTTGAGTAATGTGCTCTAGCTGTACAGGAAAAAGCATTTCTACCAGCAATATATTTATTTAAAGAATACTGTCTATACCATAGAGTTAGGCCTCTCATGTTATCAGTACAAACTGAAAGACCTTAAAGAAAGATGACACACAAAGCATTGTTCATTGTACTGATAGATATACTGACATTATTATATAGTTTAAGTTTTCTTTGTGATTTAGTTTTAGGGGAGAATGAAGATATTTTCCTAATTTGCGTTTGCTTAGTCTATTTTTGCTCGTCCTCTCTTAAGTTGCAACACAGGTAAGAAGCTTAGTTTCTTCAGTTTATGTCAGTTTTTTAAGCAAATTTATCTTTAGTTTAGATCTAAATCTTAAGTTGTTGCCTCATTAATATCTCTCAGTTGGTACTTTTCTCAGCTCATTGATGTTTGAATCTAGACAATGGGACGGCCAGACAATGTTTTTTTGTGATAGCTTGGTGGCCAGCAAGGTTGGGAATATTATACTTTTAATAAGACATGTAATACCTTAGTCTCCAAAGTAACTAATAATTATTAGGTAAATGTACTGTAGTAAAAGGTTTTTACCTCTTGAATGTAGCACAGTATATTTTTACTGCGAGAAATGAAAATGCTGAAGTAAAGAACACATCCATCATAAATATAGATTTATACACTGTAGGTGAGTAAATTCTCTTTACTTGTTCTGAGTGGTACAGTATGGTCTCTTTTCAGAGTGCCCCCAGGTGGAAGGTCAAATAATAGGAAAGTGAACATCCCACAGGAATGAAACAGGAATGCTCTGTAAATGGAGCCGACTCGAGGTTAACAGAGACACAGCTGCAGTTCATCCTCTGTCACAGGCAGCAAGCAACCTGCCAGAAGAGGGCATGATACTCCAATCAGTACGGTGCGCTTCACTTCTCCCAGTGTAACATCTAGACTACAGGACGTGGGTGCAGACAAGGGAATGTTATAAATGGCCATACTGTAGGTGTTATATGACACATGAAAAATCCTTCTTTATTTCTTGTTCTTTAATGATGTTTCGGTGTACACCAACCTCACCAGTCTGAATGACCTGTATGATGATCATACTGTGAATATAAATTAATGAATCATACAAATAGACTGTTTTAGAAGTGCGTTCAGATCACATGTCAGCTTTGTTACATTTAGACTCAATTTCCATTTCTTTACCCGTGAAACTTTTAACCATTTAATTTAAGGATCTGAATATGAAATATGTGAGGGCGTCCTGTGAAATCAGAAAATGTCTCTGCTGTGAAGATGATACTTCTGTTGCTGAGACTTTTCGCACCTTTGATGTGATCTGTAGCTGTGAAGAAAACCACGAGGAAGCCATAATTGCACATGTTCTAAACTCTTCCATGTTCTGATAAGAGAATATACCAACTGTTCAGGCAGTAAACCTGATGTGATGATCTGTCTGGCTGCTGCTCCATTTAAATCTCTATGTAAAAAATGTCTTTCAAGTCTCTGAAGTGTGAATAATCCGTCTCCCTGCCTGTACATCAGCCTGGTGACCCTCTCTTCATGAGAATGGATGTTATGTTTGTCACACAGAAGAGCAATTACTGCCCAGGCCACTGATTTCCTGGTGAGTCGGGAGTAAACCTGCTGATTCGGTTGAAGCTGCAGATCAATCTGTTGGAGTGATGGAAAGGGGCTCGAGGTCGTTGTATCAAAGGTGATCAGTTTCTGCAGATGGCAAACACAACCACCAAGTGAGGGATGATTCAAATCCTCACCTGTTTAACTTCCTTAGGCAGTGTTGAAGAATTCTTATTCAGTTACATAAATTAACAGTTATTGTCATAATGTTGTTACAAATTTGCAATGATCCTCTACTGTGTTAAGACATGCTGACTTAATAATTATGGAGATCTTTATTTTAAAGTCTTTGGTTTTGGGTTATTATTCACTCAAATAAGAAAAATTATAACATTTACCTATCTTCACAAATGTCTGTCTATCTGTCTGTCTGTCTGTCTGTCTGTCTGTCTGTCTGTCTGTCTGTCTGTCTGTCTGTCTGTCTGTCTGTCTGTCTGTCTGTCTGTCTGTCTGTCTGTCTGTCTGTCTGTCTGTCTGTCTGTCTGTCTGTCTGTCTGTCTGTCTGTCTGTCTGTCTGTCTGTCTGTCTGTCTGTCTGTCTGTCTGTCTGTCTGTCTGTCTGTCTGTCTGTCTGTCTGTCTGTCTGTCTGTCTGTCTGTCTGTCTGTCTGTCTGTCTGTCTGTCTGTCTGTCTGTCTGTCTGTCTGTCTGTCTGTCTGTCTGTCTGTCTGTCTGTCTGTCTGTCTGTCTGTCTGTCTGTCTGTCTGTCTGTCTGTCTGTCTGTCTGTCTGTCTGTCTGTCTGTCTGTCTGTCTGTCTGTCTGTCTGTCTGTCTGTCTGTCTGTCTGTCTGTCTGTCTGTCTGTCTGTCTGTCTGTCTGTCTGTCTGTCTGTCTGTCTGTCTGTCTGTCTGTCTGTCTGTCTGTCTGTCTGTCTGTCTGTCTGTCTGTCTGTCTGTCTGTCTGTCTGTCTGTCTGTCTGTCTGTCTGTCTGTCTGTCTGTCTGTCTGTCTGTCTGTCTGTCTGTCTGTCTGTCTGTCTGTCTGTCTGTCTGTCTGTCTGTCTGTCTGTCTGTCTGTCTGTCTGTCTGTCTGTCTGTCTGTCTGTCTGTCTGTCTGTCTGTCTGTCTGTCTGTCTGTCTGTCTGTCTGTCTGTCTGTCTGTCTGTCTGTCTGTCTGTCTGTCTGTCTGTCTGTCTGTCTGTCTGTCTGTCTGTCTGTCTGTCTGTCTGTCTGTCTGTCTGTCTGTCTGTCTGTCTGTCTGTCTGTCTGTCTGTCTGTCTGTCTGTCTGTCTGTCTGTCTGTCTGTCTGTCTGTCTGTCTGTCTGTCTGTCTGTCTGTCTGTCTGTCTGTCTGTCTGTCTGTCTGTCTGTCTGTCTGTCTGTCTGTCTGTCTGTCTGTCTGTCTGTCTGTCTGTCTGTCTGTCTGTCTGTCTGTCTGTCTGTCTGTCTGTCTGTCTGTCTGTCTGTCTGTCTGTCTGTCTGTCTGTCTGTCTGTCTGTCTGTCTGTGGAACACATGCCTCAAAAATTATCTTCTTATTGGTTTCACGCTTGGGACGTGTATTTTTAATGGCCAAAGGTAGTGCAGTGCCGAGTTTGCAAAGTTAAAAAGGCCTCAATCAAGGTCTGTACATGGTCTGCCCCACCTTCCTCTGCGTGTAAGTGTGAATGAAAGTGTCTGAATGAATGAACACTGATGTCTTGGTATATGTGAGTGTGTGTGTGATTTGACTGGCAGGTCTGGGCATGGTTTACTTCTGCAGGTCCCTTGGACTCTTGCAGCTGATTCCCAATCACCTGATGCAGTATAAGAACCCTGGTCTGCCTCGCACTCATCGCAAGATTGTAAACTTTGACTACACATTCGTCTTGTCTTTGTATTGGCTGCAGTTCAAACTTGTTGTGTCAGTGCTTTGCCTGTCCGCTGATGACAACTATCTGCCTGGTTCTTTCGTTAAAGTCTTTCATTAAAGCTTTTATTATATGTCACTCATTTGCTGAGTCTTAACATTGGATCGAATTCCTGCCCCAATCATTACAGGGATCTCTTCTACCCGACAGAAAACTCTGGTCCTGAAGCCCCTGACCTCCCCAGTCGTCCACCGATACTTCTGCATCATCATGATATTTTCAAAATGTACCCTTAGCGAATAGTCTGTCCCATCCACTAACAAATCCAGGTATAAAAAGAGTGGAGGGCGACATTTCTTACAAGCGCTTGAAGTGGTCGATCAATCACAACAGGGTGTGGGTGAAAGTTGTTCATGCTACTTTCAAATTGTATTCACCTTCTCTAACCTGTATGCTCAGACCCTGTTTATTAGAGTTCAAAGTAGGGCCAACACAAAAAATTCTAGGTCAGTTGCACATCCTCATGATCTTCAGACAGCATGACTCGAACTTAACAATATCATCTGACTACATTTGACACAGTTCTACTCCTGCATGGTGTCCTTGATTAGCTCACATACATTTAGATGGGGTTTTGTATTTAAGTTGTTCCTGCATTTTGATGATAATATTGCAAAATTTAAAAATACCAATCCAGCACCTGCATGCTAAGAGTCACAAAGGACTATAAAGTGGAAGATTTAGGTATGCTATATCAATTGACATATTGAGATTTTTAAAACAATTAGTAAATCATTGTATATATATAAATATATATATATATTATTTGTCAGGACCACTGTAAAAAAAACATGGCGGCCTCCACAGAGAGAAACCTCTCCCGATGATATAACGTATTTAATTATAAAGGGCTCATTCTAGGGTAAAAAACAACAACAATTCCTACGATTTTGATAGTTACACACCAGTGACATCATCACTTTGATTATTTAATAAAGAAATTCTGCCAATAGATCACTGTCACCTATATCTTACACATTGGCCCTTTAAGTGGAGCAGCAGGTACTGGAAGCTTGTGTTCAAAGAATACAGGGTCTTGATTGGTGTTTAATGAGAAAGCTCTTTGAATGAACATTCCTCCTGAGACTTCGTGAAGTGGATACTGTTCAGCTTAATTAAAAAGTGTTGCCATGTTGATGAAGACGGGATTAAAATAGGTATCTTCCTTGGCTGCACAAAGGAATGTGGGCGGATGTAGCACAAACAGGGCAGAGGAGCTGGGAAACATTTTTCAAGATAAAATAACACAAGATAAAAATGACTGATGTAGAAGAGACAGATTGAAGAATAAAATACAACCTATTCAAGTTACTAAAAATATTGTTAATAATGAGTTAATTATTGCAAATGCAAGGTGTCTGCATAGTTACCATGCAACATTAACATTAGCTCAAAGCACCTCTTGCCCAAGTACAGCTTCACAGAGCTGTAAGCATGAGGCAAGAATCTTAGTCTTGATTTCACAAACACATGAGCAGTCTTATCAAAAGTTCTGTTGATCCGTAGCTCTCGAGAAACACTGTCACTTTCTGTTCTTTGTCCATGACTTGGTTATGAAAGGATTCAGCCGACTGCCTCTTGGGTGTGTAATGCATTAAGAGGTTCACTGTGCACAGGCCCAAATAAATCAAAGTAATTAACTCAATAATTGATTTGATGAATTTCCCTGCAAAATGGAGACATTTTTGCTGTATCCGCACAAACGTGTAGCTGGCGGGGCTTGGGGAAATCACAGCGAGAAAGAGGTCTTGCATAAACAATTGGCATATTGTGCCAGAGGGTAGAACCTTCTTAATTACAGGACACTGCCACAATATGACCTTTTAATCAGTGACTGAGTGGTGTATAGCTGCCAGTCTGATGTGAAAATGAGATCAGAGGATGAACGACACCTCCTAATGATCATTCTCCTACAATAAGCATCATTTACATACACAGAACTGCGTTTACAACTAACAAAAAGGAAGTTTGAACATAACTTTTGTGCGGGGGACAGATTATTGTTGCAGTTTATAGCTATTAACTGCTCTTTTTTGTACGAATACCTTCTTGTTAACCATTTGTGCAGGTATAAGGTTGACTGACAGGTCACGTCCACAGTGGATGAAGAAACGCTTTTGTCTTTAGTGGGTAAGCGTACATGCAGTCACATTGGTAATTATCAGCTCGAACATGCTATAGTTGCTTGATGATATTTTTCCACTTCTTCATGTGAAGCTGCCATCATGTGCTAGTGCTGTTACATCCGGCCACAACCAAGAGTGTTTGACCCTAAAACTGAAAGAGACTAACAAAATAATTATGTCTTTTTTTTTACCTGCTACGTTAAAATGACCACTTAAAGCAGCTTCCTATTGATTAGTGGAATAGAGAAAGACATTTATCTAACTGATTAATAGCAAAAAAGGAAAAGAGTTACTTTACATAATAAAAATTAAAACAATTTTTTTTTTCTGAAGCACTTACCTCAACAAGTTTACAAAGTGCTCTATGAAATACATGGAAATAAAACAACACAGAGCAAAACAAGACAAAACAAAATAACAAAATTGTTAAAACCTGTTAAAAATATGAATTTTGCGGGGTTATCTTTAGAAACATGTTTTTCCCTTCTTGTTGTGTGTACCCCATTTTAATATGTTTTTTATAATGTTAGAAGCCATCACAGACTAAAGTAAGGATGAGTAATTACTTCATCAGTCTTTGGCCTTAATGCCAGTCTTACTTAATGACATTTTACATGTCATTATAGGCGATCTAAAATGAAATTGCAGGATCTCCCAATAAGTCATAGAGATGATGGAAGCATTCAATTTTGAATGTCAGAAAATCCATGTTGCTGTTCAGGGATACTATGACAGGCCACTGAGGCCATAAATCACAGCCCAAGTGCACAAGATTGTGATTTCATTCATACACCCAATACTCTTTCAAAGGCACCATAAACTATTTGAGCTGGGGTGTACTTGGTTGTTGTAGTTGTTATTATGTGTTTTCAAGCTATGTCGGAACACCACAAGTAAAACCATAGTTTTCCCAAATGGCTAAAGCTGAGTGTCATGGGATAGATATAAGGTGTATGAGTCTCTCCTGGAAAACATTCTCAGTGTTGCACTTGCACATAAAAAGTGACAGAAATACAGTAAATGTGTCAAGAAAACTCCTTTATCACCATGGCAGAGGTGGGCAGTCACAGCGTTAGGGGGCTTGTGAAGGTCGGATTTGGACTGTTCCAGAAATGGTCAGACACTAACAACCCCCAGCACTGATCTGATGGACTATACTGGCACCTTGAGGGTTCTTGCAAGAGACAAACGCACCAATCATGTGTTGCTATTGTACCAGATCTCAGAACCCCAAGAATTCCAGTTCTGTCTGTGTTCGTGACATTTAAAGAGTTCCAACATGACTCTCTTGACAACTCTTACCCAGCTACACCACAGTGTCCTCTACCTGTCGTATTCACCTGTATCCTGTCAATCAATCACTTTCTCTCTAGGTGATGGTATGCACATGTGAGAGTAAGTCATCCTGTACTCTTCAAACACCTTGCATGAATTGACAGGCAGATGAACTCCATCCCAAATGACTACACACCCAAGGTTGTATCAAGTTGACCCTCAGGTCAGTATTAAGTAGACTTTATCAGAAATTATTTAAATAAAACACAAATAGGTACAAATTTACCATGAAATAAACATAATAAGGAGATAAGCATAAATAAGCATGGTGTTGCTACTATATCATGCACATTCCTCCTTCCTGGGGCCACATAAACACACCGTGTCTATTTTATCTGATCATAAACCCTTCTGAATGTTGACCTTGACCACCAAAATCGAATCAGTTCTTCTCCGAGTCCAACTAAACATTTGTTCAAAATTTGAAGAAGAAATTCCCTGCAGGCGTTGTTGAGTTATCTTGTTCACAAAAATGGGAAGTTCATACCAACAACCCACATGTAGGAATACAAAATCATACAACATTACTGCTAAACAAACACTCAACGCAATACTTCTCCTACAAATACACAGCAGTGTGGGAGACAACCATCATGTACACAGGAGGGTACAGTTGAGTCTAATGGAATATAGAGAGGCATGTGGGGTATTCAAGTGTTACGTTTGTTCAGTGCAGTGGCTCCACCAATATAACTAATGAGCCACACTATGCTGATTAAAAATAAGAATAACATCTGTTTTCACATTGGTGCTAACAAATCATTTTATGGACGCCACATGCACAAATGGTAGTCCCACGCTAGCCTTGCTGCTGTCGTTAACAATTCAGCTCATCTTTATTCCGACTCTGCAGAGATTATAACGACCTGAAGAAGACTTTGTGGTTGAAACATTGACTTGATAATAAATCACAGTGTCACACAGTGTACATCTGTGTGTTTCCTATCCTCAGTCAGCAACTTCAACACTGGTGCCCTGCTCTCCATCTGCCTCACCCGCACTGGAGCAGCTACAGTGTCACTGAAGGCTGGGTGTGGATATTTTTCAATGCATCAATAAGCTGTGGTAAAAAAAAAAGTGTAAAATGTCCCTTGCTTCACTGGCTCAATCAGATACTCTTAACATGTGGGCAGTTTAAATCAGCTTTTCTTCTACCCCTACTTTGCAGGAGCAATCATACAAGGCCTACAATAAAAAAACTCCTTATACAGGACATTTATTGGTGCAAAGTCATCAATTAATGTTTCATTTACTAGTCTATGGTCATATCCTGCATTAATATCCCTCTTTCACTCCTCACTGTGCGCTCCTTCTTTTAAGATACTTCACATTATAAGAGATGAAGTGGCAAAGAATAAAGCAATATTTTAAATTAAAAACAATGAACAGTGGTTTATATTCTCTGCAGTTTTGTGTGCATGGCTGCATGAACAAGGATATATGAGAGATATAAGGAGAGTCCTGGCCCTCGGGGTCTCTAGTAATCTTTATTAGTCAATGCGTACCGGGGGCCAGCTCAGATGCAGTGGCAGGACATTGATCAATTTGCAAGTTCAAAGTGCTGAAACGTGTTCAACAAGCCCATAAAAGATCCCAGCATGTTCCTGTGGCATGAAAAAGAGTGTTTTATCTTCAGATGCATGTGTTAAATATTCAGATCCAGAAGAGAAATGCTCAGCATTCCTTGATGGGGACGCCAGTGGCTGAGTTGTAAAGGCAATCATCCGGACACCAGTGAAAGTCTGCTGACATTCTCTTTACTGGCGGACACAGAGGCCGGGCTTTTGTCTCAGGAGGATGCAGCTCTGTTCCGCGAGTCCTTCATGTGAGGAGTCATTGCGGAGTGAAAAAAATTGAATCAATGACTATCTCTATTTCTCCGTAAGAGAGCTGTGTTAGAGCTCTCTCACACCTCTCATATTGACCCTGTGGCTCTGCTGTGCTGCCACAGAGGGAGAATTGTGCTCCTGATACACTCACCTCTGTCGGCACTGGGTTTGACTTGGACACATTTCAGAGGAGAGAGAAGGAGAAAAGACGCTCTGCCACTGCCTCTTTGCTTACAGTGAGTTTTCATAAACAACTAGTAATTTTATTACACAGCCTTTTTCAAGGTTATTTTCAAATCCAGCTGTTAGACACTTTTTTTTTTGTGAATACAGTAGAGTTTTGATGTGGAAGGAAACTTTGTGGCTTGAGACCCTTTAAAAATGTGCTCTTTGTCAAAGTTTGGCAATGTCAATCACATCATCCTTCTTAATTTGCTATACTTCAAAAATCTAGGGGATATGGGAGATTAGAAAAATGGCAAGATTGCTTACAAATCTAATAATCATTCCTGTTCTGTAGAGGTCTTCTGGCAAAAGTGCCTGAGTGATACCGAGGACAGTCAATGAGCGCACAACCACCAAGGCCCAACAGTCTCCTCATGGAACCACATTTCAATTTATTAGATTTGTATTTGGATCAGCATCAAATTGGACACACTCATAAATGTCAGTTCCGGAAACATGTCTGATTCTTTTCATTAAGATCCATCAATTAATTTCTGAGAAATCAACAATTTTTTTGAAATAAGTCTTAAGATAATCCGTACCACGTCCTTCCACCGGGTTTTATAATAATGTGTCCAGTGGTTTTGGGGCTGGTGGTTGTGGAGTTAGAAGAAAATTAAGTTACCAGACCTCCATGGCCAGCTCGATATATCTGCATGAGGCTATGCAAAGCTACGTTAGCTCCTGCTAACATAGCTTAATCTGCAACTGGTTGCAGTGTCAAGGTGCCAGGTTTTGAGTAGGAAGAACTATGAATCACGTTGATTCATATTGCATTTCATATATGTTTAATATGGATCAATGTTATAGAAGATGGTATGTTAGTGGATTTATGCTCTGGATCATCCGACGAGCTCTAAGAGTTATCCTGCTGCCCTTTGGGGCCTCACTGATTTATTGTCCATAGTATAACTTTACGATGAAGCAAGTCAAAACAAGTCACTGGCAACTTTTGCACTTTTGAACTGATATAGGAACTTGTAAGCAGACAGCTGGTTTGCTTATTTAAAATATATTTAGAAGTTATATACCACCTGACCACTTACAATCCACTTTTTAGTTGTGTTAGTTTTTAAATGCTCCACAATCAGCTAGTGGCTAACTTTGGGTATTTTGTAAAGGAGCTGGGAAAGTAATGTAAAGTGTTTTTTTAGTTGTGGCCTGAAAAACCAAATCAGTGTGTTAAAGGAACTGAAACTCTTCATAGAACTGAGGGGAACCACTGTGGTTATACATTTTCTGTGGGTTCATGACTATGAGCACCCCCTTTTACACTTAGAGTCATTGATCCATTCTTAATAGGGAAATATTGATTAAAGCAACTGCCTCTTTCCCCTAAACTCAACTACTACAGAGTCCATGCCATTACTGTTGTTTATTATATGACCCCAAAATGACAGCCTCATTCCTGTCTGATTATATGAATCAGGGAACACTTGACTTCTTCAGCATTTCGCACATCACAAGACTTTCTTTCCCCGCCTACCTGCAGGTCTCACATCAATAGCTGTGAATTCTCTCGATTTCTGCAAAGTGAGCTTTGAGGCCAAGTGGAGCTGCAGGAGAAGTGTGTGTTTGCAGTATCAGTGCAGGCTCAGGGGGTAATCAGGTGAACGCAGCATATGTACAGTTATCTCATTAATTTAAAGGGTTTCTGGGCACCGTGCCACCTCCAATGGTGGATGCCAAGGTAGTGGAGCATCACGGTGGTTATATTATTTAGAGGTATTACAGTGATCTACAGTATGCTTCATTACACGCAGGGTTAAGGGTGGCTGTTGTACAGGGATGACTTTGCTGAGCTGGCTGACTTTTTCAGTGCTGACACTTGCAGGTAGGGTGATTGCAGGGGTTTAAAATCATCCTGCTATCTGGTGTCGCAGCTCTTTTTCCAGACAGGACAACAAATCTGTGATACTCTGAGTAGAGTCTGCTCTCCCATATGAGGGGCTGCTGCCATCTGAGATTTTATGGTCAGAAACAAATAAAACCCCAAGATGTGCTCCATCATACAATTGAGATGTAGGCCTTTATTGGCCTTTTGTTGGTATTTTCACTTAAATGTTTCAGGATTTATTGTCTTCTCATCATTAATATAATATTTCATACTATACCTAGACATTGTCACGAAATTGGCAAGGGAGTGTTAGTGTCTCTGATTCATTGATTGACAAGTGTTTACATGAAATAAAAACAAACCAAAAAAATGCATCAATGGGTGAAACCAGGGCCTGACTTGGACCAAAAAATCTGCCCTGTAATTTTTGGCCCAGACGACCCACCAAAATAATTGTAAGATCATCCTTCATCATGAAGCTGCTCCCAAATACATAAGACATGATAGTCCACTGCAGTTTTTAAAACCAGATTAAGCTTTTAACTAAACAATTTCACAAGGTCAGACCATCATTGTATTTTATTCTATTTCTCTTTTATTAGTTTACTCATTTCTTTCCATTTAATTTGTATTATTATCATTTTTCAACTTTTTGTGTCATTTTTATTCCTTTTACCCTTTTTGAATCCCTCTACCACATTTACAAAACTCTTGTTTTAAACTGTGCTTTAAAAAATAAATCTTTTCTGTTTTTGAATGTCCCTGAAAGCATATTGAATCGACCACTGTTTATGAAATGTGCTTTATAAATAAAACTTCCTTGCCTTTAGTAAACCACCACTGTGGCCTACTTTCCAAAACGAGCGGAGAAGTGCGTGCAGTGGACCAGTGTTGGTGTAGGGGTGGTAGTGGGTTGATATGGTGATTTATGTGCCTGTCACACCTGATCCTTTTTCTTTTGCTCTCTGTTATCATGCAAATGTTTGAAGAGGTGTTAAATACTCATACATACCACTAATTTTGTTTACAAAGTCCATGTTTTTTTCCAGATTAAGACTTTCAATCACAAGAACAGTCGGAAGTCAGAACAACAACTTCCCGACAATGGAAATGCGGGACATTCCGAGTTGCATGTGAATTCACAATGAGCAACATACAGATGGATAGATAAGTTCATAGGGAGAGAACTGTACGTTATTACAGGCGCTACCTATTTAGATTTTCTTTGGTCGACTGGTTTTACTTATAAAAATTGTTAATAAACTGTCATTCCATTTGTAATTGAAGCTTCTCTTTAACTGATTATATTGTGGAGTGTGGGTGTGCATCTGGCGGCATTATTGGTTATTTAGAAACACTTCATTAGTCATATTCATTTGAATTCCTGCCAGAATTAGGAGACCAACACGAACATAAATGTGCAGACAAAACAGACTCAAAGGGCTTGACACAACTGCTGATTGTAATAATGAGTGTATCATTGAAAATGGTGGAGACACAAAGGCAATAGAAAGGATGCAGTGAAAAGCTGAGCCGCTGTGCTTTCCACAGAGTGCTGACAGTGCACAGTAAAGTCCAAAGAGGTTCAACTCGGAGAAGTCTAATCAATTGTAAAGGAAAAAAGGAGGAAATGCATTACAGTAGCAGCGGGTGGAAAAAATATCGGATCTTCTACAAAGACGAACATCCAAATGAAACTTAACTGTGGTTTCACAAGAACACAACTTTATTCTATTCTACTATAAACCCATTTAATTTGTAATACTATAATTACAAATTTGAAGTATCATTATTTCCTCATCATGGATTTCTGTGGGATTCATTAAAATATCAGCGACCTTCGTTCCCGTTCTGCGTCGGCTATTGACCTTGAACTAATGGTGAGTTTTCTGGAGCGCACCATCCGCTTACCAAGCCTTTTTCAGCTCCGTGCTTATAATCGACAGGAACTTGAAAAACACTGATAGTTAGTTCCTGTGCTGACAAACACACACTAAAGAACACTTTTGCTGCTTTGCACATTCACTTTTTAATTCCACACCATTTCACTTCAGCTTGAATTTTTATTAAAATGACCATGTATTTCTCCGCGGGCTGTTAAAAAACAACAACTGCTTCATCATGCAAGAGTCTGAAACTGGACTAGTAAATAAGATTAATCCTCAATCAATAAAAGAAAAAAAAAATCCTATACTATATCAATAGTTTTTTATATATCACATGTTCTTCATCGAAATATCCTATGTAGTATGTTAAACAATGTTTACAGTGTTTATCATATTAGCATTTTGGCATATTAGCACATTAGCACATTAGCATATTAGATAAACAATCCAGGCTGCCACTGTGCATTATCCATCCCATGTCTGAGGTCTCAGGCAACAAGGGACAGTCTATATGGATTATCTTCAGTTTGGACACCTCACTAATGTGAATGAATGTATCTTTAAGTTTGTGGATTTTTAAGCAAAAGTTCAAGATCAAGCATTGCGCCTTTGGTTTTCCTTGATAGAAGAGTTTAGAGCTTTTTGAGTTTACAGAACTAAGAGGGAATCATCTGTTCTTGATCTAATGGGAGAGAGTTGTTTTACACCATATGGTTGTAATTTGTTGTTTCCGGGCAGATTTTTTCTAACAATGCAACTCGCGGAACATGCAGAGTGAGGCTGCCTGCAGTATCAGTATCATACATCTTCTGAGTTGAGCACTCAGCTGGTGATGAAGAGCGTCTTTGATGAGCCTGGAGATCCAATTTCCGCCTCGCCTCCTGGTTATTGGTACACCTGCCCCTCTGGGATTACTCCCTGTGCAGCGGCTGTTGAGGCTGCTGCCTCCACTTTTGAAATCACTCATTTAGATTATTTATCCTTTGTGAACATAAAGATATTTAAACTGTCTCGTTACATCTCCAAATGTGTTATTGCCTTTGGTCTCATTATCTTCCTCAGAGTTTTCAAAAGAAGTCTTTGGTTGGTTTCTTTATTAGATTTTATTGCACTTACATGCACTGAGGTTCCTTATCCAAGAATCAGAAGACATGGAACAAAAAACGTATTCATGAATCTATAGTATTATGTTCTTATCTCATAATTAAATATAAATGGCTGTCTTCGTCATTTCATTATATTCCAACATACACATTTAAGCTTCTCTGAGTCAAGCACTCGTTTTCTCTCTCCTTGAACCATCTGATCCCTTATTTACATGCCAATTACTGAGCCAATGTAACGCCTGATGACTTTATTTTGAGTGACTCCCTCTCACCCGCCCATCTGACATTTCTCCTGTAAAAACCCTTACCGTGCACTCGAATCCTCAAGGCTGCATTTTTCAAGGAGAGTTTACTGTCCAGCATCCACAGTGATTTTATCCAACAGGAGGCTTTTACTTTCTTTTAGAGTTCTTGTTTCTGAATAAACTGCACGCCTGCGAATTTGTTGCGTTTGCCTTTTCATCGTATAGCAAGTGATTGACATTTCTGAAGGCTTGTGTTGTGCTTAAATCCTTATACCAAGAGATTTGGAGATGTTTCTGGCAGCTTGTACCTTAAAAGGATAGTTCACTGAAAAATGAAAATCCCCTCATTATCTACTCCCCACTGTGCTGATGGAGGGGTGGGTAAAGTGAAGTTTTATATGATGCAGTTTAGATCGAAATTGAACGTCGGGGTTTACGGAAATTTGGATGACATCACAGGAGCAGTATGGAGGCATTTCATTTTAGTTTCTTTTTTTTTACGTTTGAAGGCTCAGTACCCAGTTTCTTCAATTATATTGGATTTGGCTGCAATGCTGTTTACCCCTGAAACTTCAGAAGGTTTGTGGTTTGTGGACTCAAACCCTCTACCCACCCCTCCATCGGCACAGTGGTGTGTAATAAGTGAATTTTCATTTTCCGGTAAACCATCCCTTTAATAGTAAATGATGCACAGGTAATTTATAAAATGAGAGGGTACACTTTTTGTAAAGTTAGAACTCTCTCTCACTCTCTCTCTCACTCACACACACATACACACACACAAACACAGACAGAAAGCCAACTATCGTTTAAAATGTTTATGATGTGGCTGATTGGTGTATATTTGTAGCCTATTTTAATGTAAAGTGCCTAGAAGTGTCCCACGTATTGTACATCCCTAACCACAAGTGTGGGACAATTCAAGGCATTTTGCTATAATGATAAGTTCCTACAAGTGTCCCAAGTATTGCAGATCCCTACCCACAAGAAGTGGATGTTGACTTACAGCTGCATTTCGAGCTCTGAGGCTCCCAAGGGCCCCATAATTTCAGCAGGGCTTTAGCTAGAGACCCATGTAGTGCATGTGGAATTTGGTGGCTCTAGCTCAACCATAAGTAACAAACACACCTCTGTCTTTTGTTTAAAGAGTCCTTTCTGAACCATCAACCATTAAAACACATTTTATCGTTTCAATTAATTTCAATGGCTTCATGACTTGACCAAGTTTAAAACACATCTACCCCAACATTAAAGCCAGCTACCAGTTTTGATTTCAGTCAGATTATGTCCTAAAAATGTCTGCCTGTGTGTCACATCTACTGAGGTGAAGCACTGTAAATCAGATGTTAATTTGCAGATTAAATTAGAACAGTGTCGGCATATCAAGCCGAAAAATCCTTCAATCCATTCATCCCACACTTCAGCAATCACAACATTAACGCAAGCGGGGGAATGAGGAACAAACAGGCTTAGTGACAGAAACGAGATTAGGGTGATTAACGTTTGAGGAAATGAAATACATCAGAGAAAGAACGAGGAGAATAAATGAAGAATGTAGATGACTAATGAACGATGAAGGAACGGTTACAGTTTTACAGGTGAAAAAATATACCAGTATTGCCCCAGTGAGAGGCGATGTGCCATGACCTCAGTGGTGTTGATACCATAGACTGTATAAAATACATACACACACACACACACACACACACACACACACACACACACACACACACACACACACACACACACACACACACACACACACACACACACACACACACACACACACACACACACACAGCTGTTTGTACAGCTGTCTTAGTGAAGACACTCATTGGCATAGTGCATTCCCTAGCCCCTTACCCGAACCCTAACCATCCAACAAAGATCCAAACTCTAACTACCTAACTTAAACTTAATTCTAACCCTAACCCTCAAAACCCACGTCTTAACAGTCCTTTAAAATGTCCTCAGACTTTTATTGTGTCTTTGTGTGTTTTTGGCAGGTAAAATTACCTCTATGATATACACTGCGGTGAAAGATAACAAACAAACGATATTAAAGTTGTTTTGCTTACATTCGTCTGAGATATTGTTCGAGAAGGAAATATCTAAACAAATATTTGGACCATTAACTTTTGCGCTGACATTCATGGTCCTGAAAGGATGAAACCCAAGAAGTTGGGTTAGTTGTTCCCTGATATTTCTTTGAGTACCACGGCACCATAGGGTTTTATTTATCATCTAAAGGTTAAATATCACAACAATGCTTTGTGTGTGTTTGTGAAATGTACGTTTTAAAGGCTCAATATAACAACTTTGTGTTTTTCTGTAATGTAGCGAAATGTTAACCATGTCAAAACATTGCTAACTAACTAACTAATAGACTTGCAGACTATTGGCTGGTAATGGTTATGAATGTGATGATGGGGCATATTTATCTCTCAAGGCTAGTTTTCCTGTAAGCTGCCATGCTAAGTGGCTAATGTTGGGCTACTTACATGCTTCAGACAAGCCATGTCTTATGTAAAAAAAACTAAAGGTGAAAGTTTGCCTCCAGAGGTCTTCACTCTCTCGAAACGATCCCACACTTTCCATGTATAATTACGAGCTAATAACCACAGTGACCGGCTGTGTTAATGTCTGTCAGTAACTGAGTGCAGTCACCTCCTGTACAGTTTGATTCTTTTTTCCTTTGATCAACAAACCAATAAAAACTTGGCAATTAAAATGCTCAATGACAAAATGTTTGTCAAACTATTTGGGGGTAGCCCTGATAATTACTACTAAACCAGTTACAGTTCTTTTGTATTGTCAAGGAAAAAACTTTATTAAGAGTTAACTTAATGCTTATAAATACTAAACAATTGAGGGTTTACTAAAATGACACACACATTAGGCTTTTGTCAAGTCAGTACAATTACCAGTATAGATAAGTAAAAAAAACGAACAGCAGTTGAAGTGGGTTTTTTTTGGCCATTTAGGAAACCAATGGAATTCAAGTACAGTTAATATTTCAATCTTCACACTCTTTGGAAGTGCTGCACATTAGTTATGTGTTTTTGTTTGATTTGTTATGGAATGTTGGGCTCTGTCAAGCAGGTGCGCTAAGCTGAGTGGACTGCTGACAGGTGGTGTCACTCCTACGCGCTGCAAGTCGCTCAACCAAGTGGTGCAGATGGTGCGTTGCGAGAGGTGTCGTTGCTTTGGAGACGGGGTACTGCTTATAGCTCCCAATTCCTCCACTTGCAGTATTTCACATCATCTACTTCCTCCTCCAAGAAAAAATAGAAATAATCACAAGCTGCGATATTGTGTTTTATATTTACAACAGAAAAAGGAAATGATAATGTTGAGTAAAGACCAACAAAACAAAACAGAAAGTCCAGAATTCACTGAGCGAAAACATTGTTGACAACATAGCCATGTAATGAATGTGAGCTGAACGAAAATGTGCAGTTACAGTATGTACATCAAACTCCAGAGAGGGTCAAGAAATGTGAGCGTGAGGAGAAAGCCTGACATGAGATCTGCAACAGTGATCTGCACTCATTCCCAAATACAACAAGCAGTCTGACAGAAAGAAGGGTCGACATGTGAGATATGGTGTATTGAATAACTTATTCAATAAAAATATGACAGCAGTCCTAAAAGCACAATGACGAAAAAATAAATATTGTAAACTGATAAGATAATGTAATCCTTTACTACATGAGGATGGGCACCTTTTTCTGCTGACATGTGAGACATTTTTCATCTGTTGGTTTGTATATGAATTTTAATTTTAAATAAATAATATTTAATGGGTAATTGCAAATGTTGAAGAAATAGTTTGATATTTTGGGAAATATTTTCATTCACTTTCTGGCTGAATGTTAGATGAGAAAATTGATGCCATCCACGTGCTAGATTAGCCTGAAAACCAGTTAGCCAAGTTTAGCACCTCTTAGCGTAGCTTAACATAAAGTCTAGAAACAAAAAGATCCAATGGTGGAATCCACTTACCAGAAGCCCTAAAGCTCACTTATTAATACTTAACATCTTAACAACATCTCAGTTTAATCTAAACATACAAACAAATTAAAATTACCAGTTTTGTCCAACCAAGAAATTGCTATAGCATGTAACCGGCTGTAAAGACACAATCGGTTTGGATTACAGGCTCGCTGTTTCCAATTGTTTCCAGTCTTTAAGCTAAGCTAAGCTATGCTTACATCTATCTTTATACTCAACAGACAAACATGAGAGTGGTGTCAATCTGCTCATCAAACTCCAGCAAGACTGAGCCCATTTCCAACAGTAGGTTAAAATTTTATTTTAAATAGAGGCAGTGAATGACAGAATAATGGCTTTTATAAAATGCTGGTATGGATTTCCACAAGGCCCCCTGTGGTTTTAGGTTATAACGTGTGGACCTTTAAAAACAGCAACAGTTGGTGGTATCAACTGCAAGGCAATTTAAAGGAATAACTGGGGGGAAAATAATTTGGGGGGGAAAGTGCTTTTCTGTCGCCCCCTACTGTGGATAACTTGATATCAATTGTAAAATCATAATAAGAGTGATATTTATCTTGCTACACTTATTCTTAGCAAACAAAAGCATATTATCACAATTTACAACCATTCCTTCAAGTCTGGTGTCGGTGCAAATCGTGTCCAGATCATAAACTCAGAGTTTGGCCTGTGTGTGTATACCATTATAACAAGGGAATCATGTTATGTAATAATACAATGAATCATCGTCAGTTGTTTTGTCAGTCGCAATATGTTGTAACAAAGTGACCACATTTTAAACTGAAATTATGGGTACAGTTTTTATAACTGACCTAAAACAATATAAATAAGAGTCTGTGCTTCAACCCATGAGATACTGTACAATGTCCCAGGTCTCCACATGAGTCAGAACAGAGCAGTGTCATTCACATTCATACACATTCTGTAGATAAATCCTCGTGGTGATGGTATATGCGCACACTGCCTGAGTGACAGTTCTCTGATCAAAGTCTGCCCTGCTGTGTAAAAAAAAGTTCATTAGGGTCACACCATAATGTTATCTCTCATTCAAAAACAAGAATGAGGCTGAGCTTGGTTTAAAAAACATCAGTGCATTAATTGACATAATAAAGCCAGTAGATTAGGTTGAAGAGGGAGAAGGTGAAGGGGAATATTATCCGAGACCATCTGTCGATGGCGTTCACATCGGTGAGGTCGGGGATTTTGATTTTGAGCTGCGAGGATCGTCTCCGCAGACGGGTCTTCTTTAGATGTGCGCTTCTGTCAAGACTGAGGCGGCCCGGCTCCCGTGGCCCACTCGGCTTCCTGTACTGGACCCCCGTGTTGTCAAACATCATGGAGGAAGAGTTGTGAGTCTCGCTCACGGTGGTTGTGACCTCATTCCCTCCCATCTCGTTGTGGATCTCCAAGGTTGTCAGCAAAATGTTCCCCTGGGAGTCGACCTGGGCACAACAGACAGGAGCAGCGTTAAAAATGGGCTGTGAGCTAAGGCTTCAGTGACTGATGACACATGTGCAGCATACGTCAGGCCCCGGGGCCGGCGTCTCATTGCAGGCTGATAGATTACAACCTGGAAACAGAGAGAGCGGCCTTCAAAAGCAGGGTTCCTGTCCCAAAGTTAAATCACTTCTCACAAATCAGCTCAAGGACTGGATGGCTCTAATACTAGTGTCATGACAGCTATTTCTTCCCACACGAAAACAAATAAATCATTCAGACCCATGTGGCAAAGTAGAGGCACAAGGTGTACACATAAATAAATATGGTCACAATCCATGAGAGGAAGTGACAAAGTGAATATTTATTTTCCTACCCTGGTCCCACTTCGGTGCAAACTAATGACGACCAACATGCGTCCTCACACTCTCAGTACAAATCATTTATATGTATCTGTGCCATCTAAAGGTCAATCCAGAATAAAACTTTCCACTGATCCCTTGAAGAGCAGCACATGACAGGAAACAAAACAAGCAATATTGGTATAAATTCATATAAATACTTCACATGATGCCTGAACAGCTTTATAAACCAGTTAAAGTCACATTCTGTCTTATTTCTCACAGAAAAACCTGCACTTCCACATTAATATTTGTTACATATTTAGTAATGACATGCTGAGGGGAAAATTGATATTTGACATTTATTTAAAGATCATTTAGACAACCCAACAGAAGTCTGACCGTCCTTCTTCTCACTTATTTAAACATTTGACATAATTCATTTTCACTGAGGGATCTACTGAACCTCTTGTAGACGCTCCAATTCCTGGTCAAAACAATGTGAAACATAAAAGGAATATTAAAAAAATTGACATTGCTGATCTTGAATATACCTACGAAGACTGCAGGTACTAATGGAAAGACAGTAGTAGTAGACAGTAATATATTAATGAAATACATATAAATCTAGCATGTCATTGCTAGTGGTGGATTGATCTTGGATAAATATTTAATACATGATAAGAGTTATTGTAGAATTAAAGGTAAGTCCAGGACCCACATTTTTTAATTTCGGGAAAAAATATTATGTTAATTTGTTTACATACAAGTTATGTTATCATAATTATGATAATGAGGATGTTTTAGTCTGCATTTGTATGTCTCATTGCAGGATTATGCAAAAACAACTCAACTGGAGCGGTGGGTCATATTCAAAGGAGGAATACAACATTTTGGTGCAGATCTGGATTTGGGGGCTGATCTAGGATTTTCTACTCTCTAACATTGTGAGATGTTGCGTTTTCGTACATTTTCATTGCTTTATGTCTTGATAGAGGTATGAAGTGTCTCTGAGTGTCTTTCTAGGTATGAGTTTCTAGTTCATGTTCAGTTTTGTTTTATTTGAGTTCATTGAGTTCAGTGTAGATGTCATTACCCAAAATGCTCCATAATCAGTAGAGTGAAGAATACAATTCTTCATTATGAAGTGATTTTCTTAGTTTAATAATTTACTGTATAGGATATATTAAATGACTTTTCAAGTTAATATTGCAGTGATAATGATTCTCAGTATTGAGCAGCCCTGCCAACAATTACGAAGTAGAGAGGTTGATGACTCCTGCAGTATTACACAACAATGCAGACATCTACATGTATCTAAGAATAACATTTTGGTTTGCATAATTAGAAAGCAGGTGAAACATGAGGACAATACCAAGGTAAATCACCACAGAGGAAAAGGCAACGTACAGGAATTTGTGATGGTGATGATGACGGACATGGCTGCTGGGGATAAAGCACGTTCCTCCGTCACACGAGGAGGTCAAACTTTGCCCTGCAGCAGCGAAGTTTGGCTTGAGGTTTCACAGATATGACACAACAGGAAGTGACAGACACTCACCCGTTGTGAGGGATGACGCCCTTGTACCTGATTGGACAGTTTAACAGATGAAGACTTGCAATTGCCTCCTTCCAGAATGGAAGACTATCCAGGAAAAACAAAAACACACGCCTTTGTCTGAGCTGTGTTCTGGTCTGAGAGAGGATGCTATGAGGACCAGTCAGGCTCGGATGCGACAGAGACTTGGAAATGATTTAATCTAATTTTAATTATATCCACCTAAATTTGAACGATATAGGAAAAGACTCCAATGCAAATTGTATCTTCATTTCAATGCTTGAAAAATAATCATTGCTGTTGACATCGTAGTTAAGATATAATGTAATTATTTACAGGACTTCTGTATCTAGAAGCTGCTGGCCATGTTACAGTATAAAAAGATAATCTGCACTAAATGAGTTGGTTGTCAATAAATTCCTTACACCTCTGACAATACTCTTTCATGGAAAACCAAGCTTCATTTAATTTAATTTGCACAATATACTGAATATCTATATACCACAAATATTGCTATTGATCTCATCATCCTCATCATCATACAGGTTGACATTGCTTGTGTAACTCGTGTGAAATGAAGTGTGACTGGTTTCCTCACCTTGGGCCTGTCTAATTTGTTGCGCTCATTTATGACCTTCTGTGCCTTCTCTGCCAGCTTCTTCTGCATCTGAGGACCTCTCCCAAAGAAGATGTAGTTGACAAAGGCATATTCCAGCAGAGCCAGGAAGACGAACACGAAGCAGCCCATCAGGTACATGTCGATGGCTTTGACATATGGGATCTTGGGCAGAGTCTCTCTTAAATGGGTGTTGATGGTTGTCATGGTCAGGACAGTGGTGATCCCTGAAAGAAAAAGTAATCTTAAATATTTAGGTACAGATTCTTTTGTTCTGTCATGTAAGAGCCTGAGCGCCAGTGAACTTTGCTATATGACACATTTTTATATGCACAAAGATTTATGTCTTAGCCATTAATATACGATTAAGATACAGATAAGAGACATTTATTTGTCCCAAACACATGCACAGACATGCACAAGCACACTCATGCAAGGAGGGAAATTTAACCTCTGCTTTTAACCCATCTGGTGCAGGACACACAGAGCAGTGGGCAGCCATGTACGGCGCCCGGGGAGCAGAAGTTGGGGGAGTAAGGTGCCTTGCTCAGGGGCACTAGACAGGGTAGGGAGAATCCTCTTTTTTTTTGGACAGATCAATCCAGGTTCGTCTTTTTGTTGTTTCTCCGTGGAGTCGAACCAGAGACGAACCAGAGACCTTTTCTGCCCATAGTCCAAGTTTCTGCAACTAGTCCACCGCCTCTCCCCATTATGCAGATGTATAGGTATAAAGGTGAAGGTAAAGGTGAATTTATGTAAATGTCTATTAAAATGGTATTTTTTCCAGTTATACTATTCTGCTACAGCTACAATACATAAAGTTGGGAGATGTTCAAAAGACAAAATAAAAAAAAAGAATAGCCAAAACTAAGCTGTGATAGGGAGATATAATCCTGATATATCCACAGGATATATGATCTACAACTGATCTCTGAGTAAAATACTAACACTGTACCTACTTAATGCTGAAATCCTAATCATTTATGAAAGTTAACACAACAAAGTAGATTGTATTCTGGTTGGACAACCCTGTTTGAATCAACCTCTGTCGGATGATATCAGTGATGTGCCAGTCAGAGCAGAGTGGACACCAGCTGCTGGGATGTGAAATCAAATGATTTACTAAGCAGTCAGTCTAAAGGCACACAGGTCACGTTGCTGCTGATAAGACTCTGTGTGAGAAGAACAGCATGCAAAGGAAACAAGTCTCTGTAACCTCATATTTAAATATAATTAGAGGAGTGGAATAAATTGTCATGGCCCAATCCCTAAAATTAAGGTTTACTCATTAGAATTATATTAACTCATTAAGAGAGAAGAACTTTATTTGTATGTCAAGGTCTAAACATGAGACATATGAGTCACTTTCATCTGCTGCAGATACAATTCTCTCCAACCTGGTTATGAACCTTCTCCTTTCTTTAGATGAAACTGCTCCACTACATGGTTTACAGCTCAGAAAAGACTCAGCAAATACAGCAGCTAAATGAACCGCAGTGTCGTAACGCTCTTGATATTGTGCATAATCACTAACAAATGTGTTTTGTTTTTAGTCTCCTGGATGTCGCCAGCCTGGACAGTGTGTCTATTTCTGTCAGGCTTACATAATTAGACGAAAACTGTTGCACTGTACTGTATGTGTGGGTGTCAAGAGAGCTGTAGGTACATGGCATCGATTTCTGCATATCAGAGGCAAGAACAAGAATCTAAAGCCTCTTGGAGCTCAGAGGAGATGGTTTCTCAACAAACCCTCAATCAATTTCAGTGCAGTACTGTGGATTTTACCCCTGACATCACATCAGTGATACTAGTACATGGGCGGGTAAAGAACTGATAATGCCATAGGGTGAATTTTGGAAATCTAGGAAATTTTTTACCATTTTGACTTCCGCGACCTTTTCCAATATATGTTTTACATATTAGCTCAACATATTAAGAAAATGTATTTTATTTAGAAATGACATAAAGGTATATCAACGTGTAAAAGTAATCAATTTTTCATAAAGAACCCTAAATATCTAAATAAAGAATCTATAACATTTGTTTGAAACATTCTATTAAAGGTGTATCACATTTAGAAAAAAATCCAAATCAACAGCAAGCAACCAAAACTGATTATTCTTTCTGTAATCCACCATTAGGTGAGAGACCATCATCATCATGGATCAGCCCATTGTCTCCTCCACATGTTTAGTTAAACCAAAGGCTGCAGACCACGGGACAGACTCTTCTGTGCTTTGTGGATCATCTCTGTCCTAGAGAGCAAACTGATTATGTGCTGGTTATCAGTTGAAACAGACAGGGACAGACTGTATTTACCATCAATGCTACATCTCTTTGGTTTGTCATTTTTTTTTACTTTAGAAAGTCCCTAAATGCATTCAGGATAAATATCCTCTCAACCATGATTTATAACAACTCTATGTTAAAGTGATGTGCATTAGGCTGCCGTGGGCATTTAAAGAGTTTATAGGTAGGTGTTTTGTTCGCAATCCAAATCAATACATGAAACGAAAAGTAAAGTATAACATACACCCCAGGTATCAGCATGTCTAGTGTCAAGGAGGACATCAATTAGTTTGTGGGGTTGTAGGTTATCTTAAAAAAAAGCTCATTCATTCATCATATATGCTGTACCTCCCTAGTATTGTTTTTTATTGTTTTTCTTATGTGTGTTGTATTTATTGTGTTTTAATGTTCATTGGATGCACCAATAACCAGAGCAAATTTCAGGTAGGTGTACACCTACTTGGCAATAAATACCTTCTGATTCTGATTTAGAACCACCTGAATGCTAGAAGAATGTAAGGTAATGTTAGTAGCTCTGTCCTGCTCTAAAATTTGGGAACTTCAAAAAACAGTATACCACGTTGGTTAGCACACATCCTAAAAATCTAGAAATCAAATACATATACATATAAAATACAATTCTCAAAATCATATTTTAGCCATAATTGTTCCAAAAGTAAAAAAATTACAAGTAACATCTAAATATAACCATGTAAAAAAAAATAAAACTGCCTTTTGGTTTTGTGAACTTGGTCAAATCAATATCCTTTGGGCACATGGGGGTCACATGTCTCTGGCATGGCTATTTTAGTCTGGGGCTGAAAAGTTTGGGAATCTCTCTTCAACATGGATCATAACCTCATGAGGATGCTACAATTTGGCCTGGAAATAAAACAGCTTTAGCACAGTTTTTTAAACAGGTGTATGATATGCATATTAACCTGTTAACTAGGTTCTTACCTTCTTATCTGTTGTTAGCTTTATTAGCCAGCTACAATAAATCTACCAAACTAATTGTTTGCCTGCTAGAGATGAGAAACCATTCAGCAAATGGTCAATTACCTGATATAAATCTATAGACCAGTGAGAAACTAAGTAAATATACAGTATGAACTCTTAATGTCCCACATTAAACATAAATTCCCACTTATCTAACATAAGCCTCATAGATATACCTACATATGCAGCCTAGTTATGGAGATATTCATGCCACCATAATGGTGGAGAGGAATGAAACCTGGAGCAAATCATATAAAGATAATTGAATTTGGATTTGGATAATACACTAAGTGTAAATGGTTTCTAAATTGCATTGATCTTGCATTGTCTCAGACAGTGGTTTTCTAAAGGAGGAGGTGTTACAGCAGTTCAACCAGAGGAGTGTGTCCCCTGAACAGGTCTGACCCTGGAGAGGTGCTTCTGTATAATCAGCCTCATCCTTCTTATCACAGCTGATGTTTAAGGAATGCTGCAGGAAGCTGCTCTTTCTCGCTTGAGTGCACAGATGATGAATGAGGATTTCCATTAAGGCAAATATTTCAGCAGAGATCAATGCAGTAGAGAGGAAGTCGGGTGTTTTCCAGCGAACTGAACCTCAGATCTGTTTCAGTCCCAGAGGCCTGTGGAAAGTGCGAGTAGTCACTCTCCTATTTCACCATTGAGCATCTGACTCAAACAGACTCGAAGCACAAACGTAATTGTACTTTCAGTATGTATAATTTTTCATTCTGTTTTATTTTTGTTTCTTATTTATCTCAACATATGACTAACGTGGGAATAATTCACCACTAGCATGTTATGTCATATCACAATCTTTTCCTGCCATGCCCATGACCCAGGGATGGGTCACAGAGTTTTAGTTCCAAAGCCATAATTTCTTATAAAATAATTTGAGTTATTTTAATATTTTTCTACTAATCCATTTATGACAGCAGGACAATTTTTTAAAGTTCAAGCTTTGAATTGGAACCAGATGTAAAATTATAACAATGTGATGCATCTCTTTGAATTTGTGATTATTAGCTACACCTTTCACATGACACATCATAATGTGATCTATTGTAAATATAACATATTCACTAGTACTGCTTTAACCACCACCAGTGCACTAATCTGAGGCCTAAAAAGCAATTTCTCAATACCTCTGTGATTCCACTAACTATTGGAAAAGGTCCCATCCCCTTGTTATGATCTGTGTTTGCCAACAAGGTCTAACCCATCATCCTGTCAGGTCACAGTATGGTAAACTTCATGAGCTTGACATGAGCTCACAGCAGACGCTTTATCCACACTGCAATGCCTCAGAGGACGAGGAAAGGCCATCAATCATAGGCATGGTCCATGAAACAAAAGTCACATTTTCTGCTGTGTAGCCATCCATTCAGAGCATCTCATTACCTCCCACTTAAATGTCATCTCTTTCTTTTATGTCTATCTCCTATTTTTAATCTGTTCTTTATGACCTGTGTGACAGCGATGGTTCACAACTGCAGCAAAGTACCATCAAATCTGTGGTTTGTGAGGAGAGATTATCAAATCACAAACTGAAGAGAAATGTGGAGTTAGAGCAATTAAGAAAGAATAAAAGCTTGGTATTATTTATTAATAGAACCCAACCACTTTATTGGTTGGCCCATGAAATGTTGGCATCTGCATTTATGTTTGCCGATATGAAAACTTTTATTTTACTGAATAAACTGTAGAGAAGATGTGCAGTTTGTTAACATTTTACTTATATTTCAAAATTTGAGGTCTAGATATGTGGTTAGATGTGTGTTTTTTATTTTTTTTAATATTTATTCAAAATAAAGCATACATACATTGTATGATTAAACTGTAAAATATCAATATAATATATGATATACATATTATTAGTGTAATGGTATCAGAAAGTTATTCTAACTACCTCATTTTAGTATCAGCATTAAGCCCAATAATCAATTTTATGATATAGTAAAGCATAGTTGTTAACACATGTTGCCACACCCCAGTGACTTTGCACCTTTTTTCACAGATAAAACAGTCTGTAACTCCATCTCAGGCAGAATTACTGTGTAGCCTCTCCCTCTCACATCAGACCTCTGTATAGTTAATTTGGCATATTTCCACCACCTATGCAGCATAGACAGAAAACGTTCAGCACCTAAAGGCCTGCTACCCGCTGCCTTGACACTTCTTTAAAGACATTTGAACTGAATAGTACCAGATATACAACAGATAGTCAATAGTTGTCTTCAGTCAAGGCTTCTTTTATTTTCACAGGCCCCGTAGACCATAGTTATTCAATCCCTTTTTTTAAAATCCATTCAGGATTCCTTAGCAATAAATAACTAAAGCCCCATATCAAACATACACTTTTAAGATGGATCATTGAAAAGTCTGTGTTCAAGAAAATTTATATTTTCTTGGTGCAAAACAGTTTCTTCAATATTTTTCAGCCTGTGCACACGGCAGCAGTAAGACTGCAAATCAAGTTTTGTCTATCAAGAACACTATAGTGCCATGCTATATTAATGTCTCCTTTTTTTCTAAGATAAATATTTTAATTTGATAGGAATAATTGTTCTGTTAGTTTTAAGTTTTTTAAGAAAATAATTTTGACTTGTTGGATATCCTAGTATCTGTCGATATCAGATATCCTAGATTGTCACTGTTCACGAACCATACACTCAAACCATAAAATACAACAGTCTATCTGAAGGTGAAACCACAGACCTGAGGTCAATCTACTGGACACATCATACCTAATGCAACTCTGGCAGCCGAGGCATCATAATTTATCCAGAAAGACACCCAAGACAGGATGGTGATGAGGATGGAGGGCATGTACGTCTGTAGGATGAAGTATCCGATGTTTCGCTTCAGCTTGAAGCTCAGAGACAGTCGAGGGTAGGCACCTGCAGGAAAACAAGTCCAATGTGAACAGGGACACAGCTTAAACCTTTAATTCAAGAATATTGTTATGATTTATGTGGCAATGGTCTCATGAAATGGTTTCATCACCTTAGAAAGTGTGGCCTGAAATGCAAATCATCTGATACAATTTAGACTTGAGATATCTGTGCGCAAGGACCACAATATACAGTACAGAGCAAAACATGACCACACAGACAGGTTATGCAGCTATCAATATTAGGACATTGCATTAAGGAATAGTTAGATATTATTATTATAATGTCTGTTTCATAAATTGGATATAAAGATAGATCACGTGTTTCCACTTTCTTCCACAGCCCACTATTGATGATGTAATGTGGAGCCAGTCTGCGGAGTAGCAACCAGGGGACCAGCCGAACAATCACAAGTCAGCCTCAGCTTTCAATCATGACAATTTACTCTTTAAACTAAATTACTAATGAAACAAATTTACTGGAATAGTTAACACTTTATCAAACATCAGTGTGATACGAACTACCTGAAATGATTTCTTTATTATGACTTTTCAGCTGGCCCCATGTCTTCTCTGCCAACATGGAGGAGACAGGGACTATGACCGATACTGCAGCATGCCACCAGGAGGCGGTCAAGACGCTTTGGCTTCACTTTTGGGGAGTTGTCATGTTGTCCACCTTTATATAAAGTCTATTTCCTGTATTGTGGGACTAATAAAGGACTTCTAATTCTTATAATAAATATAATGTGATTTAATGATGAGATGTTAAATGTTGATTCCTTCTGACAGAGCCAGGCTAGCTCCCAGTCATAATGCAAAGCTAATATCTAACCTGCTGCAGCTGTAGTGTCGGAATTTAACAATTACAGTATGAATATGTGAGTGTTGTCATCTGTGTTTTGTAAATGTGTACCCAATCATGCCATTGTAAATAGAAAATGTTAAATATTACAGACTTGTAATCAGCTCTCTCAGTATCATCCCCCACAGAATGTTCAGTTAAAATATCCATTCTCCTTGTCACTAATTCAGCAGTGGGAATAATCACCGTTTTGGTGCCTCTGAGGTTTTGTTTTACAGGAGAATCATTTGTGCTTTCTGCTTCATGAATACATTACACCGCTGTAAGTACAGCCACCTTTCCTTTATCAGGAGCTTGAAGAAACAAAGGGATAATTGCCTCCTATCCCTCCACAGACATGCCTCTCAATAATTATTCCCAGTTCTTGTGTTCTAGTGTGAGAGGCCATGATATGATGAAAAATCCTTTAATTAAGAATGTATACACTCTTGCAGGAAAACAAAACACAGGAGATCTGCTGACATTTGGGCACCTTCAGGAAAAACCTTAGAGACTTTTCCCTCTCAGCTTCTGACTAGGACTGATGGAATACCACAAGAAAACTAGTTTTCTACTACAACACAACACAAATGCAAAAGTCACACAACACAAACACTGCCACAATTGAAGTGAGTTACATTGGATGTTATCAATGAAATGAGCAAAGTTACTTATTTTAGATCTTATTTCAGAGCTTTTCAAATGACATAAAAACACCCCTGAAGCAGAACTGCTGAGTTTTGAAGCAATGAACTCTTAATAAATTATTTCATGGGATGGAGAAATGCTAGAAATGTAACATTTCCTGCCGCTTTAAGGGCATGGAATTGAACACGAACATTGATGCAGTGGGATTTCAGTTTGAAATATTTAAGCAAAAGAGGCAAAAGTGCTCCGCAAGATGCTATCTCATGGATTTGATGAGAAATATAAACAGTTATGTGTGAACTGAATAGCATTATTTGGATTTCTGCCCTCTTCCAGGATGACTCTTCACTTACCTGTGGAAAAGACCACATTCCTCGACACCAGTTTGTAGTCCACTATGGAGAACTGAGGCAGCTCGATGCGCGTCACCCCCGTCACTGCAGTGTCTCCTCCTTTCCAGTAGAACTCTATATCATCTGTTGTGTAACCATCTGCAAAGAGAGACATAGATGACGAGGTGAGACGTGATTCTTATGAGTGAAATAGCTCTGAAATTATAGTCGCCTCATTTTGTAGTATTAATCATGTTTTCTGTCTACTGTAGCTGCGGTTGATTTACAAGAAAACCTTAGAATCACATGGACAAGTGCTGCTTCAGATGTAAATCTTTACAGGGCTTTGTGTCCCTGCCGGCAGACACACATACCAAAACGCATGGAATCCTTGCATCCATGCAGAGTTAACGGCAGCACAGAGAGACATATCATCAAGATTTATGAAGTTGGACAAATTATGACCATTCTCTACTGTGCTGCTCCACTGTCTGGTTAAAACCTCTCTGTATAGACCAAGTGGCTTTGAAGGAGAGGGTGAAGCAAGCAATCTCCCTGAGATACGACGTCTAAATAAATCGAAAGCAATTCAGCAGTCGGTGCAGTTTCTGTCTCCGCGAGATGAGGAGTGTGAGAACTTTTTACGACAATTACAGTGCGGTTCATATTTGTAAGTGATGAAAAAGTAGAGCTGTCCGCTGTATTTCTTTACGAAGCACAAGACGTGGAGCTAAAACTTACAACTCTCAATTTCCAGGGTGCAGTTCTGTTCGTCCAGTGGGTATCTCCTCAGATCCATCATGCAGGCTGCTGTCGTCGTGATTCTGAACCAGAACAAAACCAACAGAGGTCGACTTACTTAACCGAATAATTGTATATACTCAGTAGAATTTAAGGAAACTGGTTACCTTACATATAAAGCAAGGCCAACAAAGGAGGATCAGTTCAAATATTATTATTTTTTATCCTAACAAATTGCCATTTAAAGCCAATGACAAAAAGTAAAATTGAATCAAACAAACAAAACCCATTGAATAATTTTGAATAAATAAATAAATAAATAAATATTTCTCATTGGGCCACTGTTGGAGAAGTTGACAACAGCAGTGCTCACCTGAGGCCGTAAAGAACAGTGCCATCTGGGTGGAGCCGAATCATACGGTTCTTTACGGTCACACCATGCACAAAGGACTTCTTATCATTGAGGAAATAGGTGTCAGGGACCCAGAGCTGATCTGCTACTCTGTTGTCCAGTGTCAGGTTGAGAGGAATCCCTGAATAGGCCAGTCTCTTATCTCTCCAGTACTGCTGGAAGTACATGGTCAGTGTGTAGTCCTGTTGGAAGCAAAACAATAAGTCAGGTGGCTTTACTTGCAGTTAAACATGAGTCAGTGATATTTATTTCTCGAGGCCATTGTAGCCCACACTGTCTGAACTGAATGTTTTTTTTCAGCCCACAGTTTAGGATGGATTTTTAAAACAAAGACAATATTTAACTCCGATTCTCATCAGTCTGTCGACAGCAAACGTATTTCAAGACCTGCGTCAATGACAAAATCCTTCTCTGCTGTTCTGTGTGCAGGGATGGATGGAGCGATGGATGGATGGATGGAGCGATGGATGGAGGGAGGGATGGATAGATGACAGACAGACAGACAGACAGACAGACAGACAGACAGACAGACAGACAGACAGACAGACAGACAGACAGACAGACAGACAGACAGACAGACAGACAGACAGACAGACAGACAGACAGACAGACAGACAGACAGACAGACAGACAGACAGACAGACAGACAGACAGACAGACAGACAGACAGACAGACAGACAGACAGACAGACAGACAGACAGACAGACAGACAGACAGACAGACAGACAGACAGACAGACAGACAGACAGACAGACAGACAGACAGACAGATAGATAGATAGATAGATAGATAGATAGATAGATAGATAGATAGATAGATAGATAGATAGATAGATAGATAGATAGATAGATAGATAGATAGATAGAAAGAAAGATAGATACTATGGTATATTATCAGCCATATGTGCTATGATATGAACCTATTTTAATAATTTACAACAGTATCCATCAAACACAAAAGCTTTTCCAGGCCATTAATGGGCCTCTTTACTAGCTCACTTTGCTCGGCCTTGTTCTGCTGACTAATGTTCTCTTAAATAAATAAGCAGGTCTCAAGAAATAAACAAAAAACTTGGCGGCACTAAAAATGCCTACATTTCAATTCTCTGGTGCGACGGTATATTTATAATGAAGTGGTTTCGAAAAATACCCGGATTTCCTTGGACATAAAAATCCATATGTCTTTTTTTTCATCACTGAACTAATAATTAGTACAAGCTGGTCTGTGTTGTTCTTCATGTCAGAAACTGCTGACACTGATGTATCGTATATGGACTGTACTACCAATGTGATACGACTGGCAATATAATATAAAATATTATGATATAAAAGAACATGTTAAAAGTTACCTCAAGTAATGTCCTTTATACTGAAGCTGCCAGTTAAGAGAAATGAAACGAAGAAGAAAACGGTGCATCTGACCACAGACGTGGGCCACAGACATCTTTCCAATACATCAGAGTGAGTAGTGAGTATATCCTGAGTGTCTTTCCAGAATATCCCTGCATGGCTTCAGACCTGGCTGTTTTACTTTTTTTATTCTCTGCAGAAATGCCTTCACCCTCCCAACTCTCTGTGACCTCCTGTGAACAGAAGATGCCCTCATTACGCTCCCACCCCCTCACAGCAGAGGTGTGGGTGGGGTGAATCAGCTTTACACAACAGCTCTTACTCTACAGAGATGGAGCTCATGTAGAGGAGCAGCCCTCTCACTCAATGTCTGGACCGCAACTATTTCTGTCTCTTTTACATCTTCACATCTCTCCTCAGCTGTTGTCCTTCCCTGCCATAAACATTAGCAGCTCAAAAACAACACTGTCTCGATGGACACAAACAATGCAACCTCCTGCTCCACTGCAGTACCCTGTAATACCTGCAGGGTCCCACAGGGCTTGAACCATGCCTCAGTTTATTTCTCTACAGGGAGATTAATGTTGGTACACAGGGAGCTTTCCTCTGACAATCACACTGGATATCTGGATATCTGTAACTTTTTAAATGAAAGGCACTGGCTAATCTGATATATACACATGACAGTTGTCTAATTATTTGAGGAACACAATGTGATTGAACAATGAATGATATTAAATGTATTCAATGATGTTTTGGCTTCTCTAAAAACTATAGAGCTAACAGTATGGAAGGACTTAAATGTGAACCTTACTGAATCAGGAATGGTTCATGAATGTTGAACATATAATTGGCTCGTCTTTGTAAATTGTGGTTCCCTGATTTAGACAATTCCTTGATCTGCCACTGCCGATATTCTGATCTCCTTAATACATACATATTCCGCCAAAATTACCAGTCACACTTTGTTTTCCTGGTTATAAAATTACATTTGCATTTAGAATAAATTCTGAATGCAATGGTCACAATATGATTTATATTTTAATTAATAAGCTTGTTTGAATATTGTGGCTAGTTGAACCAGTTCAAATCAATATCAACAAATAGTAAAAGCTGAATCAACAAAATATATATAATATATATACAACTTGGCAGGAAAAACCTGTTGGAGGCACTTAGCACCATCCTGTCCCTGAACAATAACTCTTGTGGACTAAGTACTTTTGCAATGCTTCAGTTCAGTCGTTTTCTTTGGTTATGTCTTTGTGGACTTCGATTAGATTGTTGTTCTTGAAAGACTGTTTTGGGGAAACTTTTCTTGTTCTTGTATTTAGTTGTTCTTAACTTTATTTTCTGTTTTATTTTGAAGCAACTTTCCTTTATTGTCTATGTCTTGGCTATTAGAGCTGTGTCTCAATTCTAGGGCTGCCTCATCTGGCTTTGTGGGCTGATATGAGATGGTCTGATCTTTCCAGGATTTCCATGATCGGTGTCACCAGCTCTTTGGACACAACAAGAAGATTTCCCTTTGACTTTGTCAGTTCAGAGTTTTTTGTGCCTTTCTAATTGCAAAAAGAGACTGTTAACCTGCTGATTTAATTAAATATTATTTTCTGCTCTGCCCATCCTTGTCTGATGTATACATTTGGGTCAATCAAGACAAATTCTACTGAAAGATCTAATACCTATTCAATAAAAGATAATTATCATCAAAAACAACTCAACACAAAGACGTATACACATATGGAGGAGGTTTCGGAGGGGGAAGTGGTGACAAAGTGTTGGCAAATGCATATCAGCAAACTAATAGTGATTGTCAGGTTATAACGGCTTTGCTGTACCGTTGCTTGAAAATGATTGGCCAGGACTTGTCTGCCAGTAGCCACACTGCTACTGAGTGAGCCAATGATTCCAAAGCTGAATGAAAAGTTCATGCTAATTGGCTAAGGCAACTGCGGAGTCTTGTAAAATGCTAAAATGTGTTTCCACCCAAAAAAAATTTGAATTATGGAGCAGCTATGTTGCAATTGAACCTCCGGTGCAGACCATAGACCAGAGAGTGACAGACTGTAAAATCCCATGATATGCTATGGCTATATCAGATAACAAAAGCTTTCAGCATACAGTGGAGCGATTGGCCACAAAAGAAGAATGTGAAGATACCTGCAGATGTTCTTGTGTGTCTTTTTTGTGTTTGGCACTGAAGGGTGCTGTTGTTTGTTGTCAGATATGAAGACCACAAGAGACAGAAAGAGGTTTGTTCTCAGCACCAGTGAGTAAATGAGGCCCAGTGGGAGGACGACACTGTCATGTCATCTTCAGCTCTGAGAGTTCACATTCTCATTCTCATACATGGTTACTTTGTGCCAGTCAAACATCGTCTATGTCAAGTCAACACCACAATATCTGCTGGGAATACAGGAATAGCACTTACACCACACAAGAGGGAGGGGTTTCATCACTCCATGAGACAGCTGACTGTTGCCATAGGATTCCAAAGTGTACTGTAGGTGTTTTACAAACAACGTGTTTCATCCATTTTGGTCACAGCATCCTCCCACGCAGCATTTAACAAACCAGTCATTACATGACTTCCTTCCTTCAACCACATTAAAACAGGCTACTGGTAGGAGCTATGTTATGAGAGAAGAGTTGCAGGTGAGCTATTTTTGTTGTATAGAGAGATCAAGAGAAAACTTCATTATGAAAGGTGTTCAATCTAAGATCATGGGTTAAATAGAATGTCTCCTGTCTAAATTCAAAATATATTTTTCGGGGGGGGGGGGGGGGAGTGCACAATGATAGAATTGGAAATCCATTCATATATGAATGAAAAATGGACAAAAATACAAGAGCAACAAGTAAGATTATTTAATGTTTTTAATAGCTATGCATTAAGCAGTTTATGCTGCTTGGTTAGATGCAGTGAAGCCTAAAGCCTCAATGGGTCATGTCAATCTTTGATTGTTTTCCCTCCAAATATGTCAAACTATTCACACTGTTTAAGTATTTAAATAGCATGTGAAGCTTTTGAATAAAGTCCATAGAAAAAAATTTTTTTTCCATTTGAATGGAGAAAACTAATAACCTGGTTCCACCAAGATGAATGTTTCTGTCATGCAAACATTTTATTTTCAAAGGCAAAGACTGAAAGCAATCTTGTGAGCTGATTCAACTTCTTCTGCCGTCCATGACTGCCCACTGCTCTGTGTGTTCACTGTGTGTTGTATCCTGTGTGCTGTGTTCACACGGATGGGTCAAAAGCAGAGGACACATTTCACCCATGGCATGAAGTGTGTGTGAATGTCTGTGGGACCAATGAAGGAATCTTAATATTAATCCTGCCACAACTTCCTGCACCTGGTCCAAAAGTCCGAACTATCCACCAGAAATGTTGCACTGCAAACAACCTTAAATGGTTTGTTTTATCCAGACTGAGACCCCCCCAGACCAAATTTGTGTCCATTTAGCACCATTCACACCTCGAAAGGTCTGAAGGTCCTGAATGAATTGGGTAGTTGTAAAAGCTCCCTAAAACATGCCAGTTAGGAATCATTTCAGCTCTCACAGCATTTTCTCTCAAAGCTCTACAACCTAAAACTAATTTGATCTTACAGTATAAATCGAATGTTCTTCCCTCAGTCGTTTTCAACGGGAATCTGGTTGTTCCTTCAGATAAAAACTACATTTTTACCATCTTGTTAAGAGTGATGAAGGATTCTGCTGCACAGAGGATATATATTCCTGTCGGGTCCCAACCCGCTAATCGCAACACTCATGACTGTTCCGGCACGGTGTGAAACTGAGCATGTTGTGTTTAGGCGACTCCAGTATTTCTAGCTGAGTTCTTCTTACAGTCTGAGGAGCTGAAGCCTCAGCCCTTCAATATAAATCGGAGAGAACATCTATAGTGTGATGTTTTTAAGGGTAACACTTTCTCCATGCAGAAGGTGGATAATGTTAAAGTGCCAACAAGGATGGGTGTTAAAGCACATAATGGATTTTTCTTCCATCTGACTCATAGTGTCTTTGCTGAATAAATACAGAACCACAATGCCGGGATGATCTGCTTAAAAGCTTAAGGTGCTTTATATGCCTGGACAGAGTCTCTGTGGGGTCACAGCCAGGGATTCTTCATAAGTACAAAAATATTGCAGTTTGTTCTTAGAGTAAACTTGTGTAACATGAACACCCACCTAACAATGATTATTAAAAATAACAACAGAATGGAAAAGACACAGAGCGATCTTAATGTTGGAGCTAAAAATAAAGGAGCGGAGCAAGTTAAGTCAAAAATATATTAATATTCTCATCTCCAAGACAACAGGCTCTGCAGCTCGCCCACACGGGCTATAACGGGCCAACACCTTGTGTGACTCTGTCTCTTTGAACACGTGCCACCAACACCTCTATGCACTCCTCATCTAAAGGGAGAGAACCCTAATGGTAACAGTCATCAATCTCCTTTACATTGATTTGGCTCCTAAAAAATCTCTAACATTATTAACATGATTGAAAGACAGATGTTATTAAAGTGTGTGATGGTTGTTCAAAATCTTGTAAATAGGTTTGAGTTGAACTGTTCTATCCATAGATAGATAAATAAATAGAAATAATATATGTACATATATGTATAATTAAAAAAAAGCAATACAAGTTAAATACAGAGCTCTTGTCTTTGTAATAAAACTTTGACCACTGTACTGTGAACTAATCTGTGGCTTAGACACAAAAGCCAATCAACTTGTTAAAACTCAGGTGGTAAAGTACATATAAACCATAGATCAACATTAGAGCTTGACCAAACAAACCAGCTGGTGGATAAATTGGCGGATATTAACTTATTGCGGAGATTAAAGAGTAGAGAAATCCAGTACAGAAGAGGGTTGTGAAAAGTCGATTTTTCAACTGTGCAAATGTCTGCAGAATTGGGTCCGGAAATTGTCCAAACATTGCCTCTCACACATGACCAACATATCAGGCGATTCTTTGTTCAGACGAGTTCCCAACACAGAAATTTCCACCGCATTCAGAAGAGAGGTGGTGCAGCAGAGAGAGGCAGAATGTACGGATCCATTTCGCTGTGGAGATCTCATGTATTTGTTTACAGCACATTGACATCAGCCCTTTTTACCGAAAGCTCTCTTGACATCTTTCTCTGGGTCTTCTACACGTGGGGCGCTGCTTTTTCACTGTTTAATATTGGTAATCCTTTTATTTTGGCTTTTAATCCAGGTGTCAGTATTTACTACGGGGCTGGCAGGAGAAACTCTGGAGAAAGTGCGGGACCTCTCACATTCTCACAAATATTTACGTTCACATATACAAGACCCTCTTGAGAATGTCAAGAGATTATCAAGAGTGCACGTCTGACGGCCGCTTATGTGTCTCAGTCAGCTTGTCAAAAGAACGTATCCATAAGTTATCCATATTCACAGATCTTTCATGGATTCATGAAAATAGTCAGGCCCATTTAAGCAACTGATATCTATGAGTGTGAGAATTTGATGCAGCTTGATTGAGTCTAACTGAAATACAAATATATATCTAAGAATCATTCTCAAAGGTCAGTTTAGCTATAATCAATATTTTTCCGTAGTTCCTCTTCATTGATATTTGACATTCTGTAAAATCCTTAAAACTTATTAAGATGAGAAGATTGATACCACTCTCATTCGTGTCCAAACAGCAGCTGGTTAGCTCAGCCTTGTCCATAACAAAGTAACAAACTATACCTTCCAGGCAACTAATTAACAGGTTATATATAGAATGTTAATTTATTGAAAATCTTGACAGGTCAAAGCTAACAGATCAGTTACTGATGAGCTTCAGTGTCTTGCCAAAGGACACGTCAGAATACAGATTGGAGGTGCAGGGGATCGGACCACCGACCTTCTAGTTAGTGGACCACCCTCTCTACCTCCTGAGCCAGTTGCTACATGCAGGAGACAACTTCAAACCAAGCAAACACGCTAAAAACTACATCTCTGCCTTATCCAATTATTTGTTGAAGTAAATTCTACCTTCACTGATCCATTGCAGAGAAAGTAGATTTTACTGACACTGCGATGAGAGAATTCACGGAGACACAATGTCCTCAGATGTCTCTTTGAAGACATCTGAGGACATTCAAAATAACAGGTTAAGTGAAATGACCCACTAAACTCTGATCGTCACTCAATGATCACAGGTCAGGGTGTGAAAAGGGAAAAAATAAAAATAAAATAAAGGGAAAAGTGCAGATGAAAATCTGACAAGGTGTGACTTTCTTATTTTCCTCTGAACTCATGTGAAGACACTCAGAGACACGGCACTAACAGGAGAACGTGTTGAGGCAAAGAGACAACACAGACACACAGTGCACTGCAGACCTCTTACAGCACCACTCTCAACTCTGCATTAACAACTGACACTGATTTACTAAATGTGGTCTGTGATCCTGTTAACAGATTAAAGGTTACTGCAAATAACCGGCCGGCATGTACAGACACTTTCTCACCAACACACTTTAAAAGCATCCAGTCAGCAAGTCAAAGAGGAGCTACAGAGACGAGGTAGATAATTCATGATCAGTTAGTGTAGTAAGTGTTTCTTCCTCCTTCACATAAACAAAAATAAAAACAATGCCAAAAAATGTACATATTTTTCCTTATCAATTAGAATGATTCTTTTGCATTTGGTTCAGCTGGATCTGGCTTTTTGAGTTGTTGTTTGGACAAAGTGTGTCTCCTCTCAGTGTCGTCTGGTCAGGCTCAATAAGGAATTACTCAGGACTCATGTCTCTCCTGCCAAGTCGCTCAATAGATGACTGACAGATCTCATTTTCACTTGGACATCAAAACGAAGCCGTCCATGATCTGACTGGACACGTCTCTCACTGAGCTGTCGAGGGTGTTGGCTTCACATCTTTTAACCGGACAGACATGCCAGCTATTCTTGAAACGTAAAATCAACCAAAACCACCTACTCACAAATAAAAGGTCTGAGGAAGAAAAAGATGCCATATATTCAGTTGCTTCAAATAACTGAAGCACTTTTTCACAGATTCTGAGTCAGTTCAGCATCCGAACCCTCTCCATACATCAGTGATTGTTACAAAAAACATTGTCACCCAACTGATTTTTCAGGACAAAACCACCATGTGAAAACTAAGCTTGTAAGATGCAGTCTGACATTGTGGGGCCAAACTTTAACCATTAACTGTCGTATATTGTACAGAGACAACCTCAAAGGGCCGGAAACACAAAGCTGGGACCATTTAGAGCCATGACAAAGAAGGCAATAACAGGACCAACAAAGGGGTATGAATAGATGAGATGTAATGTTTTAAAGTGCAGGAAGGAGCAACGGCTGTATTGTTGCTGAGGCTGCTGCAGCTACAGTAAATCAGAGGGAATGTGGCGTCAACACTCCTCTTGGTGAATGATAAGATGGACTGACTCCTTCTTGCACATATCTCACTGTGGAATCTGTCAAGTATAGATATTTCAAATACACTAAATACACAATTTTGAATATTTCCATGCAACTGTTAAGTAGTAAAAAGAATAAAAAACATCATTTTTGTAATAACTTAGATTTTTGTTCACTTGTTCACAAAATCTGTCCTGTATGTGCCTCAAGTCTCTTTTGAAGTAGCTTTAAATATGAAATGTGAATAACTGCATCGAGTATACATGACAAAGTTTATGTATATGTAGAATTAGATTTACCTACAATTCTGTTGGTACAAAATCTATTTTATAAAAAGTCTGAGGGTTTGAAATAAACTGTAAAACCAAGTAAGTTGAAAACACTCAAAATGTTGGAAGTAAATGATTACTTATGACTATTTAAGTAGTGGTAATGTTTTATAAGAATAATATGAATTTAAAATATTTTTTATTCTTTAAATAAATTACTTGCATTTCCAAATATTTTTAATTTCTCTCAACTTGAATAAATTACTTGTAATGAGATTTACTATTGTAAATTACCAAAGACATATGTGGTGTATATATAAATCTTACTACATACATAAATAGTATATACCACAATTGAAAATTCATCAAGGGCAAAAACACACATCCAACATAACTTTTACTTAAGTCAGATACTAATCTCTCTGACTCCATGAAGGAGTCGACACAGAATATGATCAGTTTACTGAAGCCTCATTGCCAATGAATAACAGGCAGCTAATGATCGCTTTATGTTCTTTTCCTCCATTTAAGTGATTGGCAAACCACCAAAAAGCAAGCAACAGATCGATATGTGGATTGACAGAGTGATGGGTGCAGGTTGCTGTTGTTATATGATTTGTTTATGTTTTACCGTTTCTGATAAAGAATGATTCCAGGTCATTTTCAGGTTCTCAACAACTGAAATAGTATGAATTTGCTTGAGTGGTTGTAAATTTACTTCGGCAGCCTGCCCAAACATAATCAATATATGGAAACCCGGCGGTGACGGCAGAGTAAATGCCTCAAATAACATCTTGTCACAAAACAATGTATCTTATAAGGTACAAAGAGTTCCCAGCAATTTAATATTCATTATTTTCAATCACTATGTTGGGATGACCCCTTTTAAACACACAAATCCATCTGCAACCTTGAGCTCTCGTGAACAAAATGTGAAGAAAAGCCACAAACGCTCTCTGGAGGAAGACACAACAGGACAAAATAATGTTCAGGATAAACTGCTTCTGTTCAGGGTACTTTGATGCTCAGAGTACTCTGTTATATGTGAATCATGCCTCCAGGCTTTAATAAAATTATGGAAGAACTGAGGTGAGGTCAGTTTGTTTCCTACAATCAACATGTAGGAGGAGCCTGAGCAGAGATCCTGCAGGTTCCTGTGTGTTTGTCACTGGAAAGCTAGTGACTCTTTTAGAATCCCTCATGAACATAATGTAATCAGCTCCTCGTGTCCAATCATTCATATCATGAGTAAATCATTTTTAGCACATGCTGACTGGAAGTCTGCATTTTCCAGAGATGTCCAGTTCCTCCAGCCTGATGAAGAGCTGTACCATTAACAAAACCATTAACACGGTCTGATATGATCACCACTGAGGCAGCCAAGTGCTTTCATACAGTATGATGGCACAGACAGAAACTCTCCAGTTAAAAGCAGGTGTGGTTTCTAATAGGGAAATTAAGTTTGGCCCGTTAAGTGCTGAAATTTAGTTAAGTGATTATGGATTTCTGTGTGTATTTTTAAATGACATTATAGAAGTCATGTTAAATGATCAGATTTTGAAGCAAACTGAGGAGTCCATTAATCCGAATCTAAAGCCAGTTATTGTATTTCAGGGATCTTCAAAGTCTAAAACTGCCCCACCCCGAGATGAAATTTCGACAAATGCATTAAAAGTATGCTGAATAAGCAGCTAGCTATTCCTGTTTGAAATTAACCCACTGATGTTCATGCGGCTGTCACTGCTTCACTGTAATACTGGAGAAAATTAAAACATGATAATTTTCAGCCTAGTTCCTGACTTCTGAGAAGCCTTTTTTTCCAAGGTTACAAGGGGGTTTCGGGTTAGACATTTATTCACGATGGACATAGAAGATGTGATGGATATGGAAGTGTAAGTCACATTGAATCTATAAAAGATTATTCAGAGTTATGACTTCTAGAAGGAGCATGAATTTTGATGAAAATCTCATCCCACCTCTCTCCGTGCTCGACTGCATTTATTTTAGTAACTTCGGATTTGATCATTTAAGAAGTCCACTCACAAAATCCAAATTGTGCTGAAAATTAAAAGCTCTTAACCTTCATCCTACTGTTGTGACAATAAAATAAACCTGAGCTGCGGGTTTTAATACAACCATAATATTTGACTGACGGTTACTCCAGCATCTAACTCATTTCCAAAATATGAATCTGAGTTGTCACTGGAGGGAAGTGTTAAGCGTCTCTGTGGTTCTCACTGTCTCTGCTGCTGCGTAGAGATGCATTAAAATGCACTGCGGGTACATTTCATCACACACACTTGTCAGGACAGCATGTCAGTGGCTATTTCCTCTTGGTACCATGTGATCAGGCATCAAGCTCTGTCAGCAGTTCAGACTCATGATAGATGGCATACAGGCATTAAACTGTAGAACCCATGGTGTGCCAACCCCCACTCTGCACGCACATACGGAAACACACACATGCACAGTTCCTTTATAGGACATAGCACTGACCTCTAATCATTGAGGATACTCTAACCCTGACCTTAGCCATAACCAATTTGTGCCAAACCCTCAACTTTTCCTCAAGTCCCAACTTACCCCTTAACTAGTACCGCAGATATGACCTCTTGCCTGATAAGGACCAAGCTTTGGTTCCCATGAGGACCACTGGTCCTGATGAGGACCACTGGTATCTACTAGAAACGTCCCCAGTGAAATAACAGAAATGTGTCCTCCTCTGAAGGTCTGACATGTTTTCTATGTTTGAAAGGAGAAGATATGTCCACAGGACTTCCGTGACCTTATCTTTAAACAGGACTATTAGGGCGGCTATCACTGGTAGCCGCACAGCCAATGAACCAGGATGTAAAACCACACAACTCTCTGAATCTGAAGACCAAACCACTCTAGGCAATACAAAAACTTTATAAAATATAATATATAACTTGTCTTTGTTTTTAGGTTGTGTATATTAATTAGTTGTATACTATTGGATATAGATACGCTAACATTTGCTTAGTCACCCTAAGATGGTTTATAAAGCATTGCTTTAATAATGGTTAATACATTATGTATTAATGGGTTATAGATCAATTATTAGCTATTCACAAGATTCAGTTTTGATTTGCCAGTTTGTGACATTTCATTGTGGCTACTGTTGTTATATTTCTAAGCGGGTACCATTTGCAGAGGCTTATGAATTTCCATGGCTTCATTATTACTTCAAAATTTACGATTTTCATAAGAACAACTTTAGGGGTTGGCGAGTGCTTGCTCTAATGGGTTGTTAGATCACTTAGCTTCTGGATGGATCATTGGAGCCTGCTAATGACTGACCACCATATGCTGACATAAGAAACCCTTGATTTACAAATGCATTTATAAATATGTTTTATTCAAGACACAGTTAAGATCCGCCAAAGCTTTTTCACAAACTAAGAAATGGCAAATAATGACTGATGTATCAAATTATTAACCAACGATTAATGACACAATTGGTTACATTTTATAAACCATTCGTGAAGGGTGTGATAAAGAAAATGGTGCAGTCGATTCCAGTGAACTAAATCACCATATACACCCAAAACTAAGTGAATTGTATCTACTGAAAGTAAAATTAGTCCAGTAATATCGACTAAACAACTACACTTTACTCAAAAAATGTGAAAAGAGATTTTCATCAAACTTACCATGTTGACCTCTGACACCATGTCTATACTGGCCACGTCTATACTCATGCCCACAGCCACCGGTGCACCTTAGGAAAAACAAGCAGAGTAAAGTTACTGATGGACTCTAATGAAGCAGTAGAGTTGATGGACACCACGCAGAGAAGATGAGGGTGTCAGGGACATACCTCCAAAGTCCGGCCGGAGACGAATATCATATCCTTTCAGCAGTTTGTCCACAGTCTCTTTGACAAAAGACATGTTCCCTCGTTCGTTGACGCTGCAAGAGAAGAGAACATCGGGGACGGTGAGTGTCTCTGCAGGAGGAGAGGCTGCCGTCGGTCCGGTGCGATGCCCCCGACACTCACCTCTGGGCACCGCACATCAGCGCCACGACCAGCGGCACAGAGAGCACGTCAAAGAGCCCTGTTCTGTGGCTGCACCACATCCCTCCGGAGCTGTGCGCGGACCGAGGGCTGCTGCTCAATGGGAGGAAGCCACGGTGCTCACACTCTGCTCCGTGCAATCAGGGGAGACTTCTTCCACATCATGTCACCCCTCAACCGTCTATGCCCTCAACCCGCCTTACCAGGAGGCGGAGGCGCGCTGACTTTGATGTCAGAAGTGTTCATCTCCGCCTGTGGAGTCTCACTCAGGCTGCTCTGCGTCCCCATCCCCATCCTCCTCCTCCTCCTCCTCCTGTCTGTCTGTCTGACTGACTGACTGCCTGACTGCCTGACTGACTGACTGTTTGTCGGTCTGCCAGCAGCTCACACCACACTGGGTTTTCTCAAATAATCCGTTATAACCACAGGAATCCACAAGTCCGATTTCCAGAGGGGCCGCGTGCGTAAAAATACACTTTCTATCGTCGCCCAGTTTCAGAACAATCGTCCCAACAGGGAAGCTCCTCGGCTCCGGATCACCTCTGAGTTTGGAAAATGACTCTTCATATGCTCGAGGCTTTCCCGGTAACGATGTATGAGTTTATTAAAGAGACTGTCCTGATCTGACACACACAGCAGGAGCGTGTATAATGTGCAGAGGCCGGGGCAGGATGGACTGGAGCCCCCCCCACACAACTGTTTTTTTCTGCACTCTCACTGCCTATAGGAAAATAACTGCCATTATCTTAGAGCAGGACTATTTGACATTTGAACATATATAAAAACATTCTTCCTCTTAAAGGGATAGTTCCTGTGTGGTTGCACGTGGCTCCATGGCTAGGAGAATATAAGAGGACACCGTTTTGAGTCCAATTTGAATGTCACGGCTTCCAGACACTTGGATGACACTACAGGAGCAGTATGGAGGCTTTTTTTTTTAATTTTTAATTTTACGTTTGAAGAGGTGGTCACCATTTACTTCAATTGTATTAGATTTGGCTGCGACACTGTTCACTCTTGAATCTCCTAAAGTGTCTCAAACACTTCACCCACCAGCAGCATAGTGGTGGGTAGATTATGAGTTTTCATTTTTGGGTGAACCATCCCTTTAAGCCACTTTTCCAATGGTCAACAAATCCACCAGCACCTGCAACCAGCCAACATCTGGCCATTTTCTGCAAAGGGAATAAATTGAATCGGCATTCATACCCACTCAAATGACTCAGCAGAAAACGGATTAGTCTGGTATTAGCTTGTGGTGGCTACTGTTAGCTAGCATTAGCCAGATTATCATTATCCTGTAATAGACCACAGTATCTGCTGATGAGCAATATTTAGATCAGTATTTGGTTCGACATTTTACATGTTTTCTCGTTTCTACAGGAGTCCAGGTGTGGTGTGGAAGTGTAAGTTTTTTCTACTGTTTAATAAGAAAATAAATCATGGTATTCTGCTGCATTGACTCACTCAAATCACTCGAGACATTTTTCTTTTATTCTTTTCCTCAAGAAACAGACATTCTTACCTCGTATCATAGATGGCATACAGCTTTTTGTTCCCATCAACAGCATTCCTGTAAACCCACAAAAAAAGCAAGACATTATTTTCTGCTGACTGTCAATGTTTCTCTGACCTCTTCTATGTCTCTGCTGGAGATTTGTTTCAGAATCCAATCATAAATCACAGGAAAACAGGAAACAGAAAAGGCGTGCACAGTCAAAATCAATAATGGTGCAGCAGCTTCACAAACATCACTTTTTTTAAAGTTGAAGAAAATAATTTACTCAGTTGGAAGTGAGTTTACAGTGGCCCTGGTGGATGTGAATGCATAAATGTTTGAGAGTTGAGTTTTGTCTGTGCTGCTGGCAGACTCGTGTGTCATTTAGTCTTTTAAAAAAAAATCAGGGCTTGTTTTGTTTTCAGGTATGTGTCCTACTTAAGACAATGCTGTAGTAGGTCGACCAACAATGGAAAAATATCATAAATGAGGATATCTCAATATGGTTGACTAAGGACGCACCCATCCGTCTTTTTTGCTCCAATGTCTGAAATCAGGATAACTATACATTCAGGGATCAGAATCATGACAAATACTCCATAAATATACAATACATCGTCATTGCATTTCATGTAACACAGCGGTCCATACTTTTCGTAGACTGCCTGAGATTTGCGACTACCATCCTCTCAAAGGAAATTGATGGGAGCTTATTCACAAAAACATTGCCCCATGTTGCAAATATCCCTGTTGTGCATTAAAATGACATCACAGTCCACTCAGAGGTGACATGGATACAAATAAAAAGGTTGAGGATTATTTGCAGGGTTTATTTCAAAGTTCACCAGTTTTTTTGTTGTATTTTTAGCCTTTTGGAATAATTAGTCATGTTGGGAAACGCTGCTGGCCCTGTTTTAGTTTGAAAACTCCAGGGCTGTGTTCTAGCCTGGACGGGCAGAAACTGTGATGTGTGGAAACAATGACGTAGACACTCACTACCGCTTGCTGATTGGGTCTTTTCGGTCAATGGCAAGTGTTTTTCTAACAGCTTTTAATAAATGATAGTATGGATGTACCCTCTTGTCCCGAACCCTAGTTTGAGAACCACTGTTGTAAAATACACACACACACACTGAAGAACCACAGCTGTTTATCACTATAAAATGACTGTGATGAGTGTTGCCAAGTGAAACCAGAGTCAAGACTATAAATTGTTTGTAGTGATGTAATATATTGATAAACTATTATCATTAAAAGTTCCAAAGGGTTTTTGTTGATGTGAACATCCTTCCTTTGGTTGGCATACTACTTTATTCTTTTCTTCTCTCTCTCTCTCCATCACACCCCTCCTCCTCTCTCTCCCTCCTCGCCATCTCTCCTCAGCATCTCCCCCTCTCTCTCTCTGACCACACATCCTCCTGCTTCTCACCACACTGCTCGCTCCCCTGTTTAATTCCCACCAGTGTATTTGTACTGTACTTCGAACACTGAGTTGGATTTTTGTAGTTCCGTGTTCAACTAAAGGATGGTCAGTCAGCACCAGGGTCGTTGGGAGGACTCGGGTATTTCTCTGCCAATCTTTTAATCGACGAAAGTGAAACTAGTCCACATCTTTTTTCTTATCATTTTTCTCCACCTCCTCCTCCCTCCTTCACTGTCTCTCCAGTGTTGCGCGGATGGATGTGACGCGCTGCTGAATTGATGCCCGCTGCTGAAACAGTGCGATCTGCGTGCGAGACCTTCAGTTTCTGCTGGAGCAGCTGGGAGAAGTTTGACTGCGCATCGTCTTGTGTGGTAAGATTTGCCAACTGCGGCTCCGCGCCGGTGCGGCAATGCGCGTCGGCGGCACAGACCAGTACTGTACACTGGGAGATGTAGTGGGACGTGTGGGCACCGGAGGAGAGTAAAGCTACAGGGAAGAGAATAACCCCCGAGATCTGCTGCTGGTGGAGAGACAGACTGATAGAGAATCGTGGCCGGTGGTGAGGAGAGGAGCAGAGGTACCGAAAGAGGGTGCGTTGCTTTTTTTAGGGGATGTGGGCGCGTATGAGTCGTGCACGATGCTGGTGCAGGGTGCGCACAGTCACAGCAACAACACCGAGAGGGATTCACTGTATGTGTGGAGTCCGGCTGCGGTGCAGGGAGGACTGCGGGACTTACAGGGGTGCTGGTGTGGAGGATCTCAGACAGGGGTGCAGATCCTAGATTTCATAGATGTGTGTGTGTGTGTGTGTGTGTGTGTGTGTGTGTGTGTGTGTGTGTGTGTGTGTGTGTGTGCGTGTGTGCGTGCGTGCGTGCGTGCGTGTGTGTGTGTGTGTGCGTGTGTGCGTGATGCGTTTGCACACATGCGTTATGCTTTTGTGGTGGAAAACACAGCGCACGCAGCTCAGCCTGTGTCCTGCCAGAAGTGATGAAGTTGTGGAGGAGGCAGATCAGTGGGGTTGAGGAGAGGGTCTGTACTGGGAGGGAGGAGAGGGTGTGTACTGGGAGGGAGGAGAGGGTCTGTACTGAGAGGGGGTCCAGCACAGAGAGAAAGAGAGGACCCAGTGTTTGATAGTCTGAGCTGATGAAAGGGAATTTAGTACTTTGCATGATCAGGTTTTATTTAGACGAGGAGGCCAGATGTTGTGTTTAGAAAAGTGAATGGCACTTTTGGGTGCACAGGCATTGCTGCATCTAAGTGATTGTTATAGAATTACCTTTTGTAGTAATTTGTAGTGAAAACATCTGATTTAATAACCCTGGAGTGCAGCTGAGTATTTGCCATGCCAATGATCCCTGCAATAACTTATAGTTACATTTTAGGCTACAATAATGAAAAATACAGCGTCTGTTATTTGACATTTATATAGATAGATACATTATTCTTTAGTTTGCACAGTGTAGCTGCTGGGGCAAGATATGATTGACAGAAATGTGGAGTTTTTAAATAGATAAATTCAGTCAAATCTGCTTTATTTTATAGACGTATACAGTCAGTATTGCTTGTGCTACAGTTAATGTACAATTTTGAGTGTGAGGACATCTCATTTCAGGAATGGGTGATGGAATGTGCTACAGCTTTGCAATGAGGCGTCTGTGGGTCTGTGTCTTGCTTGCGAGCATCACCTGCCGTCTGAGGTAAGGAACTGACTCAAACACTTCATAAAGGCACGTTTTGAATTATTCACCTCTGAGGAAATGTGAAACACTTTTTTAACATTCGCTCGGTTGATGAATTACGGTTTTAAAAAATGAATTCAGGTTATCTGAGGTGACACTGACTTATTTCTTATTTTAAGTTTCTTTCCCCTCATCTCCTAAATGATCATTTGCCCTCATGTGCAGCCTCTCGCAGGATGTAACTGGAACTCCCAAAGAGGCAGAATTAAACGACAACATCACCATCTTCACCCGCATCCTGGACGGACTGCTGGATGGTTATGACAACAGACTGCGCCCCGGACTGGGAGGTAAGCCCAGGTCTTATAGAAGCTTCCACACCTCTGTCACTGAGGTAATTAATGTAGTCACACATATGCTAGGTGAGAACTGATTATGGCGTCGTGGCAGTGTCTTGGACATCTCTCTCTCTATTCTAATACACAGAATACAGAAAGCTCTAAATGAGAGAGGGACGTCTCAGCGTGAAAGATTACCGTCCTCACAGAGGAGAATGCTCCGCACTGCAACATCTGCCATCTGTCCGTGTTCATCTAGTCCTCCACAAATGATCAGCTGTGTAGACCTCATCTAAGTATGAATTAATGGCACTGCGAGTGCCCGCCGAAGCACATAGGTGTGACCTTGAGAAAGCCATTACTGCTCTCAATAAAAAACAGCTCCATTGTTCTCAACAGATTCAGGCCTGTGTGGGCGAGAGCAGAAAAGTTCTCACTGATTCTGGTCAATACATTAAGTAGCCTCGAGAAAGCGTTTCTGTTCTGCAGCTCTGTTGTTTTACAGTGTTGCATAAAACTACACTCTGCCTGTATCACACTGGTCCTGCAGATGTTTGTCCCGAGCTTCAGGGGCTGCACCGATAGATTCAGGGTGTAAGATTCAAGACGGATGCATCCAGAGTGTAGCAGTGGATACAAAAGACAGTACAAATGTATAGTGTGATTACAATATATCCCATATCCATTTTATTTCTGTATTCATATGTTCTAATCTATAAATCAACACCCTTATAAAGTTCCAGCATGCATCTCGTTTCACGTCAAAACACTCCACTAGGAGTCACCAAAGTCTAATCTAATCAAAAGTCTTCTTCCAGTATTGGGACTTGAAATAACGTTAATGCTATGCAGAAGACGTCCCTTTATATCTAAAATATTATATTATTATATCTCATTGAATGGACAGAATGGACATTACATTTTTTCCCTAAAATGTTCTTCTACTAAAAGGAGAAGAATATTTAAAACAACTGTAAATCGAATATATCTCAGCCTTGAAATAGAGTATGCTAAAAAGTACATTGATTCACTAACATTCATCTGTCACATTATCTGAAGTAACAAGGTAAAATAATCTATGTCCACATTCACTGCGACTGTATAATGGATCATTGTAATTTATTCACTTCTCTATCTTACTGAACATAACATAGCTTCAGCAGGGAAAATGTGGTTGAAAATGTCTCCACATCAGCAGTGTCAGTGGTGACACAGTGCAGTATTTAATGTAAAGCATTAAAGTATCACAATCTGAGCCTGGAGGTCACATTGTGTTCAGCAATGGAAGTTTAGCTTTCAAAATTCAAGCTCAGTCAGTTTCTTAACTAATGCAAACTTGAGCTGGGGCCTGTTATGAGTAAAGATTTCACAAAAGCACCAAGGCAGGTATAAGGTGCAATGAAAACATCCCCTTCGTCTGCATTTGTTTATGATCTGTTGGTTAGTTGGTTAACTTTCACATTGCGAGATAGGACACTTTTAATATCTTGGTTGATTTCTCAGTGAATAATGAGTTAGTCTTTTTAAAACTAATCAGGCACATTTGGGGAACTGGTATCAGTCAGTGTGTGCAATGTGGTGCTGCTCGATTGACTTTCGGGGGCTGTTGGGCTTTGGCAGAGATATATTCTCTACCAAGTATCATTCTAATTTATTGTGGTATTAACTGGCTTACAGATTAAGCAGTTGGCCGACAGGCAGGCACATGCCATCTAAAGACACAGAAAACATGAGGGGGGGAAATACAAGGAAAGTGGGGAACAGATTAAAACAAATACAACTACAGACTTAACACAGTGATATTTTCTTAGGAAAACTCAAATGTAATTTACACCAATTCAATACATGAATTACATCAGTACTGTTTATGTAGCCCCCCTATCAATGGTCTAATATATTTTGAAGCCACACACTGTAGTTGCCAACAAGAGGATCAGTAGGTTTGATGCTGCTGATGCGTTACAGATATAGACACTATCACAGCGTCTCTGGGTGTCCCAAGTTCAGAACACACATTTGGCTCATTGTAATGCACTAACCAAAATAAAAAGGGCTTACTGTACTCACTCTATTTTTTACAGAAAAGGTGACGGAGATCAAAACCAACATCTTTGTTACAAGTTTCGGTCCAGTGTCTGACACTGAAATGGTGAGAACCTTCTTCTATGAAAATTAAGCCACATTTTCTGCAGCATGTGAAAGAGTAAGTTGTAACATAAAATGCATATTACGTACTTATACTGTGATGTTTTTAGATTCCTCTTTCTCCTTAAATGAGGCCCCATGAACATACTACAAAGAGAAGTGCATCATTAACATTTATGTGGCTGACCGTTAAATATATGTCGATTGTGTTATTTTATAGGAATACACTATTGACGTATTCTTCCGCCAAAGCTGGAAGGATGAGAGACTATGTTTTAAAGGCCCGATGGAGAGGCTTTCCCTGAATAATCTCCTGGCCAGTAACATCTGGACCCCCGACACCTTCTTCCTCAATGGCAAGAAATCCATCGCCCATAACATGACGACGCCCAACAAACTGCTGCGGCTCCAAGACGACGGAACGCTCCTCTACACCATGAGGTAAGCTGTTCCCAGGTTGATCTTTAATCCTGCTTCGGACAACAGTGGGATAAACTGGTCTTTGCTAATCAGACAAACTGAGTCATGAGACCTGACGAGTGCTGTTTAGAAGTGTTGCGCAATCCAATAAGAGCTGCAGAACTGACTAAAACCTCCACCAGTATGTAGCACTTCTATAACCATGGTTTTTGAAGAACCCTGGTGCACTTACAAAGCTCACACACTCATACTATACGCCTCAGTGGTGCATTGATGCGTCATCATGTTGTCCCCACACTGTATACTGGTGGTCAGAGGAACCTGAAAGGTTTGCTTCCACCCAGTACCCTGACGCAAGAAAGTGGAGGTTTCACTCCTCACATCACAGAAAACCTGAGTGACCTATTTGGCTTCTGACTGTTCCTCAACTCAGTCATAGTCTCCTTTTTGACATTACTAGTACAGTGTCTGTTTGGAATGGGCTGTTCTCTTGTCCTGTGTTAAAGCTCTGGAGCTACTTATTCCTTGTCATCAGTGATTCCTCCTCAAACAGTTCTACAATATACTGGTACCTTTTATTGCTTTATTGCTGGATGTTGTGTGCACAGCCTTTTCTAAACAGCCTCTGGTGCAGAGTGAAGGTAGACAACTGTGTGTGCATCCTACCTGGTGTATCTTCAGGGAATATATATATATATTTTTATGAATTGAAACTGAATCTGATTTAAAGTTTGCGTGTGTGGTTTATACATTAGTTTGAATGATTCTAATGAACTGCTGTTATTTTTTCCATACATTGCATGTTGGCTATTTCAGAGATCTGTTCAGCAATCGACAACATCTTTAGTCCCAGGTTCAAAACTTTTCTGTCAAATTGCTCTTTAATTCAGCTCAATATATCACATTGCAGCAAGTAAACGATCAGCCCCTGCAAAACCCGGGAATTATAATACAATTAATAATTGACAGAGATTTTGACCGGCTGTTTGACCCAGTCACCGACTGCTGCTGTAGTTTATCCGAGGACGTAGGTTAGGATTGAGGTCTCACTGCTCCGCCCCCACTGACTGCTACAGGCTGCTGGTTGCCTGTCTATCAAATCCTTATTATATTGAACAAACAGTATGTCCAAATTACACCCTTCCCTGGGCCATTAAGAATAAATATGCAGAGAAAGAAAAACAGAAACTTTTGTGGAATTAGTAGGTAAGATAAATGAGCTGCAAAAGACAGGTGTCACTTAGGGATTGAAAAGTATTATTTTTGCATATCTGTACTCTTTAATGTATATGTGGAAGCCAAATGAGAGAAAATAATACAGCCCATTCTATGGAGAGTGATATTACACCTCAGAAGGAATCATCTCATTTACATCCATTTTCAGTTCAGTGCTGGATCATCATCTTATCAGGACAATAAATCCACTAAATCAAATATTAACAAAGGAAGTTGGAGGAAATGGAGATGGCTGCAAGTCAAAAATGACTATCGATCCACCGACTTCAAAATTGCTTCAAATCTATCCATTTTCAAACACTGCAAGCCATTAGAAATGGGTTCACGATGGCCTGTTAATGCGTTTGTGTTCTGGGAACAAGGTTATTAGAGAAACATTTTATGCATGCATTACTGTGCAGTGCCCCAGCTTGTGTACCATGAAGAAATCTCTGAGAGGAAAGACGTAGTTTTGATCAAAGCAGTGCACGCCTTGCATGCAATGTATTTATAGTTTTATACAGCAGATAACGATTATTTCCTATTCATCTAAAGCATAACATGAACCAGTGTAAGGCAGTTCCCCTCTTTTGTTCCACTGGGCTATTCTTCTATGTGTCTGCAAGTTCCTTATGGGTCGTTATGATTTATTACAAAGTCAGTACCCTATACATTTGACTAATTAAAGCCATTCAGCAAGGCCCATTTACTGTAAAGTCCCTTATTGGATATTAGTCATGCTCAGGAATATTTTAGAGCTCTGTGAAGCTAGAGGACCTAGATGACCTGGATATCAGGTGGTAGATCTGCACTTAGATAATAACACTTGTTCTTATCTTAAAATAAATTCTAAATAACCGCTTCTACTCTACTTCCACTGACAAAATAAAGATATTTGTCTATAAGAACAGTTGAAGGTGCCATGTCCACATTGATTCTTATGTGTCACCAACAATCTAAAAACCAAAATGTGCAGAGGTTACAATGATTAAAAACAGAGAAAAATAGTCAATTATTACATGTGAGAAGCAATAAGTTAATCAATAATCAACTAATTATAGCCTAATGGAGACATACAACATGATCTTCAACAGGGAATCAAAGTTCCAATATACAATAGAAAACATCAGAAATGTCCCTGTTAAGCTCCACTAGGAGTTGATATATGATGAAACTCACTGAATGAACCAGTAAACTAAACGATAATGTTCCTGGTAAAAAAAAACACATTCAGTCCAGCCTCAGTATTTCTATTCTTCTTTTCACTATTTACATTTAAAGGTCAGTGTGTGTTGTTGTGTTATATATTTTCACAGCTCAGCCAGCAGGTGGCTATTCATTTACTGAAATCCCACTTCTCTGGTCCATTTCGATTTCATGTATGCAGAGTATATTTGCTTTTATCAGTGGTAGAGGACATACTGCGCTCTTTAGATTAAAGCAGCAATAGCACAATATTTACTATATATACACAAGAAAACACCCTGCATTCAAAATTGTACTTAATTTTGTCCAAATGGAAATAATTCATTATGCAGCATAATTTCTTTAAAGGTGATGTATTATTATAGTAAACGATTAGTTGATTAATCAATAAGTCGATCTGCAGAAAATAACTAGCGTTTAAATTCGATTCGATTAGTGATCAATGATGCTTCTCCAGCCAACTTGTCATACAAATCAAGATGTTTGGCTCTTCAAAGTTCTGACTATTACTATGTGTCATAAAATAAACAATTATTTCAAAAAAAGAAATCAGGTGATTTAACGATCATGGAAACATGTTTTTAAATGTTTCAACTCTGATTCTTGATTTGGTATATTTTGTTCCCCTCTAATTTCAACCTGGCATAGTTAAACTTGGGATCCTGCTACAATCTGATACAAAGTTCTGTGTTTTGAATGGAGCTTGGCTGCACAGCTGGAGATGAGTGAGTCAGCAGCAGGATTGTGCTGATGGGTCAAGTTTTTAAAAAATTCTAGGTATTATTCTACAAAAAGCCTTTACAAGGCAGTTGTATAATTTCATGTTAAGTTTTTTTTTAACCTGTCCGATACATCTAGTGGACTTAAAGTACAACATTTCCATGTGATTTCCAAATTGCAGAAGAAAAAGTAGCAGAAAGATAGTAAAGGTTATAGAGTATAAAAGTTCACCCTTAGTTTTACTTATCAGTTTCTGAAGGAGACATTTGAATGTCTTATGGTCAGTGTCACACTCCTACTGTCTTCTGGCATTACTAGGTATCTGTATACATTTTCATAGTGAAAGTAGCACTGACTGTTATGAGTGTGGCCAGCAGAGGGAAGCATTAGATAAGCTTGTTTGCCTGTGTGGAGGCTCAGCAGTTACATATCTTCACCACTGTATGGGTATGTTTGTTCTCCGTTGTGTTTTCAGTAAAACTTTATTTCAATTTCCGAATACAGGTGGCAGCCAATCTGCATAAAATAAAGAGCAAATATTTAAATGATTCTCAAGTTTCTTTTTCCGGATACAATTGTGTCATTTTTACTAAATAGGCATCACTATGGTTCCCTCTGGTGGCTCAGCTGCTCACTGTGCTGTGCTGGGAAAGTTTTAGTCAGCTGTTAAATATATGAGAAACACTGTGATTTTTATCTCTGTATACAAAACGTAGCTGAACCTACACGACAAACAAGTATTCATATAAAAAGATCTGAAGGATGAAAAGGATAATTTGTGAAAATGGTGATGGTTATGATGATGACAAATTCAATATATTTTCTGCACAACTTCTCCTTTCAGACTGACGATAGCAGCAGAATGCCCCATGCAGCTGGAGGACTTCCCAATGGACGCCCATGCTTGTCCCCTTAAATTTGGAAGCTGTGAGTAAACATGTCTCTAAGTAACTGACGCAGTGTGGGTTAAATTAAATAATGCAGGAAAGGTTACAGCGTTAATGTGTTATATGGTTGAGCTGCACATCATTGACACAAGAGCAAAGTCTTAGAGCATTTGAGGTCATCAGTGAGGGAAGTCACCTATAGGTTTGGCATGGCATCAGCTAGTGTCCTTATCCGTGCAGGGGACACGGGGACGTATGTACCGTAGTGTGTCTGACAGCCTGTGTCCCTCAGGTGCAAAGCTATTGTTGTGGCAGAGCAGGAGATAGCCATGTAGACACGGAAACACTGCTCCTGATTAAACCATTAATCATCGTGTCAGGGCCGCTCCCCTGCATCCTTCACTGCCTCAGCTACATTTAATGGGAAATATTTGAAACACACACACTTCTACACAAACCATTTACCACCAAGGTAAGATTTAGAAATCCAATCCCACACCTCCCACATGCTCAGCTAAACCACTCTGGTGGCTTGTGCCCAGCCCTCTAAGCTAGTTAGGTTTCCTCCCACAGCTCCAGCGGTACAAAAATATCTGATGAGCTCCTGTCATGTAAGCTTAAGATTAGCATTTAAGGTTTCCCCTGCCGCTGACATATGTAGGGTTGGCTCCGGCCTCTCTGGACTCACAGGCAGCACGCCGCATGTGTCATGACATTAAGCCATTCCCACGCCCCCTTTGGTCACCTCCAGCCCGAGCTGATGGTGTTAATCAGACACCGTGACCATGTTGTACCTGACACCGAGCGCTCCTTGTCCATTAACTTATCTGGAAGGTCAGAAAGACAGAACCTGCCTGCAGTCTTCACCTGGTTTCCCGTACATACAGAGACGTAGATCACAGTTAGGTGAGAAACTTCAGTTCAACTGTATTTATACAATTGTTTACAGCTACATCACACACACTTAACAGGTGAATAAAGGAAAAACACAAAGTGCATTTCCATCTGTTTATATGCACATTTTCAATTCATGAAAAAAGCCAGAGAAAAACCAACATGAAGGTTAGTAAAGGAAGGGTTGGTAAGCAACATGCTGTAAAGTGCAATGAAAAGAGACTTACCAAATAGATACTGACGGAACATATGGACATGAATGCAAATTGATTTCCATTTTCTTTATGAACACACTTATATACTATATAAACCAGTAGAAAGTTTCTGAATTTTCTCCCCAGCTGTCATTCAAATGTACATTACTCAATGTATCAGTGTTGCTGAAATTAAATCACAAAAAAATAAACCATTTTAAAAACAAGGATTCATTCATCTTTTTGTTGAAATAAATGTAACCTAAATTTTGAACTCATCCAGGAACCTAACGTATTCATAAAAAATGTTTACACAATGGAAATGAAAGAACAATTAATGCCGCAAAAGTTCATATGAATGTGTTACACTTGCTTTGCCTTCATTATTCATTATAAACAGTGAGGTTCTGGTCACTGGGCTGCTCTTCATCATGTGATTCCTGATACACACTACAACTTCCTGCAGGACAGTATTATCTTCATGCATCGGAAGGTGTAGTAATAAGTTAAATAAGAATACTTCTCAACATTGTAACACTTAAGATCATTTACTTGGCTTAAACTGCTGATTTACGATAAATTTAAATAGTAATAAATATATTAATAAACTAGAAACTAGTGTCCCCTTATGAAACTGCATTTAAATTCACTGGTCCAGATTTTTATGTGGATCTAACCCAAATTGTTCATGCTCATGAATATGAGTCCTCAAAACATTATTTTTTCATTAAGATCCATTCATTATTCCCTGAGAAGTCAATGCAAACATAGAATTTCGCAATGTTAACGAAAGTGAAAAAAATCAGTGTGCAAGTCTGCAGCTCCAGAAAAGTAGGAGTTTTAACTAATCCTGATAACAAACTAACCAACAATACAAATAACCTCATGGAGATAATACATGTAAATATCCAAAATATGTACTATAGTATGAAAAGTCCTTCAAAAAGTGTTTTTATGACGTGAATGTGAATATTCTCTCTTCTCTCCATCTGCAGTGGAGGTGAGTTGGTTGCTTACGGAAGAATAAGAAGCACTTTGTCGACCAGACAACTTTGAAATCCTAACGTGTAAAAATACATCCCATGTAGGGTTATAAACTGGAGAAGTTACAGTGGTGCAGTATATCCTGTTTTCTCCGACTCCATTAACCCTAGCTAATCCTCTGACCTAATGGACAGCACTCACCCCCGAGCTGGAGGCTTTCAGAGCTTCGGTAGACCTGCCCTTTGCCGTTGTGTTAATCACCTCTCATGGACTGAGCTCGTTCTCTGCTACATGATTATTCCACCGGAGCTCCAAACTGAAACCAACTATATCCGTGGTTCAATTAAGAGGAATAAAAATGGATATAGTGTTTCACTGAGATGAAAAACAATTTTGCTGATATTAAGTATTGGTCAAGCTAAAGTATACCTAGCCAGGTCTATAAGGTTTAACTGATTAAGGGGGGAAAAAAGTGACTTCATAACAAAACAAATATGGAGGCGGGGCCGTCCTTGGCAGCTGGTTGCACATCTGTGTGCAGTGTGTGGCACCGAAAAACAAAATTAAGAGAAAGAACTGTCACGACAGAAGAGATGTAATCAGCATAGCTTAAACATTTTTGCTACATGATCTGGAGGTAAGCCGAAATAGTTTAAAATAAATGCTTTGTTGGTACATAACATCTGGTAAATGAAACCTAAACCCTAATTGGTTATTGTATGTTTCCGCTCAATAGTCATTTGCTGTTCCTGTCACAGGACTTCAGGTCAAAATCAGGGAGCCCGGATCCATTTGGTAACATTATGTCTGTAAATCCCTCACACTACAGGAGCATTTCAGTAGATTCATAAAGTCAGTTTATCATTTGATTGTGTTGTTATAGAGTTGTTTTGTGAGCTGGTAGCTTCCAAGCTAACGTTAACCGTCTTGTGGTTGTAGCTTCGTGTGCAGATATGAGAGTGATTTTCATCTAATTCTCAACAACAAAGAGAATGTAAATATTTTGCAAAATAAAATATCAAAATATCAAACCGACTGATAATACTGGGAAGGATTTATGAAGGGCAGGAGTTGGTTAGTTTATTTATTTATTTAGTTAAATGCTCAATTTCTGGATAGCTTCTTAATATATTTATATATAAATGTTATTGCTGTATTTACTGTACAATTATATTTAACATAGGTATCTTCATATTTGAATTTACCTTTAATTTCCCTACAGGCTAACTTATAATGTATAATCAATATGCTAATTATGCACCTTCAATGATACAGCATATTTTCTGTCAGATTATCATATTTAACCACAAGGCTTTTCAAATCAGGGACTGTCCCTGAATGTCAGTGGAACAACCTGCAGCACTTCCTGTGTACAGCACAGGTGTCATGTAAAGTCTCACTGTGTTTCTGTAAGTGTGACGTCCTGATTATAAATCAAAGTTTTAGTTGGTACAGGCTAACGTTAGGAAGAACAGATGCTCAACACTTTCAGACACATGCAGCTGCTGATATGTGAGCTGAGGTCTGAGACAGACCCAATGAATTTAGCTATAGTTTAAGACTTTTTAAATATTGATATAAGTGATAGTAGAAAAGTGGTTAAAAGGTTACTTTGGACATTGATGACGACTGTAAAAAATGATTAACCTGCATTTTGCTTGCTTCGCCTTCCTGCTTAACAGCAGGTCAACAATTCACCCAAATGAATTGAGAATCAGTTCTAAGATGTGACCTCAAAGTTCATCCCCAGACCCGTCACAGCAATGTCAGCCCATCGTTGTCTGTGAGAACAAATGCAACATGTTAAACAATTAACAGTGCAATGTCAAAGCTAGAATCAAGGTTCTTTTAGGAGAAGGACGTAAAGGTCGAAAAAAATCGAACCGTACACGTGTCCTGTAGAATGCTTTTGCTATGTTCATGTGACAAAGAGATTGTGTGTGTGAGTGAGTCTTCATCCTAAAAACATTACACAGGCGCTCATACCAACACTGAACCAGGTAGCCTCGTTTCAAGATGAACTTATAAAATTGTTAAACAGTGTTTTGTGAAATTAGGTCAATCATTTCTTTAATTTATATATGTCCAATGGAGCTATGTTATTAAAGGGATAGTTTGTAACACATGCTTATTCATTTTTATTCCAAGAGATGAAGGAATAAGCAACTCTGTTGATGTTTGACCTCAACAGCCAAACAAATACACCTCTCTCTTCAGTTCTCCATCATAAACCAAGGCAGTGACTGGCCCATTGGAGAAATACAGCAGAATTCACTAAGAGGAGGTGAACGGGGTCAGACCGAGCCTCAGTGTTTGTTTCACGTTAACAAAGAAAGGGATGTGTACACATACGTTTTTCTTTTCAGTACGCACTCAAGAAACAGACGGCAACAGTTTGGTACGTCTCTCATCACTGTGAGCTATACATATATGAAGTTGAACCCAGCTGCTGCGGCTCAGCAACCTAGCTTGGTTAAGCATAAAGACTGGAAATGAAAAAACAACTGGCCCGGCTCAGTCTAAAGATAGAAATCCAGCTACCAGCATGTCTAAAGCTCACAAATCCACATGCTACAGGTCATTTGTTTTATCTTAACATAATATTTGGGAACTTTACAAACAGGGGTTTGGCAGTTCAGTTTGAGCTCTTGTCTCATGTCAATATTGAAAGAAATTTTACTCTCATACGAATCAACTACCTGGGTAAATAAAGGTGATATTGATATTTAAAATCAACCAAAAACAACAGAATGCAGTCTTTAAAGAAAATAATGTCTAGTTTAATACATAATGCATCTTTTTTGCTTTTATACATAAGGTGTAGTCATGAGGGAGCTCCCTGAAGTGATTTGGGGGTTTAATGGTGATATAGTTGTGATGTATATTTATTTCTTATTTATATGTCACAATAATTTAGGTTTGCTCTCAACGCTCGAGATGTGAGTTTGCTCCCTAACAAAATTTTTTAAATTCCATAGCTGATCTCAGTCAGTTGTACAAAGACGTGTTTGAGACAATGAGGAGTGTCTTTGAGACAATAATCCACAGACTGGTTGGCTGGGGTCAATCTAAATTGCTGTGAAGTCTTCTAACACCACAGTTGCTGGATTAAGGCAATGCTGTTAGATTGGACACTGCAGTGCAGTACAACTGAGAGAGACACACACAGATTTAGTGCAGCTACAGTACAGCGTGTGCAGTTTGTGCGTCACTGTGAGCAAGTGGGGCATTTTTTTGCATGTGTTTGCTGGTCTTCAGAATGAACGTGAATGAATGAACAAATGTTTTTATTCAGAGTGTATCTGAAATCCATCTGTATATTGAAGCAGAAGATCTTCATCCTGCCGGTGTACTAGCAACCTCGTCTAAAAAGTTTCCTCATGACCCTGTGAGCAAACCTCGAATCTGTCAAAATGTGCCAACCTTCACACATAAGATCATGCCATTAGTGACATCTGCGAATTGTGGTTCACTCAGAGTGATTACATCAGATCCAAACACCAGCTCTTAACAGTGACACCAACTTAATCTCTGTGTATTGAAGCAAAGTGGGTGAAAGGTCAAGTATTGTATCACAGCCATACAACATCTTTTAGCAACATCTGAGAAGATGGAGGAGAATAGAATACAACCAACCTAGGAATGATTTAGAATATTTGTGGGGAACAATGTAAGAGAAGTTCTTATCATGCTGGAGAATTAGTAATTAGAGGAAACAAAGGTTTAAAACACGTTATTATACAGTGCCTGAACAGAACCAGACCAAATCTATTCTTCAGGAATAAGGCTGATGATGATTTATCTGATAGTTTTTGGTCAATAAAGTCCAAAAGAGACCAAAACCAACAATCAGTTTATCAAACAAACGAGTGTAGCCAAAATCGTTTGTGACCACACAACAGTTGCACTGTGTGACTAAATATATATGTGTTATAATGTCCACCGAGGTTAAGTTATTTTGTCAGTGGTGTTTGTCAGACTTGAAAAATGAACTTATGGCTGTGTTCAGTATCCCCCACTCATTCACTACCCCCTACTCACTAGAGAACTTCTGTAGAGGACTCTATGATTTCATCTGCATCAGAATGCTTTGGGACATTTATATACTTATACTTAAAATGTTTATTTTTCTCTTATTATGAATACTTATGCACGTTGAATTATGATGTTTAAATGTAGAAATAAACTTGCCTGCTGCAGTTTGTGCTGTGATCTGCTGCTCAGCTCTTGTTACATATTTTAGAGCCACAACTCTTGTGCAGATATAAAACATAACAACAAAACTACGCCATCAGAAATATTAGGGAGGTGCGCTAAAACAGACAGTGAAATTGCCAGCAAATATAAAGCTGTCTGTCCTCACGGTGATTCATATTTTTCTGCTGAGAATAAGAAAGAGTCTAATTGCCAGAGAGAAGAAGCTGAGACATGCTGCCCTCCATCCTTTCATTTCTCTGCCATTTTTTTCCTGACATCTCTGCAAGCGCAATGCATGATGGTATATATTGCTTGCTTAGTGACCATCAGTTTTACACTACATATCACGATGCATTGTGGGATACAATGAGTCCACTATATAGGGTATAAAAATGTCATTCAACGTTCATACAGCAATACATCACTCACTGTATATTTAGTGAGTGATGTCGGACACAGCCTTTGACTTTTGGAGAGGATTTGATGCAAGTTGTTTTCACCTTCTTTAACATTGTGAGAGAGCGCAGCATTTGACATTTTTGTGAATTTTCACAGATGTAGTGCAGAGATCTTGACTGAAAATAGACACGTGGAAAGTGCAAATACCGCTTGGTGTGGATATGGATAATGACCTGGATGTATCTTAGTTCAATACAAGTGGAAAATTGGTTTGATTTTTTACGCACCATCGGATGTAGAAATAGATGACCTGTGAGAGTTTATGTTCTCGAGTTCAGAGGTGGAACCCGCAGCTGTAAACTAACATGACTATAAATGTAACCCTTAGAAAATTTCATTCACATAACATGTCATTTGTAAAACTCATCTTTTCCTCAGAGGAAGCAACAACAAAAGCTCACAGCGAACATGAACATAATAAACTGAACATGCACCGAGGCTGGAGGGCATTAACTTGGATTTTATTACTTGTTGCCACTGCTGTCTAAACGTGTGTGGATGCAACATAGTCAGTGTGTATTTTTGTTTTGACAAAGAATTTTTTTTGTGTACATCAGGAGCAACTTCAGGGTGTTGATCATGAGCACTTTGACACACAAACACTTCACTGAAGAGTTGATATACGAAACCTGGAACTGGAACATCAACCTTACTTCTCCATCTACTGCCACACATGTGGCTCCTATCTGAGGCACAGTTAAAGACAGTGATTTCAGTGGCTGTTATTAATGGTCCATATTTCAGTATGGGACCTATTTACACTGAATCATTCTCTTTACATTAAATGTCCATATACTCTAACTACATATTACAACAATATTATTCTTTTTGCACAGAGCCACAACAAATATTGACATATGAACATCTTGTGGTTAATTTGTAATAGCTACTGTACAGCCTCGTGTTCCTTTCAAAATATCTACATGTTTAATGTTGATAAAAATGAAGATTATCTTATTAATCAATTGCTATTTCTTTTGAGAATAAAGTCAGATTGGTGCATCCTCATAAATAACATTTTAATAACATTTTGCACTTTTTAAAAGCCATAGGTCAGCTGTTGGCTGCCATGGGTATTAATGAAGATGAATTAATCTGCACCACTTTAACATATATGCATCCATTATCTATACCACTTATCCTTTGAGTGTCTCAGGGGAACAGGAGCCAATCCCAGCTGACATTGGGCGAGAGGTGGGGTACACCGTGTACAGGTCGCCAGCGAATCATAGAGCCAGCATGCAGAGACAAACCACCATTCACACTCACACCTACAGACAAATTAGCAGTAAGAGTTTCCCAGTCTGCAAGTCTTTAAACTGGCCTAACCTGAGAAAATTTATGCAAACACGGGGAATCGAACCAAGAGCAAAAGTGCTAACCACTGTGCCCCTGTGCCACCCTTATCCGCTCATATCAAAAGATAAATTAAGAGATTAAAATACTAATTTAAACACATATTTAACAGCAGGCTTTAGATAAATATTAAATGTTCTAATTTGTGTTAATCTGTCTGTGTTGTTTTGTCAGATGCTTATCCAGTGTCAGAGGTGGTCTACACGTGGACACAGGGAGCTGCCAAATCGGTGGTGGTTGCCGAGGAAGGGTCTCGGCTCAATCAGTACCATCTGATTGGTCAGACTGCAGGGACGGAGGACATCTACACCAGCCGAGGTACAGTGAAGTGAGACTGACTGCAAAGGACCAGACCTCAGAATATGGATGATGTATCCCTAAGTGTCATACACATAACTATTTCCTTTATGTTGTTTCATCCCGAACATTCTCTCCTCTTCAACACCAGGCTCAAACAGTGGCTTCAGGCCGCTGCAGGGATTTTTAAGTCCCTGCTTCCACCCCATTTTTCAGCTCTGTGTTATTACAGCGTTTCCCAACCAAAGATGTTGTGAGAAGAAAATGTTTTCAAATCAAGCGGGATAGAGACAATGAATGAATCACAAGGATTTCAGAATGCCTCCCACACATAGCCAGCTGTCTCTGGGATGCCAAGAGAGGATAGTTGCTGGGGGGGTGGGCAAAAAAAAAAATCACTTATCCATGGTCTGAGCCATTGGGTCTGTAGGGTTAATCCGTACGCAGGCCCATCAGTTGTGCTTTTACTGAGTGACGTCATAGCTCAGGGAGTGGCTGCTCCAGCGGAGACATGGATAGAAGGGGGGGGGGGGCAAGCGGCATCTGCTTAATTCTGTTATGTAAAGAAGTATGATAATACATTTATGATGCGTGTTGGGATTGACTTTATTACATGGGAGGTGTTCATATAGCTGTACTTTATGCTGTGTTGCTTTATCCTGCCTGAGAAAGATGGTGTTGACAGTGGATAATGTAACATTGTCCGTTCAGTATTTCTACGCAGCGGGAGAGTTCTGAGCTCATGCTGTTGAAACATCCCGACTCCAAACGCTTAACGACTTCAGATTAGCACATAGGTTGCTAACTCTCTCCCCACCCATCAGAGTTCAGACCAGTTAAAGAGGGTGACACACAGAGCCTGCACGGCCTTAATTAGCGTTGCTAATCTGAGGTGCAAACCCTCTTTAACGAGCCAAGAATAGCTCTGCAAAGTGCTCACAGGGGGCGAGGCTGACCTTTGACCCCACAGGTTAAGACGAAGCGGATGGAAACACAGACACGGGAATTGAATTGATGATAGGCAAACCTTGTAATTTCATTACATTACACACATCAGCGCTTTCAGATCAATATAGAAAGCGGCAAAGCTCAACAGATGGTTTCGATCTGTACTCACCAGTTGACCAACATCGCTGCATTGTTGTCTGCTATGAATGGCAGTTCCCCACAGGCACTCCCAAAACTGAGCAGTAAAATAATCCACAACCGCATTTTTTCACGCCTCAGAGATTTCCATCCACTTTGAAGCCCAGCAGGCGGTCAGATCAGAGTGGGGTTTGCCTGGTCGTGCCACCACAGTGCAGGGCTGCTGGATAGTAGTCCTTGGAGCAAAGGCGACACAGGTGTCCTTTTCATTAAGGACATGTTGCATGTCGTCGCATCGCTCAGACCATCCAAACTTTTTCTCCGCTCCCTCTCAACTCCCCTCCGCTTCAGTCATCTGTGCATCTGCTTGTAATCACCGCTTATCCAGGTCTGTTTTAGTGCTCGAGCTCAGGCAAGGCAAGGATGTATGTCCTCAATCAAGTGTGGCCTGGCCTGACAGAATGGGATGGACTGTCTGCTGCGCACACACATACACACAAACACACACACACACGCATAGAAAGAGAGAGAGGCAGAGACAGAGGGTGGCCGAGAGAGAGCTAGAGAGATATACAGGATGCAGATTGTGACAAGGGATTAGTGAGACAGAAAAATCCGATTTTGCCAGGAGAAAGCAGCAGTCATCTGTTGATTTTCTATAGTTTATCAGACTCCATGGCTCGACAGGATTTTTGAGAAAAAAAATCCTTCAAATGCAATCTTCGGCTGGTTAACAGGATATGATGATTTCTCCACTAACCTGTTTTTCCAAAATTTCGCTCACACTCTCACATTTGTAGTCTGGCTTGGAGGTTGTCAAGTAAAGTTTATACTTTGCTACTAAAATAGATAAAAACACATCCCAAAAACACAGATTTTTAATAAGAATAAGCTGAAGCCACATTGTTTTAAAAAGGAAATGTTTGAAAGAAAGAGGAACCCTCTTTTAAAATTCTTAGAACAGAAAACAGGACGAGGACAAAATCCAGTTTGTGAAAGACATGAGTAAAAACAAATTTATCAGTATTCTATCAGCTTAGGCAAAGCAGTTTCCAGATGTAACAGGACATTAAATGTAGTATGTCTGAAACATACCTTGTGTTTTAAGTAAGACAATGTAATTTTCAACTTGGTTTCGTTTGTCCTCTTATAGACACATATCGTTGAGGGGAATTTTGTATCACATCTATACTCCTGCCACCCCCCAACCCCCCCACCCCATTCATTAGATATTATTTTCTCCAGTACCTGCTATTTTTGTTGAAATTCAGAATTGGGATGACACTGTCAGAAAAGTAAAAGGCACACACTCTGCTGTTTTCTGCAGGTCAATACACCGTGATGATGGCTCACTTTTACCTGAAGAGGAAGATCGGTTACTTTGTCATCCAGACCTACATGCCTTGCTTCATGACCGTCATCTTGTCCCAGGTTTCCTTTTGGCTCAACAGGGAGTCTGTTCCAGCACGGACTGTCTTTGGTGAGTTTGTAAACCACAGACACATTATGAATATTTGTAACTTTTGTATTCATTGCCGGTAGATATCTCACTACCATGAGCAGCTCGGACTAAAACAAGGTATTCATCTGCCACACCTCCCCTCTCCCTTAGGCTCAGTCAGTTAAGTGTTTACCTATACAGTCTATGGCATTTGTGAATCTCAGTGAAAACAGAAGCAAAGCGTATAAGTACAGCTGAATGAAATTGATCCAATGAGAATATCATCCATCTGCGTGTTAGTGCTCCTATCAGTGTTTGAGCCTCTGATCACTAAATGTGTGTTTTAAAAACTTATTTTGTTCTCACTCTCCCAGAGTCCTGCATACTCTCAGTCGGCCTGCAAGAGGCAATTCGCTATAGTTAGCACGGCTAGCATTGTTACCATAGCTGTGCTGTACGTAGCCCTTACACTGTAAGATTGACGACATTAAATGCTCCTCAGAATGTGTCTTGATTGTCATCTGTTGGCTGGCTCCAGTACAGGTCATAAATTCCACTTTCTCCATGTTAATGGAAGGGATATGGACCAAACCAAAGTCGAAGTAGAGGTTAAATACATTTTCCTCAAAGATGGTTTGCCATTGTAGGTCTTAGAATTCTTATCACACTGATGTTTGTTCAAGTGTTTTTTAGTTAGTTTGGCTTTTCTTAGTTATTTGATCCAAGTTAAACATGTGATTGAAAACTGAGACCGACTTGCAATTGGTGGATTGAATGTATTTGTGGGACCTTGTCAACATCCCCCAATAGCTACTATGCAGACTCTGACTCCAAATGTGCAAGATGTCATAGTTTGTATCCGGGCCTATAGGCTGCTTTTTTTGTGGTTTCACAGCCCGGTAGTGGGCAGGAGACAGGTGTGTTTACAGTATTTGTGCGTTCAGAAGAAAAAGAGAGTTTAAGTTAGCGTGTCCACCTCTGGGTCATGTTAACATCTCTGAAATCTGTCCTGGAGCTATCTTGCTATATAAACATTGGGAGGGCCCATGGTTTTACAAGGAGGAACTCACATTCACATGCACGAAGACGCAGAGTTTTAACCAAAAGAACAGAGAAGCTCAGATCACAAAATACCATATCCTCTATATCTTTACATAGATAATAGCATCTGATTACATAATTAAATGATTAAAATCTCCTTTCTAACATTTAAATTGAGCCCTGAACAATATTTCAATAAAAATAAAAATGAAAGTAGAATTAAATAAAGATGCAAAACATGCATCGCCTGATATTTTATGATCCGTCTATAATGCGGTGAAATGTGCATTACTACAATTTAATCTGTTGGAACAACAGAATTGTGAGTCTAGTTAGAAAAACTGACCCAGTTTTCCTTTCCTCCAGGTGTGACCACAGTGCTCACTATGACAACTCTCAGCATCAGTGCTCGAAACTCGCTGCCTAAAGTGGCTTACGCTACAGCCATGGACTGGTTCATCGCTGTCTGCTATGCCTTTGTCTTCTCTGCACTCATTGAATTTGCAACAGTCAACTATTTCACCAAGAGGAGCTGGGCCTGGGATGGAAAAAAGGCAATGGAAGCCCAACAACCCAAGGTATTTTCTATTGTGTGAGTGAGTGAGTGAGTGAGTGAGTGAGTGAGTGAGTGAGTGAGTTAATGAGTGAGTTCATGTTCCTGCCAATCTGATAAATGTAACTTCAGCACTCATTCTCCTTGAAACGTTAACTCTATGTAGCGACTTAGGTGCTGCAGATACAGTACAGTTGGTTTTACCAGAATTAAAAAGTAAAGTTGCTGCTAAATGCTTCACTGTGTTCACTAGCTGTTCACACACTTTGTTCTTTAGCAGTTTGGTACTTGGCAAGTACCTTATATTGGGTTTATCAGAGTTTTGCATGGTTCTATGGTTGGCACTGTCAGGGCTGTGGGCCAAGGCCTTGCTCTGTGGAGTCTGCTTTGCTGTGCCTGTGCCTGCGTGGGTTTTCTCCAGGTACTTCGGCTCCCTTACACCATCTAAAGAAATGCAGGTTAAGTTAACTGAGGACTCTTAATTGCCTGAAGGTTTTAATGTGAGCTTGAAGGGTTGTTTGTCTCTATATGTCAGCTCCGCGATAGACTGTTGGTGACCCATCCATAGTTTACCCTGCCTCTCCAACCCTGCTATTCTAAAAGGATAAGCGATACAGGTTACTGGTTGGTTGGTTGGTTTGACGGATGGTGCCTGCTGCAGCTTAAAGGAGGTTGAATAGAATGTAGAGACAGAACCACAACATTCAAATTGCAGGCTTTTAAACTACAACACAATGAGCTAAAAAAAAGCTAAACAGCTCCCATAAACTGATTGTGACAGTAGAGTTGGGTGAAAAGTCTGTGTGGGCTCATATAAACAACTGCAATATTGATCAGTGCAGCTTAAATTTGGAAAACTGAAGAATCCCTCGCAAAAGATGAAACCCTCTTCAAGAGCTAAGGTCCAGTGTCTGTGACAGGAAGCCCCACATTTACATCCACAACCAGGAACATCATTGTATTAGTGATGCACTCAGCAGCTCAGTCCCATCAACAGTCAACAACACACAAATTCACACATTCAGTAAAAAAAAACTAACATTTCTATTTCCAACATTGTTGTAACACAATCAGCTAACGACACAGCGACAGGCTCTGTTACTCTCTTGTCTGTGTTACTTCCCGAAAGTAAGTGAGAGTGGTGGGAGGCGACGAAAGGAGGAGTGAAAACGTTGATGTAAAGTAAGAGATAAATTGGGCTGAATGTAGAAGTTAAAAATGGTGGATCAATTAATTCACTGCTGAGTGTGCCAGTGTTGTGGCAGAATGCCAGTTCATTATTGCCCAAGCACATTGATCCCTTCTTTCGAACACCTTTCACTGGCCAGCTCTTATTGTTATCTTGGTTTTTTCGTGTGTGTGCCAATGTTATTAATTTAAGTCATTGAATGTTCAGCACTGCTTTTGTTCAGAGTTGTGTGTACTTAAGCTAAATCAATGTATTTTTCTCCTCTGCAGAAAAAAGACCCTTTGGCTCTGTCTAAAAAGCCAAACAACACATGCTCAGCCGGTGTGAATTATACCACCAACCTTACAAAGGACACATCTATCTCCACCATTTCAAATAGTACAGCTGTTCAGCTCAAACCCTCTGAAACCAAGGCCCCAGACCCCAAAAAGACTTACAACAGCGTGAGCAAGATTGACAAGATGTCCAGGATAGTGTTCCCAGTCCTGTTTGGGACTTTCAACCTGGTGTACTGGGCCACGTACCTCAATAGAGAACCAGTAATCAAAGGGGCTATGTAAGCTCTGCGATGCCAGGCACTAAGTCCTTGTATCATAGATGTGTTTTCTTAGGTCATTGGGTTACATTGCATGTCTGTTGCTTCAGGAAAATGTTGCCATGTTTGCCTTAGGATTGTACAGATAGGATACACAACTTTTCCTCACAATTTTTTGTTTATCTCATTTTAGAACACAGTCACAGATTTAGGTTCTGTCAAATTCAGATTTATTTTTAAGTTAAGCATTTGGCATAATATTATAATATTTTTTCCTTGAGTCTACAGTAGATGATGGTAAACAAGGCCAAATGCTATGCAAAAACAAAATTTGTACTGTTACTCAAAACTGGCTTTTATCTTTGTAACTCTTACTTTGTACAAATGGGCTGGAGGTCCAGGAATGCAAGGCTGGGCCCAGGCACATGGAACTTTGCTTCCTTGTTAAAAGCAGTTGAATAGCCATGCTAAATGTGTTGCCTTCAGAGTGTGATAACTCATTATGAATGCACTGAAATCTCCTGCAATTCATTTTTCAGAAGTTTTAAACTTTCATTATACTTGTCATGATAAAGGACAGATGCGTTTTGCTCACCTTTTGCTACTTCTCTGAATCTAGAATGGCTAGTTTTCAATTAATATTGTTTTTCTGTTTATGTAAAGATGGCCGGACTTCAAGCTAAAGGGATAATGGCAGCTTATGTTTCTATGTTAAGAAATCATGTATGTACGTTTGGTTGTAGTTGAAGAAAAATTTACTTGTATATATGCCCTGCTTTTAGAAAAGCACCACTAAGCCAGTAAAGTTAGCTTCAATGTTATGCGTATACAGCAACACAGTTTTACTCTAGTCTAGTGCGTCATTGACTGGATGTTGAAAAAAAAGAGCAGACCAGCTTAAGCTTTAGCAATTTTGACAGAATATATGATGCTTTTTTTAAAATTTTATTTTATAGATAAGTTTGTTTCTACGAGCTTTTATGACAACTTGCAAATATTCTTGATACACAATGTTTTTGTCATAATGAACTTATGTGGTTAAGAGATTAACCTGAGCTGAACAGGTTTTCAGTCTTATCAGAGACAAAAAGTCACAATGACAAGGTTGTTGAAATTTAAATGTTTATCATTTCAAACAATGTTAAGGTTGCTAAATTTAGGATTTCAGGCCAAAGTGTAAGATAAAATATTGATATCAATTTGTCAATGAAGACAACTTTTTTAAAAGATTAGATGACACTTGGAGAAATGTGCTTATTCAGTTCTTTCAAGGAGTGAAAGGAGAATATTGAAACCACTCATATGTCTGTGCTGTAAATCTGAAGCCATGGTCAGTAGCTGGTTAGCTTAGCTGAGTATAAAGACTTGAATAAAAGTTAGTCCATTGAAGGAGCCAATTTTCTAAATATGCTGATTCATTATTTCCTGAGAGATAAATAAGAAGAACGATAGTATCATGTTGACTAACAATAAATATAACAATGCTTGGCTTGTCATAAAGAAAAGAGGGAGTGGCCATCTCAGACAAAAAGACTTGCACCACTGCTCAACATTTAACGCTAACATAGCATTAGCTTGAATGCTATCAAGGAGTTATACTATATTTTGAACTTGTTTTAAACTAAGAAAGAACTGCAGGTCACAAACACAACTTGTTTTTTATTTTTAATTCAGTTATTGTATCAATTTAGGTCGGAATAAGTTGTGTAATCATTGACTTTTTACCTTGGAGAGACGGTTTCCTCCATCTTAATGTCTTCATGCTGAGATAAGATAACTGCTTTTGGCCTGTAGCTTTAGTGCACAGATGTGAGAGTGGTTAGTATTACTTTGCTGGAAACTAATTTAAACACGTAAAGTCAAGCGTTTTGCATGATTGTCACAGCGATGGCTGCATGCACAACATACACTTGGGCAGAGTTAGCTTCGCTGTCTTCGTAGGTCTCTGAGATTGACATCTTAAATCTCTTGTCTGTGTGGCTCTAAGAACAACTGACAAATGAGCATGATCTACTCATGTGACTTTATGCCTTCTGTGTGGCCTGCCACAATTCAATACATCTATGGAGCACACCAGTTGTATTGGATTATGATTACTACATTTAAGGGAATTTTAGGTAGAGGCTGTTCTTTAAATGCAAATATCTCAAGCAATAAATAATGCTCATATGAATAATGACTTCTTTTGAGGTAATATGTTCTCATTTGACCTTCATTTTGTTGATGTCTTTTTATCCAGATTTGATCCTTTTGGCAATAGTCTTTTTCTATCTATGGTAACACTCTGATTCAATTGAGCCCTTTCCTCTTTGGAAGCACAGTTCTCTCTGACCATATTTATTTATTTTCCTTTTTTTTAAATGTATCTCATCTTATTTAAATTGTGTCTTTTTATGTAATAGGCCGTGCTGACCAATGGGTTTGATTGAAACCTTAACGCCTGTTTCTTTCTAAATTGTTATGCATACCGGATTCCAAATAAAGCTTTCGATGACTCCGTCTGTCGACTATTTATCCTGGTGGTTAGGATGAAATTTATGCTGTGTAGGGTAACATTGTAAACATTATGTCATAATAATTGTCACCAGTCAAGGATTTTACTTTTCTCTCCTGTGTGATGCCAGACAAACGCACACAGTATAATTCAGTGGATAGTGCATGGATCTAGAGTACAGGTCATATCTAGATACATTTATGCAGTGGATGTGATAAAACACTGGCTTAATCTTGCTTGATGGAACAACGGTCAGCGCGTGCTGTTTCTCCTTTGATTATACACATGCACATCCAGATCATGCTGCCTGTGCAGTTGGTGGATGGTTAAATCCATCTTGGGGGTCTCTGTGGCAGTAACATCTGGCTCACAGCTGTTTGTCAAGGATTTAGCTCCATTTAAGTTGCTTTTTCCATTCAGCATGTCCATACTCTACACCAAATTAAGCTGTCACTGATGGCACCAAATGACATCAATCATAGTATATAGCTTGAGAAGCAGAGATGGGCTGCAGTATATACTGATGGAGAGGACATCCTCTCATCCTGCATCACAGCTCCATCAAGACATACTCCACGCTGTCCTCTTGCTTGTTGACCTTTACACACACATTTTACACATGACACACTGATCCAGCCAAGAAAATCTGTTATATACCGAGACCGTTTGAAGCTGTAAAAGACTCAATTAAAAGGTCCACACTCTACGTAAATGCATTATATATACACAGTTTTATGTTTTTTTAAAAAGCTACAAAAGATCTGGACCAATCAGTCAAAGCTAAAATAACAAAACAAACTAAAAGGTAGAAACATTATACCCACAACAACAAAATTAAAAAAGAATCCAACGTTTGTCCTGCCTGAATCGGATTTACCCCCGATGGTGACCAGATTCTCCCTCACCATAATGTGGACAGGGCTGTGCACAATCCTAGTTAATTGACATTGTCTTTATGGTTATGATTATTATTAATGATCATAATGATGATTATAGTAATACATTATTTACAAAATTATATTAAATAGCATTGGTTGCGACAAGTTGAGGATAAGTATTATTTTTACTTATTGATTACGATTATTACTCTAATGATGATTATATTAATATTGTTATCATAGTGGTGTGATTATTTACATAAATATTGCTACTTCTATCATCATAATAAGATTGATTTTGTTTTAATATTATGTATTCTTGAACCTCCCTCCCTGCCCTCTCCACCAAATTATTATAATAAAATCAAGACTCTAAATGTATTAGTGTTTTTTATATATGAGAACAGCCAAAAGAGAGGGAGGTGCGACGAGGAGATAAGGACTGAGACAATATGTGCCTGGGATGACAAAGAGTTACAGACATTACTAATGGAGGCAAAAGGCCTTCACCACCTATACAATGCAGAACATTGCAGATGAAAAAGACAAGATGTCCATCTGAGAATTACTCATGACTACCGCAGAATTATTTAACCCACAAATGACTGTATCTTTTTATACTGAAGACCAAAGCCAGATGTTAGTGAGTGTTAACTGGTTTCAGTGTGATATGGACTCTAGAAACTCTAAAAGCAGACACAGATGTTGAAAAGATTGGTATTGAATGATGTAAACAGTGCATCATGATAAAGTGAACTATGGTCATTAAGGTCCAAGCCATATAGCTCAACCTAAATTGTTTTACCTAAATCTAAACAAGAAAATAATTGGCATGTTAATATGCCAAAATGAAACGTCTGAAAGAAAAATAAATCTACCTTTCAAAACACATTTTAATGTTGTCCAAACACAAAATCTCTAAGACGGTATTTGCACAAATGTCATTCTATACCAAAGTACTCAGTGTTTCATTGGGTTTCTCCAGGAGCACATTTTGTCACGAGGACACACAAACACAGACTCACAAGGTGAAAACTGTACCATGGGAACTATCTATGAAATGTCTTCAAAACTGCTTAGTCAGAAGGGACGTGAGGACACTGGCTGTACCTTATGTTCAGACTTGTATCGCAGCTACTTTATCAGGGTAGAAGGTTTCTATAGCCTGTTCATGTAGTTCACTGATATAAATTGATTTCTGGATGCTGAGTGAACACTTCAGCTACAGACCCAAGTTTGAATCTGCTTTTCCTCCCCAGTGGCACAGGGGACTTTATCTCTGTAGAATTTCTTTATTTATACAGTATGTCTATGGGCCGACTATACACACTAAGTCACTGAACTGCTTCAAGGGAACAAACTCTTTTGTTGATTATATCTATGTATCTTAGGACTGTGTTTATTTTCATGGAACATCACATATCCCTCCTTGTGTCATTTGCAAATAAGGTCTACAACATATCAGACAGAGTATTTTAAAACTAAAAAAATAGTAAATAAAAACTGGTATATCAAGAAAAGTGTCATAAAATGGAAGTAAAGCAAGCCAAGACTTTCTTGTTGATAGTCTTCCTTTTGATATCCCCCCTTGTCTTCAAGGTGTTTGAAAGTCTACTATACGAGCCCGGAGGAAAAAGCACGGTCATCTTCACTTCTTGTTTTTAACTTACAAACCTGGAAACCTCCTGTGAAGGAAAAGGAGAAAAGGAGACGTGACTGAAAAGCTCAAGTTCTCTGCTCACACTTTTACATCCAGGGCAACACTGCATAATTTGACATTATCTGTGTGACCTTTGATCTAATCAACACATTATTCTGCTCCCTTGCCAATCAATTCTCACTGTGTAGGAAATGTGGCAAAAGTGTTTGTATTTGGTGGTTGGATGATTGCTTATACAATGTTGATGTGTATGTTCATAGGCTAACATATTAATTAATCATGTAGAGTGCAGGTCTGAAATCTGTTAGCAGACCTCTGATATAGACTACATGCAATGTATGAAAAAATAAAAGCAGTTTAATCACTTGAAATTCTATAAAATCCACACACATGAACAGTTATAAAGCTAATTCCGTTTAATTTTATGAAAAAAATTGACTTTAAAATCTTCACTGCAGATAAACCAGGTAGAATGAGTATTTTTATGTGTCATTATATTACAGAGGGTATTGTATGAACCACTAGTTAACAAAGCACGAAGGTCCCAGTTGATTCATGTAGATGATATATGTCCTGTCCAAGTTTGTTGAGCTCCTTCCGCTGATTTGGTTCCCTCCCTATCGGGTTCAAGTCCTGATGATATCATCAGTCTTCACTATCTAGTTTCTGCTTTTCTCTTTTTAACCACCAGAGGTCGACAGCAGTCAGCTCCAGCAGCACAGGACAGAATGGGTATCAGGAGATCCCACTGTCTGTTGAGCCACATACTGAACCAGTCACCTTTAGACATGCACAGGCATGTGAGTCTCTGTTTGGAGCTGTGGCTTTGTGGTTTTGTCATGAAGATCTGCTGTCGGACTCACTCTGATGTTGTAAAGACATGATTCAAGTTGTTTGGTATCATCAGTATATGAAACTATTTACATATGTCAGCAGTCGATTCCCACCCGACAAGAATCCTCTGTGTTTGACAGTGCAAGACCTCCAGGGGCAGACAAAGGCAGTTGTCTGCCCCTGGAGACAACTGCTGTTGTCTCTTTCTTTCTCGGTGCACCAGTTCTCCACTCAGGCTCTGCTAGAATTATACATCCATCTCAAATGATAAGCAAGAGGGGCCTGGATGTTGTTGCAATATTCTGTAAAGAAAAACCTCTCATTGCTCCTCTACAGAGGCTGATTAAAGGAGCCACTTCACTTCATAATACTGACAGAAGGTACCCTTGTATATCATGTGGTCATTGTGTTATTTCCTCTCGTGTTGACAAGACTTTCTGCATTTGACTGTCGAAGGGTAGTGTGATTATTTATTTAATAGGGGCGGCCAATTCATTTCATTTGTCAGACAACACTGGTGGCGGTAGCAGGGTTATCCTGGTGACGTGATCATGGTTATCCAGGTGACGTAATCTGGTTTATCCTGGTTATACTGGTGATGTGATCAGGGTTATCCTGGTTATCTGGTGAATGATCAGGGTAATCCTGGTTATCTGGTGACGTGATCAGGGTTATCCTGGTGATGTGATCAGTGTTAACTTGGTTATCTGGTGACGTGATCAGGGTTATCCTGGTTATCTGGTGACGTGATCCGGGTTATCTTGGTTATCCTGGTTACGCGATCAGGTTATCCTGGTTTTCCTGGTGACGCGATCAGGGTTATCCTGGTTATCCTGGTGACGTGATCATGGTTATTCTGGTGACCTGATCTAGGTTTTGCTGGTTATCCTCGTGACGTGATCAGGGTTATACTGGTGACGTGATCAGGGTTATACTGGTGAAGTGATCAGGGTAACCCTGGTGACAGGTAGCATAGGATAGTAGCATCCAGCTGCTGTAAAAAGCTCTTGCAGCACATTGATATTCAAGCTTTAAATGTATAGAATAAAGCAGCTGCATAGACTCAAAGTGCAGGTGCATCACAAAAATAATATTCATTAAATTAGAACATTGAAAAGATGATATACGTCCTGTACCAAAGTCAGGAGACTTTGCAGCAAAGGAATGGGATTTGCTGCAGAGTGTTTGCCCCTGAAATTCCAAAAGTGTTTTGTGGACTCAAACACTTCACTCACCCCTCCATCAGCATAGTGGTGAGTAGTTAATAAGTGAATTTTCATTTTACGGTGATGTATCTCTTTTAACTATTTAATTGAAATGACAATATATTCAAATGCTAATATATATGATTGATTAGGACTTGATTCTTTGAGGTTAAAGTTAATGCTACTAGTATAAATGATTTATCCTAAAATATTGTTCCAAAGTCTTTTTCTTTCAAACCCAGTTACAGAGGCATGTTCTGTATTTGGCACATATGCCCACACGTGCTGGAGAAAGAGAAAAGAGAGCTCATCCTCATCATCACAGCTCCTGTTTGCAGGAGAACTGGAAGGAGTCCTTCAGAAAGTGACGCGCACTTACCCACAGAGGAGTTGGTGATGAATTGGAGGAGCTCTGGATACACTCACAGTGCGCGCACCCGCGTCTACGACCAGCAGTGCGTCCGCAACCGAGGATGCGACCGCAACTGCGAGAGAGGCTGCAGCTTCGAGTGGAAACGACCCGCGGGGAAGGATGTGACAACTCCGTCTTCAGACTTTTAACCAAGAGTGCATTTCTGCTGGATTACAAACTATGACGCGCTTTTCTCCGGCTCTGTGACACGCTCCCGGCTGCGCTGCGTCCTCTCACCCGTCTCCACTCTCCACTTGTTGTCATCCTGCAGAAACATGTCAACCAAACCATTGGCCTGTGTCCTGCTGCTGACACTGCTTCACACCTGGTGAGTGGCGCACTCTTCTGTGTGGCGCATCTGCGTAAAGGCGAAGCCATGTTGTGTTCCAGCAAAGCGCTGCGCTGCGAATGTTTGTCACCAAAAGTAAACTTTGTGTGAGTTTATGTGCAGGAGCCGCGTGGACGTGATCTTGATACATGTGTGCCCTACAACACCGTCCATGGCATCGCTTGTTTTAACCCCCTTCCTCCTCCGCAGCTCTCTGACACTGGAGTACGAGGACTACGAGGATGTCACAGTGAACCAAATGCTGGCTCCTAAATCACATGAAACCGACGCCACGGAAATACTCAACAATCTGCTGAAAGAGTACGATAAGAAACTCAGACCGGATATCGGAGGTAATGTCACCTTTGTCCCTCACGTTCTAATCGATGTATTCTCATCTAAAGAGCTGCAGTTTGCAAATACCCAGCCAGCATAGGGATCTGAGGGATGGAATTAACACTGAGCATATTGAGTTCAAAGTGTCCTGACCTGCAATGATATCATATATGAACAAATATATGATGTCTGTCAATCGTTAGTCAATTGTAATTAAATCTATACTAATATCTAATCTTTAACACTTCATTAAAAAGGCTGCTTTTACAATATGAGCCTGTATATCACTTTAAATACATACATTTTGCTATACTGCAATTAATAAGTTGCTGGAACATATCTACAACAGTCATTTATCACTATGCTTTTGTTGATATAATGCTACAGTGGTGTATGTGTCACATTGTGCTTTTGGTCAAATGGTTGTGACGCCTACATGACAGCTCATCATGGGCTTCACGTGTGTTGGGGTGAGTTCAGTGAAAATTATACCCTAAAATGTAGACTACATGTCACCTGGGAAGCATCAGCAGTGGAAATCAGTTGTTCATTCATCAAATTATTTATTCTGTTTAAACTGTACATATTCTATTCAATTTATATCTGTATATATACTGCTTTTACATAGCGTGTTTCCTGGTTCATTGCTTTAACTGATGGCTATTTTGGACTGACCTCTTTGCTGCTACAACACAGCAAATTTCCCCGTCTTACCTAATCTCATTTTATAAACATAAACTGTCTTCATAAGTTTGCAACTTAATTCTGTACAATATGATACGCACAGGCTTTGTTTGTCAGTGTAAGAAGATGCTGGATTTTGGCCGTGCAGTCAGCTGCTCATGTACGCAGTCCTAAGTGAAGCGGGAGAGGACACAGTGTGGTCATGTGCTGAAAGTCTGGTGTCTTCATTTTGGATCCATCAAGGATATGAGACCACGTCAGCTGCTTATCTGCCATGGTTTGAATTACACTTAACTTATCAAAAGGCAGCAGTGCATCCAATTGTAGTGATACTAGATTAACAATATGAATATAGTTAGGTTAAATGTAGGTTTATAGGTGTAATCTTTCTCTAAGGCTGTGCACAGTCTAATCTGAGTTTCTGTCTCCAAGTGAGAATGACCCACTTCTTCAGATGTGTGTTGCCTACCCGCTGACCTACAGTAGCAAAGGTCAGCATGTAACTCATCAGCTTGTCTTCATGAATACAAATTACATTTGGAGATTGAAACTTTGAGTGGAGGAGAGAGATATGAGTGCTACAATTCAATTACTCTTGTGCCTTTTCCATTTTCTCACGCCATGTGAGATGATCAGACCATGTGTTACTTGTTGGTTTTGATGAGACTGGCTCTTCCTCTGTTACTCCAAATGTCTGTCAAGGCAACTTCTATCTCTCTAGAAAATACCATGGTTTGTGTTATTTTTCAACCATCCAAGCTGTTTTGTTTTAAAGCAACAGTCTTGAGCGGCTGACATATCTCAGACATGATTGCCTCTAGTGCAGTTCCAGTTCTAAACCTGCCTGTTCTCTTGTCCTGTTTCAAAGCTCTAGATCTACTTCAGAATTATTCCTTGTCACTTGTCAGTACTGAGTCCTCCTCAAACAGTTACTACATACTATCACTTTGTATTGTTTGTGAGCTGGATGGGGTGAGCAGAGGTTTTTATGAACAGTCTATGGTGCAGAGTGAATTTTGTGTTCATCCTACCTAGTTTATCTAGAATGCTTTTCTTCATGTGACACAATCACATCAGCCGAAGCTTGAACATTTATGCGGTTCTATTTCTGGTATTTTGGTACAGGTGCTTGGAGCTGAAAGAAAGGCCGAAAACAAACATTGAAAGTTTAATGTCACATACTATGGATCTCTCATTCGCTTTTCACACAAGACATGAACAAGTATAATAATAATTAACTGAACAGGGTTCAGTGGGATGCTCTGGTTGACAGCAATGTTCACCTTATACAATACACAAGTAAATGCTACGGATCAGAGCTGTTTTTGCAAGTGGCTGTGACCTATAAATTCACCACGTCTAAGCAGATGGCAGAAGAAAATGTTATCTTGGAGCTTGACCGGGCAGAGCCCCCCCCCCCCCTCTCTCTCTCTCCCTCTGTCTCTCTCTCTGGACAACTGTCTCAGTGTCACCCTGGGTCCAGGTTTGCAGCCGCCTTGTACCTGTTGCATTAAACTACATCAAGAGGTACAGGACAACTTCACCTAGTGGGACTATTTTACCTTGGAGATCAGCATTAAAGTGATGAGCTCTCACTCTGCAGCTACATTTGGGGAGCAAAATGTTCCAAGTAATACGTTTTTCACTGACAAGAAAAGGAAATACTCAAATTGAAGAACCTGAAGAATCAGGGAGCAGCCCTAATATGATGTGCATATCTATGCTTTATACTAGGTCACTGCAATGACACAAGAAAAAGACGGTAACTAATCTCTGCATTGGCTCCGCATCCTGTGTTGTGGATCAAATGCACAGAGCACAGAGCAGACCAGACAAGCAAACAGCTTCATACGATGTCTTGACTCCAGAACTCACGCAGCTCTCCAGTACAGGAAGTTGCCACGTATAGTTAATTTGTAATGATTCATGCACCTTACAGCAACACCACAAGAAAAGCCTCAAGATTCACAAGCCTCCAAAATCTGCCATGACCTTTTGAATGAATGAAGGAACTTATTTTCTTTCTTAGATAAGAAAAATATTTTCACTAAGTGATCATCTAAGCTTTGTTTCAAACATGCACTCATAACAAACATAAATGTAAAGATTACAAGTTTAAGATGGATAATTGTACTAGTTGGAGCCATTTTATTTGAGAGCAAGTTTGACTATAGCTGACCAGCTGAGACTAATAAAGCCAGTGACATCACAGACTGTTGAATGAGGTTAGACGAGAGACAAACACGCCCCAGAGAAACAGTTTTTGAACCGCACACTCTTAAGTATGTTGATTTTGCATTAATTACCGTTTGAAATTTTGCTACTTTGGACTCAGACGTTATTTAATTATTATATGTTAAGCTACCAGTTTACTTAAATTAGACGTCAGGCCACCTCATATACACAAATTCACACCACACGTATGCACTCATCCACCTTGTCTCTGCAACGGGACCCGCAAGCAATTCAACTCATGGTAAGAAGACAATAAATATGTGCATGCTAGAAGTCTCATATGGCATCTGACTGGCTTTAATATCAAAAGGAGGAAAGAAAGCCAGAACAGTACTGTCAAATGGTATCTCCTAACCAATCACAGTGACTTCCTGTACAGGGTGACTGTGAACTCAAAGTAGAACTACAACCTGACATATTCACATTTTTGTTGGTGTTTGCATTGAAAGACAATGTGTTTTTAGGGGGATTTTTAAAATTTTGGAATGAGCCAGACGGAGCTTGACTTTCCTCTTGGTGCTTTTTCTTATGATATGCTAAGCTAACCAACTGCTGGCTCTATTCATGGATATTACAGTACATAACAAAGGTGCAGTTAATCAAATAACCATGCATGCATTTCCACACAATGAACTGATGTCCTCCTGTGCCCCTTGAGGATCCAGGGCCTATAGTGATAATTGGATTAGCTAATTAGGTAACTGTAGGGTCAATCCCATTCATGGTCTATCATCTGCATTACTTGAGTATTATATTACATCTGTTACTATGGATACCACACCAGGTAAACTCCATCTGACAGAGAGAGAGGACGTAAAAGAACAAACCGGTACACTGGACATCGTGCTCACACATCGAGCCGTGAAAAAGACATTTTGACGTTGTCCTGAGAGAGATGAACTCACTCTCACACCCTAAGTGTCACTCTGACTCCAATGTCTCCTCATGATTCTTATCCCATATGGTGTTTTTTTTGTCATTCACACTGTGGCACCTTTTAGGTAATTTCATTTACCTCCTTCCACGCTCTAAATCCTAGCTTGTCTCTCGAAACACATACAAAAAATAATTCAGTGTAATAAGTTAAAGATTTTCTAACAACATCAGGAGACATATGGACAGAGCACCACCCAGGCATATATGTTGACGAATCAGCTGCCTCCTAACCTGATGGAAAAACAGGGAAATGAATCCTATCCCTGGAAGCTAATGGCACCTATTACCTAAAAAAAAACAATCCTGTAGAGCCACACTGTTATTAAATGTGTATTTACATTTATATAAATCATTATTTTTCTTTCACGAAAACTTGATAATTTATCCTCAGGACCATTAAGTGAAATAGGGCACAAGTGAATTGTGATACTGAACAAGTTGCCCAAGTTACAAGAATTATACATTTACAGAGGACAATTTCTGTGTAGCCTTGTACACAAGCTCACCTCTTAGACCATTTTGTAACCAATCAGGAGCTTTCAATTAAATGATAGTGTTTAAGCACTTTAAACAAAAGAGGCTGTTACTTTTTTTCTCTCTTATTTGCCACTTGAGTGCAGAGGAAACAAGCATTACTTACATTTAAGATAATATGGAGTATGTAATATCAAGTAAATCAGCTGTTTATCTTGACATACTAACTTCTACAATTCACATGATAGTGGAGGGAAAAGTGCATTAATTTACATTTTCTTTTGCAGATTTTTCATTTTCATTATGTTTTGTAGCCAGAGAAACTAGTGGATGACATTATCCCGCCATGTTTAAATGCCAAATTTGGAAGCTGTGATGCGTTTGAGGTGTCATATTGTATAAATTGTGATTGTATGCATTAACTGTAGACTATATAGATAGACAACATCACAGCTTCCCAAAAGTGAAGCCAAAAACCTCTTAACTGCCCCCTGGTGGCTGGCTGTCGAAAGGTCCTTAATTTTTCTCATCCATGTTAATGGAAGGACTGTGGACTACACTAGAAATTCATAGTACACTTAAAAAAACCCGTTTCTCTCAAAGATGGTTTCTGTCATTTTAGTTCCTATCACACTGGGATTTGTTGCAGGTTTCTTTTCCCAGGAGTTATTGCTTTGATTAATTATTTGATCTAAACAGGTTGAAATTTGATGGTTGACAGCTGAGACTGAGTAACGATTGGTTGAAAGTGTGTGTGGATGGGACCTCATACTGCAGCTCTATACCCAAATCTCTACTGCGCACTCTCTGGCTCCAAATTACGTCCTCCGTGCAAGATGGCAGCGTTCGATCCAGGATATTTTTTCTTCTTTTCTTGATAGAGGGAGGAGATGGAGACGGCTTAAAATCATATACAGACTATGAAAATGACCTTTTCACCAAGCAACCTTAGACACACCCACCCACACACACAACTCATATTCTTTTATATAAATAACACATGTATTACCAGTCATTACAGAAATCTTATTGTACAGCCAACCTTTTTATCTGTCGTGGATTATTGCTATGTCATTTATAGGCACTTATCTGCCTCTGTCCTTAAACCTCTTGATGCAGAATATCTTTGCACCCTTGGATTTATAACTACGGACGACTTAAGAAGGCATCACGAGAAAGTGGGTTGCAGTTGTTGGCTGAGAGAAGAGAACAACAAAGCCTTATTTTTATCTACAAAGTTCATATTGGCAAACCTCCTGGGTACCTGACATCTTGTTTCAGCTATAGCTGACCTTCACAAGGAACTAGGTCTCAATAGTTTTATGAGATTCAAGGAAACATTTCAGAAAGATTGAGAAATTTACTGTTACAATTTATTAATCCCACAAGTGGAACAACATGCAGAAAAAAGCTAAATTAGATGAGCTAATCCCTTTTAATCTCGTTAAATCCGTTTTAGCTGACTCAGGGCCGATTCGAATGCTTGTGTGTTAATTGGGCTTGTTTATATATTGCTTTAATGTTATATAGTGTGTGTTTTTTACATTGCATTTTATGTTTATTTCGCTTTATTTCTTACGTGTTTCTTACATAATTGTTTTTACATTTGGGGATTATTGTTTCTTATATTGTAAAATGAATCAAGACATGTTTGAAAAAGAGCTTTCTCTCACTGGCATACCCTGTATAAATAAAACTTCCAAGTTTTAAAATTCAGAGTAAGGGCAGGGAGAGAGAGGAAAACTCTGACAGAGAGAAGACACAGTTAGTGGTTTACAGTATTAGTGTGATATTAATGCATGGAGAGAGAGAGAAGATGTAGTAGAAGAACAATAAGTGCTCAGTGCATGATGAGACTTCCGCCAGCACTCAAGGCCTATAGATGGTTCAGGGCTAAACTGAGCCAGCCCGAACTATAAGCTCTATCAAAGAGTGAACTCAAAAGTCTAACTTTAAGTCTAACTTTAAATGTAGAGATGGTGTCTCTCTCTTGAATCCCAAACTGGAAACTGATTCCACCAGAGAGTCTGGTAGCTCTTGGAGCTGCCTCCCATTCTTTACTTTTAGATACTATAGGAACCATAAGTAAGACTGTATTTTGAGAATGATGTAGTGATCTATTGGGATAATGAGATACTTTCCAATATACAAGATAAAAGTCAAGAAGTGCATAGTCTAGTTTACATCTAGCCTCATAAATACTTAAAGCTGTGTGTCATCTGTGTAAAATGTTCCCGCACAAAACCTTGTGGAACTCCATGAATAACTTTTGTGTGCATCCGTGAGTCAGTGAGTAAATGAGCTACAATAAACCTACAATAAATATGATAAGTATGACTTTAATCAGCGTGGTGCAGTTTCTTTAAATCGATTTAGCACTAAGATCCAGCAGCACTAGTAAAGAGAAAAGTCCATTGCCTGAGGCTAAGAAAACATCATTAGGATCTTACAGTGGTACTGTTTCTGTGCAGGAAAGGGTTCTAAATCCTGACTGAAAATCTTCAAACAAACCTGCACAAATAATCATGTAATTGGTTTGTAAAAGCCTATTCAAGGGTTAAAGAACTGAAGGGGTGGATATAGGTCAACAGTGTTAAAATATCTGGGTCAAGGGTAGAATTGAAAGTCCTGGTTTAATTATTGTAATCTCTGCAATGAGCAGCCTGTTTCTAAAAGACAAGTTGATGGTTAAGATAAAATAACTATTAAGTCAGCTCAGAGAGATCTATAGAAGGGAAGCAAATAAATCAGGCATTACAGTGGAGTTGAAGGCTGCTGTACAGGACAACACTTAACCTACCACCAGTTATGGGAAGAAAGTAATGAATTTTTCTCTGATGATCTTAAAAGAAAAATGTGAAGAAGCTCATGAATTCATTTCTGCTGCAGGAACAGGCAGCTCAGAGAGAACTATGGCTCTCTGTCAGCAGGTCTACACTCCTGAAGTGGAACCTGAGGTTGTTCTTCTACTAATGATGAATAATAAGAGGTTCTGGTATTATGGAGGCTTTTATTGTAGGCTATTAAACCATCTTTCCAGGCGAGGTGAAATTCACCCAGTTTGGTGAAATGCCAATGAGCCCCAACACTTCCTTTCCGACATCCGGAGGTCTGCTGTAAGGCATTTGTTAGTGAATTGTACCATGGAGCTAATCTCCTCTGATGCACTACCTTCTTTTTCAGAGGGGCAGCAGTGTTGAATGTTGTACGCAGCAAAGCTGCTGCAAGATTAACAAGATAATTTTCTTGTGTGGGAATAAAGCTGAGATAACAAGTTTTCCATAAATTTGATTACAGCCTTTTCAGACAGAAACTGGCTGTAATAGAATTTTTGTGTGGTCCATTATTGTAAACTCAAACTTAACCAAAGACGGTCAAACAGAAGTCAGAGGAGTTTTAGAGGAATATTATTAAATGTTCAATTTCTTTGCCATATGATTGAACAGGATTAATACTACATGTATTAATGTATTATTTTGTCTGTACCTAGCACTTATCCAGATACAAAGTCTGAGGCTTCAGATAAATATTCAGAGTGTACCACAGACCTGTATTCCCCCCTGGCTACCTGGTCAACGTGGACTAAATGAATTTGTACGGACAACCTCAAAGATACCACAATAGACTAAATGTGAGCAATTAGCTTTGTATTTTCAATTCCACAAACGACAAACCAGAGATGAGTAAATTAGAAAGTCATTTGTTGTGATGCTTGCCCTTACATAGCAGACGGTGCACTGAAGTAATTTGACCTCATCCTCTTGAGCATAAATGAATGTGACTTTTTAAAGGTTGTAATTAACCATGCGTAAGCAACAAGGGGCATATCCACCACATGTCTTGAATGTAAAGTGACGTTGGTGATGTTGAAGCATTTGAACTAAACAACATCACTAGTTCCAAGCGTCTCTCTACATCAGATTTGGAGAAAATCCCTTTGTAATTGCCAGCAGCGTTTTTTGTTTCTCTATTGTGCATAATGTCAAGACACAAAACGTTTAAAGCTGACACCATCACAGTAACATCATAGGCTTTCAGCATGACACGACGAAACAGAAGATTTAGAAATATAAGTACAAAAAATACTGGTGTAGAAGAAAGTACAAAAGGAATGTTGTTGCAACCAGCACCTTTTCACACACAAGAAAAATCACAGACAATCAGACACTTAGACTGTCACCCAACTATATAGTTTACAAAAGAGGCTGTCAGGATCTGTCAGAAGGAGCTCTGCAGATAACAGTGGTTGATTAATCTTGCTAACACATTGTGGGTTTATTTCATTGTAGTTAATCAGAGCTGTGTGTTGCAATGTCAGGGGAACAAAACTGGTGAATTGTGAGGATGGAGGAATAATTCAGGCCTGTTGTTTAACTCTCAGATGTGCATTTTACAGAACTCTGGTTGCCTTATATTTAGTTGTATACCAAGTCAGTTGCAGGAACCAGAATCCGACTTAATCACTCCCCCAGATATGATTACATAGATATGATGGGAGTGATGAGCAAATACTTGTAACCCCCCTGTCAGAGCCTAGGGGCTGAAGCAACTAGCAGCAATACTGACACAGCAGCGGGGGCAAGCTAAGGGAGTTATGAGACATTTTATCAGCTTAAATAGACCGCCTATAGGGTGGGTGTGTATTATAGATGATTGTGGAGGGTAAGGTATGTCACATGATGTATGTCACATGATTAGAACAGTGCAGCTCGAAGGGTTGCTCCATTTGTGTCAATTATTAAACCCTAAAATCTTTTCTGCAGATAAACCAGGTAGAATGAACACAAAGTTTTGTAACTAGACAAAGTCCTGCACCCAAACTATAAAAAAGTGACAGTATACTGTAGAACTGTTTGAGGACTCACTAATGACAAGGAATAATTCTGAAGTAGCTCCAGAGCTTTAACACCGAAAAAGAGAACAGTATATCTAAACAGGCAGGTTTAAAATAGACACTGCACTAGTGCTTTAAATAAGGGTCAAGGATTTCATGCCATTGTGCAGTTATTTTCATTTAACTAGCTCTGCTGTCTTCCTTACTGGGTGACAGATGAACGGCTGTGGTACCGTTTGCCTGAGGGAGGTGATCTGTTCTGCTTTTTGAATATTTCAGAGCCTTTGGCATTTCTCAAGTAGCAAACCTAGACATGGAGACAAGAGGCTGAAGTCTTTATAGCATCAGTTATCATGCCACGGCTCAGAGGATGAAGACACAGACTACAGAAAGAATACGGTGTGACTGACTACATGAACTGCTTTCCTGCTTATGGAAGTGATTGTTAAAGAAAAAACACATGGCTTGCTGCTTCGACACAGTAAAAGAACTGATCTGCCCTTGAAGTTTTCCATTTGTATATGAAGGAAATAAAGAAACAGTACTGCCTTTGATTCATACAGTTAGCATAGCTATTCCCAGACATGCACTGAGGGATCCTTCACAATTTGTCTGTGGAGGAGTATGTGAGAAAACAAATGCCAGAGTGAGAGCCTCCAGATCCTCCGCAGACTTTCTTTGCCTGGCTCCCAAGTGTAAAGTCTGCAGAATCCCATGTGAAACACATAAAATTGATAAAAACAAAAATAAAACAAACATCTCTGGGTGAAAAAGCGGAATCACACATGTAGAGGACATCGATGAATATATCAAGAGAATTTATGGTGATAAGAGCCGACACCATGGTAGATGTGGTGTAAACCAAAACACTTTCTTGCAGTGAATATTATGAGACACTATATCCAAGCTATGAGAAAATGGTGGTTTTATGTTATAGGTTCATAGTTATGTGCTAGTAAGTCCCAATTTTCAGATAGAAAATCACAGTCATTACAAAGGTAAGGGCTGTTTAATAAACTTTAAGAAAAAAATTCAGATTATGAAATGTTGAATAAATATGATGCAGAAACTGGATAGATTGACTTTGTAAATAAAAATCTTGATCACTGAATGAAGTGAGTTTTGTATTTTAGGGGGAGGTTTCTCTTCAGTATGTCGGTGAAATCTTTTTATCACCCTACTCCTCTGTTTGTATGTGGAACTCATATCTCAATGACCTTATCTTGGCTTCACTCTTGACATGTGTATGGTTAATGGTCCAAGGAAGTGCAGTATGGCATTGGACACCTGATAATTTCACTATTAACACTAAATAAACTGGTAAACAGCGCCTTGCAGTCAGTGGGGCCCAGGCTTAATGAACAAAATGTCTGGTTGGAGGCCTGCAGCTCAAAAACTGGTGCACCAGCAGTAAATATGTCCCTTCGGAACGTTCTGATGATTTGGATTTTTTTTTTTTCACCATATCAGACTGACACAGACAATCACGAGAGACACAGGCGTTGATCTCCATCATGGCCGCAACATTCATTGAATCACCTCCTCTTTTGTAATTTCTCAACAAACTAAAAGCATGTTGTTTTTTGTTGCTGCAATTCTTTATATCAAGTGGAAATACAATTGTGTTGCTTGCCAAACAGACCTCTGAAGTTGCCGTTCAATGTAAGAAAAAATAACAGTTCAGTAAATCATTCATACTTTAATATAAGCTACAACCCATTATATTATGATCATTTTTATCTATTTTCTATGTTCATCATCTAAAAAAAATTGTTCTTGTGAGTATTGGGATTTTGATTGATGTAGTTAATCCTCTTAAATCCCAGCACTGACCAACCGTCACTAATATGCAGAGTGGGCAACACCTACACACTGCCTCGGACCTTTTTGTGATTAGTAATGAGGGTTTATTGAAAATCAAAGGTGGATTATCATCCAGACAGAGGAGCCGTTCAGGAGAGGATGTGGTGGGAAGATGAAAAACCCACTCTGGACATTACACAGGGCATCACAGGTCAAACTAATTGTTCAGTCTGACCTTTAACATCAGAGGAAGTCATTCAATATTTCAGACGTTTCTAAACAGAGAGTTAGTCTCCTGCGATGGTGCACACACAGACAGTAAAGTATTGAGAGAGGTGGAAAAGAAGAGATTTACAGGATTTAAACTCCTAAATATGTAATTTATAAATGCTGAATAGATAAATTTCATTGTTGTTTTGTTTTTTACTCGGTCTTGTATGAATAAAAATAAGTTCTGACAAACTCATTCAAATACTATTTCAATATGTTTTCCATAACTATCAGTCAGGATGACAAAAAGAGACAAGTCTACGTGTCTTTCTCTGCTCTTCATCAGCAGCTAATGTACATTCATCAGACAGGGCCAGGCTGCAGAGCAAACCTGGAAATTAGCTAATGTCTCAGTGGACCTGTTCATCATCCTCTGCCCACCCTAATGCCAAATAAATCTCCCAAGAGGTTATTGCTTCCCTCTCCCCCTCACTGCTTGATTTTATCTCTAAGTACTTGTTACCCATTGCAGAGCAGAGGATACCATCCCCTGGGAGAGTTCATTCACTGTCGTTCTCTCATCTAAACTGCGGTTATTTAAAAAGACCCACTTTCAGATTCTGAGTTTTTATTGGCATTTGAGGAGAAAGCATCGCAAACATTAAAGTGTATTTGGGAGTTGACCATTCAGAGATGGCTGCACTGATAAACAGCCCACACACAACTTTAATTAACTTCTAGTTCAGTTATCTATGTCCCTAAAGTTAATGAGCTGTCCCCATTTACTGAATGACCAGTCAAAGCCTTGCCCCTGCTCAGTGGCACTGTAGGCAGGTGCAGAATTATAGGCTCCAACACAATTAGCATTGTATAATAAAGGAAGTAATGATATCCAGCTTCATTGCCTATATTAAAAATTTCTAAAGGGCAAAGTAAACACATGGAAAACCATTGAAAAGCCAATTGTCTTTACAGCGCATTTCCCAGGATTGTCTTCATAGACCGGCACAAGCAATGCTACAACACATCACTTTTCCTGATCAAGAAATATGCATCGCCCATCCCTTTGGTGTTTCATTGCCAGGTACAACAATTTCCTGTCTAAGCCGTAGAACTTTCATACACATAGAGGACACTGATGATGATGTCACTTTAGAAAGACAACCAGATTTAAGTGTTTATGGTAAAACAGGCCAGTGCCGGTGTTGATGTGCTGTAAACAAAATGATCCCAGCAGTGGAACGTATACGTTACATCCTGCTTCTGCCCGCTGCGCCGGCCCTCACCTGACCACTTCTACAGTGGTTTGAATGCGTCTAATTGGAGAATTCCCTGCTTCGTTGTTAATGTGTGAAAGGTAAACTCCGGAAAAAGTCGGTACTCAATTGTAAGAATATTCTCCGAAGTTCATGCCTATAAACAGCTTCAAACTGGATGTGGGTGTTGGTACAAATCTGCCCTTCAATGCTTATTGCAGATTTCTCTTACCCTTCCACTCCCAGCATGTTACTGTTTTTTAATATGCCCTTTCAATACATGAACAAAAACAACCCCCAAGCTAAAAATGGGAAGTATTGATGAAGATTTGGATCGTGCAATCATGCAACAGACAAACGTCTTGTTCTGTTTTTGTAGGGAATTAGCCATTTTAGAGAGTGAAAATACCAACACTGTTTTGCAGGGGTCATGCATTCTGTTATTTTCAGTTTGCAAGGTGTGTAAGTCAGACCATTGTCCACAGCATTGACACAGCATAAGTCATTTGAATTGGGTGAAATAACCCCGTTAGTTGCTCTACACTGATGTGCACCACTGTGACAGGCATCTTTATAAATCTATGACACAAATGTATTTGGGAAAATAATAATTAATCACCACGCATTGACTTATGTTCCACTTCACCTGACTCTTCTTTCAATGGCACACTGTGCTCTTATGAAGGAAAGTAGGGGGGCGTATATAACATGTCCTTGAGTGTCATTTCCACATGGTAGATTAAAAGGTGGAAATCCTGCTGATCTTTTTTTCTGTCAGTGCATTGCACAACTTGTTTTTCTATAGGTGCTCCTGCTGGTCGTCTTTGTGTAATAGTACAGCTGGACATGGCATTCTTTATAGCTTTTAAGGGGCCGATAATCTAAAGAGACACAAGGTGAGGAGAATCAATTCAAACCTAATCTGTGCATGAAGATAGACAATGCTCTCAGTGAATTTGATCAAAGTCTTTGTGGGCCCATCCACTAAACGGACCCTCACATTCTTAATTTTCATTGCACTGTATGAATGTCAGTCTGCTTCCTGCTGAGCATTATTACCGATGCAATTAGTTGCATATCAGTCTAATTCATATGAAAGGGGATTACGTAGCAGTGGACCTTTTTATAATGGAGAATGTGCTGTACTGAAATTAAAATGAAACCTTTTTAGCACTGGTGATATTCTCTTTTGAAAACAGTGTGATGAACTGGTTTATCTTTCCAATGGGATCACAAAAGTATCGTGTTTTTCTCTTCTCCTCTTTGTCTGTTTTTAACATAATGACTGCTGTGAAACTCTGTTATTGGAAGACCTTATCTTCACTTATTGGTTTACTTTTAGAGAGGGAATTGATTCAAACTCTTTGAAACTCCTGTGGTCGTTATTGATCTCTAGTCATTAAGCCTCCATTGAGTGGTACCAGCAGGCTGTCTGCATATAAGCACAAGAAGAGGTGTGAGAAGCAGAGCCGTGGTGAGTCGAGGACAAACCTGCAGGGCTGATTCGCTGCACTAAATGTCTTCCATTGGTGGCAGCTTCCGAGGTCAAAGCACATCCTGCTGCAGGAGCTGACGTTGGTACTTGACAGGTTACATACATTAGCTGGTTAGCTCTGTCCCATCTGCTGGTTATGTGGCGTGAAGCGGTCGCTGATTAAGACTCGATTTACAGAAACGTACAAATGAGTTATCACAAAATGTTTTAGAATGATTTGACGTTCAAATCTTTGAAGCGTCTTAATTTCACTGCTTTATAGAGTCTATTTGTTCACCAGGTGTTGTGACGAATATAGTGCATTAGAAAAGCTGCATCAGCAGGGACTCTGCAGAAGTGTTCTCTAGTGTGCCATCTGTTAGCACGTGAACTCAATGCTGAAATGGAAGCTGGCAGGTGGAAAAATTCTCGCTATGGATTTAATCGGCCGAGACACAAAGACTCCAAAGACAGGTAATGTAAAATGATGGAGGAGCTCTTTGCTATGCAAATGTAAATGCTCATGGCAGCACTATGTCACATCTGCCACTTAGCTGGCTAAAAAGTTCAAGCTTTAAGTGACACTCTTACACTGAGCATGACATCCTGAAGAGCAGCAGAGTTGGGGAAAGCCAGGGGGGTTCCACCAAGAGAGAAGCAGTCTGAACCAGGAGGAAGAATCCCATTCAATCCAACAGCCTCACATATGAGCTGTGTGTACTGGTGTATGTTGATGTGTTGCTGTAGGTTATGAAATCAAGATGAAAGATTGCATGTGACACCTTTTTCCTCAGGATCTTTCTTGTGGAGGTGATCGTGAGGAATTTGTGTAATTATCTGACTCAGCGCCTCTGGCAGCTAAAAGCAGGGGACACAAAGTATTGACTTTGTCAAAGTAGGGGGAGTAAAATGAGTCACCTTGAATAAAATGGACTGTTGTCAGCTGTAAACGTTTGCAATCCTTATCTGTATCTCTAGGGATGGGCACCAAAATACTGTGTCAATCAGGCAGCGGTTCATATACAGCCTTAGGGCGTTAGGGCCGCTTTGTGATTGCTGAATCACAATGCAGATTGCATTGCCTGAGCTTAGTACTGAAATTGTTGTCCTGCTTACAGGCAACATAAATAGTAGTGTTACACTTAACACTTCACTGGCATCACACTCTCTACATGGCTTTGGCAGCACATAACCATAGCCTACAGTTAGCTAATAGCTACCTCAAACTCGAGTTGGCATGGCAACAAATGCCTCAAGCTAAACAGTCCAGAGTGTGGCTGTATTTCATGTCAAAGACTTCCAGTCATTGATTTGACACATGGTTATGTTCATTTCCCTGATTACAGACATGTGTAGTGTAAAGAAATCAGCCCAGTGAATGTAACTGACCTGTATTTCTGTATTCAGCACTGAAACTGTTTTTACAGTATTGTAGCTGGGTTAGGTTTTATTTTGTATCTGCTTTTATTGTGTGAAATTGTTAATAGTTTTGCACTTATTTATATTTGTATATATAATATACTATATATTTAAGTTAAGTAAACTTTGAACTGTCAACAGTTAAATAAAAAAATAAGTTTTTCTTTTCAAACTAAAACGTATCAGTGATAGAAATGTATTGATTTTGCACCAGTATTGGAAAAAAGATTCACATACTAAACTGACTTTATGTTGATCTAAGCTTAAACCCCATCCTCCACCCAGAGGGGTGAAACATTGAGTCCCTGTTTTGCTTATAGCTGCACTAAATTATATTTCCATGTTAATCAGACGAAAAGAAATACAACATGTAATATATTCTCTGGACCCCAAGCAGTTTCTTGGCATTTTTCCTTTTGCTCCTGTCACATTATAACTCATATTTTCACTGCAATATATACATGTGTGTGTGTGTGTGTCAGTGTGTGTTTGTGTCAGTGAGTGTGTATACAAAATAACTCAACAATTCATCAATACATTTTCATCCAACTTGCTGGGAATATTACTTGGGAGAGTATCTTCTGATGATCAGTTAAGAGCTGATCAGCCGAAGGTCAAGGTGGAGAAAATAAATTGCCTGAAAAACCCATTTTCAAAATACCTCTGTTAAAGCTAATATTGATCAGAAAATGATTCCGCATCTTGTGACATTATACATGTGACGTCATGAAGAAGTCACACAAAAGTCTGAAAATATATGGTTCAGAAATACATTTTTCAAGGTATTTCTGCTTCCCATTAGACTAAACACACGACCCTACGCTTATACATATACATACATAAATCACAACAACAAGGTCAAAAATTATATATAGTAACGCATTCACTTTAACTGGACACGATCTACAGCCTTTTTAGATTAACGCATCATTCCTCACCATGTGATATTAATGATATCTTTTAATTTACAATTAGATTCCCCGAAGATTGTTTCACTCACTTCTCAAAAGATTCTGTACAATTAAGTCACTGATTTGCTTTCACTTTGCCTCTCATTGGTTCACAAAAGACAGCGCTATGGTATCTAAATGTGACTTAATAATTCTTTGGCTCTTTTCTCCACAGTTAAACCAACTGTCATAGATGTCGACATATTTGTGAACAGCATTGGACCAGTGTCATCAATAAATATGGTAAGTGGACCTGAGCTATAACTGTTGCTCATGAGTTGAGCAAAGTGACGTGTGGTGCAATGGTGGGAACAGAGATTATGTTTACAATATTCCAATGTTAACCAGATTACGACGAGAGTCTGAATAAGACACTGTCATTTAGACAGTATTTTCTGATTATTTAACCTGAATAAAGTCACACTCAGATGAATCAATAACTGATTCATGCATGTGGAGTATTGGCACCGTAGTAACATTGTATAGACATATATACGTCTCAATCACATTCTAACGTCTGATTGGAGTTTTCACAGCATTCTGCAGCATCGACGTACAGTACATCAGTTACAGACTGCTTGATGACACAGTGTAAACAAGATGGAAAAATAAAAAAGGAGTTGTAGCTGTTGCACAATTAAAAAGAATGGTAGACAGTAACATCGTACTTTACTTAGTTTGGAGGGACCGTGGCTCTGGGCTTGGAGGATAACGGACATTTCGAGTCAAATTTAAATGTCGGGGCTGACGGACACTTGGATGACGCCACAGGAGTAATAGCTGTGTTAATGATAGTTTAAACAAGCTGCTCACAGGTTTAGATATTAACTGAGTTGTGTTAGTCTGCCGCTATAAATGGTGTATAAATCTGAAATTGAGAGATGTTATGCTGTTGAGACATTACTGTGTTTATCAGGGGCTGGCGAGGGTTGTCTCCCAGAGGCGTGACTTTATCCTCCCTTTTTAAATCACAGCTTACAAGACTTTTTGAGCCTGTAGAGAGACAGGCTTTAACTTTGAGGCTCAGGGGAGGGAAGGAAGGAAAGTGGGAGATAAGAGGGAGCGTACTGACTGGAAGAGGAGGGTGAGAGGCAGGATTTTCCTTGATACGTAGAGTTGAGTTTACATAAACAGTTGTCAAGTAATGGAGGGTTATGGGTTTTTGAAAAGCTTACATTACATGTCATTTAGCTGACGCTTTTGTCCAAAGCGACTTACATTTTTAGTACACTCAACATTTATGAGGGGCCATTTAGGGGTTCAGTATCTTGCCAAGGACACTTCGGCGTGCAGATGGGGAAGAGTGGGGATTGAACCGGCAACCTTCTTGTTGGTGAATGCCCACTTTATCCCCTAGGCCACACCGCCCCTAGGCCACACCGTATCGATGGTCAGATGAACGGGCTGAGAGAGATCTTTAATTAAGAGGAAAAACAGATTTAACATCAGATTGAAAGAACTGCAGAGCAAAACAGACAAGACACTTGAGACATTTTTAGACAGTGGAGGTTCTCCAGAGAATTGGGTCTGGACTTTGTCTGCAGTTTGTCTTTCCCCCATGGACAATGCATGCTCAGATGTATTCACAACAACAATTAAGTCTTACTCAAACATTTGCTTTTTCACACATACACATCCTCCGAAGAATCTGAATAGAAACTCCGGTGTCCAGTGTATGTCTGAAAGCAGCTTTATTGGAGAGCCCACCTCACCAAGAACACTGGTGGTGATACTGTGGTACGAGTATGATGATGACTACAATTATTTTTATCTTTGAATGATAAGATTCTAATCACTTCTGTCATAATAATTATCTATACAGGATAATGTCCCAGAGGACCAACAAACATATTGGAGAAAGTCTGAGTTATGACACTAGAAATGAGAGTCACTTAAAGACCTTCTGTTTGCTGTGTTACTGTCGACCCCTCTGCTCCACTGCTAAATCAAGACACAGAGTGGTGGTTATAATGGCTCTCTTCCTTAGCTTGCACTCTGCAAAACAGTTTCTCTTAGTTAAATGATTTAGAGCTGATACTATGTGATAATTGGTATTTAAATTTAGTCAATGAAAAGAGCAGCATTACATATTATCTAAACTTAAGTATACTGCGTAAGTAAAGTAAATATATTTGGGTTTAGGTGAGATACATCGAATGCTTTTTGTGGCAGAAGCCTCTTCTTGCTTCTCAACTTACATCATATTATTCTTTATTTGTACAACAAAGACATTGTGGGAAATAACAGGAATACTTATAGAATATGTAGAATAACTTAATCGTTAAACAGATGTGTTTCAGATCAAATCAGCAGAAAGGCCCTGCTAAACTACACTGGCATTATCAGTCATTTTGGATGATTCAATTTCAAGTCTAAGTTGGACTTGAAATGTTACACTGTCGAGATGTGTGAGTGTGTGTGTTTTCTACCTGGTCTGGAGCCACTTCTTGCAGAACACCTGCTGGTTGTATAAGCTGAACTCAGCATTGGGTCTGAGTGTCTGAAAAAGGAATAAGCTGTCCTTGCACAGGTCTGTGTGACCTTCCAACAAACAGCAAGTCACTGACAATACAATGGTTGTGAATACATCTATTTTCTTGACACAGTAAGATGACACTTCAAATGTGCATATTCTAATCACAGGTTGAAACATTTTACATCTCTGCTACTTGTGTAATTTATAAAATTGTGCAGTCCCTGTCATTTTTTAATCTTGTCATATCAGCCTTCTATGGGACATCGTATTGAAAAGTTAAATCATGTTCTGTATGATGGTATTTCTGAAATATTCAGCACCCATGCAAATATAACAGCCTGTTACTATGTGTAATGTGAAACAGCACTGCTGCATTCTCCTGCATCTCCAGTGCTACAATGACAAGTATGTTAACATCCCCTCTTTACCGTGTGACTAGCTCATTTGAAACCCTATTGTCAGAAGGAGTTATACACAGTGCCATCAGTTGTCATACTTGTATTGTTTCTAATTACAATGCAGGGTATAATTCAGGGTGTCATGACTTCTCCAAGAGACAGATGGTGACTAATTTCCTTCTCATGAGAGGAAAATTAGGCACGTTTTTACATCAAAGTACAATCAAAGAAAACAAAAATCAAGATCTATAGAGATTTTTTGGAATTAGTAGACTTATGTATTCTGAAGTTTTTCAAAGTATGTTATCTTACTAATAAACGTTTAGGCAACAAAGCTACTTTGTTAGGGTTTTGCGAAAACAAGTTTATGGTTAGGTCCAGCATAAATATTGAAAAAGTGCATAGATGAAGGGTTTCACCCAGAAAAATTGCTAAGCCTGGTGGTAGGGCTGCTAGAAGGCACCTGCGGGGGGGGGGGGGGTGTTGAGTCTTATACTCTAAACATGTTGCACTTTGTTTAATATGCACACCTAACTTTTTTTATTTTGATAAGGGGTTAAATAGATACTTTGATATCTTTTTGAGTTGCACTGCTGACTTAACTTATAAGCCCTCTTTTTTATTTATTTTTATCACGTTGGAGTTGCTAGTTTAAACCTACAGTTTTGCACTTTAATATTTGAGCCTTTGTTTACATTTTGTTTTGTGCTGCATTATATGGTGACATAGATTGTTGTTATCAAAATAAGATTAACTGAATTAAAATGGTCAATTTGATTTTTTGGGAGGAAAATTAATCGTTTAGATTAATCGATAAAATAGTCGTCAGATTAATCGATAGAAAAATAGTCGTTAGTGGCAGCCCTACTTAATATTAAAAAAAATTCAAGTTTGCTGTGAAGATAGCAGTCAGGCCTCTTATTTCAGAAACAATGAACCGTAACAGTTTGGTTACCAATAAAAGATAAGCGTACTACTTCTTTGCTTTCAGCCAGCTACTCAAACAGACAAGCAACAAAATAACAAACAAACAAAATACACAGGCAAGTGTCGGCCTACTTTGAAATAAATTAAACACAGAACTTTGTAGGGCTATTTGAGTCCTCCTCATATTTGTGGAAAATGTATGAAATAAGAAGTACCCTATTTTTAAATAAATAAAACCAAATAGCTGCAGTCTAATCGTGTAACGGACTAGGTTTATGTTTATGTTCGGTTTTGACTTATGTTCAGTAAAACACTGTGTTGAAGGAGCGTTCTGATGTCTGAGGATCAGTGAAGGCGACGTATGTTCAGTAAAACACTGTGTTAAAGGAGCATTCTGTTGTCCGAGGGTCAGTGAAGGCGTCTGGGTGGGACATGTGACTGTTTGGACCAATAGGATGGTTGCTTGGGGATCGGGGCCATGTCTGTGATCGGGGCTCAATGAGGAAGTGAAGTGTTGTTGATGTGCGCGAGTGACGGATGTTTTTTTTTTTTTTAAATAAAAAAAACATGCGACGCTTAGCCTGGCGGGGGGGGGGGGGGGGGGAGTAAGGCCTGGCGGCCCGCCAGGCCTATACAGCACTGGGGTAAACCCTGCATAGATGACAACGAATTTAGCTCACATGGTAAGAATGGAGCATGTTCATTGGCACACTGTTTGGTTACACGCATTGTTATGTTGCTTATTTGTAGTTTTTCCTTTCTGATTGTTTGTCGTTGGCACTTGCTGCTGAGTGAGGCTCAGGCAGCAAAGCCACTTGGTTAGTTCTTGCCAAAACAACAATGCTTAGTTTAAGTATAAACAGTGACAAAGTGCATAAATGAAGCAAGATACTTTCACTCAGACGACATGTCCAATTCTTATAAGATGACACTGGGACAGAATTTGCAATTTTCCATAAACATGTACCATGTGTACAAGGACTCACACTTCAAGTTAGCAGTGTGTCTTGGTTGAAAATATATGTTTTCCATACAGCTGCAACAATATCTAAACAAATACAGTGCTGCAGGCGTCATATATTGTAGTTGTCCAAACTGTGAATTAACATCTGTTTGATTCCCAACATACTACTAGTAGCTGTTTACATGCAGATGCAGTCATGTTAGCTATCCAGAGATAACAGGCTATCACAAGTGTGTGCAAAAACGTTCTAGGTGCATATTTGACTGTGATCCGTCGTTTTTTTACGCTTGCTGTGACCATCCGTTATTTTGTCAACTACCTTCCATCCATTCGTCTCTCATTTTTTCTTCTACAGACTCACTTATGATGAACCACAGCATGAGTGACTCATTCATGTTGGGACATGGTTTTTATGCAAAAAGGCAGGTCTCTCTTTCAGGCCTGTATTCGAAGTAAAAACCTGAAAGCACATGTCCTTTGTCCTGACAAGCCGCATGGGCTGGAGAATACTCAATCTCCCAGAGTGCAACATGTTCTCTTTGTCCTGAGAAGGTCAAATAACTCAAACTCCCAGGAGGCAACATGTCCCCTTTGTTTCAGCATCTTCGCACATAGGTGCGAATATCTACCAGGGTCAACTCCAATTGGTCAGTCTGGTCCCATGACCAAGGGGCAACCGGGTCTATAAAAGATCAAGGCTCCCCCAGAGTCATCCTCTCTTTCTCCAATCCCTCGGAGGGCCGAAGGCTGCTCCAGCAGCGCTCTTCTCCACCGACCACCACTGAGGACAGCAGGCCGCTGGCCTTTCCTCCTGCATCGGCGAGTGGAGGAACCGGATTCCTCCAGCTCCAATCTTCTCTTTCCAACAACTGGAGGTCAAAGGTCGAGCTTCCAGCTCATCTTCTCGAGAAAACCTCCACGCATCCCAAGCTTCTTCTAAACTCCTTGCAGCGACTCGGTGTCCTGCAGGTAAGAACTAAAGATTCAATAAGCAACTGAACTGCACAGCTCAACAGAACCGCGGAAGCAGAGACCACACGAACCAGAGACTTCAAAAGCCAGAACTGCTAACCGAACTGCACAGCAACTTTCTCCCTGTCCTTGTACTGGTAACCTAATCTGGGCTTAATAATTTTACTAGGCTAAGCAAGACTGTTTATTTGATTCTGTGTGGTGTTTATAAGTTTGATATATGTGGTGATATTGTGTTACAAGTTAAATCAAGGTTAATGTGAGTTGGGCTCTACAAAGACCCTGCCATTTTTCTGATTAGCATTTTCACAGACCCCGCATATCTCTTCACCTACTTAGCTACGTCCCCCGACCAGAAGGAGGGGGGGGGCCTGCTATCTTAGAGATCTTAAAAGACCACAGGAAGGTGTGACTCTCTTTGTTAGCCACCAGAGAGACCCTCACACACACACACACACACACATCTTTGTTAGTTAGCACATATTGTTAGTGACTTGTGTTTCAATACTTTATTATGTTAATAATAAATGTTTTCTTTTAACCTTGTCCTGTCATTAATGTTGCATAAGTGAAGTTTGCCAACCTCTACACTGTCAAGAACTCTATAAACCTTAATTGTTCACTATATAATCTTTAATAGTAAATATTGAGATTTCTAAGTGAACTAGATCTAAATGAGACTGATCTTAATCAATAAATTGGCTATCTTTTCCCTTCTATGAAGGGTGGTGCCCCGCGAGAACTTAGTCAAACTAAAGTTATGATTTAATATTAATATTTTATATATTAATGTTTAATTTTTCTATTTTTGATAACCAAATTTATTGAACGCCTAAAGGCACACTAGCTTATGGTATCATTCCTAACCATTATTGCACAACATTCAGAAGAAGCAACAAACAATATGTTAAGTTGGAGAAGGCAGCATCTTTGTAATTATACAGGAGCTATTTTTACACTGAGGTCATGCAGTGTCAAAGGCAACCTTGTGCAATCTAGATTTTCTTTCCAAAACAAAAGCCGACGCCAGTGGGATCCCCAATGCTATTGTCATCTGTGGATAGAGCCACTCACTCAAAGTCTATCACACACCGGATACCCAGAGAAATACAGTTTTCATGCCAGTTCATTCCCAACTGAATAAGTGAGCTGCTGGCAGGGCTGAAGTAACATCCCTGGTACAGTGGCTTTCTTTTGGCTCCAAGCACAATATTATTTTGCAATGTGCCTGCAATTTGCAGCTCACTAATTGTTTGGCTCATACCTGCTGTGAAATGAGATGGGCATGATATTTTGTATTATCTTCAAAGTCAGCTGGTCCAACTTAGTTATTGGATGACTCAAAAAGCGTATTTCACTCAATAAACCGCAGTGGTGCATCTAATTCTTATTTCTTTTTTGTTCTTTTTTTCTAGCTGGAAGACTTTGGTAATGAAGTCACTAGCATGAGGATCATTTAATGAGGCTCTTGGTAACGCCACAAACACAACAGATCTCAGTGGAATATTAATATGCTTCCAGTGCCGTTCAATCAGAATGTAATGAACGATCAAAATAGATCTTTCCTGTTACACCTGTGCTCACAACTTTCATGACACCAGTGTGAACACACTACGAGCTCCCTCTGTGTCTTTTCTAGTGCTAGGACAGACGGTCCCTAAATTCATTTGAAGAGTAATGAAAGGTTTGGATTCCCATCAAGACATAAGCGATGAATAGACAGCCTGTACTTCTACTATTCTACTTACTACGATCGAAGCCCTTAACTTTTCAGAAGGGGTAATTTTTGAAGCAGAGACTGGATGTAGTAACAACAAAAAGGAACAATTCACATGACAGAGTGCATTAGATTCGGCATTTAGCAAATAATTGGATGAAGGGCCATGATACAGTGTATTATGTTCCTTTTAGCAGGCACCTAAAATGTTTTATTTTTACCTATTGAGTTTCCTGAATTTTTATTGAAATACATCTAGAAATGTAAAAGCATTGACCCTGATCTTTATTGGACTGGTTACCTCAGAACCTATTGCTGAAGTTCGCCACAAAGGAAGTGCATATGTGGTCAGTGAAACCGTGGCTGTTGTTGCACTGCAGCACTTTGAATCAAAGTAGCGATTCCTCCTTCTAACTGTGTCTGTGCACTTGGCAACGAGCAGCAGCTCTCTCCAGGTGGCTGATGAAGTTTTCATTGTTGCAAGTGACCTTAAACTGGGTCTAATGAGGACACAAGGTCCCGGACAAGGGAACATGACAAGATGTCTCAAAGCACAGGACAGATACAGTATGGACTGTATGGCTTTTACTCAAGTGTCTGCCTCACACTGCCGAGCTGGAGCTGCATGCTTTGTCCTAATTTACAGTAGTGCAATGAAGAGAACTGGACTTTTGATCATTAAGTAAGCCCTCTACCTTAAATATGCCCACACATTTAGGCAGGAACATGTTTATTTAACTTATATGTTCAGAAGTTGTGACTATTTCATGTCTGAATAAAAGGAGTTATTTCTACACTGAACAGCAGTGAACAAGGACAGAGGTGGTGGGGGATGCTAATAGGAAAGTAGGAGAAGGAGCAGATAAGGAGATTATAACTTCTCTGTTTATGTATAATAAGACAGGCTGGGGAGTCTGTGGAACTACAGCAGTGGACGGCCCCTGGGTTAAACCTCAGGTCAAAATCTCTGCCAGATCATTCAAAAATGTATTTATTTCTATTTCACCATATTGGACTGACATTCACTGGTGCCGATTTCCGACATGATAGCAACATTCCTTTCGAGCACAATTGTGTAACCCTTGTTCATTTTGTTGTTGCAATGATTTCTATATTGAGTGGAATTACAGAGCTTTTGTTTTGAAAATTTGTGAACTTGAGACGGAAGATTGTGTGGATTGCTTCACAGATCTCTGAAACGGCTGAGATGCAATACATAAAACAAATAACTTAAGTAAATCCTTCAAACTTGTATATAAGACACACATGTGAACAGTAATACAGCAAATTGAGTTTCATGTTATACAAAACATTGACTATAAAAGTGTGGAGTTTCAGAAGGAAAGCTTCATCCAGCATCCTTCCAAGTAAACAGTCCATCGCAGCAGGCATGTTTAGAACAGGCACTGCACTGAGTGTCTAAGATTTTTCTTAGTGGACCTAAACAGTAAAAATTGTGATCAAGGGTTGCTTAAATATTATGGCAACAAAGCTACATGTGATATAATTGAGTGGATTTTAAATGGTACAAATCTAAACCAGTTTAATTACAATCAATTTGCAATGGAAAACATATTTACATTTACTAATTATCTAAGCAACGTTTATTTATCTATTCGATTATTAATTATCTGGGTCAAATTAATTCACATTTACCATTTATCTGTGTGAAATTAATTTAATTATATTAACTATATGGGTGAATTTCAGTAAGATTTACCAATTATCAGCACTAAATAAATTTACAGTCCCTTATTATCAGGGTGAAATTGATTTGGATTCACTAAACAGACCTTATTCTATCTTATTTATAAGCACATATACAATACGTATTTGAATTTAACTTTTCAATTGTATCACAGCACTTTAGATTTATTCAATATAATCAGATGCCACTTTGTTGCCGTACTTTTTCTATTAAAAATTAACTCAATGTCATGCCTTGCTGTGTGGTCATAAGATCACAATGACAAAAAGAACAGCAGGTACAACTGCATTGAACAGTGTTGAAGTTGAATTACATTATACTTAATAGAGTAGGAGCTATAAAACAATGGGAAATACATGTTGGGAAGTCGGTAATGCAAAAACCATGTGTTAATTTAGTGAACCGTGATAAAACCCAAAGACCGTCCAATAAGTAAAATTCATAATTTTTCGGCATCTTTAACTTTACTGATAAAATATGAATAAGCTTAGAGAGCGGATTTTATTCAAACAAATGAGTAAAAAGAAAATAATAAATTCCTCCAATGTTGCACTCCAAACTACACTCTTTTTCATCATGTAAAAGTTACTATTATTTATTCTGTCAATATTAGTCAACCCCAGTCACACAGGCCCCTAAAGGAACAGCCTTAGACCATAAATACACCAAAGCTATAGGACAGAAATACTTTTGGCTATACAGTGTGTACCTCTATTCCAAAACACGAGCTTCCCATTTCCCTGGGGTAAAACTGATTCGCACTCCGGTTTGAATAAATTCATCATGTAGGGTCCACTTTCAGTGTGCTGCAGTAGCTTTGATTTTACTGCGAGTATATACAGTACCTCTAACTCAGCAGCCTTAATATAGCAACTCCTCTGAGGGTTTGCAGTGAAAGACCCATTTACTTCACAGCGCCTGTAAGGGCTCAAAGCAGCTGCAGGCAGCAGGGAGTGCGGAAGGGGGTTGGGATCGATAGTCTTTCGGCATTATTTAACGTACACGCTCACGTTGAATTATAGAAGACATTACTAAGCTGGAGATTCAGGTGTGTTTTCTGTAACTCACGATTTCCTAATGTGATTATCCCAGCGCTTTACACTCGTTTATTTGATTTGCAGCACTTTTCCACCTCTGGTCATTAAATCTAACAAAATTGTTCAGGGTTTTTTTTCTTCTCCTTTATTAAAATCAGCTGAGTGCCAAACAATTACAGGTCATGAGCACCTAGTGGCTCTCTTGACTATAGACGTCATTCTAATTAGTGAGCTATTCAAACTGGTGCAGAGACTTTGTAGAAGGTCAACTGTAATTTAGGTAGTGGCAGCATTATGAAAGTTGCAGGACACACTGTATATTTTCACAATATTTACACACAATATTTTGTTATGTTACATATTTATCTGTTTATATATCGTCACCAAAGATGCCTCTAAAGCCCAACTGTGTTGCCCCACTAAAGCCGAGATCACACAACACAACTTTCCAATTTGACAGATAGCTGCACAGTTCACACCACACAACTTCATGATGTGTGATCAGGAGTCGTGAAATCGTTTGAGTTCACACTACACGACTGACTGGCGACGGGGGAGGTCACACACTGCATCTCTGACCAGGAGAAACCCCAGACTGGACCCCAATCTACTTATCGCAAAAACACCAGCAAGAAGAAACACACGTGAATCTGAATGATCAATCTGCTCTTCTGTGTCAACCTGTGAAAGAATGAATAGAGAGCAGCTCCATACAGCTCTCGTTGAATAATTTGGTCCAAGCCAAACTACCGGGCTGAACTTGAAAGGCATTCATTCAAACTGCATTGAGTCTGTGTTACTCTGTCCAACACATGCATGGTTATTACTTTTCAATGCAATTCCCCTGTTTCCAGGCATGTGCCAAAAACATGTGTACCCTCACCACCTTCACCCCATGCTGCGCTCTGATTGGCTGGAGTTGTAAATGTCAATGTCAATGACTCATGAACCTGATAGTAAGTGTGACACTTCAGATCTAATGGATTATGTTTTTTCAACTTTAAATCTCTGTCAACAAAATAGAGTTTCTGCTGGTGTGCAGTTATTGCTGAAAACACATGCACTGCACCCTGGGAGTTTGTGGTCAGCACAATGGTGAGTAAGGCAGATCAGTGAGAGATGCCAGGTTAGGTCTGTGCTCCACATATGGCCCAGTGAACATGTAAAATGATAGATGGTGCCACTGGTGAAAGTGATGAATGGTAGATGGCACACAGAGATGTGCTGCTGAAACACATAATAATTCTACTCACGGTCATTTCAAAGGAAAATCGATTGTAGCAAGTGAATTTTTTCCCTTTTTGTCTGTCTCTTGCTGAGAACACATAACTAAATTATTATGATGTTTTGGAAATGAAACGAAACCAAGTGACACTGCACATTTATCCACTTCCATGTCTTGTGGTTCTCTTATTTTAGGAATACCAAATCGACATCATCTTTGCCCAGACGTGGATTGACAGCCGTCTCAGATACAACAGCACAATGAAGATACTGACTCTAAACAGCAATATGGTCGGACTTATTTGGCTGCCAGACACCATCTTCAGGAACTCCAAGAATGCGGATTCCCACTGGATTACGATGCCTAACCAGCTGCTCAGAATATGGAATGATGGGAAAATACTTTACACCTTAAGGTAAACACACACATTAAGAGATAAATCAAGCTAAACCTTTCACCATTTAGGGACAGGGATTAAAAATGTATAGACATATATTGAGAGTTCGACCTTAATTATACAGGATGTCTTATCACCAGTTCTTCTGTGTGCTCCGGCAGTCTGTCAGGGAAAATACCAGCAAAATAATTAACACTGTAATCTGCGGCTGTGAATATTTGTTGCACCCATAAACTAGTTAATTACATATACCTGAACCTTGCCATGTCATCAGTGACGTTTCAAACAGTATCATCAAATATAGGGGATTAAGTTTATTGTAAAGCTGCAACATTTACGTGATGCATATATGCATTTAACATTTTTCTGTAAGCAAAAATGCCAAATGTTCTCTTGTTTCAACAATCCAGATTTCCGGGGGAAAGTGCCACGTGATCTTATTGTTTATAGAAAAAACAATTAATAGATTCATCTCTTTATTATGATTAATCAATAATGGAAAGTGATCATATTGAAATACTCAGTTATTAATGTGCCTGTGATTGGCATTTCACAGATACAGTAGCTGAAACTGGCTGACCACCTAATCAAATATTATTTAATTACTAGATGTCTCTCACCTGACTTTTCCATCAGCAGCCTTTTATATGACCCTTGTGTAACTCACTGCAGAATCAGATTTTCCAAATAGAGGCTTACGTATTGGAAAGCCGGTAGGCACCATTTTGGGGCATACACTTTGGGGTGTTTATTCACCTATTGTGTCAAGATAGTCGACATTATCCAAATTAGTTGCTTACACAGTGGTAGAGTTAGGGGCTATTATAGAATGAGAGAATACTGAGAATGGAAATAATTACCTTTTTATATTGGATCATTTTAAACCTGGCTCAATTAACATGTAGTTTGAGGAAAAAAATCTCTATTTATACATTTAGTCTAATTTATGGGTTATTACATATTGTGTTAGCTGAAATCATCATTAGCATTTCTTAACATTGTTCCTGTAATGCAGTTCACAAATCCCCAATTTCTGTGCAGTGTGACAATTTACACGACCTGTTTGGAACCAATAATGTTTATCAATAAACCAATTTGTGAAACAATCTGTGATGCTACCTTTTCCCAAAAAGAACACCACAAAGCAATTAGCCCCTGTTATTAGCAATTACCGCACAAACTGCAGTTAATTTCCAACACCAATTTACTCAGGCAGCCACCCTTGTGCCTTAAAGCACTCTTTGTAATTGTAGCACTCCACTTTGATATAAAGGGCTCTTTCACTTATAATCATCTTTCTGGCATTTTCATAACATTTGAATGTTAATACAGGAATTACAGTATCTATGGGATGTGGTTTTACTTCCTCTCTCAATTGTCCCTAAAATGAACCTTCCCAAAAACTTCCTTCTAAAACTCTAAATAATTTACTGGATTATATACTAGATCACAATTAAGGTGCTGATTTACAGCATTATGACCTTATCAAAAGCGTCACACCATCTGAGAACATATAGGTAAAACAACAGTGGTAGTCTGATCTAAACTGGGTTTAAACATTATGTACAGTGACCAAGATGTCTCACAAGCGCATTTTCAGAAAACATGAATGCAAAAGTGACAAAACAAATACAAAAGCCACACAACGGGAACACAAACACAAAGGAAGTGAGTAACAACGGATCTTGACAGTGGGAGCCAGCTGCCGCTTGAAATGTGATCCCTGTCTATTGAGGTGTTACGGTAGAGGTGCTTGTTGCACCCAAAAAGATTTAGTAAAATCTTTTGTTTTCTCCCTTTTTGGCGACTCCACCTTAACACATGGTATAGACAAATTCATTATAAGTAGCGGCTTGCTTGTCCATGTTTTCACCGATGATGACTTACATGACCGCAGTAAGTTATTTAGCTTGTTGCATTTCACTTACTTTAACTGTGGTTGGGTTTTTGTGAGTCGCTTTTGTAGTTGTGTTGTGGCTTTGGCATTTGGGTTTTCCTTTAATTTGCTTGTGTGAGACGTCTCAGCCAGCGAAGTTATGCACTTTCAGGAAATACATTTTTTACTTTATTCCAAAAACATTCATTAATCCATCATCATTCTTTGTTTTCCTTGGCTTCTCACCCAAGAATATTCCTCCATATATCTCTGAATCCCAGAAAGAAGCTTCAGTCTTTGCCAACATACAGTACTTGCCTATGATTCTCACAGCCTAGAGGTCTACCCAACCTCATTCTCATATAAACATGAAGAGAGGTTTAATGAGTTGCAAGCATCTTGACAGGAGTAAATATACACAACAGGAGCGGATAGAAACTATAATTCAGGGTGGAAATTTGACTCCATCCCTGGCCATCCTCCCACAAACCAAGAGACTAAGAGTCCTAGAGACTGTTCATTTTGTATTTCTTGATGTAGACGACTATGACCACTATGTTCACCTGGCAAGAAAGTCCACCAGATAACAAAATATATTTTAGAAAATGTAATCAACCAACAAATGTAAAAAAAATATCCATGACAAACTAATTGTAGAAAGAGAGACCTGGCATTAGCTGCACTCCTGCATTCCAGCAGAGCAGCCGACATGGTAGGTTAACAGGTAAGCTAAGAGTTGTGCCTTTGCCAAGAGGTCCATCAATCATGATAGTAATATAATTACATTTTTAATTCGTCAATTTTTTTGCTGTAATTTTCTTTTTTTCGGTACCGTCTCATCCACTTGAGGAGTGGGAGGGGGGATGTTCAACCTTTGCAACTATTATCTCTTATTCCATGAAAAACTATTTATGAAAAAAATGTAGTAACTCCAGATTCTTAATCGCTACTGTTAGTAAAATACTGATGCATTGAAGATGTGGAGTATTACACAATCTGTGATGCATCGTGTTGGGCCCAGGGAAATGTAACAATTCATATAGAGCTAGTCGAGTCACAAACAAAGCCCAGCTACATTCTTTTCTCATGCAGTCCTATTGATGTTGACTATTCAGGAGCGTCCACACTTTGAGCACTAATATTCGTTGATGGCTTGAGAGGAAGACAGTGAAATGTCATTTAGTATTAATTGTGCAGTGGCTTGGCTGGAGTAAACAGAGATGACATTTCATGATATCCATGCCTCTCCCATACACATGGTATTTTCCCAATGCCATGCTGTAATGAAATTAACACATCATACCACAGCAGGGGGATTTTACAGTGCTTTCTCTGCTCTAGTCTTTTATGTTATCTTACATATTTATCATACACATTTTCATGGAATTGTTATATAGTGGACAAAAGACCCTTTTTATAGAAAGATGCCGTCCACGTCCGTCTTGCGTTTCTAGATCTTCCTTTTGCACACATATTGACAGGGGCTGAAGAACAATGCCTCCTCGAATCCAGGTTCATGCTATTAATACATAATTGTGAGGTGGACTGGAGCTGCAGCCTTGCTACCTTGAAGAAACCCTCATAAAAGGGGCTAAAGAACTTCTGAGAGGCTGCAAGTAGGCTAGAGTGCTGCTTTGAACTGAATGTAATATTGACTGGCTACCATCCTCACAATGGCAATGCTAATGTTTGACAAGGATTTGTGAATTGGAAGGCTTCTCAGACTGCCAAACACTGTTTTTTAACAATATTTATAGGTTTTATAGGCATCTATGCAGGCATATATGTGATTGGACAAACAGAACACAATACTTATGTGGCGGAAATCAGGAAATACAAGAGGCTGGAAACACCAAAGTTATTTACATGTATTTAATAAGGGGGTTTATGCAGAAAGGATCAACACAGAGAAACCTACAAGGATCTCAGAGTGAAGATGCAGGACAGTCAAATACAATTATCTTATATGGGAGGACTAGGGCTGTCTCTCTGAACCAATCCAAACTGGTTCTGTAAGCCCAGGATGGGAGAGGAATCTGAACACTGAGAACTGATTTACATATGCTTCCTTTGGAGATAAACCGACATACATTCAGTTCTTTAGGGAGTGTAAAGGGTCTGACAGTTTTCAGGTCATACACAGTTCAGACCATTAAAATAGTCCAAGTCATAAAGTATTTAGACAGGTTGTATATGTATGTAGATATAGGTCATAAAACTTACTTTTCAACTACAACGTAGGTTTCACACATACTTAGTTAATTTTTCCATTACATTTATTAAATTGCTTTGCAGTAAAAGTTAATTCTTGTTCTGATCGCCACTATCCAAGCAAATGAGTGAGCTGTGTATATTCATTCACTAGTGCAGTACCCCTTTTAAACAGGCCTGTTTGTAATGGGCTGTTTTCTTGGCCTCTGGTAATACCCTCTAGGTCTAGAATATACTGTCACCTTCTATAGTGTGTGTGCTGGACATTGTGTGTAGGGTTTTGTGTTCATTCAACCTGGTTCATCTGCATTTTTATAGTCAATGTTTTTAATAATTAATGTTATTACTCCTCAAGTGTTTGGTTTATATTCATGTTTGAATGATTTAGTTAAGCTGTTTTTTTTTTTCATACATTGCACGTCGGCTATTTCAGTTCTGTTCAGCAATCGACTCAATCCTCGGACCCAATTTCACAAATTTTCAAAATAAAAGCTCTGCAATTCAGCTTGATATAAAACATTGCAGCAACAAAAGCAATGGTATGCCATCACAGGCATAGACAAATTGCTAAAGATGAATCTATGAATGTTGTTGCTGAGTTGCTGTTGAGATCAGCATCTGCGACACTCTTGAATGTCTGTGTCAGTCTGATATGGTGAAATTAAAACCAAATTATAAATAATAACGACTTGCATTTGGTCAACGTCAGCCAGTGCCCATGCACCCCACTGTAGTTTCTCCAAGGACATGTTCAACTCAACAAAGTTTATCAATATTGACTGATTGCCTGTCTTAATTGGTCCATTAACTATACACATGCCAATGTGAAGCCAATATTATGAATGGTTGTTGAGATCCACAGGCAGACAAATAGATTTCTTGAAATAGTAGAAATGTAGAATACGCAAGCATGACTACAATTGCAGCCCAAACTTGAACAGAGAGCAGACTTCGCTTGTTTCTCAGTCAGGTTTGTGTTGTCTTAAGGGACATCCGGCCTGTAGCTACACCATAGACAGATTTACACAGAACCTACATGTGATAATTGAAATCGGCTGTTTTCCAAGAAGTGTGTGTGTAAGTTGTAAATACTTTATCATGAAGCTACACATGGCACCAGAACATTGGGAATATATACAATGTCAAACTGTGTCCGTCTTCACACCACACCAATGTTTCTTAATACTTGTCCAGAGAGTGAACACAGCTACTCATCACATCCAGAAATGTGTGTTTAATGACTTTTGTAAGTTATTGGCCAATGGAAGCTGACAAAGGTCTGTCCACACTGCAAGGCCTAGGTGTCCTGAGGAGGCAGATAAAAGTCAGCAGAATACATCTTTGTGTTTCCAATTCAGGTTATTTCTCTCGTAGATAATAGCTCTCATTTAACGCAGTCTTACATAAAGCACACAGCATGTTAACAAGAATGCGATGATGTTGCATTTACGATATTTACTTTATTACCTGCTGATAAATGTGTCCCCTTGTGCACATCTACAAAATCCAAACAAAACATGGACTCACAACCTTTAATTTGCTCTCTGTATTTATATAGCGCTGTTCTAGTTGTAATGACCAATCAAAGCCCTGAATGGGGGTGAACGGGTCTGAGATCAAACCACTAACCTTCTGGTTAGTGGGCGACCCACTCAAGCTCCTGAGCCACAGCTGCCAATGAGGACTGGTGATTATTTAAAAAAACAGTTTAAAGGTCTTTGTTAACTACAATTGAACTTGATTGGCAATTTTTGTAGAAACTGAATGAGGCTGTTAAGGGCAGATTTTTCCCAGCTTCTGTCCATATGTTCTGAAGCTCAATGATTTGAAGATGTTTCAACCTCACAGATCATTCTCACAGTAACGGATTGTTCTCATCAAATCCCTAAACCGCAGAGGGCAGGCAACTGTTAACTGGTCAAGACTTTGGTAATAATCGTTACTACTCTAGAGGCTGATGGACAACTTAGAAAAATGAATATGCAACAATGCATTCACTCACATGTTAATGTTGTATTATAATAATACAAATTATATAATATACTTTGCCAGTAAATGAAATAAAATTGTATTTACCCATGTGGTTTACTACTGTTGCAAAACAGTGAACATTCACTCTTTTCCTTGCAGACTGACAATAAACGCAGAATGCCAGCTTCAGCTGCACAACTTTCCCATGGACGAGCACTCCTGCCCTCTCATCTTCTCGAGCTGTAAGTACACCTTCAACTCCACATCGCTATAGCTGCTTTTAATAAAATAATATAAATATCTCTTGTATTCCCTGATTATGTAACTATTTATTGCCAAGAAGCAGGGCTTTTATTTTGAGTCGACCCTTCATTAAAAGTGAACTACAAAGTGTGTCAGGAAGCCTCAGCAGTACAGATGCATCGGCTCATCTGGGAAAAAACACGCTAACACTGATGACTGTGCTGGCCTGCTGCCTTGTCATTAGAGATCCATGTAACATGCACCATGGCTACTGCTCATTCGCCAAAACATGCCCCAAAACGTGTTCATTTACAAACAAGCAGCCTGTTGTATCGGAAGCCTCTCATAATGAGGCTGGTTTGCAGGTAGCTATGGCAACATTTGACCAACCTGATTCAGCTCCTGTGTCCACACAAGCACAATAAACTGAAGAATACTGCGGGTGAAGTATAAATTAAATCCAAACCTATAACATGTACTATACTATATTATCATATTATAAGTAAAACACAACTTGACCCCAAGTACTGAGGACTAACCTTTGGCTCGAGCTAGCTCGCTTCATAACAGCTCTACAGAGTGAATGTCGTTCATCTACTTAACTTTAACTGTCCTGTATCTAGCACTAAATGAATCATGCTGCATGAGTGACAAGTTATCTGCAGTGGATCTATAGTGGCCTTCATGTTTGGTATCAAGATAACTGCTTGGCTTCATCCGAGGGGACATTACAACCTTTTTTACCATTACAAATCCATCATGTCTCTGGGGAATTGGAATGATCAACTGAGTGCAATCCAAATATGCAGCATAAATAAACAGACATAAAGGGAGCGCAGTTATCAGGTTGTTTACTAAAGCTGCTTTCAGACATGCACTGGACTCCACAGTTCCTGTAATTCTGCAGAGGAGGCTCATATGTGAACATGTATGTCAGAGTGAGACGTTCCGCAGTTTCAAAAGCCTGACCTCCAGGTATAAAGTCTGTAAAAATCCAGGGGAGAAGTCGATGTGTGAATGCAGAAGGGGATCCCCCACTGGATATCTCCGGATGAAAAGGCGGTGTCACACACGTAGAAGACACCAAAGTAGATGTGTAGAGAGTTTGTGGCGATAAAAGCTGACAAAGGAGTTGTGGTGCTGTGAACATGATCATGTGATCTCTGCAGTGGAGTCAATACGTATGATCTTCCCCCTGTCTGTTGCATCAGGCTGCTCCACATCTCGCCTGAATGATGCAGAGGCTTTGTGACTGTTGTGAATGCGTCTGAGCATAGAACCTCCTGCTGTGTTCTGCGTGTGTGACAGGAAAACTCTGAGCTTATTCCCCAGATTTTACACAGATGTCATGTCTGAAAAGATGTAATAGTAAAATTAATAGAACACGACCAATATGTATTTGTTGGACCGATGAAGGTATTATGTTGTAAAAAAAAACTTCTGAACCAATACATAATTATACACATGGATGAAATTTATAATAAATTACTAAAAACACAACTACAACCAAATTATTAAAAACTTGAATCAAAAAAGTAAATGTATTAAAAAAATTGTAAACATAAATACACAGCTTTTTTGCATTGTTTACAAAATGTTTAGCAATAAAAAGAATATATCATAGGTGCATATCATCAAATTCTGATATGTCGGTGAAAGACTTTCTTCGGGCAATCTTAAATATTACTCTATTCATTAAGAAGTCTACGTTTAAGAAAATGTGATTGGCTCCCTTAATAGGAAATTTGAATCAAATTTTTTTGCTTTACGAACCATAACTTTAGTGTGCTATGATTTAACCTTCTTCCAGCCACAGCAACCAGCTGCTGACAAATATTCTAATAACCAAAACTATATTCCATCTGAAAATCAGATATTTGTCTTTGTAGACTAGAGCAGAGCTAAAATAAAGTGGATATTGAACTGACATTTATGTTGTCACGATAGATAAATAATTATAAACATTTTCGACATTCTCGCTTCTGCTGGATGTTTGAATAGGCAGTTGTTTTCGTGTTAATCAAAAAACTGCATAAGTTGTTGCATTCACCAAATTACATTTTTTGTATTTGCCCTAGTTCCTCCTGTTAGAGTTAAATCTCCATCAGTACATTTTAATGTGGAACATCAAAACACTCAGTAATATAATGCTGCTGAAACCTAGTATTACATGTTTTTGGACAATAAGACCTTTTCATTACTGAGAACTATCCAGTTTCCTGCAGTTGTAAATTAATCTTCATCTTGCACGGTGGTGATAATCCCTTTTACACTGGATATTTCTGCAGAAATCCCTACACTGAGACCCTGGCCTATTTTTTTTTTTAATACAAAACTGACCAAACATGCAGATGATTATTTTGCCGTTACTGTAGCTGTGTTACAACAGACTTGACCAATAAAGACAACACATTTTATTTGTCTATTTCAGAGAATACACAGAAACATTTTGAGAAGACTGATCCAAGTCAAAAAACAATAGTCAGATGTCCCTATAAACAGGGGAACTCATGTAAATATCTATATTATATATATATATATTCTATTATACAGTTTTTCACGTTACGACTTCATATGTTAAAAAAATATGTTGTATAAAGTAGAAAATCTGTTTGTTTCCTCAGTTTACTGAAAAAAATACTTTCTTATATAAATGACACATGAAGATATAAAAATGTATCCCAGATAATAATGGTTACTCTGGATGAAATTAAATTAGTTCTTCAAAAGATGCATGAATAAGTTAACTAATGGATGATGGTTTTACTCCATATAAAGGGGCCAATTTTTGTTCAAGTATCTTTCTCTCAATGCCAAAGAGGAGAGAGCTGCCTGAGAGCACAGGAAATGTTATCCAAAAAGATAACAAGGCAGTCGCCAAAGTTTTTTGTTATGTTGGCAAGATATTTCTAAAAAGAGACGTCTGAAGAAATACGCAGGACATAAAAAGAGCTTCAAGGTGACTTGGAGAAATCTCGAGTTGTGTTTTAGCCGGTTCCATACGCCATGTGCTAAACCAAGTAGGGCGCCATTGATAAGACCAGTGAGGATTTACCACAGCTTTCACAGATACACTTTTTCTGTGATAACATTCTAAGGACAGAAATCTTTGCAAGTACAGTGCATCCGTTTGTTTAGCTACTAGCTTTCAGTAATATGTATACGTCACCCATGGGGGAAAGAGAAATGCAGCAGTAGATGTCAGAAATGTACCTTGATGTTGGTTGCCAGCCGTCAATAAGTCCAACAAAGAAAAAGAGGGTTTTCAATAAATGAAAGAAATGATGGAATCAGAGAATTACCAAAATTATTAGGAAAACTTGGTTTGAGGTGAGGGTTAACCTGTTGAAAGCCTTTGGAGAGCTTGACAAGGAATCCTGTAAACTTAAAAGACCTTGAATTTATAGTAGTTGAAAGGAGGCACAAACCACCAACAGACCAGTGCAGGGTGTGATGGCCCAGCCTGTCAGCCGTGCCACACATGGCTGAGGACAGCCAGGCAGAGGCAATCCAGAGGCGTGGTGTTGGAGGGGCGGTACTACCCCAGGGGATCCTCCTGGAGAGCTCCTCCCCTCCCGGGTGTCTCTGATTGTCTCTCACAGGTGGACTGAATCAAGAGGCAATCAGGAGCCCTTTTAAAAACCAGAGGAAATGGGGACAGACTCTCTTGAGCCACTGAGGGAGTAGGAACCAGACGGTTTCACAAGGAGTCTCAGGGTAAGAGGCCAACGGCCTGCCTTTTGTCAGATGAAGAGGATTAACTGCTGTCTTTCTCTCTCGTCACCCCAGGAAGAGCCCGCTGGAGCCCCAGACCCCAACTGCCAGACCGGCAAAGCTATTTGAATTATCTTTATGCGCCCTCCTCCCTTTTCCCCCTCAGTTCTAAATAAACTCCTAATTTCTATTTACCATACACCCCTGCGTCTGACTGCTCTGTTTCCAGTTTGTATACCCACTGTTCTCCTCTTGCAAGGCCGGGCTCCCACATATGGTGGAGAATGCGGGCATTCTGAGTCTTCGCTATCAGTGGGTATACAGAGTTGGAATAGAGCACGTCTGATCGGAAGAGAAGGTCAAACATGGAAGAGATCCTGAGAGCCATCCTGGACTCACAAGCCACTCTGCAGACAGCTGTGGTAGAGCTGTGTAGAGCAACGGGGAAAGCGGAAGAGCGGAAACCAAGAGAGGTGCTGACTAAACTGACGCAAGATGATGACGTCGAGACCTATATTACGCTGTTTGAAAGGACTGCAACGAGAGAGAAATGGCCAAAAGCAGAATGGGCGAACATCCTTACGCCTTTCCTGACCGGCGAAGCTCAGAAAGCCTGTCGAGATCTTTCAGCTGCAGAGGCCGTGAGCTATGATAAGGTAAAGACTTGCTATCCTAGCTCAATATGGACTTAGCCTCCCCGCCAAAGCTCAGCGAGTGCATGAATGGAGCTACGACCCTGCTCTCCCCGTCCGGGCACAGGTGATGGGGCTAGTCCGTCACACCAGGAGCTGGCTGGAAGAAGCAGAAGGACCGCCCATAGTGGACAGAGTGGTGATCGACTGGTGTACAAGAGGCTTGCCAAATGATGTCAAGAGGTATGTCGCCCAGCAGGGGCCTCCCAATTTGAACACATTAATAGCCTTATTAGAAAATCACCGAGTGATGGCTAATCTGATGCGGTCAGAAAACAAGCCGAACAATTATAAAGCCAAGACAGAGAGAGAGATGGTTGGCAAAGCTGTCAGTTCCCCACCAGCCTGAACGCCCCCTGGCTGGACCGGACCGGCTGCAAGACGAACCCAGTGGCCTCCTCCAATCCCACAATGTTTTTCCTGTGGCAGAGAGGGACACCTAGCCAAAGAGTGTCCGGATTGGGATGAGCCGATGCCGACAGCCGGGTCTACCGATAACAAGGGTCTCTACTGCCTCCACCTCACTACCTGTTGGGCCCATGAGGGAGCACCAGCCCCAAAGTTTCCGGTGAAGATTGCGGGGAGAGACACAGAGGCCCTCTTGGACTCCGGAAGTATGGTTTCTCTCGTTCGACCACAATTCGCCAGTGCCCCCTGGGGTGAAGAGATGGCCGTGTCCTGCATCCATGGGGATACCCGGAAGTATCCAACCTCCAAAATCCAAGTGATTACTCCTCGAGGACGATTCACTCTGCAGGTTGGGGTAGTCGAGCAACTACCGGTGCCTGTGCTTTTCGGCCGGGACAGCCCCCTCTTCTCCCGCTACTGGCCCGCGGAGGCAATGGACCCAAAACGGCAACCCAGAAGACGACCGGAGAAGAAGAGACAGTCTTCCGTCGCTTGTCCCGCCTGGGCAGCAGTATCCCCCGATGGCAGCCCAGCAGAAACTACTAATGACGACAGGGAGGAAGCCGTCCACACCCAGACCACAGCAACAGACCCCGAACAGGCAGCTGAGATGGAGCCCCTGGAAGACATACAATCAGACGAGGTGTTCTCTCAATTTCCAGAAGTTGAAATGGAGGGAGGACTCAGACCAGGACAATTCGGCTCGGCCCAGCTGCAGGATCCCAACCTGACCCAAGCCTGGAGAGACGTCCAAGTAATAGAGGGTCAAAAGCAGGCTGGGGTGAGTCAAGTGTCGTTTCCACATTTCATGGTCAAGAATAAGCTGTTATACCGAGTAACTAAGAAGAACTGTGATATCTGTGAACAGTTGCTTATCCCCAAAGACTATGCTTCAAAAGTGTTGTACCTAGCCCACTCCCACGTACTAGGGGCACATTTAGGGAGGGAGAAGACGTATGAACGTGTTCTCAGCCGTTTCTACTGGCCGGGAGTCAAAAAGGCCGTAGAGGAGTACTGCCGACATTGTGCTGAGTGTCAAATCAACTCCCCAAAGATAGCGTACCGAAGTCCTCTGATACCCCTTCCCATTATTGAAACACCCTTTAGCAGGATTGGCATGGACATAGTGGGGCCCTTACCGAAGTCTAGCCGTGGCCACCGCTACATCCTAGTTATACTGGATTACGCAACCCGTTACCCGGAGGCAATTCCTCTGCGGTCTGCGACTGGGAAGGTGGTTGCCAGGGAGATGTTTCTGCTTTTCAGTAGAGTGGGCCTGCCGGATGGAATCCTGACAGACCAAGGGTCCTGCTTTATGTCCAAAGGGATGAAATGCCTGTGCCGAAGTCTAAAGGTGAGACAAATAAGGACCTCCGTCTATCACCCTCAGACAGATGGACTTGTAGAGAGGTTCAACAAAACCCTAAAACACATGCTGCGCAAGGTAATCGACGTTGATGGTAAGAACTGGGACCAACTGCTGCCATATATCCTGTTCTCTATACGGGAAGTACCCCAGGGTTCCACTGGATTTTCACCGTTTGAGCTTCTGTACGGTCGGAGACCCCGGGGCTTGCTGGATCTGGCCAAGGAAGCCTGGGAGCAGCAGCCGTCCACCCAGCGCAGTATCGTGGAGCACGTGGAACAAATGCACCACCGAATGACCCAAGTCTGGCCATTAGTCCGGGAGCACATGCAGCAAGCCCAAGCGCAACAGGCAAAGGTATACAACCGGGGAGCCCAGGTGAGAGAGTTCAAACCAGGAGAGAAGGTAATGGTTTTACTTCCAACAAATGATTGCAAGTTTTTAGCCAAATGGCACGGGCCTTATGAAATACTGGAACGGGTGGGGCCTGTGAATTATCGTGTACGGCAGACAGGCCGTAGGAAAGCCAAACAACTTTACCATGTAAATTTGCTGAAGCCATGGCATGAGCCTCTCCCTGTCCCCTCTAATGTCCTGCTAGCTAACCTGCCTCCCCAGGTTCTCCCACCAGTGAACATGAGTGACCAGCTGTCATCCAGGCAAGGACAAGATCTCCGAGAACTGCTCGATAGAAACAGAGATGTCTTCTCCGAGGCCCCTCTACTCTCCCCCTACTGTCCTCTGGATAGTAAGGCTACGACCATACCGAATCCCAGAGGCCAGACGGGAGGCCATCAGAAAGGAGGTGAGGAAAATGCTTGACCTTGGGGTGGTGGAGGAGTCACACAGTGCCTGGTCCAGTCCGATAGTCCTTGTTGGGAAGCCGGATGGCAGCATTAGGTTCTGCAATGACTATAGAAAGTTAAATGAGATTTCTCTGTTTGACACCTACCCTATGCCCCGGGTAGATGAGCTGGTCGAGAGGTTAGGACCTGCCCGGTTCATCTCCACGCTAGATTTAACCAAAGGATATTGGCAGGTTCCACTCACCCCACAAGCAAGGGAGAAGACAGCTTTCTCAATGCCAGACGGCGCCTTCCACTATCGAGTCCTCCCGTTTGGTCTTCATGGAGCCCCGGCAACGTTCCAGAGGCTCATGGATAAAGTGCTCCGGCCACACCAGGCCTACGCTGCGGTGTATCTGGACGACATTGTTATCCACAGCACGTCATGGGAGAACCATCTGCAGCACCTAGCAGCTGTTCTCCAGGCCTTACGAGAGGCGGGACTGACAGCCAACCCTGGAAAGTGCTCCCTCGCCCTGGAGGAGGCGAATTACCTTGGGTACACTGTCGGACGAGGAAATGTGAAACCCCAGGTAAAGAAGGTGGATGCCATAGCAACCTGGCCCCAACCCCAGACAAAACGTCAGGTGAGAACTTTTCTAGGGTTATTGGGGTATTACAGACAATTCATTCCTAACTTTGCCTCTTTAGCGGCCCCCTTACATGAGCTGACAAACAAAAGTGCATCCAACCGGGTGAAGTGGACGGAACAGACACAGCTGGCCTTCCATACCTTGAAGAAAGCCCTCTGCAGCGAAACCATGCTACACACCCCCGACTTCGGCAAAAGGTTTGTACTTCAAACAGACGCGTCAGAGGTAGGCCTTGGGGCAGTCCTGTCCCAAGTACATGATGGAAGTGAATACCCCATAACCTTTGTAAGCCGCAAACTGCTTCCCTATGAGAAGAATTATGCAACAATAGAAAAGGAATGTCTAGCTGTTAAATGGGCCATAGAAAAACTAAGATATCACCTACTGGGTCGAGAGTTTACATTAGTCACTGACCACGCCCCACTGAAGTGGATGGCATTCAACAAAGCTAGGAATGCCAGAATAACCCGTTGGTTTCTACAGCTACAGGACTTTAAGTTTACAGTGGAACACAGAGCCGGAAAGCTGCATGGAAACGCTGATGCCATGTCGAGAAGGGACGACTGCCTGTGGTCGGCCGCTCCCCACCGTGGATCGGAGCTGAGGGGGGGGGTATGTGATGGCCCAGCCTGTCAGCCGTGCCACACATGGCTGAGGACAGCCAGGCAGAGGCAATCCAGAGGCGTGGTGTTGGAGGGGCGGTACTCTCTTGAGCCACTGAGGGAGTAGGAACCAGACGGTTTCACAAGGAGTCTCAGGGTAAGAGGCCAACGGCCTGCCTTTTGTCAGATGAAGAGGATTAACTGCTGTCTTTCTCTCTCGTCACCCCAGGAAGAGCCCGCTGGAGCCCCAGACCCCAACTGCCAGACCGGCAAAGCTATTTGAATTATCTTTATGCGCCCTCCTCCCTTTTCCCCCTCAGTTCTAAATAAACTCCTAATTTCTATTAACCATACACCCCTGCGTCTGACTGCTCTGTTTCCAGTTTGTATACCCACTGTTCTTCTCTTGCAAGGCCGGGCTCCCACAAGGGGAAATACAAAACTCTCGATGGCTACCGAAATTCTTTAGAAATTCACTGATGCTGAAGTCCCTGCAACCAAATATGTGGACGATGAAAAAACATTTTCTATTCGGATTTTAATATTTAATATCTGCTGTGTGTACCCTGAATGAGGCTTTGCCAGAACTTGGCCTGTTCTGCCTATTCAAAAGCAATTTAACAATAAACAATTATTTTCTGCACATTTTTAACATAATTAATAGCAAATACTAACAGTGGTTAATGTTATTGCAATTGATTCATAAAGCAGGTTTGAAAACAATTACTATTTAGGGCAACATTTAACTCTCACAGTTCATGTTTTTCCTAATTGAAAGCCTATTACATCAATGTGCCATCAGGTACGATCATAATGTTGTTAGCTTTTCTTCTTAAAACGATTATATGTCTGTTTAAGACGGGAAGGACTCCGGCTAGTGCGACACCAACGCGGAGATGGAATCATGAACCCATCACTAACCTCACTTGATCGATTGTAAGCACTCCTAGGCTTGGTGCACATCATGTGAAGGTCAGGCACAACATCAAGATGGATTCAGTACCTTATTGAACCAAAGCGTTTGTTTAATCTACATTCCTTCTGCCTCTGTCTTCATTCCAGACTGTCTTTTCATTAACCAGTCTCCGGCACAAGACAAATGTTGCTCTGGGTGGCCCTAGGTCTGTCTGCACAGGTATCCATCATGAGGATGTGCCACGTAGCACCTAGGGTCACACACATGCTCTGTGTAATTGCAGATGGATACCCACGAGATGAGATGATTTACAAGTGGAGGAAGAACTCTGTGGAGGCGTCTGACCAAAGAAACTGGCGTCTCTACCAGTTTGATTTTATGGGCCTGAGAAACACTACAGGCATAATAAAGACTACAGCAGGTAGGAGGCACTGTGACTTTCCCAGGTTTAATATATGCAATATGATGAGGCTGTGGCTTGCAGAGACTTTCACAAGATGCTTGTCATGCACAGAACTCCAAATAATCCCATACTAATGTGAGAACACAGCAGGAGATTCTCCATACGATTCACTGCGAGCAAGTGGGTGTGCTGATGACGATTCCAACACGCAGCAGTCGCAATAATTTAAAAACAAAAACAACACAAATATCTCAGAAAAAGGACAAACTGGAACCGTTTAATAATCATAGTTTCTATGAACACACAAAGTGCTTATAGGTCACAGATCACATTCACACAAAACATAGTTTCCAACATTCACACATCCCATTCTCACACTGTCATTAGGGACAATTAGGGTTCAGTGTATTGCCCAAGGACACTTCAACATGCAGACTGGAGGAGCTAGGAATCGATCCTCCAACCTTGCGATAATTGGATGACCTCCGGAGTCACAGCTGCCATAGTGGTCCTTATTAACGGTAATTCATCATGTTCACTTCCAGCAACTTGCTAAGAAATTACCTTTATGTTATGAATGACAAGTTGTCATATAAACAGAATTTACGTTTTAGTCGTGGTTGATTATGCGTGGTAACATGACAAGCAGTTCAATACTACTTCACAGCTTTCCCTGCTTCAGCAGTGGGGAATGGTGGTAGAGGTAACTACAAAATGTAATAATATTTACTGCTGAAAAAATAACAATAGATTTTATGAAAAATTTGGTTGCATTTTGTGACCATCATGCTTTTAAATTACTCAGTGAAACATGTTGATTTTTTATATTATGCACATCAGAAACATAACTTTTGGTATGTCAAAGGTTCTCTCATATAAAGCTGACGTGATGCCTTTGTTGAAGGAGAAAAGTTAAAGGGGGCGTCGGATTTTAAATATATTGGAATCATTCTAGATTCAAATCTATCATTTCAAAAGCATGTTAAAAAGGTGGCCAATACTATCAAAGTAAACATCACTAACTTCAGACACACAAGGAAAAAAAATACATAGGCAACCAAACGTTTCATACAACCTATGATCTTCTCTCACATATTGTTTCACGAACTGGTTAAAGGTGGTTATTAATATAATAATTGTATTATGCTACATTAAGAGTCCGTTTAGTTAGTTTGATTGCCATGTAAAATGCTCATTTGTTGTCCATAGAAATTATTAATTTTATAAGACAGGTCATTCTATTGTATTTTTGCATTGTAAAAACTGGTTTGGGACAACAGATGGTAAAAGCTAATAAAGCCAACTCAGGTTAATTTACAGTATTTGTTCTGTTGATTAATGAGCATTGTTTCATATCAAATTAATAAACCAATCATTTCTTACAAATCACATTATCTGAAATCAGCTGAAGATAGGAATATGTGTTATAATATACACAGCACTGTATGTTAATGATTATAGTCATTGTATAGTAAAACAAAATATTATAATGAATAATAAATACTTCATTTTTAAGTATAGAGTAGAGTTTTATGCACAGAACAGAACAGAGTGTCTAGTATATGTCAGCAGGCATGTGTGTGTCTGCAAAGTTTGACATGGAGCTCTGCTGTTGTCATGGCCACAGGGGACTATGTGGTGATGACGGTGTTCTTTGACCTGAGCAGGAGAATGGGCTACTTCACCATCCAGACTTACATCCCCTGCATCCTCACCGTGGTTCTCTCCTGGGTGTCCTTCTGGATCAAAAAGGACGCCACGCCAGCCAGAACGGCTTTAGGTACTGTGGACTCACTGCCGTTCAGTAGCTCTATCCATACCAGGACAAAGTGTGTGTCTGAAACTCTGATTTTGACTCAACATTTTTGAACTTCCATTTTAACCATGTTTTGCTTTGAATATGCTCCGTTTTTATGTGTCATTATCTTTATTATGTGGATATTAATTTGCCATTTAACTTGCGTCACTCCATCTGCTTCTTCTTTTGTTTTGTTGTGCTTTCCCCCTCCTGTGTACACACTCTATTTGTTGTTGTTGCAGTCCTGTGGAACATTCTGGTTAAGGTAACTGATTTCAGTCTTTTTTTTCCCTTTTTCTGTTTATATTTTATCCAATATTCATATGGTTCAGTGGAGATGTGTTTGCTGAGCCCTTTAGTGAGAAAAAACTGTTACTTGAAATACACCAACTTCAAAGTTAAAGGCTAGGCAATTATGTTTTTTTGCTTTGGAATAATTTTCACTCAGCTCTTAATTGCAACACTTTTGCAAAGGTGAGCGAGTGTGAGGAAAACATCAGCCACTACTCACCGTGAAAAACCCTGCTGTTGTTTCATCTGCTCACACTGTGCTTTAAACTGCATTCACCACTGAAGAAAAGGGACAAAGGTAGAAAAGGAATGAGTGTGTCACCTTTTCATCAAAGCACCATGAACAATTGCTTGTAAATCAGGAGAAAGAATGAGGACAATGAATGGACCTTAATTGTAAAGGTACGAGGGCAAACTGAGACCATGTTGGAGAAAACATGAAGCCACTTACATGTAAAGAACTAGAGTGAGTCAGTGCCAGGCAGCAAACCTTTCACTTCAGGTGTGAGTCACAATAATATAATAATATAATATTTAACTGTACTAACTATGGGTATAAGTATACATGAGCGGTCAGTGGTAGTTTTCTGAGCGCGTAGCATATTTTTTTTCCGCTCAACTCTGAATACAAACAAAAAATCCCTTGCTTGACTGTTGTAGAAGCAGCTTGATTGGACGTAAAACAGCCAATCACAAATGCTTCCCCCTAGTCCATGATTGGCTGACTTTGTGATATTATAAGTACGCTGTGCCAACTCAAGGGAGCGCTCAGGCAGAGTTGAGCGCGAACAGGACAATTTTTTGTGTGCTCAGATTAATATTTTCTGTTCAAAATAGAAAGTATGTGCTTGCGAGAGTCCCACTGCACGCTCACTAATGTGGCACAAACATGACGCTATAACTAAGCACTGTAGCAAGTTATCACACAGTAAACCAGCTTGAAGGTTAAGCCGTCTCATGCATTGTGCCCTCAACCAGCTGCCGCCTCATTCATTGTGTTGCACATTATATGGTAAACCTAACAGTTACAACCACATTAAGCTTCCCGCCAGTTGGGATACATGTGTCCCAGACTTTTCCCTCTCTCTAAATCCAAAGCTTATTCTATCGTAAAGAATAAAGACTGAAGAATCTGTGCTTCAGCAGAAGGCAGGTAGGGGTAATCACTATGCCAAGCAGAGGCTAAAGGAAAAGTGTGAGATGTCCGCCTGAAATAGATGGGGCCAGCTTGTTACCATGGGAACCTCAGTGAAACAGTCGCAGATGTGTGTTTTTTCCTCATGCTATGGAGGACAGGGAGAGGAGAAAATGAAATCATTCAGAAATGCCTGTCAATCTGAGTGAGCAATCAGAATGAGCTAATTTGCCCAGTTAGGATAAAGATATGGTTCTCTTAATAATAAAAATATGGTGGACTCCATGCAGTAACCCAGAGAATCCTAAAGCTGCATAAATCTATGGTTTTACCATTACAGTTTTTTGCAGCACCCTATCCCAACCTTTCCTCCAAGGATCAGAGGACTAACATATACAGTACTTTGTGAAAGAGGTCGGTCGTAGTGATAAACAACAACATCCCCAAAAGTAAATCCAAAACCACAAACTTAAAAGTCAAGTTTCTGTCAAAGGATGTCATTTTAGGTTGTTAATATCACACTGATTTATGCTCCAGTGTTCATGTTTCTAATTTGGTTGTAATTATTTATTTGATGCTATAAAATGCAGTGAAATGTGATGATTGACAGCTGAGACTAACTTGCGATTGGTCGAGTGCATTCATCGATGGGACCACGACACCACGGTTTCAGTTACACAATACTGCACAGACTCTGGCTCAAAAATGACACCATCGGTACAAGATGGCAACAAAAAAAAGCTCAAAGGAGGGTGGATATTGGCCATAAATTCTAATGGTTACCATGTCTGCCGGATGAAATGGGCAATTGTTTGCTTTCACAACTTAATAAAGCAATGGGAAGCTGAGAAAGCAGCTCTTTTAGCTAAATTCTAACATGGTTACAATGGCATCTGTAAGGTGCTAATGTTTAGCAGGTAATGTTTAGCAGGTAATGAGCATGAGGACACATAAAGCAAGCTGGTGTAAGTGGAGGGCCTTCAACCATGAGGTAGCAAACACAACCTGGAACTGGGCAAGTACAGGTGAAGTTGATGCAGTGTTCAGGAACTAAAGGGACAGGAAGTGTCACTGCAGGTAAAAATGAATGGAAATAATGCAAATTGATAAACTTATAACAAAGTATAGCTGCTGATTCATTTCGCAGGCATCAAATTGTTATTATAAAAATTATTAATTGTTAAGCTCTGTCAGAGTGTAGCAAATGTGGGACACGGTAACAAGTCGTCTGACAACCTTTATCCACAATAAAACAAGGTTTTTATGTAGTCTACGTTCTCTCTATGCTAAGAAAAGTGTGCATTTGACTCCAGAGATGATGGTCTCCATGCAAACACAGCACTGATCCGTCAAATACTTAAATTGACCAGGATCCACTTAATTTCTGTTTTCGTCATCCTGCTTGTCACTGCTGAATGTTTTCATTTTTTAAATTCAGTCAGTTTGATTTTGCACTTAAACAACGACGAGATTTTATTTTGTGTGTTTGTCCTGCAATGTTGGTCTCTCTTGCGATTTGAATGTCAAAGGGAACAAATGTTACATCACAGAAAGTGAGTAAAATCATTTATCAAGACCAGCTTTGGTTTGAGGGAGAAGGATGTGTGTATATATGACAGAATCAGCCTAAAGATTGTGAATTTCCATCACTACATCTGAGCACTTCTAACATCGGTTCGTCCTCTCTTCTGACCTTCAGGTATCACCACAGTTCTGACTATGACTACTCTCAGTACTGTGGCCAGAACGTCATTACCCAGAGTGTCTTATGTCACTGCCATGGACCTGTTCGTCTCTGTCTGCTTCCTGTTTGTCTTTGCTGCTCTGATGGAGTATGCAACATTGAATTACTACTCAAACAGTGCCAGAAAACTCAGCTGTATGAAGCCTAAACGACCAGTAAGTGGATCTTTTCCATACACATCTGTTAAATCAATATTCCCTAAAGGCATTCCTTAAATGAATCCACTAATTAGCTTATAAGGAAATTATAACATGCAGATTGAGATAATGCTATTAGGTACAGTAAGATTTTTTGATAATGGTTTGGCTTTATTATCACAAGACTGAAGTGAGAAAACTGTTCAGCATTGAGATGATGTGATGCTGTTGCCCTTTATAAGCTTTTCTGATAAGACTGTCACTATGTTAAGGGACACACGTCATCAGTCTGAACAAGCTTCCAAGACTGAGGGGCCTTTTCTAGCCCATCAACAACTAAAGGAGGAGAGCCCAGAGCAGAGCTTAAAATCACTCATAGCTTCAATTACAGGAACATTAAAGGTTCAGTGTGTAGAATTTAGAGACATCTAGAGGTGAAGTTGCATGTTGCAGCTGAAGACCCCTCTCTTCACCCCCCCTTCCAAACATGAGAGAGAACCTGTGGTAACCAAAGTTGTAATGGCAGATCCTGTATCATGTTGACTTCTGATTTTGGATAGTGGTGGTGGACATTGATCGTGGTGGCAGCCGATGGTGAATCCTGATGGCGGCAGTGGATTATGATGATGGATTGTGGATTATGGTGGCATCTGTTTGTGGGGGTGGATCCTGATCATGGTGGCAGCTGACCGTGGTCTATGATTACAACAAGACTGCTTGATATACAATATACCTACTCAGATACTTATTACATTACAACACGATTAGTAACAATAACTTCTCAATTTATTTACCTTCCATTATGTTACAAACTGTTTATTCTAATCAATGTTGTAAATACTTTTATTAATTTTTTTTGGATGTCCTCCATTACACGTGGCATCTATTACACTTCTGTCCGTCCTAGGCGAGTGATCCCTCACATGTGTCTCTCTCTGAGGTTTACACATTATTTTTCCCCTCTTTATAAGTTTTTTTTTTAGGGTTTTTCCTTCCTCTTGTTGAGGGTTAAGGACAGAGGATATCACACCCTATTAAGCCCTATGAGGCAAATTGTGATTTGTTAATATGGGCTGTCCAAATACAATGTGATTGATTGATTGGTTGATTGATTGTCATAAAAACTCAAAAGGTGTTTTGGTTTTGTCCAGTTTGGACTACTGTAAAAAAACATGGCATCCTCCACATAGAGGACCCGCTCCCGATAAAGTATTTCAATATAAATGGCCCGTTCTAAGTTAAAAAAAAACAACAATTCGTACAATTTGTATGAAACACACTATAAGACATCACTAGGATTATTTTATGTTCAATTTCTGCCAGTAGATCCCTTTCACCTAAATCATACACACTGAATCTTTAAATGTATAGCTCTGAATTGAACAGTGACAATATAAGTATGAGCCTTTTTATTCCAAATAAGCCTTGTTTCACTGTACTATTAATCAAAATATAGGATCATTTTGTCAAACCACCTCCTTAGGTAATCTGGAGTGTTTGATGTAGGATTTATTTCATAATTAAGAAAACTATGACTGGATTTCTTAGGCGTCTTCATGTAGTGGTTTATGCCTGAGATTTATTTTCCTGCATTAATATTCTATATTTTGATGCACCTAATATTATAATACTGCAAACGTTTCCATTAGATAATTAATTGGGGGATAACCGTGACCGTGTAAATGCAAAAATAAGCAGCAATTCTCTAAATTGCTGAGTATTTATGCATTTACGATCAATATGAAATAGTATAGCCTATATAAAATATATATTTATAAATTTCTTTGCATTGTATATATATTTATGGTTGACCTAGTAGGGATTAACGGTACAGTCACATAAATCTTGTGTTCAGTCAAATGTTCCTACATTCAGATGTGATGTCTTTGTTTCAATGTGGATAATAATAACCAGTTACCAGAGCGACCACCAACTGTAAACAGTATGTGAAGTCGCTGCTCTAACTTGTAGTCTGTTAGTGTCATATTGTGCATCAATAAACAAGGAGGTGAAGTGCACAAGTCAGCCATGACTCACACAGCTACAGTTGTTGAACAGGTGAATTCTGGAGCCATGAGATCAAACCAACATAATTCAGCAACAAAGAAAATGGGAGACAATGAATATTTGCTAGGCATTAAGTCTGGTGTGAATAAGCAGGAAAACTGACCCTGGTAGAAAGAATTTGACTATTTTTATCCGTCTGAGTAAACTTTATGGATGTTTGATACCACATTGCCGGTGTATGACTGGGAAGATATACCTATTCTAGTTTACACAAACAAATTATAAACCATCTAATCTGCACCAGCAAAGTTTTTGCAATTAGGACTGTCACTCTGTCTCCTCAGAACTACTCTATCCTGGACGTGCGACCTCCACACACCGTCATCACTCTGAACAACTCCATGTACTGGCAGGACTTTGAGGACGCTTGTGTATACGAGTGTCTGGATGGAAAAGACTGCCAGAGCTTCTTCTGCTGCTACGAGGAGTGTAAAGAAGGTGGATGGAGAAAAGGACGCATCCACGTAGATCTACTTGAACTGGATGCGTACTCACGCGTCTTTTTCCCCACCTCCTTCTTACTGTTCAACGTGGTCTACTGGGTGGGCTATCTCTACCTTTAGCACTCTGCAGGAGCCTGTTTGGTTTCAACCGGAGGACAGCACAATTTAACAGAAGAAATTCAAGTGTAATACAAGGTTACACCAAATTAACTCTTTGTTGTGGCACCTGGAAATCAGCGTGTGTCAGTAGACCTTTGCCAAACAGGGCGGCAGTGAGGACAGGATGGACTGTCTGCTAGGACAATACATAGACAAAGAAGGACTCCTAACTTCTCAGTTAGGAGGCTGACTTGTGTCGTAGGGAATGTACAGACACGTTATTGTCCAGTCATCAGTCAAATCCAGTTGATGAAACTCCAATGACACTCAAACCATTCATAGTGCCTTCCTCTGGAGGGGTAGATACGATCTGCTACAATAATCAGGGAGACATTATTTATAAAGTGATAATTAAAAGAGCCTGGCTTTGACTGATCACGGCTTCTCTCATTCAGAGCTTTGAGATACATTTATAAAACAGGCATTTTTTATAAGAACATGAAGAAACAATAACTTCATACTGACTCTCCGCCATGACTCATTCCTCCTGCTTGCAACAACACTACTGCTTATACACAATAAATAAATTGTATCCAGGGAAGAGGAAGATCTGAACAGCAGAAGTAATAATTTTTGCTTTACTGGCACATTTTCGTGAAGTCAATGTTTAAATGGCTCTTTATATTGTATTTATGTAATATTCGAGCTGGGACAAATCTCTCACCGACCTGTCCACAGTGGGAACCCAGAGGTTACAGTTATTATGGGGATGTCCTTTTAATTGTCATGGGAAGTGGCAACGAGCACAGAACACCAACCTCGTGCACACTCTCAATAAGAGGATTTTGAAAATATCTTTCTTTTAAGGGAATAGTTTTGTTATATTTGATGCTAATCCACCAACACAAAGATATATACTTGGTGTATAAAAAAGGCGCAATCCATTAGGCTAAGCTTAGCATAAAGTGTTTTTTACAGCGTAGGATCATTACTTCAATGTTTATTTTAACTAAATTATTTGTGATTTTATTCTGGAGTCATGATTTAAAATTTCTAGTTATTGCTCCTGTCCACCAGATTGTACTATTTTCTCATGTTTCCCTCAAAAAGATGTCCCATCAGAATTTAGTTTATGTAAAATAATTATTGTTTCATAAAATGACACATTAATTAACCATGTCTTTTTTTAATGCCTTGTTGCAGTAATTAAACAAACTTTTATTTAATGATTCAAATCCTGATAAGGAATGAATATTTGGCAGTTTCTGACTGTGGCAGGCTATCATACTTTTATTTGGCCCACCGGAGTTTCACAATGTTGAGGTAGTTTTTTGATATGGACATTGTGTAAACCATGTTAAAGGTATATATAAGTATATATAATCTATACTTTATGCTAAGCTAACTAGCTACTTACTTTGCTTCGCTGCTCACTGAGTTTTTGCCATTTCAATCACTATATCCAGAAAACGTCACAGTGGACACCGAACCTCCTTGGGTCCACAGCAACACACTCACTGGGGTTGAAGGCAATCAGATGAGCAGCTGTCGTGAAATCAAAGGACAGATAGATAGAGAGAAGTATAGAAAGACCAAATTTCAAACTATTCCCTTAAGTGAAAGGAGATCAATGAGTGGTTTATGTATTTGATCTGGGTCATACATTACGACTGTATTAACCTTCACATGTCAATGCTTAAGGTTTCAGAGGTTGTACAGTTAGAGAAGAAATATTGTGTAATGTGCAGATATAAAAATTGGAGTTGTGTGTGGAGTCTGTTGACTGCGTTGTTTCACAGTTAAAGATGAAACACCCTCAGAACAAAGGCAGCCAAGCACATTATTCAACTGTTATTTTTCCTAGATGCCACACATGTTCATGACATGTATGCATGTTGCACAGCAGCTTTGGCAGAGCTCTTAGCACATTAAAGTGAATATACATAGAATAGAGTTTTCTGCTTTCAGCTCTTAAACTAACAAAAACTCTACGGTTTTAAAACACAGTTGCTGAATAGGACACTCAAATTACATATAATGGGTGTTATTTCTGCATCAACTCAGGCAGAAATATAATACTCCTATTCATCTCTGCTTGGCTGTTGACTCTTGTTTGCATGCAATAGACAAGTATCCATTACCATTCATTAAGCTCTAATACATCCAGAGACAGATGTATAGTTTTAATGAGTTTTCCTGATTTAAATTCCCTGTGTTTAGACTTGGCATTAGCAACCGTTGAACTGCCTTAGCGTAGCCTGTCCACAGCCGAGACGAGCAGCAGACATTTACCTCTCATAAGAACCTCAGCATGGTGAAGACCTCACTTCAGCGAAGGCCACTTCTTTGCCTTGGGCAGAATACATAAGTAGAACTTTTTATACCCCCATTTTTTAGCTCTTTTATTTGTATGATTAGATTAGCTATTTACGTGCCAAATACTGGACTAGTGCCCACTAACGCATTTATTTTTCAGGAATGTTTCAACAACCCCTTAAAAAACTTAAACTAATGTTTTTATATTGATCACACAGAAAAGTATGGCAAGGCAAGAAAAGAAATACATGTGTGTGTACGTACGCTCAATATTTCCACATGGAGAAGGACAGTACACTCTGTTGGCTCTGCTGTAAAGTGTTTATTTTCTTTTGTGCCACAAACTGGACATTCATGGGCCTTTTCTCATCTCTCTATCTTTATTCGAGAGCGGGTGTTTTGTTCGAGAGCAGGACTCATTGATTTCAGCATTTTATATTGCTCTCACTCAAATCCCTGCACTCACACTCAAATACACCCGGCTTGTGTTAAGATTTCCTGTGGCCCTGCTTCAGCTCTTCTCCTTGACCTCCATCTGGTTCTGTACGCAAGTGAAACATATGCTCTCAGATTTTTTATTCTTCTCTTTGATTTTTTTCTTCCTCTCTAGGATTTATCTGTGCAGCAAATCTTTCAAAATTCATCAAACAATAGATAGACAGATGTAGTGTTGACAAGTGAAATTGTCCCGCCCTCATTGTGGGTGTGTCTTGGCGAGTCCCTTATGATCAGTGATTTAAACCAGGTTCATGCACTCCTGCCCTTCACAGCGTTCACCAGCTTCTTGTTGGTGTCCTGTAGATTGCTGGTCAATGTGGAGCAGCAAAAAATGCACGCAACTATTAAAACAAAAATACATACTTTTGGTTTTCCACTTGTATTTTATGGAAAAAAAGTACCAACAGAAAAAGTAACCAAAAGGAAGTTGGGGTAGTTTAATTTGCATCACTGCACCTGGATATTGAACAGACTTGTTGCACAAAAACCTGTGAGAGCAGAATAAGAAGTCTGAGAGCAGAGGTTTCACACATGCTCAGAAGCAGTGTGAGGATAAGAGCTGAAGCTGGAGCAAAAGAAAATCGAAACACAAGCAGCGATATTTGAGTGAGGGCGCAGGGTTTTGAGTGAGAGCATTATAAAATCTGAATGTGAAATCAGAGTCCTGCTCTCAAACTGAAAGACCAAACTGTTTAATAATGATTAGGGAAAATATAAATAGACGTTAATGTAACCACAAAAGTCAAACTCCCGCATGTGAAATTTTTTTGGCCATGACGTGAAAACTGCAAATGTTCTGACTCCCTCCTGCTGACAGATAATGGCGATGCAATAAGGTGTTCTGAGTGGTGCTGTACTTTACAATAACTTTCGCATTCTCCAAAAACATACACTGTGTTTGTGGCACATTTGCTTTTGTGAAAGAGCTGAGGCGTAAACTGTCGGGCTGCTCCATCGTAGACTAACTCACGCTGCATAGCATTCATCCATAAGTCTGTGTTCTGCCAAATGGACCCTGACTGTTAAAATCACACCGAGTGTCAAATAAAGTCGTTCTGGTCTCACTCTGTATTATCAGGCAATACTGTCGAAATACACAACACGAACAGACACAAGAAGGATCCTGTAACAATTAATAAAAATAAAAAGATAAAGTTGTTTATAGAGTCATTGTGAACATGGCTCCAGATGGTTGGTTGTATGGAAGTGTTCAAAAGTTCATTATTATCTAATGTTCTGTACAATTTTTATTGATACTACTTTGAATAGGATTTTGTCATTTGTTAGTTAAGGGATTCACATGGGACGTAGGTCCACCCCCTTGTCCAATATTGTCAAATACAGAATTCTGAGTGTGGGTTACTTACTTTTCATGTAAGGGATTTACATCGAACACTCATGAAACCCCATGAGATACAAAGCTTGATACATTTCGACAAAATAAATTCAATGTGCCTCCAATGTGTTAAATTGACACATTGGTTTTTTGATCATCTCATCTGCCCCCGCTGTGTTATTCCTAACCTCCTCTCTGTATTCACGCTTAATTTCAAGCATCATGTTTCTCCAGCTGGACCGTTGACATTTCGGGGAATTATCTTTCCAGACACCGTGACAGAAGAGAGGGTAAACACTGCAGGGAGGGATTTGATCTCAGGCTGTAGTGTGGCCCTGTGTGTGGCTGCAGACTGATGCAGTGAACCAGCTCTGGACGCCGTGTTGTCTGTGGAAAGGATCAGCGGGATTTATGGAGATGGGGGGGGGGGGGGTTGTTCCGTGTTAACCCCTTGCTAAGAAAGTTGTGTGTTGTGTGATCGGGGAAGTTTTGTCATTTAAACGGAAAGTGTTAGTGGAATTTGTGTAAACTTCAAGAACAATAAACGCAGTGCAAGGACAGCACTGGTTCTAAGCCACATTCAGCATCAAGCTGTTTTCAGACATGAACTGTGGAAAATGTACAGAGTTTAGCATATTCGTCTTGGACCTCTACGTGTATGGCTGCACTTTTTCATCCAGAGATATATGCTTTTTTGGGTTGTTTTTTTTTACGTCTGTCACGTGTTTGAGACTTTATCAACTTGCTTGCAGAAGATCCCCTGCTGTGTTCTCTTTGGGACATTCTCCTGAGGGGGGCTGGCAGGAGAAACTCAGCAGGAAGTCCAGAGGCTCCCACTCGGACGTTTGCGTTCTCACATACAACCCCTCCGGAGAATCTCTGGAGTTCAGTGCATGTCTGAAAGCAGCTTCACTGTGATGAATAAGCCAAAGACATTTTTCTGTGCCAGTTTTTACTTTGATAGATGGGGAATTGTTGTTTATTGATTTTTTTTCAGGCTTCAGTTTCCACATATTCAGTGCTGTACTGTGAAGTGTCCTTTATCTGCAAACTATGAGCGTAACAGAAATAATTAGCCTAGAAGTGCTTGAAGATGGTTTTTGTCATTTCATCCGCTGTTGTTTCATTTGTGGCTCACTGACAGCTGTAGTGTGTTTCTACCACAAGCTTTCATTCTGTTGCCAAACAGTGTGTTTCCACAGTGCTGAGTCATATTTCGGTTGACATGTATTATCTCCTATCTAACCTGCTGTGTACACAATACTCAACTGTACGACCTTTTCTGGTTTGTGTTTACATATTAGTGGCTTCAGTGTGACTTAGATATGTTTCTCAATGGTAATGGTAAAGTCCAGTGCAAGTGTTAAGATTGTACTCCTCAACAGAGTAGTGTCCTGTGAGTGGGGTTATTATATTGTCATTATATTTTGAAGATGTTGCTTTTTCACCTCCATTGTCTACATTTCAACCCTGATGACCATGCTATTTTCATACCTATTGTTTCTTTTATATCTGAAATGTGCATTACTACCAAGGACCAGAAAATATGAAATAAAGATTTGCTTTTTCAGAAATGTACATCAGTGCAATTTTGCACGTTTAGTGTCATTTGTTTAAAAGGAATTCACCTTGAAGCTATTGTGGTAGTTGGACTGAATTGTTTTATTAGTAAATGTGCCTGACAGACAATGTCTTAACTGAGCTTCTCTTTGTACAGCTCCAGAGCTTTGTCAAAATAAATTTGGGACCAGATGAAATGAATAATATGAACTATTATGGAACTGCTGTATTCATAAACCACTTACAACCTGCATGAGAGAAATTAAATCACTGCTGATCTCCAGAGTTGCACCTGAGCAAAATATTTGAACCATTTATCGGCTGCAGGTTATTGCCCTGTTAGAGGAAAGGAGCGGAATATATTTTTCACATATAAAATCTAAACTAATTGGGCCTGAGTCCCTCTTCAAATTCAATTTTACGTGTCCGAAATTCAATAAAGGATGTTCACCTAAAGGCAAAGACAAGTAACATGATTGGGTTTCCCTTCTGAAAACTGTTTGCCCACAACCATAAATAAATGATGCGATTGTGTTTGTCCTTTCACCACAGAGGCAAAACACAAGTCTCTTCACTGAACATGCACTGTAAGACACATTTTAACATATCCAACACAATCAGGGTTGTGAGTGTGAAACACATGAGCATAACACATCCCTAAAGAGGCTCTAAATGAAGTGTAAACACATCAGTTCTTGATGTTGTTCTCATGAAAATTGGCAACAGTTATATGCACAGTAGAAGGAGAGACCAGCCTTCTGCTGCAAAAGTGCTGACCCTGCAGAAGGTTTAAAGATGTGGGTCTGTTTACAAATATTGTCGGCCAACAAATCAAGTTAAACTAATCCTGAAGTCGACACAGTGCAGTTCACCTTATCGACCTGACACAAGTCACACAGTCTGCAGTCGTGAGTTCATGAGTGACTGATGACACATGGTACACCAATTTGACTTTCCTCAAATTTGAAAATGATCAGTTGGACTCACAGATGAACTGATTAGAACGTGTTGGTCAAACTTCAGCTTCACAGAACATGTTATTGGTCTTGTGAACACAAGATCTCAGTAAGACCCAGAGGGAATTTGTTCAAATTTGGTACAAACATGCACCTGGATTCAAGGATAAACTGAATACAATTTGGAGGTAAAAAACACAATACTTTTTTCACTTGGAGTTGAGGTTTATGAATTTAAAATTGGGTGGTCAAAAGTCAAAGGACAAGGTCACAGTGGCCACACACCATATTTTTGGAATCTTGAACACATGAATCTCAACTCCTCGAGAGATTCCTTACAAATTTGGCACAAATTTACTTAGAAGCACAGACTAAATGATGAGATTTTGGTGGTCAAAGGTCAAGGTCATGGTGGTCTCACAAAACATGTTTTTGTTCCTCTTAATCATGATATCTCAATTCTGTCTTTAGGAGATTTCTTGAAAATTTTGACCACTTGCCACTTGGACTCAATGATGAACTGATTAGATTTCAGTGGTCAAAGGTTAAAGGTCACGGAAAATGTGTGTAGACTGAAACTGCGCTGATAGGCAGAGGCACACAACTACTGCGGTATTTCTAGTTCAAGTAAGACTAATCTGAAGCTTAAGCAGGCGAAAAAGATACCGTACAACTTGTGGTAAGTTCAAAGATTAGTTAACTTTTTAAAGGACTATGTAAAGTTTTTTAATTGCAATAACCAAAGTTCGAATAAAGCGCCTTTTAAAGTCGAGAAACAATGCTAGCAAGTTCATCACATTGCTCTTCAGTGATGGAAAGTTTTAAGTCTTGTTTTGCTTCTAAGAATAAACAGATAAAACCAGGGGCAGGGATCAGGTGCAGGCACCTCTAAACCATGAGTTTATCTTCCAGGTCCTCATTGAAAACTCTGCAGTCGCTCTCTCTAAATTTGATAAGTAGCGGCTGCAGCTTTAGTCAGGTAATGCTTTGGAAAAATACACTAAAGTAGATTATCACATTGATGATCACCACTGTTTGGTGTGTGAGCTAACATGCCAGCACTGTACTACACATCACTGGCTTCCATGGTAACAGTGTTTCTTCTGACAAAATGATGCGTAACTACAGTCTGATGGCAGGCAGCATGTCTGATCCGCAGTTTTCTTAAGTACATAATTCACACACTCACTCGTGATACAACTGAATGGGCTCACTGTGTCGCCTTCGAAATATTAGAGATATACTGTACTGTATGATATGTTACAAACTTTTTCAAGCTTAATATATTATGCAATATTGCATTTCCCTGCTTTATTAAATCAACTAACCCACACCGTATTTTCACATCCAGAAAGTGGAGGTCAGACAGAAGCTGCACATAAATATTATTTTTCCCAGAGCTTTTGTCATTACAAATTTCAAGGTAGTATTTCTACATTTACCTCCTTGATCTTCGACTGTGAACGTCATTTTATGATCCATTGTTTTATTGTGACTGCCAGCACAGTGCTGCAGCTATGGCTGTCCATTCCACTTTGCAGCACAATCACCTTCTGCTGCTTTCAGAAAGGAGGATGTTGTTCTGTTAACCACAGTGATTGCACATGTGTTTCCTTGGTTTCTGCCAGCTGGGAGCAGGTGAAGACGATGAGGGAGAGGCTGTAGGATGAAGAGCGTGAGCTGCTGGAATAATCCTTTTCTGGCCTTGTACTGTTTCCCACAGATGCTCTCACTCCACACAAAGAGCTGGAGGCTGCTTCTATATGAAAGCTCCCACCAATCAGTAGTTCTCAGAAATCACAGAACATCATCTCTCTCTGTATCTAGATATTCATATGGTATACTATTTTGATTATAAAGTGTAAATGATGGGTTGTGCAAAACAATCACAGATTTCTTTTTTTTCTTGTGGGATAATTAGCAAGGGAGGGAAAGTTGTAGAGGGCAGACCCCCCAACCTCCTGTCCAACTGAGATGTAAGATCATCACTGCCTGCTCAGTAGCGTATTTTTATGCTTGAACTTGTGATAAGTTATAAGTTTCATTACCTCCACCAATAAGATATTGTTTTCATCTGAATATTAGATGGATTTTCCAAAAAACTTGTTGGAAGGATATGGTGTTGGTCAGAAAAGAACCCGTTCAATTTTAATGCGGCTCCGTAACAGGGGGTGGATTCAAGAAGTTTTTTTTCACTTTCTTTAACATTGCGAGAACCATTCAAACGTGGTGCAGATCCAAATTAAAATCTGGATCTAGTGAATTAAAATGTGGTTTCATAAGGGGACTGTTTGACCTTGGTACAGGTATGTGCTCTGACAGTCAAATAAAATAGAGTACGAATAGTTTACTGTTCATTTTAAAATATCTTTTGCCTTTATGTCAGGGTTAACTGGCCGTTGCCTGGAGACAGAGCTCTTTCAGTAAAATAATTTTTAGCAAATTTCACAACTTATAAATAAGACATGATTCATATCCAACGCTTGAACAGAAAGTAAATAAGACTATTCTAAGGATCAAAGTATTGCTTAAAAATCTTTTACATTTGACTGCAACAGATGAAGTTTTTTCAACTCAGCATATCAATAGTTAGGTTTAAGATACATTGCATAATGTTGCAATTTCTGATGAAAATTGGTGTAGCACAGGATTATACAAAAGCATTGTATTGGCCTGATCCTAGACCTGGATCAGGGCACAGTATGTATTGTTTATCCAATGCTGTCTGACTTTCCATGAGCTCACTGATCCAGGTCTAGGCGGAGATCCACCAGGACACCATCCGCCGACTCATCAGGAGCATGCCCGGACGCTGTCTGGAGTGCACACAGGCACAGGCAGGCCCTACACACTGAGTCCCATTATGAGTGGCCTTGATGAAATTAACGCAAGTTGGATCAGCCTGTGATTTCAATTTTTTAAATTTTATTTTCGGTGTAGTCTTGAATACAGCCCTAAATGGGTTGATGATTTTGGTTTCCATTGATCGTTACATCATTTTGTTCTCAACAAATTATACAATGTACATTAATAAAGATGTTATACTTGAATAATGTTTTCATCAAAATCTGATGTGTGATTTAAGTGTTCCCTTAAGTTTTCGATCAGTGTATTAGTCGACACAAGCAAATTAAAATAACATCTTTCAGCACGGATGTTATGTCAAGTTCTGCCTTCCCGCCGGTAATTGCTTACACAGAATAAATGTCTATCACAACCACAGCAGTAAATAAAAAATCTCCACATTGCAACAAGGAGAAGTGCGTGACATCCCTTTTCCCCCCTCGCACTCAAAGTTCCCACACAGAGTTTGAGCATTGATTTTCTACCCACCCTTTTCTTTTGATCAGAAAACGGTCCATCGCTCACAAGCTAGCCTCATATGCACAAGCTCCGCCCCCACTCACCACACCCACTCACCACACAGGATACAATCCTGGGATTTAGCTCGCAGACTGGGAGCGAGCCTCCGTATGTCCATAACTGGTCTTTAATATTTATATATTTATAATCAAAAATAGGTATAGAGCCTATAGGCTTGTGGCAGTATAGCCCAACTTAGGCCTGGTGTAGTAATGGCTTGCTCACACCTGTAGATTTATCTCAGGTTGTTTGAATAAGCACAAAGTTTGTTGAAAGTTGAACCCTGCATGGATCGTGACTTCAGCCCTCAAACCCAAAGTTGATTTCTTCACGCACACAAAGGCCAGATAAGAAATCCAATTAAGTCAGTGCCATGCGGTCTTATTTCCCAATTTCTGCAATCACCTCGTACATGTTTATAAACAAAGAGCCATTGAGAGCATTATGCATTCTCCATCATAGATATGCAAATGGAGCTCCATTATGAGGGAATGGAACAGTAACAAGGCGAGTGAGTTCAAATCAGCTGTGATCACATCTCAGGCTCAAGCACAGTGAGGCACGGCAGCTTTTGCTCTTTCAAACCTCTTGTCTTTTGGTCTGAAAAGAAAATAATAGGCCTTTGACAACTTCTGTTGGCTGTGACAGATAATTATCACAAATAACTTCAATATGGTGGCGAGTTGGGCTCTGTGTGCTCAGGCTGCATCCGGGCTATGAAGCCTTCAGGGTCTGAGAGTGTGCACGGCTACACTCCAACATGATTCACTAGGTTGTTCATATCTGGTCAAACTTGTTCTTATCTAGCCAAATAATAGGGCTTTGATTTTGAAAAGAACAGTAATAAATCAATGTAAGTTTTATTTTATGAAAAACATTGACAATAAAATCTTCATTGCACATAAACTAGGTAGGATGAAGACAAAGTTTTCTAACATCACTGCCCCATAGACACAAAGTCCAACACACAAACAATAAAAAGTGACAGTATATTGTAGAACTGTTTGAGGAGGACTCACTAATGACAGGAAATAATTCTGAAGTAGCTCCAGAGCTTTGACACAGGACAAGAGAACAGAACATTCCAAATTGGCAGGTAAAAAAAAAGACCACGACAGGGATTTTAGATGTTTTATTCCTGCAACTAAACATTGCATGTATTGTCTTCATTGTTTGCATCTTTCAATACACCATGAATTCTATTTCCATTTTATACCTCCCATTAATTCCACTATACGATGGAACAAAACTTTTAGCATGGTGTTCCAATTACTCTGTCGAATCAAGCGAAAGTTAAAAGTACAAATTCTAAAGAAACAATTTTGTGTTTTTCAACAAATCTACTCGTAATTTCAGTACCATCAAACAGTTCTCATCTATGTGTGAGTTAAGAATCGATTAAACTTCAATGTCATTTAGGGAAATTAAAACCTGTTTTTAAATTAACCTGTTACGAACCAGCAATCTGCAGTCTGGAACAAATTCACAATTTCAATCAACTTTACTGATGAAATTAAATCCTTTTCACATCAACCTGCAGAATTTGAATCTCAAAAAACAACATCAGATCTGCACACAGCAGAAACATATCTTGTTTTGGTTTTTGATTGATTTCAAAAACTTGATTGATTTGATTTTTATTAAAAGTCTGATGTAAAAAACATCCCGGACTTAACACAAAGAAACTTCACATTGGTGATGTCAGTTTTAATTCAGCATCAAGCCAGATAACACAACATTAAGGGTTAAAGCAGCACATACAGTAATCATAAAGCTGCAGTAATCTATTTTTCAACATCACTGGATGGATCAATTGACTTTAATGACTGTAATGTGAAGGATATTGTTCATAATCACAAAGACACAGATAAATAGCAGCATCTTTCAGCTCACTCTTCATTTCAGCAGCAGCAGCCAGCAAATTTGGAGAAAAGCCTTATTTGGCAGAATTTAGAAGCTAGAATGTTCCTTCAGGACTTTGAGACCGAAAACACAGCAAAAAAAGCAGGATAAACAAATGATCACGGTCCTCAGAAGACCTCATCTGATTTGACCTAGAGTGCTATCAGGAAGTTCACAAATGGTTTCAATACAAGGTTTCTAAGTAGCAAGACCCAAATACAGACGAAGGTGTTAAAGGATATTTAATTACAGACCTTGGTGTCAGGTAGACAGAGTGAAAACGCAAGAACCCAAAACACAAAAACACAGGCAGCAGAAACATCAGCAGACACTCAGGATGGACGGGAAACACAAGGGAACCCAGCAAGGAACTAAGTGTGCAATTCAACATGACTGAACAGACAAACCAACAATTAGGCGCAACACACCAGGGCGGAGCAGCCAACCACAAAGGAGGGAACCTAGACAGAAGAAGTAAGCAAAGCAAGGGACAGACACAACAGACGCTATGAAGTAAAACAGGAAGTAATAAACTCAAAGTGCAAACAATTGATCCAAAAACCAAAGACAATGAAGAAACAAGGCCAAAGTCCATGAGTACAAATAAAGTCCAAAGATCAAATAAACAAAAGACATGCTGAAATAAGATGGTGGAATATAAGCATCATAGCATTGTTAATATCATGTTAGGATCAGTTCAAAGCGGTGTGGCTGCACACTCTTGTTCAAAGGCATACTTATAAACACAACTGATCACAACCATGCAAAACTATTTCAAATTTCTAACTCAGTGATTTCACAGTTTCACAGTAAAATCCAAAACAGGTTTGTGCTTTACTGAGAATATACGGCGGCTCTCACAGCTGCATGACAAATCACTGTGCAGCTTGTTCAGCACAGCACTGTGCATCTGAGGAATCTCTGCCCTCTATTTATAGCTGCGTGAACATTATCATCCATCCACTGTCAAGTATTATTATTTATTTGTTCTATGTCGTCCCTTGTTTTCAAATCTGAAGTTCGTTTTAGTTCTCTTACCCTGTAAAAACATTTTGAATATCTACAGCAACTGTTGCATACTCCAGATTTTCACAAGAGGTAGAGATTAATTTGATATCTGATGAGAACACAGCAGGGGATCCCCGCCTGGACTCACCGTGAGTGAGTGCAGATGCAAAAATAAAAATAAACAAAAAGTCAAAACGAAATCATATATCTCCAAATAAAAAAAGCATTGACACACATAGAAGTCACCAACAAACATGTCTAGAGAGAGTCTAGTTGTCTAGATGTGCATGTGTGAAAGGGAAAGTGCAAGTAGCAATTCACAGGATTTTACCCCCAGGTCATGGGTGATGAAAGGAGAACATTTTCATTTCAGATCTTATTGTATCACTTCTTGTAACAAGAGTATCCACGTGTTTTTTATTACTAGCCTTTAAAGGGAATCCTCTTAAGCTCCCTCACTCCACTTCCTAATTACAGAGGGCAGAACATGTTTAATCCCTTCCTGATGAATAGGAGCATTAGTCCTGGAAAGAGGAGGCTTCTTAGAGGAAATCGAATGAATTCTCATTGAAGCGGTATAATTAATTAGTTCATATGGTCAGAGAAGCAAGAGTGCCACACGCACACACGACTCAGATACAACATGATCCGCTTTAACCACACCACGCTCTGGACTAATTATGTGCATGAGCAGTTTTCTTACCACTTTCTTTTCATTTCAACTATGGCATAACAAGTGGTCAGTGAGAGCTGATCGCTGAAAATCTGTATTAAAATCTGGGCTATTTCTCTGAGTCATAACTCAAATTACATGTAAACAATCACTTTTAAGTCATAGAAAAAACAAAAACTTTAAACTCAACAATTTTCTTCAGTTTAAATGTAACCCAGTAAAGTTGTCAGTATTCTTCCATGGGTACATCACAAACAGGAACTGTTGCCAGTTATCTAAAATATGGACAAATTCAAGTTTCACCAATATCTTAAGCCTGACAGTGAAAATACACCGTATATACCAAATGTTTGTTTTGGAACATATGGTATCAAAAGCTTTTCTCTGTGTATAAGTACATTACTACTACAGGGTTTCAACCTGCAGCCATAAATTACCTCAAGTCCTGCAACAAATTAAATGTATCAATGATGTATAACAGTGTGGAATTGTCTATAATTAATTAGTTGCTAATGAACACTGTGATCCAGACCACAGCTCTCTAATGGCAACAAAGTGCACGACACAAACAGATTCCCAATTCACAACAACTTTGTGCCTCCGGGGGGTTTTAATTTGAAACAACAGACCTATAGGAGGTGCAGACATCAATCTGTGTAGTTTGGTTCTATTTGGCCCACAGTCAATCTCATTAAAGGCAACATGAAAGTCACTTTGACTCTCAGTTGCTGCCAATAAACGTTAAGAGTAGAACTGCAGGAGAACAACACTGTGACTTAAAGGAAATACTGTACAACACAGCATCAAATGAGAACTCAGTTCATGTAGATGCTGTATCACCAAAAGTTTTTCTATCACAGCATTGCAGTTTTGTACCTGATTACCTCACCTGCTACACATCTGTTGATTTCTCTCATTGGGTGGATGTGAAGATTGAATCTAAAGTGGGAAAGTGTCAGTGGACAGAGCAATGACGAGTGTGACTAAAGAACAGGCAAGATAACAGCAGATTTCACTCATATCAAGTGGAGAAGAATGTGAGAGTGACAGGCCTTAGACACAACAGGTCTCAGTGTCATTAATCATCTGTGGATGAAATATCTAAAAGGACAGAAACCATATTTAAGAAAAATCTATTTAACATGTACTTTTAATTTTAGTTTGTCTCATGTCTCGTCAATTAAGATAGAAGAGGCAGGGTTTATGACATATACTGCAGCCTGCCACACAAGGAATCAAGACCCTTCAGATTCAGTTTTAGGGAGCAGTCATGTTATCCATCTTAAAATACAATCTGTGGTAAATTACCATTTCTTTTAAACTCCATTTCCCCACTTTCAAAAGCAAAGTTTAAGTCTTCAAACTCAGTCTGAGAAAAGCCTGATGATCATCAAAAGCCTGATGTAATCAGGATAATGTTCTCAGACTGAAGTCCCAAAATCCACAAAGGACTAAGTAACTGTTCCTTCAGGCTAAAGGCTCTTTTATACTACTACGTGTCCGTTTCTCGGAGAGGTCTCAGCGGGAGACAAAGAGTCTTTTTGATTTTTACTTCTCCGTCAGTCTACGTCCGGAAAAAATTCACCGCCAAACCCATAGGTGGCGCAACGGAAGACGAGCTCAGAGAAGCCTACCCCATTTGGGAAGAAGAAGTCCACGTGTCTCTGTTTACATGTTAGCTTGCGTCCCACACACTGAACCATGGCAACTAACAGAACCAAATAAAGTGACACCCAGCGGGTCAAGATGCTGATGTAATCGTTTCTTAGCGCAGGGGTTCCCCGGTCTTGTTTCCGAACTGTGTTGCTGATTCAACAGCTTGAATCTGCTTGAGGCTACATGTAGCTAGAAGCTACACGGACCTAGCTCCCCCCAGCTTCCACACACAGTCAGCAGGGACTCCCGGCACTAACTACTACTATCCAGTGTTTGCTTCTAACCTGACGGTATTATAGAAACAGTGTCATGATAGAAGTGGAATTAAAGTCGTGACGGCGGGTTCTTGCACTGTTACAACCGCAGTTAGCATGGTGGCTAGCCTAGCCCGCTAGCCTAGCCTGCTAGCGCCGTTTTGAAAGCTCGTTATAACCGTATGTGACCGTGCACACATGCCCTCAGTGCTCTAACGAGCCACCGTCAGCCGGACAACTCCGCTGGCTTAACACACACGTCACATTAATCGTAGAATCATAGTTGTGTTCGTGTTTGTTGCTACAAGTAAACAGAAAGTTTGAGGTCCGGAAATACGGAAATGACGTCATACGGAAATGATGTCGTTCGCGGACCAATCACAGCCAAGATCGGTCCGTCGGGTCTCCAACATGAAGACGGATAGTTAGAAAAATCAGACGTGTACGAAAAGCTGTCCGAAGCCCTCGGAGAGGACGTTTCACGACGGATAGGGCGGTCTTATCTGTCCGTAATAGAAAAAACGGAGAGGCATAAATTGGCCTTAAGTATCACTTCTTATAAGAATCAGACAAAATCATTCAGAGCCAAATAAAATCCAGAAACATCACAAACTTTATTCATGTTGATCTTTTTCTGAACATTCTGAAAGTTTCCAGGACATTCAGGCAGGGCAGTGCGATAAATAGTTTAACTGGAAGGGCTACAAAGTTGTTGCCTGTTTCATGTGACACTATTTACACGATTAAACTGCTTCTACATGGTTAACTGAAATAAATCAATGAGGTTACATGAGATCATTGTGTACACAGTACAATATATAGTATACAGAGTTTAGATCTATACCTGTGTTATTTCATCTGTAATTAAATAATCAGTCAAATGTCTTTGATTTTAATTGTTCAGACTCAGTCACAGACCACTGAGATTTCTGAAACCAACAAAGTACTATTTGACACAAACCTTTATAAAATCCCTTTCAGTTGGTCTTGTGGTTCCATTAAAATACGAACATTATACACTTGGTGAACTGAGGGTGAATAAATCATGACCTGTGTTCTACGTCTCTAAGAGAAAATCAGTGTGATACTAGTCAACAGAGATCATTGCTGTGGTTGTAAACAGAGCACATGAATTTAGAAAATGACAAAAAGTCTGACATCAGAGGCGACTGGACTGGATGACTTACACCAGTTGTACCCACTGAGGCAGTAGCACCATTTTCAGCATTGTGGATTTTTTGAGCCGTTTTTGTCAGTAAAAACTCTTTTTTTGGTCAAAGCTCCGTTAAGTCCGGTCCCTGATGGTCTGCACTTTACTCAAAGACCCATTTACGTAAAAAATATAATATGGCTACAATGTTTCAAACAGAGCCTGTAATCTGATCACGCAATAGGGCTACACATCACATTAGAGTGAGCAGTGAGGTGTTGGTCACATGTATGAGCACACTAGAGGCGGCCTGAGCTTCAAACAGGTCCCGTCCTCCAAAGGGCCATAGTGAGGATATCATTTCAAACATAAACATTGAAAAGATTGTGGAGTTAATTTACTGCTGGAGTTATTGAAAGCACACTGGCTAGTATTCTCTGACACTGACTGCAGGACACACTCTGGGTTCAGCCTCACCTGACACTGAAGCTGTGAGGTGCGCTTTGGATTCTCTTTCATCCATTTACAAATGTGACTGAGGTGTCCCCCTTCGTCTGTAGTGTATTCTTCCTGTCAATCACTGTCTTTATGATCAAGTTGGTCTGATTCACACTCACCAATCTCTCTGTTTTTCATTTCAAGTTATATTAAAATACCAATAGACATAAATGTTTTTATCGTTGCCTGTGTTTTTACTCACAAAATGGGCTGTTCTGTATTTGTGACTGTTTTTTAGTAGCCTATTGTTCTCTAGCTTATTTTGAACAAGACAAACACCCTGTAGGTGATGTGAAACCCTAACATAATAAATAAGAAATTAGTAAAATATTGTGCTTATGAACAAAATCACGTGGCAAACTATAACTTATATAAAACAATATGTTGGAGAAAGAACTTGAATACTGTTATTAACTGTGAACAGATCTAGCCAACACTGTCGGTAACTATCACTAGGCTGTAGCTACCATCTAACCAACCTGATACTGTACAGATAGGATTCACTGTATTGTTCTATAGATGTGGTGACAGGGCCCTGTGGACTACCGAAGCTGTGACATCCTTGTTCTACCGCAGTGTTGCCTTTACGGTAAATTTAATTTGAGTATTACTTTTTTGTAATAGTACTATTCTGTACAGAATAGATGCTCCAGAGAAGAGAGAGGCTTCTCCGCATTCCATATGCTTTTTTCTACAAAAAAACCCACATCTACAGCAACACTTTGTTACTTTAACTGAGCCTCTGCAGCCACAAGTGGATATTCATTCCGTTTGCCTGTTTATCTGAGCAGTTAGGCAGTTTTCATGGCAGAAAACAAAGCCTATCAGTTGCTTAACCACTCACTGGAGGAAAATGTATCAATGTTTTTTGATGCATCGATCCAGCTGGGACGACTCTGCAGCGATGCCACGCATGTAGTTAATCTGCTACACACAACAGGAGATGCTCACAGCCAGGACATCAGGGTTTAAGTGACCGAAATGATCTCAGTTTCTCTTCCGACATCATCGATTAATAACTTAATACATGTGGTTTTCAGTTTGTCACCTCGATGCTGCAAGGGGAGGCCAGACGGACCACCCAGATACAGTAAAGGCTAAAAAGGCTTAAAGTGAATGAACGTCAAATCAATGTGGAGAACATAGACCCCTGTTATAAACTGTTGTCATCTGATTTTTGAATTGAAAAGCTAATTTTGGAACTTACTGCACACATGTTATAACAGTGTAAAATACTTTTTAAAGCACAAATCATGATGCTAGTGAAGATACACAGCTCTATTGAATTGTGAGTCGCATAGAGATTCCCACCCCTACCACTCACTGAACAGAAATAGAGCCAAACTTTGTATATTCCTCAAGATCATAAAAAACACGCAAAACTCTAGGAATTCTTGATAAGTGTCCTCTGTGAATATCAGAGATGAACGTTGGTTTTGAATGACTTCTCTATATAACTGATCTAAAGTTTAACATAACTCTTGAACATTCTTGGACTGATTCCTTCAGGTTAAGCTTCTGATGCTTCTCGTCGGAGATCATGTCCACTAACTAAAGTTACATATAGTGCAGGAGGAGGCGTTCATGGGGCAGAGTGAGGATGAAAGAAGCACCGGACACCCTATGATAAACCATCACAATTATTTTGATCCTGTGATTTTAAGGGAAATGTTATGATCATTTCTAGCTTATTCTGAAAGTGCACATAATGCATATAAATCAGAAAATATACCTAGAGAACCAACGGGAATCCTTGCATTGTTTCCTCATAATGTTGTTTTATGGGGGTAAGGCCCCGAGATGCCTAAGGCCGCCTCTGGCACACAGGTGAAGATACCAGGTGTGGATTACATGTTCCATCCAAATCCGACGATGGTAGCCAGCAGGTAGCACATGCCAATCATACATGTCATTATCATCATGGGGAATCCTAACCTGTGAGACAAATTAAAAGAACAAAAATTTCATTAATCAACATTTTATTCTTACTGAGATTGTTTTAGAAATCATAAGAAATAACCAATACAGGTGTAAATTATGAATTTAGGGAGAGAAACAGTTAAAATGTCAGTCCAGCAATTTAGAGTCTCCAATCAACCTGAACCCAATCCGTACGTCTTTAGACTGTTGGAGGAAGTTGGAGAAAACCCACACAAACTCAAGTAGAACTCCAAACAGAAACCCGGATTCAAACCGGGAACATTCTTGTTGTGAGGCGACAGTGCAAACCACTGTACCACCGTGCCTTCTCGTCTAACTAACAATCTGAATTTGTGCGCGTCTGACAGGGAAGAGTTTAGGATATTGTGATATATATCAACAGCAGGAATGTAAATAGCTTCATGGTGCAACAGCAATGATCACAGCCGTTTCAGTAGAAGCAAGTAGACTACAAGCCAGCCCATGCTACCAGTTTTCAATCCTAAATTAGTATCATCAATTTCAAATGTGTACTTAGATGACTCCAAAACTGCAGATGGTTTGTCCTTTGGATGTGTACCATGCCCTATATGGACACATGGCTGCTCTGAGGGACAGATAACTGTTTGCCCCCAGTCTGTGACACAGATCAGTTTCACAGGACCAAGGCAGAAGCAGAAAATACATGTAGAGTTAGTGTGCCAGCAATTCATCTCTGTCAAAGCAGCCAAGGACTAATTAAAACTATAGTGCCCCGACTGAAAAATGAAGTGCAGCGTATCGTTAAAATACTATTTAGAGCAGATTTGTAACAGTACAGTTTGAGATGTGAGGCACAGACTAAATGTATAATTCAGCCCCAAATAAAGCAGAACATACCTACTGCTGCCATTTAAAGACTCTCATCACTGTTTATTAGGTTATCTTCCTATTGAAATTAATGGAAATAACAGCTTGTTATTACTAATGAATGACCAACTGTAATGGTGATGAAGCATGGGTCAGTTGGTCTAAATGCAGTTGTGTTTTCCAGCAGTATGCACCCATTAGCCTGATGTGCACTTCAATAAAACAAACCATTGCTGCTCACACACTCAGGTTAGGGAGAACGTCACAGAAAAATATATGGAAGGTTGACTGTTCAAGAAATTAAGACCACATGTCTCTTTGTTGTGTGTTTTCCAAGAATGATCCCTTCTCAGAATCCCAGGCCTGTGATGACTATTATAATTCATTTAGCACTGATGCTCAGTTTTGGATGGGCAGCAAGTCATAGATAATTGCTTTGTTTTGTACTTTCCCATCTGCAATTTACCTTTTATGTTAATATTTTGGAGGCTGGATCTGTTGTATTTGTCTGATTTACTGGCTTTCATTAAAGTTATCATCTGTGTATGAAATCATGTGCTTTATAAATAAAACTGCCTTGCCTTGCCTACCTTGTGGGTCATTAGCAGACGCTTAATAGAGCTATTGGCAAATGTAAAAACGTTTGCAATGATTGTGTGATTGTTGACTGACTTGCGTATATGCAACATGCTAAGGGAAAATATGTCAATAAACAAAACATAGCAAGTTTAACATTTTTTAAGCGTGAGCAACCACTTCAAGTTTGGGCAGCGGTGAGCATTAAATGGAGTATAATTTTGTCTAAATAATAGATATTTTCAACAGCTGGCCAAATCAAATGTTTGGATAATGTTCTTATTATCATCCTTTGTTACACTGCATCATATACAACTACAGCAAAGAACAACGGGTTTAGTAAATGCACACAGAAAATAAAAAAATAAAATGCTCATCCTCAGAAATACAAACAAATGGTCGACACTCCATAACAGTGCAGACCGTAATCTGCTAAAAAGCAATTCATGTGCAGTATGTACTTTTTATTCAGAAATTGAAAAGAGATAGCAGTTCTTGACCTATTCTATATTTTTTATACTTGTTTAAGTTATTTTCAATCGGGAGCAACCATTTTAAAATTACCTTTCACAATGTTCCCATTCATTGGATCCTCTGCACTGAAGAAGACAACAAAGTCAGGGGGACCCTAAATTCAAGTGTAAGTGGTTTATGTGTGAGTGTCTTTAGTGCCGCTACATTTTCTGTGTTCACATGCAGATAATTAAACAGTTTTAATATGCATGTGGAAATGTCAAATTCGTATTTGAACTAAGGATTAATGAGGCTATTCAAGCACTCAAACTCATTAATAATGATATCAGTGTCGCGTGGTGGTGCATTTAAATTGCAAGTGTCAAACTTTTTCAGTAGACAGTTGAACCGAGTCTCAAAGGTCAGGGTAATTATCATTTCTTATTTACACATCAAAGGTTTAATCAGGAGCTGAGGAAAACCTTCAACAAATGTCTGCTGGCTAAACAAAGACTGAACCTGAGCCTTTTCTTCTTGCCTGTTGTTCAATCACAAAAACATCTGCTGAACATATTAAACTTGATTCTGAATAAACCTGATGGATTATTTGAAATGAACTCCCAGTTATTGCAATAATTCCATAGACTCGCAAAGTCAAGCTTATGTGGAAGTGCTATCTTCAAACCTTAAAGAAAACTTGTGCTGGCTCCCTGCACCACACCGGATTAGTTTATTTGGTATTAATTAACTGTAAACTAAGCCTCTGCTCCCCTTAGTTACTGTTGCTATGTCTTCCGAGCTCTCCATTGTTGCACAGACCAGATTAACCATTGAAAACTCTTTCATTATGTTTGAAAGAATGAGTTCCTTATTTCAGAGGCATAAGGAAGTAGATTAACACTTCGAACTGGCGTCCATATATTTTTTCGGCTAAAGTGATGCTGTTACCAACAGATGGTTTTATAGATGTTTTGAAAATGCACTTGATGCCAAAAGTCATCATCCTCACCAGCTAATGATCCGTGTAAAATATGTAGAATTAAAGCTACATTTGAATATTTCATTCTGTGTGGCTGCTTTGCAGACACACTTGAATAGGTAAGATAGAACTGCGTCCCATGAAGAGACACATTCAATTTTTAAAAAACTTCTTCCAGGTCTGGCTCATGAGGGGAAATGATGGAAGCACGCTCCTGTTCTAAAATGTTGTTTTTTTTAACCCATTTTCACCCAAATTATTGGACCTTTTTGCAAAGTGGTGTTCCTGAAAATTAAACATCAGACCATTGAACCATTCAGCTCACCCTATGGCAAACAAAGCCTATAAAACACCGTCTCCTGAGAGTAATGTAGCATTCAGCAGTATAGACGGAGGGTCACCACATCTTACTGGTTTATATTGAATATAAATCTGTAGTGAAGAAATTCAGTTTATATTATGCCTGTTGCTTACTATTTCCTCCAATGTCATATATAACGGCTTTTAAATTGCACTCTAAATAAATATGGTTTCACAAGGTTAAATCATTTAATGGTGCAATGAGAGATTCATAGTGGAGAGTGAGTCTCATTGTGAAGTGAATGTTCACTCAAGACGGATGGAGTAAGGAATCTCTAAACTGTTATCTTAGACAGACAAAGTGAGGTCAGTTTTCTGCTGATTTCCCCATCAGGGGTTCAGCATGAAGGGACAGAGGACGGATGTAAAAGTTGCCACAATGCAGCATAGAAAGAAAACAAGGTCAACCTTATCTAAAAAAAAATCCCATCCTACAATCCTACCATGTGATCTCATACATCGATATAATTGCATATGATGGGAGCTCTTTGAAAGTCTAGATGCAATTTCAAAGAAGCTCTTTAGATAAACAGGGGGCGCACCTCTGTCAATGTAGAGGCTGCTTGACACTGGACAGCACTGCTCCATGTATGACAATACCTTTACTTGTGTGTAGTTGTAGAGAGGTATACTATATACTACCATTATTTCGAAAAATATACTGGATTTTTTTGTGTGCATGTTAGATTTCATGCAAATGAAGAAAGCGCGAGTGTCGCTCTAGTGCAGGGGACAATTGTCAAAGGTCTCTTTTGAAGATGCAAAGAACTGACCGAATGGGAATATAATTTGATAATAAAATTAACAATACATTTTGCACACCTAAATACACCTTAAATAAACAATTTATATAGTTAAAGTAAATAAATTCAACATATGTGACATTAGAGTAGTTAAAAGGTTAAAATCAATTAATTACATGAAGAAACATAATAATGGTCTACTGTACTTTTAAATCAGCTCAAATCGTTATTTGATTTGGAGCCTGTTTGTTTACTGTACCTGTTGGTTAATGCACAGTCGAGTGGGAGCTTTACCAAAGTAGAAATATATAACTGAAATGTGGTACATTCTGGTTATTAAGTTTTCGATCAGGACTCTGTAGTGATTTTCTTTGTGCTCAACACACAAGTCTTTCAAAAATCCAGACAGACACCCTTGTTTCAGTGTGTTGTCCTGTCTCTGCCCCAGTAACCTGCAGCAAAACAACCTCATCACAGTTTAAATTCCATTAACACACACCTTGCAATTTGATTTAATAATTCCTTTTTGTGCTGCTTTACCAATATCTATCAACGTACACACATTCCACTGGGAATTACTGCTCTTAGCACTCCACTGCAGTTATTCAGTAGTAAGTATTACTACAGAATTAAGATTAAGCTTTACATTGGAACATTGTAAAAGATTTCAAAACAATTTGCTCCAAATGTCTTTGGTTTAGGGCTTTAAACTATTTAGCAGATACAACTTCTTCTACTCTAACCAGCTTAAAGAACCAACTGCTGCTTATATGAGCCACATGGGTCATTATTTCTGCATTTTTTCAATTGAAGGACTTTATTCTACTTAAATTGTTTTAACTAAGGCAGTGCCTGTGCAAAATGTGTCCATACAAGCAAATTATTCAGCTTATTCGGCTTGAGGAACTCTTTTCAGGCTGTTGTGTGAGGTTAGTGCGTGTGTGTGTCAGTCTTGTTTGATACAGCTGGAGTTTGCTGCTCCACTCTGAAAGTGGCCTAATCCCAATTCCCTCACCTTAGCCCCTTTGTCTAGTTTTGAAGTTTCCTTTTAGAGTTTTTAGAACTCCATATGAGTGGTAGAAGTAGTTACAGTGGCTGTTTCTGTACTGAACATGTGAACAATAGCAATGACTCATACCCTCCAGGTGGACAATGCCTTATATACAAAAGAGAAAGTGCTTTTGCCGTGATCCCCAGGTTAATTGTCTTAGGAGAAGAAAGATGATAATGACCTTAGAGGCATGAAAGAAGAAAGAAAGATCATACCAACTTATTTCTGAGCTATTCGGGGTTTCTCATTTTCCTTTGTGATGGTCTGTCAGAAGAGAATTGTGGACTAATCAGGGGCCTGGATTTAATCGCTTGTTAAAGCACTAGTCTTTCCCAGCCGCCTAAAGTCACATACTAACACTTCTTTCACCCTCACCTGTTTCTCTGAACAACTGTGACCCTTGCCATAGACAGCCAATTACAGACAACGCTACAGCTAAAAGCAATGCATCTATCCAATAACTGTGAAGACACTAGTACAGTGTGTGTGAGCGAGAGCAGAGCTGACAGAATGCAACTGTTTGCAGATGGACAATCCTGAGTCTTTCCAGGGCATCAACACAATTGTCGATGTACAATAACAGTGATGACATTCTCCAGCAATTATTTTATTGACCTTTAGTGGCACTTCACAGCAGAATGAGAAGGTAAGAAGAAACAAACAATAAACAGGTAATTGTGATATCCTTTCTTAATGCCAGATGTCACCTATTGTTATTCTTTTCCACAACCAGCCACAATTGCTCCACAAGTAATCCCACTAATGCTCATCTTGGGCGACACCAAAGCATCAGTACACTATAAGACCCTCAAGTAAGAGCTACAAGCTAAATCTGTTTAATAAGACCAAGAGTTGAAGTTTAGTGGAAGAAATGTATCAAAATGCAAAGTTACATGTTAAAATGTCAGAACCGTTAGGAGAGGAGGCATTCTGAGAAGAGATAAGTCCTTAAAAATATATTCTTAAAAGAAGAGTGGGACATCCCTACACTGATACCATTTGTTAGTTAATTTCACTATTGGGGAATCACAAACAAGAACAGTCTGAACCGTGACTGCGCTGTGTGCAGGGGTGGCCGATCCAAACAACATTTCTTGGAAGAACAGAGAGAGCGAGAAGGAGCATAAGTCAAAGGGTTTTAAAGTGCTGGAAGGTTGACATAACAATGGCTTGTACCACTAGTAGGGAGTAATACTGATTTGGGACAGGTCCGATTTTTCTTACATTGTACAATACAAAGCTGCCATGCTGTGAGACAGATGCAACATGGTCAGAAAAGGATAGCTCGTCATCAAAAAGAACACCCAAGATTCCCGTGACTTTAGCTGGGGTTTGAAGAAAGAGATTTGATCTTCATATTATGATAGAGATTCAGTGGCCAGGATGACTTAGAGTCTCCAAGATGTTTAGTTGAAGTTGGTCCTCATCTATATAGATATGCCTGCGAGACAAGCGGAGAATTATGCCCATACCATGAGGAAGAACATTTGAATTGGTGTTACCTGTGTAGCAGTGATATGAGAAGCCATGTGAGCAGATAATTGGACCCAAGGCAGTAATGTATATTCTAAAACGAAGGGGCCCCAACACAGAGTCTTGGGGAACCCCTGTGGGTATGGGATATGGTGGTTTGCCCTTGCCATGAACATTTAAAGAACACCCGGTGACATATGAGTCAAATCTTAAAAGCACTTAGCCTGAGATGCCCATATTGGAGAGAACAGATGGTGAACGGTATCAGCGGCTACTGATAGGTCCAGAAAGAAAATAACCAGAAACTGAGCTGCATCTTACCTACCCTTACGGCTTCTGTCACAGATAATAGAGGCCCTCTTAAAGTGTAATGAGACAGCTACCAGTCAGGAGTCTGATGCACCTATGACGTTCAGGATTCATCGTCTGGGCACCATGACCAAATTTCATTGCAAACCATTCAAATGTCATTGATTTATTTTTGATCTGTCAGTCATTCATAAGTGGTAAACCAGTGCACCAGCGTTACCGCAGAGCTTTCCTGCTAGCATGGATAGAAAAGCTAGGAATATAAACAGCTCACAAAACACTTAAATGTCCAGAGAATGGCAAAATTGCGGACAAATGCCTCCAACATTCTTTGTCACTAGATCAAGATGAAAAGTTTTTTGGGAACCATCAAAGTATTGGCAGAGACAAAGCCTTAAATTAAAGTAGTGTATGGTGGCACTGCTGCCAAAAACCTGTACATAAAGAAGTTTCATGCTACCCAAACTGAAAACACACAAATCACCAACTCAAATAATATCTACAGAGCAAAATCTAAAAAAGGAAATGACCTGACACTTCCTCTTTTCTTGTGTAGACATTCCTTTCAGTATCCCAGTGAGTCAAATGATATTCCACGTCCAAGTGATGCATATCAAGACTAATCAGACTTATATTCAACCTTCTTTCAATAACACTGACGTATCCACTTCTCAAACAAAGCAAATTGCAAAGTATATCAGGCTGTTGCGTAACCAGAATTGAGATTATTGGTCAGCAGGGGGCAACCTGGCAGCCAGCCTTATTACCACCATTCTTGAAATACAATGGAGTATTTTGGCCATTCACTCAGGTTTCAGACACCAGAGAGTCAAATCAGGTCTGAGTCTTTCACTCAGTATCAGGTCAACCAATCACCAAACACTTTTAATGTTTATGCTTTTTGATTGAGTCTACCAAACTGTCGACCATGAACACATATTTCTGCAGTTTGAATTTCCAACACCCAATATTGTAAAACTTGTTCAGTGCCCTTACAGTGTCAGTGGAGAGGACACAAACTAGAATTACTGCCCAGAACAGATGACATCATCCAATGTCTGCCAGGTTGTTTCCAAGAGTTATTTAACTGACAGAAGGGTACAATGCTCTATATATCCCAAGCAAGGTCAGGTGGAAATATCTTAGTTTCGACAAATAAACTACATGTAGCAGTGCCGAGAGTAATCTCACTGCCCCCCCCCCCACAAGCAGAACAACATGCAAAATAACGCAAGTACATGCACAAACACAATTCAAGTCACTGTTTTACAACACTGAGAGCTGCAATATAGAAATTATGATTATGTGTGGAAATATTTAACAATGGTCAAATTCAATGTGCAGAAAATAACAACAACTTTTGTATGAACATGTTTAATGTGTATAGGCAAATGATTTGATTTCTAGGGGAGGTTATGTAAATTCAAATTATGATAAAATGTATTGAAACATATTGATATTTATGCCATTTAGGTTGAAAGTTGTAGCACATAGCTAAATATATATATATGCAACCTATATAAAGACAGTAGATTATTTGACTCAAACATTTGATAAATTTAAGCCCTGAACTCTAATTCTTGAGGCTGTTTTAAAATATTCTGAGGCAACTCAGTTCACATTGCTGGCATCTACTATTGCAGCATATGACCGATATTAATGTGTAAGCACCACTTCGGGCAAAATAGCCTATGGTACAGAATCCACAGTAATGAACAAGTCTGACATTACCCAATCAGATAAATTATCAATAAAACCTTTGCAAGCCACATCTTGAAATATGGTGTTTATGACTAATTTCTAACTTCAGATTGCATAATGTGTTGTGTAAATGCTGTTGAGGGAGAAAGAGCTCACCTGAAGAACTCCATAAAAGAGAAGCCGTAGCCATGCTGCTCAGCAATTCCTGCGCACACAACGTTGGCTGATGCTCCTATTAATGTTCCATTTCCTAAACAGGCAGGACAAAAAAAATTCAATAACATTGTTTAATGTTTTTATTTACAACAAAATATTGTGTTTTCAGTTCATTGTCACATAAAACACATCGTTCAACAAGGGCACAAGGATACACTGATATTAAAATACTGGTAATCATGATCATCTTTTGGCATTCTCTGTGTATTTTCTGCCTTAATAATAATCTATAAAGTTTTACTATTTTATCTACTGTCGACAGCATTTTGACAGTCAGGGTGTGTATCCGCCCTGCCGCTCGATAACGCTCACATCTCAAAAGGTGTCAGAGTGGGGATGGAGCTGGGCAGTGGCAACATCATGATGCAGATCGATAGGGACCTGTCACAGCGCAGTTGATTAAACTGAACATTAAGACTCTCTCTCTCTCTCTCTCTCTCTCACTCTCGCTCTCTCTCTCTCTCTCTCTCTCTCTCTCTCTCTCTCTCTCTCTCTCTCTCTATCTCTCTCTCTCAAAGTGCTTCACAAAATATATGGCAAAAAAATAAATTCATGAATAAAAATAAAAGGTATTCAATATCAGACGCCACCACCCGTTTAATTTAAGACCCAAATCATTAAGGTTGAGAACTTAAAATTCAAATAGAAACTCAACAGGTCCCCCAATGAGTAAGTACTTTGGCGACTGTGGAGAGAAAAACTCCCTCAATAACTGGAAGAAACCTCAAATAGAACCACTCAGTGGTCTGCTTTGACCGGTTGGGGTGAGCGGAGAAAAATGGGGAGAAGAAGAGAGGTGGATGGCAAAAAGATGAGACAAGGGGGGGGGGGGGGGGGGGGGGGGGGGCACAAACCGTTGTGTAACCATCATATTTATGTATGATGTCCACTTCTGGCAGAGGCCATCGATAAAGATCCACACCCTTCAAACGGGGATGGAATATAAAGTCCCTGGTGTCTTAACTCTGGGAGGTTTTTGTGTGTTAAGCCCGAAACAAAACTGTCTCATACCATATTGTAGTACATTTTACTTTATTACATGAAGCAGATAAAATGACAGGCTTACCCCCGAGACAGGCTCCCATTGCCAAAGCATAGATGAGAGGTTTTACTGGTAGGTTCACATCTGCATCCTGACTCAAGTTGATGAGAACTGGAATCTGTGAGTAAAGACAAATTGGAAATTATAAAAAAGAAACACAAATTGATTTTTGTTTAACACCCTAAAGCCTTGTTTCAATCAAAAAGCCTGCCCTTGGTTGGAAAAGCAATCCCTCACTGAGCATTTACAAGGAATATCAAATCAAAAACAAATATATTCGGATATACTGTATCCTAATGACAAATTGCAGTTTAATGGCTGGTTATCACACACTTGTTTGTGCTTAAGGACATAAAGATTCAAGAGATACAGTTGATGCTTCTGCTAAATATGGTTCACATGGCTTAGCACAGACCAAGGAAATTAACTTATTCACTTTCTTGACAATAGACAAGATAATTGATACCATTCATGTCTTTAAAGCAAATAATACGCAGAATCCAGCAGCTATTTTAGTTGTCTTAGCATAAAAACTGAAACAGAGGAACAACAGCTAACCTGGCTGTAAACAAGGATAACATTTGTCAAACACATTGGTTTTTACATGAATCCAATGAAAAGCCAGCTTTAGCTTAATAAAGCAATACAGACATGAGTAGAAATAACCTTCTTGTTTAACTCTGGTCAAGAAGGTGAGTAAGCAAAATGGATGTTTTTTTATATAATTTGTTCTTGTCAGAATGGGGACCATTTCTCTTTCTAAACTCAGTCTATTGTGATAATTGGTACATAAACAAGTTTGAAGTTGAACAAAATTTGCATGGGACTGGAAAGTGAAAAACTATCGGAAGAACTATACTTCAAAGTCACTGGATACATTTGTACCGAGCTGACGAGTCAAAAATCTGATGGTTTCATTCTCGCCAGCAGCGTCTCATCCTGTCTGTATGACAACATCTTTTCCTTTTCTCTGTCATTTTAATTGAGCACACTGGCGGACGCCTCAGCAAAACATTGATTTCTGTCCAGTCTTTTCATTTTCAGCCAAACAGACAAAGGAGTGAGGTGGCAGTTGTTCTGATACTTGAGAATGGTATTTGCATTTGGACCAACATTGTTTCCTCGGCTTCTTATTTGTAACTAATTCATCAAATTGGGGCATTGATCCCACACATTTAGTTTGAAAATACCATGGTCTGCTCTAGCTGTCTACTGGAGAATTATACATGTTTTATTTCCATATCACTTAAAACATGAGAATAGCTCATATATAATAATACAGCTAGGAGTTATCAACATATAATAAATTATGTTCTAAATCACATATATTATGTCAAGGCAGAAAAGTTTATCTCAGTACTGCATCAAGATAAGTAGTTCTAAAACCAAGATAGCACTTTGTAATATTCACTTCTAAGTCTATAAATTTGTTCCTGTGTGGTACTTTAAGTATAGGAAGAAATTAAACCTATCCAACATATATGACTCACTGTAATCCAGTCAATGCACCAAGAGGCAATTTGTGGTAAAATCTATTTGTTATTTATATGATATTTATTTAGTTTAGCTCTCCCTAACTCTACCGCCGCAGCCAACACATCTCGCAGCTCAAATCTTTAACTTTGAAGGCGAGCGGTCTCTGTTTCCGTCTCTGAATTTCCTTGTTCAATTTTAATTTTGGGAAAATGGGATAATGGAAGAAGTTGACTCTGAGTTGTGCTGAAGTGCATTGGACATCTTCCGTCGATGCAACAACAGTGCAGGGAAATACTGCAGCCTGACATCAAAACTTCCATCTGATGCTTCTCACCATGGTGGCAGTGAAGGGAATGTTGTCAATGAGAGAAGAAGCCAGAGCCGAGATCCACATCACCAGGATAATGGCTATGGCCAAGCGCTGATCTTCTGGCACCGCCTGAGGGGAGAGATAATAAAAACGATAGATAACTGCAACTTTCGTCGTCACTCAAATGCACATGCCAACCTCAGCCCATCACTGAGTAAGTCTTTGACAATGAACCTTTCTTTGGCGAGCAGACGCTGGGACGATGAAGCTGTCTGAGGGTGTGACACGACCTTGGATGGTGGCTTCTGATATTTTTACCTCTAAGGTGTGGCCTACGCACATAGCGAGGCCAATTCACTGCATGTGACAAGCATGACGTTGTTTGAACCCCCCCCTGATTGTTTCCTCTTAGATATGCATGGCCCAGTTAATAGAGACAATATCTAATCCGTTCACCTGTCCTCTACCTGCATCAAGAGAGAAAGGCCATGCTTCTGTACCCAGCATGTTATCCATTGTTTGGGGATGCTGAGCAGGTCAGAAGGCATGAATAGCACGCCACCTGTCATGTGTGATTATTAAACTTATACAGCCCAACAGTGTAAACACAAGCTGACGTATCTATTACTGGTGCAATTCTCTTCTTGCTCACAATACACATTGGCAAGAATATGGGTGAGAACGACCCCAGGCCTCTTTCAGCTGCTGGCAGGTATCAGAAGTAAACAAAATAATTGAATTCAGAGCTGTGCTGAGCAAAAGGATTACTATGCATGAAATGCAGCATCATGTCACCTGTGCCCACTTATCAATTACGCCAGTCGCACTGAGCCCCTGAGAAACGACTGTTACGGTTGAGAAACCAAGGAATAAACTCACTTTTATAAGCAGCGCTGTCTGTTCTCCAATATAGTCGATAAGCTGTAGCTGGGCTAAAGCCTGAAAAATGAAGAGAAGATTAATTTTAAAAAATGTGAAGAGAATACGATATATGTGGGATTACACAAAGGGAAGAAAAGCTAATAATAGACAAATAGACAAAGACAAATATATTCTTGTTATAGTTGTTGACACAGAAAACAAAAAGGGCCATTTCTTATTGTTACTGCTCTATGAGATTGTACACTGATTAACGTTATTTTACTCCTTTCAATTGTGGATTCATGCACAAAGAAATAGATACTTTTCACGTTGTAACATGCTGATGGATTTTCTGTCATTATCCAGTGTACTGTCAATAGATCCAAGCACTGATACTGTTTTCCTATAGTTTTTCATGAGGATTCTCAGAGAGGTGTCGCTAACCCTACGTCTTCCCCAGTTTTTGTTTTTTATAATTACAATATGTAGAAGTTGTTGTTTGGCATGCAGCTGTAGTTTTCACTGTCTGGAGGTTGAGATTTCCATTAAACTACAAAAAATATTATAGTAAATACCTCCATCAAAACAAAGAGGCCGGCAAAAAAGAGTAGTGTGGCCCACTCCACCCGGTGCAAGATGATCTCAAAATCCTGGATGTCAGCCAGAACCAAAAGCCACAGTGAGCCCAGGATAGCAATCCAACCTGAGAGAGAGAACAAGAGACTCCATGTGACATCTACGTTTATACACACAGATAAACATTCAGAAGAAACATAAGTCAGTCAGGAAAATTAAAATAAGTTTTTCATTAAGAAACAAGGCAAAAAAGCTTCACTGAGTATGTGTATGTTCACTATGTATATTTTTAAGGATCAAACACACATAAAATAGGAGCATATCTGTTCCAAGCCTCATAGGATGGAGGAGAGGGCGACTTCCAACAAAGTAATATTTATCGTCCAGCCAATAGAGTCATGAAGGTCACAAAATCTGCTTAAGTTTTAGGCAGGACCACTGTGTCCGAGTGCTGTTGATGCAACTGGATTAAAGGGCACCTAGAGGACCCCTGAAAGAGTTTTAAAAATATTGGACCAATAATGCTAGAGAGATGGACATGACCAAAGCATGTACATCAGTGAGGCAGGAGATTAGGTCTACGCCTGTCGCAGATAGGGAAGGTATCGGGATAAATCTGAGAGAGTCTGAGTTTCATCCATTGGGTGCGATGTACGATCTTACATTGGATTAGACCATGTTTGGCACATATAGATGATGAGTGGACCCGTATGAGAATATCATTCCATTTCATGTAAAATGTCTTCGCCTATATCCCACTCCCATGATGTTTTAATAGCCAACAGTGAGGAACTCTTAAGAGAGAAAATTCTTTGACATCCACACGAGATGACACCTTTCTAAATAGGGGGTGGTAATAGAAAAGCATCAATGAAAGGGATTACAGACTGAGAGGGAAATTGGGGGATTGTGTGCCAGGTAAAGCTTTGAACCTGTAAATATATATATATATTTTAAATAAATTCTTTGGGACATCAAATTTAGTAGAGTACTGTTGAAAGGATGCAAAAATGCCCTCGATATACAAATCTCTAAATTACTTTATGCCAAGATTTGACCACATGGAAAAAGCTCCATCTGTTAGAGAAGGACAAAAAGCATATTTTTTTAAGCCTGCAGTGAAAAAGTTTGCAATCTAAGATGGCGTATAAATTGATTCAAGATTTTAAGAGTTGATTGACTAATATGTTTCTGAGGAGGTTGAACCGCTAGGTGTGTAGACCAAAGCAACCAGTGAAGATGGCAAAGAGGAAGATGCTTCCAACCTCAACCAAGCTGGGGCATTATGCAAGCTGTCCGCATGCAACCAATATTGGAGAATGCAGAAGTTGGCCCCCCAATAGTAGAAGTTAAAGTTTGGTTAAGCCTTGACCCCCAACCTCTTCGGCCCCTGTATGTATAATCTGCAAATTCTTGGAATATTTTTATCCAAAATAAACCTTGTAATGATCCCATCAAGTATTTGTATTGTTAGTATTTTAGTCTGTGTTTATCCGAAAACAGTACTGACAGGACAGAGGCACTTCAGGGGCCAATCCGATTTCAAAATCCAAATACACAAACAAAGTCCCAATGCATGGAGATTCTGAGTCCATAACTCCAGAAATGCCAAACACAAAAGTGTTTAATCCACAGGAGTTGTTATTAGACAGAACAAATGTGACAAATAGTTTTTTTCTAGTTTTCATTTCTTCACAAGTGAGGTTGTCTGAAGCTGCTTCGTTAACAGGGCCAAGCACAGGCAGCATATAACAAACATAGAGAGCTCTCCAATCAAAAAGAGCTTTCGGGCAAATATGAACACTTTATGAGAGACTATCTCTTACACCTGAGAAAACAGTGCCTGAGACAGGAAATGTGCTGTGAAAAATGTCTCGTCACTGTTGTCTTTAAAGTATACAGCACAAAGCAAATGAACATGAGGCTAAAGTCAGAAGATAAAGAGATATGTGCTCTAGCAGAATGTCATGTTGACTCATAAACATTTGATTAGACAAGGGACTGTGAAGTCTCTGCAGAAATAATCTGTTAAATGATAAATAATAGCATTACAAATTGCTAAAAGTAAAATGTATTATCCATTTTTACAATATACACAAGTTTTTAGAAATTATCAACCAGGATCAATAAGGATTCATCCAAACCACAGTTGTAACAACACAGCCGCTCACACAGACACATTAGAGAGATCAAATGACCAGGTAAGAATCAGGCTTAGATTCAATTTTACTGTGTAAAGTTAATTACAATTTAATGAGCTTCTAGTTTGGAAAACTCGTGTGAATAAATAGGGTGTGCTTGCAGCAGTAAGTCAGCCCTGACTGTGACCTGCATGCATTGATGAGAGCCGTGTTTGGACAGACGCCTGTCCCTGCACAGAGACAGCAAACACACCACTGTGGGGTCATTCCCATTTAATAAATGTCACCGAGAGGTAACTCGAGAAGCACCTTTAATTAACCGAGCACGTTTAGTGAATGAGTGGCCTCCGCAGCGAGGGGAGAGAAGATATGGTGCGTATGAAGACAGACATCTTCATTTTTGGGATAGTGCTGGCATTAATGAGTCGCTGTGAAGGACATCAGCCAAACACTTATCCCAGACATCACAGTCTGACTCGTCAGATTGACAAGATGTGACCTCAGCCTAAACCACATGACCTGATTTTACAACATGTCTGAAATATGTATGCTCAGAACCTTTTGGATATTTCCAGGGAGGAAACTTGTTGCATCTGCTAATGAAAAAATAATCTGTCAAAAGATCTGTGTGCTAATTTGACCGTGACGAAGATTTCCAGTGAATTGAAATGCTACTCTAAAAATCTTTTACCGTATTTTGACTTTATTACGATTTTGTAACCAAATTTCCTATTTTTTTTTCTGGGTGTGTCTGCTCAACAACCTGTTTCTCTTATGAACTGACTGGTGACATCCCATCATAGTCATGCTGTACATGTATATTATCCCCTTTTGCCAATATGGCAACACAACATGTTTGCATACAGTTTATAATGAGTTCAGCAGACATAAAGCAATGCAAGTCTTAATTTGGAATTTCTGTTTGTATCCATCCAGGGAAATACAGTAGATTTTACTTTAACTTCAATTTAGTCTGTCTGCCTTTGGTTACCGGGCAGGTGGTGTACAGTGGGTTTTGAGATCTCTTTCATTGAAAACAGACAAGGTAAATCATCGACATGTTTGTTAACGTATTATGTGTAAAGTGCTTGGAAACCAGGTTGTTGCAACCTGATGTTTCCATATGTACTTTGTCTGTTATTTGGAGTTACTGCTGCTGATCTTTGCCAAAAAAATTTTTCAGAATCTTAGGTCACATATTGTCTGAAAGTGCCTTGTGCAGTTTCGCTGGAACATTACTGGCCAACACAGGTTTGAACTAGCAGCAGATGAATAGACATAATTTGATTGGTCTAAATTCAGCTCAGTATCCATGTAATTTGCTGAGTAGATTTTCTACTTGCCCATTATTTGGGCTCATTTCAAATGCAAGGACATAGGAAGCTCTGTTTCATAATTACATGACAGGACCTATAACCACCATGTGGGGCCTGTACAAGCAGCTTGGTAATGAGATGGTGTGGTACTTACCCAGCTCTAGATGAATGCTGGGAACAAAGGAGTTGATAAAGAACATGAAGATCACCACGCCAAGGACGGACACGCACTTCACCAGGAGAAGTGTGTCAGTTATTCTGTGCTGTGGAGGACAAAAACATATTCTTTATGAATGGGGGGGGAAAAGCAGATTTTATCATGAAACTGACAGGATTTGGCTAAAGTGAACTCTGAAAGACTGGGCCAACTTCATTACTGAGATAACATCAGTGCACCACAGTGGATGAGGAGTGTGTCTGAGATGATGAACTGTATGAAAGCTTACCTTCTTTTGCAATTCCTGAATGTTTTGCTCCCAGTTCTTATCCTCCTGAGAAATTTGTCTGTTCAGACAAAGCGACATTTCAATCCCATATTCATCTTAAATCATGCTATCAAGTGTGAATAGACAGTAAAAAAACATTCAATTAAAGAGTGATCACTTTGTCAACAGCTTGAAATGTTAGGTACATCATAGAAAATTGCATTGTATTATTATCGAATTGTATTAATGGATTTATGAAAAATAATCTAAAATAAAGTCAGTTAAATTGGACAGTGTGTTTTTCTTTCAACAACAATATAATAAATATTGAATTATCTCATCTACACAATAAGCATTCATCATATCATCAGGTCACCTGGATGAGGGTGACAACAAACTACAACACTGATGATGTGTCAGAAGATGTGTCAGAAATCTTTTATCACATGTGTGAAAATCATGTGTGTAGAAACACACAAAGATAAATCTACAAAAGAGAAACATGTTTTACGAGGTGAGGAAAGCATTCAGATAATCGTCTCTCAGTGCTTTTGTTCTTACTTTTGGAAGGTTTTCATCATTTTGCGGTGAAGATTTTCCAGGTTAAGGACTTTTTGCATCAGGAGGCATTTCACAGCTGTTTCCTCTCGGCTGGCAGGGTTAATGCGCTGAGCCGTCTGCCTCCAAACCAGGATCTCATGCTTGAGCTCTGTAGGAACAGGAAGTAGAGAGCAGGAGAGTTATATATTTCTGTTGTGCATGGACTACATAGTCATCACGCTGGTGAAGCTGTGTAGCAGTACGGAGCATTTTATAGTGAGGGATTTGGTTGCTAATAGCTACAGCTGAGGATGACTAAGAGGATATTAAGATGTTTTGGGCAATATGCTGGGAGCTCCCATAGAGGGACTAATGCATCCAGGCGATGGACACATTGACCAGCTGAGGAGCAGGCAATGCTGAAGCAGAGATGGACCCTGAGGGAGCTGGACACCTGTGTCGATACCAGTAGGCCCCCTTCTCTTTTCATTGAGGTTGCTAGGTGACCCTAATAGGATCTAACTGGCACAGGAAAAAACGTTCCTATAAGCAAATCAGCACAATTATGATAGGGGCTTTGTGCTGATTTTGCTGCTCTCTGGGCCAGGTTGGCGGGAGTGGCGGAAACTCCACAGGCTGGGATTTTCAGATAGGCTATTGAACCACAGTTACACAGTTGTCACCACAGTTTTCGGTTGTGGCTTCCTTCACTCTGCCCTGCGGCTCAGTGGGACAAAATTCCGCTGCAAACAGTGCGTCTTTCTCGCTCCTGGAATCGGAGCAACTCAATAACAGTGGTCCGTGTTAATTTTCCCCAGCCGAGGCTCTCCCATATGGGGTGCCGTTTGTCAAGCAGCTCACGCTGAAAATAACAGCAACATTTTGTCACATTTAGCTTCAAACCATGTTTAAAAAACTGGTGTGAATTTTTGAGAGTCACTTTTTTGCACATTTACAACAATATTTGTCAACTTGGAGATATTTTAAATATTTAAATCCAAATGTTAAATGTAACACTTAAATGTTAAATCTAAATGCTAAATCTAAATCTAAATGTTAAATCTAAATCTAAATGTTAAATTTAAATCTAAATGTTAAATATAAATATAAATGTTAAATTTAAATTTAAATATAAATGTTAAATATAAATGTTAAATTTAAATCTAATTGTTAAATTTAAATATAAATGTTAAATCTGAATCTAAATATAAATGTTAAATCTAAATGTTAAATCTAAATATAAATGTTAAATCTAAATTTAAATCTAAATGTTTAATCTAAATGTTAAATTTAAATCTAAATGTTAAATATAAATATAAATATAAATGTTAAATATAAATATAAATGTTAAATCTAAATGTTTCGGGTGAAACTAAATATTTAGCTAATATGCAAATTAAAATGCCGGTTACAGGAAGTAGTAACAAAATAAAAGCTCGAGGAAGTCTTAGCGATGTCCTGTGTGTGTCTGTGTCTGCTTCCTCCTCACGTCCCTCTGTCCCCCGCTCACTTTACACTTTAACAATAAACACCAGCGCTGATCACAAGTTATTAGGACACCTACAGGACTGATTTTATGATCTCATACTATCTCATAATAATGAGATACTGACTGCATGGTCTGTCATGGGAGACTGTGTGTGTGTGTGTGTGTGTGTGTGTGTGTGTGTGTGTGTGGGCTGTGTGCGTGTGTGTGTGGGCTGTGTGTGTGTGTGTGTGTTGGGGGGGGGGGGGGGGGGTGTATGCTTGTCTCTGTTCCTCTTCACTAAAACTGAAAATCACATGTATTTTTTAGTTATTATCCGATGATGACTGATCATGACTTCTGATCGCTCCGTCACTTTAACGCTGTCAGTCCTGACTGTGCGCGTCACGTTCTGCTCGTGTTGTGTGGAGCGGGGGACTACGTGCACACGGTGTTTAAACATGTGGTTCATGAGCTCAAACAAACACAAAGTAAACATCAGTCCTGTAGGTGTCCTAATAACTTGTAATCAGCGCTGATGTTTATTGTTAAAGTGTAAAGCGAGCGCGGGACAGAGGGAAGTGAGGCGGAAGCAGACACAGACACACACAGGACAACCGGACTTTTAATGAGCGTCTGTTCTGATGCTGGAGCAGCGCTGGTTATAATGATTCAGCGGCAGCACATCGCTAAGACAATGAACGGAGCAGAAAACATGGATCGATCCTGTTACGTCTCTGTATCGATGCACAGTCGCCCACTTCCGCGAGTAGGGAGGCTGTCCCCGCAGCCGCTCAGCCCTGCTCTGTGCCGCCCCGCCCACAACCCGTATCTCATAATAATGACTTAATATGTCATTATTATGAGATACCCGGATGTACATTGTCCTAAACTTTCTCGGGATCTCGCAAAAGTCATTTTGCTGTCCTCATTTCCCCCCGTGTCCCCTGGGGGGCTCCGTAATAAACACACTCTGACTTCCTCGAGCTTTTATTTTGTTACTACTTCCTGTAACCGGCATTTTAATTTGCATATTAGCTAAATATTTAGTTTCACCCGAAACATTTAGATTTAACATTTATATTTATATTTATATTTATATTTAACATTTATATTTAAATTTAACATTTACATTTAAATTTAACATTTAGATTAAACATTTAGATTTAAATTTAGATTTAACATTTATATTTAGATTTAACATTTAGATTTAACATTTATATTTAGATTCAGATTTAACATTTATATTTAAATTTAACAATTAGATTTAAATTTAACATTTATATTTAACATTTATATTTAAATTTAAATTTAACATTTATATTTATATTTAACATTTAGATTTAAATTTAACATTTAGATTTAGATTTAACATTTAGATTTAGCATTTAGATTTAACATTTAACATTTAAGTGTTACATTTAACATTTGGATTTAAATATTTAAAATATCTCCAAGTTGACAAATATTGTTGTAAATGTGCAAAAAAGTGACTCTCAAAAATTCACACCAGTTTTTTAAACATGGTTTGAAGCTAAATGTGACAAAATGTTGCTGTTATTTTCAGCGTGAGCTGCTTGACAAACGGCACCCCATAAAGGAGGGGGGCAGTATAGAGGTAAACACTGATAAGAGGTGACTGCGGGAAAATTGTTAGCAAGTCATAAATATCCATGTTTTATTAGTTCTGCCTTAATACATCCACAATGTCTCATATATAAAAATTAACAGTGACACCGAATCGATGGAGGACATAGCTACTGTCCGAAATAAATGCAACCTTTTATTCTTTGTTAATTATCTATTATATGTTAACCCTACTCTGGATGATTTTCCAAGAGTTGAATAAAAGCTAAATAAAAATGTTCTCCTCAGTTAATGTATCTACAAAAGCATAATTATAAAATAAACTAGGCAGCTGTCTGACCAAGTAAATCTGTTCACTGCCAACTGGTCAAGCAAACAGTGGGTTTCTGAGATGAGCCATGTGGTGTCTGGGACAATTGGTGAGTCTCTGGACTTGTGCGAGCTGAGCTTTGAAAGTTCTCCTCCCCAGTTAATGTTTTTTAAACAAATTAGATAAAATCAGATCTAAACATTAGATAAGGTCATTTTATAAGGATAATGTAAATGGAACACCATGGGAATTACCTGAGGCAGAGGGGGCATAGTCTTCAATTATCGGCAGATTTTCTTAGGGTGTTAATGGTTAGTTCAGTGATAATCATAAAACAATAAATTAAGATTCCGCTGCATCTGCAGCTTTACCATAATTAAGATTTTATTTCGATGACAACAAGATAATATTCCTGTCTGATAGCATCCATCATCACTTCAAACAATCATCAACTGTCTAGAAATATATTAGGGGAAAAATGCATCAAAAAGTTTGAAAAAGCATTTGAACTCACCAACAATTTCAATTGACTCTTTGTTGTAAAGTTTTTTGTTCCAGTAGAGCATCCGCAGGATAGGAAACGAGGAGAAAAGGACGAGGACTATCCCTAGGGACATGTAGCCTGTGAAACTGGCAAAATCAATCCCCTGAAAGACACAATAATAAACAGAGTTTTAAAAATCTAAAATCTTTTCATACATAAGTATTTGTGCTATGACATCAGTTATGGTTAATGATTGTAAAAAGTGCTTGCTGCTTAAAAGTGTCCTCTGTAGTTCTGTAGATTTAAGGCTGAAAGAATCCTGAACCATCCCTCAGTTATAGACCTTGACTAATGGGGTGAATCCCATGATTCATTGAGCATTCTTTATCATACCTTGAGGTTATGCATGTTGTAATTTGGTGCTATACAAATAAAAAAGAATTGAACTATAGCACAGACAAAGTGTGAAAAGTCAGTCTTCTGAGAAAGCAATAGCATCCACTGAGAATTAGGTTCACATGGTTCAAAGAAACTTTTGAAAGGTTGAAAGTGGCATGTTTGAAAAATAGAGGTGTTAAAACATGGTATGATTAATCAATGACAGTCTATACATGAGAAAACAACATAAAAGATTGGTGATGATGGATCCTTTTTTCATCTGTCTATTTTTCAGATCCACATTCCTCTAGTTTGGCATGAATCTCTCTTCCTGAATTAGTAAGAAAGGACATCCTATTCAGAACATATAATTTCAAATTGATATCATCTGGTCTTAAGCCTCTCAGTAGGTGTGAGTGGTTCATATATAACATCTTCACTAGAGTTTAAAGTAATAAACTGATATCAAACAGATATTGAGTGACAACAGTGGTTACTAGTGACCTCTGCAGGATTTGCAATTTAAAATTGCAACAGAGGGGAGAGGAGGGTTGGTATATAGCCACACTTGCAGAATCAATCAGCACTTGGCAAAGACAATGAGGTTGTCAAACATGATGAGCTAAATTATTTGGAATATTACATATTAGTATCCAGTACTAAGTATGAACTTTGATGTGAGGAGTCCTGTAGGAGGTCTGTCACATCTTCAGCATCACAAATTAGAGTAATTACTAATAATTATTTAATGCAACGCTTCCCTTCACGTCACATAACTATCTAATTACGTCAGTATGTCACCTCCTTGCCTCACTCACACAGTATTAGTCAGACTATTCCTTTATTCATGCCTCTAGAGACCTGGTCTCTCACTCTGCTGTGGCGCTCAGGGCGCTCTTTCTTCTGGGATGAGGCCAGCTGCTCCTGCTAAATGTAGATGACAATCCTTGTTTTTCCTTTAAGCCTACTGTAAGTTACAAACTGGATTAGAGAAAAAATGTAATGCCTTGTTTCTGTGTCTATGTCCGACAAAGATCTGGAACAGAGGGACACAAGACAGTAAAGCTGAGAGCTAAAGAGTGGAGGTTTTTGTCCTTGCTGCCACCGGATTTCTGTTTTCAGCTGCTGTGACCCAGGTGTGTCTGTATTTCAGACCCCATGTCTAGGAATGGTCTGCCTGATTGGAGGAGATCCCTTTGGCAGAGTCCCTCAATAAAATAACACAGAACGGAGGTTTTAATGCACCATGCTACTTTGCTCTGTAACCAATCAAACACAAAGACTCTGATGACTGGCAGAATAACCAAAACACAAACTACACATCTGCGCCATTGTTTTCTATCTCTGGAGCTCTCCCCCGAAAATCCTCTCCACACAAACAAGCGAACATGCAAACAGACAAACAAACCATGCATGTACATACAAGCTATCCTTATCAGGGGGCAGACATGACTGAATGAGCCCGCCGCTTCCGCTGAGTCCCTGTGGTGCTGTCACCCGGGAAATGGAGCCAAGACAAACTGGACAGCGGGTTGCTGGCTGCGGGATACTGGTTTGGTACAAGCTACTGTATACTGGGGAGACAACATTCTGTTGCACCCATAAAAGCTAAAATGTCACACACGGTGAACAGATGCCACATCAAGCAGCTAGGAAAATGTCATGTCCTCTAGTGATGTAACATTATGCCCCTCTGAGCGTAAGAAGAGTGAAGGTCACAAGACGAGCCTACAAGTCATTGTCCTTTTCAGAAAGCAACAGGCTGCTCTCATTAACACAGTAAAATGTCCCTACAAGTTTTACTGACTTGTCACAATCTGTACATGAGAGGACAAGTTATCACTTAATGGGTTTCCAGAATAACAGGTGATAGAGAAGAACAATGTGTATTAAGTGAGTCAATGAAACTAACATCTAATTTGATCGACTTCACACATGGCAAGTGTATTCTTGCTGATCCTGGGAAGTACAGATGCTTTGGTGCGGTTTGGACTTACAATTTATTTAATAATGATAAAAGGGCGCTGATTTCCATCGTTGCAACAACATATAAAGAATCACTTCCTATTAAAGAGCAATGTTCGTTCTGTTGCTTTGATGATTTATATAGAGCTGAATTACAGAGCTTTTATTTTGAAAAGCGAAATTGGGTATGAAGATTGTGTCGCTTGCTTAACACACTTCTGAAATAGCCAAAATGTAGTGTATGTCAAAAATAACACCAGTTCAGTTAATCATTCAAACTTATTTACAAGCAACACATACATTAATAGTAATAAAGCAAATTCTGTTTCATTTTATGGAAACAATGGCCATAAAATTGTCACAGCAGATAAACCATGTGGAAGAACACAAAGTTTTCCAACTTCACTCTGCACCATAGACTGCACATAATGTCCAGCACACAAATAATAAAAAGTGACAGTATATTGTAGAACTGTTGGAGGAGGACTCACTAATGACAAGGAATAATTCTGAAGTAGCTGCAGAGCTTTGACACAGGACAAGAGAACAGAATCTTCCAGTCGCAGCAGAGCTGTTTCGTATGATAACTGACACCACTGTTTCTCAATAAGCATATTAAATGCAGCCATTGTAGTGAAACCCTCTTTCCAACACCCAGCCATAACATGATATTTTCAAAACAGTAGCCCTAAACATTATATATTGTATATAACACAACGGTGTGCTCTTTCGTGAAGAATTCAGAGAAAAATAGGTTATTAAACCTGTGTTTTGTGTAATGACAAGACATCTACACTGCCCCCTGATGTGTGAGGGGCCCTTCATTTCAGAATGCAGCTTTGATGGTATAAAGGGATCCCGCACACTTAGATGTGTTTTTTTGGCTTGAAACTATTTTATATGACCATTCAAACTGCAGGTAGGTAGGCATCTCAGCCTCGTCTCCTAAGACTGCCTTCACAAGGGAATCTTTAAACTAAATCGTGTTGTACAAAAGTGCTGTACTGTTTGTATGGCTGAACATTCTTATTAGTTAGTTACACTCAATTTAAGAAGAGGATTATGTTGTGTCCTACTAAGCATCTGGTTCATGTGTCAGATTACACCAAGTTTGAACGGTTACAGTATATTAGTGCAAATGTAGGTAGAAAGCTGTAAAAGTGCCTACCTCTTTGCGCAGGTCCTGATTTGATACAATAATCACATTTGGTGGATCTCCGACAGCTGTGGCGGCCCCTCCAATGTTGGTGAAGATTACTTCTGCAATCAGGACATGTCTGGGGTCTAGATTAAGCACCTCACACAACCTGCAAAATCAGATAGAGTCAGAAAAGCCCTTTAGCCCTGATTAGATTGCAAACGGGTGAGAGAAATAAATACACGAATATGAAAGGATATTGAAAGATAAAACGCATTGGTCCTTTAACACTGTGGCTGAACAGAATACCCACCATGTTGGCCTGCTGAGATATTAGAGCACAGCTTTTAGCAAACATCTTAATTATTGTGTATCAGGTGTCTATTTTCAGTCAAGTCCAAATTTTGGCTCGGTTTGGAACATCTGGTATCAAAAGTAATTTTAAGAGCTTAATAATTTTCATCATACATAGGTGGGTGGTTAATAGGTCATTTGTAAGACATCACACTGTGGTAAATTATAGCTTCTGTGTAATAGTTCTGTATATAGAAATATAATGTGGGTTTATATGAGTAGAAGTGGTGGTGATCCATCAGCTGATGAGACTATTTGAGGGTGACTACATACAATTATTTTATTTGATTGTCTCTTCTCATTATGTAAACTGTTAAGTGCAAACTGCAAACAATCATCAGAGAGAACGAATATCTACAGAAAAATCTCCGTAGTCACTCTCTGACAGGGACAAAGATATGATATCATATTTTATATCATATTTGTTTAATCTGATAAAGAATTAAAATACAACAATTCACCATTTTACTACCAGACTAGAGGTAGTTCAGCTGTTTCTAGTTGCTTGCAGTAGCTTCATATTTACTATCAGGCCAAAGTGGTTGTGGGTCAAAGTGATGTCATACTGAGATTTGCATCTTCGCTCACACAGATTCAAAATCAATGGGAGGCGAAGGTTTAACCACTGCAGTCACATGTTTGACTATGTGCCTTCAGAGTGTTTAGAATAGTATCTGTCATATCATCAACATCACATGAGATATATTAATTAATTAATTTGACAAAATATAAAACCACTCCATAAAGACAGTCGATTGATTCATAAAACAAATGCTTGTATAAATTATATAAATTTCAATTGACTACACTGTACCTTATGGTGACAGGGGTGAAAAGCATCATAGTGGTCACATTGTCCAGAAAAGCAGAGAGAATGGCAGCAATGAGACAGAGGATGATGATCATAGGCCACACTCTTCCTCTGGATAACTGGTAAGCCTACAGAGAAAAGTAACATGAAGAAGCAGTGTTAATGGACCTGATCAACCCATTAAGTGGATGTGATGATTGGTGCCATTGCAGGAAGTATAAAGTAAACCAACTAAGCCAAAGCAGTTTTGGTTTTGTATCATGCTGAACATCAGTGCTGACACTTCTGAGACAGGTTTCAGGCATCCGACACGTCAACAATGTCATAGTGAAACATCATGAATGAGTATCTGAATGCTTGATTTCTATTAGCATTTCAGGAGCACAGCTTTTATAAACGGACAAGCCACTTAAAAAGGCCTTGAAATATATTCAAATTAAACATAAAGAAGACACATAGCCTGACCCCCAAAATGGCAAATTCCTGTTTACTAAAACAGGAAACATATCATTCAACAGTTATTCAAACATCATCCATAAACTGCTACCTGGTGATGAAGTAGCACTCTCTATTAAGTTGTTAAGAAGCTGGCGTCATGAATCCTTACTTATGCATAGTGAAGGTAGAACTTGTGGGGAAAAGCACATAAAAGGTGCTAATTGTACGTTTTCTCGGTCTCTGAACATGGCTTGGAACAAGTGGTAGTGACACAAAGAGCTTCAGCCATTTGATAGCATTTGCAAGACAAGCCCTCTGAGCAAATATAATTATTCAGGGCCGACTGGACTGTATAGCAACTCGATATCGCAAAGTGGCCAGGCTGGGGCCAACTGGTTATCTTGCTATAATGGGACACAAAGGCCGCTTTTGGGAAGTAAACTAATATATTCTGATGCTGAACTTGCAACCTTTGTGACAGATAGGTGCGTGAATAGCTGTTAATGCTAACATTAACGTCACAATAGCAAGAACACATCTGGGGCAGGGTCATCTTAAAGTGGCTTTAATTAGATTAGTCTGTTAACTGCCAGGCGGCATTGCCAAGATGGCTGCCTGCCGAGTGATGTGTGCCTTTCAGGACCGAAAGACGAAGTATACTCAGATTCACACTCAATACTATCCTGCAGAGGTCCGAAGTCTTAAAAGTTGATATACCAGTCTTAATTCCATGGCAGAGGCTAAGCATTTTTTTTCAATTTTAAGTGCCTGCCCTTGTCCAACTAACACTTAAAATTCATGAGCCTGCATAATGACCCTGCTCTCCAGGTCTGAGTGCTTCTGCACCTGAAGGACAAAGGCATCGCCCTTCTACACCATCGACAGAGAAAATTCTGGATTAAACTTCAACAACACCGAGCTTTTTTTCTGATGGAAAGACTCCTTGACCTTGTAGATGAAGTATTCATCTTCTGCCATGAGTAATAAATTGAGAATGTTCAATGATTTATCATTTGTTCATCCACCTTTAAGCTTTGATTGCTTTTAACTACTTCAGTCCAGGTCAAGAAAATACCCTGTGATTTCAGTAAAATATATTTTTTACTTTTCTTAATGAACGTGGATTATTTTAAATAGTGTAAATGTTGACCTAATTTAACCGATAAATTCCCATAAAATTGAAGAAATAAAAAAAAATGTGTAAAGCTAGGTATTAAAAAGTAATCGACTAACTTCTATTCCAAAATCATCAAGAATAATGGTTGTGTGAAAAAATAAATTGTTGGCCTGTTGTGTATCAGTGCTAATTTCAGAAACAGCTCAAAGTCTGTTGCTGTAGAGACACAATACCAAGGAGCAGTTTCTTTCATAGACCTGCCACTCTATATGTTAAAGGTAAAAATTCAAGGGTACATTACCTAATTAAGAAAATAACTTCAACAACTGCTACAGACCTTTGAAGTGATTCTATTGATTTTGTTATTTTCTGTGTCCGAACATAATTGTTTCTATAAAAACAGTCAACTCACCTTCACAGCACAATAATCAAAGAAGCCCGTGTCTGAAAAAATGGCCACCAGTACCATCTGTAAGAAACAGGACAATTAAAAACATTTCCTATTATATGGCACGATTACATGTTAATCCGACATTCCAAATATAGTCACCACAGGCAACAAGGTAAGAGAGGAGATTGTGGTTTGTAAGAGAACTATTTCTAGCATGATCAACTTTTTTCTTTATTATAATATCAATAACAGTATTACAGAAACTGACATCAGACAATGAGTCTCAAAATGCAAAATGACATGACATCATTTGTTTAATACAGTAATATGTGATACTTGTATCTCACATGTATTGCATGTACTGCACGTGATTATTATGTATTATTAAAATGAATTGTCTTCAGATTTGGAGAAGTCTGAATGAGATTAAAGCTGTTAAAGGCATAGTGGTGAGTAGATAATGAGTGAATTTCCATTTTTCTGTGAACTATCCCTTTAAGTTGTGCAAAGGAAGCCACCATGTGTGATCATGCATCAAAATAAAATTGAGCTATCACTGATTGAGCAGCATTATATTTTATGTTAAAATTGAGAATTTAATATTGTTATGGATCAGATCTGTCATGAAGCCATAACAATAATAATGTATTATTGTATTATTAATGCTTTAAATATAATGCAGCCTAAATAGAAACATGTACATTTTAAACCAAGCTTGAAAGGAAATGCTTGTTTCCATGGAGATAATATTCTATTATCTGTTTCACTGGCTTACCCAGCAACAGGTTTTACTGTCTGTAGCTGGACAAGGTGTTTGAAAGGAAGTTAATGGAAGATAAAATGTCAGATCTTAATGTAAAAAGTTTTAGGAATATTAAACAAAGATTTGATCTGATTTGATTTGATTTGAATGGATTGCAAACCACAGTGTCCCTAAAGAAATTAATAAATTAACCCATGAAGAACATCTTTGATTGAAGGTCTCACCATGCCAAACAGAAGAGACAGGGTCTCATAATCGATCCACTCCACCACAGTAACCAGACTGGGTCGCTGTGGAAGAGACAAAGACAAGCATTAACATTTTACAATATTTTAAAGGATTTACTTGGCAGTTATTTTGATTCACTTGTGTTGGGAAACTATGGAGCTCTGGAGAGAAGACGTAAAGCAAGGTCATGTTTTATTAAGACACATACCCATGATTACATTCATTAGTTTTATAGGAGAATTGTATTTATATAGAGACCCAGACAAGCCTTTCTCCTTGAAGCAACCAGCCAGCCTTTGAAAGTGCTTCATTTCTCAAACTTCAGGTACATTGCTCCATAATGTCTGGACAGAAATGGCTGATCTGTGTTTAGGTCAACTCTGAGTATATATATATTATATATTATATAATAGAAAATTAAGCCTTTTAACTGTACGAATTGAAAAAAAATCCTGAAGTGAAAGTCCCATATTTGTTCCTTGAAATACTTGTAAAATCTTAAATTTGAGAAAGGTATATTCAATGGATAAGATTAGCAGCTCTAGGAATTATAATTATTTTACAGCTCACAAAATAAAATGAGGAAGGGACTTACGTCACCGATGATAGCCAGAGCAGCCAAGGCAGCAAAAGATCCCAACATGGCAGCCAGAGTGCGGTGCACAATCTGAAAATTAAACAATAACAAGAACAAAATGTAATGCCTTTAAAAAATATTTAAACATTAAATGACATAGATTTATAGTTATTGCTGCAGAGCTATGGGGTTCCTATTCATCTGTCAATTCTACACTATGTTTTAAGTGGTATGAATTATTTATTTTGCATCGATACCTTTTCTTTTTAATACCTAACACATCACCCCAGTGTTGTACCTGTTGTACCAGTTATCAGAAAAGCCTGATGGCAGGTATTTCATCTCAAACTGTATTGAACAGATGAGTCAAATATATCTTGTTGGGACTTGTTCTCAACCAGGTCTATTATGATGTGTCATTTTCTTCTGAAAAAGCAACAAGAAACTCTGAGATGCGACTGACAAATCAACGGTGCTGTTGATAGTTGCTCTCCCCCACCAGGCTCCATCCCTACTCTCAAGTATGATGCCATCTATTATTAAAAATTGAGCCCTGAGATTAGCACAGACGTGTTATCAGGATGCATCGCAGCTCCTTTGACATTTATGCCTCCACAATAAATTGCAGGAAAGTAGGTCGCTTTACGTACACTATGGTAGCAAATGCTGCGGCTGACGAAGACAAGCTTATCAAGGGTAAAAAAACTAATTCAATGTCATCATACTGTCTAAAGAAACTTTATTGGCAGGCTTTTTCTGCTGAATGAATTGTTACATGTTAATTCTGCCAAAACAGTTATTACCCTGTAAGAATATTGGTTTCCAAATGATAACACTGACAAATTCCTTTGTTCGAACAGAAAATCAAAACATCTTAGATGTGAGAGGAACATTCTGTGCTCACTCGTTAAGAGGCATGAGACTAGTTAAACAAATCTTCTCAAATGGAGCCGGGACAAAGCTGACGTTAGGCGACATGCATTTTAATGTGTGTTCTTATCCTTTTGAGACGATCCCTCACGCTTTCAATTACAGCCTCAGAGAGAGGACCTGTCACTACCGCAGATTACACATGAGGGTGTGTTTGCAGCGTAGACATGTTGTCATCTCTTGTGCCCCTCTGTTGACTCTCACATGATAGTATTGGCCACTGAGTTCACACCTTGACGGGAATGAATGAAAATTACAGATGTATGTGAAGCAGCTCAAATCCTAATGATTGGGTGTAAAGTAAGACGCCAGATCACAATACATCAAAGTAATGGTGGCTAATGTGTGGAAAATGTGTGATTTATCTGATATTGAATTAGTCATCAATCTACTGAATCATCAATTAACAGCTAATTGACAATAAATCAGGGACTTGTTGCATGTATAGAGAGTAAAGAGAGAAGAAGGCACTTTCTTCATTTCTAGTCAATGTCTAATCCTTTGCAGTTTTTCAGTTGATGCATTTTTTTGAAAAATATTTTTTGAATCGTTAGCTAACTATTATAATACTTAAACAGACAACGAACAAAAAAAATACCTGAATTAATTTAGCTTGCAAACTTGAACAAATATATAAATGACTATCTACAATAATGATACATCTACTTATCATTATTGATCTGTATTTTTAAATTGATGAAGTCTATGAACTGATGATCATTGCAGAAGTAAAAAAATTCATTCATTCACCTATTTGGCCACCATCATATTAACCTGTCAGTTAATCTAACACATTTACAGATATGTTGATTTATATGCATTGTACTTTCCAAAACAAATTATTTTTGGTATTTAAGACTGAGTAGACATATGAATCTATCTTAAATCTGTGAAGAACAGTGTGATCACCACAGGTCATTTACCTCAAAGATGATGAGAACATAGACCCCAGTCAAGATGATTCCAGCGATGGCCACCTGTGTCTCCGCATTGACGTAGAGGGACTGGTGGGTCATGGACAGGGGCACCACCTCATTGTCCCGCAGGAAGGACTGAATCGTGATGATGATGGGTTCACTGTGTGGGGAAAGCGGCAAGGGCTATTGGGATGTTTATATTTCACGACATATTATCTCTAATAAACAGTGTTCGGTCATGCAATGTTTGTAATTTTTTTTAATCTACACACCATTAACACCCCTGTAATGTTTTCTAAGAAAAGACCATGCCCAAAAACGATGGCACATCATATGAAATTACGCAGCAAAAAATTTACCAAGATTTTCAAAGCATGGGGACAGAAAATGTAATATAAGCTTAAAGAGAAAGTAAGTTTGCTCCAAAGAGAGGCGTGTGGATATACACACTTCAGTCTCTATCACTAGGGGGCCTCAATGATGTGTTATCCTAGCCTGGGTGGTGTTATCCCCCCTTCCTTCCGAATAATATAGTCCTTATAGTCACAGTGTTTTGAGTACCTGCTGAGCATCTCAAAAGTTTTGGTCACCAGCATCTGGTCACTTCGTTCACTGTGCACCGGGATGGTCCAGTTGTAAATCACCTGTTTGTACACATGACAACATGATGAACGACCTCGCTTTTCACTGATGATGCAACAGAGAAGCAAGACGCCTCACATACCTGCTGAGCTCTCCTCCTTCGTTGTCCCGGCTGCTCTGTCTGCTCCACCTGGATCAGGATGTACTCTTGGCTGGTGATGTCGACCATCCCTCCTGTGAAAGGCCCCCCCACCTGGAGCTTCAGCAAAGCGTTGTCCCTGAAATCTGTCAGGTTCATTGCTGTGGGACGCGGGTCGTCAAGATAAAAAAATCAGGTGTGTTTGATACCAGAGGAGAATACTTTTTCTGGAGCAGATTTTTGGTTCTGATTTAATAACCGATAAATAATCGTATAAACTGCACAGTGTTCCTCTCCGTGTTGAATATGACACAAAGATTGGCATGCACAGTGAAACACAACAGTAAAGACCATTTGTTTGCTAAAATCCCTTATTTCAGATTTGCTTTCTCTCCCCATTTTTTCCTGCAGCATTCCCTCTGATTGCAGCCTGTTGAAAACCCTTGTGAATTGAAGACATTTCTTAAGAAATCTATCAGAGTTGTTTTTTTCTCTCTGCCTATATACCTCAGCAGGCAGCATGCTCAAAGAAAAACACAGCTGCATCGCGTCCCAGGTCTCTCCTCACGACTGTGTTGATTGAAGGCCTGCTGGGCCATTTAGAAACCCATTTTTTAACATAGTATTAAGTGGCAGTGTGCATCAACAGTAATGCAGCAGGGAAGGATACAGAAACTGTCTGTGGAGGAGACGGCCAACATCCTCCAGGGGTTGTCTCGGTCTGGATACATGCTAAAGAACAGCTAAAACCAGAATGCATTCAACTCATTATACATTCAACATGCTGTATTATTCATTCAGTCAGTCCAAGCAGTTCCTACCAGAGGCATTGAGATGCAGAGGAAAAGCAGAATACAGTGTGTGTCTGCTGGACAGTTCATTTAACATATGGAATGCAGAAAAACCTGGGTTGCTCAAAACACAATTAATAACAGTCAATTATATGGTGGTAAATATTACTTGAATTCTGAGCTGTGGTAAGTTTACTGTAAGTGCTGGAGTTCAGTTAACACTATCGTTATCTAAAAACAGTACCTGTGAGAGAGCTCTAACTCACTGCTAAGGATATTCAGGTGTTATAGAGTCCCCCTTGAGAGACTTCCTGTTTAGGGTTTCCTGTTTTATTTAGAAATGTCCTTTTTTCCTTCTATTGCTTTACTTCCTTTACATACAGAATACCTGCTCCACTGTGTGTCTTGTTAGCTCCGCCCTGTACGGGAGGTTTAGTTCTTCATTCTCTGTCACTTCACCTGTTCTTATCCTCTGTGTTAACTCATGTGTAAACTGTGTTAACTCACTCAGGGCACTTGTGTTTCCCTGTGTCTCTGGAGAAAGGATTTCCTTCTGTAAGCTTTTTAGCTAATCCACTCCTTAATCCAGCTTTATGTTTTTTGCTTTGTTTTACACTTAGGGATGAGAATATTGATATCACTCTGATATGTGTGCAGACTGGTATCAGTCTTATATTATAGAGTAAACATGTTTTTCAAAATGTTGACCCAATTTAATATTTAGGAATAAAAAATAATGCAACAAAGTAGGTAAAAAGTAATTCAACACATCTAAGGTATGTTAGACCTACTTACACTGCAAAGAACAACAATGGTGAACATGGTGGCAATTTTGGAGACTGTGAAGCAGCATCTGGAACAAAATAAATCAAATTGTAAACAAATGAAATATATTGACAACAGAATTGTGTTAAGTATGATAGTACACCTATGTTTTAACCTATGGCAGAGGTCAGAATTCCCACAAGGGGCCACAAGATGAACCTGAAACGATTCTCTACTTGACTTTAATCAAATCTTTTGTGTCTTTTTCAACTTGAATGAAGTTTTACCTCAAACAATAATTGAATGAAGCCCCCAGAAGGGAAAATAATGTTTTGGATTAATTGAAATTGGATCCCATCCTTCATTTCATAAAACTGGACACAAATGAATACATTTTAAATAGTTGGAGCTGTTGGGGTCACACCAGTATATGTCTTTACAATAAGCTATGCAGTTCTCATGGACCTGTGCTGCATCTTAATCCTCCTGACACTCTGGGTGGCTATAGCATTTCAGATAAGGCTGTGTTAAAATGCACATGAAGTTGAAATATAAAAAAAAAATTATTTGATACAAACCAATTAGAATACTAGTAATTTATTCTCATATGTTAACCCTAACCCTAAAAAGATGGTCACATGGTGTGTGAGATTCATTAGATGCTATGGTAAATTGAGATGTCTCACTTCATACTACTTGTGAGTCTGAAGTTTATGTTGTCGCGAGATTCGCTCTTCTCTGTGGAGCTGGAGCGGGACAGGGACAGGCTGGTGACTTCGCTACCCAGTCGATATCTCTTCTCCTGGTCCAGGGAGCCGTTGTCCCAGAGCTCTTCCTCTCCGACAAAGCCGGGGTTGTGTAGGGACATGTAGGTCATACTGGAAGACAATAATCACGTCAGTTTTCTGGACATCAACCACAGCAGATTCAGGGACAGAGACCAACATGACATTGGATTTCAGGACACCAGCTGTGATGGAATATTTTTAACTGAAGATCTGATGATACTGAGCGGTAAAAGCATGTCTGTAGCAGGACGAGACCCAATCCCAATTTCATTAGCAGCCTTGTAGCAGTCAATTGAATCAATGTAAGAAGGGTTGAACAGTGATTTTACAAGTTGAGCCGTTTCATTAAATGACAGCTACAATATCATTCTGATTTATGACTAAAAACCAAAATGCATAATCCTTTTTCTCAGTAAAAAAGTAATATACCAGTCAGACAGTACTAGATAACCTGAATGGAAAACTGTTGTTTGTAAGCCTTGGTGAAGAAAATGAAACAATATATGTCAAATAAATTATGTGAATAATGTTTAAGATTGGTAAATCAGACAAAATATTATTCATGACATATAATTATTATTTTTACTAATCAAACTAAATATATCCAGCTAGATACATAAGCAACATTTCAAGCTACAAAGACTAAAACTAGAGAAAATGTGTCTTTGTTTTTTTTGTTTAAATTTCATTAGCCTGCTAGCTGCTGCCATTAACACTGGCCCTTCCCTTTGCGGAAAGTGCTAATCCAGGCTAACTAAGCAAACTAGCCAGGTAGCCCACTGGCTCAGTAGCATGTAGCCTTATTAAGCTAAATATCAGGAGAGGTTGGCGGGGGTTTATTCATAGCAGAAGTTTTTTGATAGGTTTATTCAAAATTAAGTTAGAATTGTGGTCACTGTAAGGAAAGAAAGCAAACAGGATAAATTTGGTTGGAGTTGTTTGCATGCTAGCTTAACCACTAGCTTAATAGAGGCTATAGGGACAGGCTATTTGCAGGAAGCTTAGAGTGTGTTAACTGACTCTGAGACCGTTAATTCATGGAATAATTATCAACAAATGATCGGTTGTTCATCAAAATATCATCATGTATTTCCTCCATAATGTCTTATCTGAGGGATGCACCTGTCGTCTTGAGCGAACCTCAGCAGAGGCGACTTCTCTGTCAGGTTGGCTGAGTTGGTTTTCCCTCTGAGGATATTAACCGCGCTGAAATTGTGCCTGGAAAAGAACACGCAATGGAGTACAGTGAGTCAAAAAAACAAGAAGAATAAGAAAGGAAATAAACAGATAGCAAAAATAAATAAATAACTGTGCTTTTCAAAAACTTTTATGACCTCTCACCCCAATAATGAAGCCCCCAGGTGAGGCCTCCCAGCTGCCAGTCAGCGGGAAAAGCCGCCTGTCTGGCTTTGTGGCCCACCGGTGGCTGAAAGGTGGGAGAGCAGCTGGTGCCTGGACACCCTGAGGCCGTCATTAAAGTGCCTTTTAGTCACCCTGCTGCTGCTCTGTGTCCCTGAGGCTGCCGCCCTCTGGAGCATCACAGCTGGGTTTCATCCAGTGCTCACATGCACACACGTTCTCCTGTCTCTCAAAGATGAGCCCACACTCACACAGTCCATATACATTTAGAGATGCTATTTAAAAAAAAATAATACTATTCCTCTGTTTCAGTCCCAACAATATATTCTAACACGTCATGCGATTGGTTTGTTAATAGAATACTAACCCACTGAGCCAAAACATTAAAGGCTGACCTTAGATTGTCCCATATTCTTGAGGGTTTTTACTCTTTGCTTGTTAAAATGGTTGTGTGCTTAAACACACTATTTATTTTCTTAACACAGCAGAAGGCATTTCATATGTGGTTAATTTACTTATTATGAATTGATGTATTTATTAGTTTTGTGTCAACCTTTTTTTTTTACATGGGTGATCATTCAATAACTGATAAGACCTTGCTATTGTTGCGTTTGTTATCTTTCAAGTCTTGCAGGTGTTACCAAACAGGTTGTAGACAGTGGGGTGCTTTGATTCCATGGATGTGGAAAGGGTGTTGGATAAAGGAGTAGATGACATTAGGGAAGTCGGCCTCATTAATCCTTTTCAATACTCTTATACAACTATAAAGAGATTTGCTGCATGTCTGCAAATGCTTTCTCTCCCTGACAAGACTCTGATCCTGTCCCCTGGATGGGACTTGGCAGGGAGATTGCACTTTACAGAGGATCCTTTAAAGGATGCTGAGCCCAGACAGAAGATAAAATACAGCTGAAATTAGAAGGGATTATTTACAGTGGTCTTTTTAGGACACACAATGTGAGAAATAATGACCAACAGAAAATAAGACAAGACTGCTACGTGTTCTCTTATATATATACATGAGTCTGCTAATTTCAGTTTTTGGTTATGCTGCCCTTTATTAAGATGCTATGTGAGGTTGTCTATAAAGTGTCTTTATATATAAAGAAAACAATAAAGAGAGTTCAGCTCACTCAGAACTCTGCTGCTCAGCTTTTAACCAGAAGGAGAGAACACATGAGTCCAGTTCTAGCTGCTCTGCACTGGTTGCCTGTTACACACAGGATTGATTTAAATCATGTCTGTAGGAAAGCTTAAAACATTTCTCTTTACTTCAGCCTTTAACTAGTTCTTGCACTTGCCCGCACTCCTGCATTTTTATATTTGTTATCACTTTCCTTCTTTTCTGTATTTATGCAATTTTTTATTAAATATATATATTTTTTTTATTTTAAATACAATTTTAACATGTCCTTGTGTTACTCAAATCTGTTCTCATATGAATAGCATTTTAAAATGTTTTTGTTTTATTAATATGTTTTTGTTTGTATTCATTATGTATGTAAAACACTATAATTATTATTATTATTATTATTATTATTATTATTATTATTATTATTATTATTATTGTTATTGTTATTATTATTATTATGAAGTGACTAAACTTGTTTGACTTGTTTTTGGGCCACTTGGGAGCAGCACAAAACTGACTTATTTTCACCCATAAAACTAAAATCAGTATCTTAACAAACATGCGTTTTACACATGCATCACATTTATTGGGAGCTGTGATTCTGGCTGCCTGGAGATTATGAATCCAATATTTTCTGCCTCATTGGAAGTGTCTTTTAATTTAACCATCATCTAGTTTTTCTAGTAGGATCAATATGTAATGTGACTGTTTTCTAACACGTCTTGTATATAGTAAAGTATTGTCCCTCTGTGTGCCAAAGGAACTCAACAATCTCATCACCTGATTGTCTACTAATAGTGTTACGTAAAATGTCCAATATGAATCAGCTAACAAGGCCCTGCAGAAGGCACACAAGAATCAGCTGTTATACACTCTGTCATGTGCAACTTTGACTTAGTTCATGAAGCAAAAACAATTCCTTAGTTTAATCCGAATGACGTCACAGCCACGGGCTTGAGATTAACACCCCCCCCTGAGTTGCTGAGATACACACCCACAGCCTGTGTGTGAGTGAGAGTGTTAGAAATTCAGGGTTTTCCACTCATGTTCATACATTCCAGGGAAGATTTGACCAATATGGCATCTGTAATGTGATTCTGCACGTGTGGTTCCGATTCTATCCAGTTGTTATGTCTCTACTCCAGGAAACCCGGTGATAAGAGAGAATGGGACATAATCTCTGTATAACTCTAGACTACGACACGAGGCTCCCAAGAGCAGTGAGAGTGAAACAGAGCAGTAAAGTCAAGTACTGTAAAACCAAAACAGTGAGCTTAAAGTCACTTAAACCCTCCATGGAGCTAAGTGGAAGAGTTGGGTGGTAATTTACTATTTGTCCACTGTTAATATGGACATATTGATCTTAATTGTTGTACATTGTGTTTCTCTAATTGGCAGAGAGGTCTGCAAAGATGTTTTACAAACTCCACACAACACATCACCACTATCATGGTTAGAATAACTTGTGCAATAGATGTTTTCTACAGAGTGTCTGCTTATTGTTATAGTTGACACAATCACTATGTTTGAAAATAATATATAACATATCACCAGCCATATCCATAAAGGGTCTTCCTCCTCTATGAACTTTATTTATTTCTGCTTCCATATTTTGCCACTTGGCTCCTATTTGGACTCTGCCCACTGACATTTGACTTTAACTTTTGAACCCCCTAATCATCTCTCCCTACAATAACAAAAACCACGACAACTAGCATAGAGCTGAGTTGCCAGTGAAGCACCATGAGAGAGCAGAAACCAGTTGTCATACCCATCCTCCTGTCGAACGGGGACAAAGCCCTCGGTGTGGATGACGCACTGTCCCGAAGGCAGAACTGCAGACTGCTGGAGCTTCTGGGTTTCCATCCTCTCTGAAATGTCCTGCAGCAGACGGAGCTCCCCGAAGTTCTCTGCGACGGCCTGCGGGGACCTCAGGCTGCTCATGCCCTGATGGCCTTGGGCGGTCGTCTGAGACATTTCAATCTCCAGGTTGCTTTTGTTCTCCAAATACATGGTGAGACCACTGGAGGAAACAGAAGTACATTGGACATCAGAATTATCAATACGATTTTTTCCAGCCACTTGGGGGCAGTAACATATTATCAGCTGCTACGTTGATATGGCTCAAACGTTAGCAAGCAAACGCAGCACACACAGAGAAACATCAATATTCGTTTGCAGTAGTTTCTGTCCACCCTGCAAACTTAAATCCAACATTTCCACAGCTTTTTTCTCCGTTTTGTTCTCCACACACCCCTGAGGAAAACTGTTTAGCTGCTTAATACGTTGTTATCTTATTTGCCAAATGTGTTTGTCTTCCATTTCCTGCTGAGCAGTAGAGCACAGTGGGTTAACCACAGCTGAAAACAGCTGCCGGCTGCTGCTAACACTACGTGACAGCAGTGAGAATGAACAGTGAAGCTGTGGGCAATCAGCTGAAAGACTCAGCAGCATTTAGAGGAGCTGCAGAGCCGGGTGATAAATCTCTTTGTGGTTTTATCACAATGAATGATGCATTGCAGATATAAGGGGTCATGTGACTCATTATTGACTGTGGATTTAGAGTTTGGACATTTCAACTCATTTAAATGACTGAAATGTGGATTGTGTTATTGTACGTTGTCGTCTTTGTCTATGACTTTGTCTACTTCATCTGCATCACAGATTTTTTGGCTTTCATAATTTTTCACATCAACCGTATTTCAGCCAAGCAAGTATTGCACATAGCCTCAAAACAGGCTGCAGGCGGATTTATGGGCAGAATTAATTTGCCAACATCACTAACTTTCATCTCCCTGGGCCAAGAATAAACAAAGAGCTCCGCTGTGTACGTCAGAGCCACCGTCCTTAAGTTCTGATCAAACCACAAACCATAAAGTGTTTACTGTTCTTGTCAGTTACAGTATGAATTAAACACTGCACACGTAAATGAAACCCTTGTCGTGCCACAGTATCCTGGAGAGAGGTCAACGTGCACAATACCAGCTGAGTGATTCTCTGCTCTCATAAAGCACAGCATGAGGTCAGCAAGTGAGGTCAGCTACAGCAGACATGTGGTCCTCATCCACACAAAGGCTGCATGAATTCGATGGGATTATTGCCTCACATGAAAGGCAACAGGAACTCACGTGTGACACGGCAGCTCTAAGTAATATAACCCTTTGAGGAGGTAAGACCAGTTGGAGCAGCACGTTTTACATTAAACACATTCCTATGAACAATTCTACATGGCACACAAATAATTGTGAAATTCACATGTCTTCTCCAACATTCAAGTTAACATCAGAGTGACGACTGCTGTCACTTTGTTTAGTTCTGCCTCACATAACATCCTTGTCAAATGCTTGTGATGAGCCTCATATAAGGAAGAAGAATGATCCTTTTTGTATGCGTCCTGCCCGGAGGCTGTGTGTGACGACAAACACAAACTGCTTTCTTAATTTCTCCACCCTCCTTCACAGCGATTTAAACTTCTAGATAAAGCTCTATCGGATCAAGTGTAACAAGATAGAGGCAAAAAAATAACAAAATTAGATAAGGTTAATGACCACAAGACTGTAAAGGAAGGATTACATGCAGCCAGTGTTTGACACAGGTTTTCTTCTGTCTTTTAATTTTCCGCCTCAATTAGTGCTACTTTAAATACAATTTCTCATGCATTTATCAGATATTTCAATATACATATCAGTGCAATAAAGGGATTTTCACCATGCTACTCCGGACGCGGATTTATGAATTAAAACTAAAACCCGCTATAACGAAGCCCACTTGTGTAATATGGTAAATCCACACAGAATGCAAATTAACTGGAGCAAATATCAGGGGCTGAATCAGAAATTACATTAAGACATTTTAGGTGAGAAGAAAATTAGATAGATGAAAGTGATCAAACTTACCTTGACAATAGTTGTTCTATGTGATAATGGTGATGAAGACGATGAAGTCAGGGACAAAATGATCAACGTTTTTGATGTTAAATGATGAACATCCAATTGCGAAATCACAAGAAATTCACGGCTACAAAATGTTAAATCCCTGATATGTGCTACAGATGCTGGGACAGATTCTCTTTCTCTCTTTTTTTTTTCGAAGTTTGTATCAGAGCACAGAGAAGTTTTTGGTCGAGACACAAGTGCTCCTTCTGCTCTCCTGTGCTTCCCAGAGAAGGAAGGAGATGTTCCTGAGCAGCCTGGGTCTGAAGGAGCTGCTGATGTGGGAGTACGGCGCTGAGAGGGAGTGGCACAACTCTCCACTAATAGCAGCTTAACAGAAAACTTTCCCATTCACTCACTCACTCTCTCGGCTTTTATACAAGCAAACTCCCCTTGTTGTATAGCCGCCTCATTCTTACCTCCAGACCACACTCATGTGCTCCAAATCCAGCAGTGAAAAGAAAAGCTTTACAGCTACTTCAACTAAATAAATACAAGATAAAGTCCTGAATTTAGGTACAATTTCATCATTGATACAGGATTTTTAACCAGATAGTATTCTATTACAGATCGACTATCACATAGAGATATGTTGACCATAGTCATATCAAAGTAGTGTGGTCCGGTAAAGATGATAGAGGTTAATAGTATTCTTTATTTGCCATTCATATTGTACCATTGTGTCTTTTTATACTGAAGTGTTGTCTTTTCTGGGAACCTGACCTTGATGTTGAATCTTCAAGGCGGGGGAGCTGTCACATATTACCCACTGAGCCTAACTCAGTATAAATGGGTGAGTCAACTTCACAGTCTTAAGGTGAGGAAAGGTCAGAAGGTCAGACACAGACAGGCGTCAGGGAAACTTAAAAACTCCATCAGTGTGTTTGCATCTCTTCTGTGAATGTTTCTTTTTTTCATCTTGCATTATGTCATGACTCGTATAAAAAATGCATATTACGCGTTTTCAAAACAAATGGGCATCAGAGGAAACAAATTTTCACGGACCTTCTCATGTCTCTGAAATTCTCATTCAACAACAATGCCAATGTGTGGCAGGGGAGGGGGTGAGAAGGTTAAGCCAGATTTAGTCAGAGGTCAGAGGGGCAGAAAGAAAGTCTAACAAAAATTAACCAAAACTGCCTTGTTTTGGTGAACTGAGAGTGAACTCTATGGTTCCAGAAATTATTTGTGTCCTAGGATTATATATCATTAAAGGGCCGCGGGTTCTCAGCTGCCCATCAAATGACCCCTAATCTTAGTCAACAGAAAAAGTAAATTTTTGAACCCAAAATGCTGGGGGGCCGAAGAAAATTAGATGAACCCTGAGCATCTGTCTCCCAAATTCAACTATATTTCTCTTTATGCATCAAAACCAGAGGCTACAACACAAATGTATAGATAAAATGTTATCTGTATGTTGCTCATCCAATATATGATAATTCTGTTTCCTGAACATGGAGCCCAGACATAACTGCGAACTGCTAAGTGAAAAATATGAATTATATCAAATTTTGGGTGGTGCTAACAAAATCAGAGAGTGTACCGTAAATTTAATTTGTCTTTGACCCAAAAGAGCAGATTAGGATTTATAACATTCCGCCATCCGTGATTGAGAGCCAGTGAACCAGACTAGCAGGATTTAAGTCATTAGAAACTCCCACCACTAAAACCTTCCCCCTATGAAAATGATCTGTCCGGTGAACTGAACACATTCAGCGACAAAAATAGATTTCCATTAACTCTACATCTCAAAGTGATCTTTGCAGCTGAGCAATAGCAGCATTCGCTTCCTTCCTTCTGAGAATCGGCAAAGACAATGTTTCCCATTGAGAGGCTGCAGTCACCTGGTCTGGACTCGCTGCTGCCTGTGACACCAGGAGATGAAAGCTACACAGAGAAGATGTCCAGGGGGGGACTGCACACTGGTCTTGTGGGCTGGTGAGAGATATAGTAGGAAGAACAGAGCCGTCACATGTGGAGCAGGGAGAGAGGAGATGAGCTCAGGGCCTGGACACCGTGAGGCCTTCGATGAATGACTTACTCACTGCTGGATACTGTTAACGTCAGACATGTTCGTAGCAACATTCTAGTGACGCAGGGGGACATGGGACCGATGTCAAGATGGTCCTGGGAAGGATTTTATGTAGAAAATGTGGATGTGTAAACACTGATGGTCGTCTACAGCTTTAGCTGCACTCAGAACTCTGTTATAAAAAAAATTTTTTGCCCATTGGATAAGATTGAATTGTTATCAGGAATCAAACATGTCAGTGGCCGCAAGTGTCTTTTTGAAACTAACATCCTCTCATTTATTTTTCTTTATTTTAACTTTTATTGTTTTTTTCTCACAAATCTGTTAGTCTGTCTTTCTGTCCATCCGTCCGTCTGTGTGTCTATGGAAAGCATATGTCTAGAACCCTTGATCTTAATGACGATATTCACATCCGCCAAATGTAATTATAGTCACAATGTACACAATATACATTCGATGTGACAAAGAAATTCTATAAACAGGAGACCAGTGCTGTAGAGCAGTGGGGGCGGGGCAGTGTGACTTCGTTCTGTGGACAGAGTTGAACCTGTACAAAGTTTGTATTGTCGCTGACATGCTTTATATCAAACTGAAATACAGAGCTTTTCTTTTGAAAAGATGCGACCTAGCATTTGTAGATTGTGTCTTTTTAACTGACCTCTGAAATAGCTTCCAATGTATGAAAAAACAACACCAGTTTAATAATTCCTTCAAATTTAAGTTAAGGGATTCAGAAGTAACTGAACACATAATGTCAAATAAAATCTTTTTATTCGATATGTTGTGGAAAATCCTCTGCAGTCCATGACAGTGTGACCCACAAACATCCTCAGACACAAAGTATCTTCTCTGTTAATGCTCTTCAGTGCACTCTCCCTCAGCTCTGGCTCTGTCAGAAACTACATATATGCATATATATACACACTCACATATATATATATATATACATTTATATCGATTTGTAGTGTATAGATGTTATGTTATATATAAAATCTTGGTTGTGGGAGTAGGGGGTGATATATATTGTTTTTATTGAAATAAAACAATAATATAATATAGAACAATCAATCAGCTTCATCAGCAGATGGAGACAGAAATGCAGCTGTTCACACTTGACTCATCTGCTGATGAAGACCATTTGTAGAAATACAAAGGTTAAACGTTTTTTTTCTCAACTTTTCCAATAATCATCTTTCGGATATTTCAGCTCATCATTACACTCTTCATCAGCCTGGTGAGAATCAGATGCTGTCTTCATCACAGTGATTGTACTGTATTCACCCTCCTCCCTCTCAGTCTACTGTAGATTAGTGAGATCATGTGATGCCAACCCTGTGACCTCTCTGGGTCAGCAGATAGCTAACTACCTTTTCTGAGAGAAACAATGGGCAGGGGCCAAGCCACCACTCCCAATCACCAGGGCACTGGCACAGATATGTCAGAGGTAGGTAGGCTTGAGCTACAGCAAGAAGAAATCCATATCTAACCTGAACAAATCTTCCTCAAGGCGAGCTGATGAAAAGCTTGAAGAGGAAGCTCAAGGACAAATAAGAAAACACGTGCAAATACAAAAAACACGTGCAAATTAAGAAAGCAAAGCCAGATTTGTCACAATGGATACGAACAGTACGTTCAGTACAATATTAAAACCTACTCAGAAAGTAATATTAAAAATGAAAACATCCTCAACCACACAACATACTACATCATTAAAACACCACTTTTTGATGAACCCATCCATGTCCTTCATTTCTTTAAAAAATCTAAAATCTACCCAGACTCTTGCTTTCAGTAGAGAAATAAAAACAGGAAGAGCTTCTTGTCCTGCCCTGCCCTCTACTCTGTTCTTCCTGCTGCTGTAAATTGACATCTTAGCTTCCCCTACCATCCAATTTAAAAGTTTTTTGATTTGATTTCTTATATCCTGCTCCTAAAATGAAGGCCCTTTTACTCCATGTCTCACCAAACTGTTTAAAAACCTTCTGCAGTGTATTAAAAAGGTCTAAAAGTCTTTTACATTCATAAAAAACATGGAAAACTGTCTCTGTTTCTCCACAAAACGGGCAATTGCACTTGACTGTTGGATTGATTTTTGATATAAAACTGTTGACCGCTATGGCTCCGTGTAAAATCCTCCACTGCAGGTCGCCAGTCCTCATCCTTAAAGGTGATTTGTATAAAACCCTCCACACTGGTTTGTCCTTGCTGTCCAGATCCAGTCTCTTCCTCCACATTGTGTCAGGCCTCACATCCAGCTTAGTTTTGTTCAGGGTTAAAACACAACATTCATACATGGCTCTCCCTTTGGCTGTGTACAGGTCCATTTGTTTCCATTCAGTTTTATTTAAAAAAGGTCCTGAGAGCCCGTCCAGATTTGGGTTAAAACCTAGCTCCGGAAACGGGTCGCTGTCATCAGGGGTTTCCGTTCCAGCAGAATAATCCTTTAGCATCTTCACCTCCTCGCCCGTGAGTCTCTTAATCCATTCGTTTAAAATGTGTTCTGCCAGTCGCCTGGATCTCTGCCCGATGAGGGACGCCACCGCCGGGATGTTGTTAAGTCCAGGACCTGCTGCATGGACCATCGTCTTCAAGGTTACAACTCCGGCGGTGCACAGCATGCTGGTGAGGCCTGGTGTGGAGCTGCTCTGGACATCCAGCCTGGCTCCGTTGATCAGTGGCTCTTCTAAAAGCCAGTGCAGAGAGTTTGTAGGTTCCAGCCTTTTCCATTTAAAAAGGTTCCATGTCTTAAAAAGTGACTGATAAAAAGGAGATAATCCATACAGTTTAAACAGCTTAAAATCCATTAAGAACAGTGGCATGTCTAAAACCAGCCCAGTTGCCCCCCTCAGGATGCTGCTTGTTACTTGTCTCCAAACAACATCCTATGGACCTAAGAGATACTTCTGTAAAAACTGTAATCTAAAAGTGGATATTCTGCTTTGGATATGCACCAGCCCTTGCCCCCCCTCCTCCTTCGGTAAAAACAACACACACTGGGGCACCCAGTGCAACCTGTCCCAAAAGAAGTCTGTTAAAATTGCTTGTATTTTCTGAATCAATCCTTTCGGAGGTTCCATGCATGCCAGCCGATGCCACAGAGTAGAAGCTACCAGGTTGTTTATTATCAGGGTTCTGCCTCTGTAAGACAATTGTGGTTTCAGCCATTTCCACTTGTTGAGCCTCCCTTTCATTTTGTCCACCACTCCCTCCCAGTTCTTCTGAACCATGGACTTATTGCCAACATAAACCCCCAGGTACTTGAGACCATCTCTCCTCCACATCAGCCCCCCTGGCAGACTGGGTAAACCCCCCTCCCACCTTCCAACTGCCAGCGCTTCACTTTTCCCCCAGTTCACTCTAGCAGCTGACATGATTTTAAAATCACTGACAATTTTTCCCAGTTCTTGGATGTCCTCCGGATTTTTTACAAAGACGATGATGTCGTCTGCATATGCTGATAAAATGTGGCTTTTTTTAAAATCATTTAAAATCAACCCTTCAATTTTAGTTCTTATCTTGCTCAGCATGGGTTCAATAGAAAGTGCGTATAACATCCCTGAGAGCGAGCAGCCCTGTCTCACCCCCCTGTGCACTTTGAAAGGTGCACTCAGGCCTCCATTGATCTTCAGTACACTCTCAATGTCTTGATTCAAAACCTTGATCATAGCTAAGAGACCTGGGCTGAGGCCAAACCTCTCCAGAGTCTTCCAGAGGTAAAGGTGCTCAACCCTATCAAAAGCCTTTTCCTGGTCCAGAGAAATGAGACCAGCTTTTATGCCTAATGAACTAGAGAAGTCCACAATATCCCGAATTAAGGACACATTGTCCAGAATAGACCGACCAGGCACACAGTAGGTCTGGTCTTGATGGATCACTTCTCCCATCACCTCCCTCAGACGGTTTGCCAGAGCTTTGGAGAGGATCTTATAGTCTGTGCATAACAGCGACACCGGACGCCAGTTTTTAATCTCCTGAAGGTCTCCTTTCTTTGGTAGGAGAGTTATCACTGCCCTCCTGCAGCTTGTCGGCAACACCAAGTCTCTAAAACTTTCGTTAAAAACATTTAAAAGATCTTCCCCCATCTCATTCCAGAACTCTTTAAAAAACTCTACTGGAATGCCGTCGATGCCCGGGGCCTTTCCCCCCCCATGCTCTGCAGAGCCGTGCAGAGTTCCTGCATCGACAGGGGACCGCCCAACCCAGTATTCACATCTTGAGGGACTTTAGGTAGCGCTCCACAGAATGATTCGTACAGGGAATTGTTCTCAGTATATTCAGTTTTGTACAGATCCTTATAAAAACTCACGGCTCTCTTCCGGATCTCCTTGCTGTCTCTGAGTTCTTCTCTTTCAGGAGATCGCAGAGTGTGGATGATCCTGCTTTGTCCATTCTTCTTCTCCAGTCCAAAAAAGAATTTGGCCGGTGCATCCATAAGCGCTGCCGTCTGGAACCGTGACCTGACCAGCGCCCCCTGAGCCTTAGTGCCCAGTAGGTCTTTAAGAGCAGATTTTTTAGACTTGAGATCTTTAATATAATCTCGATTTCCTGTGGAATCTATTAAATTCAGCACCACCATAATTTCTGTCTCCAGATCCTCCATAGATCTGGTTATGTCTCTTGTAACATTGAGGGTATACTGTTGACAGAGCTGCTTTATCTCAACCTTCCCACAGTCCCACCACACCTTTAAAGAAATAAAATCATTCTTTCTTTCTTTAAAACCACTCCAAAAAAACTTAAAAACATCCTTAAAATGTGCATCACATAAAAGAGACGTGTTAAAATGCCAGTATGCGCTTCTGGACTTTAACTTAGAGATAAAAAACGTTACATACTACAAGCGCGTGATCTGTAAAACCAACTGGGAGTATACTGCACTTTCTAAAGATGCTAAAACTATGTTAGAACAATAAAACCGGTCCAACCTCGCCATGGAAATGAGATTCCCTCGGCAATGACTCCAGGTGTATTGTCTCTTATTTTCATTCATTCTTCTCCAAACATCACACAGCTCATGGGTCTGCAGCACCTGCCTCAGAGCACTCTGGGATGCTCTGTGGGGCTCCATGTGATTTCTGTCTAAAACATCATTTTCTGTACAGTTAAAATCTCCTCCTAAAAATAAAAAATCATCAATTTTTATTTTGCTTAAAACTGTGTCTAAAACCTTTAAAAAACAGACTCTATCAGGTCCTGAGACCGGAGCATAAACATTTATAAAAACAAAATAAAATGTCTCGACCTTTGCCCTCACCACCAGTAGCCTGCCCTCCACCACCTCTTCCACTTCTAAAGACTCTGGTGCAAAGCTCCTGAAGAAAATGATGCCCACCCCCCCACTGGTTGTGCTAAGGTGGCTCAGGACCACCTGTCTCTCCCACTCTCTTTTCCAGTCACTCTCAATTTTTGGGTCACTATGTGTTTCTTGTAAGAATGTCACTTCAGTTCTTTTCATTTCTATTTGCTGGAACATCAGTGACCTCTTCGCAGGGTCCCTGGCTCCATTTATGTTTAGCGAACTGATGCTTAAAAGACTCATATTGTAAAATATAAAAAACCCACAAAACCACAGAACTGATTGGTAATCAGGATGTTCACCTTTATTCATCATCATCATCATTATTTTTCTGTTGTCTAATTTTATGAACAATCTTCTTTAATCTATACATCTCCTGGTCAGTAAAACCTCCCCTGCCTTTGCTGCTCATGTGCAGCCGGGCAGAGGTTGAAAACTGTTCTGTATCAGAGAAGTAATCCTCTATCTTTAAACCCTTCATGTTTTTTGTTTTTTGAAGAAACACTTTCATCTTCGCCGCACTGTAGCTTCTTGTGCTCTTCTGGCTTCCTGCCCTGAATTCGGAGGATTCACTGTCAGCAGAGTCTGTCTCCATGCTTGACTCAGACTCTGCTGCTCCTCTCCCTCCTTTCTTCCCGGTCCCTTTTTTAGCTTTTGAGCTACCACTGTTGCTCCTGGTCTTTCTTTTTAGACGAGGAACTTTAAGCACCTCCTCGTCTCTCTCCATGTCAATATCGCTTACTTGGTCCTGTGGGACCCCCCCTGTCTCCTCCTTTTCCCCTTCATCTACCTGATCTACCTGTTGGACCGCCCTTGTCCCCTTCTGCCCTTTCTTACACTCCTGACCTTCCTTTGGGACCTCCCCTGTCCCCTCCTTACACACCTGTACTTCCTTTGGGACCTCCCCTGTCCCTTCCTCACTCACCTGTCCTTCCTTTGGGACCTCCCCTGTCCCTTCCTCACTCACCTGTCCTTCCTTTGGACCTCCCCCTGTCCCCTCCTCACTCGCCTGACTCTCCGGTTGGACTCCACTTGTCCCCCCCTCACTCGCCTGACTCTCCGGTTGGACTCCACTTGTCCCCTCCTCACTCGCCTGTCCCTCCTGCTGGACCCCCCCTGTCCCCTCCTGCTGTTCCTCAGTGTCAGCTGTTTTGTTTCTCTGAGGACAACCTTTTGCTTGGTGTCCTTCTTTCCCACAGCTGAAACACTTTGTATTATTAGATGTTACAAAAATAACATAATCGAACTCATCCACCCTGATTTTGAACACCAGGTTCAGGTCCTCAGTCCTATTATTAAGAATCATAAATAGATGTCTTCTGTGGGACACCACGTGCTTTAACAGAGGGGACTTACATCCCGAGGACACTTTTTTTACCTGAGACATTATCTTCCCGTGTCTCGATAATTCCCTTAACAATGTCTCATCTCTGATAAACGGGGGGACATTGGACAGCGTCACTTTTACCGCCGGTGTGGCGAGAGGCAGAACGTACACGAACGTGTCGTTCACTTCAATCCCGTTCGCCACCACCGTGTTCACCTTATCTACACTATCCAGGACCACCCTCCCCATGGCCAGACTACACTCCTCCACGGAGCACGGGAACGCCGGAGCGATCTTAATTCCGTGCTTCCGGGTTAACTTGGCGAGGTCCATGGCGTTTAGCACGGCCCGCGGCCGGCTATGGCAAGCCGATTGAGCATTTATTCAAAATCCTTGATATCAAATTTCAGTCCCCTCCACTAGTTCGGTCTTTGTCTGCACTAGTTGGACGTTTGGTCGCACTAGTTCAGCATCTTACTGAACTAGTTGAAAAAAAAATCTAACTAGTCACTCTTTTTCAGCAACTAGTGGCACTTTTGGTCAACTAGTTACAACAGAAACCTTACTAGTAACACTGTGCGCTGCACTAGTAGAGCCAAAGTCTCCACTAGGGGGCTTTTTGCTGTACTAGTGGCCCTCTGGACCGAACTAGTAAGGCTGAAAGTGTTACTAGCTAACAAGTGAGCTGCAAAAGCTCTGACATGTAAGCTAGTCAAACATGGATTCAGCTCACATGTTAACTAGTGGCCTCCAATTTGCTGCAGTAGTTAACTAGTGGGAGCCCAAATGCACACTTGCAAACTAGTGCAGCCAAAATCCTCACTAGTTAACAAGTTAACACCTTTTTTGCACCTTGCTAGCTAACTAGTGAGGTGCAAAATGTTTACTAGTAAGCTAGTGGGCTTGAAATGTGCAGTAGTTTGCTAGTTGCAGTGTTTTTTGACTGTACGAGCTAACTAGTGAGGCTGTAAGGGCTTACTAGTATGCAAGTGGCAGCCAAAATGCCTACTAGCTCACTTGTTACACTCCTGGACACACATGCAAATGAGGGGAATCAAATCGAAGCTTCCTATTGGCTCTCCAGCAAGAGCTCCACCCAGCAGAAATTTAACCCTATAAAGCCTGATGAGGTTTCACTGCTGTGAACGGCCAGCTCCTTGGTTACGATCCAAACAGAATAAAGCACGTACATGTGTGTGTGCGTCAGATTCATTATTTTTTTTGAACAACAATGAAACAAAGGTGAAAATGTTTTAGCACTTATTCTTATTTTGAACAGATTCCTAATAGATGTACAGAAAAGTCAAATCTCAGCTCTAGATGAACATTATTAACAGCTTAATCAAAATATCCAATAAATCGTGGTACTTTACAGAAAACACTTCAAGTCATAATCTATATTCAATCTAATAAGTGACAGGGTTTTCAGTCCGTGAATCCAATAGTTTTCCCTCCTGCCTCTTTGAAAATCCCACATCAGTAAAGTCCATTTCAATTATATTCTGCTGGCATTACAGGCGCCTGTACTGCCTGCAGAATTTTTTATTTACACTAGAAGAACCTGAATCTGAATGATGAGATGGCGCACTTAACCCAGATCGTGGATACGGTGTGGCCAACCGTGTAATCCAGATCGAACCTGATTCGTGTATCGAGAAGACATCATACCCCAGTCCTGCCCGTCATGTAGACGGGTAGTACTGAGTATAGAGACCTAAAGACCCGGACCAGAACGGAACCATTGAATCCTCAAGCACACACACTATTCAAGGACTGTACGGACGATATCCAGGGAACTGTACATATACACACTGACAGGACTGAATTATTTACAAGATTTATATAATATTTACTGTTTCTATTTTATGCTGTTTAATACTGTTTTATACTTTATATTGTGATTGTTCGGTGACTGTTTGTGAAACAATAAACTGGTCATTTGTTAAACTTGTTCTTTGAAATAAGCCTACCTCTCCTTCGAACCTAGGAAGATATTTAGTACTTTTTCTAACACTAGCCCAGACAAGTGCTACACATGGAATGCAAGCTCTGTCAGAATTTGAAAATGACAAATGAAAGGTTATTAATCAGCTGTCACGCTTCCTAAACAAGCTTTCTTATCTCTTACACATTTTATTGTTCTTATGTGTTTCTACGTTTCATTTCTATCTTTTGCTTGTGTTATTTGTGTTAGTATACCTGCTCTTGCTACTTGCTGCCTCTTTCGTTAATTATAAATTGTATTGCTTCGTTTTATCTTGCACTATTTGCTTTGTTTTAATAAGTCTTTTTTTATTTTTAGTTGTTTCTTCACTTTATTATAAAACACTTTGAGCTATTAATGAACCCTAATGAATCAACATTTAATCAATACAACGTTTTAGGCATGGCTGCTAAAATAACTCACATGCCATAAAAGAATGTTGCTAAAAGGTTTAGATCATCACAATTCAGAGCTGGCACTTTAAGGCTTTGAAACACAGTTTGAACACTGACCAATCAAAATCCTTGTCCCGCCTGCCTCATTTGCTTACAGTCCACTTGTTAACTAGTGGACATTTGCGCCCCACTAGCTCAGTAGTGGCTGCATTGGCAGTTTCCATGTTAACTAGTGAGGCACAATTGTCCACTAGTCAAACTAGTGAGGTTGCAAACACACACAAACACGCACACCACCTAACACCTCCTCCGTGTACACCGCAACCCCACAAACACTATAAACCGACAATACACTATATAACTATAAACAGAATTACCAACAAATAGAACAAAATCGCACAATCCGCTCATTTACCGTCACCAGCTCTCAGCTCACACACACTCAACCACCACACTCCAGAGAGAGAGAGAGAGAGAGAGAGAGAGAGAGAGAGAGAGAGAGAGAGAGAGAGAGAACGCCACAGGTGTTGGTGCTCTCGTGACATTGAACCTAACTAACTGGGGGAACAGACAGAAACACAACACTTTTTCCGGCAATGGGAAAGCAGTCAATTGCCCTTTTTATAGATTTATCTGCATCAAAAAACTTTCATTTAAATGAGGTATAACATTACTTGACGAGTCAAAACGGTCTATTGTATTATGTATTGAGCAAAATTAGAATTAGAGTGGTGATAGAGTATCAGGTCAATGATCTAGAATGGTTTGCCTATGGTGTGCAGGCTATACGATGCTGCCGTATACTTAAAGGTCAACAGTGACATTGATATCAGGAGTTTAGGATGAGTTTTGGGAGTATTATTGGCCCAGATCTAAACTGAGTGACGGCTGCTCTGCTCTTTTGAGGAGGCATGATGAAATTGTGATGATATGGTGAGACCCCACCACCCATTTCCAAGCCAACATCATAATAGTTGCTTACCCTTTGGACTGTGCAGATACGGGCCATGGGTCAAGAGTTTAAGCTTCCCATTAGCTGTGGTACTGGCATGAATTTTTCAACCCCATGGCCTGAGGTCTCACATCATCCCTTGAACCTGGGGACCTCTGTAAGAAAGGCAGCAGTGGATCAGTGGCATTACATAGCTGTTTTGCATCACCAGTCTCAACAGCATCGTTTGAAGCCAGAACAGACAACTAGTTTTCAGGAAATAAGCTCTGATAAACTGCAGTTAAAGCACCTTTATTGTTGCTGTGGTGAATTTTGATGGTGTCTGCTCCCTGAGCATCTGATATGGAGACTTTACATGAGTGTATGTGGCACACTTCATTGTGGTCAGGTAGCTGGATGGAGGATTTCTTTGTATACATGTGAGGTGATATCAAACGATGAGAAGGGCGATCAGAAAGCACATGTACGTCCACCCCATGGGCTCTTTGGGTCAAGGCCCACCCCTCCACTAAATTTCATTGAAATTGGTGAAGTCATGAAAACATGACCTCTTTGGCAGAGGTATTTCCATTTTGGAATTCCAGCAATAACAACTACTGATAAAATAGAGAAAATGAGGTGGACATTAAATTTTAGCTTACTTCACATCCGCCATCTTGGCATTTCCATTGTCTTCAGGGATCAAAGGAATCTTGTGTAATGTAACACAAATAACAAACATTTAAAAAATGTGAAACAACCATTTCATCAAATGTTAATTTAATAACATAGGAGATCATCATCAAAATGGAAATACTTCACTGCTTCCAAACTGAATTGTGCATGACTGGTTGTCTTCTTCATAAGATATCAATAAGCTGAATTTTAGATAGTTCTCATGAGACCTTTTATGGTAAAAGTATTTTCTGATATCTGAGGAAGTTTTTTGGTGGAAGGGTATCTGATAGCATACTGAGGAGGTGAGGGGAGAGTGAGAGAGTGATATTTTGAAGGGTTCACTGGCTGTGGACTCCCACTGTTGAAGCTGCAGTCACATGGTCAGAGTCTCAGCCTGTGCCTCGGGCCACAGGAACCTAGCAGGATGGTGATCCTCTTAAGATACTCAAGATCTCGTAATTGCATGTTAAGTACGTGCAGGCATGGAAGCAAAAAAATGATATAGTTAATGTGGAACAATTGTAATATGGTGGGAACTGTCATATTACTGCATGAAGCTGTATAGTTAATGTGTATTATAACATAAACACACATCCAGAAGATGTTTTATGTATCGATACATGGTTGCATATAAAACTCAGATAAGAACTGTACTGAAATACAGTATCTGTAATGTGTAACTTAAAAAAAAATATATATATTTAATGCGATATTAGGACTATAAAGAATAACTGGTAGTTATGAAGAAACATTGTTAATCTGAGGATGTAGAAGCAGAATTGAACAAAAGTTTAGCTGCTAAACTTTTCAGAAGAAGAGTCTTCAACCACTGAATATAGATCAGACAGACAGACAGACAGACAGACAGACAGGCAGACAGACAGACAGGCAGGCAGACAGACAGACAGACAGACAGACAGACAGACAGACAGACAGACAGACAGACAGACAGACAGACAGACAGACAGACAGACAGACAGACAGACAGACAGACAGACAGACAGACAGACAGACAGACAGACAGACAGACAGACAGACAGACAGACAGACAGACAGACAGACAGACAGACAGACAGACAGGGAGGGAGGGAGGGAGGGAGGGAGGGAGGGAGGGAGGGAGGGAGGGAGGGAGGGAGGGAGGGAGGGAATGCAGCACTGTGGGTCTGCAGCAGCATGTGACTGCATGGGGGAGGTGGACAAAAGCAGGATGACCCTGTTTCTGTAACTTTCAAAAAAAATAAAAAACCTTCTCTTGGCTGATCCACTTTTATCTGCCCTGTAGATGCTTAGTGTATTGACTTTGTGTGAGAGGAGAGCCGCTCTTGAAAGAGATGAGAAGTGAAATGCTTCATGTGCAGGATGTAGATCCACTGTCAGGAACTTGACTGTATTTATAAGAACTTAAACGTAAAGCTCAGTTTTAGGTGGGTTAATATATAAGAGCTGGTTTGGGAAGGAGTGGATCAGTCATGTGCAGTATAACTTACTTGATCAAAGTATGCAGAAGTGGGGCTGAAGTCATGAGGACCGGTGAACCATGTATAAGCAGTATTAAATCCTGGAAAGGCTGAGTGAGCTCTGTGTGACTACTCAGCCTCACCAGTGCTCTGGGCTACAAACTAACGTCAGCAGGCCCCTATAACAATGCTGATGTGATGCTTAGTTCATGCAATGTCTATTGTCTCAAACATACACAAACAACAAAGAACATCAGGCTGATGGAATGACGTAGTTGAGGTTTTTGGCCATCCAACAACATTTTATTTTATTTGATGGTAGTTTTAGAGGAAAAGACAGAGGATCATAAAACTGGAGAAAATGTACCCTCTGGAAAAGTTAATATTTGTAAAGTAAAGTCCTGAGGATGTTGGCCTATTTTTTGGTATTGGACAGAACTTTAACCTGCTGGTGGCACTAGATGAAAAGTCAAGAGTTAACCAGGCAAAGTCATGAGTCTTCAATAGTCATCAAAATTTGATGGCATCCCAAACATTATGTTATAGATGTTAACACAAAGAATGGGATAAGGTCAGCATCACCCTCGATCCTGTAACAAAGAGAAACTGGGATCTTTCCACTGAAAAGCAAATATGCTAATTTTTGTCAGGTTGAGTTTTTAGTCTGATGGTTGTTTGTACATTATTTGTTTTCAACTTGCATTACAGAATATGAACATTGATTCAATAAGTCCTGCTCTCAAACTGAAAGACCACACTCTTGCAAAGGAAGAGGAAAAAAGCAATACTTCTAACCCTTACATTGAAAATATAAAGACGCATTTATTGTGGACTACCTTGTGAGCCCCCCCTACAGAACCCGTAAAGTGGGAGTGTGGAAGTTCTCCTGTTATTAGAAATTCTCTGCGAATAATTCCCCGGTCTCAGTGCCACCCATAACAATTGTGATTGGTGAAAGAAATACAAACAAACCATTTTATCGGAAACATAATCTCTGGCAGGATTATATTCAGTGGCAATGCTCTTTTCAGTTTTTTTGGATGAATGAATGAAGCGCTACATTTATAAGCAGTGCTGGAGTCCCCGGGGGAGGAGGAGGTTGTGATGGGTGGTGATAGTACAAAGCACAGGACTGTCACACCAGTGACGGAGTTTGTATCCACATTCCTGTCTGTGGTTAGGTGGAGGTGGTTGGGGGGGAAACACGTGTCTGGAGTCAGTATTCATTTTTTCTCTTTCATAAAAGATTGTTATCGTTTCCTGACCTCAACCAAGGTCTGTGAAAGCCTCATAACACAACAATGAAAAGTTGTATGAGGATAGTTACCAGTGGATAATGTACTATATTTTACAAATACACAGTTTGTGAATAATTTCTATGCTGTATTTTTGGTATAAAATAGTACAACATTTAAAAAATATGCCATGTAACTGCTAAAATATATTTTTATTGTTAATTCAGGAGGCTACATGAACAGAAACACTCCCATTTTTCCTGTGTGAACGCCGCCTGGTTTATGTAACAGACCATATGACACAACCACACACACGTGGATGGAGACCATTCATTCCTCGCCGGCCCCCTCCTCCTTCAGTCTCTGGATTGTATTGTAAAGCACCTGACTCCCACCAGCATAATGTTCTTTGTGATTATTACTGTAAAAGCACTAAGTCGACAAAGAATGCTGCTGATTTTTAAGCCAAATCCATCCTTCATAAAGCATTTCTATTTCTTCTACTGCCTGTGCCTTTGAACTACACAGAACTATGCATGGGTGGAGTGGAGGTAGACGAGTAGACGACACACACACATAGGGGGGCGGGCGTTTACTACAGCCAGACACTCTGTAAGGAATGTGTGGTGGAGTCTGAGCATGAGTAAGGGTCTTAAGACCCCCAACATCACATCACCTTCTTCTCTCAGCTCAGTCCAAGCTCATGATGCTGGAGCAATGCTGACAGCAGCACCCTACACTCAACTATGGGAGATTTCTTTAATCCCATAGAGGTTTAACAGAGATGTACAGTATCCAGGTAACACTGCACCTTTGTCCGGCCTCAACCTCTGTGCTGTATATTAAAATGGAGCCTTGGAGAAATTATAAAGCCAATCTGAATTTGGACTAAAACACCTTGTGAATAAAGGGCGGAAAAAAAACTGGTATTAAAACCTCATTCCAATGGCTTCATGAGCTCTGGATTTTAACCCTTTCCAATGCATTTTACACAAGCGCCTTAATCCAGACGACAAAAAACATTAACACAGTAAACGGGTGTTTCAAAAGCTCCTTTTTTCTGCTTAATTTTTTTCCTTTTTTGCTGCGTTTCTGGCGTGTATAAATATTAGATTCAAATACACACACATATTACATTGACTTCCTGGAGAGTGACATTAACCTTAAAGGCTCAGTGTGTAGAATTTAGTGACATCTAGTGGTGAAGTTTCATGTTACAGGTTGATACCCCTCACTTCACCCTCCCCCTCCAAACATGAAAGAGAACCCATGGTCCCCGTCAGTTGTCATAAAAACTCAAAAGATGTTTTAGTTTGTCCTGTCTGGGCTACTGTAAAAACATGGTGGTCTCCGTGGAGGAGACCCCCTCCCAATGTAGATATAAAGTATGGCAATATAAAGGGCCCATTCTAGAGTATAGAAAATAACATTTTGTTCAATTGATTTATTTAATTGTCTCTAGGATTAGTTTATATTCAATTTCTGCCAATAGATACCTCTCACCAAATCTAACACAGAAACTTTAACCAGTTACTACTTTCCTAACCCTAACCCCAAACTTAACCTAGCTCTAATGTTCTAAACTTAACTGTAACCTTGCCAAAACTCTAACCGAAACTGAACTGCATCCTAATCTTAGCCGAACCCAATCTACTCTATTAACCTAAACGTACCCTTAGCCAATCTACCACCTGACACTTAACTTAACATTTAATGATGTACATTATGGAGACTTGCTTTCTGAAACTAAAAGGAAGACTCGCTCACTTACTCAAGGTTTGAATCTTTTTGTCTTTTGTATTTATTAACAGAAATGTATGAACATGTAATATGCAGGAATGAGACCCTCTGTGAATACATGGCACAATCATATTATATACATTCTTTAAGGAGACAGTGCACAAACATGGTGGGGGAGAGGGAAATACAGGAATCTTAAAATGACCCTTCAGTGGGCTCCGACTGACATGAGCCGAGTGAGAAACAGTGACTTTTTCAAGTTAAAAATGTTTTTTTCTTTTACTTTAACAAAGAAACATGACTGTTACCAAGAAGTAAAAAGAAATACTACTGTTCTGTCACACATCATTTTCTATATACAAACTAGGGACAGGTAATTCACATAAACCAGAGGGAGAAATCTACCACGGTGCCAGGCTGGAGCCTTTTTTTTTCTTCTTTAAACTGTGTAACTGTAATATCATACATAATTCCCATGTAACACAACAATCACATGTGCAGCTGATCACCCCAAATATTTTTGAAAGAAACTAAATCAGAGCAAACCTGTGTTTGTTTCTCTCTTTAGCTTATAATGCTTTTAAAGCTCATTGCACATTTTTCCCCCACAGACGTTTGTGTCTTAGTAGAATGCCTACATGAATGTGTGTGTGTTATTAGTTGACTTGAACGCAGTCTCTCTGTGGCGGCTCTTCTTCTACTCGTTCTCCTGCAGAGGTCAGAGTTCAGTGTCCAGTTAAGTAGTCCTGGGTGGAGTCAGAAGCAAAGGAATCGGCATCCTCGTTGTCGGAGTCTTCGCTGCTGTCGTCAGCGGCAGGCTCCCCGGACAGTGCGATGCGGGCGTAGTCGTCGGTGTCGATGGACTTGCAGAAGTGGATAGCATACTTGAGTTTCTCCTCCAGCACCTGTTTACACGAGTACCTGGGCAGCTTGAGCAGGAAGAAACACGTGTAGGACTCTGGCAGGAAGTGGTCAGGAGGGTTGTACTTATCCAGAACCTGAAGAGGGTGAAGATAAATTCGATTCAGGTTGATGTTAATGTCTCTTGACTACACAACAACTTTTGAGAAACACACTCTCTGCAGTAAACATGAAGCTACAACCAGCAGGGGGTTAGCTTAGCTTAGGATAAAGACTGGAAAGAGGGGAAACAGTGAGCTGGGCTCTGGTCAAACTAGGGTTCTCATGTTTTTCACAGATGGGCAGTGGTGTTATATATATTCAATTCAAGACTGTGTATTCACTCTGTCAAAATATAAACAACTGCATCACAGCTGCATGACTAAACTGTCTCATTTCAAGATTCCAAATGTGACCGTATGTTTCTTTCCATCCTTGAGAAACAAGGGCTCGAGCGGGTGGATCATTCTTGTGGCATCTAATCCCAGGCTTCAATGCGCATAGGTGACAAACCATTTTTCACCGAGGTAATGATGTCAGCAAGCAATGTTACGTCGACTGCTTCAGTATCACCCTTCAAATGTACCGAGCAATGGTAAACATGGTAAAAAAAAGCAGGTGAGTGGTTGAACACCAGCAGTAAGGGCAGGACAAGATGGGGATGCCAATCACGAAAAAATCCTCTGTAGACCCGTCTCATTTTGGTTGGGCCTTCAGAGGAGGCAGCACCAGAGCTGGGACACAGCTAGTAACTCTAACGCTAAAAGACTAACTATAAATGGACTTAAAAGCAATCAAACAACTCATAATGTAACACAGCACATTTCTTAAAATATCAAACTTTAAGTTATTAGTTTTTCCCCGGTCTCACCTGCACAACGAAATCCCGCCCACGGAAGTCAGCAATAGTGCGAGGCAGACGTGTGCGCCCCCAGACAAATCTCAGGAAAAGAGACCTCTCTGTGTTGGAGAAGGACTCCATTACTTCCCAGAACCACTGGATGAGCGGTGATGTCGGCTCCACCCCTTTATAGGTGGCCACTGACTTCAGCAGGTGGAGTGGGATGTCCGGGCTTCCACACACCTGAGGGATTATACACATTTAAAAAGATCAGCCCATTGAGTGACAACGTGAGAAATGTAACAGAGTAAAACGGCTCCCACTCACCATAGTTTCCAGCTCATAGCCGGTGAAAAGAGACAGTAGGGGAACAGGAACCACTCGAGCCATGCCCTCGCGCACTGCTGACACCTGCTCGTCAAACTCATGGAGCCTGCAGGGTGGAAAACACAAGAGGCAGGAGGGTAAACACACACACACACGGGAGAATGTAACTTTTACTCATTCAGCATATTGTTTTTTTCACCTGTAGTTAATTGCCAGGCGCACATATTCTGCACGGTTCTCCAGGGTGATGTGGGAGAACTTGGAGCTGAGCTGGATGTCCTGGCCGCTGGCATTGGGCACGGTGAAGGGCAGGGTCATGGCCTCAAACTCTTCGGCCTCGGCCTCGTTGTCCCGGATGTACATCAAGCCGGGAATAAAATCCTTATCAACCTGGGGAGGAACGGATGAGATCACAAAGACCTTCATAAACTAATCCTTCAGCTGGTATGTACGGTGCGATCAGCTGTTTGACTGTGTGTGCGCAGGAGAGCACTCATGCCCACAACCCAGTTCCCGTGAGCTCCACACGGTTCCTCTCGCTCTCCAGTCTTGTGCTGGACTCATTTCTTATCTAACCTTTGGAATATCTCAAGGGCAAAACCGCAAAACAAGAGAAGCTTTGTGAGGGAGCGGGGCCTTTTGTTCCCACCCCAATACTCTCCCAGAGATGGTTCTGGAGCTCATGATCACAGCGTGAGCGATCCGAGTGGACTCACGTCATCCTACAAAGTTTGTCCATCCTTACTTGTTTCGATAAAAATGAATGCAACATTATATATGCCCGAAGAGCAGGTAGAGTTTAAAGACAATTTTCCACCTGTAGTACTCTGTACCATTTAGACCAGGGAGATAATGGGCTTATGCTTTTAATCTGTAGAGGAATGTAAAGGTTATAATGAAGCTTATGAAGGTTGAAATGTTATACAATATCTGACATAACGCAGCATTCCTCTCTGTAGCTGGAGACGATAAGCTCTCCTGCGGAGTTGCACGAGACTTGATTAGTTAAATACATTCAAATTATCTATGACACTAAGCAGCTTATTGTTAAACAATGAGCCTCGTGCAAGAAAACGTTTTGTGTTCTTATCTCAAAACACGTTTCTCCCTGTCTCATGTGAGTTTTTTAAGTCATCTGAATTCTAAACTGCAGAGACTTGATCTGATAAATGCCACCTGTGGATGAGAGGTTACACGTCCTTCAGATCTAATCATTAGTGCAATAAATTACAATACAAGGTTTAAGTGTCATTCACAACAGTGTTACCAAAGAGTAAAAAGAATTTCACACTGCGAAGCTTCACGTCTCACAGTTAGAAATCATCCGACAAACAGCAGTGTCTGTTGTATTCAAGAGAGGGTTTTCAAAGTGGATCCCTCCTCCATTGTTCTCATAATCGTCTGAAGCAGCATGTATTCTTTGCAAATTGTATAGTATTTTCAGGATGTTTCCTCTGAATGCATTCAGCATTCTGCTGGTGTATTTTACGCCTGGTATATTGCCCTGATAATTACCATGGTTACAATCGTTAAGACCCTCTCACATTCTCAACCTTAGAAAACGCTCTAAGTTTACAAACATCAACTGATTCCAAGTTTACAAACTTATCAACCAGATTTTTTTTCTTTTTAAGTGACATATTCTCCCACTGAGAGCCCCTTTGTGCCCTGAGGAGATGGGGTGTGTACGTACCTCACTGAGGTCAGCAATGGTCAGGTTCATGCCTGCCAGCTGTTTCCATACAGGCTCTGCCAGATTCAGACTGAGAGGACTTCCAGTCCGGATTGCAATACCCAGGACAACTCCTGCAGACACAGCAAGACAGAGCGCATTACCCACAGATCAAACCTGTACAGCCATGTGCCACAGTGTTGAAGGAAATGCCAGCAGCAAAAATATTAAGAAACATCTGTATTTAATGAGGCATGCTCAACAGTTCAGGCCAGGAGTTTTATCAGTGAAAATGCACAAGGAGCATTTGTGCGTTTTAAAATGAACATGAATATTTTGGGGTTTTGTTTATCAAGGATTAACACCGCAGCAGAACTGACTGAGAGATTAACTGGATTATACCTAGGAAGCGGAACATGCTCATGTGAAGAGGGGACTTGGCGGCGGGGTTGAGCAGGAAACAGTCCCTGTTGGCGCCCGACTCGTCCCGGCCGTTGGGGGTGACGATGAGCAGCGGAGTCAGGGCGTTCTGCAGCTCCTCACACATTTCTGCGATGGACTCACTGTAGCCTCCGCCGCAATCGTCCACAGACTCCCCTGAAAAAAAATAAAAATAAAAAAGCTGAGTTCAAATGACCAGGATGAGTAAAGGCTCTTTGTTGATCAGTTTACATAAAGTTTAAAGAAAACTCCATATCAGACATTATTGTTGGACATGGACACCTACCAACAAATTTGACCTTCCAGACCCGATGAGGAAGCAGCAGGCTGTCTGGACTGAACGAGCTCATCTTGGCACACATCTGACCAAACACAGACTTAGTTCCGTCTGGACCAGCAAGACCCCCTTTGCTCCGGGAACGCTTCACCTGCAGGGTGAGGAAGAAAAAACTTCTTAGGACTTCATTTGTTTCTGTTAATAACTTCCTGCTAGAAAGAGAATACTGAAGGGCATGAATTGCTGGATATGACAGCTCATTGCACCGTGGCAACAAAGGGGGGAGGGGGGTGTTAGTAAAGTCTAGCACTCAGTCCAGGAACCCCCACAGAGCAGGAGCTCAGATCTCTCTCTCTCTCTCTCTCTCTCACTCAGAGAAAAATCCCTTATAAAAGAGAAGTCATGTAATGAACGTCTGGAGCATGCAGCAGCCACACAGTCAGAGAGAGAGAGAGAGAGAGAGAGAGAGAGAGAGAGAGAGAGAGAGAGAGAGAGAGAGAGAGAGAGAGAGAGAGAGAGAGAGAGAGAGAGAGAGAGAGAGAGAGAGAGAGAGACGGACAGAGAGAGAGAGAGAGACGGACAGAGAGAGAGAGGGACAGAGAGAGGGAGGGGGGGGCAGCTTGAAGAAAGAGAAACGTCACTGTGAGATAATGAGAAATTAAATGTACCTGTATCCTGTTGAGCTCCACCACAGGTCCGTGCTGTCTGTCTCTCACCATTGTGGCTTGAACTACTTTCCTGAAAGCTGCTTCCTGTTCACAGAAACCAGATAAACAATATATCAGTGCCAATCCAACATATCAAAAGATTTCATTTGGGCTGTATATCCTGCCCTTTGTGCTTTATCTGCATGGTTCTGGGTGTGAATCCCAGGCCCCCCACCTTGCCCTGGGAGATGAGGATGCCCCTGAGTGTGTCGAATCCGACAGAGGGTCCGTGGCCTGTCTGGCCCAGCCGGCCCTCCAGGTCAAACATGGGTATACACGGGCAGAATAGCTCTGAGATGTGATGCAGCAGCAGCAGCCTGTTCCTCAGCGCCATGATGGGGATCTCTTGCAGGTGGTTGTACTCCATCGGCACCTTTCACACAGAACAGAGACGGTAAGAAACTGACAGCCCGACAGACGCATGCAAGTGACTTGTTTTATTCATGCTAGTGTCTGTAAAGCTTTACTGCCATCTCCTGGAAGCTGTAATTTCAGTCCAGTGATACAAAAATAAAAGAGCCAAGTTAAGCTCCATTCACAGTGTGGGTATGTATGCTGAGTACCTGTGCAGGCAGTTTCCCGGCATTAGTGGGCTTGCTTGTGGACCAGGCGAGGGTGTGAGCAGAGCCACAGGCCACCCTGTTGATTTTCTTGCCCTGCAGCGCTGCCACCAGCCGTGGCCTCTGGATGGCGTTAGTGGTCCCATCTCCAAGTTGGCCCTCATCGTTGTCACCCCATGTATACACTTCTCCTGTGCCAAACACAACAGCAAAGCTTTCAGTGCGGCTGCAATCCAAACCAACTGAGCTGTTTGATATTGATAACACATGGCAAAAAGGGATCAACAAACAGGGGTCCTTCTTACCATCCTCTGTGCAGCACACACAGTGCAATGACCCAGTAGCTATGGCGATGACCTTCTTCCCTTGTAGCCCCTGGACCTGTCTGGGCCGTCGAACATGGTCGTCAGAGCCATGGCCCAGTCGATGATAGTCACCTTTCCCCCTTGAGTTACACATTGGAATAGAATAGAATATAATAAAATATAATAAAATAGAAAAACACAATTAACATCTCGATTCTAACATTTGACGGTGATTTAAAAAACATCTGTAACTCAGAATCATACTGTACATACCATGTGTAAACTGCCCCTGACTTTGTAAGAGCCACAGAAAACTGAGAGCCACATTCCACTTTGACGACTCCGAGGCCGGTGAGCGAGTCAATCTGAAGACAAAAATATAGAATTAAAGAATTCATTAATCTATCGTTTGATGCACCACATCACTCTCAATGCTATCTGATCATACATTTAAACATCTAACTTGTGTTGCTTCCCTCAAATATAATGAGACAAATCTGAGGGTTGAAATGTGAAAACTAAACAATGTTTTTGGCTGTGATGATGCTCTTTTGCTTGACTCGGACGATACAAAAGAACTAAGAAACAAGACAAGTGTATAGTGATTCCTTTGCTGACCTCCAGTACACACCACTGTGTAATTTGACTTACCTTCATAGGGATTTTGCAGCCATCGCTGCCTCCTCGGCCCAATTTGCCGTAGTCCCCATCTCCCCAAGACCAGACCATGTCATCATCAGTTAGACAGAGTGTCTGGGCGTCCCCGCTACCACAGGCTACATCAATGACCCTGTGACCCTGCAGCGCATCCACCTGGATAAACAACAGAGACACAAACACGAGCTTTACCTCACTGTAATTGCTTGGGAAACCTTGTCGGAGTGCTGGCAAGTGGGATCTCTGTCCCAACACTGACGCACAAACATGATTCTCAAACACTTTTTTCATGGTAAGTGCATAACATTTTGGTTTGTGTGACAAAGTGGGTAAAGCGTTGACTGACCAGCTTTGGTTTAAGCTGGTCCTCACTGTCTCCGTGGCCCAGTCGTCCATAGCGACCCTTGCCCCAGGTGAAGAGCTCTCCGCTGGTAGTGATACAGGCGCTGTGTGCTCCGCCGGCAGCGATATCCACCACTTCAACTCCCCTCAGGGACTCAATTACACGAGGACGGTCACAGGGGCTAAAAGCAAGAGGACTCACAGTTACTATCAAAGCACACTTTTATATGGTCTTTGTTCTTATGTGTTACAATGACATGGGTTTATAATATTGTGCGTGCAATGAGCTGAAAATTCAAGGAGCAAAGTGACCAAGTGAGTCTAGACCTTCTGTTCCCATGGCCAAGTTTTCCATCCTCAGCCTCTCCCCATGAGTAGACTTCTCCCTCTGAGGACAGCGCCAGGCAGTGCTTCCCTCCAGAGTTCACAGCCACCTTCCGGATGAACACATGTTGGATGGACTCCAGTAATGTGGGTGTGGAAACAGACTCTGTGCCACCAATACCCAGTCTGCCCCCTGCTCCGTATCCTGTTGCATACAGCTGAGGATTGAGAAAAAAACATTAGTATGACATCATATACATATCCACACTAAGGGTGTACAGTGTTTGATAAAAGGTGACAGTGGGTAATCTTAACAGACCTTTCCATCGGCAGTGACAGCAAACAGAGTCTGCTCCCCCCCAATGAGCTGCACTGGCCTCAGCGTGGCGAGGGCTTCAGTGGGAGTGGGAACTTTGACCTTCGCACCCTCTATGCCCCCAAGCTGCCCTCTGTGGTTGTGGCCCCAGCCGTAGATGGTGCCGCTACCCCCGGCTGAGAGGGTCCAGTCATCTGGTCGCCGGTTCATCCACTGAACAAGCTGCTCATCGTGCTCGCGCTTGAACAAGTCGTGACTCTCGTGCAGGCCGTTCATGCTCTCGTGATCGGCCATAAGCTCACGAATTTTCTTTGTAACCTTCAAAGGGAGATAAATGTATGATGGAAGAAAAGGGATTAAGGCTCAGATCAAAGTGTGATGAAGAACAATGAGGGCTGGCAGAGGCAGCACAGCCTGGCACACCCACCTCATCCAGGAAGGGTCTTGGTTGAGAAGTCCTTTTGTCTAGAGCCACAGCCACTCTGGAGGCAGTGCAGTATCTGCGGAACCAGGCCCACTTATGGGTCTCAGCACAGCAGGGTAAAGTGTCGAGCTCAAGATCACAGGCAAGTGCAACCAAGACCTGGAGAAAATGTTAAAATTAGACTCTAAGAGAAAACAGCATTTCATAATGAATATACACTATATTCTCAACATACGGTGCCGTGTGTGTGAAGACGCAACTATTATCATACCTTGAAAAATGGACTATGAAGCAGCTGCTTCCCTCCCCTGACGATGGGGTCCTCATACTCATACTGCCTCTGCAGAGCCTCAGGCAGACCCTTTACCAGAGCGGCCAGAGCACTGCCTGTGAAAGTCTGCAAGAACATGTTATTTATTAATAAATTATTCTTAAAATTACTGACTTTAATTTTATTAATATTGGTCCTAACATTCTATTGGACGGTTATATAGAATATATATTTATTTATATTATAAGTAATTACACAATGCAAAATAAAGCGATAAATCTCAATATAAATCACATATCAGGAATATGAAAAACGTGAAAAAAAAACAGATTTACTTGAAAGGTACTTATAATAAGATAATCTGGGTATTGCATCAAAAGACATATGCAAGATTCGTACAACTTTCATTATCTAAAACAATAGTACAGATAGGACCAAATATTTTAAAAGTAACCATAACTCAGTCGAGTATTTAGCATCTACGATCTGTGCAGTCAGACTGTGCTCACCATAGAGCGGGCCTCGCCGTCAGTGTCTCCCAGCAGCCTGTTTATGTTGATGGACTGACCGTACTCCGTGGTCAGGAGCTTCCGTAGTCTCTGCAGAGCCCACATCCTGTGTCCAGCAGCTGAATCAAATAAAATACAAAATGATGATATATTTAATTCCTGACACAAATATTTTGACCTTATATTAACTTAAAAATTCTAGTGAATTCTGCGTTTAGTTAAACTTAAATCATGGTGAACAGAGACAATCACACTGTACCGAGTGCACTAAGTTGGGCACAAGCCGCAAGTGAAGCAGCTAAACGAGGCACGATGCTCCTGTTGGAGGCGAAGTTCAGCCTGAAGTCCAGGAGACATGTGACCAAGTCCATGGAGGGGCAGGACAGGATGCAGCGATCAGACAGCAAGTCTTTGGGACCTGAGAGAAGACATTAAAAAAACTAAGGGTCATAACTCTTCAGTGTGTGTATGTGTGGATGTGGTCAGCCAATAACATTTATAACAAAACAGTATATTACATTAGCATTCTGCTGTGTCAACACAGTCTTTGGAAAACTTTAGTCAATCGTGGATCAATCCAGAAACCTAAAAAAATCACCATATCCAGGCTGGATGGTTTCATTGATAGGACTCCAGGTTCAGTTAAGTACTGCCTAATTCCACAGCATCATGTACACTTGTTTATAACAGCCTTCGATGTACTTTGATGAAGATCTGACCATGTTTTAAGAAATATTGCACTTTCTATGCCTCTACATTGTAGTTTGATTTCAGAAACATATGAAGTGAAAAGTGCAAAATCTGGTGTATTTTTTGGCAATACATTATGTATATAATATGCCACTCAGAGTATGTAAACATGTGGTATCAAACCAATGCCACCATGTATGTTGCTCACCAGCAGCAGGCATGATGGGATAGACAGTGAAGCGCCAGCCCCAGCCATTGACAGAGCCATCACTGGTGAATTTCCACTTGAGTTCATCTCCAGGGATCCTTAACTCACTGGACCAGTCTGACCACTCACGACCTGAAACACATGCACAACATGTAACAATGTTAATTTTTGATCCATTGGCTTTACTCGTGTATGATGTCAAATATGTTTCACTGCCTTCCTCTCATCACCTGATCTAACAGAGACAATCCTATTGGCTCCGTCCATGATTGTCAGCGGGTCGTGGCGTCTCTCAGTTGAACACTGTCGGTCAAATTCTATCCTTAGACCCTCAGCGCCTTAAAAACAAGGGGAAAACGGTGTATATTCATTCAACAGAGAAAATAGTTTTGTTCATTCAAGTTAAACATATTTACCAACTTATGTGTTAAACAAATAATCACGCCAGGCTTTCTGTTTACCTGGGATCTTCACAGTGCCGCTTGTAGAGGTGTCATCTGTGTACGGGTGGCTGCTCTCTACAACAACTGGCTGGGAGGACAGACGGCCACTCTGTGAATCCGTGGCAACGTCCTCCAACTCAGTGACGCACAACTCCAGCAGCATGTCAGCAACCTGCACATCATCCAGAGCCAAACATCTGACGTTAACAGCGGAATTCCAATTTATCACAGGCCTGCACACACATGGAGACTTAAACATTACCTGTGGATAAGCTGTGCCCATGCCAGACAGCACAGCAGACAGCACCTCTTTGCCCTTCTCTCCAGAGCGGCATGACACGGCCAGTTTGAGCACGTCCACCATTACTCGTGTGTCATCAGGCACAAGAAGGCTGGTGAACTCGTCCAGGTACTGAGGCTCTGGACCAACCACTTTGCTCTGGCCCTCTGAGTCCTGGAGATGAACACAATGAGTTCAGTATATACTGGAGATGTAATGGTTTCACCAAACAAACATATCGGTTTATCCTTAGTCCGACCGACCTCTTTAGTCTTTGTCATGGTCTCGGCTATGATGCTGGCTGCTCCTGGATCATCAGTGACAGGGATGAAGGGACGTGAGGAGGCGCCAGAGGCAGACGGAGTCACAGCTGATGGGGTGACAGCATCTTCCGAAGAAGGATTCTACAGCCAAAAAAACACACAATTAACCATTACCTCCACCATTGAGATTGTGTCTTCACCCCTGTCCATTTGTTTGCTTGTTGGTTTGTATGTTCGTTTATGAGCAAGATTACCCCAAAACTACAGAATAGATATAATAATGGGTCAAGGAAGAACCCATTCAATTGAGCTGCAGATCCAGATCAGGGGGATCAATTGTTTTCTGTCTTTAACATTGTGAGACATTTTTTATTTATTATTGTTTTTACATTCTCTCAGTTTTCCCAAGGAATAATTCATAGATGGAAAACAAATCCGGTACTTTAAGGGAGCTGATATCAATGAGTGTTTGTAATTTTGTCAAGCTTGATTAAATACTAGGTGACTATTGGGCCTTGGAGGAGGTACAGTATGTGCTCTACTGAGCACCAGCCTAGTTTGTGTAATGGCTTGGCCTTTTTACATAAACCATGTACGTTCCATTCAGACACTTAAAACTATTTAATGGTGCTACATACTGTATATGTTTGTATCAACTTATTGCAGAATTATATTTAAGCTATATTTATTTTAATATTGAGTGCTATATTGAAAGTACTATACTTGGAAGTACTCATTCTCAATAATATATGGTATATCAAATTTATATCCTAATGAGTTTATTATTTATTCCACAATAATTTGTTTGTGTAAAAACAATTTCTACTTCGAACAGATTTAAATTGTACTGTGGTTGACCATGACATAATATAAAATTGATGATATCGGACAGATTTCTTTATTAAGAACCAAGGATTATAACTTTTAACGGTTTAAGGATAAAAACTGAGAAAGTTGTGGTGGAAAAACAGAACTATAACTATGGACAAAGTCCTGTGAGAGTTATGTTATTTCCGAGTTGGACCCAAATACAAATTGCTGATGGTTGTATTTACACACCTGGTCATTATGGATAGTTCAGCACAAAACATAGTGGAGGCAGTAATTTCATGACAAAAACTCATAAAATAAATAAAACAAATGGCATACTAACGACCTTACTGACATTTATAAAGTTTAGTTTTACAGAGACAAAGTTTGGTGTTCCATATTGAAAGCCACACTGTTGTCTTCCTTACCTCGCCCTTCTTGTCCTGCCAGGGATTGGGGCTGATTCGATCGTCAGTATCCGGCGGGATTGGGGGACCTTCATCATCACTCACACTTGATGAGGACGAGGAGTCTGATAGGGGAACAGGTGAGCTGGCGGGACACTCTAATGGCATAATCATGCAGGCTGGCATCAGAGCATCAACTACTGCATCCCTGCAGAAACACACAACACATTCAGTCAACTGTAATACTGACCAACTAAAATGAATGGTACCACTCAACACATTAATTAATTTAGAGGCCTTGCAGAGTATTACCTCACTTTCAATTTGCAAATTAAAGTTATCTTGACCTGGAATTAAAGATTATAATATATTATAATATAGGGCTGCACGATATTCGAAAAACATGCAATATGCAATAACGTTGTTAAATATCGCGATGGGGGTATGACTTGCGATATAAAAATGAATAAACAGTCCCTGGCTACAGACATAAGGACCACGGAAAGATCCACAGCCGGGAGAAGGCGCACAGCCCGGCAGCAGCACCACCAAGTCCAGGGCAGACATCCAGGGAGCCATGCAGCCATGTTTTTCATTTTAATCTTCAGCTGTAGTCATGCACCAGATGCTATGATGATTCCATAATCTAACTAAGCTCCGATAAATGTGCGATCTATATTAACTTCTATATCCTGCATTCTCAGCCAAGGTTTCTCAGACTGCCTCATACTGAATATTTGAAGGAACTGCACTTTAACCATGTTCGTCTTCTGGACCATCAGACGAGGTCTTTCTAAACTCTGTGGTTGAAACTTACCTTGCATACATGATTTGCAGAGCGGAGAGCACATGAGACAGACCCTGCTGTTTGGCCGGGTTTCCATCCAGACTGAGAAGAATCTTGGCCAGCGAGGGTCGATTGGACTTCACGTTGCTCTGACCGCTCATCTTGTTGTTAACCGCTGATGAGTCAATGTCTGATGGGACACCTGTGGTGTACAACACCAAAACAATGAGACACACTTTGGAGGCTCTTTCAAGAAACTCCAGCAGTCATCATTTAGCCCTGCATGTCTTGGCTTGTAGTTCTTGTCTGACCTGTGCCACCTCTTAATCAAAACTGCAACAGACAGTTACAGCAGCAGGTGTTGTCATGTTCACAGCCGCCAACTACAGGCAGGGAGTCATAGCTTCTGTGCTAAATCAGCCACCTAGTGGCACAGAATCTTACAACTGCAGGTTTTTCTGTATGTGGTTCATGTAGAGTGGCTGCCTGTCTGTGCATGTCTGATAATGCTTTTACTTTATCATCTTTATTATCATCTTTAAATTCAGATGGCACAGGCTATAATTTAATTTTAAAAAGCCAATTTAAGAGCAAAAGTCTCACCCAAATAGGAAGCTCCAAGGGAGTCTCTGGCCGTCTGGAAAAGAACGGGCTCGTGAACAGAGGGTGTAGTCACGTCTACCGTGGTCCAGGACACGCTGTGGGAGGAGCCACAGGCGACTCGGGTGATCTTCTGTCCCTCCAGACCCTGAACCAGGGTGGGCTTCCTGTTGACTGTAGTGGTGCCGTTCCCCTGCTGCCCGTGATCATTGTCACCCCACGCATACACCTGACAGAGACACAGAATTCATCACATATGTTTCATTTGGCTCCGAGTTTAGTTTCCAGCACTCTGTTATGATCAAATTAATATTTCCTAGCTTTAGATACATTGGTGAACAGCGGGGGAATGCAGATTGATTGGGCCGACAAACATTTTTTTTGCAGGCAATGCTCCAAGTACAAAATTTAAATAGCCTTGAAAATGTTTAATGCCTCCTCTCATCATTGAGAGTGCAAATATTAACAAATTTGCTCTGAGCGAAGGTGAAATAATCTGTATAACAGCAATGGTCACAGGTGATTGAGGGTAGGTTTATAAACTCCCACTACAGGAGGACAAACGCACAGCTGGACCTGTGCCATGGCTGTAAATGAGTAGAATGCCTGAATGATGTGCTGTCATAACACTGGAGTTAGTGGAGATCAATGCAAACCTGTCCAGTTTCTGTGACAGCTAGGCAATGCAGTGCTCCAACAGCAACATGGACTATCTTTTTGGCTCTCAGTCCTTCGACCATCTGGGGCTTCCGTACATGGACGTCTGTGCCGTGGCCCAATCGGAAATAGTCGCCTTTTCCCCTGATTGGGAACACGAACAGTAAACAGTCAGATGAAAGCCAAAGAGCAGATAATGATTGGTCATGTAATTATATCATTCGTCCATCTTACCAGGTCCACACCACTCCAGATTTGGTGAGAGCCAGGGAGAACTGAGCTCCACATTCTATTTGGCAGACGCCCTGTCCGTTGAGCCTCTCTATGTTCTGTGGGATGTTGCAGCCCTCGCTGCCTCCGCGACCCAGCTTTCCAAAGTCCCCATCACCCCAGGAGAACACCAATCCTGACAGGAATAAAGACAAACATTACCAACCTGAAACACATACGTCCATGTCAAAAGAAAACGTAATTCTAGGGACTGTCTAAGGTGATTTGTGGAGTCTTCGTGTTAATTAAAGACGTGAACATTTCCACTGTGACCTTTTTTCTTTAAATATTCCAACATTGGAGCATTATGATTCCTGATGGTTTACTGCAAGTGAATCCTTGTGGTCCCGATTTGACAACATGATATACAAGCAACACTAGGGCTCTTTAAAACCCAGACTGCACATGATATCTTTAAGTGCATCAACAAAAATACCTTCATCAGTAAGAGCTAGAGTTTGGGCATCCCTGCTCCCACAAGCCACCTGGACAACACGATGTCCAAGAAGCACTTTAACCTAGAGGACGAAGACAGAGCAACCAGGAGTGCATGGTCAATTTAAACACTTCATAGTATACATGATTTTAGAGCAGGAAAAACACACAAAACAGTCTGTCACTGAGTGCAAATATCTGCTGATGTTAGTACAACAGCTATAACAATTAAAGAGCTACATACCAGTTTAGGTCTCAGCTGGGTAGTGTTGTCGCCATGTCCAAGGCGTCCGTATTCCCCCAAACCCCAGCTGTATAACTCCCCACTGGAGGTGATTGCCGCACTGTGAGAGCTGCCACAGGCAATGTCACGGATGCGCTTGGTTTTCAGGGCTTCAATTAACCGAGGTTTGTCACAGTTCCTGATAAGAGAATCATTGTTTTCTTTAAGATGCTGAAGGAAAATTATAAAATATTTCCACTAAGCCGATAATGTTTAAAAGCCTGGAGCAAAGACCTGAAATCGTGGTGAATACCCAAACAGATATAGTAGTGTTTGCTGACTGACACAAATCATCTCTATGGCAGAGCAATGACAAGGATTTCAAAAATGTTACGCTCTGAGAAAGAAAGGGTGTATCTGTAAAGGATTACATACATTCTGCTGAAGTGTCCCAGTTTGCCGTCGTCTCCCTCTCCCCAGGAGAACACCTTCCCGTCCACAGTCAGGGCCATGGCGTGGCGCCCTCCAGAATGCACAGCGACCTTCTTTACCACGTAGTTACTAAGCGCAGTGATCTGTCGGGGGATGGGGATGGTCCCACTGGAGAGACCCAGGCCCAACCTGCCATTAGTGGCCTCTCCACAAGCATAGATCTTCCCTTCGACTGTCACTGCACCATGACAAAGACAGAGTTACTTTACATACACCATACATGCAAGTTACATTACAGTATCCTCCCGTAAATCATTAGACACTAACCTGCAAAGAGGCTTTTTGAACCACCAGCCACTTGTACGACATTGAGACCAGATAGGGTTTCAGAGAATGAAGGAACCTTAATCTGTGAAGAACACACAAAACAGTGATTAGAGAATGTAACAGGCTCCAAGCCTCTGACACAGACCCAGTGATTGACCCTGTGTTCTGTACTTAGGGTTCACTTTTAAAGAACTTTATTAGTGTTTTTTGCAACTTTATAACATTTTAAAAAGGGAAATTCTATTTTCCTTTGGCTAGATTCACCTGCTAGCTAAAGTAATTCTTCATACTTTGTAGGCAATGCCTCTACAGTCAAGACATCACATAAAAAAATACAGAGTTAGAGATATAACTATCAAGCAGCTGTGTAAATATTTTGAATTGTCTGTTAATGAAGCAGAAAAAATCCAATTGTTTGATGAGCAATTATACACCAGACTGAAATTGTGCTGCATGAGTACTTTTAATACAAAGTACTTTGTTATTTTTATAATATGCAGGAAAAGATTTTCTCAATATTTGTATACAGCCCAAGCAGCAAATATTACTGGCACCTTTTTATTAAATTACAAGCAAGTGTCTGAAAAATAACTACAATATGTAAACCCTGAATTAAACAAAGTTTGCATTTATTCTGCTACAAACAGTCTTTCCACTAATTTGGAAAAAGTAAACACAAGCCTTGAACTTGAAATATGATTTCATTATGTTGCAGGTTACACACCTTTGAACCTTTTAGTCCTCCCAGTTGATCCTTATCATTCAGACCCCACACAAACACTTTGGTCCTGATGGTGGCCGCAGATTCCAGTCCTGATGACTTCTTTCGAGCAAGACTAAGAGACAAAACACACAGCGAGAGCATGAATATTAACTTGTGTTATTTCTACTTCATTTTTCTTGTCTTTTTTACACATCCATTAAGGTATTGAGAGCATTCATTCACTATTAAAATATTCATTCTATGGTCGGCTGTACCTCCCGGTGGCGGTTTTGTCATCATCCTCTTCTTCATTGTCAGACGCCAGGAAGGGGACCGTGGCAAGGTCTTCATCCTCCGCTCTGATGCGCCCCACAATGCCAAGTCCGTGAATCTTGCAGTCTATACCAGAGCTGCGGCACTGCTTGATTGCGATCTCCATGTACCTGTGATACTGTTAAAAACATCCTTCGGGTTATCACAACACAAATGAATACTTAAAAAAGCAACCATTAGAAGTTGACGTCAAACTAAACCAACCAACCTCAGTGCAGTCACTCAGCAGGAGGACAGTGGTGTCTGTGGGATTGATGTTGATTGTCTTCAGCTCAATCAAGTTGTTCAAAGAGCTTCCACCTGTATATCAAATCAAATGTACATATGCTGATGAAAAATGTCTCTACTCTATAAAGAAATAAACATCGGTCTCTTTTTAACAATATAACAATCACCATATTGATTATTCAAGGGGAACGAATCAAGGGGCAAACATTAAACCTGCTACATACAACTGTTTGATGGCAAAATACACGCTACATGTGTGAACTGAGGGGCAACAATTAAAAAAATTTACCGACCTGACACCACCACTAGTGAAGGCATGTAGCTGCTGTCTGCGGGGTCCACAGTCATCTTCAGCCTGTGTACAAGTACGTCAGGGAAAAGCTCCAGACGAATCCAGTGCTGCAGAGTGAAGAATGACAAATCCTCTCAGCTGATGCATTACACTTCACTAAAGATGGCTTAATAGCTGTCATACATCTCATTAGCGTATGGAATTCAATCTCTTGCCTTTCCCTGCGAGCCGGAGGACTGCCAGCACTGATCACTGGAGTCAATGAGGCGTGAGGCCTGGTTAACCGAGGAGGAGACGCTGAGGGTCTTGACGGCACGAGACCAATCGTCAATCAGCATCCCGCGCTGGCTGCTGTGATGCTTCTTGAGCTGTTTTCCTGAGCGGCCGCAGAATGCAGGAGACTGGCCTGATGGAAGGGAAGATGAACAGGTTCACACAAATGTACACACACACACACAACACAATATCTGACAGAACATGTGACCAACCAGGCTCGTTGATTCTGCCAAAGGAATGTCTGGTGTTATGTTTGCGAGTCTTGAAGCAGTTTTCACAGAAGTCAAAGTCGTCACAGTTCCTACATTTGAACCTTGGACCATTTATTGGGAACATCTGACAGCCATCACACCTGCAAATAGTGCAGAGATGGCATTGAAACGACATGTTGGGATACAAAGATACTGTAACTGGGTTAGAGAGGAATCTTAAACATATCCTTACCTCACCCCCGGGTGAACACTGGGCACAAGCTCCAGCTCAGACAACAAGCCAGTCCAGTGGGACTGCTGAGAGAAGTCTACTATTACATCCTTTCCATTGGCACTGAAAGCTAAAACAAAATGTTAAGGTATATTAGTAGAGAGGACAGAGGAACATTAAACAAAAAGATTTTTTCATCAGAAGCAGGTTATAAAAACAGTTCAAAATGGATATGATACAAGATTAAGGGCTGCATGTGACAGCTTACCTTTCATCACTCCCACACTCCTATGAGTGACCGAGCCCCATTTGTACTTTGGCGTTGTGACTGTGGGTTTCACCCTCACTTTGTCACCGATTTTTATATGGGATGGAGAAGTTTGTGGTGGGAATCCTGGTAAAGGAAATAATGACCAAAAACAGGTCAAAGGGTTTTAGGGGAAAAAAAGTGGCCAAAGTTTCTCCAGCATGAGTCACTGGTAATTACCAACATCACAGTGAAATCTCAAACTTACCAAGTAGCTCGATGTGGATGTAGCGGACCCAGTACGTTCCTCCTTTCTGTTGCCAGTCACACTGCACGTTTAAGTCATGGAGTCCATCTCGGTCCAGTTTAATCACTTTCCCCACATCTCCATCATACACTTCCTCGTACGTTCGGCAGCACTTCACCATCATCCCCACCTGCACAGAAGTCCGTGATCATTCAGGCTCGTGTCATGTTTCTTTCAACCAGATTCAGGGAAATGCTGCTGCTCTTACCTGAATGTTTTCTCTGATATACACAGCTAAATCATCGCTGTTCTGGAAATCTGATCTCTTCTTAAAGGTCTGGCTTTCAGTCACCACTGCACCTGATGGCTAATGTAAAACACAAGGAATATTACAGCCGCTCATCCATTACAGAGTGAGTTATGGCAGAAATAAAAAACAAAGGAATAAAGTACCACAGAGAAAGTCGGCTCAGCCTCCTCCAGCTCCTCAAGCACCTCCTCATCAGAGTATTCATCTGACACAGTGTCGGCATCTGACAGCTCGGTGACATGAACGTCTGGATGGTCCAGCAGCCAGCTCACCAGAGCCTCCACACCTGATGTACATGCTCCGTTACTCTCAAAAGTATATTTCAAAATGTTACGTTCAAATTTGGAGATTCAAATATAGTACACACAGCTGCTGTTATAGTTAGTCTTAGCTACATTGATAAAGCAAGCAAGCATTCCAACATATTCATTAATTTAGTTTTATGGTAAATGATCATATACCTGGTGCACCAGAGGTACTGCTGGTAGTTCCAGACAGAGACTTCAATGCAAACTCAATATTCTTGCGTGGAAACCCCATTTCCATGAGCTGGAGGACTAAGGGTAATGGAGGGACAGGGGACGTCTTCTGTTTCTTCTGTTTAGGTGGTCTGACATGTTGTATGGTGACAGGTGTGGTGGCCTCACTGGAGCTGCTCTCTTCAAACAGGGGAGAAGATGGGTGGGCTGATTCCACAGCCAGGTACTGACACACTGCCAGAGCCGCTGCCTATTGGTCCAGAGATACAAAGATAAACTGAGGTCAAACTAAACAGAGCAGCTGAACCATTCTGCTGGTATCACTTAGACCAGGTTGCAACAGAGAGGTCTATTGACTCACCTCCATCTCTTGTCTGTCAAAAATGGCTTTCATGGGGGAGGGCTGAGTGGCAGCGGACAGGAGCTGCTGCAGGAGGATCAGTGGAGGCAGTGGACCCTCAGGAGACAAGTCTCCCACATCAGGAGATGACACCACTGGATCTTCTGCAAACAAAAATAAGTGACGGGGAGTGTTGAGACATCAAAATCAAATTTTGAATTTTTAACCAAGGTACATACGATCTGTAAGTATAAAATGTTTGTTAAAACTGTGCACTGCAACTTAGTTTGCATCCACCCACATCTCTTATAATCTCAGGAAAACTTCCACAGTGTGCTAGGTAAACAGGCTGGCTAATCAGACACTGCTGAATTTGTCCTCCCACACAGGAGCTGTGTTTTCTCAAAAAGATTCACTAATTGTGCAAGTCCACCCACTGGGTGCTATGATAGAAACCCCAAAGCAGGAGAGTACAGATTACATTTTCTATTTCAACCACTGATGGTTTTTCCTAAGATTACTGAACTGGGAAAACCATTTATGGAAGTAAATCTAAAGTACATTAAATAGGAAGACACACAACAAATGACTACTTAAGACCCGAAGAAACATATAAGTAGTGTATCAACTTATTTCCTTTGCTTAAATGACTGATGTCTCACCACTGGGGTTGGGTCCAATGTCCAGGACTGCCGGCTGAGACAGGATCTGTCTAAGTTTGTCCTGATGAGAGAGCAGGGCCCGCGCTGCTTTCAATATATACAGCCTCAGCTGCTGACAGCGTAGTAAGTGGATGTCCACCTGGTCAGCTGGAGACATAATAGAATTAATATAACTCACCTGACACGACAGTAAGACACTTAACACTAAATAAAAAACATCTTCCATAGCTTGGAACCTTTTGTTATGGTCATTATTTGAGAGAGAATGAGACAAGCAATCATTTATCTCAAAGCCTCATCCATTGACTGAACAATAATTTGAATACAGTTAATAATGTTTTCATTTTATGAGCCAGATATGAGAATATTAAGTTGACAAGATTTGTGTTGTGTCCCCGAGCAGTCTCGGTACCTGTCAGTCCTCGGCTAAGGGATTTCTTCATGCGCTGTTTCTCCAGTTTGCTTCCAGCCAGGCTGACCAGCTGAGCCCAGACTGCTAACATGGGCTCAGTGAAGGGCAGGTTCTGCACACTGAAGGATACTGCATGTAGCTGAGGAAAACAACCATTAAATAAAGTCAGTAATTGACTGTGAAAGTAATACTAATGTGTGAGTTGTATGTGCTGAATGAGCCTCTAAACATCATACCGGTCTGAGATGACTGAGCAAGCAAACCCTACAGGTCCTCATCTCATGAAACTGCACAGTGATTCGTCCTTTAGGGGTGATGCGTGTGACTGTTCCTTCTCCGTACTCCTCGTGAATGACCTGGCCGCCAAGCCTGAGGCGCCCATCAATTCCTCCAATCACTGACAGCACGGCCATCAGACTGCCCACTCTGGGACCCTCCGAATCAGGAAAATATTCCTCCAGGAAACACTGAAATAAGGATACGAGCAGATTGTGCTCAAAAATCTGAATTTATAATTAAAGTCACAATCAAAGTATTGCTGAGGTTTGATGCTTTAACACAGACATTTATAAAAGGAAGAATTCTTACTGCCTCAGATTGGCATCCTGCTATAACATCTCCGATGGCACTGAGCTGAGCGTTGATGTAATCATTGATCAGACTGGTCCACTGGCCTAGAGAGTGCAGCGTACGCAGGACAGCCACAATCTCCTCAGCCAGGGTACTGCTGTGAGTGGCTGTAAGAGATGCCTGAGGGCGGGACCTCCTCCTTCGCAGGGAACCTTCTGTGAGGAGGAAGTAGCGACTTTAAAAGACATATTACAGCAATAATATTAATTTTCCCCTGCAAGCCTGAATCAATGCTGCACCTCTCAGAAGTGGCAGGTCTGACGAGCAGGTGCTCAGTAAAGTTCCCAAGAATGTGAACAACTTCTCCACCAGGAACCTCATGTCCTGAGAGCGCTCCATCTTGTCCCATGAGGGCAGGACTGCCTGCAGGAGACGTAGTGCAAGGATCTGGAGAGATGCAAGATGCATGAGACAAAGGGGTGTCAACTCTAGAATAATAATAATGTTTATTTTTGCACAACTACCTGAATCCTAACTTGATTGCATGCTCTCCATTTCAGTAACTCAAATAGAACACCAATATCAGGAGATGTATGAATAAACCTCTTCCAACAATATTCAACTTAGCATAGGGCTCTTTTATGTCATCTCTACTCCACATTTGGACTGCAGAATCTATATCATAAACTCCTTCCACACAATTACAGTAACCCACCTGTCTCTGCAGAGTAACGGCATTGTAGGACTGGTGTCCCTCAACGATTCGGATGAGCAGGTTGATCCATGCAGAGGTGCTGAGCGTGCTGCAAATCTGGGGCATTACAGCAATGCTGCGTATAAAGCCCAGTGTGCACCAGCTTCTGTGCTGCTCCCGAGACACCAACCTGTGGGAGTGACAGCCTGAACACAAATGTAAGTCAAGTTAGAATAAGAGCATAAAAAATAAGTTATTCTTTGAAAAGCTGTTTACCAACATAGTGGTTCAGATACCTGATTTGTCATTAGCTCCACTTTCCACAAGCATCCTCAGCAGCCCACACAGGGTGCGTGTGGCATCCTTCTGCAGCACCTCTGCGTAGATCCCAGCTGAAAGAGACAGTGACTTCAGCAGGTTGACAGTGCTGGTCAGCATCATAGCTGTCGGGTGGCTGCTCTTCTCCATCAGTTCCCCTTCTGTAAAAAAGAGCAGATGTTAGAGATGAGGGGTTGAAGCTCTCATCTGGTTTGTAGTTATGTTCCTTACTGAGACAGTGATATTAAAATTACCTGTGTCATCCTCTGTATCTGAGTCCTCGGTGGGGGGCTGGGCAGCAGGTGGTGGCTCTGCCAGTTTAAGATCATACTTGCCCTCTTTGCCCATTCTGTAGGAGTTGGTGCTGCTTGTGTCCCACTGGACCCTGATCCAGCCATCTTCACCCAGCTCTCCGATGACCCTGCCCAGACCTGGTGCTGGACCGTCCTGGACAAAGCATGCATGGTGTCAAGTACTGAACAGCAGGGCCTTTCTTACCCGTTTTAGCTCCAACAAAGCATTCCTTCAGCTATCTAAATGACTATAAAATAGTTTCAGGTACCTGGTCTCCCCATTTCCAGTCCACTCCCCTCATAACCCTGGTGCCTATCTTCATCATGGCAGCCAGCTCTGGGCCAGAGGCAGGAAGAGGGGTAGGGGTAGCCTCCTTTCTGGACTCCTCCAGTACTGTGGCAGAGCCTCCGTGTACACATAAACTCAGATCGTCCTCACTGCTGTCTGTGCTGGGTCCTGGAAACACAAGAATAAAAAAGACATCAAACACCTGCAACCATAAAGTTGGACAGGTGCACTATGCATCTGCTCTGGCTCAACTGAGTGTGGATTATTTAACTTGAACAGTACTCACCTATGAGCCTAAGGATGCTCTGGGTGAGAGCAAGTATGCCAGAATTTAGCAAGAGACTGAGGCTGTTGGAGCCGTGTTTGAGAGAAAGCATGTGTATCATGGACAGAAGGAAGCGGGCTTGTGGAATGGTGCCGAGACTTGGTCCCGCTGGGTTTTCATTGGTGATAGTCTGCAGAGGAACAGGCTGCACACCTGGTTACGGGACAAACAGGTGGTCAATACATTGCTTGTAAATATTATATCATACAAATAGTAGTTAATATTTAGGAAAATAAACTGTCAAATTCCCCCGACTCACCGAGCTCTTTGAAACGGGCGCTAGCCTCAAGCAGGATGTTGCGTACGTTGTGAATGGCCCAGGAATACAACTTGCCAAAGGTCACCTCCAAAAGCATGCGGTTGAAGGGAGGGATCAGATCCACGTCCTTCAGGCAGTCAGACAGGGCCTCTCTGAAGAGGAAAGTTGAAACCGCAACATGGTCAGAAACAGGGCCGGGTCTAGACAGGCATGTATGAGGGGGCAGCCACAAATCTTGAGGGGGCATTGTGCTTTATTATATTATTATTATTATAAATTGGGATTTAGTTTGAGGGGGCACAACATTTATTTGAGGGGGCCAGGCCCCCTCTTGCCCCTGCCTAGACCCGGCCCTGGTCAGAAATCAAATAAATAAATAACGTGGTCACTTTTTATTCACAATTTGAACATTTAATCGTACATGGGGGGGGAAACTATGTATTTAAACTGTCGGAAGACCTGTTAGAAAAAACAAAATCCATTCTAGAAGCACATCAGCCTGTTTGAAGTAGTTTGTCTCCTGATCCAGCGATCACTGCTAGCTTGACCTACAACACGCCCTCTTGAGCCATCAGTCAATTAAGTCCTTAATGTTACTTTGTTGCGTAAGCAAGCAAAGGCGTCCTGAGCGGACAAGGATGTCCCTAGGCTTATGAGAATACAGACGAGCTGAGCAATGTCAAAAGTCAACCCTGTCTGACTGCATGAAGTGACATTGTTTCACCCGTAACTCCCCAATGAGAGGGGTGGTGTTGCCGTGTAGACGGCTCCGATGCTCTCTCTGTGTATTTTTAAAAGATGCTCGAGGCTTGGATAAATATTGTCCATGTTTAGTTTCTAAATGGCAGCGGCGCACTTAACATGGTCTCTGGGTCTCGTTAGCTAGCATCTCAGCGCACAGCACAGTCTTTTATGCAAGTCCTCCTTTCAGTATTGAATGATTCAGTTTGACTTTGTGATTCCCCTTCGTCATTAGCAGCTCTCCTCTGCTCCATTTTTGCTCGACACAGCACACAACAGAGTTCTCCCTCACCTATGATTCCCCGCTAATGTTGCGTTCAAGTGTTAATGGGACGGTCAGCAAAAATAATGACACCTGCTATATAGGTCAGATAAAATAAGAACAACGTGGAACTGTCTTTGTTTCATTAACTGTGACGATTATTCATTTTTTTAAATCAATCATAATTTGTTGTGGTAATCAACGCTTACTTACAAATCTGAAACTTTTTTATCTATTTATTATCTGATGACCTCTCACCGCCCACCTGCAGTTTGGGAATGACTTCTCTACAGGATTAGGGGAAATAACTTTATTTATTATTATAGATCTAAAACTGCAGACTCACCCGATGTTGGTCCCTTCTGGTATGACCCTCTGCCAACCACAGAGCATTGCATATTGCACCGATGGCAGTAGGAAGCTTTTGGAGGCCAACTTCAGCATGGTGTCGATGCCCTCAAGCCTCACCTCAGCCCTCTCCAGCTGTGACGAGATGGAGGTAACACAGTGGTTATGTTTTGACTTTTCTTGTTTTACAGACAGACAGTGAAGTTACCTCCTTTCATAAACTGTCACCTGTTTTAGAAGGCACTTCCTCATCTTTTCTACATCCAGAGGCTCTTCTTTCAGTACAAACTCCACTATTGTTGACATAAGGCTGGACTTGGAGAAGACCCCCACAACACTGTGTTTCAGCCACCGGTACTTCTGGACATGGGCCACGGTGTTTAAAATCGGCTGCCATTTGTCTTGCTGTAAAAATTATAAAAGATACAGGAGTGTCAGTTTGCACTGTAAACAACTGTTAATGCTAACAAAAACAGCAACAAGCAAGCCATGGTAATGTAACATAAGAATTAGTTTTGATAAACATGTGTTGTGTGTTTTTTCTTCAACCTGGTCAAATCTTGTAAAAGTATAGCTCAATCAAATAACCTTGGATGTCTTGCTAGCGGGTGATTTTCTATCCGCAGTTGTGGGGCTAATGTTAACATCAAGTTCTTCTTCATTGGTCCCTTCATTTTCCAGCTTTGGCTCTTCAATGTCAGCAGACTCTGACTTCTTTGGCACTAAAACAATAGAATAGATTTAGTTCAGAAAATGTTTATATGTTTGAATATCGCAAAACTTTCATCACTTTGTTGTGGTCCCCACCTCTTTTTTTCCTTCGGTCCCTGATTAGTTTCTGGGTGATCCTCCTCCAGCGGGGCTGAGAGCTCAGCTGCTTCAGTTTGGACACTATGGACAGGTCGCTGCTTACGGCTGGACGCAGCTCATTAAAGAGGAACCGCAGACGCTCAATGACAGGGGCACACACCTCTTTGTATGAGCGTCCTTGCTCCTGATGGGTCTAAAATAATAGGATTGAAGCCAACATGTCATTTAAACCCTGTTATTCATCTCTTCTGTGTACCACAAGTAACAAGCAGAATACTTGATGAGTATTACATTATCATGAAGCAGGAATCATACCTTGATTAAAGAACACTTTGCCTGGTAGACCATGCGGCACACATCAATCACAGATTTAGGGAGGGACCTCTGTTTCCCTTGGTCCACTCCCAAGGCACATTGACTGACAAGGGAAAGAGCAATGTGACCTGTGACAGGAGGAGATTTTTGGTTAAATTGCTGTAACAAATAATTGTACTGGAGATTGTGCAGTTGCAGAAAGGAAAGACGAAACTAAAAAATGTAAATAAGAACAATAATAATAACATTTCAGCGAATACAAAAGAACATTTAATTGCTCCTCAAAACTCAAAGTCCAGTTGCTAGGCTACCGAGGTCTTGATGTTTGAGCAGGCAGCAGAGCAGCAGGCGGCCAACTTCCTCCACAGGGTGTTCCAGGGGGAAGGTGATGGGTGTTATAAGATGGTACTGCTTACAGCAACGTTCAATTTGGCATAGGAAGTCCTATAATGTCACAAACAAAAAGAGAAGATGAAAGCATGACTCCATCCTTTGGCTTCATGCTCACGGTTTAATTTGTCTCGTGCTTGTACCTTCACAGTGTGGTCCTGAGTGGTGTTGTCAGCGATGGCCTGCAGGAAAGGCTGCGCATGGTCACTGAGGGTTATTCTTCGGGAGTAGAGTTTGGCTTTGTCTGGAGTGGTTGTTCCGAGGGAGGTGCAGTGGTCTTCATCCTTCTCTTCATTGTAGTTATAATGGATCTGACTGGTTTGGAGACCCCCAGAGAAAATGGAGGACTGGAGCCATTCTGTGCAAATAGATGAAGAGTTTGAGTTTAAATTAAATGCAGATTTTTCAAATGCAGACCAGCATCTGAATTTTCAAACAAGGTTGGTTTAAAAATCATGAAACCCACTGGCACATTCAATCTCAATGGGGGACAGGGGAGTGCTCTTGGCCAGGTAGGAGGCGTGGAGTCCCAGTAGCAGTCCCAGGTTCCTCTCTGTGTCAATAAGAGGGGAGGACAGACTGCTGAGGTCTGGAGTGGTGACCGTCTCCTGGTTAGGCTGTAAATGATCAAATATAATAAGATTAGAACCAGTGATAAAGTAAGAATTTACAATGTAGGAAAAACTTATACATTGGGCTAGCTGGTACCTCCATATACTGGCCAACGCAAAAGGCCTGCATCGACTCTCTGGTGTCTTCAAACTGCAGAGCAGCTTCCAAAGCAACCACAGGGTCCTCTCCTGCAAACTGAGCTGTGAAAGATACGACAAGATAAAACTTATTTATACAATCTGTAAATATTCCTGGAATTTGACACAATAAAGGTATATTTTTATCATTACCCAGGATACTGTTTCCTGTTAACGACTGGGACTGAGCCTGGAAGTCCTTGATGTCATAGACCTTTCCATCTATTACTGTCCAGAAACCACCGTCTTTGTTGTGATTCTCCAGGTCAGCCTTGCGAATGAGGGAAACTTCTTCATTGTTCTTGGAACTTTGACCTGTGAAGAAGGACCCTGCCACAGCAGAATAAGAGCTAGTTACGCTCAAATAGTAAAAGTGTGAATTACCTTCAAATTTACAATCTTGATTCTAATAAATCCACTTCAGGGACATGTTAGATAAGCCATTTATACAGGGAGAAAATGCGGAAGATCTCGGGGTTCAGTGCATGTCCAAGCAGCTATACTGTGAGTGTTTTACCCATAATGCCTGGCCATGCCAGATCCTCATTATCATCCCTCTCATGTCCTGGAGCCAGGTGATTGAAACGGTCGAGGTGCTCAAGGAGTCCAGCAAGGAGAGGGATAGAACCAGTCTCCTGCATCAGACCTGCATCAATGGTGAGGAGGAGGACGATGGACACCACCAACTCAGGCAGAAGGACCCCTACAAGTAAAAAGACAGAAAGCCATCTATTAGAGTCGAACAAGCATTTAAAAGATGTAATTATCATCCTGCACACACATTTCTGCAAGAGGAAATTACCAGTTAGATCTCCTTCAATAACACGAGAGACTTCAGCAAAGTGGCGGCGACCAGTAGAGGCAATACTTGTCGCCACTGGGAGGATGTCTCCAATGTGCGTACATAAAAGAGCTATGTATTTCTTTAACAGGGAACCAACACCGAGAAGCTCTGGATCTGCAAAAACAGAGGAATCAAATGTTTCTTATATGAAACCTTTTTTAAACCAGGATGAGTAGAGAAAGCATTTGAGTAGAAAGAATGACTCACTGTATCCATTCACATTCTCTGTGCCACTGACTCCCAGGTAGAGTTTGCTAACAAGCAGCCTCTGGAAGCGCAGCAGCAGGTCGAGAGATGCAGAGCGTTCCTTGCTGACATGCTCTGCCTCTAAATAGTTGGATATGCGGCAAGCAACATCCTTCAACCTTGCGATGGTCTGGGAAGCAATGTTCCTGGAGAAACGAAAATGTAAATCTGTTGGATGGCAGTGAGAGGTTATGCTGTACAGTCTACACTATAAATTCAGGCAAAGTGAACGCACCTCAACAGCTGCTGTACAAGTTGCACGAGAGGCAGGCTTTGTTTCCCTGCTGACTCGTAAATGCCCGTGTTGATGAGGTCTTTGTCCAGCATGGTGCGACAACGATGCATGGTGGAGGCATTGGCCTCCTGCTCATCGATCTCCTTCTCTTTCTGAGCCTCCTTCTTGGCTTCAATATCCTGTCATGAAAAAAATTTGATGTCATTAACTTTACAACAAGTCTATTGTAGCTCTGTTTTGAATACACCAAATAGCTGACCTTGAAAAATAACCTTGAAACCTAGCTTTTGAGGTCTTTCATATTCAATCAGCCTCTCAGGCCAAAGGCAAATCTTCGTCTACATTTTGTAAAAGAGTAGAGTGATAACACACACAGACCTGTATCTCAGCAGTGATGGCTGCATTCAGTGCAGATTCCAACCCTCCATCAGCCATTAAGCTGCTGACCAGCAGGTCGATCATGAAGCGACGTCCCGCACTCACACTCATCTCATTTCCAGATGCTGAAATAAACACATAAAACTTCAATCCACCCAGCCCTATCTCGTCTTCTGTGCACATGAAAATTAACAAAATTTACGAACTACCAGGTGTTTCATCAGTATTAGCAAATGTTGTGATTTTCACTCACCAGCATTAGGCAGAAGTGAGGATAATGCCCTCGCTCTTTCCTCTGCAGTGGGCAGCAGCACTGACCAGCCACTTTGGAGGACAGCTTGGGCAGCTGCTTGCACTGTGTTGAGCACCCCAGCATTGCTAGCTAATACTACCACTGTTTGTTTCAGGTTGTTGAGCAGCACACTGCCAAGCCCTAATCCCAACTCCTCTGGATTTACCTGGTTACTGATGGCGGCATGGAGCTATGGACAGAGAGGGAAGATTTCAGAAGGGTCATCTGCTGTTGTTTTTATGAAAAACTGAGAAGTTACAAATAACGAGGCAGAGTACTGTGGTTAACTCTGCGTTAGAGAAGGGTCCGATCTGTTGATAGACCACTGCCTACCTGGAGCCTGAGCAGGTTGAGTGTCGCTACTACCATACACTCCTTCTCCTGCGGGGGAGGCCAGTCTGAGCTGCCATCCATTCCCTCGCTGACCTGCCTCAGGAGCAGGTCCAGCTGCTCAAAGGACATGGGACATACGTCCACTACGAAGGGCACACGCTGCCCAACAGACCACTCTGAGCATGAGGACCAGGCAAAGCTCTGAAAACAAACAAATACTCGGTGTTGAATCTATCTACACTCATTATAGCTATTGGAAAGACAGTCCTGTATATTACCTGTCCTGGGCCACAGGAGATCCCCACAATTTGTTTGGAGTTGAGCCCTGGCAGGGCCTTGGGCTGCTTCTTGTTAGAAAAGAGTGTATCAAAGTGCTGAAGTTTATCGTTGCTGCCCCAACTGTGCACCTCTCCATCGTCTGTCAGGGCTAAGCAGTGGGTAGATCCCACGGCAACATCCACAACTTTCTTCCCTGATTGCATACAAAAAAGACAGAAATCAGTATTTGCATTTTAAAAGCTACTGACGATTTTCATTTTATAGGCAACTCACCCTCTAAACTGTCGAGTAACTTTGGATAGCGGACGTGCTCATCAGTGCCATGACCGAGCCGTTGATTGTCTCCTTTTCCCCAGGTGTACACTTGGCCATCTTTGGTGAGGGCCACTGAAAACTGGCTGCCGCAGCACACCTTCACTATGTCCAGGTCCTGAAGCTTCTCCACAAGTTTGGGCGTCTTGCAGCCGTCACTGCCTCCTCGGCCCAGTTTGCCGTAGTCTCCATCCCCCCAGGACCAAACCTGACCTATGGGGGAAAAAGAAGTAAGTGAATTAGAAACAATACTGTAATAGTTTGGGTAATGATGAAGGTTTCTATGGTGAGAGGTCCAGCCAACAACCACTATTCTTACCATTTTCTGTCACAGCGAGTGTTTGTGCATCACCACTTCCACATGAGACATCCATCACCTTCAGTCCCTTCAGTGCTGTCACCAGCATGGGCGTAGTCTGATCCTCGCTAGAGCCTAAAATCCGATCAAATGACGGACACATTTTCATAGATTGAACACACACACCAACAAGAATTACACCAAAGCAAGGCAGTGTACTGCAGGTTCAGTGGAGATGGAGCTCACCGTGGCCCAGTCGACCATAGTTCCCTCTGCCCCACGTGTAGAGCTCGCCATCAGCCGTGACGGCAGCGCTGTATGTGCTTCCGCAAGCAATATGGACCACGTGCTTTCCTGTCTGCTTCCCATTGAAGGCTGTGATCACTGCAGGCTCTTCAAGATACCTGATAAGAGACAGAGAGGATAGAGCACTGAAATACTATTCCCAAATTGTTTTAATAATTTTGGCGGAAAACAGTAGGCCTTTAGGTAACCTTCATTTTGGTGAACGGTTTATATTTTTAGGAATTATTAATAACACAAATTCTATTTATAGAACTGTCACTTTTTGATGTTGTCTAAAACAGAGATATTCAGGTCAGCTCAGCTCTTTTGATCTATAAAGCATAAAGCATTGATACGAATGTCCTAGATTTGGGAAATAATGCAATCTATGTTTTCACCATCTGGTTGATCAGAAATGTAATGGAGCTAAATCTGCTTTTTGTGAATGTCACTTACAAAGTCCTGTATCAAAGAACCTATTTCAAATTCATTCTCTCTCTCTCTCTCTCTCTCTAATTATTTTATATTATGTGACAAGGGGGGGAACATCAAACTGGATGACCTCTGAGGAATTGAAATATCAACCAGGGTATTCTCATGTAACTTACGTTGTGTCTCCATGTCCAAGGCGGCCACCATCACCGCAGCCCCAGGAGAACACCTCCCCATTGGCTGACAGGGCCAAGTAGTGCTGCCCGTCAGGATGAGCTGCGAGCTTCACAATCTTTCTGGAGCTCAGAAAGTGCATCAGAATAGGAGCCTGCAACATAATCATTTAGTGACTTCTATAGCAGAATAAAGGATGTTTATTAGGCAGGTGTAGATTGCTTGACAGAAAATAGCTGCATTACACAACTGACCAGGGTTGTGCTCTTGTAGTTCTGAGTGTAGACAGCACTGCTGCGGGACAGGATGAGAAAGCCCTTCTCTGAACAGACAATTTGTGTGACTCCGAGGCTGGACAGGGCTTTGCACTGAATGGGTCCACTGAGATTGGGATAAAGCTTCCACCCCAACAGGCCCCATGAAATCACCTCCTGTAAGGATCCCTGGAAGAAACAAAGTCAGATAAGGACATAAAAGTCAGTCACATGATTGTTTGCTGTGACTTCTCCTCTAGCAAAAACACATGACCATGAAAATTTAATTTGTTATGCCATACAAGTGTTGATTTTATATGGTTAGGTGTTTTACATAACCATCACATTCGATTAACTGCTGTTCCTACTTTTTCCCACAAAAGGATTCTAACTTGGGTTAAGTCTGAGGGTGACCATGTTTATCCCACCATAATAATACCAGTTAATAGGTAGCACATCACAGACATACAGTAACTAGCACAAATATCATTAAACAATCATGAAATTCCAGAAGTAGCATAACATGCCATAACAAAAAGTGACAAATCTGTTAAATTTTGCCACTAAATAAAAAGAGTCTTCACCTTGTGTGACGTGGGAGAATTGCACTGTGGAGGGCTGCAAGGAGAAGCCAAGCGATCCAGGTGGGCCATGATCACAACAGCTGTTTGGCGAAGGTCAATGGCTAAGTCGTTGTCCTGAGGCAAGGTCAAGTAGCGCAGGAAACTCTCATTTGGACTCAAAGGTGCTGTCAGGATCTGGAAATCACAGAAATTAACCACAGAGAACTAATTAGATTTTTTTCTCAATCAGGAATAGGGGGACAGAGATCCATGTATTTTTAAAAAGGGTGAAGCAAGACCCTAGCTAAGCAACACACCCCAAACATTGTGTTTGAAAGGATTCTTGTTTTCTCGTTGTCTTATTTTAAACGTTTACAGAAAAGGGACACTGTTCCATTTCCAATATTTATTTGGTATAGATCTGAACTGCTAGTGAGATATAGTGGAAGTTGTCACCTCAGCTTCCTCTTCAGGAATGGGCTCTTCCTTGCTGGTGTGTATGTTCTGAAAGCGCTGCAGGAGGGGTAGTAGAGGAGCGCTGGTTCCCTGGGTGGAGCGCTCGTTGTCCATCTCTCTTGTGCCACTTTCCCACAGACGCAGCAGTAACAGAATAGCAGACAACAGCTGACTGGAAAAACATGAAGATGAGAGGGCAAGGTTAGCAGTGAAGAAGAACAAGTGTATTTCAACTGCTGTGTGATAAACAGGATAGCAAATAAACAGTCATGGAGAGTGTGTGGTTACCTGAGAGTTCCCCTTTGCACAGCCAGCTCCAGCAGGATGGCCAGGACTAGGTGCTGGTCCTGTAGAGGAATGTTGCCTTTGGTGGCGGCACTTCCATGTACGTCACTAGTCCCAAAAAGAGACAAGCATTGGGAATCATCAAGATGATCATATATATAGACATTTTTTTTGTACTGCCACGGTGTAGAATGTTTTTCCTGACACTCATAACAACATCAGTGATACTGATCACACCAGACATTGCAGAAGTAAAGGCTTGTGTTGCATGCAGTGTTTCCCATAACTCCCATACCTAGACTGTGTCGGCTCACTCATATTAACTTGATCTCCAACTTGGTGTTATTGTAGATTTCTATTTTGTTTTGAACACATCTGAGCAGAGAAACTGCTGCTGCGATGTTCATGTGTGAAAGACGAACTCCGGAGGAAGTCCAGATCTCATTCTGCAGATATACTCCAGAATTAATGTTTGAAAACGGCTAAACTAAATATTGATATCTTGAATTTGACAAATTATATTTTTTTTCAAATTAATTAATTTTAGAGGTTTTAGATGTTGTATATTTGTCTGATCACTATGTTCCACTGGTTAGGACATCAACCCTAGAAAAAACAAACCTGAGGAACTTGGTGGCTCTCTCAACAACCTCCAGCCACACTGATGACACAGTTCCCTCATCAAACAGTGTGGCCTCTGGCAGAGCTCGCAGGGCATCCAGAGACTCCTGGAGAAGCTCACTGCAAAGATCTGCATCATCTCCTGAAACAAAGCACATATGTTTTCCATTTAATAAATTGAATGTAGCCTTTATATGCTGAGCAACATAAAGGTTACCCTGAGATATTAACATAATAAACAGTTTAACAGACCTAGTTACCGCACAAATGTGGAATTTATAGCATTTTGGATGAATATATTCCTAAATCTAAAATTGAACAGCAGTTAATGCACATAAGCATATAATGACACATACATTGCAAACTGACCACAACTTGGTCCAAAACCGATTTCCTTAGTATTTAGGGAAATTGTATAGGATAACTATTTTTAAATCACTTGTTCAATCTGAGATACTCGCTGAATGTGAGTCCATTCCATCCTGCATGAACTTATGGGATAAAACCTTCAAGCAGCAAATTTCACCAGCAACCGATCAAATTGACTGTTTCTGGTCTTGCCTGTTACAGTCCCACTAAAAATCTCTTTATATCTCCCCAGCTCAGCAGGTGAGTGAAAGAGCACATTGTTACACTTCTGTTGTTCTTACAGTGTATTCCAGGAACACAGCTAGACTGAGGATGAGAGGCTTAGGAGTGAGTGTGTGTGCACGCACTGCTCATATTACAGGAAGGTTACAGAGAAGAGGCCGGCTCTTTGTTCCAACCCAGTCCCTGTAGATAGGCGGCTCTCAACCTCACATCAGTGCATGATTAAAAAAAAAACAGCATCCGTACTTGCAAAGCTGACAATGAAGAACTTTTAAAAAAACACAGCCTCTGCAGAAGCTGTTAATTATTTGATCTGATCAGAATACGTCATGGTCTGAAGTGTTGTTGCGCTGGACTGTTTTACTAGAAAACATTATGTTAAACTACATTGAAGGTTCAGTGTGTAGAATTTAGTGACACTATATATGGTGTGATTGCATGTTGCAACTGAATACCCCTCAACTCCCCCTCCTGTTCCAAACATCAACAAAGAGCCTTCAGTTGGCCTCAAAACTCAAAAGGTGTTTAGTTTGTCCAGCCTCGGCTACTGTAAAAAACATGGCGGCCTCCGTAGAGAGGACCTGCTCCTGATGTAAATATACAGTTATATACATTTAAATATAAAAGACCCATTCTAGGTTAAAGACAATTAAGAAGAAACACACTTGTGAAAACATCACTGGATTTATAATATATTTAATTTCTGCCAATAGATCCCTTTCACCTAAAATATCTTACACACTGCACCTTTAAGTTAATTCTGAAATGAAAAGTGTATACATTTTTAAATACCTATGAAAAACCAATTCTATCCACCTTTTTTATTTTCAGCTGCATGAAGTTCCAGCTGCATGAAGATTCAGAGCTACATGTAACCAAATGATAATTTTCAGGTTAAATAAATTCACATCACAGAGCGTTGTTTTTCCAACATGACACCCAGGCTCAGTCCTGCATTAACTCCTGCAGTCCTTCAAGTCGTGGACACCACCAACCCAACATATTTTGCAATGCGATATTTTTAGCACTAGCAGTAGCTAAAAACATTGCATTGCGAAATATGTTACTTAAAACAGAGCATTGCGAAATATGTTGGGTTCATGATGTCCAAGAGTTCATTTCTACGGGCAGCTTGTAAAATGGTGCAACACATTCATCAACAGCTGTTGAGCAAATATCCATTACTATGGCAGCAGTCATCACTGCTAAGGGGCCAAAGGCCTTCACTGTTATTGTATTGTCACATTCTTACCTGATCTCCAGGCCCGACGCAGGAAGGCAAAAGCAAAAGAGAGAGCTGCCCTGGAGCCGACTCTGGCCAAACCTTCAACGCCCTTACTGACCGGTCGAGAGCTGAAATAACAACGTCAACAACAATGGGATCATCTCATATTGTGTCAATTCTTCAGTGACATTCAAAGTATATTAAATGCTGTTATACTCGTTCATATATGAACAAGTGTGGAACACAGTAGAACACTAGACAACAAGGAAGTGCTACATATAGTATATTATACACACAAGATACAAATGCTAAAGAGGAAACATGGATTTGAGATTTACAGCTGTATGCCTCCGCCAAACAGTCAAGTTGCAGTTTGAGCTACATTTAATACAGCTACATTAGTACAGTATAGCTGCTTTCAGACATGGACTTTACTTCGGTCCGATCACATTGTGTGTGTGTGTGTGAGAGTGTGTGTGAGTGTGTGAGTGTGTGTGTGTGTGTGTGTGTGTGTGTGTGTGTGTGTGTGTGTGTGTGTGTGTGTGTGTGTGTGTGTGTGTGTGTGTGTGTGTGTGTGTGTGTGTGTGTGTGTGTGTGTGTGTGTGTGTGTGTGTGTGTGCGAGACTGAGTGAGTGAGAGTGAGTGTGAATGGCTGATGCATGCGTTGCTATGAAGAAAGATTTAACTCAGTAATAAAAGTATCGATCATTATGTGATGATTAGTGTTGATATTGAAGCGGCAAACAAATCAACTTTTAAAATGTAGCGAGTCAGAGACGTCAGCAGAGAGAGAGACACAGAAACACACACACGCACGCACACACGTTACTTTTCCCTCAGGTTCTAGGATCATAAATAAGCTTCACATGTATTATATAATCAACCGCTCATAGTGATGAATTTAACTCAGGACAAACGTGACCACCGGAAATTTCCACAGTAGAGTTTAGTTGGAGGAGGCTGAGCGAGATTCGATGCAGCCGCCTCGCTCCATCAAATCGCTGTTTACTCTCTGTTCTCTACTTATTCTTTTCTTCCAACAATGGTTCACTGAATGAAAAGCCTGTCAATGATCTGAATGTCTTTAATTTATCATCTAAGGCAGCAGGGCTCCATCTGATTGGCCAAATATATTGACACACAGTGTGTGAATGCTGGTGCATAAAACAGCATTTATACCAGTTTTTGACGTCTTTTGCGATACGTCTAGTGCGCACGTTGATATACAGTATATTCAATATATCATGCAGCCCTACTGCATTCTTCATGTTTGAAGGGCAAAATCCAGGTAAAGTCCGTCCCAGTGGTCCAGACATTATCCAGGTGAAAACAGCTTAGGAGAGTAGGAAGCTGGGCTCATCCTGGACACATCACCAGTCATCACAGGACTAACCACTTGCACAGTCAAACCTACAATCAAATCTCTGATTCATCTAACCTTCAACATTCATGCTGTGAGGTGGCAGAAGTAACCGCAGATACAACGTGCTAATCTCTAGCTATGTTTTTGTTTTTTTTACCTTTTATTGTCAGCAGCAGGCAGTTGTGGGCTGGGGGCCGTCTTCCAGCGGACCTCATATTTCTCCTCCATCATGCTGTGGCTTAGAGAGATGAGGTAGCGCTCCAGGATGACCAGGCGCTGGCGCAGGCGTTGGGCAGAAAGAGTGCTTTTGGCCATTAGAGCTGAGAGCTTCTGTTGATCGTCAACCAGGACCATCAGACAATCCTTTAATTCAATCTCATCTAGACACACAGGAAAATGAGCAATGAAAAGAATTATCATCCACAACAATTAAACAAGTACAAAACAATTCACAATAAATCTAAATTGCCCAGTTTTGTTACTTTTTTTTTTATGTTAGACAAGCCAGCACATTTTCATTGTAATATTAAGCTCTTAATTTTCAATCAAGGCTTTGCTTCTGAAATTCGCAAGTGATTTTGAGAAAGTGGCCCAAAATACATTAAAAGTGAATATATATTATCACAGGCTTTCAGCATGGTTAACAAAAGACTAAACAAAAACATCACGCAAGTTTGTGTCTACTGTGCTGTAAAAAGAATTACACACATAACCCACAAAAACATTTTGATATCAAATCATTTAAAAAAAAAAACATAACAAAATATTTGTCCATTCTATTAAAATTCTGCTAAATTTTAATTATTTAAAATGCAATAAATGATGAAATGACTCAATACATTTTTAAAAGAGCATCTCATCACTGCACATCGCAGTACTTAATAACACCAAGAGCAAAAACAGTGTTTCATAAAGGGTCCTGTGACACTGAGCATATCACTTGTAGACCTCACCGAAAAGAAAGCTAACGCACCATATTTAAAATTCCCCCCCACTAGCCTTCATCACAACTAGTCCTTTGTTCTGATTTGGTTCAGGAATAAAATGCTTTATTATGGGTCTACACAGAAGCGCTGCAGGGAGGACAAGAAGGGCCAAAATAGCCAGTCGCAAATCCACTTAAGCTTTATATAAGCCAAACTGGCCTGAGGTTGTATGAGCCTCATAAGAGTCAGCTGTGCTCGGCTGTCAAGACAGATATGTATCCCAGTCAGACAAAGTCGCTTACTATGTATTATACATTATCAAAGCTAAAAAGTAACTTGTACTAAAGAAGTATCACACTCAAAGATGTTGATTAATTCAGAAAGGTTGATTTCATATGCAAAAGAGGAAATCAGAGTAAATCTGCCATGTGTGCCTGGACCATCCTGATTTCAAAACAATAGCTTGGTTCTGGGCTGTAACTGCTGAGGTCGACATATTACAGATTTCTGAGCGCTCAGTGGAAAAGCAGCAAGTATGCTGTTTGAACTTAAAGCATCAACGACTTGGTCAGGTAGTGATCCAGTTACACACACTGTACAAACAGACCTGTGTGATTTCTGTGCTCAGTCCACACGATAAGAGAAAAGTAGCCAAGCAGCTAGAAGCAAAGCCAAAATTCACAAGGCAGTAGACCATCCCCCGACCCAATGCTTATCTGACACCAACACAACACTGTCCCACCCAGTCCCTCTAGTAAACACAGCTTGGGTGAGAGCCACTACCCCTCGCTGGACCACATTATGACACCTACCAAGATTACTCTCCGGAGGGGTAAAAATAACCTCTCACTCCTGCGGCCTGCAAGTTGTCGTTTAAGAGTTTCCACAACTCACGTGACAGCAACGCATGTGCACATCAGCAGGGCCTGACAGACTTGACACTAATAAATACAGATGATGACCATGTGTCGAAATGGTCGGTATCAATGCATCTAGTCAACATCTCGGTGTTGTGAAACCATGAGCTTAGTGGCCCTACTTGGAAACAAAAAGGTGTAACATAACAAGACCTATACCAGGAAAACAGGGACACATTGTAGTTTGCAGCCACAGCATTCACTGTAGGTTTCACTTGCTTCAGGATGAGCGCTCACCTGGTTGCCGCCCCCAGTCCCAGGACTCAATGATGGAGTGATGGACAGATGCTGCCGTCTCCTCCTCTTCTTTCTTTTCTTTGTCGTTGGGTTCATCCTTCTTCTGAGTTCCAAAGCAGTCGCAATCTTCTAAGAGAGGAAAAAATTTATAAATTCACACTTCAGCTTCGCTCCCATCAGCAAGTTTAAAGCACCCCGTCCATGTGTATAAATGTGCCAGGTTATCATAAACAGATGGAAGCAGCATGTGAAGCTGTCAGAAACATAAGAGGCTACACGAATAGTGTAATCTAACAGTGACAGACCTGGGTGAGCTGATTCTTCTCCGGTGAATGTTATCTCCTCATCTTTTACCATTTCATTCCACATCTCACTTAGTCCCTCAGGAGAAAACGCCCGCTGCCAAAGGAATTCAGAAACCGAAAATCAGTCCACATTTTTGTGTTTGCTTTGAAAATGCTGCATAACTGTGTCAGTGACAGGTACCATCAGTGTTTGATGACATTACTGAAATAATTGCAGCTGAAATAGATCTAATGTGACCAGTGATTATCCCTTAAAAACACTGTGTTTTTTGTATTCTGTATTAATAAATCAAAATGAACTAATACAAACTACTATAAAAGATAATATACATCAAGAGTGCAAAACATGTGCATGATCCCCATAATCGAAATTAATCAAGGATACATTATATGTCATTGCCTTAGTGTGACACCATTCATCCACAGCTTTGCTTTACTAAGAAGTACTCTCAAGTGAAAAGCCAGCTCTTCCTTTCACGGATCTAATGTCTTAAATGTGAAAAACATGTTAGGTCACCAACAACATTAGCCCAGACACTAAAGGTACCTTCAGCACTGCAGAGTGCGACTGACAGGAAAAATTTGACACCCTTCCTTCATTTCATTCCTCATTTGTAGTGTAAACTAATTTCCTAGTCCAGACAGGCTGCAGATGTTGGTGGTGAGAGCAGACAGCTTGTACCACAGTCTGTTGTGTAGTATGAGAGTCAATTCAGTCTCACAGCCAGTTCTATATTCATCATAAAACCCATCTCGGAAATTACCTCCAACATGAGTTTGTTTTCACAACAAAGATCTTAATTTACAATTAAAAAAGCACAGGTGTACTGGATAAACAAAGACCAACTTTTTAAAATGTCACTGCATATCGCTGATGACAATCACTCAAGGTGTAGATGCCTAAGTACTGCAATATAACTCAAATATCTTTATTTACCTGACATCACTCTCTGTAGAAATATTTAAAATAAAAGGATTTCAGAGATGTATTTATGATTTTGTGTTTTTAGCATTCAATAAAATACAGCAGTACAGACTATTGCAAATATTTGAATTATGATAACCCTTATGGATACTATTACGTTTCAATTTCAAATACAGTTTTACCTGCTATGTTATTACAGGATATAAAAACTGCACATGAAAAACTATAATCATCTTTGCAAGCGGCTTGATACAACTCGCACGACAGTGGCTGCAGACATGCCCTCAGAGATCAGGTGTTTCAGTCTATTACACACCTGAGCACATAGGCCCCAGGTAATAGGCATAGAGTCAAATTTGTTTTAGGGGAAAAAGGATAATACATGACATTCCTCAACATAATGCAACACAGCCTCACTGAAAACAGTGGGGAATGAAGCTGTGTGCCCTAAGGATGTGTATAAAATAGAACAATAATATAATTTGTCTAACTTGAAATAACTGTCACCTCACCTCCGTCTCATCTGACTGAACCCACAAACGCACATGCAGACATTTCATTAACAGGAAACATGTACCTGTAAGTCTATCTTCAGCCATTTATCATGAAATCTCATCTGAGCATCGAGGCTAAAAGACGGAGAAGGCATCTTCCCCTCCCCTCTCCTGGCTGCAAACGCAGCCAGCCTGCAAGATTAAAGAGATGAAAAGCTGTGTTAAAGCACAAATTCACAAACCCACAGTTGGATGACATTTAGATGAGTGACATTCTTCAGTGACTGCAGATCAATGAGGGCTGAGCTCATTACAATGAAGTGACTGTTAGGAACACGTTGCTAGTATCACTGGATTTAGATCAAATACAAGTTGAACACAATCTATTATAAGATAAAGAGTCGCACTAACGTTCAGTGGTAAACAGGTGAACTCTCTCAGTCAGGGAAAAGAAACATGACAAACCTGTGTCATCATTCAAGTGTAAACAAAAGGGAAACACGACCCGATTATTTAGAAACACACAACTAGAACATTACAATCTTCAGTGCTGAGTCTTTAAATACACAAACTAAATGTTTACAGCATTTAAAATAGCTTTGATTTTATTTAGTCATGAATGTTTATGTTAATGCAACGTCACAATGCGTGCTCCATAGGCTCTGAACCTTCCCCGGTTGTGTGTACAGTCATGTTTACAACATCCCTTTGACGTGCAGGTGAAACCCTGCATTAGCTTCTTTTAGATGTGGACGCTGAGGCCACAGATGTGTCCAGAACGACACTTGAGACCATCGCAGAAAACGACACTACCTTAGCTTTGCAAGCTAGCAAGGACACGGTCTCCATCCACCTTCACTACGTGGTAATAACGTCATTATCACATATAACGACACAAACACACACAACCCCCCCACACCTCCTCTGGCTCACTGACACCGCACCACTGCGCTCATATAACGCAGCAGCTAACGCAGGGCTCACGTTAGCTCTGTAGCTACAGGCTAACAACTTAGCATCTGCTCCACAGCTAATACCAACACGGCGCTAGCGGGCTGCAGCCGCTGTGCTGGCGGGCGGGGACATGACAGTGCACCGAGCAGCGGCAGCCTCGCTCCCCACAGCCGCCCTCCGGTGCTCGGTGGTCGGCCTGAAGCCGGGTACCTGCAGTCTCTGCTCGGGCTCCGCTCGTCCCCTCTGCTGCTCTGCTGCATCACTCAGTCCTTCATCATGGCTGTGATTGACAGCTCCGCCGAGGCACGAGGCATGGAAACAATTTACGTAGTCGTCGCTGGAGGATTTGACGCGACTGACGGGGACCGACACAGCCCGGTGAGGCGGGGCTTCTGGTGCGAGGCGGTTCGCCTGCCGCTAACGGTCTAACCCCGCCCACTCGTGTTGACCGGTGTGGTAATCTGTGCGCTCCTTTTGGATTCGAGGCGGGACTTGGGTGGGGCGGGGTTGGACAACAAACATCCGGCTAGAGGGCGCTGTTGTCTCCAGGAGCGGGTAGAGGGGTTTTAGTTATTATTTCCTGGTGTTTGATGGTTTTTTAACTCTACAGTTTATTTATCTCACAATCACAGTCATGTAAAGTGCCATAACATTAAAAGTTAACTTACTTTATTTTATTTAAATATTGTATAATTTGGCTGCTGTCTGTTATTGTAAATCTATTCTTTGTTATGACACTTTCACGTATTTATCCCTGTCGATTTAATGTGGAAAGTTAAGGTCTACTTCAGTCCAGAGATAGTATTTTAACTATGTAATGCTATCTGTCTGTCTGTTTGTCTGTCTGTTAGTTAGTCAGTCAGTCAGTCAGTCATATCCTGTCATATCCTGTCTATCTATCTATCTATCTGTCAATGTTTCTGTCTGTCTGTCTGTCTGTCTGTCTGTCTGTCTGTCTGTCTGTCTGTCTGTCTGTCTGTCTGTCTGTCTGTCTGTCTGTCTGTCTGTCTGTCTGTCTGTCTGTCTGTCTGTCTGTCTGTCTGTCTGTCTGTCTGCATGGGTTAGGCTAGGTGGGGGTGGGTGGGTAGTATTGTGGGTAGGGGTATATCCATCAGATTTGTGTTTATAATTGTATAATTGTATTGAGTACCCAAAGAAAACCAATAAAAAGTGTTAAACAGAAAAGCACTCCAGCAGCAAGTCCAACATAATGTCTATCTTTTTAACTTAGTCCTGGTTTAGCGATTGGATTAATTTAAATATTCTTACCATTTGCAATCCCTCAAATATATATATAAATACAATATATATATATTACCCATTAATTTACGCCACAAGCCTGTTGTTCATCATCATCATTGTGATCTCCTTAGAACATAAGAACCAGTGCATATTCCAATTCATCACAGTCCAGTTACCATTAGCAAGTCTAGTTTAACACAGTGTAATCACACATCCGATCACACAGGCCTCCTCCTACTCACCCGTTTACCCTTGTGCTCCACCCAGCGTTCAAGTAATATATCACATGTTCAGGGTTCTAAATGGACATCCAATAAAACAAACAAACGTGTGTTGTGTCTTCAACAGTAGTGTGGGTTTGTGTGATGTGACAGCCTCTGGGGCGTCAGTGTGACATTAGGAACTCTTTGTATCAGAGTGTCGGTGCAGGGTGGAGGTGACAGGTGAAGCAGCTCATAGGATCATTACCTGGACATGTGCTTAACATATTAACCTGCTTTTATGTGAACGCAACTTGCAGAGCAACTGTGACAGAGCGCCCTGGTGCAGGAGGGACCGCGCATGCGCACCACCATGTGACTGTGCACAGTGGACTTTGCAGTGAAGCTAAAAGCTAGCAGCTAACAGCTAAAAACAAATGAGAGACAGGAGCAGACATCATAGACTTTATATAAAGACGCAGTCATGGTGGTTGACTCGGATCCAAGCGCCAGTTCTCTTCCAGTTACCGGGATACTTATAGCTGTGATATCAAGTGTCATCAATGGGTCGACATTTGTGCTGCAGAGAAAGGGGATATTACGCTCCCGGGACAAAGGTAGACTGTGTGATTAATCCTAACAGCCGGGTACAAGCGGTGGAAGCCATGAAATGATATTAATGATCAGCAGAGGGACGATCAAACCGAACTGTTCCCTGTGTGTCCTGTAGGGGGCTCCTACCTCACCGATGTGCTGTGGTGGAGTGGTACACTGGCCAGTGAGTATGGCGCCATCTGGCGACTGAAGATGCACAGTTCAGTCAGTAGAGTTCGGTGCTCCATGCCCCCTTTCTTTTGTTTTCCATTCATGTTGGAGTCTAAATCTGCTGACGCATCTTTTTATGAACTTCATCAGTGATAATTGGTCAGATTGGGAATTTCCTGGCATACAACGCGGCCCCTGCGGTGATAGTTACACCACTAGGAGCCCTCGGAGTGTTGTTCGGGTGAGAAATGTGTACCTATTTTTTAAAAAGAAACATTCAGGTTGAGGTTGTGATATGTTTTGACCAACTAGAATAGGATAAAGTGAACTTATTGCTTCAGAGCTGACTCAAGTATTTCCTTCTGGATTGAAAACGTTTTGTTTTATCTAATCTAATCTTATTTTATCTTATTTTCACCAAACCACAGTGAGTAATAACAATTCAAGGTGAGTGTGGGGAGGTTTTTGTCATCTAAAAAGATGTAGATCACACACACATTCACACACATATATATAATCAGTGGGATTTTGCCTTATCTCATAGCTTTGTAAAGCCACATATGGATTGTTAACATCACTTAGGGCATGGATGATTTTATTAAAAAATATCAAAATTTCAGAAAGTAATACAAAAAATAAAATTGCTTGTTTATTTTACTCAGTGATAATCAGCAAATATTTGTCACTTTTTGTAGAAAATTACTGTAAAGTTTATTGTCTCATGATTTGCAAGTATTTTATCAAACAACTCGTAAAAAAACAAATTTTAAATTTTAATTTTAAAAACCTTTTTGTTGGTTAATCTTACCATTCTCTGCCACTTATTAAAATCTAGCTCATGTTGACCAATTATTATTATAGCTTGGAATTATTCCTTTATACAGTTTGGAAGTACAAGTGCATGTACTTATTAAATATATGTAGGCCTTTTTACCTGGTTTTACTGGTATACAGATTTTCTCTCAAATAAGCCACAGTAATATATAATAACTGCATTCCACATGGTCCTGAAAAGTCTCCAATTCAACACTGTGAAAACTGCAGAAACCCTGTATTAAAAATGATCATCATCATTAATACAATTTCAGGTTGTGTAAATAAGTTTGGTACCATGATTCGAGTGATCATAATGTGAAGATAGCAGGTTAAAAGTCAAACTAGAACATGGCTGCACCATGTAATGTCTTCCCTGGGTTTCTGTGTGTGTAAAGAGATGCTGTGTTTGTGTGTGTGGTGCAGGGCTGTGCTGGCTTCTTGGATCTTGAAGGAGCATTTGAACATCCTGGGGAAACTTGGCTGTGTTTTGTGCTGCTCTGGCTCAGTCGTGCTCATCCTTCATGCGCCTAAATCAGAGGCTGTGACGTCGAGACTGGAGCTGGAGGAGAGGCTGTCGGACCCAGGTTAACATTTCAATTCGAGCTGCTTTCTTACTTCTCATGAAAATACATTATGATGACTTAACGACTTTGTCATCCCCGCAGTGTTTGTAACGTATGCCGTCCTTGTGGTCCTGCTCCTGATCACTCTAATCACTTGGATCGCTCCGACTCACGGCTCATCAAACATCATGGTGTATGTGTCTATATGTTCCCTCCTGGGCAGCTTTACTGTTCCATGCAGCAAAGGACTTGGCCTGGTGGCCCCAGACGTGTTTGGTGAAGGGCCGCTGAGCAGCAGAGCTCTGGCTCTCTTCCTGGGCTTGCTGGGGACACTGGCTGTCAGCATCCTCATCCAGTTCTTCTACATCAATAAGGCTCTGGAGAGGTTTAGCTCCAACATGTTCGAGGCTATTTACTATGTGACGTTCACGTCCATTGTGATTCTCGCCTCTGCTCTGCTCTTCAAAGAGTGGACTGCGCTAACTTTGACCGACTGCCTTGCAATGCTATGCGGTTTAACAACAGTGTGTGTCGGGGTCGTATTACTACGCATTTCCCAGGAGGCTGTGATTACCTGGAGGAAGAAGGAGGCCCGAGAAAAGACAGACTGATTGAGATGTTTTTTACTTTACATGACTGTAAAGAGTTTATACTTGTTTTGTACCATATTAACAAGAGGTTCATGACCAAAGCTTCAGTATATTTATAACTAGTTTCTCTTGACATTATACGTATGCAGTTTCTTATGGAACAGGTCTAACAGGGTAATCCTCACACATCATAAACACATTCCTGAGTCTCCATGAGTCTCCATCCTCATGGAGCTGTTTTTCACTTGGTGAGCTCAAACACAAATAATTCTACAAAATATTCTGTTTACTTATATCTACAGTTTCCCTCTCGTATCTTTAAAAGGTCCCCTATTCTCTCCTTTCTCCTGAGGCCAGACTCAGTGTATGATCACTCACACTGTGACTTCTTCAGTCTGCCTGTAAATCAATCAGTGACACTTCTGAAGTGGTCTCTTGTTCTTTACAACATGAGGATCATAAATAAATGAGTGTTTTGTCTACTGGATGATTTATAAAGCGGACACACCAAATGTGAACTACTGATAACAGACCAATACTTGTTTTATCGAGATGTTAAACATGGCTACAAGTTATGGCTACAATTTGGGGATTTTTGATTATTTTCATAATCACAAACTGTTTACAGTAATTTCTGTGTCAGAGATGGATGAATGGTGATGCTTTGTGACCTGAGCAGCTAACTGTCTCTAAATGGGACCTATTTTTGGTGTTTGGTTCAACTTGTTTAATTTAAAACGAATAAAAACAATCAATCACTAGTTGCGTGTCAGTTATAAAATATCTAGTTTTTTTTCTGTCATGAATCTTTAATACACAGGTTTTTTTATGTTAATTAATCTGCCAGTTTGTCTATAACTGTTCAGATGTGTTGTGTTCTTGAACCGAAAGCCTACATCACATTTAATTTACAAAAATAAAGTCTGGATAAACTGCAAACTGGAAAAGTTCAAATTTAATTATTCATGGTCTGACCATGGACGAATGATGAGTCGTTATCTGTTTCTTCCAATGATACATTCTGAATTCAAACTAACCTCTGTTAGATTAAGAAACACCTTCACAATAAAAGGCTCCTCCAATTTAAAGTAAAACTGTACACATCTGATTCAAATAATATGTTGGTCTGTATGTCTAATCTAATATTAGTTCTTGTCTTTTATAATTGTTTATATTATGAACACACAAAGCCATTGTTTTTTAATTTCATTAAATTAATTCATGAATGCAATGATATAGTATATAATTGATTTTAAAAGGTAGAGGATGTAACCTGCTAGGCTTTGGGCCTGCCGGACCTCCACCAGTGCTCATCTCGTTGGCTGCGGGTTCATCAGCCGGGCTCTCCCGGAACATCCCCTTGTTGTGGGCAGTGAACAGGGATCTGTCTGAATCTTGTCCCGCCTTCTTAACCATAACCAAGCTTCCATAAGTCTGTGTATGTCCCTCACAGACTCATCAGCAGAGTCCCTCAGATCCATCACCAGCCTGGCCTTTTCTTGCTTCCATCCTGCTTATGGCTGAAGAGGAGCTTTCACTTACATTCAGTGGCCACATTACCCTTGGGTACAAGTTGAAGCTAAAAGACCATCCCTTGTATTTTCCAGGAAGCTGGATTTTCTTTTCCTTTCTCATATACTTGATGTTTTATGGGCATATACAGGAACCAAATCTCAGAAAGACCGGCAATGACTTTGCTCTTTATTCAAACGAAATTGCCATCACAATTTCATCTTATACAAGTACATGAAATGCATTACAAAATAAAATATAAAAATGTGCATGCCTAGCATGCACATCGATTTTGCAGATGCAAAAAATATTATTTAGTCTTTGCCAAAGAAATGAATCCTTTAAAAATGCTTGTGTAACAAATCTACCCAGTGGACAGGTCACCATCAAGTGCTTTAAATAGGCTTCCTCTCTGGTTACACCTCAACATGACAGGTCCCTCTACTGGTTTTTTCTCCAGCTGCCCAGGATCATTTCTTAATCTAATTGCATCCCAAAAAGTGGCTTGCAGTGGAAACAGGAAGAGTTGGCAGCTAAATATCTGACTCATAACAAAATATGTTTTAATATTAACCAGATCAACATTTTATACAAATAATATCTTACAGTGGTATTGAAACATAATATGTTATGAGCTTCACTCTGACTATAGTTCATTCATCTATCAAAGCAGCATAAACAGTGAGATCAGTGTCTCATGTGCGGACCAGTGAGGCCAGGTACACCCACACAGATAGGACATTATTAGGGTAAGGGTGCACGTACACAGCCAGGGCAAACTCCACATTTGATGCCTGGACATTGTGAACTCCAGTGCTGTGCACTGCCTCTACGATGGGACGAATCTCAGAGAAGGGCAAATGCAAGGGGAATCCTGCAATCTAAAAAGAAACATATGCAGTATTAGAGGTAATTTATGATATGAATCTGTCAGAGTGAGATCATATGTTTTCCTCCAGCTTTTACAAAGCAGATGATGACAGATTGATTATTAACTGATTATATCACACAGTTAAGAGTAACACCCATTTCAGACTTACCCTGTTGTCTCCCAGCAGGCTCTGCAACTCGTGGCGGTGCCCCTCAGCCACGTCGCGCCCTCCACTCAGCTCCAGTTTGGGCAGGAATTGTTTGAGGGTGGTGGTGCAGTAGCGGTTCCAGCGGGTTGGTTGACGAGGACGCCACTCCATGATCTTCTCCTTCAGGATCTTCTCAATTCTGTGTGGAAAGAGAAGCATTTTGTCTTAAGTGTAGTTTAAAAATCAAGTAACAAACATTTCAAGAACAAAATCAGTTGCCACAACTCGCCTGTCCTGAAGTTCAGCTGCAGCTGCTTTGTCTGTGCGTCGATACACCAGCTCCTCTTGCTAAAGACAATTCAATTTAGTTGAAATATTGATGACATAAAAAAGAAAAAAAATACTTTGAGAATCTGCGGACATGTTGAACACTCACTTGTACACTGGACAGTCCAGGGTGGGAGAACGAGAGGGAGAAAAAGGGCTTCCACAAATTTGCTTTTGTTGTGTCAAAACTCATCCTCATTGGTGCAGTGTATTGTTGAACATTTAACCAAACCTATATGTCACAGAACATATAATTAGTCACAGTAAACAAAAGGAAATTATTAAAGAGTGAAGTGTCATATTGTGAAAAATTTGATAAAGTGTCTCTCACTCACATTGTCAGCATTGACCAGGCAACCAACTGTCTGCAGTGGGCAAAAGGTGTCATACTGGCCATAGTACTGACCACTGCTGGGATTCCATATCAGGTAGCGGCTCTGCTCATAGGTCAGGACATACGCTGTGGGTCCCTAAGAAATTTAACATTTAAAAAGTTTAGAGCTGCCGATTTAGGCCTCAAAAGTGATGTTATTTATCTATACATGTCCAAAACGAATGACATTTTTTTTTTAAAGATTTATAATACGTATGTTAAAATCTCCATATTTAAAAAAGAAATGTAACCCACCTCTGGTATAGCAGTGCCAATGATGAGCCAGGTTTTCTTGCCCATTGACAGAAAGTAGTTGCACAACAGTACGGCATGTTCCTCTTCATCTCCTGCTAGGAGAGTGAGGAATTGCTGTACAGGAAGAGGAAACAAGGTACTGTAAGACAGGCGATTACCTCCTTCTCCAGTCCCAATATCTGAAAGAGAGTTCACTCACATCACAGGTGCTCCACAGGTCACAGACACCAGAAAAGGAAACTCTGTCTGGCAGAGATGGGATGAGCGAAACAAACCGGGCAACCACGGCCTGTGTAGGGACAGAGTAAGTGGAGTCAATAAGAAACACAGGCATCTGAATAGTCTCTTTCCATTTCAAATTTTAAATTTCAATACACTTTATTGTTATGACAGTCACATATGTTGCATATATTAAACACAATTAGGCCATTTTCAGACATGACATCCAAAAAAGGCCTGGAGAATTGGGTCCGGACTTTCTCAGACGTGTTCACATTACAAATCTCCAGAGCATTCAGGTGAGGGGTGGTGCAGCAGCCAGATCATTAAACCTATGGAGGACCTCATGCTGTGTTCTCATATCGGCCCCTTCAGACTTTCTGCGGACTTTATACTAGGGACAAGATGGAGAGAGTCTGCAGAAAATCCAGAGCCTCTCACTCAGATATTTACGTTCATTCATACAGCCCCTAAAGCAATTCTTAGCAATATTGATCACATTCTCCTTATGGAATCCCTTATGTTTCTGTAGTTTTCATATTGTGTATAAAGTTTAATTCTGTCTCTATGGCTCCCTAATCATATTGAAAGCACAGCCTGTCCTCTCTAGACAGAGCACTGCTTGTGCCATTCCTGCTCTATTTTCAGACTGTGGTCTGCTTGCAGACATGCACTGAACTCCGTAGGTCCTCTGTATTTTCTCTAGAGGAGGTGTATGCGTGAACGTAAATGACGGAGTGAGACTCTCTCTGCAAACTTTCTCTGCCTGACCTCATGAAATAATGTCCGAAAGAAATCCAGTCTGAAATCCTCTGCCTGCTGCATCTGGTCGCTCCACCTATCGCCTGAATAATGCAGAGGATTTATTTCTGTGCAGAGAAGCTCTCGCTGTGTTGTGCATGTGTGGAGGAGAACTCTGGGTAAACTCTGTCGCCATTTTGTGAATTTTGTCCACAGGTCATGACTTTTATTATGGCTGCAGAATTTAATTGGTATTTTTTTTTTTATACTTAAAAGAACACAATTTGGCCTAGTTCAGCCCTAGACATTTCTATATACTCAGTTCAATCACACTGACCGTGGCTTCCTGGGGGTTGTTAGGGAATGCATCCAGTAACTCCTGTGGGGGGTTGAGCGGTCGAATATATCGTGTGATGAAGACCGTTTTCCCATTGAGGTCTACGACAGTGGTGATGACAGGTCTGTCCGGATATCGCTGGGCTGCATCCCTCTCAAATCTTTCTGAGGCCTGAAGTAAGTGCTCATCCTCCTGGCTGTCAAACTGCACAACAAGGTCAAAACTTAACTTCAGGTAAATACAGGTCAGAACTATCTGAATTACCTCATTAGAGTGATGTGGTCATGAATGGGTGAATAAGGTCAAAAGATGATTCTAATGAGTGTCCTTGTGAACTTTTACCTTCAGTTCCTTTAACTAGTGCATGCAGCAGAGCAAAATCAAGTCAGTGACAAAAAGGCAAACATAAGAGAAATTTTACATTTTAATATGGAAGCTAGTTGGTCAAATACATACATCTATATTATATGAACTAGATGTGACCATCAATGCTAAAATCTGGAAAAAAATAATAAATAAACTAGCATGATGATTGAAAACTAAAAAGCAGACACAATCCCATGCTTGAGTTCCTAGACATGACTCACCTTCTCCCTGATGGGCTCCCCAGGCACCAGCTGAGGTTCGATGGTGATGAACACTGTGATAAATGCTCCCTCGCTCAGGCTTCGCATATCATAACCACCATTAGTGCCATGGCTCCGCTCTTTACTGTATCCCAGCAGCACTGCCGGTGTGTTGACCTTGAATGTTCCATCAATCTGCCAGATGGACAAAAAAAGAAAAACAAAACGAAATTAGTCAAAGCATCCGTTAAAACACACAGACACGCACCCAGCCATACAAACATACATACACACACACACAACATTTACTCTCACCCTGGACTGAGAATAAATAGTGCTGAAAGGAATCTTGACAGAGCCTAGCCAGTGCTTCTCTGCTCGGATGTGAATCGATTTCCCGCCGTCTTTGTCACTCTAAAAAGTAAAAAACTGCAGTTACAGGAACATGTACTCGCATAAACACTGTGAGTGCGACGAGAGAAAGATAAAGTCAGAGTGGTTTACTCACCACTCCAGTTTCATAAACCAACTCATCAAATATGCTGATGAAGACTTCATCTTTGGCTGACTGCAAGCTGGCAATGCTGTAGTCACCATTTGGGGCACTGTAGAGGAGAAGGCCAGTTTACAAATTCAAATTTCAAAATCCAACTCATTAATTTAAGACATCTAGACTCTTTTTTCTTGTGTGTCTCACTGTGTTAGGTTCTTCACAGAGATAGAAATGCTGTGCAGTCCCACATTAAACAGGACACCTGGTAGTCACCCTACATGAAACACACTGTTGCTCACCTAAATGGCAGCTGCAGCTCCTCGTTCCAACAGGGGTTTGGTCCATCTGCTGTGGTGGTTTGAAGTACTGTGCGCTGGAAGGAAACCTCCACAAATGGCCTGACTTGTACCTACATTACAAAAAACACACATTAAAGACATATATAATATTGATCATACAGGTTAAATTGCTGCCAGATCTAGAGAAAAGTTTGAGGTGTATTATACCTGTCCGATCAGCCAGTCGTTGCCCTGGATGACACTCGGAGGTGATTGTCCTGGTTTACTAAAATAAAAAACAAAGTTCAATATTACTTCCTAATCCTGCAAATCAGCAAAGTGGGATTTTCATCAACATTTCTGGGGGAAAACGAGGACAATCTTTCTTCCCTACAGTACTCTCAATGCGAGTGGGTTTGCTGAACACTGACTTGCTCTGGGGTCTGCGGACGGGAATGTCATAGGCCCGGATGATGTTGACCAGAAGTCTGATGTCTCCGTCTGACAGATTCTGAGCGGTCACCTTCTTCCTCTCTTTCCTCTGAGGTTTCAGCGGCCGCTTGGATTCAGCCAGCTTGAAAAGATTGATTCCTAGGATCCTGAGTGTCACAAGAAACGCCTTGTGTCAACCATTCAATTGAAATGGCATCAGACAGACTACATACATTTATCTACCGATCACAAATACTTTTTCATTGAGGGTGTGGGATTATTGCCACCAACACTTTAGCCCGTCCAGGTATTTGTAATTTTACAATCACAATAGTCATGAGTAGAGTGTTTATCTCCTGTGACCTCTGATGGCAAAGAAAGAGCTGTTAGAACATGGGACCAATACGGTTGGTTTATTCAGTGTGAATTTGTTTCTACTGTGAACTGCAATATTAACATTGAGAATAGAACAACTCTTTTGTATCATAGCAGTTGAAGAAAGATTAATACAGTTCAAATTATGCCAAACTGCTTCACTACTTAGAGATACAAATAGAGTATATATATGATTACATTATTATAATGGGTAATGTGACTATATAATAATAATAATAATACATATCACATCATAGATGATCTATGCATTAAAATGTTTTCAAAATACACGAGGAACACAGAGTAACTACTGCACGAGTCAACTTGTTACTATGGTGCTACTCAGGTTTCAAACTAAAAGGGAGAAACAAAAACACATAGGGTGGGAGAAAAAGAAAGAAACTATAAGCGCATACCCCGGACCTGCACCACTGTTAAAACGCAGAGCAAGAGAGCAGAAGAAAATTGGAACAGAAGAAATTTTAACATTCACTTTCAATAATAAACAACATGTGCCTCCCATCCGATAGCGTGACTGGTGTTGACGTGCATCACAATGTAGAAATCTGCTCAGACGCCACCAAGGACTGAAGAACCACCTTAAACAGTTCCAGAAAACAGAATCAGTGCAGTGTGGAGCTCAAGATCAAAAAGGCTGAAGCAGCATCTGGCAAAAAAAAAAACTAACGTACGTCACCCTGGGGATTTATATGGGCCCCGTCAATCTGATAAGTTGATTTAGCTGCTGATCCCACAGTTTACAAACACTTTGTAGCTTTTTAATTTGTTTGGAAAGAGGGAATAATCATTAACATGCATCCCACAAACATAAATGAATCCCATTTAGAAGACAGAGAGCTGGGATTTAAAAGTGAGACAGATTATTTAGTGAATTAGTAATGCCCAAAGGAGTATTTACCCGATGCTCGGAATCTCCTCTTCAATCACCAAGTCAGACAGGAGGTAGTGATGCTTGGCAAGAAGAAATCGGTTGATAACAGATTCTCGGATCTGTGGGTAAATACCAAAATATGTGAAGATATCATGCGCAAAACACTGAGGTAAAAACATGTTTACATCTGGTGTGTTTATTCACCTTCTGCAGGTATTTGGCAACTAAAGCTCTGTGTGAATCCAGATGTTCCTTGGTGTCAATAATGTCTCCATCCTTCAGTCTCTTCTCATACTCCTGCGATAATGTTGACCAAAGAAAAAAAATTACCTCACATAGAGCAAATATATGCTCCTTTTGCCATATTCATAACCTTCTATGATGTGTAAATATTTGGATGGCTGACCTGGAATACTTTATTAGAGACCTCCCTCTCCAGACCAGGAACACATTTGTAATTTCGAAACTCTGCAACTTCTTGGTTCCTGAGCCTGAGCAGGCGAAATCGTTTTGACCCCTCCAACTCTTCATCAGTCACAAAGTTAAACTCCTCCTGGAGCTGCTCTAGTCTGAAGTACTCTGGAGCTGTCACCTCTCCACTTCTGGCCACCTGGTGAACAAAAGAAACAAAGTGACAAAAATTAGAAACTTGAGTTCTCCAGGATCATTGAGATGTTTAACAGCTCTGTGTTGTGGCACCCACTTTTAGCAGCTGCATGATAGAAGCATTTTTTGGGTCGTTGGGGTCCAATCGTGACTGCGTGGCCCACTCCCCAATTTTTTTCATGTCATAGAGTCCAGATGCCCCGATAGATGTGACAGCATCAAGACGTCCCAGGCCACTAAAACAGAAACAGAGAGTGAAAGTGTTCAAACTAGTGACAGAAGGGATCAGCTGATGGGTCAGCTACTAATTTTGACTTCACCGTATCATCTCATGAAAGGGAGAGGTATTGTGCTAATGTCACAGTAATTGCGTGCAATGACCAAACTGTCAAACATAAACACATGACCACCAATACTACTTTAGAAGTGATATTACCTGTGTATGCCAGCAGGTTGTTGAGACACAGGAGGGGCGAGTGGTACATCATCCTCCCCAATACCCCAGGATACACAACAGGTCAGTTTACCAGAGGTCAGCAGAGTCTGTTTGTTACTGCCATCAGGCTCGAAGGACAGGGGGACATCTGACAAGCCAGACAGATGAGAGACAGACAATAAATAATGAGTTACTGAAATGAAAGGCATTTTTGAGCCACAGTGTTTCACATCTGAACAGGTGTCAAGTGGAGACATTTACCACTTCCAACTCCTTCATGGTCAAACATCACTCTCTGGTTGCTGCTGAACTCGAACTCCTCAAGAAGGACACTGCCCGTTAAGACAGAAGGTTCTGGCACTGGGACGAACACTTGAGTCAGGAGGGAACACGAGGATCCAAGCTCTTCAAACACCTGCCCACAAACAGTGCACCCATATGGTGATGGTGAGCAAAGAAAACTTCTCCTGAATCTATTTATCAGCGATAGCACACGTTTCTGTACTGTACCTGCAAATTGATGCTTTGAGGACAATTGACTATCTTGAGGTTGAAGATCTGACCAAAGTGCACTCTGAAATCAGTGTTCAGGGAGCGGCTGTCAGTTCGGGAAACTTCTTTGCTATTGTACAGGATCTTGATGAAAAGAGAGCGTTTTGCAACATCATCTCTTCGAGCTACTTCAGCCCTACAACAAAAGAGAAAACACTAGTGAGATATCTTCCATGGAGTGACATAATTTCACCAATTTCTTGTACACAGGAAGTTGATCATGTGACAGATGAGAAGAAGTTAGTTAGGTGTCCTTCAAAGAAAGTTGTTAGGCCCGTTGTCAAGGAACCTTTGATCAGGGCTGTGTGTACTCAGTTATACTAAAGCAACTTTTTCAACACAAATCTATAACTACGGCAAAATCTGTGTGTTCAACATCAACAAAAACAATCAATAGAATAAAAGTAGAAGTTAACACTGAGCATGCTCCCATGACCCCAGATAAGAAATAAGATATTATCGTTATAACTTTTTCAAAACAAGACACCATCAGCTTTCACATGGTAGAATATATGATATAAATATCAAAACTGTTTGTGCTTATTGAGTTCATAGGGCCAGGGATACTTTCCTCCTGCTATCACATGCTTAGTATAGTTATAAATTAGAAACAAATTACTTTCAAACAACATTAAATGCATCGCACTGCAAATCGTTTCGGCCGGTCTTTTCCGGGGAAGCATCAAAGTAAAAAAAAGTATGCTTGCATCCTTTGATTTGTTAAATAAAATCTTTTCTAAAAAGGTGAATCTGAGTCAAAGTTAAAATCTTCTGAAATAAACACAGACTTTCTCCAGGATTGTGCTCGTACCTGGGGCAGAGGTCATTGGCCGTGATGTTTCCAGATGCATGCAGCTCAGGAATCAGGACGGACTCTCCTGGTTTCCTGCGTATCCTGACAGCTTTCTCTCTGACTTGCTGCTCTATAGAGTCAAAGTCTGGCCTCTCGGGAGGCTCAGGCTTTGGACAGTCTTCTTCCTCAGGCCCTTCTGATTCACTCAACTCCTGGTCTTCATCTTCTTCTGTATCATCCTGTAACTGGCCCTTCTTCTTCTTTTTTCTCTTCTTCTTTTTGGCTTTCTGCAAACAAAGAGATATAATAATTTCATATTTACACAGTCAACAAAACCATGCAGATTTTTTCTATAAGCTTAAGATATAATAAACAGAGTGTATTTTTACAGTAGTATACAACATGTTCAGATGTCACTAACTAATCCAAGCAAATAAATATGTAATAGTTAGGCACCTGTTTTCTTCTTGAGAGCTTCCACTCTGCCAGCTGTTTCTTGTACTCTGCCAGCTTTCGTTGGTAGTCCTCCTCACTCTCAGCCTCCAATTCCACAACTTCTGCCGAGATTTCATCCTCATACACCTGCTCATCTGACGCCTGGTCTACACTCTCTCTGGAGCAGATGTGGAAGACACAGCTCATTAGTCACAGGATTACAAGAATCTGTGGTTAACAAGATAAAAGATACATTATCCAGAGCATTACTTTCTGAGGAAGAGCTTGTAGGGTGTGTTGGAGAACTTCTGGAACTCTCTCAGGGCCTTGATCTCCTTCCACACTTTAATTATGTTCTTCAGCAGAGTCCGGTCTTTCTCCTGCTCGCTGTCTCGTAGCTGCCGAGTGTTTCTACGGCATTAAGAGGGACAAACATGCATCAGGAATATTGATAGTCATAGTGATTACTGATTAGAGTATAGTAGAGAAAGATGTCTGGACAGGACACAGATGGGAGAGACAAGATCTGGGAAACTCACTGAACCTCCAGACTGTAATCAGATATCCTCTGCTGCATGGCCTGACTGAGGCTCTGGCTGTCGTGGATCTCAAGGATATTCCGCAGTGCACTCCTCAACCCATTCAACTGCAGCAGACAGAAAACACAAAACACACTCGATTTGTATATGGGACCTCTTTGAATAATACGTTTTAAAGAAGAAAAATTAAGGAAGTTCTATAGTATTGGTAAGATTACCTTGTCAGTCAAGTGTCCTGTCAGGTTATTATGCTGTCTGGTGAGGTACTGGTCGTACAGCTGAGCTAGCCGGGCCCCCAGGACATGTTCGCGACTGAAGAGTGGGTGATGGGAGAAGATCAGCCCAGAAACATCCACATCAAGTTGGTAGTCTCCCTCAGGATCTGCTGTACCAGCTATGTACATATTTGCATACTTGGACTTTATTGCCTGGGGAATCGAAATCATCATCAATCATTCAGTATTTTGAAAAACAATGATCACATTGAACTATATTTAGCACCTGTGTTTTGTTTGCATGAATAAACAAAGATATCCTTAGATCAGATAAGAAACCTTTCAAAGCAAACAGAAGATTTAGCTATGGGTACACACTGACAGACCACGTGCAGACCAGATATAGCAATAGCAGAGGTGTCGAACTGTGTGACCAAATGGGTCTTCAATAATAAATGTAGATCTTTGCTGCTATTTAGTGACTCTGAATTATGTTACTTCCTTGTGAGGAGCCTATTTAGGGGGTCATAACAGATTTAGATTTGGTAAATGGATGTGGTAATCAAAGTTGGAGTCACAGCGGGCATGTGTCTGACCTTCCTGTATACAGTTTGCAGAGCAGGGTCTAGGTCCTCCTCCATGAGGAAGAGAGGGGGTCTTGTGGATGATTCCTTAATGGGGTCCGGCAGAGCCATGATCCGGCCATCATCTCCAATCCACTTCTTTCCCTTAATAAATTATAAGAATTAAAATGCATTTTAGAGAACTCCTGGAAGGTTTAGAGCCAGTGACATAGTTAAACTGTCTTGTATGTTGGTTGAGATTACCTCCTCCATTTTTAAAATGCGGCTCTCCAGAATGTTCTCATTAGTCCGGGACATAGGGGGCCTTTTTCCCACATACAGACCCTCATCCTCGAGATAACGGGGCCTCATGTTTTCAGGCAGTTTAATGGATGTTGGCACTGTAAAAAAAATAAATAAAACATTTAAATATATTGATTATCCTGAACAGAATATTTAAAACGGATGATCTGTTTTGAAGAGATGTAGGTGCTTATCATTTGGTTCAGTGCATTAGAGTACCTGGTCTAGAACTTGGCGTAAAGAAAACCTTGCGTTCTCTCTCTCTCTCGATACGTTTTTGATACCCGACATACTCTGCTTTCCTCACTTCCAGGAAGTCTTGGGATGACTTTTCAATGAGAAATAAATCTTCCTCTTCGCCTCGAACCAAAGGAACTTCTTCGCTCTGAGGCAGGACAAAAAATATGAGGTAGACACAACCTACGTTTCGTGTGGAAATAATTAGGACACAAATACATATAGAGAAAGATGACCTGAATGGACACTATGAATAGAGGTCTTAATTTGAACTGAGCCTAATATACTTTGTGAAGTTGCAGTTTCTGTGATGTTCACACAAAAAAATAAAAACTCAACAGATTATTGGAGAAGTCTACCCTACTAGTCACTACTTTCTTACAATATTGTTGGTGTCTTCATTTTCATCCTGATTATCCTCATCTATGTCCCAATCTTCTTGATCTTCAGCTTCATGTCCCTCTTCTTCGTCTCTGTCCTCCGTTGTTTTATTCTGTTTTTGTCTTTTCCTGTTAATCTTCTCTGTCTCATGTTCTGGATCTGGCTCAAAGTTGAACGTAAAGAATTTGTATGCTTCTTCAGCAGTCGGGAGTCCTTTTTCTGCCTGCATTTGAAAAGAACAAATAAATACAATTATATAAATGAATGGTACATAAAGGATTGCAGGTTTTTCTTTGTCTTACTTGTCTTGTTGTTTCTCGTAACTGGACCCTGTTGCTAATGTCAGGATGGACATTATGTCTTCGAGCTTTTTCTGGTTCAACCTGTAAAACACTGGGATTTAAATAACATTGCATGGTTGTATCACAGCAGTATAATCATGGATGGATTGAGGAACATACTCACCTCTCTGTCAAACCGTGTTATGGTGTCTCTGTCTCTAAAGCTCTGTAAGCGACTGGCTGGCTCTGGAGACGCCTCCTCCTGCTGAAGGCTCTGACCTTTAGACTGAAACAAAAGAGGCAATTCATTATGCATTGACACTTTTCTTCACGGATTGGGAATTTCACATTTGTATCAAAAAAATGGATTTGTAAGCACTATCTTTTAAATTGTTATTTAAACCTAAAGGCTGGTTTGTGTGGAAAAGATTTAATTGGAGTTACCATGGCGGCTCTCAGCCTCTCCTCCAAGTATTTCTTGACAGAGCTGTCTAAATGCTGAGAGCCAGTAGTATGCTGCATTTCTGAGGAGAGCCATGAACAGAAGCACATAAGGAAACGACAATTAAACATATTAATCAGTATTGTAAAGAAATAAGTAAAGTTCATCAAGAACAGTGTTGTAAACAGAGCAAAAACTAAAAGTGAACAAAAAAAGCTACATTTAAGTAGTATGTGCAACAAAAACACGTTCAAATATGCATTACAGGGGTTATCAAATCTCTTCACTGAGGACTGAATTGTTTCTTTCTTATACCCAATTTTGACATTATGTCCTTCATCAGCAACTCAGATTAGTTTACAAGATATTTCCAGATTTTCAGTGTCGTTTTTTTTCTTTATTCTTTAAAAACAGTTGTATTGTGGCTTTATTTTGAGAATGCAGCTCATTATACTGAGACAGATTCACGGGACACCTACCTCTCTTAGAAACAGTCAGAGGTCTGGAACCAACAACTGACTCTGCTGCCTGCACAGCTGATTCCTCATTTTCACTGTGGTGCTGGATGCTGGATATCTCTTCCACATCATCGTGGGACTCCTGGGCTGAAGACTGCTCAAGCAGCTAATATTTAGCAAGAAATGCAGCAGCGATTAGCACTTTTAGTGTCAGAGCACTTAAGTGGAGACAGTTAGAGGATCAGGGAACGAGAATTGACAGGATGCCAGAAGAATGAATAAATGAAAGTCTGGCATTTTAGACAAGAAAAAAGACAAACAATATCCATTTAAGTGCATATTTTATGTCTGGAAGGAGTAGGAAGTAGTGTGAGCTTATTGTGTCTTCCCTTTCTTAGAATCAATGTTAAACACATTCCTTCAAGCGTTATGCTTAGGCTACCATATTTCACCCAAAACAAGTCAAATAAACAAATAAACACAAATAAAGCTAATAATAGCGTTACAAATACAGCTTTAAGAGCAAAAAGAAAACACCAAATGAAGAAAACATGACAGTCAGAATGGGACAAACTCCACAATAGGACAACGTACACATCCTCTTCCATTATACAGTATACCCATGTTATTTTTTAACATTAGTTTTAACTTATACAATGTTAAACAGATTTCCAATCCCTTTGCACAATTATTCAAAGAATTTACTAATTTTACTGGGACACAGTGATTCTGTGGGTTGGTTAAACAGTAATTGTTTATAAATGAACTTTTTCTTGTGTGCTCATGCTGATTTCCCATCATTTGAGTCAATTTTGGATACTGTTGGGTAAAAATATGTTCATTGGGGCTTTGTCCGTAAATCGGGCAGTGAACCAGATCTTTACATTTCAGTGCGTTAAATTTGATAGAGTGGGTTAGTTCAGTGTTCATTTATTGTATAAAACCAACTTTGAATAGATTTTAGTTCCCTCTACGTGGTATCCAAAAGTGGTTCCAAGGTCCTACCACTACAGAGTAGGTTTGTGTCACCTGCAAATAAAATCACTTCTAATCATTTGGAAACCATACACAAACGATGAAGTACCTTTGTCTTTCGCCTCCGTCTCTGCTCCTTGAATCTGCGTTTCAGTGTCTCTCCCATGTCTTCCCCGCTGTCTTGGAGTTCCTGGTGATGCACAGACACAGTGAAGAGAGACAGCGACAGCAGATCTGCAGACACTAACTCTACCTGCAGCCACACTGCTTATTAGCTCAGATAAGCTGGAAGAGGGGGAGGGAGATAGTGGGGGTGTGGACTGGAGCACACAGAAGGGCGACTACAGCTCACTACTGTCTACAGAACACACACACACCAACCTTCACTGTGGTTGGTCGTTTCCCTGCACCCGACTTGGACGGAACCAGAGCCTATCGAGTATAATTATATTAACTAAACAGTTAGCATCTTCACTGTGGGTCTGACTGTAGTCTCTCATGTTGGGGAGGACTCTAGTTCATTTCAACTCAAAATGATGGCTACCATCAGTGCACAGTAAACAAGAAAGACTTCACTTTTAGTGTAGCTTTACCTGGACGTCGTCCTCATGTCGGTTTTTTACCAGCGTGTCTTGCAGAGCACGTCCCTTCTTCCGCAGCTTCTCTCTTATGTCGCTGGAACACAGAGGTTGTTTTGAAACAGAGCTAACAGTAGCTTAGCTTGGAAGGCTACATTTCAGGGACGCTCAGCTAACGTGGGAGTTGTTTAATAAAGAAAAGCGAGTAGACATGAACCTTGAGGACGCCAGGGTGACGGTGGTGGTTCCTCCCAGCTGGCGGGTCCCCTGCTGTCGTGTCCGGTCCGGAGTGTAACTTCACCCAGAGTTAGCGAGATGGCTCTGTCAGCAGAAGCGTTACCGCTGCCTAGTAACCACATAAACTACGGCTCAACCAACCCTGCTAAGAATCGTCGGGGCAGACAACCTTGCTCTCTGCACTGTTTGCTTCCCATTGGTCCGACGCTTTGAGTCGTTCACTACGGTGTCCGAGAAGTAGCAAATGCGTTTCTCTATGAACCTGTCCGTTTTGGTTGAGCATCATCTGTAATACTTTTATTATGTGATGTAAGATATTCCTAACCCCACAGCAAAAGAGTTTTGTCCCACGTACTCCATGGAATGTTGGAACGTGGCCCGTCCGCTCTAGTTTGCCAGGTCTGGGCTACAAGTGAGCCATAGCAATACCGCATAGCAACCAAAATAGGAATTTGTTTTGTCCTATTTGGAACATATTCACCAAATACCACATTTGGTTGACATTCAAATTACACTTTTGTTTTAGGATGTTTTGGGACAAACGCTATTCTTCAAGTGCAACTTTAGACTCACACAAATTTGTTTGCAACAATAAACCTTAATCTTTGATACAGTTATTTTACCATTGTATCAATTTTCTTTTTGGATTCGATTGAAGGGTTATATATTGTATACAACTAATCATAGTGATACATTTGACTGTATACATGTTATTGCACCTTTTAAAGATCAAGATTAAAAAACAGAATGGAAAACAATAACCATATTTTTACAGGATTTCAATGTTATATAAAATAATATATCACGATTCTACAACTAAAAAAACTATGAAAATGTACGAAGACATTTTCTATGAACAATAACAAACTGTCCCCATCTTTTCTCATCTTTATATTTATGTTATATATAGATATATGTATATATATAAATCTATATATAGATTTATATAGATATTTATTTATATTGTTTTATTAATTGTATCTAATATTCACGTCTGGTCATTTAGCTGATTATTTTCTGTGTCGACCACATATCTGCAATGATGAACATTTCGGCTCCACGGTTTTGACCTTTCACATCATATTTAACAATATCTTTGTATCACTAATGTTTCAGTTTGTCTTTTTCTAAAGGAAACCAAGCTCTCTATATATCAACAATGTTTATTTAACATATTGGCTTCCAGCCAAAACAAATATATCAAATACTCATTCAAGCTTTATCAAATTATATAATCAGTAAATACGTCTCTGTAGTAATAGTAATAGTAGTACAAACATTTGTATAAAAATATAGCTCGACCATTACATAAATGTAATAACACTTTGAAAACAACAGTGACTAGAGGTTTATGTTTTTGTGTTGTCCTGGTTTCACGAGTAGTCCTCTGCCAGTGCGTCAAAGTAGTTTTCGTCAGCATAGAGAAGGAAACCGGAAAACAAGCTGTCGGCCCAGCTAGGGTCTGCAAATAAACCGTTCTGGTCCTGGTAGAAGATTTCCAGCCACACCTCATCTTCTGGGTTCAGGTAAATCACAGTGGACCCAGAGGCCACGTCATGATTTCCCGTGTTGCCATCAAAGGTTTTGATGCGAAACTGGCCGTTTTGCACCAGACCAATAGCCAGGTGTTTGTTTGCCAGTGTAATGTCATATGAAAAAAAGTAAACGCCAGGGTATGCACAGATAAACTTGCCCGTCTGTGGGTTGTAGTGTCCGCCCTCATTATAGAGGACTTTATTGAACTTGATGGGGGTCTTCTCTAATGGGTAGCTGCTGGTGATTCCCACAGAGAAGGCCGATTTAGGCAGCAGGCTGCCACATCTGCAGACTCCTGCGGTGCCGCGTGGCCCTTGTTTGCCCATGTCCCCTTTCTCTCCCTCACGGCCCAGAGCACCGGATGGGCCCACATCTCCACTCCCTCCTGTAGGGCCTCGTTTCCCTGCAGGGCCACGGTCACCTCGCCCTCCAATCTTACCTGTTGGGCCAACCCTGCCCTTCCACCCTGAAAACGAAAAATCGCGTTGACGTCATTATTTCTGAAGCATCATCCCCTATGAGTTTCTGTTGTGCACTTGTTGAACTAGACAATGAAAGAAATATAACTCCCCACCGTGTGTCAAGTGTTAAGTTATGCTTGGAACACAGCCACTTTGACATTGTAACAGCACGCATTTGGCTTATATCCAGCTGACTACATCGTCAGAGTAAATATCCTGGAGCTAGGAACACTGTGAGTCACCATATGTCTCTGCAAAACAGTAGGCGATGCTGAAATTGTACTTTCATGTTAAGATGAGGTTGTTGGTCTGAATTCCTGTTTCAACAGATAATGGAAACCTCAGGTGCATGACTATCACTTATTCCTGACAGATTTATTGCCGGTCGGCCTGTATAGATGATATCAGTCCAATCTTTCTGCTGGAAGAGACACGCACTGGCCATCACATATCATGGCAATATTTAGCCAGCTTTGCCCAATAAAATATTTACATTCTGGTTAATCTAAAAACAAAACGAGACGTATACCAAGCTGTGAGCAACAGCTTGATAAACTGAAAGTGTTGTTGGAAACTTGGAACAGGCTGAAAGCATATTGTAAAGCATCTATAGGGAAACATTCACTGCAGGGTAGACCCTTCCAAGTCATTACAAAAAAATATATAAGTTGGAGGCCTGTTATCACAGAGTTATAGTTCATCTTTCCACCCTCAGTAGGTGCTATTCCAAACAGATCCTACAAAACACCTTTTAACCAACAATATTAATAGTTCAGTAAGCTTTTTTTTTGTTAAGTTTCCTGTGCCAGCTTTTCTCTTGCACAAACTAGTGGCATTTGTGTACCATTTGTACAAATGAACTGACACTTTATCTGTCTAGGCTTCATATTATACCTGTTTCTCCCTTTTCTCCCTTTTCACCCTTCCTGCCTTCTCTGCCATCTCTTCCTGGGATACCCACATTCCCATCTGCTCCCGGGGGCCCGGTGGGGCCAGGTTTGCCAGGCAGTCCCGGTGACCCGGGGACACTGCAGATTAGACGTGGTGCTCCTTTCAGCTTGGTCTCAAACAGCTGTCCAACGACACAGTGGAACAGACACACGACTCCCATTGACAGCCACATCTTCGAATCTGTGAATAAAAACAACAATTTCAAGAGAATTCTACCAACTTCTGATTTGTCTTTTGGAAAATATTGCCAGCCCCACTAACAGGTTCTGAAAAGAGGTGAGATCATGTTATCAGTTCTCACAATGCTGTAAAAATAAATCTTAGTGATGTTGAAAAGTACAGCATGAGGCCAGATGTTATTTTTGTAATGAGAACCAATAGCTGTTTGAATAAGTCTTACATGCTGATGTTCTCATCCACAGCTAAATTGCACGTGAGAGACCTTTAATGAAATTCTTTATCTCTGTTCCAAGTCTTCTTTTTTTGCCAAACATTCCTAAGTCATGACACAACATCCAACACAATCCCTGTTAGGGGAGCCTAATTGTGAAGCAAGCATGAGCAGAGAGAGCTGTTACACATTAATGTTACACAAAAGGAGGTCTAATCATGTGTGGCTGTCTTATAAAAAGACAAAGACACCATCATACCTCATTTGAAAACATACTGGGCATCAAACACTTCACAGGAACCCATACTGGTCATCAGAAACTCGATATGAACAAATACTGGACATCACCGACTTCATATTGAGACACTATGGACATCAAACATTCCATATAGACATAAACTGGACATCAAAAACTCGATATTGACACATACTGGACATGTAGCATTCCACATGAACATAACCTGCACATCAAACACTTGATAGGGATACATACTGGACATCTAACAGTCCATATTGACACACATTGGACATCAAACACTCCATAGGGACACATGCTGGACATCAAATGCTCGATATGGAAACATAATCAACATCAAACACTTGATATGGACAGATAATCAACATCAGACACTCGATAGGGACACAAACTGGACATCAACAGTCTGTATAGACCCCCATTGAACATTAAACCCTTAATATGGACACATTCTTGACAAATCTCTTTTAGGAGTTTGAGCATGAAGAAAGATTTGTCGATTGGATTAGTACACATGCTTGTTCTTTGCATATTTGCCCGTGTGGGCGTGAGAATGTAAGTCCTGCATCTGCTCCTTGGCTGGCTGGCTGGCTCTGGTCGGAGGGGGCTTTGGAACATGTGTGTCTTAGCATTGCAACATGCTCTCCTTGTCATTACACATTGGGTTTGTCTGTAACTGCAGGATGCCTGGAGAACAGACAAAATATGTGTCTAATACGGGATAATAAACACGATGAGATAAACAGGACGGACACAAGCACTCCTGCACACCCACCCACACAAACACGACTGGTTCAAGCGGAACAGAACAATCGTGTTTTGGATTTCAGGGTAATGAACTGGTCACTGAGCCAGTGTGAGGTCCTGCGAGAGAGAAACCCCGCCCGCCAGTTCCACTCTGCAGCAATGATGTCAGCGAATGGCTATCGTTAAAAAAGAACTCCTTTAAACTCACACATGCCTGATGTGTGTGTGTGCATGAGGACATATGGTGAATGTATGCAAACACAAACAGATATACAAACACACCCCTAAATATTTAAAAAGGAGGTGATGGAAATATAGAGACGTTAATGTCCCATTGAAAATTTCTCTAAAAACACTGGTTCTTATTGAACCAGGCAGATTATTCAGGCATAATGAAACACTTTTATTTGTGTGCTTCACTGAACATGAGCAGACTCTGTGAAGGTGTTTCTCATTCATGTCAGACATAAGTCTCACAATGATTCCTGAGCCTCATCGTGGTAAGAGTTTGAAAAAGAAGTGAGATTGTTTAGACGTCTAAATCCTTAAAAGTGATTGTGTACCATCTACAGAATGTGAATAAGTTTGGATAAACAAACACACTTAGAAGCCATGAATGTATATAAGACACATTGGAACACTCAGACAGACTGACAGGTTTGTATTCAAGTTATAGAAGTCATACAGAGAAACTTCAAATCTTGAAAATGTGGTGGTGTCCATCATTTGTGAATGAAGGATGTTGTGTGATAGTCAAAAAAACAAACCAGTTCTCTTACCCCACACCTGGTAGCTGTTCATCACTGCTGAGCGTATTCCTCCTATCTGCTCAGATCGGGTTAGGGTCGCTTACTTGATGATTTGAGTCCCCGATCGACATGTTCCTTTCTCTGCTGTGCTCTCAGGTGTCAGTGACAGTGTGTTGTAGTGGAACAACAACAGCAGCAGCAGTAGCAGGCTTGTTTCACTCCATCCAACCCTTCCTGCTTCCACCCACCCACCAAGCCCTTATCCACTCCCTTCCCTCTGCTTCATGCACTCCCCAAGGCGAACAGCTCTGCCCCAGGCGAACACTGGTTTTGCATTCAGCGTGAACTCCCATTATGTCATGGATAAAGACTCCTTCCAGATGACACATTTAGTGTAGATGTCAGCAACTTGGCACTTGAAGAATGACACTATTGAGTTATGAGAAGTCAGATTAATAAATGCCAGAAGTAATTTCTCAGTCAATTTGACCTCAGAGTTGTTCTCAATTGTATTTCAGACATTGATCCCTAGATGGCGCCAAAAGTGATTTGATTGACTTTTAATCTTATTTCTGACTCTCACATGGGTATGTTGAGTCACCTTTGTAGATGTGAGTCAAAAATGTATCACAGAGACCAAGATGATGTTTGGGTGTGAGAGTTAGTTATGATTAAATAAATATCTGGGTAAGAGATAAGAATAAAGAGGAACGGTTCTGCTGACCCATACAGTTGTCAGGGTTTCTTCACTCCTCAGTGGAATTTTGGATAATAGGATATATACATTAGCAAACAATGCATGCGCTTATATAATAGTTTTCTAAAGCTTGATGACAACTCAAAGCACATTACAGAACAGTTTTGCCATTCAAACACAAATTCACACAGTGCATCTGTGCAGCATTTTCTGTACCACCCATTAATCACACACAGACAGCCGTCAGGAGTGATTTGGGGTTCAGTGTCTTGGACACTTCGGCACACCAATTTGGGGAGACTGGGATCAAACCATTGACCCTGTGGCAATGACCCACCCTAATTACATGTACTACATGTATCTAAGGAGTCACAGATTGCTCCAGCGTGATCAAGTTACTACTACAAGAGGTCATAGCATAAAAAGCCCAAAAGGCAATGTTGTGCTGTTTTTGCAGCAATATTGGGCATGCTACAAATGATGAATCAGGACAAGTCAGATTATGATAAGCACAGTGTTTCTCCATGCAGCGAAGATACTGCATGGCTGATTTAAAGTCTCCCCACTCTGCGGGAGGAGGCCACAGCCCAGTCGAGAAAAAGAGAAATCACATGAGGAGCAGCCATGTTGTGTCCAAACAGAATGGGTCTTTATTCAGGAAGTGAAAGAAAAAACAAAGATCGTAATCAACACCCCATTAAATACAAAACCAACAAAAATAAAAATAAACATGATATTCATTTTGCATATCAAAGAACCATTCAGTAATAATTACAATCCAAACACCTCATAAACCACTTTTGTGAATCTATACACAAACTCTGATTTAGAAATTAGTCACTTTAACAATAAAATTACAAATATTTAGCTTTTAAAAATAATTAAACTCAAAATAATATCTTAGCAATTAGCATCTTAAAATTATATATAGTGTATTTCGACATAAAAATACAAAATAAGACCAATGACATTTAAATATGAAAAAGTATTCCAAGAAAGTCTGCTATTATTAAACGAAATAAAAACGTGGGATAAAACAAGATGAAATGAAATAGAAATATGCATGAAAAAGTCTCTCCTTTTGTTAGCAAAACACTATCCAAAATAACTACAATCATTTACATCAGTACAAAGATATCTGGATTTAAAAATAGTTGCAATGAAAAAACGGGGTTTATCTTTTCTGACAGTAAAAAATGACACTGTGGATCAGAAATCTGCAAAATATGCAATGAAAAAAATAAATCTGCATTAAAAAGGTTTACACTGTAGTTCTTACTTTTATACAAACATTAGAAACAGTATTGCACATCACAACACAGATTCGAGGTTAGTCAGCCTTTCAAAATGTGTTATATTCAAGTTTCAGAGCATCTACGAGGACAGGCAGCTGGGGCCTCGATGCAACAGGGGAGAATCTCAAGTGTCTTCCAAGAATATGATAAAACCTTCATGTTTCCCTCCGTCAAATGAAACATGTGTCATGTGTATCAAAATAAGAATCCGCTCAAAAACTCTGCTGTCGTTACTAATGTCATGATTCTTGTCTTTTAACAGAACTTTTGGATATAATTATCACTTAGGGGGGAGGGGGGAAATAAATTGTATAATGTCCTATTTAAATAGAAAAATACAATCAAAATCAAATATTTTTTTTGTCTACAAAAATAGTGAAATAAATATGATTTTTACAAAAACAAAGACACATGCAGAACAAAGTAACAGTGTTCAACATAGAAAATAGAACCTCACGAGAACAGCACAAGTCAAGTAGTACAGGTGACGATATTCATGTTCGTGTCGGACACCATGAGAACTAAAGCCACGGGGGGGGGGGGAATCTCTTACGTTCATGTGATTTACGTCATGGCCGGCGAAGTCTTTCTGACTCCCGCTCCTCACAACATCCAAGACTACATTAGTTAATATATTAGAAAATATTGGATTCTTTCTCTACTCATACAGAACACAGATAAATTAAGACCACTGCTTCACGCTACATCTTAAATAAGTAATCATGAAAAAATAAAAATTTAATAAATCATCTTTAGAATTCTAAATAGGTGGAGGCCTCAGAGAATCCACGTCTGCACTGAAATCACTTCAGGGGGTGAATACGGAGAAAAATGAGGGGGGTATATAGAAAAGTAGTGCATAATATATATTGTAAAAAACATACTGAAGGGCCAGTGATGGGTAAGTAGTTGACAAGAACAAATTAAATTGTATGACTCAACTACAAGTAATAATTTCATAGGTTTTGTAACAGTACACACTTGATACCGAGGAGAACACACAAGGGCATGAAACACAAAAACCACATCCACATGAGAGCAACACACTTGTACAGTACCTAAGTGACGGCTGGGCCACCATCCTTACAGAAAGATTGTCCATAAATAGTTTGTTTAAGAGTACTTCAAGGGTCACGGCGGGAAATCGAACAGACGAACGATACAAAGAGAGGAGAGTTTCATATCTAGCACGCCAAAAGACCAAGTGTCATCATCCTTGTAATAAAAGCTTGGATGGGGAGTTGTGGAGAAACTTCGACTGGGCCTGGGAGATTCATGGAGCTGCAGCCACATAGCACAACGGACTTGAGCAGTTTAGTGAAGCGAACAAATTCAAAAGATACTTTTTAACCCAACCTTCATCCCAGGCCCACTTCTCCCAGTTTAATCTCCCAAATGGACCCAGCTCTTTAGTCTACATTTGGTCTGCCTGTGCGACGCTGCGTCAGATAAAACCTTTGGAACCGCACGGAGACACAGGACGGGGAAGGGTGAAGGCAGAGTCAAGTCGCTGTCTTACTTCTCCTACACTACTTCTGCAGGAAACTAAACCATAGCCTCAGTCTACACTTACAACAGTCACACGGCACAGGGACCACACACATACACAAACCACTGAACACCACTCTGTTCTCCACAGGGTTTTTTTTTTCGCCACACAAGACACCATGTCACAAAATGATTGCATCTACAGTAGAGCCAATATCACTTTTTGTATCGATAAGTATGTAAACGGATCAAACAACAGATAAACATCAATGCATGCAAGTTTAAATATGTTTTTTTTGTTATTAAGCTTGTCTGATTTTTTTCCCCTCTTAGGCTTCTGTAATAGATGGTCATGCTACTGTCTTAATAATTTCTTTAATTATTAGTTTTTTTTCCTCCGTGATTTTCTTTCTCTCACCTCTATCCTGCATGCTAGTTGTGTAGCTATGCCTAGTGGCATAACATGCACTTGAACTCTTAGTGTTTGAGTGCATACTGCATTTCCTTTAACATGATTCAGATTTATAAATGGCATTAAATATTATTCCTACACACCTATACATATATACGTATATATAGCAGCAAAGCTTCTGAAATAGCTTGTTAAGTATAAATGTTGAATACAGTCAGAAGAAACCAGATTTTGTATTTTGAGGTATCACTCTATTGATCTGTGAGAGTGTATAAATTAAAAAAACATATTTTTTTTTTGATAAACTCTTTAACAAGAAGAAAGAGCCCACGGCAACGTTAAAAAACAACCATTTGCTTTGCGGCAGAAATGTGTAAATTTTAAGCTTCCTATAATTTTGCTACCTTTGGTTAATGACCTGGGGCAGGCGTCAACATTAGAGAATTGAGGTTTTTCCCAGAAACAAGTGTGCACTAGACGCACTGTGGGGGGGGGGCTAGCAGCAGACAAACAGACAGACAAGCTGCCCCATGCAAAAACATTCCCGTTTCTACTTCAAATCTCACATACAAAAATAATAATGATAAAAAAACCTACAAAAATCAATCTCTTTTTAAATCTCCTCTTAGAAAAGATGAAAGTACCACAAAAGAGTTGTAGAGTTGTCGGAGCCTGAGATGTGAGGGGGGTTTTGGTGAAAACTGAGGCTTGTGGTGTTTGGCTGCTACAAAAGATATATAGATATATAGAGTATATACTGTAGTGTTAAGTACTCAATTATACTGAAAGCTTAGGAGAGCATGAGAGGCAGAGCGATGCTCTTTTTTTTCCTGTTAGCCAGTGTTTCATTTCCCTTCCCTCTGACCGTGTCACCACTTGCACCTCTAGTTCCAGCGGAAGTGAATCTGGCGGGGGCGGTCAGCTCCTTCTTTGACCAGGGGCTTGTGAAACTCCCGTCCGGCGCGGGAGTGAATGTTGGCCCAGCAGAACTCACAGTAGTACTGCAGACAGGTGACGTTCGCACAGAAGAAGGGAGCGAATTTCCCCCCACAGCGTGCACCCTGACACTCATCGCAGAGCTGGTCGTCCAGGACGTAGGGCTTCACCTCCACCTGCACACACACACACACACGTTGGAGAGGAAATAGAGGGTGCATTAGCAAATACAGTGAAAAATATAATATACTCATGAAAGACGAAGGCACAGAGAAGCAGAGAAGGGGGAAGAGGTTAATTCAGTTAGCCTTAATAAGCTTTTGATCACCATAGCAACAAGCTGCTACCCGTCTGTGGTGATGCTGATAGCGAACAATGACACACACACACACACATACACACACAGACAAATGAAAGGCCAAGTCACATACACTTATGTGTATACTAATAAAACTAGGAACTATATAAATTGGTAAAGAAAGGGGAGGCTGTACCCGCTTATCGATGTCACCATGCTGCAGTTGGACAAATCTGGCGCTGATGGCCGCGATGTAACTCTGCTGGTTGGAGAAGGCCACTCGTCCGGCACCCTTGGGGTATTTGAGTTCAGGATCAGTGTCAATTCCCGCGTAACAGACTCCACCATAGAGACGATCCATGATCATGGCCAGCTCAACTTGTTATAGAAGAAAAGAAACATAGAATAGATACAGATGAGTGAAAAGGAAGCTGTGAGTCTGCGGTTGCAGATGGAATATCTCGGATGCTTGTGTCATGCACTTTGAACACACAGCTGATTGTCACCTGCAATATGCAGCATGTACATTATGTCCAATACAGAAAAAGAGATGCAACTGATTGAGAGAAACAACATGAGCGGCATTACTTGCTCTCAGGGGACGAGGGACACCTCCCACAAAGATGGTCTTGCGGGGATCAAGGGGCTGAGATCCGTCCATCACAAAGTCACTGTCGCTCAGGTTCCAAGGTCGAATTTGCACCTGAAGTTAAAGTCAAACGTTAAATTATGTCAGAACATTTCCAGTGAGTGCACTTTGAGTTTTGCAGTGTGAGCTGACGCTGTTTAACTCACTGGTTTGTCCTTAATAGTGGGACTGGAGACGCACAGGTAGAGCTTCCCATCCTCCTCCATGCAGGCTTCGATCAGAGCCTGCACTGAGCTCTCCTCCTGGAACAGCAGGAATGCGTATCCTAGGAAACAAACACACACGGGCATCATTCACCTGACATACAGTATGTTCTTCCCTCGGCTTATCAGTATTTCAATGAAACATCGCTTCACTTATCAGCAACATAGCCTCACACCATTCAAGCTACATGTAAATACTGTTCATCAACCATAAATGCATGCAGAGGCCAGCTGCTTCTGCCAATACCTTTAGGTGGAAAGTAAGATTTGCTCTCAGCTTTGTGCGGCCAGTCCACCACCAGGTGACCAAAGCGGCGGAAACTAGAGGTTATTTCATCTGCGGAGAGGAAGAAAAAGAAACAGGAGACAGGTGAGGGGATGAAATACGGTTGATGGAGCAGAAGGATCAAAAACCAGCAGTACAATGCAATCACAAGAGACTGTTTCCTGTCTCACCTTCATCTATGTCAGGGGGCAAACCTCCAACAAACACCTTGCGGGAGAAGCGCTCAATGCGTTCCCCATTCTGGTGGGGGTAACCGCTGGGGGAGCCGAGGACTCCTGGGACCCCCTGGTTGCCGTGGCCATCATCGAGGAGATTGTCATCAATGGGGAAGAGGGAGGAGCGGCCTGGGATAAATAAAAAAGCAGGTGAGGATAAAGTAAAAATCACATGTTCCATTAAACACTCACAAGCAGAAACACTCACAAACATAATACCATAGCAGCACCTGCCTCCCTTTTGTAGAATTTGATATCTCTGCAATGTTATGGATGAATCCAGTAATGTTAATAATCATGTATCTGCTTATACTGTAGCTTTATACTGAGTGGTTGTGAAGCAGCAGCAGCTCACAGTGAGGGACATACAGTTTGGTTTAAAGACTCTGAGCGGAGTGGTAGATAAAGGAAGTGTGGAAAGACAGGCTGTGGAGCAGAGCTGTTAGTGACATGACTTAGTAGTTCGGAGACCCAGAGTGTTATTGTGTTTTTGAAATATTTATGTTGGCTTTTCCTGCAATACAACTTTAATTCATAACACAGTTTATTTTATAATGTCACTTTACTTATCTAACTTTCGATGACTAATTCCCTCCGACAGCTACCAACAGAAGCTTGTGTGATTGGCTGAAAGGGTAGTGAAAACCTAACTTGTAATAATTGAGAAATGTCATTCTATTATGGAATTAAAGCAGATTTTATAAATAAAGTTGTCTAAAATGAAAGATGTGTATATACGTATTTAATATTATTTATTAGTTCATAATTACTTTACACATTTTTAGTCATCGAATATTGTAATAATACTTCTTAGCGGTATAGAGCAGACACACAAATGCAATAGTGCTTCCGATAAACGTGACCAAATCTGAAACACCATGCACATCTGGATACTAGAACAATACAATTGCCTTATAATTGAGTGTGGGTTTTTAATATGAATCATCTTTGGTTAACCAATGATAAATCACGGGGCAAATTAATGTATCACACAACACTACATAAAACTATGTGTTCCTGATTTTGAAAATGATCTAAGTCTGACTCGGTTCCAGACTGAAGGCTTCAGCAGTTTGGTGTCCAGTCAAGCAATAAAGCACGTCACAAGTGAAAAAGCCACAAGGAATAAAGATGCTATAGGAAGCTGAATTTACCTCGACGTCTCCCATAGCTCCTGGCTGCATGTAGAAAAGTACAGAGTGCAAGTTTCAGCCATGCAGACATTTCTCAAAGGGCATTTGTGATTATTTAAACTTAAATCCAATCTAAATTTAAATCTAGCTAAACTGAGCTGGCTTATGACCCATGTAGTTTTGACCCAAAGCAAAATACCCTTTTTGTCAACAATACGTCTTCAGATAAAATAGACTTAATAGTTACATAAAACAAAAGAAACAGGCAGAAATCCACGTTTCCCTGCTTGATATAACAAAGCCTTTTTTTCCCCATCGAGCATATCAGATATAAGAGCAGTCACATTTGGGCCACTAGAAAAAAAACTGTTTTTTTGTTATGTCACTGAAAAGCCCTGGATGTCCTCTGTCATAAAAAAACAAGACTCATCACAATCACAAAAACTCTTTCCATCAGAAAACCCACGTGAACTGCTGATTCCTGAGTCTCGGGAGGAAACAGCAAAGCACCAGACAACACCAGAAACCAACATGCTTGTGTTTATCTGCAAACACTGTTTGACCCAGATTTATGTCCCGTGGAGACTGTTATGAAACAAGATTATATTTTGGACACCGACATGATCTGTCCACATACAAGGCTAAAAAAAGAATCGACAATTACTCTGAGCAGCACTAATAATTTACATCTGAATGAAGGGGTCACTGTTTGTCTCCACATACATGTATATACTGTAGCATGTACAGAAACACACATGTGAGGACTATCAGAACTCATTGTCAACCTGTAAAGGTTTGAATTAAAAAACTCTGGCAAAGGCTGAATTAAATATTCTGTATGGATTTGTTAAAAAAGGAATACAAATGATGATAGATTGTCTCTACACCAGACATAGCACATGTGACCTAGTGCGACCCTCACTGTACCACTGTGAGTCTGCTGAGTGTGTCTAATGAGGCTAAAGAGCAACAGTGAACGTATCAGGAGAGCTGGAGATATAGAGGGAGATGGTGCTAAGCGATAATTACCATTGAGCATGAGGAGGCCATCAGCCCCAGGGTGAGGACATCCCACACGGCCTGACGTGAGAAAACACACGGACAGAGATAGAGATGAGACACAGAGCAGATGGAGAGGACAGGGCGAGGCCAATGTGTGTACAAGAGAGAAAAAACACATACAACACACACACACACACACACACACACACACACACACACACACACACACACACACACACACACACACACACACACACACACACACACACACACACACACACACACACACACACACACACACACACACGTTCAGCCCTTCTTACCACCAAGATTAACTTGCAGTGGAAATTTAGCAGAATAAAACATCTCAGGGACGATATTTGTATTAACTCTGAGACAGATTCTTCAAAACAAAATCCTGCCCTCAAACACCATCATGATGTGATCTTGTTTCTGTCTGTCTATCTGTTCATCCATCTAATCTCTTAGTCTATTTTTATATTTTCTTTTTTAATGAAATGACTAAGTGATTAAATGTGTTAATAGTATTTTTTACATCATTCTGATGACTTAACATTGTGTGTGTTGCATTTTTTCCATTCATCCTCACTTTCAGAGTAGTGGTGTGTGTTGTTGTCTAACACTGTCTTCCCTGATTGTAGCATAGATGGCACAGAGATACACAGATTGTATTAAAAAAAACTTTCGCAACCAACTTTTATTACAGTTTAATGCCTTTGCATCTGATTTCCAAATGCAGCAAATGCACTATTATGGTGTTATGGAGCTGCTAGCCAGACTACTCTGTTGTGTTAGCTGTGGTAATGCTATAAATGGCCGAGCACCGTTCTCGCAAGCCCTCCCTCCCTCTCGGCTGCTCTTTTGGCTGTCATACACAGTGTGTGAAAGTGTGATCACATCTAAAATTAGTCTAGATCCCCCTTTCTCTGCTGTGCACACTGGCCCATGTTCTCTCCATCTGCTCCAGCAGGAAAAACAAGAAACTCGCCCAAGAATGGAGGGCACAGGACGGGTCCCAATTTCAGCAGGTTCCCCATCAAGATTATAAATAACCAATCAAATACTTGTTCTTGTCCCGTATACACAAACAAGTACAGGCTGTTTGCAAGGTTTGGATTTAACAGTTTTATAATGTCTGGGTTGTGTTTTTAAGTGAGAGTGTAGGCTGTAAATGAGCATCAAGCAGCCATCAAGGAATGAGGAGGGTAAGAACGTCGCAGTTATTTGACACTGCTCCTCTGATGTCCAGCAGCTGAGCCCAGGAGTTCAGGGCAGTGTCACACTACAAGTGCGTCTTCTGCTTGCTACTGCAGTGAGACTGGAATTTTTTTTTTTTTTTTTAAACAATGACTATTTCAGCATCTTTTAGTGAAAGATTCCAAGTCGTGTCAGGTTTGCTTGTGTCTAATCTGTCACAAAACATCTGTTAACTAATTAAAGACATCCACAGCAATGAAAAGCCTCTCCTCGGCCTCCTCGGCCTCTTACACCGCTCCGTGTGCAGCCCAGGTTAAGTCGCCACAGGATCAGAGCAGGGAGGTCATGTAAATGTGCAGCTGGTGGCACAAGTATTAAGCTCTCAGCAGGGAGAAAATAAGCCGGTGTGTGGAAAAGCCACGCAGCTATGGGAGCAATGGGCCATTTCACCTCCCTGCATCGAGTGAGGCTGCAAGTTGTCGGGTTGCCTTTGCGCGAACATGATCACCCCCCCCTGACCCGCTGCAAAAAGGGAAAGGGAGTCTTACCTTTCATTGGATCCTGCTCAGCTCGCATGATGTCGATCAGGGAGCTCTCCAGGGAGTGCATGTTCAGACTGTCGTACATTCTGGTGCGGTCCTATAAAAACACAGGTTTTGTATTTGAGGTTTAATATCATCAGCAGCAGTCAGAACTGACAGAGCAAACACACGTCATGATGCTTGTCTAATCTGTCACGTTTCTAACACACTTTTGTGATTTGGCTTATGAATAATAAAGCCTCTGAAGCATGCGTATTTGGCTTAACATGTAGGAGAATTAAGAGTGCGAGTAGCTGACGGATTAACATTCTTTCTATATTTATTCACTTTAGGGGTCAGGAGATATGTTTGTGAGCAGACTATTCGATGTATTCCCCCCTGGATCTGTGGACTTGTTCCCAGAGGCAGGTGGAGAGAGAATGGAAACCAAACCTGGGAGTGGCATTCAGCCGGAGAGCTGAGATGGAGGTTATGAGCTCATCAAGCCTTCCAGTGAGACAGTTATCCTTAACAAACAACTATGACAGACTCATACGGTTATACTCTAGTGACTAACCTACCACAGAGCACTGAGCCTACCGTGCACAAGCCAACATAATAACTGTGTCAAGGTCAATTCATTACACTTTGATATTGGAAGATTGTAGGCTGTCTCTGTGTTGTTTTCACCTTTACTTCTAATGCAGACTGAAGAACTGAGAACGTATAGAAAAACATCACTAAAATATTGTTTCAATTAAGGCTTTGTTTGAAAAAAATTCAATAAATCAAACTAGATCTGCACTCAGTAGAGCACAGACCTCCACCAAGAACCAACAGCCCATTTATGAAACCACATTTATTTGGATCTGCACCAAATTGCACATGAACACACCCCTCATCAAGATCCATGACTTATTCTCTGAGAAATAATGTGAATAATGTTAATAGTTAAAACCAGAAAACTCAAATTTGGAAAACAAATCCAGAGCCATTTCTGTCTGGCTTGATACTGAAGGTCGCTGAGAACATTTGCTTTTTTGGACTCATTTCAGTGAACTGAACCTTTAATCCAACCCAGGTGATCACTGCTATTTTTGCCTCTGATCATGTCTGTTCATGACAGACAGGTTTTTGAAAAAGACTTAGAAGAGTACTCTCTTAGTTTTTTATTTTATTTTATGAATTACAAATTTAAAGATTTATGAGATTTCACTCAGCTCCCTCTGGATGTACTATATACAACTTCCCCCCCCCCCCCAGTTATGCAGAAGATCCCCAGACGTGTAAACAGACTTTTATGTCTTGACTTGTTTGGTATGATGGTTGGATTAGAAGCTTTAAAACACAAGAACATTAAATGTGGCAGAGGGAATCATTTTCTTAGATGTATAATTTCTATTACTCTCAGAATGTAGGTTGTTAGGGTGGTCGTATGTGGGAGAATTGCTGTCCAATTATAATATATGTTAAGAAATCAGGTTTACTGCAGGTTTACTGAAAGGGACTCTCTCCTATCCTCCTACGTGCACCTCTGTTTGATATTAAAAACATGACACAGCACTGATATCGCACATCAATGGCCAGGCTTTAAACAGAAAGGCAGGAAGGAAAAGACTTGGAATCTGAAAAATTCTGGGTCTGACACTGTTTATGGAAATTAACAATCCATGGACTCGGGCCTGTTTCCTGGAAAAGGAAGCGGTGTACTTCTTGGCACAGATACCATTAATAATTTGAGCTCATAGCAACAGCAAAACCACTCACTTACACCATTATTTTGGTGATACCATTTCTTTAGTTTGGATGAGTCACAGTAATGAATATCTTATCTATCCTATTTAGCTATTTTTACAGTGTCTATTACAAGCAAACACTACACCGGCAAATATGTGTGGAAGAGAAACCTTGCATTATGGACTGTACTCTGTGGTATGCTCATACATACAGCTTTTGATCAACCATATATATTAGAGAATTAAAGAAAGTGGGAATTAATAACGTAATTTACCAACATGGTAACAAGTACAATCAGAAATCATAAGCCACAGAGAAATGTCCGACTGACAATGACACTACGCTTTGAGGAAATAATGTGGCATTTAAAGCAATCTTATTAGATTATTACATTGAGAAAATATAGTTCCTTACTTAAATAATCATGTAATTACCTCTGGCAACACGGTTTTATTTTAACCCCTGTCTGTTTGTTAGTTAGTTAGCAAGATTTCACTCTACTAAACAGATTTCCTCAAAACTTGGTTGATAGGGTATGTATCAGGGGAGATTTCAAAACATTTTAATGCAGATCTGGATCAGGGGCAGATCCAGGAATTAACCAATGCAATATTTTTACATATTCACTGATTTCCCAGGACATGATTTGTGGATTTTGATTAAAAACGAGGTATGTAACTTATATTTATAGTATGTGAAATAGTGTGTGAAATTTGGTTGGGCTTTGGTGTTGGCCATTTGAATTACTACTAGTTATTACAAATCGTGGGCAGTTGCTGACATGCATGTACTGATTCATATTTTTAAGCTAACATCTGGCTAAATTCAATAGATCAATTGTTTGCACAAATCCCAGATAAACCCAAATAGACAATAGGTGGATGTCAGGAGGGGTTACAATCCAGATGCAGAGGAAATCACCAGCATCGTTAACCAGTGTTAGTATTTTATTTTCCTGCTAAAATTGTTGAGGACAACTGGGGACTTTGCTGTAGGTGGTGTGGAAGATAGATTAAGTGAAATGATCAAAACATGACCAAATGGGGATGTAGACACGAGTGCAGGAGAGTAGAGGCACTAATTATAGTCAAGCTACTATTACAAACCATTAAGATACTGGTCGTTTACGATGCAGACACAAAGAGCTTCAGCAGCCGAGCTACCTGAGGAAGATCTCACATATAACCTGATAATAAATTCAGCCCAGCACCCATTTTGTTACACCTTTGGTAAAACCTGCAGAGCAAATCAGTTCCAACTCTCTCCTGATTGAAATGCTAATCACGATGTCCCTCTTTTGGTAATTTGCATCGACTCACTGCTACATACATCTGAGGAATCCACAGCTCTGAAATTCCCCTTGGTTTCGGTTTCATCTAGAGACGATCTCAATTGAAACTCATTCACTCTCTCTTTCTCTCTCTCCCTCACACACGATGAGGGCATAATGCATTTCCTGACTCAAACCTTAACCATCGCAACAACAATGTATTTTATTTCTTTTACATTGGCATTTTGAACTAGCCAAATATGGTTTAAATAAGGAACACTTTTTAACACGTACCTGCCTCCTGTGCCTGTGACACTCACAGCACTCACATAACCTCAACCAGATTCTAACCTGAAGCGCATGGTCATACATACTTGAATGAAATGTGAATATCACGGGTCAATGTTCAACACAGTTTTACTCCACACAAAGACTCGCTACGATTTTTTTCACCTTTATGCACCTCCTCCCTAGCACAGATTGGAAGTGAACTGGAGGCAAATGTTCACTACCGCTACATTTGTTTGTGTAACTGGGCCCTAATCCTTAAAGCTAAACTTAACCCTAAAACACCCCTTCTCAAAATGTCCTCACTTTCCCCAAAGGTCCTCACTCCCTATGGTCTATATTTAAAATATTCCTCGCAGAGATCTAATCACACAGACACACAACCCTCATTCCCTTTGTCTTAACTGAGTGTGCTACTGTAACTAGATCTTTCAGACCTGAAAAGCCCCTGAATCTCACACAGTCACACAAAAACAAAATCACTCACACCAAACCAATTATCTTACAAAAAACGACAGACACGCCGACGCAGGATCAACCCAAAACACATACCTGCATTGGCAACAAGGTGTTGCTGTTGCCGTCTGTGCGGAACAAGTTCTCCTCTATCCAGGACTTAGGCCCCAGTGATCCCCCAGTGCGTGGGAACTTCGGGGGAGCGATGACGTTGCTGGAGAAGGGCTTCTTCAGGGGCGAGACGTGACTGACCGAGCCAGGTACGCCCATGCCACTGCTTCGGCGGTGGTCCCGGCCCCAGGACATCCCCCCGGAGCCCCAGCCATTCCCCTGGTGGCTGCCCCAGGGCGACTGCTTCACCATGGGCTGCTCACAAACATCGATACAAGGACATAGAGGGGGGGGAAGGACGGGAGGTTAGGAGGAGCAAGTCGATTTGAAGTACTTATATTTCCATTTCATCCTGTCCTGCCTCTACTTCATTTTCTCCCTGTCCGCCACAGCCCAGCTTGATCTGCTCCAGTGACGGGTGGGTAGATAAGAAGATTTGGGGCTTTAAGACTAATACTAAGCATCCCGTGCACTGCGACACCACCAGTGTAAGTTACACACACACACACACACACACACACACATACCCTCTACCTGGACCTTGTGTCCACTTTTAATCATACATCGAATCGTATCATGCTTAATCTTGTGTGTTTTCACGTGGAAATCTTGCCCAGAGCACAATCAGCCCTCTGTTTCTACAATACTGAGTATATAGTGTAATCCTACATATTAATTTCACTGCTGACATCTGTGTAGGATGTCAGACAGCGTTTAGAGTGTTTTAAAGCCCCTGGTTTGGAGCCCTGGTGGACGATAATATGTAAATATTACATTTACGTGTAAAATACAAATAAAAAAATAAATAAAAACAACAGCAAAATGACAAAAATACAGGTTTATTCTGCTCCATGTGGTATTTCCTTGCATTTTTAATGTGTTGGACCTTTAATATGTGTATCACCATGTTACTGGTTATAATCTATAGTACTTGTAATCAAAGCAAGGGGTTAGAGGTCAGTTGACAACACCACAGATGCACATTAAGCACACCCAGTCACACACTGCATGTGCTTGCTCACTCACACGCCCAATGTGCAAATCACAAGAGAAACCTGAAGCCGAAGGCTGTGAGCACATACGCCCTAGGACTACCGCAGAATCTGAACCTCCATGGGAGCTGCTGCTGCCACGGGTATATCTGCAGGGTCCCTAAACTGTCTGCCACTACACACACACACAAACACACACAAACCACCAAGACACTAGATGTCTTCATTTGACCCATTTAGCACACCAACCCCTGTAAGCCTTTGTGTTCCTACTGAGTGAGCCACAAGACAGGGATGGTCCACTGCCATGTGACTGCATCCCACTGCCAGCTTCCAGGAGAGAACAACGGCTAGATTCAGTGATGCTCCCTTGTTCCCCTGTGCAGCCCTCCCTCCCTCTGCCCCTAAAGAGTAGTGACCTCAGCGGTTGCAGCAGACATGACAAATGCATTATGGAGAAAACGGAACTATTTGACTACAGCTGCATAATAGCAGACACATACTCATAAGACTATGATTTATCTCTGCAGTGTCACAAGATGCTCCCTGACCTGCAGGCATCCAAGTGGTGGCCTTCTGTTAAATTAGGTGAAACCTGGATTCAAATAGGTTGAAAGGAGTCGTTTTTTTAGGGTTTCAGGCCCTTTCAGGCTCATTGAACTGGGGGTGGATGATATTAAAGAGTTGTCTACAATCTCCTGTCTCCTTCATGGGATTTCTCCATCCCTGTAGCAGCTCACCTGATGTTGGTTGTAGTTGTTCCTCTGCTGCAGGAAGGCGCCCTGCTGGGGGTGCATCTGGGGACTGACCGGGGACCTGCGGCTCTGCTGCTGGTGGACGCTGATCTGGGGCGAGTACGGACCGCTGTAGCCCTGCACATTAATCCCGGCGCAGGGATTAGCTGACACCGGCGAGTAACCCTGGAAGAAGGCCGGGTTGATGGAGGAGGGGATACCTGGGTAGAAGCTGTTGTCAGCGTCCGCGTTGGGCATCTGGTTAATGGCGTTGGCGTGGATGGGATGGATGGGGTTGATGGAGCTGGGTGCGGGCGGGGGCGAGGAGCTGGTCTGGACGGACCACGGGGTGCCGAACCCGGGGAGGGACGGGGACGACGAGCCGCTGTGCAGCTCCTGGCTCGGCAGGTTCGGGAACGCGGCGCCGAGCCCTCCGGACAACATGCCGCCGGGGCCGCCGCCGCTGCCATTGCCGTTATTGATATGGTGGGCGATGGGGGAGTCCATCTGGATCGTGGGTGGATTTACGGAAGTGGGCGATGGCGACGCAGCATCGGCTTCAGCCTCTTCCAGGGGAGAGCAGCCGGGGGGGTCGTTCCGAGCGGAGAAGAGCTGCCTCTGCGGCGGCAGGTGACTGAACAGACCCGGGGGTGGTGGGGGGGGCGACGACACCACCGAGGGGCTAAAGTCGTCTCGCTGACTTAAGAGCTGATGTATTCTGCGGCGGTGCTGAAGGTCACGGATGGACCGGGGCGAGCAGGGACGACCTCGATCGTAGCCGGGGATTGAGGCTCTCTCCGGGCTCAGGTGGCGGTAGCAGCTCGGCTGGGTCCCGGGTCTGCTGCCGGTGCTGCGGTGCTGCTCCTCGGGGGACCGGGTCGGGTGTGTGGTGTGTGTCAGCCCCGCAGGCTCATCCTGCATGGTGTGCTGATGCGCAGCAGCTGAAGGACGAACGCGAACCGACAGGACGGGGCCGACCGACCGGGATCCAACCACACAGCGAACCCTCCTCTCGGGATAAACCAATGAACGTTTAATGTCAGCTGGATGAGGCTTCTCTGTGACAGGAGGGTGTGTGTGTGTGTGTGTTTGTGTGTGTCTGTGTGTGTGTGTGTGTGTGTGAGTGTGAAGAGGCTGCGGGCTACAGAGAGGAGGGGGCCCGGCCTGTGAGAGGAGAAGAGTCGGCTCGTCCCGGTCGTGTCGTGTCGCTTTCACCCGGTGGTTTGATCCTCCATCTGAACACCGAGCTGTGCGGGACTAGCCTCGGTCCATTCCCCGGTCCTGCGCTGTCCTGTGCTCCCCCCCTCCTCCGGTGACCGGCTGCTGCTGCTGCTGCGGCAGTGGATTAAAAGATCCCCGGCTCCGGCGACGTCACGGCCGCGTCACGCCCCGGTGCGTCCGCCTCGAGCTGCAGAGAGGACCGCATTGTTTACGTCATTCTTTCATTATTCATAAAGTGCAGGAGGCCTCCACCAGGAGCCGGACACTAATGTCAATCAAATTCCTGCTGCTCGGAAATGAGTCAGTCATGTGCACAGCGCGAAATCCTTCGGTTATTATGCATCGTTTCCCCTCATATTTTCTATTGCACCAAATTGCATGGTTAGTGCATTTTATTTGGAATTAAAAGACGAGCCTAAATCCAACGGGACTTTAATTTGAGTCCCTCATTGGTTCACAATCAGCTCACTTCTTGCTCAGAGCAGATCTTGTCGTCATCATGTCTCATCCAAACGGGCGTTTTTATAATTCAATCTCAAGATGCACACAGTGTGGTGGTTCGGTTTGCTGGTGCGCATCAGTATTCAGTCCACAATCATACTGTGTGCGTGCGTCTTCGCCAGCGTCACTTTACGCACGGACGACAAGAGCTAAATATAGTTTTCTATGTCAGCGCCTGTCTGGGGAGATGAATCTTCATCTGCCTGCTCCCAACTCAAAGCTGACAAGCAGCCCTTCCATATGATCGGCCTCATGAATGGCCACCACCAGCACCGGGCCTGTGTGGCTCCTGGCAAATTATTTTATAAACGTGGATTGGAGTGCTGTGTTTGTGTGTGTGTGAGTTGTGAGTACGTCACCATCTGACTGCTTATTTGGGTTTAGGACTAAAGGGAAAACAACAGATGGTTTCAGACTGACTCTCCTCTGTGATGGCAGACATATTTTATTCACTTCAAAAAACACAAAACAATCAATTGGGAACTTGGGAATTACAAACTCAGTTTCACTTTCTTGTTTTGAATTCATTCAAAAGACCCAGTTCAAGTTATATTCCATTGTCTCATTCCTCTTTTGTACTTTTTTACGGCATCAAATAAACATTTGAAGGTTCATTTCTCTTTATCAAGTCTTAAACTGATTAAATCATTGCACTCAGTGTGTGTGTGAATGTGGTTTCTAAGGAGGAAGACAGATACCAGAGTAGCAAAGCAATGTGCCTGATCAACCTACCATCTGCTCTGCTAATGAAGATGGCTTATCTCAGCCCAAACTCCACGCAGCTTTCCGCCCTTCATTGTCACCTATACAATGCTTTAAAAACCTGGATATGAAAGCTATTGTAATTTCACAAATCTCGCCAAAAACTTTGAGATTAATTGAGACTAAATGTTATAAGGTTTGTTGTTATGGCTGCTGGGAACAGCCAAGTGTGTACACAGGAAGGCCTCGGATCACATACATTATCATTACAGTAGTTTCACAGATATTCATTAGTGCTTCAAAATATTTCCTCTATGTACTTAAAGTTTTGGTGATCACAACATCACATTCCCAATGTTCTTACACAACATGAATCTCATGACTGACAGAATCTGATCCCAATCACTGACGTCTTGATTTTCTCTTCCCTTGTTTGCAGTGCCTTGAGCAGTTTTTGGGAAGTAAAGAACCCCCCCCCCCAATAGAAATTCCCCATCACAAGGTCCCAGATGGGACTGTCCCACCAGTAAGGGGGCAGGTGTGGTGGCCATGCTCGGTGCTGAGCACCAGTGATTAGCCAGGCCCAGTAAGTGCTGGAGGGAGTTAAATGGGGCAGGCTGCCAGCTGCTGGTGTCTGATGATGATGGGCTGGGGGAGGGGGGGTCAGCCAGGGTGGGTGTGGTGGAGGCGGGGGTGGTGTTTCAGGGGACAGAGGGGGGTGTCATTCCCTGACTCCCAGCTGCCCTGACACATACAGAAAGTGACACATCTATCCAAAAAGACTGACCCAAACTCAGTTTTACCTTTGGATTCTGTCTTTCCCTGCGCTCTGGATCATGTAGTGGTGCGCACAATGAATAAATACACGAGAAACACGAGGATATCAAAATGAGCCTGAACATATGATCTGGTCATGCGTGTGGATGCATGACATTGATGAGTGTGAGGTAAAACCGCAGCTGCGCCTCCATTTTAACCAGGTTACTGGTAATGTTGCTACTGGTGGTTATTAGGAAGCACCTGCCGCAAAGCATTATCAAGTTTCCCTGTATTTGTAAAGCCACCTCTATTTAAAACTCTGTCAGAGTGGATGGCTGTCATGCTGCAGCTGCAGTCGTCATAGCAACAAGTTATCTGCATTTCCTTTTGTGTGCTTGATTACTCTGTGTTTGACTGAGGCCTCTCCCTCTCTCAGTGGCACTGTGTGTGTTTGAAGGGCCGGGCGGAGGCTATTGATCAGCTCATCCTGTCTAACAGACCTATCCATCAAATCTGATGACTCTATTCTGGGATTGATGGGGTGTGTTCCATCTCTTATAATCATATCTCCGCATACAGGAAGTACCTGTGTACAGAAGCCCCCTGTGTGCCACTGAGCGCTGGGGTCGGGTTTCACAGATGTCATCAGGCTGTGGTGTCATCTGCCTGTTTTCTCACTTCGGATAATAAAATCAGATTCGTAGAATCTCTGACATTTAGATTTGTACCAGTCTTTAATCACAGGGTCTGTTCACCCCAGTTACCAAACGCTTTCTACATTTATCTATGGTAGCATTATGCAGATAGTTCTGAATGCATCCCTGTTCTGAAATGTGTGTCTGCTTCCACAGTATACACGGTGAATATAATTTGTATTGCTCGCAGCATAAAACCATAATTAAACAGAAACAGCCTTTTCCAGAATGATCGCCCCCATCGCTCTGGAATTAAAAGACCTCTGCTGTGGGCACTTTTTATTGGAACTACATGAGGTTGGTGAATAATCCAGAGTACACAAGGTGCTGAATTATTGTTTCCAATTTGTCCGTTGATGTCTCCAAACCTCAGACAGTACTAGTGCGGGACCAGATACCACTTCAGATCATTTTGAATTTTTTTTTCATGTTTCTATAATTTGAGTGAACTGACCTTTCACCTTTATTTATATCTACTAAGGCTTGTGGACATCAAGGTACCTGAGGTCTCAATTTTGCATGGTAGTCTGCAGATTTAATGTCAACTCATGGCAGGGGTTTTGTTCCGATTTCCACCCGGCATGGCCTCCAGGACCGAGGTGCCTTTGTTGCACTAAACTGCCCCTTTGTCGTGTCTCACCGGGCACTGAATGGCTCTTTGTGTTGCTGACTGATAAAGCTTCTGCAAACATTTTGCTCACACACACACATGCGCACACACAAACAGACACACAGCCAGAGGTGTCGCTAACGATGTTACGTCCGAGCTTACAGATTGACACACATTGTGGGAGTGGATGCCTAGATGAGCTTATCTCTTATCCAAACTGGGGCTTGTCACCAGCGCTCACACCTACCATCCCCACTTTAAGCCACTGTTACTACAGAACCAATCAAGAAGGCCCCGCCCATCTATGATTGTTGTTATTCTGTGAGATTGGATGAGCAGTAGGTCGGTATCAGAGTGGTACATATTAGCATTTTATGGCCCACTGCAGAAGGCGTGCAGGACAGATTAGGTGGGTTGGTTTCTCCGAGGCCGGAGGACTGACGGCAGACAGTCACATCTGTTACGCTCTTCACATCAGATTAGAAGTGTGGAGGGTTGTAATTCTCCTCATCACACTGACCATTTGGCAGTATAGTTAACTTAAAAGGTCAGTCTTAATTTTCTGACAACCTTCCTCGCGTTTGATCAACTTTATCCCGTCTTCCTTGTCTTAGTGCTCTCCTGATTAGTGCTTCTGTCACTAATCCCATTCCCAATATTCCCACGAGTGCCCTCCAGAGACTGTGTCCACATCACATCTGTCTGCCCTCCTGGCTTTGGAGATGGTATTATCTTAATGTCAGAGTAAATTTCCTCTGGTTGTTGCACAGAAGCCAGAGCTCTGTTGTAACAGCAAACATTCACATGAGCAGATAACAGCCTCCAGCCTTCTGCTCTCCATAGGCCCTTTATTTGCACACAAATACATGAATGGCACACACACAGGCACACACACACACAAAGGCACACATGGGCACTGTGTGTAATGTCAGGCAGCACGGGGGTCTCAGACATATTTAGATGCTGTTTAACAGACAAACAAGGGGAATATCAGCCTACAGTATAGCCAGTTAGCCACACACACACACACACACACACACACACACACACACACACACACACACACACACACACACACACACACACACACACACACACACACCCTTTCCAGATTTAATCTATGGCTGCACCTGTCCTTCTGTGTATTGCATTATTGCAGGTAATGCAATTAGGTCTATCTCCATGTGTGTGTGTGTTTGTGTGTGTGTGTACATGCGTCTTCCATACTGTGTCAGAGGGCATCTCAAGTGTCCACAGAGCAGAGCTGTAGCAGGGGGTCAGAGGTCAACAGTGACAGGTGTCCCTGGCCTCAAGATGTCTTGCTGAAAGTCAGCAGGTGGAGGAATAGTGTGGCTGCTATTGAAAATGGAAAATGCTTAATTTCAGTTTTGAACTTTCTTTCACTTAAATTGAGCATTATAGGTTAAAGATGTGTGCTTATTTTGCTCATGTCTTATTCTAATTCACTACAAACCCCTTTCCATCCTCTGAATTAGTCTAATAGGCCCTTTTGATACAAACTCCAAGCTTCAGTTTACAAGATGTTAAGTGTAGATGAAAATATCCTCACAGAAATAATATTCTGACAACTTTAGTATTTTTTTTATACATAAACCACAAAACAATGAAGATATCACAAAAAAACTATCACATTGCACATTTTTCTGTGTATATTCAAGTTTGTCTCATACATGATATTTCTTTATGCTGTTTTATAGAAACATTCTTGTCTGTGGGGTTTGTTATTCTACCTTGTTGACATGGATGAAACCTAATTCCTCCTAATGTCTTTTTACCATAAATACAGCGTGTGAACCTTAAAGGAAAAGTCTTCTGTGAAGCCTTCTTCTTTATCCCTTTCCCACACACAGCACTGCATCTTCCTTGTTTGAGATGCAGCAGTGGTTGGAACTGTAAAACATGACACATCACTGCCACTCAGTGGTGACAGCTGACACTGCAAAACACATATTTTTCAGTTATTTAAATACATTTAAGTTATTAATATTTTTTTTCATATAAATCCAGTCACAGCACGTGTTTGCAATCAAAAGGTTTGAGTTTTTAGGTTTAATTTTATATATAAAATAAAAGTGCTTTATAATTGTCTACCCAAAATGGTATGGCTGTTCTCCAGTTTTATTTAATCATAACAGCATTACCTCTGTGATCAGCATATATATATGCATATGAACCAGCATATATATATAAATGACAAACTGATCACATCATGCAAAGGTTATCCCTCATACCTAAGAAGTTCCTCATCATCATAGTCATCCACAATAGTTCCAAAGAAATGTAAACTTTTACAATAATAAAAACCATATATTAATATATATATGTATCTATAATTAAAGAGATGAGGGTCACACCATTAAGACTGATACTGAAATTGATAAATAAACCTTAATCAATCAACTTAACTGTCTTTTTCAATCATCTTAACGTAGTCAAGGCAGCAGATATCACTGCAAACACAATAATCTCCTTCACGTGAGCAAATTCCCTTGAATTTGATAGTTTTACATTGTCTAAAATGTCCAAAATTGAATATCCTGAAACCAGGTGACTGTCATGGACGATCAAACAAAAGAAGCAAGGTTTTATCTGGTGTATAGTTAACAGTCCCTTCCCCCTACAGAGCCTCCTGTGGCTTTTGTTGACTCGTCTGCAGCTCAGCTTGACAGTTTATCCATTGAGGCCTGGGAGAAGGTGAATGGAGACGAGCAGCTGGTGCAGATGGTATCCTGAGCAGGTTTGTCTAAGATGCTTTGATAAAACCAGTTAAAATCAGCTTCAGTGTTACAGTAATTAAATACTTGTCTTGTTAGCCTTCTTTTTACATCTGCAATCCACTGTCATGTAAATAAACAAGGCTTCTCACATGTGTCAAGTATTGTTACTGAGATAGAAGAGATTTGTTTAGAGACAATGTGTCATGATTAAAACATACCTGACATCTACTGAGAAAGCAGATTCTGTGTCATTCTTTCTTTATTCCTACTGACCTGGTTTTGTTTCAGCAAAAACATTGAAATGGACTAGAAAGTGTAAACACACATCCAAAGCTGAATGCTGCACTTTCAAACAGAAAGATTCATTAAAGGAGAGTGCTATTCAAACTGTGTGTGCATTCATCAACAAATATCATCTATGTCTTTTATGGTACCAACAGCTTCTATCTATCTATCTATCTATCTATCTATCTATCTATCTATCTATCTATCTATCTATCTATCTATCTATCTATCTATCTATCTATCTATCTATCTATCTATCTATCTATCTATCTATCTATCTATCTCTATCTATAGAAAAAGGTGGCCATACCCAGAGTAATAAACTGAAATAAAATGTGAGAAGAATTTCTGCTAATTTTTTTTTAATTAGATTTTACATGTGGAAATATGTCAAGTTTAATTCAGAATAATCTGCTGGCCGTTACCAAAAATGAATCTGAAAGAAGCATTGAGGATGGATGAAGACGAAACAATCTGTGACTATCAGATGTTGTTAGATGCTAGTGGGTATACCGTTCGTGATTTATTATTAGCCATATGATAATCCATAAGGTAGACATTTTTTGAAATGTGTTTTAGTGGGATGCTGCATATCTAGTTGTAGTGTGCCTCTTTGGCCGGCAGGGAGTAGTGTTTGCATGCCTTATTCTCCTCACAGCAGCCTAATACATTGCCACAACTGATGTGGTTGGGAGCAAAGAACTGAATATTTGGATCCTCGCTAACAACAGTTTCACTCTTAATGTGCTTGTGTTAATGTCAATGAAACATTATTTTATAATATCAGAATGGTGTTTTTCATTCCAGTAAAATGGGGTTTATGCCAATGAATGTTTCTCCAGGAATCTGAGTATCGTGTGTGTTTGTGTGGTCCATGTATTGCTGCTTTTGTGAGGACCTCGATCTGTTTATAGAGCAGCATTATGAGGACTTGTCTTCAACATGAGGAAAAAGAACAAGTCCCTATAAAGCATGTGTCATTATATTTTAATGTGAAGATGTGTTTTTACAGTTGGGCGTTAGTTTCAAGTTAAGGGCTAAAAGGTTAAGTGAAAGGTTAGCATTAAGAAACTAGTAGGGTTGTAAATAGCTTAATGTATGTTATAGGTTAGGTAGGATTAAGGTTCCAGTTTATGTTAAGGTTAGGTTAGGTTAAAAACTTAACTGAGAAACTAATGAACAATTCTTAAATTAAGCAATATGCAAGAGATAATTGTAATATTTAATATTTGTTAACGTCATATAACATTATGTACGTTACATCACATATAAACATTATATAACATTTTGAATTCCTCCTCTCAGATATGATTTCATGCAGGAGAAGCACAGATGAACAAGTGTGAGGTGTGAATGAGTTGTGAGGTGCAGCGTCCCTTTGCTTCTTCCTCCTCCTCTGTCCAAGATTCTTTCAGATTTTTTCCAGATTGAAGACTTCTTTTTAGGCGTCTCCTCAGACAACTCAGTCTCCACAGGTTCTGAAGCAGGGACGGCATCAGAGAGGGATTCCTGCTAGTTGTTCAGTACAGTTTTATCTTCATGTACAGTTTCTCCTCCTCTTTCTCCTGCTGCTCCTCACCCTTTTCCTCCTGCCACTCCTGATGCTTGACATCCTCTCTCTCCTTCTTCAGTGAGAGTTGCGAAGTAAGTTCCTTCACTTCTCTCTGCAGAAGCATTTTCTCCTCAGCAGCACTTTTGCGGAGACATCTCATCTCCTCCGTTATCTGCAGACGGAGGAGGTGCTGCTCAGCCTGGAAGGTGTGCATCTGAGACTTGAATGCTTTCTCAAGCTCAGCCTTCAGGTGGTTGGCCTGCTGCCAGGCTCTGAGGTTGTCCGCTTCATACCTTTGAAAGATCTCATTGTTTGAAGCTCTTAGTTTCTCCAGTTCCTCTAGGAGAGCGTTGTTTGTGCTCCTCTCAAACTGCAGCTCCGAAGCAAACCGCTGCTGGTTGATTATATAAGCCTCCTGCATCTCCTTGTAATATCTGTGGAGGTCTGTCTCCTGGTTCTGCTCGGTGGTCTCAGTGAGGATATTTGTATTGCTGAGGGTTTCACTGTCATCTTCGCAATCCTCAGGCTGCTCTGCGTCTTCATCCCAGTCACTCTCCTCCTCCCAATCCTCAGGCTGCCATATTTCTTCATCCGCATTGCAGGAGCTTTCTTCCAGGGGTTGCCATTGGGCCAACTTTTCGTGGGCCTCATCCAGCGCTTGGCAAAGACGGAGTGTCCACGCTCTTTGTTGGCGACCACGGGCTCTCTGCTTGCCCAACAGATGCTCAAGATAACTGACATCTCGTTGAAAGGCCCGGCAATCCCTGCATTTGTACCGAGCTTTGACCTGTCCAGCAGTTCTTCCGATGTAGTCCATGGTGATCAGTTTGAATCTTTTCCTCCTGACAATTGTAAACCACAAGGTAATCAGTAGGAAAGTAGGAGGTTTGAGTAAGATGCTGTAGTCATATATATTTTTATAATATGTTCTAGATTCTAGTATCTAGAATGTTCAAGTTCAAAGCCATTTCATCAAAGCCATTTCATGTCAATGTTTCTTTGATGTTTGTGCGTGTGGTCCAGGTATAGCTGATGTAATGGGGACCTAAATTTGTCTTCTTTAAGGTTAATTCAAGGTTAAGTTTAGGTTTAGTTTGATGTTGGAGTCAGTTTAAACTTAGGCTAGGTGTCATGGAGACATAAGTGTGTGTGTGTGTGTGTGTGTGCGTGTGTGTGTGTGTGTGTGTGTGTGTGTGTGTGTGTGTGTGTGTGTGTGTGTGTGTGTGTGTTCAGTAAATTAACTGACACACTTGCTGGAATGTTGAAAGTCTTTTCCTGTAAAATCTCTCCTGGGACTGAAAACCCTCCTCAGACAGACAGGCTCTCTTTGGTCTCTGTGATGATTACATGGCTCCCTCTCCTCATGGTAGCCACTCGTTATTATTTTTTCACATTCAAATGTGTCAAAATTGCAAGTTAATGCCTCATAAAATAAGTTAAAGTGCAGCTGTTATATGCTGTAAATGGGTCCACCTTTCCAATGCATGATTTACATTTGATGAAAGTTTCCTCTTTGCTCACTGTTTTAGCTGGATCATAAAACATCATTAATTTACCACAGTTAATCCTGTCTTTGAATATCTGTGTGACGGAGCGGCACACATTTCACACACATGCACACACAGCCACACACACGCCGATGTTGTCACTCTTTCTGTTACAGGTCCTAGTTGATCACTATCTAACCATCATCTACTCTGTTTAGCGCTGGGCCGACCGAAGGTGCACACGCTTCAGCTCTGCATCTGGGTTACACACAAACACACACACGCACGCACACGCACGCACGCACACACACACTCTCTCACACACACACACACAAACAAAACGGTGTACTTACCAGCGGTTTAAGGACACGGCGCGCTCATCTCGCCAGTTAGCGGAAACAAACCGGGCACAACTTCCGGTTTATTTAAATATTCTCCTGTTGTGTTTTTTTCTAAAGATAATTAATAAGAGTTGTACTGTTTATGGTTGATACCGTTTTGTATATACAAGTCATTTGATTTGTTTAAAGATGATTTATTTGGTGACATGTAAAGAGGTCAGTGTAAACTCTTATTTTTGTTTCAAGCACTGGTTTTGCAGATAACTGTGTCTGAGTTAGTAATTAAGCCCGGTGGGAGGGGCTAAAGGTTTAAAAGAGTTTTTAAGAGAGACCCCGCCACAATCTGACAGATAAAATAAGGCAACACAGGCTTTTATGCCATAAAGAGGGAAGATCATAACTGTGTTGAAAATGCAAACTGAAAATAAATCTATATCTAATGCAAAAACTACTTGTAGCCTATATGTGCATGTGTGTGGTATATGCTAAACAGATGGTTCTTGCACATCATTCATGTCTGCAGAAAAGTAGCAGTAGTATTCTCCGTTTTTTTGTGTGAAAAAATACAATTACGTTTTACTTTCTAAAGCGCCAAATCACATGATATATTATTTCAAGGCATTTTGAAGTCAAAACCTTAAAATGTTGTAGAGACATTTAACAGTTCCAACTATAAGCAAACACGTTGGGGACTGTGGAGAGAAGAAAAACCTCGAACAGAACCAGAATCGATGTGGGCGTCCATCTGCCTCGACTGGTTGGGGTGAATGGAGCAAAATGGGCTTGAGAGGAGAGGTGGATGGAAAAGAGGGGAGAGAACAGAGAGAGAGAGACAGTGGGAGAAAGAAGAGAGGGACATGAACAGGATAAAACCTTCATATGAAGAGATGCTGAATAACATGAAATTAGGTCTGAGAATTTAAATTGTTTATTACCGAACCTCCGCTCCCTTCACTAGTTACCTGTGGCTGCCCGCACCTGTTCCAAAACACTAGCACTTGTGTACCATGCTGCGAACGGATTGTGTCGAGTCTACATACAGGATATGGTCAAACGTTACCCACTAGCCCGTCCACTCCGCTCTGCATCTGCCAATCGGCTTGTTGCTGCCTCAGCACCTATATGGCACTTACTGATAGCACTTTGAAGTTTGGCTTTCTTGAAGAAAATTGTACTTTCTTGGTTCTTGTTGTTCTGGGTTTGTACCCTCCTGGTTGAATGCACTTATTGTAAATCGCTTAGGATAAAAGCTTCAGCTAAATGAAATGTAATGTAACATGATGATTTAGTACCTGGGTTGAACCAAATACAGGTTCATAAACTATGAATGGATCTTGTGACAAGGATCCGATATGAGTCCAAATGTAGCGACTACATCCATTGCTCTTATCAGTGTCATATAACACAGTGTTATTATTGTAATAAGAACCCAGAAACAATATAGAATGGAAGAAATACAAGAATTTGGAATTTTTTGTTGCATTTTATTTCTAGATGGGAAGAAATGTAACTTCATCTACGAAGATAATTTAATCAACTGTTTGAATTGGCCTTATATGATCATATGATAGACATGCAGAGCATGAAGGCTTCACCTCTCGATTTTTTTTTGGAACTTTATTATAGTAAAATGATCTTCTCAGTGTTTGTTGTCCTGGAAACACAACAGCCATATATCTATTTTGTTGTGTGTGTGTGTGTGTGTGTGTGTATGTGTGTGTGTGTGTGTGTTCTCTGCATATCCACATCTCAGATGACAAAGCATGTCTTTTTTCAGGCACAGCTCAGGGTTTAACCTGACTACACTTCATATGTCAAATCATAAACATGTTCCTAACAGTCTGCGGTGGATCAGCACGTGTTTGGACCATTTGTTTCACCGTCAAACACAGTGTGAACTTGTTGCAGCTGCTACATCCTTGAACACACCTCACATGTGTCTCACAATAACACAAATCTCTAAGATAGAGTTACCTTGTAAAACCACTGGGTGTGTTTAGCACTTTATCCTTCACTTCGGACCATCAACCCTATATTCTAACATTCATTTTCTATACTGGCTTATTCTTTGAGGTTCACTGGGCTGAGACCAATCCTTGCTGACATTGGTCGAGAGGGCAAAATGATTAGCTACTATGATGATATAAATTTAATAATGGAATTTGTAGGTGTAGCTGTCTGGTGTGTAATCTGTTACAGATGATGTCATGCTTCTTCCACTTTGTCCTCCTCCTCCAGACAGCAGAGTGGATCCTCCTCCACTTGTCCCTGCCTCCTCCTGGCTGTGTTTACAATCGACATACCACGCCTGGAGCTGCTGCGCTCTAGAGTTTCACTAAAAAGGCCCGGTGCAGACTCCTGTTTGAATCGGCCTAGGCATGTGTGATTGTGAGTCTAAACTTTGCTCTCTGTTTATGTCTCCCTGTCCTCTGGGGATTTTAGGGCACCGCTGACATGCCGGTCCGTCGCTCGGATAATAGGACGCTGACTACTACTGCTCTCTTATTGGATAATGAGAGGAAGTTAGACGCAGACACGACGATGCACCGTTCGCTTGTGTCCCTTTTCATCTGGTTTCAATTGTGGCTTCAAGTCTTCTTATCAAGAGCCAAAAGAGCTTTTGAGGAAAGAGAGGAGGATGAGGGAGTGTGTGAGCTAAAGGATGGCCTAAAGACTCATTTTGCAAATGCTGAACCACTCACCCGCTCACTCACTCACTCACTCACACAAAATGCCCTGTATATTGATCTTTATTTATGTCTGCAACGTAATGGATCTGTACAGCACAACAAACTCGAAGAACAGCAAGAACCTCTCTCAAGTAATGAACCCTTCAGGGCTGCCTTATCTCCACTCCCAGCTCCATTTTGTATGAGCTGACAGAGATATCTGTTGAAGGCCAGGTGGGCACACCATGCACAGGATGTCCTCAACACAGCCTCATTTCCCGTCACCATCCATCCCTCCCTCATTCTTTCCCTTGAACTGTAACCTCCTGTCTCTCCTCCCACTCCATCTTGCTCTTCTCTTCAGGGGTGATGCCTTCAGTATCACTCGGCGTGCAAACCGCACATGTTGGACCGGTTTATCCGTTTGAAAAGATGGCAAGCGCGTACCATCTTCAGCTGGGTCAGAGTTCACACATTCTTTCTCTTTCCTGTCTGCCTCCTCAAGAAGCAACAAAGGGGGAAAAAATGATGGGGAGAAGTGTTTACAGAGTGGATGTTTGCCTGCCTGGAGAAGGCACTTAGCCTGGCTGAGTTAATGATGAACTCACTTTTAGGTGGGCAGACGGCTAAAAGCAAGGCCTCGTGCTCCTCCCTCTGCAGCTGTGACGAAAAGCCTCTCGGAGGACGGGGAAAAAAAAGGATGTGAGGCGAGTGCTGCAGATTACACCCTCCAGGCTCTGCTCACTGTCATACGAATGCATTTCAGCCCAATAAGATATTACTTACCATCCTCCCTGTGTTAATGGATTACCTGAGCCACTGTGGAAGTGTGAGGAGATCAATCAGATGAAGCAACAGTCAGTGACAGAGTTATCCCCCAAAAGCAAACAGACTGAGAGCAGGCGGCTTGTAATGATTCTCAGCATGTTTCTGTTCTGGACTGACCTGCAAACGCCTCAAAACCACAAAATTCCACATACGTTATGAACAGGGCTGGACTGGGAGAACAAAACGGCCCGGGCATTTTTTGGCTCAGACCGGCCCACATAATTAGCCGAGCACATCTGCCATTAAATTGACGTAACTTATGTCTTCTAAATGTCTTAAAGTAGCTCATATTAAAAGTACTTAAGTATCAAAAGTATCTGGTGTTGAAATGTACTTAAGTATCAAAAGTACAAGAACTAAAATTAAAAATGCAAAGCTCTTTTTATAGTAGGTCTATACAGACACAAAACAACCCAAAATGTTTCTCCTCAAGATTTAACTCAACTGACTGAAAAATTACAACAACAATATGCATATAATGTATAATTTTACCAATTTTGAACCCTAGATGCTGAGGTTCAAATAGTAATGGACCAGTGCATCTGAACTTCTAATTAACTATAAACAAGTGCCTCTTGTGTCTGCCCAAGAACATTAATAAACCACAGTATAACCACTATACTATAGGCACACAAAATAAGACACTATCTCTTATCCTATTCTAGAGGAAGTAAAAGTCGTAACAAGATTTCTGAAGGTGAACCTGCGGAGGGATAGACCAACCTCTCGCGCTGCACCCCCCCCACCCCCCAACGGCAAACACGCCACCGGACCTGCACATCTCAGGAGGAAGGGGGCAGCGAGTGAGAGAGAGAGAGAGAGAGAGAGGTGTGCCGTGGGTAGAGGCGTGCGACGCCAACCTCCGCTGCTCAAGTAACGAGCCAGTTTGGAGAATGTATTGAAAATTGAAAATGCGCGCTCACATGTCTGCCTCCACTCGCTCATCATTGTCGAGTCCTCCTCGCTCGTCTCCCGGCGCACCTGCTGCTGCTGGGCTGGTGAACCCGGCACCACATAGGTCCGTCAGTTTGGCACATTTAGCAGCCTCCACCTCCAGAGACTTCTGCTTTTTTTCCCGATGCTTCTCAGCGCCACCCGGGCGTTTTTTTACTCTTATTATCCATTAAGTTAAGTTTCTGTCTCAGCAGCAGCCCGTCCCGCGACTCCCCCGCCAATGCCATGAGGTCCCGCCCCCCCCCCCCCCCCTGGTTTGTGTTGTGATTGACAGCACTGTCAGGGCTCTCTGAGCCTGTAAGCCCATGATTGATTGACAATGACAAACAATAGACCAATAATATGTGTCGATGCTGGCAACACACTGCTAGCCCTCTGTAGCCAATTGGCCGGCCCAATTGGAGGGAATTTAGAGAGGAAGAAGAGAAAAAAAAAAACAACAACAACATAGCGGACCAGACCGGCCCACATTGGGTCAACGGCCCACCGGGATTATGCCCGGTATGCCAGATGGCCAGTCCACCCCTGGTTATGAATGATGAATTCACAGAGGCAGTGACCCATTTTGTCAAACCAGATCACTGATCTGACGTTTTACCTGTGAATGCAAGAGAACACCACCTGCTGACATTTGGATCAGAGGTGATGTTACACGCTGACAATGAGGATGGAGAACATGGCTCTGTGAAACCGATGCCTCGATGTCCAAAGAGCAAACGCATCAGCTGCACAAGCTCCGTGTTTCACCCTGATAATAAACTATCAATCACTTGGTTAGATCCCCCAGGGAAAGGGTTGGTGCAATCAATTTATTAAACCTAATTTCTTATCACTTTCCACTTGAAAGAAAATGTTTTATCTCGGAGCTTCTCTCTCCTCCTCTTCTTCTTCATCACATTTATGTTTTATCAAAACCTGTTAATATCATTCCAGATCCGGGATCACTGCTGAGACCACATCTTGTATCGTGATTGTGGATTATAATAACAACTGAACTTGTTTCAATTTACAATATACCTGCTCACAAACAGCATACTACTATTATTGGCAGTACCTCAATCATTACACTTTTTTGATCTGATCTGATTTGATTTATTAGTGGAATTTCTGATGTTGCTTTTCCAGTTGTTGGTTTGGAGAATTGCTGCAGACACAATGATTTTACTTTGTGTTCTTATTATTATTTAAAGAGGGATGTTGACATTTTATGAAGGAGCAGAACATTTGCTTAAGTGAAGTTGCTATGACTTTATGTGATTTATTAACATTTAACTTTAATGTCAATGACTTTAAACATTAATGTGTGTGTAACCAAATCAATGAATTCCTGTTACAGAGAAAAAAACAGACTGAGGGTGTGGGTAATCTGAATGAGCGCATACCTCCACTAAGTCCCAGTAGTCTCCCTAAATACAATGAAGCTGCACCTAATTTGACTCATTCACAGATATCAGTCCCCTAAACATATCTGTTTTTTTCCTCAAGATTCTTATTCTTTGAGAAATTTAAGAAAATGACAATAAAACACCCCATCATAAGGAAACTGTCCCTTTGTCCAGATCTGTGCCGAAAAATGAATGGTTCTTTCTCGGTCCACCATGTTGAAAGAAAATCGATTCAGTGTTTTTTATGTAATGCTGCGGTCAAACGTGAATGAAAACATAACCTCCTTGGCGAAGGTAATGATCACGAAAACTGGTCACCAGAGTTTTTTTTGTAGTTTGCTGGTTCTCTCGGGTCTTCTAGCTCGCACAGTCCAAAGACATGCATTGATAGGAGACTCTAAATTGACAGTGAGTATATGAATGTGAGAGTGAATGGTTGTTTTTCTCTGTATGTTGACCCTGTCATACACTGGTGACCTGTCCAGGGTTCACCCCACCTGTCGCCCAATGTCAGCAGGGATTGGCTCCATCTCCCCTCCTGCGACCCTGAAAGGAAAAGCAGAATAGATAATGGATGGCTGGATGACATCTGACCACCATCAAGATACCATTGAGCAAGGCTGCAGTGGAGCTGGTCATTGACAGACAGCACAAACTGCCAGGTGCAAATGAAAAATGTGTGTCCCATGTTGACTAGAGAAAATGTGCTTTTTTGTGTGAAATATCCTCAGTAAATTAAAAATCAGGATTTATTTTCATGTCTTCAGTGGAGCTGAAATAAAGCAGAGGGATTAGCATTACAGGAGCCTTTCCCACCTCCTTATTCCCCTCCTCCTTCCATAAACTGTCCCTCAGCGTGGATACATTTCCAAGACTTTGGCATGTGGCCTGGTCAGTGCAGTGTGTGTGTGTGTGCGAGAGTGTGTGTGTTATTGTGAGTAAAGCGTACATGTCCCCAGAAGGGATTGGTTTTCACAGCTTGGTGATGTGGCTAATAGCAGATTCAATTTGGCACCTATTTTAATCCCCAGGATGTGAAGGTCACAGCAGCAGCACTAACCATGAGCCCAGGCATCAATAACACCAGTGAACATCAGTGGTCTATCGCTCTGTTTTGTACTATTCTTAAAAAATATTTCTTAAGCCTGTTTTATATATTGATGCGCAGCAAACGATGCTGACTTTTTTTTAATCTCTTCAGTCATTTCTGTTTATGTCAAAGAAAAACATTTCTGTGCCAGTGAAAAACACACACTGTGGCGTTGTTAAAGCAGACGCTAGATGACGCTGTTACACCAACACTGTGTCCAGCCTCTCACTTGCAGCAGTCTGCTGAAGATCGGACACTTCTAAAGAAGCACCAACACTATGGGCTGGTTAATGCATAATCATTTTAAATAACTTTTTGAGTTAAATAAACAAAACAAAAATTGTAGAAACAAAGTGTGACTTTTGAAATTCATCCACTTGCTACAAATGTGACCGTAACATATTTCAAATGTCTGAGTTGAACAAGTTGTCCTCCTTCCTTGTGTAAATGTAAATAAATCATGATGATGGTGATGGAGATGAAGATGTCAGCTTCTTGCTCCAACCTGAAAATGCAAAATGCGTGAAAACGTGCAGCCACACATGACGTGACATGAAAGACGGTCCTCCTGGGGAGGAAACAGCAGGAAACGGCAGCATCCTCTAAATCCAGATTGTCTGGTCATCAGACACGGACCCCCTCACCACCACCACCTCCCACCACCACCTCCCACCTCCCACCTCCTCCTCATCAAGCCATAAATTTAGGGCCAATTCAGCTCTGAGACAGTCAGTGTCTCTTATCTTAGATAAATATTTGCTTCCTTGGGCTTCAGTTCAACACAGGAACAGACAACAGCCCTGGTGCCTCACAGGGAGTTTCCGGACCTTCACCACACTTTGCATTATTGGTGAAGTCTTTAGTCACATTCCACTTGTGTTTCCCCCTCTTCTCTCCATCATGAAATCTGCTGTGCAGAGGAGGTGTGTGTCATGACCGTGGTGTGCGTGCACGGCTTCCAGGGCCCGTGATAAAACTTGCCTATTAGCCCCGAGGGTTGCGTGACTTTCACAGGGCGCACTCGCCCAAAGTAATAATTTCCAGGGCGCATCGCAGAAAACAGAGGGCAATAATAAAACGTGTGAGGGGGAACCCCAGCTCTCAGGTCCCACCTGACAGTCTGTCGAGCTCAGGTTTATTCCTTGTGAGATTTAAAGTCAAGTTCAATTCAGAAATGATCAGACTTTGAACAATTATACACAACAGGCACCGTGGAGAATTCAAGTGATGTGTGTGTAGTGTGTGCCAAGTTTTCCTTTTCCTTCTCTGGTGTAAATGCTTAAGGTTTGAGGGGGGGCAGTCAAACCTGGGGACTAACTCTGTCTGGTCCCTGCTTCCCTCTTTTCTTTTTTTCCTAACTGCTGCTGAGGGAGTGGGCTGGTTCTGTGTCTTGGAGTCTTCAACAAGAGGGAAGACGAAGTTTCGCACCAGTTCTGCCTCCAATCCAGCGGAGGTTTCAATAGCAGCGGCGCGGCAGGGGAGGGACGCACTGCCAGCACTCAGGATCCCCACTCAGCACACACACACACACACAGACACACACAATCAACACACACACTCACACTCCAGCCCACCACGGACCAGTTCAATCCGCAAGGAAACTGCAAACACGCACCAGAGCAGTCGCCTAATCCGCTTGATAGGCACCAACAATAGAAGTGGAAACTGGGGGAAACTACTGGACGCTGCAGAGGACAACTTGTGTTTTCGTTTTTCTTTCAGTTTGATTCATTTTGAAGGCACCTATTTAAAAAAAAAAAAAAAACCTGGTGATATCAGAGTGGTTTAAGAACAAGACCCTTCACATAACCTCGCCGTTTCATCTCCCGCAAGGTAAGAACACTTTTGTATTTCGCACGATCTTCTCTCTGCTTCTGATCCAGTTTCTAGAAATTATGGGTTTAGAGAAAAACCTCCCCCCTCGTGTTCTTTAACCTTTCTTCTACTAATTTCTTTTTGAATGTTCAGATAATCCCCACACACCAACAAAAAAAATCCAGAGACTCCTCCAGTAACGTCTTTGAAACGTCTGCCAGAGACAGACACACACAGAGAGAGAGAGAGAGAGAGAGAGAGAGAGAGAGAGAGAGAGAGAGAGAGAGAGAGAGAGAGAGAGAGAGAGAGAGAGAGAGAAAAAGACCGAGCGAGCGAGGGGAAGAGATTTTGCGGTTTACAACTCCGGGAAGTTAAAAGTTTCAAACACATCTGAATCCAGCCCGGGCTCACATGCTCTTTTAATTTTCGGTGATTTCGATGTGGGCTGTCGTGGAGCCCAGCGCATGGCGCGGCGCTGGTGAGGATCCGTGAAACTGGTGAACTTTGGAAAACCCTCTCGCTTTTGTGCCTCCCGCGGGTTCCCATGCTCCCGGAGCACCCAGGAAAGGCGATTTATCAATAGTATCTCCGTGTGCTGCATCCTGTCCGTGGCTGCACAGTTCTTCACAAGCGGTGAACTTTAGTTACATTTGGCTCATTGCGTGACCCACGGGCGCTTTTACGCACCTGTACGAGCCCATTACGCACAGAAATTGAGTTTTTAATGAGAATAATTATTGTTTAATTTAGTTGAAATGTTCATCTTTGGTTTCAGGCAACACATCCAATGCCATTTTAGACCGTGTTGTCATTTGTTTCCATGTGAGCGCCGTGTTTTTCCTCCTCTCAGTCGGTGTTTAATGAGAGACATACCCGGAGCGCAGGGACATGAATAACTGTGTTTAGTAGCGGGGGTGAAGCCGCACTGCCTCCCTTCTACTTTCTCAGGAGAATGAATCATGAACAAAAAAAAAAAGTCTTAAAATGGGGAAGGTCTGCGTCGCATACCGTAACTAAACCGTCATTTGCATATGAAAACTCTCCGGCTGAAAGAATTCCGCCAGTGTTGCTATAGCCGTGCGCGTCCAGAGAAGTGACAGGCTTCAGTGTAAGTGCATATACAGTCTCCTCCACGCTGCCTTCTCCTTGTCACACATCCAGAGTCACTGGAGGAAGATTATAGACGCACTTTTTTTTATTTCCTTGTTAAATTATGCAGCCCATCCACACCCCATGCACTCCCACTCCCAGGGCTCATTCATTTTTTTCCAAAGCCCCTCATTAAGCTCCCTCTGACGGACACAAGCAGAGGCAGAGCCCCGGTCACACTGGCTGCTGGACAGCCTTTCTGTGCCTCTGTTTTCCCTATTTCTCTTTCCCCCCCAAGCACAACATAAGAGATCATGATTGACTCATTTCCTATACATGTGCATGTGTGCCCCGGATGATGGGCGCAGGGTGGATGACTTTCCCATGGGGCATTTGCTGTTGTGATCTATAATCGCCCCTTTGCAGCCACAATGCCAGCACATCAGTCAGAGCCACCACCACCACCACCACCCCCAACACCCACCCACCCTCAATTCTATTTGAAAACGCAGAAAGCGGCCCGGCGACCTGACCCTTCCTCACATAGAGACATTCCAGGATGCAGTGCTAAATACAAGCCCCAGAGATGGACTATAAAGAAGCAGAAGGGGAGGAGGGGAGGGTGAGAGGAAGGAGAGGAAACTGGGCTCTCCTCTCCATCATGCTATTGTGCCAGCGTTTGTGGTTTTGATGATGTGGAGAGTTCAGAAACTCAAACTGTGAGCGATGTTGTGGATGGCAAGTAGACAGGTCCTGAGTGATGATTAAGACTCATACACAGAGCCGAGTGCAGGAATGTCATGGTTTGGACACACACACACACACACACATAGACATACACACACCAGATAAAAATCTCCAGTCTTGGATCCGAGCCTTTACCACAGTCTCTACCAATTCATTAATGAGCTATTTAGCTGTCCAAGAGCACCAGACCTGCTCTGGTTTGGCCTGTCGAATAGAACAGGTCCAGGTCCTGTGCGGTTCCATCCTTGGGCTCCCAGCCCTCCACACTCTCCATGCACTCACTCCACACTGACCCTGAAGTGACAGCAGTGATGGAGTTCGCTACCAAGGACCCAACATAAATCTCCCTTCAAACTTCCTTAAAGAAAACACACAGAGGCTTCAGGTCCCGCGAGCCCCTGCCAGGCGTCTTGTTGGGTGGAATCCGAAATGTCTCTTTATTTGTGTTGAAATTAAACTGTCTTTTATTCCCTCCCGTTCTGTTAATGAGCTCCATGTGGCAGCAGGCAAGAGTCTTATCCATCTTGACAAGGAGCTGGAGGGAAGGAGAGGGAGACGGGCTAAACAAAGTGAGGGGAGAGAGAGGGGGAGAGACGGGAGAGACGGGAGGTCAGAGGCAGTTTGGTGCACAAACATTTAAGTATATATGTGCGGGATACATGCACAATCAGGTGGACAAAAAACGCAATCTTATAGTTGGAAGTAATTCATATTTTTGCTTAAATTATCAGTGGATGGTGAATGACTTTCATTTTGCAGTTGAATGTCATAGAACATTTTTTATCCATCTGGGAGATGTAAAGACAATAATGTGAACTTTTTGTTTTCCATTTACCCACTATTTCCTTATAATAACCGCTGGTTAAAGCTGCTAGTCGTATAAATTCAAATGAAGGGGGGGCCATAGCTCAGATTGTGTCTAAAACGGCCATCAGGATGTACTTCCATTTCCCCCCCTCGTCCCATTTCACAGCTCTCCAGATTCCACAGCTTGACAACATGCATATACAGGATGTTTTCTAACCAAAATGCTTTGTTAATTGCACTAAAAATGAAACAAAAAGCTATAACTGTGTAAGTAAACAGATAAAAAGCAACAGCAAAACAAAGTTGACAAGACTGCGGGTGACCTTGCCTTAAAATTACCCGTTCCTCAAATTGCGATCATGCATTCTTCCCCATTCTAATTAAACATTAGCCTTTATTTGTTCCAGATGCAGCTGTTTTTGATGTGATATTTTGGTAAGGGAACTCTGTGGCATGAGAACGGTGCATGGCCGCATGTAAAAGCAGATCCAGCGCAGGCTGTGTGACCATGTTGACTCTGCACTGGTCCATGCAACCACAGTGACCCGACACAACTGCTGTAATATTCAGATGCCCAGTGAGTACTGTAAAAACATACTGAGTGCTTTGGTGCATGTGGGGGAAGTCGAGGGCTCAGACATGGGGTTTAAATCAGCAGCGTCTCATGTGAGGAGCACATTGAAAGCACACATCTAATGTGCTAATGACAGTGGTGATAAAACCCCTTCCTGTATGAGTGATAGCAGACGTTAAGTGTAATGGCCTCAGTGTGGTGGACGGAGCTGGCCAGGGGGACGGGGGTCCTCGCTGTGTCCGCGTGCTGTTTGGGGATGCTGGAATGAAAGACAGCTCTGAACAGCCCAGTACATACCACCTCCAGCGCTGTCGTGAGTATTAATAGACACGTCTTTGTTCCGACTGACACGCTTCTGAAGTGGAATGAGACAAGCCGAGGCGATAAGGATCTCCACTCTCTGTGTGAGTCAAACCTCAAAGTGCCACTTAGGCGGCTTTCCTTTTGCTCTCTGAAGTCTGGCAGTACAACGGGAGGCTGGGCTCAGACGCAAGCACAGACGGAGCTGTCAAGGCCTTTTCCCCCTGCTTGTGTTTTGAAAGGACCACAATGTAGAAATGAAGCCATGTTTGTAAAGGGGAAGTTGGTCCAAGCATGAGCGTCCTCTGGTTTTGCTTATCTGTTTATTAAGGCGAAAAAGGGGAGGAGGGGGGAGCAAAATGTAATGACAGAGCGCAAGGGAGGGCCATGTGTGTATGTGTGAAAGAGAAAGGGATTATTTGTTGATGAAAAAAAAAACCATGATCAAGGGAAAGAGACAGATAAGGGAGGGTGAGCAGAGAAAGGGAGAGGGGTCATTAAAAGGACACCATCTCGCTTGCAGTAAATGGCAGTAAAGTATCTGGCTAATCTGCTATCATTACGCTGATTAAATCACCAGGGATTTGGCGTTCCCATCAGCTGCAATCAATGGGGCACAAATCAATAGACAGGGGATACATGAGAGGCTCAAAGCCACAGTCAGCTGCACCTTGTCCTGAGCCACGGCTCTATCCCAGCCACCAGACACTTTTATGTTTGCGTCAATAAAAGTTAAACGACATGGATTTGGGGATTTTTGTGTTAAGAGTTTTATGAAATAGTGCGGTTCCATGTCGCTCCAAGGAAACGTCTTCTCCTTCACACAAGTGTTTAAACCTAATCCCTCCTTCCACCCTATGGCCGGGGGTACTCATTCACTCCCTTCACTCTTTGTCTCTCAGTCATTGATTGGCTCACAGATGGTGTGTGGGTTGTCGTCCAGGTTAAATGTCAAATGTTAATTGAGGTAAAAACTTCAAAACGTAAAACAAGAAGTGCAAAGAAAATGTGAAGCAGAATTTTTCATTTAGGTTCCAAAATGAGGTGAGGCCAAAAACATGTCATTAAGAATAATTTACATCAAAAGTTATTGAGACCTCCAAAGGCAAACATAGACATTTGCAATACATAACTCAATCGTTAAAAGTTTTGAGAAATACACATGTGTGTTTAACAGTAAATAGTTGCATGAGATGACAGTAATAATAACAATAATTCTCATGTCTGTATGCTAAATATGAAGCTACAACCAGGAGCCAATTAGCTGAGCTGAGCATTGCATAAAGACTGGAAAAAGGGAGAAACCGCTACAATAGTTCTCTCCAAAAGGAACTTAATTCAAAATTTTGCACATTTATGTTTTTTTATCAAAGCTTTCTTTCTTTTTTTTCAAAGGAAATGGTTTGACATTTTAGGAAGTATGCTAACTTGAGTCCTTGCTGAGAGTCGGTACACCCCACATGTCAAGGTTAACCGTTGTCTTGTCTTTATGCGAAGCTAAACTAACTAACCTGTGAATGTAGCTCCATATTTAGAGTGGTATCATTATCCTCATCTAAGTATTAGAAAGAAAACAAATAAGTAATTTTCCTTAAATGTAAAACTTACTTAATGAAGAAATTAATACCTCAGTAACGGAATCAGATATAAATATGTAAAACATCATTAATAATAAACTGACAGCCAGTGCAGGGCGTATCTTACTATGTAAATTAAGTCATTATCTTTTTCTTTCAGAATGGGACAGTGTAAAGGTTGGAGTGCGGTCCTGCTGGTGCTGCTGGGGCTGGGGGTTGTGGCCCAGAAGCTACCCACGAGAGATGAAGGCCTCTTCCAGATGCAGATCAGAGACAAGACGCTGTTCCACGACTCCTCTGTCATCCCGGACGGAGCTGAGATCAGTGGCTACCTCTTCAGGGACACACCTAAAAGGTGAGTGCTCTACAAAGCAACACAGACTCCTTAATCGCAGTCATTAGAAACTGTTTCCATTTTGTTATGAGGACAAAAAGGACCTAAATCCACCTTCCATCGCTGACTGATCCATAACAATCACAGAGGGAAACATTAAACTTGCTGATGGCCACTTACTGTAAGCAGATAGGGAACATCAGATGTTCCTCTGTAAAATGATCTATTATGTTGATGCAAAAACTAAATAATAGATGAGAAAGTCATTCTTGCGTAATTGAGTGTCTATCTGCTCAGAGGGACAGAGACCAAGGTCGGTGGAACAGTAATATCACTGAGTGCGACAGTCTCCAGCAGGCTGCTCACCCATTAAGCCCACACATTATTTAGGTTAACGTCAAGCTATGATGAAACATGAATGCTGGTGCTCATATCAGGCCTATCATTTTACAGGTACTACTTTGTGGTGGAGGAAGACAACACACCCCTGTCTGTGACCGTGACACCTTGTGATGCTCCTCTGGAGTGGAAACTCACTCTGCAGGAGCTGCCAGAAGAGGCCAGCGGAGAGGGATCAGGTATAATTGACATCAGACAGCAGTGGAAGAGGTTAATGACATGTTATGCGGAAATATCACTATCCACCAACCACAATTAACTGACACAGTGATGTTAGGCTTTGTGTTTTGGTGGGTTTTAATTAAGTCAGTCGTAGTGTCTAGTCTGACCACTTATGATGTCTGACTCGGCCCAAGCTGACGTCTATAATTTTAGAGCAGGGCCCTACTCTAGTCATCCTAGTGAATCAAAGCCATTACATCCCTTTTATTTAAGCTGTCTTGGTCTTCTTAAGGTAAATGTGGCTGCTCTCTGTCTGTCTGTCTGTCTTCCTTCCTTCCTCTTTTACTTTCCTTTTTTTCCTTTCTTCTGCCTCACATTCAACTTTCTCCATCTGGACGTTGTTCTTTCAGCATCAGATCATGCCAAATTACTAAAGTGGTGGTTTTGAGTGTAGCATATATTTGAATGTCAATACACCAGCACCTGCATATGTGTCTGTGCTCCTGTCAAATCAAATATCACAAAATGATTTATTGGGTAGTTGCAAGGTTGAAGACATGTACTTTGCCTCAAGAGAAAATAATTCATCCTGAAGTAGGAGAATAATGATAAGTTTGGACCCGACACAGGCAAATCTATTGGCACTTTACAAGACTTTACAAGAAGAAGTGAACTTCTTCCTGTCCATGCAGCTCTTTTTGCTAAATATCTCTGGTGGTCTTTGAGCATTAATTTTTAGTATTTTTCTGAGCACACTCTCTGGTTGACAAACATAATATTATGGTTTCTTGCTCAGTGAGAGCTCAGACTGTCTCTCACATGTGGACGCTACAATGCGCCTCTTTCTAACGCAGCTCCCCTGAAAGGCTCAGTGAGTGCTGGCTTTGGGGATGTTTGGAGTGAAAACATGGCTGCCATGTGAAGGGCTAATCGTCCGTGAGGTTTGCAGAGCTCCATTGGAACCTCACAGGATCAACTACTAAAGAGATGTTTTTAGTATGGGAGGATGTGGCTTTTAATCAAAGACAAAATAAAATGAGAAAGAGGAAAAATATTGGTCATTACAAAACACATCTGTCAACATTGTAAAAATTTGTAACATTAACGTGTTGGCCATTTGTTTTCCAGGAGAGCCTGAACCCCTTGACCAGCAGAAACAGCAGGTGACCGTAGACGAAGGGACGGAGCTCTTCACCTACAAGGGTAACGATGTGGAGGCGTATGTGGCCACCAGTACGCCCTCTGGCCTCTACCAGCTGGATCTGCTGTCCACAGAGAAAGACAGCAACTTCAAGGTGTACGCCACCACAACTCCAGAGTCTGACCAGCCGTACCCGGAGCTGCCCTACGACCCTCGGGTTGATGTGACTGCTCTGGGCCGTACCACTGTCACCCTGGCCTGGAAGCCTACGCCTACAAGCTCTCTGATGGGCCAGCCTGTCCAGTATTGTGTAGTAATCAACAAGGAGCACAATTTCAAGAGCATGTGCGCTGCTGAAGCTAAGATCAGCTCTGACGATGCCTTCATGCTGGCTCCAAAGCCTGGGAGAGACTTTAGCCCATTTGACTTTATGCACTTTGGCTTTGTTCCCTCTGACAATGGTTTTGGCAAAGATCGAGGCCTCACAAGTAACAAGATCTCCCGGGCGTACACAGTGAAGCCCAAAACATCAGACATTCAAAAGTTGTGCATTGGCAATAAAAACATTTTCACTGTGTCCGATCTGAAACCAGACACACAGTACTACTTTGATGTGTTTGCCGTGAATTCTGCCACCAACACCAGCACAGCATACGTGGGTACTTTTGCCCGCACTAAAGAGGAAGCTCGTCAGAAGACAGTGGAGCTGAAAGACGGCAAAGTATCGGATGTTTTCATCAAGAGAAAAGGCAGTAAGTTTCTGCGCTTTGCTCCAGTGTCCTCCCATCAGAGGTTCACCTTGTTTGTCCACACATGTCTGGACGCTGTGCAGGTGCAGGTGAGGCGTGATGGAAAGCTGCTTCTCTCCCAGAACGTTGAGGGGGTACGGCAGTTTCAATTGCGGGGAAAACCAAAAGCCAAGTACCTGATCCGTTTGAGAGGCAGCAGGAAAGGAGCCTCCACTTTGAAGGTACTGGCCAGTACAAGACCCAGCAGCAAGCAGCCATTCCCTTCACTTCCAGAGGATACACGCATCAAGGCCTTTGACAAGCTGCGCACCTGCTCCTCCGTCACCGTGGCCTGGCTGGGCACGCAGGACCGCAATAAATTCTGCATTTACCGCAAAGAGGTGGCTGATAATTATGGCGAGGAGCAGAGACGCCGGGAACAAAACCAGTGTGCCGGGCCAGAGACCCGCAGGAAGTCAGAGAAGGTCCTGTGCAAGTACTTCCACAGCCCAAACCTGCAGAAAGCTGTGACTACAGAGACCATCACAGGTATGGAGCCAGGCAAGACCTACCTGCTGGACGTTTACGTGGTGGGACACAGTGGCCACTCAGTGAAATACCAGAGCAAACTGGTGAAAACAAGGAAATACTGCTAAATGACTCTGTAAAGAATAAATCTATTATAAATATATATATTAAATAAGTTTATTTAACTCTAAGTGATATTCTACTAAGGAGTGTATACAGACTGACTACTCACACAGCTGATGGGCCTGTGGCAGTGACTGAACTGTTTGTAGAGAGAGATATCCACCTGTATATTTATGTTTACATTTCATTGAGGCACGTCTGGGCGGCCCATAGCGTGAGCTGCTTTGTTACCAGGCTTGTCGACCTGACATCATGTTGCCACCGGGGAGGCAGAACTACAAAGAAGATCATCTTTCACGTTGTATGTTTCTCTGTTGCTGCATGATACTTGCTTTTGTTTGTCATATTTGTCTGTTCCTTCAGTTTCAAATCACCTTGACCAGAGGAGATACAGTCGCTGCCTGTATTGTATAAATCTCTTGCTGCATATCCACTACATGTTTTAGAAAGATTTTAAATTATTTTATACTTTTTTGTCTCTCTTTTTGATTGTCTGTTTTTATTGATGACAATAATAACTGTTACGAGGAAATTCCAGTTTTATGAGGAAGCTGTCGTAGTTCAGACATTCCCTTATGTATCTCAGCCAGTGTTTGCTCTAGAGCCCATCTTGTAAATGTGTTCTGTGCTGGAGATCTGTGTTATTATCACTGTATCCCTGTGTGTGTGTGTCACATGTACAGAGTTGTCCTGCCAATATTCATGTACATAAACACTAAATATAGAACAAGTAATCCCTGTGTCACCCTGGGTGTCATGTTCATTTGCCAAGCCGTTAACATCACAATCACGGCTCCGAGATGAAAGAGGTCACTTTGTATGCGTACAGTGTTTATAGACTCAGACATCTATATTAAGGCTACATATAAGAAGGGCTGAAGTAATAACTCTATCCTATAAATGATTTCTGCTAAGAAAAGGTCAACAGAAGATGAATTATTCACAGGAAATACCTTTTCCAGACTTCTGTTACCGGATCAAGTGGTGCCTATAGATTAACTGTAATAAGTATTTTTGAGTGCATATCTAGAAGAATTAGTATTATGTCGAGAGGACTTATATTTTCCATCACCTTTGAAGAACTGCTCTTGCACATGGAACACAATATGTTTTAGCTGTTCTGAGAGTATAGCGCATCTGTTTCTCATGGTCCGTTAATAATCTCTTTTTTCATTAATCCAGTCGCTAGTAGTTATATAATGTTGCTGCTATGTACACTGATCTCCTTGGTGAAATACAAATGTTTGCGTCACAGGATGTAATTGATTTGGAAATTTGCCCTTCATACATGAAATGATGTATGATCTCAGTATTTTAAAGGGTGGAGACGATTCAGGGCCTACCGTAGTGAAATAATTCTTTCCGTGGTTCAGTGTTATAAATTGTGTCAAATATAAAAAATGGTATTCACCTTCTTCATCTGATGAAGTCATACATCTAAAAGAAAGAAATACATAAACGGCCATCTACAAATCAAAAACATGAATGTTTAAGAAAAAAACACACCCTTGTTAATGTCGGTGCACTTTTGCAGCTACAGACTGACTTGGTCTGGATATGATCAGTAGAGTAAGGTAGCTAATATTAGCAAACTTTACGTTTACGTGCATGTGTGAACGCAAATGTCCGAGTGAGAGCCTCCAGATTATCTGCTGACTTTCTCCACCTGGACCCCTAGTGAAAAGTCTACAAAAAGTCAGGAGAATCCGATGTGAAAACACTGCAGGAGTTCACCTTCTGGATTCACAGCGATCGAGTGAGGGGGTTCACAGACATAAAAACTATTAAAAACACAACAGCAAATATTTCCTGGTGAAAAGGCAAAGAGTCATACACATAGAAGATACAGACAAAGATTTCAGTCAGAGATCATGACCATCACCCACTGCCGGCAAGAAAGCACGTCAATCAAAACAACACATTTATTGCACAAGTTTTGGAGAACCTTTGAAATGACACCATTTCAAAATAAAAAACAGGTGATACTGAACAGGCCTCTAAAATCTAATGTTTCTGTTCACTTACCTGTATGTTGTTTTAAGTGCCTTGACTTAAAAAAAAGCAGGCACCAAATTCGGGAGAATTGGGTGACTTGCAATACTATTTAACCATTAGACACAGTTAACCACATATAAGCCAAGAGAAAAGCCAGATACACATCTGTGCACATATCCACACGTTCCAATTAAGAGTAGTCTCAGGTGAATGGAAATGGTCTCTTTGTTGTGGCCAAGGAAAGCAGCTGTTGCTCGTGAATTGCCATGTTTCCAGTCCGACCTTGATTCTGGGTAGCTGCACTCCGATTCATCGCCACAACTCACTGTCAATCAAGTGCTCCTGGTCAGAGGAAAGCAGTGAGGGTCCACCTGGCTCCCCTTAACCTGCCATTGCCCTGGAATAATGTGGAGGAGCTTCCACAGAGTTTTGGGAGTGTCATGGATATCCACGTAAACTGTTGCTAATAAAGCTGGCCAGCTCTGCCTAAAATGACATCCTGCGCATGTGTTTGTGTGAAAAAGACCTGCCATGAAGCCCTTACCTCTTTAAAGAGGCTCCTGCTCAACTCAAGAGGTCTAGGATGGAAAGAAACGCACAGACACGTCTATTTTGCCAGCGTGCTTCGGGAGATCCCCTCACAAACACTTAGGCAAACATCCACATACAGAGAAACCTCTATCCTGAAAGCTCACCATCTGCAGGGCTGTCCGTGTTTATCTTTCCCGTGGCAATGAGTGCAAGGCTTTGAAGTATGAGATTTGTATATATGTGTGTACATGAAGGAGTGTGAGGGGTGGAGACAGACATAATGTGCACGGGTAAGTGGTGGAGTAATCAAGACCTAGTACTCAGTCATGGTTTGGTCAGTTACACTCTCCAATGGATTTGATTCAGGCTGATGGCAGCCATGATTCGAGACTTAGCAAATGAAACAAAGTATACTGCTGATAATGGTTAAATTAAACCAAGTTTGTAGTTAGAGCACCATGAATCTAAACTCATTCACTGTTTTGATTACTGATTGCAGAAATACAAATTTTACTGGTTTTAGAATACCAGAGATCAAATTAAGTGCTTTAAAGTAATAGCTTGACTGAGTTTTTTAAGAAACATGTTTCACACCTTCCAATCTTAATGCTAAGCTAACCATCACCTTGATGTTGCTATAGGCTTATATTTTATGAAATATATGACAGTGACATCAGTCTTTTCCTATTACTCTTGCAAGAAAGTGAACAGGGTATTAACCAAAACATCAGCTAATCCCTTGAATTTAATGACTTTCGCACAGCCAGTTTCACTAAAATAGATGTGGAGCACTGAAGAAAAGCTTTCGGAGAGACTGAATGGTTGTAATTTCTTGCAGACTTCCACCTCCCTCTCTACAAATGGGCTTTAGGACTTGACATTTGTGAGCATGCTTTGTTCATGTGTGCGTGAATGCACTTGTTGCTCAACTTAGCGCTGAGTGACACTATTGGACAGAAATGGTGAAAAGGGAGCAGAATCCAAACAGAGATAGACAGCAGACAGACGGACATGCTGGGAGGGCTTTGAGTGGAACTCTTTTAGCAAAGGAAAGCAGTGAAACACTGGTGTGTGAAAAAGCTCAGTGCAGTGACTGAAGGACGGGTTTGGTACCGTGCTTGTTTGTGGTTAAATGATTCAGTCTTACACTGGTGGCACTGTCTCAGAAATCTCCAAAGTAAACAGTGTGGAATTAAATTATGAGGCTTTGAAATCTCAAACACGCACAAGGAGCGGGAGCCATGCCTGGGAAGTGAAAATGTAGACCATGATGAAAATGATTCCACTTCAGCAGTTGCAGGGATAGATCATTGTTGAGGCTCAGCTCCAAACCAGTTCTACATAACTCTGATTTAGCAGAGGGCCAGGCAGAAATCGGAGGCTTCCTTCAAAACCCATCCTGACCAAAAACCCATTCCCAGGAAGGGTGGAGAGGGACCAGCAGCCCTCGGGCATCGGCCGTCTCAGCCGATCTCCATTAGGATAACTCAAGCAGTGAAAAAAACAATGACTGGCTCCTGAATACGGCCTCTATTTAATTTAAAATGCCAAGGTCACTTTTATGATCATAGATATAAACAATCCAGTACACATGATCAGGATCCCTGGATGAAGCTCCTCTTATCGTGCTGATGCCTCCGCACTTAAATGGGATTTTCTGTCTTCGTGTGTATGGCTATTAATGTGTGTATGTATTATCTGTGTGCACACCAGGCTTTTGTGTTTGTGTACTTGTTTACTAACTGCATTCGCTCCCTTTCACCCGAGCTGCATAGGGGTGGTCCCCCTGCTCTCTAGTGCTCATGAAATCACTTCTAAGTGCCTGTAATTTCTCACGCTTCATCAGTACTGTAATTTCAAAAGGCTCCCTCTGAAGACCCTCCTTTAGTGGCGACCCGGGGTTGTCAAATGAAAACATCATTTATCCAGTGACCTCGGAGCGTCAGGAAATGGTTTGCTGGCTATTCAGCGACAGCCTTGAAATAGGGAGCTGTGGTGAGGGACAGCAGGGGTTTGTGAAACATGAAACAAAAGGTGGTCTGGCCCCTCAATCTACAGTATCGGGTTTGGGAGATTTCAGAAAAATGCTCACATCCATTTGGAAAATCTTGTATGAAACCAGTTGTATGTTTGCCAAACTGAGGTTTTCCTCCAGTGAAAATATTTACTTAGAAAAAAAAAAAGAAACTCAGAAAGTATTTATTTCAATGCAATCCATTCCTTCACCATGTCCTAAATGTGGTTTCTGTAGTTTTGGGACCGCTGAGACTCAACTGGCAGTCCAGCCACTGAGTGGCTCAGTTCCATGGGTACTTTCAGGGTTCAAAGACATTGTCCCATGGGGATGATGATCCAAATGTCTTTGTTTAGTAGAAACAAAAAATCTTTATCGTGGTAGACTCTTAAGTCCTCAATGCATCATTGTCTGGTATTGCTGGTTTGTGCATGTGGATGCTTTGTCATCACTTTACAAGGCCAGTCATGGAAAGCTTCTGTCATCATATGTGAGTGAATTAGTCAAAAATATTGAAAGACATTTGGTTAGAAGCAGAGCCAGACTTCACTGTTATAGAGCCTGTATTGTGTCTAGAAAAAACATTTTTAACCATACTATCTGTATGGATGACATGAACTCCATTCATTAGCAATATACTTTGGTACACACATTCATGTAGCCCTCATGATGAATTAGTGTCAATGTGGATTTTTTTATTTTATTTTCCGTTGTCAGGTGAAAATGTCAAATTATCCAATATTTCTTTAGTCAAACTATTCAAACTTAATATTCTTTTTTATTTAATTGAAAAACTGCGAAACTACATTCCCCTCAGTCACAGTTTTGTTTTTAATAAAGGGTGACAGACTTTAACAATCTCCATATTGAACAATACAGAAACAAACTTATTATTAGGACATGGGAAGTTGTGTAGATGTATGCTTGATGTTCAAGTGGTTAACTCCTGAGAACACTGCTGCTTAGCAACAGCAACACAGACACTTATATAAACATTACTGTATGGGGAGGTGAAGCTGTTGGGAACATCAACATATCAGCGCTCATTTGGTATCTTCTTGTTCAAAAAATTAAATATGACCCCATTTGAGGTCAGCATATCTATTTTATTCTGTGAATAACTCTGAGTTTTACCTCAATCATACACCGACTCCATGATCTAACACTGGCCAAATCTGGATTATCATCTTGCCTTGTATTGGGTTCCCTGGTTTAGAAGATGAGTCCTCTGTGTGTTTGGTGTGTGTCTTTTGCGCAGGTGTTGGAGATCAGAGCTGGTCTGGATAACCCAGGGATCTCGGTGAAAGCTGAGTGAAAGTTAATGCAGGGTCGTCAGATGGCACGGAGGGAAAAAAGGGGTCATGACATTTAATCGTCCTGCCCCGACAGGCCAAGGCACTGACAGAGAGGTCAGGGGAGACAGAAATGGACCAAGCAGGACATGGGTGGGGCGGACACACACAAAGGCCCTCTCAGTGCACTGATCAGGCTTGTCACCCAGTAAGACTCCCTGTAGCCCTCCCTCATGGCTTAACTCAAATACACCTGGAACATGACTCCAGGCCACAGATGAAACTAAACTACAACAGTGGGAATCCCTATTGAAGGACACGTCTGCTCCAGGTTGGAAGTGTAAACCCTTTAAAAACAGCAGTCGGGAATGTCTGCGGAAAAAACGCTCCAAAGCACCAGCTCATTGACTCTGGAGTAAACATGCACATCATGATTCAGTCTGTGCCGTAATTGTCAACCAGCGCCGGCCATCTGGACCAATCACGCATCAGTTCGGCGAAGAGCCACAGCACAACAGGAAGCCATTGGCATAAACACAAGCTATAAACATCGTAAACAAAGCCAAAATAAAACTGACACGCTGCTGATTAAAGAGCGAACGCGTTTGCTGAAGAGGTGTTCTAAGCTCATCTGGCTGGTGTGGGGGGTACGTCAACAACTCAAGGTGAGTGGAGAATAAAACAATATATTGTAGATAATGGGGTGTCTGCTTGTGGCCTGATAGTTTCAGAAAAATATACACAGGAGATGTTTTCTTTAGTGCAGTTGAAACCACATCCACTGCTTAAGCATGTCATGTAAACGGTTAGTCAGCAAAAAAAAGTCATCTGGTATCACTAGATACTTTTATTCTGAAATTTGATGTTTTCCTCTCAGAACGATCCAGGAGGTTTAGTTTTTACATTACACATTATATTACAACATAAGACAAGAGATAAGATCAAACTTTATTGATTCCTTTATATTTATTAGTATTAGTATTAGTATAGGTATTAATTTTGGTATTGCTATTGGTATAAGTATTAGTATAAGTGTTGGTTTTGGTATCGGTAGTAGTATTCATTTTAGCTTTTTGTTGGTTTAAATATTACTATGGGAGTGTTTACTCTGTCCACTTGTACCACACATTACACATAAAATAATCTCATCTTAACATCTCAACTGTAAAATAAACAGTATGTCTACAGATATAACACAGCTCTTTGTGAAATGTATTGAATTATGTAAATGGTAAATGGATTTGTATTTATATAGCGCTTTTCTAGTCTGATGAAGACCACTCAAAGCGCTCTACAGTACAGTTTCACATTCACCCATTCACACACACATTGATACAGTGCATCTACTTGCAGCACTTTGTTATTCTATGGGGGGCTAAGCATCTTGCCCAAGGACACTTCGGCATGCAGATGGTTCAGACTGGGGATCGAACCGCCGACCTTCAGGTTGGAGGACGACCACTCTACCCCTCAGCCACAGCCGCCCTATGTAACAAACATGGTACCTAGCATCATTCGTGGGAAGGGTTTGCGTTCATCTTTGACTACCTGCTTTGTTTTTACTTGCTCATAGTTCTGCCTTGGTGGTTTGGCTCAGATGGATGGTGAGCAGCCGTCTTCACATCAGAAGGACCATCTGTTCCAGCAGCCCCTTGATTGTGGTAAATTGTGGCTTCTGGCCTGCTGAGCTAACAGTTTCAAGCTAAAAGGGTCAGTCAGACCTCTGCTCTACTGCTTGTTGGTACAGTGTGGTTTCAGAAGATAAATTCCAGCCAAAATACACAGTATTCTGAGGTTTTTTGAGGTTAATGGTGAAGGAGGAAAATGATGGTGAGTGTTTTTTCCGATCAATGTGAACTGCGTGTGTTATCAGTGTAGAATAATGTTGCCTCTGCAAGATTTTACTGTGGAATAGGCAGGAAGTATTAATGGATCTGTTGGCACATCCATTTTCATTCATCAGTGGATTAGAACTGCCAGAAAGCCTTATACATGTATTCCTCATATGCCAAATGGATTAACTTTCCCCCAAAAAATAAATATACAAAACTGTAATCAATATCAATTTTAGATGATGTAATAGAAAAAGTCACATGTTTTTGGCAATAACCATGTCCCCACCTTTGATGTTCTGTTGAGGAATTCTATGTATAAGTTTATGTTATGATTAACTGACTCTTAGCTGAGAAAAACACTAACTCATCTCATTGGAACAAAAGTGTGCATGCATTTTTAATCCCTGCGGACTTGAAAAATGTGATGACTGTATTTCTATATTTTAGTTCTGTATTGTGCCATGTTTTTATTTTCTCTTTTTCATACTAATGAACCTATGAGTCTGAAATAGTCAAACTGTGTGGATAAACTAGTACAAGTGCGAGCATTCGTATTCCACCACAGAAAAGGAAACTTTTGGTTATACATTTCAGACCAATCAGGGCGCAGCGTTGCTTTTTCCTGCAGCATTGTTATTATTTTGCATATTATGTTTTAACTAGTTTGTTCACTCTCACAGGTCATCATATTTTTTCTGCATGTTTATTCGGCGAATTGAGCTTTCTGCCTCCTCAAGTATATGTTATTCATCTTGTCATTTTCTATGTTATCTCTTTTTTAAACTGTGGAAAAAATATCATCATCGTCTTCATCATATCATCATAAGATCCAGTGTGTGTGGGTGCAGTTTTTACTGTTATTATCACTAAGGTTGAGCTGTGATCACAGTGTATATTTCATCATGTGAGAGCAGTGAGTGAAACACAGTGGTGGAACATTGCTGGAGTTTGGACCAATCAGGACGCAGGACGCTGTCATACATATTATGTTATTACTAGTTTGTTGACTCTCATAGTCATATTATTTTCCAGCCTGTTTATTTTGGATTTTCTAATTTTGTGAACTTTAGCGCGGCTTGAAAGTGAGCTAATTGGCGTATTCCTCCACCTGCACTGCACATCATCATTATATTAGTCAATATGGGATCCAGTGTTTGTGTATAGAGTAACATCCACAGTGTTGCTGTGATAACAGTGTGTCTGCTGTGCTGTCTGCTGACAGAATAAATAATGGTAAAATTAATATAATCATCATTATTATAGCATCATGGTAGTTAATATAAAAACCCTAGTGTGTAAATAGTTTGTAGAGAAGTTTTACATTATTGTCATATCATTATGTACATATAAGATCCAATGTTGGTGGATACAGTTATGACTTCAGTGTAGCTGTGATAAGTGTGTATCTTTGCTGTTTCATTGTGCAGTGAGAGCACAAACATTGTTTTTATTATACATAAGTATTCATCATTATTTTCTTATGTCTTGTCCTTTGTGGTAATAAGTTAAATAAATGTATATACAACTGTGTAAACCTTGATGATGACTAAAGTGTGTCTTTACTGCTGTGTTGTACAGTGAGAGCAGACAGTTACATTGATTTTATTAATATGTCATCATCAGTTTGTTGAGACTTAGTAATATATTGTTCTTCATGGTAATAAGTTAAATAAATGTATAAAAACTGTGTAAACACTAATGATGACTAAAGTGCGTCTTTACTGCTGTGTTGTACAGTGAGAGTAGACAGTTAAATTGTTTTTATTATTATATCATCAGACGTTTGTTGACTCTCAGGGTTAATTATATCTTGTTCTTCGTGTTAATAAGTTAAATAAATGTATATATAACTTAGTAAACAGTAATGATGACTACTGTGTTGTACAGTGAGAACCGGCAGTTGCATTGTTTTCTTATTATGTCATCAGTAGTTTGTTGACTCTTGGTTATATATTGTTCTTCGTGGTAATAAGTTAAATAAATGTATATAAAACGGTGTAAACAGTAATGATGACTACAGTGTTGCACAGTGAGAGCAGCCTGAGAAAAGGTTACTGTGTAGCCTCTGGTTACAAACTTTGGACCAATCAGGACGCAGCGTTGTCTTCCTGCAGCAGCAGCCACAGAAGTTCAACCTGGACCTTCAGCTCCGAGAGGAAAAGAGAAATCTGCCGCAAATTCAAACTGACGATGCTTGTCCACTTCCGCTGACATATCTGACCTCATCCAGCCGACTGTCTGCGGAGGACACGTCCCCGAGTAATGACAATGTTGGGCATGTATGTGCCAGACAGGTTTTCTCTGAAGTCGTCCCAGGTCCAGGATGGAATCGGTCTGTACACGGCGCGGCGGGTGAAAAAGGTTTGTTGTTTTGCGGCTGAACAACTTTCTAAGCGACTGTGGGCGATGTGTGTGTGCGTCTTTAGGCTGTTAAACTGGCCGTAGTTGTGTTCTTTGTGTTGCTTTCCCTCCTGTGCAGACGCTGTCAGAGTGTGGGTCTCGCACAGAGGCTGCTCTGACGTGAAGTGCCACGTAGCTACACAACTCCACTGGTTTCTCACTGTGTGTTCGAGGGGAGGGTCGCTCGCCTATCTCGTGAACACATCCACTATACATGACGGTTTTGCTTAAAGCTTTAAACTTTACAACATTTTAAAAGTGAAGACATTTGTCCCTGTGTCTCTGTGGGAGACACGGAGGAGTCCTGTGAGCCAGGGGACGTGTAGCAGGAGATGAATGGGCTCACGTGTCAGTGACTGAGGAGGAGGGGGGTGTTCTCAGGAGGATGCTGTCATTTTAATCCACTGGACTACAACATGATGGACATGAATGTAACATTATGACCCCGCCCCCCCAGCTCTCCCCCCTTGCATGTTTGCCCCTCATTGGACAGTCAAAAGGCGAAATGTCCTTTGTATCAAAGAGCAGGCCTGTCCAGAAACCATCCAACATTTATGCTACTAGTACAGCGCCCGCTCTAAACCTGCCTGTTAGATGGCAGCAAGCCGGCGGACCGAACAAAGATGAAGAAGAAGAAATATATTGAATGGAGGTCACACACCTTCATGATGATTACCTGCCGCCAATAAACTGAACAAAGAAGAAGAACCTGCCTGTTCTCTTGTCCTGCGTTAAAGCTCCACAGTTACTTCAGAATTATTCCTTGTCATTAGTGAGTCCTCCTCAAAGAGTTCTTCAATATACTGTCCCTTTGTATTGTTTGTGTGCTGGACGTTGTGTGCAGAGCTTTTTATAAACAGTATGTGGTGCAGAGTGAAGTTAGAAAACTTTGTGTTCATCCTACCTGGTTTATCAGCTGTGAAGATTTTAAAGTCAATGTTTTTCATATAACGTAACTGAATTTGTTTTGTGGGGCTGTGTCTGAGGGGTTGGAGCGGTCGTCCTCTAACCAGAAGGTCGGCGGTTCGATCCCAGTCTTCCCCATCTGCATGCCGAGGTGTCCTTGGGCAAAATACTGAACCCCTGAACTGGCCCTCTAGAATAAGTGCTTCCCATAGATACACTGTATACTACAGAACTACACTTTATAAATATAGACCATTTACAGACAATTAACTGTTCATGTCTGTGGTTTATATGTAAGTTTGAATGATTTACAGAACTGGTGTTATTTTTTTTATTCATTGCATGTCGACTATTTCAGAGGTCGGTTAAACAATCAAAACCATGTTCAAACCCAAGTTCACAACTTTTCAAAGTAAAAGGTCTGTAATACAACTCAGTACAAATCATTGCAGCAACATCACCAACTGTGTGCTTTTACTCTGAAGAGAATTTGCCAAACAGGAAATTATAATGTTGTTGCCATGCCAGAGATCTGCACCCCATTGTTTTTTTATGTAAAAGGTACCAAGTGTCCAAATTGCACCAAACTTGGTTAGGCACTTCTCTGGGCATTAACAATACAAATTCCATGAGGTAAGTTAATTAGATGAATGGTTCGCGAGTCATGCGTTTCACATACAGACAGACAGACCAGGAGGCAGATGTTTGTGGAATTAGTAGATGTATAATTATCATGGTTTGGCCTGTCCACTATTAATGTCAGTTTGTGTTACTCTGTTTCCCTCTTTTCTTATTTAAGGGAGAAAAGTTTGGCCCCTTTGCTGGTGAGAAGAAGCTGCCCAGTGAGCTGGATGAAAGCTCGGACACCAGGCTGATGTGGGAGGTGAATGCACAAACATCTTACCTTCTTTCCACAGCACTGCACACATATGAAGGTTTCAGAACAAAATGTATATCCACTTTTCTTTGTCGGGCTATGACTTTATATTTCTTTTGATTAGAAACTGCATAAATCATTCTCATTAAAACACTAACCTCATACACATAAGAGCTGTATGAATTCTGTATGATTTTAAGTACCAGAGTCGGTGCCTCCTTGCATTGTGTGTTTATCAAAGCTCATCCTTTAGCAAAGGACAGCTGTGAAAAAGACTGCTTGCATGTGTGTTCAAACAGTCCAAACTCTCAATTTTTCTGTGATAAAGACAACAAATAAGTATGTTCAGATCATTCTGCCATACAGATTTAAACTGATTTGTCTCATGTGAGGCCCCTGATGGCAACCACTCAAACAAACGCTCAGATGTAGATATCTGTAGCTGCCACATTGTGAGGTGCCGACACGATAAGGTGTTTATATGTAAGGCCAAACACTCTTTGATTGTCAGAAGACAAAGCATGAAAGCAACAAGAGAAGAAGTATCAATTGTTTACTTCTAACAACTCACACGGTCATTGTTTTTTTTCTTCAGGTCCGTGGCAGTAAAGGAGATGTTCTGTATATCCTGGATGCCAGTAATCCACGCCATGCCAACTGGCTGCGGTTTGTCCATCAGGCACCTTCGCAAGAGCAGAAGAACTTGGCAGCTATACAGGTATGTTTCTCTGAGTGGACAACTAATCTCTCACTGACATATTTGACAGGAAATACACATTTGTGGACAACATAAACATTTTTACCCCCCAAATGTGGCTGTAAATAGACCCCCCAGGAGAAATATTTTGCTCTTATAAATACGAAATTAGTAGGTAAATGCAGGTTTTCTAAATGTGGCTAAACCCACAAATAATTTCTTACCTATTGCCAGTAGAGGAGTTTCATGTTCAACGTCACAAATGCGGCACCAACTGAGTAACTTTTTCTGCTTGTGCCAGTGTTGCATCTTGCACGATACAAAGAAAACATTGCTCTTGCATGTTGTTCCCATAGTGTAATAAACAATAAATACACAAATGCTCTTGACGTGGCATTTCAGACAAAGGCCAGATGTTAGTGGGCGTTATTGGGTCTTTTGACCAGTGGAGAAGGGACTTTAAACAGATCAAATATGCTGTTAGTTCAATGTCAAACTGAACAGGTTATGAAATCTTTGAAAATGTTTATTATATTCTTTTGTTGATAATTATATTTGGATAATTATTGATTTGTTCTGTAAGACCTCCCAGACAACCACCAGAGTTTAGTATTACAGTTTTCATAAATATGAAATAGACACAAATAACACAAATTTGTTAAAATACAACCTGAACTTAACCAGGTCACCTTCAAGTCTTTTGGAAGAAAGATAATGTATGTGAACTTTTATGTAAATTAGTGTATATTGCATGTAAAATTGGATAAAGAGAGAAGCGTATGTCTTTCTGGTTTGTGTTATCAGCATTTGTATTTAGCTTTTAGGAGGCAAACATTTATTGAGATTTTGCCGAATGTTTTTCTTAATGGTTAAAACAAATATCTACCTTTTGTTAATCCATAAGTGAATGCAGGCCTTAGATTTAGATTCTCATTTTTTTAATAAATTATTTCAACACTTGAACAAACAAGTAATTTTATTGGCAAATAGGGCCTCAACAACAGTAGGCCTAAGAAAATCTCAAAGAATTTTTACAACAAATCTTCTTAAAGCAACCTAACTCTAACCTCTCTGCACTGGATCTGGGTAATTTCACCTATTGAACTCCCGTGCAAAAGATAAAAAAAGATTGTTCTTTCTTCGCAGAAGAAAAATAGAGGTGGAATGAAGAGAAGATGAGAATTTCAGGTCTTAGGGCTAACCATTAATACTCGAATGCCCAAAGTGATTGGTAGTTTAAAGGTCATCCATGTGTGTTAAAGCTCTGTGTTCCATCAACACTGACATTTATTGTGTAGCTTTCCTCTCCCTAATCATTATTTATGTATATTTAGAATCCCATACTTAAAACAAAATGACGCTTTGATTTTATTAGCATGACCTGTAAGGACTGGGAAGTTAATGACAACATTTTTAAGGGTTTGAGGTTTTGACCTGTGGCCTCAATGAGGCCATCACAGAATCTTTTCTTGGTATAATGAGTTCAGCCTTCAGTCACTCTTAATAGTTTCCCATTTCGCATTTCCATAAATGGTTATAGCTGTATTTTAGCAAGAGTGCTTTTCTCATTATCTGCATTCTTCTAAAATTTGTAAGGTGCAGTCTTGCCAATGCTACATGCATCGTTAGTGATGTGTGATTGCTCAATGATTGCTATGATGTTATCTTTTAGGATGGAGAAAACATCTTCTACCTGGCTGTGGATGACATTGAAACAAACATAGAGCTCCTTATAGGCTACCTGGACAGTGATATGGAGGAAGAGGAGGAGGAAGAAGAGGAGGAGTTAATCAAAGATGATGATGAGAACAGTAAAGACTCCAAGCATCTTGTTGAAATGGGTACAGTGAACCTGTATTTTTTCTCATTTCCATGTTATCATAATAGTATAATTTATGATTAATACAAATATCCCACAGAAATATATAGATTAAACTTATGAATCTTTACCTGCTCATTGTGCGTGTACCACATTTCTTCAGAACTAGTCATAAAGAAGGAGGACCACCCCTGCTTGCTGTGTGAGAGCAGTTTTCCCAGTGAGGAGATTCTGGCCGCCCACCTCCAGAGTCTGCACCAGAGGCCCAGCACGGAGGAGAAGGAGTTCAAATGCAGAAACTGTGGCAAGAAGTTCCCCATCAAGCAGGCTCTGCAGCGCCAGTGGGTTTCACTGTTCCATTACTTAACAGCTGTTTTATCTTTAATATGTGCTCTTCAAGCACGGCATCTCAAGTCATTAAGAAACCTGCAAAAGAAGTAATTCAATTTAGTGCAAGGATTTAATGTAGGTCTTAGAGTTAAGTTGAAAAAGTACTTTTCATTTATTTGACTCTGACAAAACTAATGCATATATTTGTTCAGACTGAATAATTTGGGGAAATACAGTTATTCCCGTTCTTGTTGATAATTAGATGGAAAGATTGATACCCCACTTATATCGGTGTGTTGATTACGAGGTTGGAGGCAGTTGGCTTAGCTTATTATACTGATAAGGGGACAGCTAGAGTAGCTTGGTGGTTAGCATCTCCAACCCATAAACACATATTATCTTGTTTTTTTCCCCTTTTACTGGTGTGTTGTCATGACCACAACTAGTGGAGACTCAATGGATTAAAGGTGCTATATAGGCTATACGTTTTTGCTGTTGTTACATAGGCCTAGTCATTGTTAGCAATACCAGCTGTTTAGTATCCGGACTAGAAAATACCTTGTGAGTTCAAAATAAATCTTCATTTAATTCCCGTCAAGATCTGTCTCCAGCGATGGAGAACAACGCCTATTTGAACTCTTTTGCTTAATTCTCTATCCCTTCTTTAGTTCTACTAAAGTTAGCATGCTAACCAGTTAGCCTACTCCCTGAAAAAATACTTTTAGGACAGCAGAAAAAACGTGCATTTAGCACCTTTAAATAGATGACTCGTAAACTTGTTACAATTATAGGTGGTGGGGATGAGGAAAGCAACTGTTTCCCTGTGTTTCCAGTCTTTATGCTAAGCTAAGCTAACCAGCTGCTGGCTGTAGCTTTATTCTTACAGATCTGTACTGATCTTTTCAGCTCATGCAAATGAATTGATTTTAAGAACAGTGCCTGCTCTTAACTTGAATATTTTTTTTTACCCCAACTCAATCAGCCTGTGTTTCATTTCGTACATCTAATATGTTTTTATTTTAAATCTTTCCTCAGTGTTTTGCATTGTTCAGAGTCTCTGGATCCATCAGGCGACTCTAAAGCTCATCAGTGCTCCTTTTGTCACAACACGTTCAGCTCAGAATCAAGGTAAAGTATACTATCAAATGGGATTTTATACATAAGACGCACAGTTTAACATGTCCAATCTACATATTCTGTTACTCATGAAAGCTCTCTCTTCCTCTTTCTACTTCCTCTGTTTCATATGTGTACAGTTATGAACAGCATAAGGAAGCCTGTAGAGGAGATGCCAGGTTCATCTGTAAAGCCGAGAGCTGCGGTAAAAGATTCAAGAGCAAGGACGCCTTGAAGAAGCATAAAGGAAATGTTCACACAGGTTGGCATCTGATCCTTGCTCCGGTTGTGTCTCTGTTTGATTTTCCTTTCCTCTTCCTACCCACATATTCAAAGGTGTTGCCTTTTACTTTTTTTGCAACACATCGTCTAATGATGTTAATTGTCCATTAGCAGCCTCAGCACTCAAGGAGCGGCAGTAACAGCACTTGACCTTGATCATTTAAAATTTCCGCAATATTGAGACACATTTCTAATTACTCGTGCTCCATAATTGCTGACCTGTGTGATCTGGGGCTGCTCACTCTCTCAGATAATTGGACTTCCATAGCTATTTATGATGGGATGTAGGGCAGCGGGGGAATGAAGTATCAACCCGAGATTAAGCCCTTTATCTCAGAGGCTGACGGAGTCAAGATCTGGGCCTTTATGTTTTACTAGTGTGGTTAGAACAAGCAGTGTGTGAGTGTGTGTGTGTGGGTGGGGTGGAAGTGGCTCAGGCGCGACAGATGTGGGTCATGTGATTCAAACGGGCCTAATGGAAGGGTCCCAAATATTTTGGGATCAATGGGCCTAAATGAGACATTTTTGTCCAGTGAGACATTGTAATATTTTTCGGTTGCCCTGCGTTGATTGTCATGTTGTCATCATTTTTTCCATTTGATGTCAGTCCCGAAGTAAAATATTGGTAATTTTCAACTATTTCTATTTCTTTTACAGGCAGTGCACGGCGGAAACTCACATGCACCATATGCAACAGGAAATGCTCGTCCTCTCTGAATCTTCAAGAACATAGAAAGGTGAGAATCGGCAATGAGCACTTTGCTCATTGCTCATTGCAGCTCCAATTATCACTCCTGAATACTTTGCATTGGATCGGAGAAGCTTTACTCAGCTTAGGCAGTTCAGTATGATCTATTTTTACAGTGAAGCGTCTCTATTGCTTTGGAAGAGGAACCCATCACTCTCCACTGTTTCTATAACCTAGACTTACCTTTTAATCGCTCTGAGTTCACTTTGTACAGCTATACCCGCTCTGTGTGAGGGTATCTTAATGATCAAGTTGTTACAAATTCATTCTGGGTGACACAGAGCAGATGGTTGGGTTCTTTTTTCACAAGCTCATCCTCCAGGTCCTGTGAAATTTAAGAGGCTCTATTGGCAGATAATATGGTTTAAGCTTTGGCATCAGGATTCTCCCTCTCTCTGACGGATTACAGATTTGAAAGCAGCTGCTTAAAAAGTATTTTAAAACGTTTTCATAAAAATACTTCTTTGTTTGAGTATTGTGTATTAAGAGTAACGGCCTCTGTTCAGTTCAGGAAAGCTTTTACATTTGATGTCGTAGACAATTCTCAGGGGCTAGTTCCTGTTCCAGGTTACACTCCTTTGTTACACACAAAGTAGGCCAATGTGTATTGCATTGAAAGATTACATTTCATTTAAATTATGGTTTATTTTATTTTAAAAAAATGTTCTAACCTAGCTAGCGTGTGGAAGTTGGGATTCAGACTGAAAAAAGGTTGTGCTGGTGGGGGCGCATTGTTTTACGGTACCAGAGAGATAATGAAATACAATCAGGACGTCCTGTTGTAACAGATTGTGTTTAAATGCTTATCAGATGCCAAAACACTGCAGAACAGTTTGCAGCACTCACAGACTCCGTTTTACAACTCTGGAAAATGATCAGATCTCCCACTCACTTCTGTAAAAGCCCAGAAGGCTGACAAATTCAAACATGCGTTTCCTGTTTCGCTGCAGTCCACAGATGGCTTGAGTGGATTCTCAGGTCAGAGATGTTCAGCTTGGACTGAGTGGATTCGGCTTTTAGAAGGAGTACACGCACTATGCCTGTGTGTTTGATCTATTGATTTATCATATATTATCACCAACAGACTATTAATTGTCACTTCACTCTCATACTCTGCCTTCTGTGATCATGATTAATCTTTTCATGCCCAGTGCAGTGCCTTTCCTTTAATGGTGCGTTGAAGAAAAAGTAGAAAAATATTTTTCTATGAAGAGATTCTGCCTGTGAATATTCTGAATCTGTAGGCAAGGTACAAGATGTTGGGGCCGGAAGTCTTCTGGTTTCTGTTTCTAGTATGACCACTCACGCTTGAGCAGGCCTTGGTTGCCCGCAGGTAATGTGTCCATGTGGAGAACAAAAGAGGCAGAACACATTGATCGCCATGCAACAGCGTCCGTTTTTTTCATTTATCTGCATTCATATGCACATAGCCGTTAAAAGAGATGGACCAAAATGTCGTCTGGACCCGAAACACTTACAAAAAGTACAGCTGTTTTTGTTTTGTGTAGGGAAATGTTTGATTCGTGTGATAAACGAATGATTAAAAACAGTGCACAGCTGGTGGAAATTGGAGTCTCCGCTGTCTACACAGGAAACCCCAAAATATTGGGCTTCACCCCCAGAGGCTAATTTGACGTTAGATATGATGACGGACTCCGAACTTGGTAATAACTCTTTTACCCAACCACCCTGCATGAACACCCCCCCACTGCAAAGGACTGGCTCCATTCAAATGAATAAGAAAAGCTGTGCCTTGTCGTGCAGAGCCACTGGTGGTTTTATTGCAGCCTGAGACTGTTGTCGAAAAGGCCAAGACAAAAAGTCACATTTTGTTTCCACTAGTGCTCTGAAACTGTCCAATCTGTGCTGGTTGAAGCTTTTGAAATTATAAATAGTCAAAACAAAAGCGTTATTAGGTTCAATAAACAAGATTCTCTCTCATCTCTATTTTGTTTCTTAGTCTTATGAGATCACTTTGGTTTGTGCACTGATTATTTTCAGTGATAAACATTTACTTCTCTCAAGTTTACTTTCAGATGTTCTTCACTCTAGGTCAGCACAACACTTTAAATTGTGTTGGGCATTGGATTAATAAACAGGTTGTCTCCAACACCTTCTCTCATTGGTTGTCATTCATTAACTTAAATTCTTCATTTATTATCCCTGTTGGTAATTGTGACTTTTAATTTCCCCCTACCAACATCTATCACCCAGATTAATGAACAGGCATTAATCCCCATCCTCTTATTTATCATCTAAGTGTTCAGCACTTAAAGTCACCTGGAAGTTGACATAGTTCTGCATTTCCCGAGGGTGTTTTAAAAAAGGAATAGTGTGTAGAGTTCCTGTGTGGCCTCCTCATGTGTGCTTGTGCCAGTTTCTCTATTATGTGGCTAATGATAGCAGAAATCTCATTCTATTGTCTGAGCTCTTATCTTTTATAGAGAGAGATCAGCAAGTCAAAACACATTTCCATTAATGTAGGCCAGTGTTTCATTGACATGACATTTTGAGGAATTGAGTCCAACTCAAACAAAGTGTTATTATAAACTTGACACATTTTGGTCCTAAACAATCTGGTTTGTCTAAAAGCTTTATAGCTTAAATCAAAAACGCTGGGACATTAAGTATTATTCTTTCCAAAGATTCGTCGAACTTTCCATAATGACACATTAGTTCCAAAGCAGCTTAAAACTGCCATTATCATATTTTAGCTGAACAAGCTTTGCAGTAGCAGCCGTGACAAGAGGAGCTGCTTTGCATTAGCATATGCTATTGTAGCTGGGCGCCGGGGAGTGGTTGAATGTGAAATGATGGGAGTTACACTCCACAGCAGAAAAAAGGATTGAAACTTCTCAACACTTTTGTGTCTTTAGACGTCGGTCTTATGAAAAGAGACAAGATTCTGTGTCAGTTGACCAGCAGAGACTCTGATCCTCTTAACAAGCAAGTTTTTGAAATGATCAGCAAGACAGAAACTGCTAACTCCTGTTTGCTCTTTTGTCACAGGTACATGAAATATTTGACTGCCATGCGTGTGATAAAAAGTTCATTTCGACAAATCAGCTGAAGCGCCACATGATCACACACTCAGGTAGGAAAATGCTGCGTCGAAAACATCACACCCATGAACACAATGCATTATGTCTCTGTTCACCAGAACGCATCTCTTTTTCTTGTTTGGCTGGTTAGAGAAGCGACCGTATACCTGTGAGATCTGCAGTCGCTCGTTCAAGCGTCTGGATCAGGTGACAGCTCATAAGATCATCCACAGCGAGGACAAACCGTACAAATGTAAGCTGTGTGGGAAGGAGTTTGCTCACCGCAACGTCTACAAGAATCATAAGAAGGTGATCACATAATAATCCACTAGTGAGCTAATTGATACTGAAAATTGTTTTTTGCCAATGTGGTAAGTATTTTCTTCACACCATTACATCCACCTGATTGCTGTTTGCTGTGAAGAGACATGTATTGAAAGACCGAGACACTTCAAAGCCAGATTTATTAGTGAGGCTGTAATCAATCAGGGTCTCGTTGGTGGCGGTTATCTGTGGGGTCTTTGGCCCTCTCCTCCCCGGAGGTTCTCCATGTTTACTTTTGGGATTGAGGTGCCACTCAGATAGATAGGTCGGGAAACTGAGGGCGGGGGAGTAGAAAAACAGAAGCACTTTGAACTTAAAGCCCCTTGAGCTACTTTGTCCTCATCAAGTCAACAAACTAAATTGGCTATGGAGCCTTATTCATGATCCGCTCACATCAATTTAAGAAACCTCATCAATGTCCACAGTGAGGCAGGAAGTATGTACACATTACACATTACACACACACACACACACACACACACACACACACACACACACACACACACACACACACACACACACACACACACACACACACACACACACACACACACACACACACACACACACACACTGATGCTGCTCTGCTCTCTCTGCAGACCCACTCCGAGGAGAGGCCCTTTCAGTGTGAGGAGTGCAAAGCTCTGTTCCGAACCCCCTTCTCTCTGCAGCGTCACCTACTCATCCACAATAGTAAGTATGACTCTAAGGCTACATCTGTACTTTACTTTTGGCTCTGAATCATTTTTAATCCCCATCCAAACTTACACGCCTGTTAATATCACATGACCACTCCTGTACGCTGGGCATGTGCTTGCAAGTGTACACCAGAAGCGGGTGGTTGTCAGTTACGTCTCGACTGAAAACAGCCAATCAGCAAGCGGTTGTGATTGTCTACGACTACACGTCATCGTTCCTAAACCTTCTCTGTTTAAAGGCAGCCCTGGACTTGTCAAACTAAAACGTTTCCAAACTTAGCAGCTCGAGAACTCCAGAGTAATGTGGATGCCAGACGTATCTGTTGCAGAGTTAATGCGTTTAAAACAATATATAGTAGTATGGAAGCAGCCTGGGTCCATGTATGTGTTCTTGCAAACCTACCCACAATTAAGGCATATACACAAACAGTAAAGCAAATCAGTAAACGATGAAGCAGCAACAGTAAATCATTTACTTTATTAGCTCCTTGACAGAAAATCAATTGGCCTATCTTTTAATAACTGACCAATTACCAGTAACTTACATGACTACAATGCTGATAGCTGAACTAATGTTACAGTAAAGTTACTGAGTGATGCGCTTTATACAGCAAAATTTAGTAAACGTCTTTTAACATTAGCCCCCATAAGTGAGTGATTATACCAGAACAAGTACGACGGTAGCTGAGTGAATTAAGCTTTTCTTCTATAAGAGAAAGAATTTGTCCTCTTCCAAAAGTTGCTCATGTTTTAAGTCTTGTTTGAAGCAAAAAAGGCTATTTAACTATTTTAACAAGCTCAACTGAATATCTTTAGGTGTAAGACTTCTGTTCGGGTAAAAAAAAGTTTAAAACTAAATTAATTTACGTTGAACCCTGGTGGTTGAAACTGTGGTGGACTCTAATAATTTATGGATCTGTCAATCATCAGATTGACTGGCAAAAAGAATTATTTTTAGTTACAGTCCTACACAATATTCATGATAGTTTTTCTGCTGGATAAAAACAAATCTGATATGTTTCCCTCAGCCAGCGTACGAGCCATTTCAGTGGTAAATCTATATTTGGCCAGAGGTCGTAGGTCATGTTCCAAATTAGCTCACGATATATTATATGGTTATGGTACTGTCGTGCTGCTTTGAAGAACTTGGGCACGGCTATGGTTTTATGACAAGTGATTGGTTGTAAAACAGTTTGGTACTAATAATATGCTGTGACGTAAGAAAAGCTTGGTTCAACACAAGAGGTTTAACTGACCTCACAACAAGACTCTACTTGGCTTAGGAACACAGTAAAACAACTGAAATTACATGAAATGATTTACAAGTCATTCTCCCCCTGTACTTTGTTCATCTAGAATTATAACATCTTGATTTAATCTTTGATCTTGAAATAATTATTAAAAATATAAATCCCTGTAGCTGTACACTTATTTATTTCTAAATGCATTTATTTATTAATAAATTAATTTATTAATTTTCTACATTTATTTTAATCCTAATTTAATTAGGTAGACGGGTTAAAGTTGAAGTCTAAATGGTTCAAGTGGTGGGACCATCACCACTACTTATGTCTTTCTGTCCTTCATACTTGATATCTATAAAGAGGTGTCTATGACCATGACGTCTTCTTTAGGGAATAATAATGTACTATGTTCTTATTGGCCTTCAATTCATCCTTACCCTTTGGATATTTCCGTCAACAATAAACATCATAAATCTATCAAACATCTCACCAAGGAGACGTTACAGAGTGTTCAGGTTGTCCAGTCGTCCTGGGTGCTCTAGTCTGACAGAGAGCGTCTCCTTGGAAAGTTGAGCTGCAGTCGAGCTCTGCAGGACTGGTCCTCAGATTGAGCCAGATAACAAAGAGATTGTACCGCTCAAGGCATTTCCTGCCGCTGTCTCAGGAGGCACGCCATATAATACCGGGACTTGTATTATGTATCAAGTTCTAGACAGTATGTGGGGCGGGAGGATCAAGTGTGTGATTTCACTGTACTGCAGGTGAGAAAATAGACATGCCATTGAATAAGTGTGTCTGTCATTGTGAGTTAATGTTAGGGCAGCATGTTAACTCTCTAGTGATCCGCCCGCCATGAGAAAATCCACCACAGCTGTTGAGGAATGTTCAGGTGAAATCAAATCAGAAGTCAGACGGCCTAATGAAAGACCGTTTCGGAATTCTTATCTTCAATCCCTCTTTTTTATTTGAGGATTGTTTGTACATGTTCCAAGTCATGTTCCCCAAACTCTCAAAAATGTGTCCAAAATGATTATGACCTTATGAACGTCAAAGGTTTGTGAGATGTGGTCATCAGCCTCTGAGTAGCCATGAAGAGACAAATTGTCAATCTGGCTATTTAAATTGTGTAAAGTTTTACTTTAGTCAACAGTCGAAAGTAATGTATCAAAATGTTCATATTTAGACATTATGATTATTTCTTCACCTCTTTTATTCCTGTACATCACTCATAGGTCTGGACTGATCCTGAACTTGGTTTAAGAAAATTCAAAATAGTAGAAAATTGAAAAATTGCCTTAACTCACTCCTACATTGTACATACACTCCATGTATAAATAAATCTGTTGATTTGTATGGTTCTTGCATGAGGCTCAGTGAATGCACAGCACATTTATGTAAGATTGAATGTCAGCTGGGGACGCCTAGCTATTATAAGACCTTGAGAAAAATCCTGTCTCTGTGTGGGTGTGTTAAAAAACAGACTGAAGGCCTGTTCCAAGTGACAATGAAATCTTTATGTGAGGGCGTCATTGACATTAAATTATCATCAAGTCAATGTTTAGATTTGATTAAAAACACAATGGACCTTAGCTTTCACCGCTGTTAAATTAATTGAGCTGACCATCATCGGCCTTGGTAACATGAGAGTGAGCGCCAGCCTCGTCGCCACTCGCTCCCACCAACATTCACACAGTCTGTCCCAACTACTCTGTGGAAATGGAATAATCTCCCTATAATGGAAGCAACACTCTTCAACAATAGAGGCTGTTGTGCAGAGGCAGAGAGCAGAGGCGTGAAGGAACATCAGGCTTCACTCTGTCCTAACTTACTGTCTGAGTACTGTCTGTCTGGTGTTTCCGTTCCTTTCAGGGCCGCTATTAAAAAAATAGGACATATTTTTGTCTGTAAACGCTAAACCCTACACACAGTTTATTGTAGAGAAGAAACATGGCAGGGACGTCTGTAGAAGGGTTCAGCTACAGATACACAACAACAGGCGACTTTTGTTGACCAGACCTTTCTAAAGACCGTTGTTCGGAGTCGCCTGGTGCAATGATTCATCCCTCTTTTTAGTTTTCCTGCCCACACAATCGCCCCCTTTGAAAGTGGGTTCCCCTCTTGCTGTGCATGATGACTGTGGTTAGAGGCACAACAATGGATAACTGGAAATGGCTCTTGCTCTTGCTGCAGGTGAAAGGACATTCAAGTGTGACCAGTGCGATGCGACCTTCAAGAGGAAGGACACGCTCAACGTGCACATCCAGGTGGTGCACGACGGCCACAAGAAGTATAAGTGCGACCTGTGCGAGAAGGCCTTTGTCACTCCGTCGGTCCTCAAGAGCCACAAGAAGGTGAAGGAAAATAACTTGGAGCAGACGACCTCAATCATAGACAGAGATTGCACGTCTGCTCAGGCTGTCATTTTTCTCCTGAAAATGAGTTCAAGCTAAATTGTTGTTGTGGTCATTTGGAATGTAGACAGAACGATTGCAAAATAACCTTTGAAACTCTGCAGAAATTATCTTGATTCACAAAGTTGTGTTGAAGTTCTGCATGTGACTTCAGATACTTATCAAGAGTTGTAAGAGTTCTTCCTCTGCATTATTAGTTAAAGAAACATGTAATATGAACATTCCACTTAACTGCAGTATTTCCCATCATCAATCTTCTGCTCTGAAAGAGAAGAAATGACAGCCTGAATATCTACTTTTCTGACTTGTTTTCATTTTTTCATATTCAGTTGTATTCCTCGTCTCATGAAAGTGATGTAGCTAATATCTTGGATTGTCAAACCTGGTGGAGACATCCACCTTGACCGTTGCAGCACTTGAAGGTTTGCAAATCAATTCCTATGTTGATTAGAAATGGCAGTTAGTCCATTAGCTCCGCAGGGTTTCAAAGCCCCAAACAGATCTCGCTGCAGATTATGAGCCCAAAATCTGACAACGTCCGGTGTGGTTATGGATCAAGATTGAAACCAAACAGCTTCTTGGCACAGGCCAAAAGAAAGTTTCAGAACAGTAGGGCTGAAGACAGTCACGTTGAACCGTCTCTCTGCTTATGGGGTCTGGAGGCTGCTGAGAGATCTGGTCTTGATCAAAGTCAAGATGCAGAGGAGACGACAACTTGCTGACTGTGTTAACATGTTCAGAGTAACCCTGCTTGTGGCCATACTGTTGTTGAAGTCTTATTTAATGGACACAGTGATACTGTGCAACTGTCTCTGCTAACTTCACCTCAAATCAATCACAAGTAGACAAATATCAAATCCATTTCTGTTTATGTTCATAAATCTCTCTGCACCATGTGCGGCAATAAAATCAAAACTTTTTAATACAGTATCATGAAAACGAGACTGATCCAATTTACAAACTCACCTCCATTACTATTAGAAGTATATAATGACACTTAAGCATAGGGCTTAAATTATTATTTTCATAATGGAATAATTTTTTCAGTCTTATGTCCTTTTCATTATATATTATTTTATCAAACCAAAAGTTCAAAATACAAGGAAATCCACTTTATGGTGAATAATGACAAAGAAAAGCACCAAATTCTCACATTTGACAAAGCTGGAACCAAAGAAGGTTTGCTTTAAGAATCACTTAAAGACAATCTATTGATGCACAAAAAACTGATTCATTTCAGATCCTCTTTTGAATAACAATGTCTCTTTCTGAAGCAGATGTGGCCACTGCGCCTGCACGAGCAAATGGAAAGAACTCTCAGATTTTCTTATGAGGGTTCAAAAGAGTGCACTTATCTCCCCAGAACCAGGATGTTTTATAAGAAAAACCCCAAAGAAGATTTCATTGTGGATGATGACGACCTTGAATGTCTTGCTAAATTTACACTTTTCTTCTGAGGAATCATCTTCTTTCCTTTTCAAGCCAAACCCGAATCGATCTTTTATCTGTGTTTTTCATTATATCTGCATTGCGACAGCAGTTGCTTGTGTAAAAGAAAGGTAATGCTGCACATACAGTATCTGACCAGAACAGAGATATTCACGGAGCACTCTTGTGTTACAGCAAATGCTTTCTCCTGCATGAGTTTGGATTTGTGCTATATAAGAGGGCGTGTGTTAGCATGTATGTGCATGCATTGTATGTTTTGCACATTGTACGAGATTCAGTTGAACTAAAATAATTCACAATGACTGAAAATTACAGGGTAGGATTTAACTAGTCGCAGTCACACACTTTATTATAGCATAAAACTTTTTTTGTAATTACATACAACTGCCAATACATTTCACACATGATCATTTGAAACGTGATGTTCCCGTAAAAAAAACGATAGCGTCCCCCCGTGTCTGTGTGTTTATGAAGGTAGGACACAAGCAGGTAGTACAAATAACTAATGAAATTCTGCTCTGTCTGAGACATATGTGCTCACATAAGTGGATTTTGTTTGTGCATGATTGCCTACTCTGTGTGTGTTTGCGTGTGTGTGTGTGTGTGAGAGAGAGAGAGAGAGAGAGAGAGAGAGTTTGTGTGTGTGGACGGAGCCTTTGTAACGAAACACCCGAGGTGTCAGAGGGACACAGTGGGGTGATGGAGGGAAGGATGGGGGCCCAGCGAGGAGGTGTTCCTGTATTGTTGTACTGCTGTTGAAACTGTCGCTCTGAGTTTGAGCCTTTCATACTCACGATTATTTTCGGGAATTTACAACGGGCCAGGAGGTGGAATTCAGACCGAACTTTTCAACAAGGAGAGAGAGAGGGAAATGGAAGAGAGAGGTGGGGGTGCTCTGCACATGAGGGGATGTGTGCATGTGTGCACCCTGGCCTTTACTCCCCGGGGTTTTGGACCTGCATCATCTGTGTTCTTTGATCGTTCCTCCATGGCAGCTCAGCGGATCCACTGTCATGTCAACATGTGCATCTCCTTTTACCACTAATTTGTGGTGCATTATAGGGAGGATGAAATGTTGTTTATTCTTTACCCAACCAGAGAGTGCTGTTAAGAGAATGCACTAAATAGGGCATTTAAAGTGGAATGTGGAATCTGGAGCTGGAACAAAAAAGGAACCAAAATCTGATTACGTTTGTATGAATGGTTCTTTGAATAGACAGAATGATGAAGCTCAATTTTCCATTTCTGATCGACTTTCTGATGAGCACATGTCCTGACATGGAGTTCCAGCTATCATTGTCGATCACATTTTACTTTATATTGTTGAAATCAGGATGAATGTTAGAAATGTTCTTCCTAACATCATCCATATGTCATTTTTTTAATTTCTCCTACCCAGACACACACAGGGGAGAAGGAGAAGATTTGCCCGTACTGTGGACAAAAGTTTGCCAGCAATGGCACGCTAAGGGTCCACATCCGAAGCCATACAGGTTAGTGGTCCCAATCAAATTGGTAATAAGTATTTTTTTTTATGTTTTTACTTGCGCTGGTAAAAAGTACGATATTACTGTTGCAAGAATACCTTTAAAACAAAAGAAGGAGAATGTGTGTCTTAGCCTGGAATCCAGACCAATTAGAGGGCTCATATTAATTCGCTCTCACAGATGGGTCTGGCCCCTCCTCCCATTCAGACCAATTTCCATCTGTCCTGAAACTAGTCGGTCAAACCATTTATCTAAAATGGTGTGGGTTTGATAACGTTGGCAGAGGAGCGGTTATGAAGCATTTTTATTAACAACCAAAGTGGATAACTGGAGGTCTGTTGAGTCACTGGCCACAGTGTTAATCCAAGGGGATGTGAGGATTTTTTCTAAAAGAAGAGAAACGGCCGCTGTATGTTGTGTTCTATAATTCTGTTATTTGAATCGAAAATAATACCAGGCTGTTTTTTCTCCCGCTTTGAGATTAGATGTTACTGAACACGAGCCATGCAGAGATTCATACAGAGACATACAGCTGTCAAAAATTAATGAAAATGAACAAAGATGAGGTGCAGTGCAAACAGATACAGTTATTTAATAATTATCTACTAATTCCACAAATCTTTGTCTGTCTGTCTGAGGCTTGTATATCTCGAGAGTAGTTTATCTATACTAATAACCTTTAATAAACAGTCGGCCAGCGCTCAGTAGCAGTAGAAGCTGATACTCATTTACAGTGATGTTGTCAATCACGACAACATTGCGTTCAAGACAACGGCAACGACAGCTCGTTCTCCAGTTCGGAGTTCAGGGTACTGAGTCGAGCTACACTGAACTCTGAATAAACGGGTGAAAAGCTCTGTGTGTAGCACCGGTTCTGCAGCTTCAGGGTTCTGTGGACTGAGTCCTGCAGCTGGTCTTTACTCGCCACGGCTCAATTACTGCAGGTCACTGTTACAGTTTCACTAAGGAAGCTGCAACCAGCATCACCACAGGCCATACAGATAGTTCCAAACAGGCAGGTTTAGGACAGACACTGTAGAAACCACAAACGAGACACAAAACAGCTGAACAAAATGTCAGATATTGGCCCAATTATTTAACAACCGAATAAACCTACTAAGCAAAATGACCAACTATTCCTTTAAAGCTTGATCAGTAGAGTGATGCTGAAACAAACCTACACCTCCTCCTCCTCTCCCACCTTCTCACTGACTTATCTCAAACGAACAGAGGAATAATATTCTAACGTTTAATCCCAACATGTTGCAACTCTACATCAACCACTCTTTGCACAGCCACAAAAATAGAGCTCTGAATGTTCATTAAACTGCCTTAAACTAGAAAGCTACACATTCCTGTGTGTTTCCTTACCAACAGACTGGTGCAGAGCCCTGGCACGGTCACACACACACTTCTTGGCCTCTAAACATGTTCAATCACTCCTTTCTTTCTCTCTGTCTCTCTGCCTGCTCTTAGTTGTCTCCTCGTTTCCCTCAGTCCCACTTCATCTCTCTTTTCTTGCCTTGTTATCATTTGCGTTGTCTTCTCTCTTTGCCTTGGTGTTTTTTTTAGATTCACTGTCAGTTTCCTCCTGTGGTTTTCTGGCAACAGATACACGTGGTGATGTCCGTCTCATGTTTTCTGATCCACCAATGTCATCCAGTTGGAGCATTGGTATCAAAATGGCTGACTTGATGAACAAATCATTTACCCTCATGCCTCAGTCAGCTTCATTAGTGCCCCACAGTTTCATTTATCAAATTAAAATCAGCTTCAGCTTAAATCATATTTTTAGCCTCTCAAACGTAGGTGTAGATTAGTGTGTCGAAATGTGTGTGTGTGCTTTTGGGCGATTGCGGGACAATGGTCCATTGAGGAGTGTGAGGAGCCCACCACACTTTGTCAACAGCGTCCTGTGTGTCCATGTGTACACGAGATGTGTATATGTGTGTTTTCGTACATGTGTGTGTGTGAGGGACAAACCGACAGAAAGGGAGGACGTATAGCAGTGTGGGCCGCGGCCCAGTCTGATTGTATTTATATAGAATAAACAAAAGAGAGGAATGCTGGGGGAGGGGTGGGAGCCGAGGGGACACCTCAAAGAAAGAAAGGAGCAAAGAGAGAAAAGACCACTCCAAGAAAGCATCCAGCCGGATGACCCTTGACCCTGACTGGCTGTAAATCTGTCCCCTCGTTCTATAGACTGGGCTTTTTTTGTTTGTTGTGTTTTTGTGTGAGAGGAAAAAATAATCTTTGCTGAGCAGTGTGAGTCTTTCTCTGAGCGACAATCCTGACAAGACTCATCTTGTACTCAAACAGGGAAGAGTAATTTTGTGGGCACACAGATCTTGTCATATAACTCGTCTGTGGATGTGTGTCTGATCAATGTGGAGTTTGTGAATCATAAAATAATATGAGGAACAGGTTTGAGGACCAAAGGCCACCAGCTGAGGTGAGGAGCTTTAAATGGACGGCTTCTCGGGCTGGCAGACTGGACGCTTGATCTTGTTTGTCTTCCTGCTTCACAGGAACAAGTCAGCATTGATTATTTACCTGCTACACACACGGGACTTTGTAAGAATTCCTTGGAGATTTTCGTCCCCGATCATCTTACCATTGAACACTGTGGGTAATTATGAGAGAAAAAGGCTAAAGTGTGAAATTGATTGAAGAGAAAGCATTAACTTTAAGCAGCTGGTAATATATGTACTGTATATTTGGCTAGGATTTATTTTCCAATTTAATTTCGTTACAACATCATGTTGAGCTTCAACAAATTAGTTGTAGCGCCTCAGAGGGAGGCGTCTTCTCCGAGAGCAGCCGTTATGAGTTCACTGTCGACCCATAAAATGTGAGCTGTCAAAAACTTGGATGAGGATGTCGAAGTCGTTGTGGAGCTCAGTATTCATGATGGATGTTTCTATCATTTTCTAAATTGTTCTTTTTGGCCCCGCGATGGAGCAAATGTGTCCTCCTCCACATCAGAGCTCAATGAGAGCACTTTTTCCCACCCTGCCTGCCACGATGTGGTAAATAATCATAGTGGGGTCATGAGAGTTATTTGGGCCAAGGGAAATGTTGACAGAATCCAGTGCGTCCCTGTCATGCTGACATCATAGTACATGTCATGTTTGGGCACGATGAAAAGCGCAAGCCCACGAGCTAAGCTACAACAAATTGGTGTGGCATTTTAACCCTCAATGCTAATTTTGTGTTTAGGTTAGATACTGATTCAAGCCTCAACATTTAGACGTTTTCCACATGCTGACAAGGCACTGGGCCTCCAGTGTGTTTGCACATGTTCAGTAGTCAACAATGGGACATTTGTCATAAAGTTCTTCACAATAATTCCATAAGCAGGAGAGAAAAGCTGCAAATTTGGCAGGCAGAGCCAGAATGAAACAAAAAGCTGCAACAGCTGTCTGAGATGGGATTTATTCAAGACATCAGCATTATCTGAGAGACTCTGACATAAACGGGTTGAGAGAAACACAGAAAGCAATAAATCTGAATAACTTGAAGATTACCTAAAAATATAAACACTGTTGTATAGGGTCACTGTAGGAATAAATACATATAAAACTGAATTTGGAGAGTCTAATGTATATATACTAGGGCTGTCAGTTTAACGCGTTATTAACGGCGTTAACGCAAACCCATTTTAACGCCGTCAATTTTTTTAACTCGAGTTAAAGCAGAGCTGCAGCTTCAGTATCTGTGTTCGCCTCCAGTCTGACCTGCTCTCGCTTTTTGTTTTAATATCTCGCCACCTAACATATATATTTTAAAGCTATTGTAGCGTCCCACAGGACACGGAACTTTTTCGTGGTTTAGTAACTGGTATTTTCCTCTACACGAACATGTGCACCTCTCGCTGTTACTCCGTCACTCGCAGACATCAACACTTCACTTCCTCATTGAACCCCGATCCCCCCATCCTATTGGTCCAAACAGTCACATGTCCCACCCAGACCCCTTCAGTGACCATCAGACATCAGAGCGCTCCTTCAACAGTGTTTTACTGAGCATACGTCAAAACCAAACATAAACATAAACCCAGTCCGTTACACTATTATGCTGCAGCTATATGTTTTTATTTATTTAAAAATAGGGTACTTGTTATTTCATACATTTTCCACAAATAAGGGGAGGACTCAAATAGCCCTACAAAGTTCTGTGTTTCATTTATTTCAAAGTAGGCCGACACCTGTGTATTTTGTTTGGTTGTTATTTTGTTGCTTGTCTGTTTGAGTAGCTAGCTTAAAGCAAAGAAGTAGTAGGCTTACCTTTTATTGGTAACCTAACTGTTATGGTTCATTGTTTCTGAAATAAGAGGACTGATTGCTATGTTCACAGCAAACTTGAAAAAAAGAAAATATTAAGCCATGGTTTAACTGCACTATAGGCTGAGTCCTTGTTTACCTGAAATGTGCACTTTATAATTTTATTTTGTACCGCCCTGTTTGGCAATGTTGTTTTTCAATAATATAAAACATTTGCATAAAGCAAGCCAATCCACTTTTCCATGTTGATAAGAGCATTAAAACGAAAGTAGAATTATGGAAAAATAATAAATGAAGGAACATTCAGAATAGATACAAATTTGCGATTAATCGCGAGTTAACTATGACAAAATGCGATTAATCGCGATTAAATATTTTAATCGTTTGACAGCTCTAATATATACTTATTGTCTCAAGTATAGATCAAGTCCACAAAACACTGAACAAAGTTACCATCTGAATTTAAACACATTTCCAGCAATTCAGAAAAAGAAAATGTTGTGCTTCCGTCCAGTACTGTGATATAGATTTTTAGAGATTGGCACATTGAGATGAAAAGCCTGCTACTGCTAAGTTTTGGATGTTTCAGGTGAGGGGTGCCACAGCATGCAGGACATCACCTATAAATTCTGCTGCGGAGATTTCTTGTTTTTATTTACACACATCGACACTGGTGTCAGCCCTCATCACCAGCTTCTGCTTACATCTTCGTCTTCCACTTGGAGGGTGCTGCCTTTTCATTCTGAGAAATTTGTATGCTTTAGTTTCTTTCATTTTAATATCTATAACATGTCATCAACATGCCCACTTGCTTGTGCTGGATCCTGTGGAGGATTTCTCCTGCTGTGTTCTCAAATTGGGTCATTCACATATTATCCAGTTTTTATTAGGGAGCTGGCTTGAGAAACTCTAGAGAAAGTCTGGAGCCTCTCACTCTGACATGTGCATTCTGACAGTCCGGATATTATCCAGAGCTCAGTACATATCTGTCCCATTTTCTGGATCCTACATTTCCCGTAATGTAACTCAATTATGTCTTTCAGCAAACCCTCCCTTCGAAATGAATGCCACTCTCTTTCAAACGTATTGCCCCCACTCTGATAATAAATCTGTGTAGTTCTCAAGCTGAGATAATGTTCAGAATGATTTATTTCATTCTTTATAAACTCCATAGAAAGCCAGAGAGGGAATTATACTATGGGTGTTAGCGGCATGCTCCTTTAGTGTACTGGTCTGAGAAGGCACCACAGAAGGAGCCCGACACCATTGACCACAAAGTCTGTGTAGTAATGCAGATGCAGGCCTCAGAGAAGCAACGTGAGGAGAGGTTCTGTAAATAGATGTGAAGCTTTTTAACATCAGTAAATCATGGCCACATCAATGCTTAAACACAGTTTACTGGACAATCTAACTTAATCACTTAATCACTGAGTTTAATGACCATGCTGGCAAACTTCAAGTCAAGGTGCATTTTTTGTTGTGTACTTAACACTGAATTGCTTCACCTCATTTTGCCCTCTGGCACCGATCTTTGTCAAAACATGACTTTCAATGAGACGATTATTGATAATCGGCTCGTAATAATCCCTACTTTTCAAGAACAAAAGCTTAAAAGATCATGGTGTCATTTGTTGAGATAATTATACACAGTCTTATTTTGGATGTTTTACAAAGCTTCAATTTTGTTTGTCTCGACTGTGGTCATGGTTACAATCACATAAATTTAAATCAGCGTGTACTGAATTCTTGTCCCTGTGATGAATAGTGCCGCGCTGTCGTAACTTTAACTCTTTTTTTTGGGTGCGGTGCAGATGCTTCACTTAAATTGAGGATTGTGCACTGAGACATGTGTCAGGTTTAGATCTGCTGCCTGTGTGGTAGGGCTCGGGCACGGACTTGTCAGGTGCAGGCGCCTTCACACAGGCGAGTTTCGGAGAATTGTTTGAGGAAGTGGAGAAATCGAGTGAGACCCTGGCCATAACGGAAAGGTCAAGTGTAAAAGTTGTTGGGCGTTCCTACAGCTCATCAAAGACAATCTCTTATCATCTCCAACACGCTAATATCACATTACCTCTGTGGCCCCTGTCGGCATGTGGCACAGGGCACAGAGTGGACGGCCACTGTCTGGCTGCACTGGAGGAGGCCAGGAATTAATTTCTGATGGACCACACTAATGTCTTTCAGACCAGAGCCCCAAAGCTACAAAGCATTCTCCATAACACAAATGCCATGCGGCAGGCAAAAAAGCGACAAAGCCGACCATCTGCTGACCAGACACACGGCCGTGCGCACACATACAACACACAAGGGGTGCCAAACGGATCGATTAGCAGACAAGAAGTGTGAGGGCCACAGCGGGGGGGCGGGGGAGAAACCCGGGGTCAAAGAGATGGTGTACTGTTTCAGCACATGCTAAATCAGTTACCATCTCCACACACATAAAGCCCTGGCTCAGTGCTGCAGCCACCCCTCATAATCCCCAAACAATCTGGCTCAATCTGGAGAATAAGTGGAGGGTTTCCAGTTACAGTAACACTCAGCAGAACAGACACCAGGTCTCTAGCGCCAATAACACAGGGCAGTGCTGCAGGACTGTTACTACTTAGGTTTTTCTAAGTAGCATTTGTTTATTTCCTGATTTGCTGAGGGATTGAGTTGCTCTTGTTATATCCCCAGCAGGTTGGACCAGTGGAAAAGCAGCTCGGAGTAGGAACTATAAATCCTCGTATTTATACATGACCTCTTTTAAAATATCGAATACCATAATTTTCTCTGTTTGCATTTTCCAGATGGGCTACACATTTCCAGTGTATAGGTTAAGTAGGTGAATTGGCTTGCACTTATTACGCTGGCCCTTTTGTTAGCAGGGTGTGGTTGTCTGCGCTGTGTATCCACTGACAATAGCCAGCTCCTGGGAGGGATGTGATCCAAGCCACAGAAGTACGCTGGCACACTTTGCTCTGGTGCTATTAGCCCACTAATGCCTTCTCCAGGACTCCCCAAGGCTAACGCTGGGCCTTAACCTGATACCACATATGCTACATAAGACACAGGACTTGCTCTTCTCCGTTTCAAAACACATCTGGGATTCAGATTTTTCCTGTTTGTCAACAAAGGCCTCCCAGGGGCTGAAGCTGCACAGAAGGGGATTGTGGGATAGAGCTGGCCTCATGCATGTTTCAGTATGTGTAATCAGTGCACATTGTCACGTTATTATAACCCTTCCTACACCAACCTGAGGTTACACATTTTAATACTCTGTGTCATAGCACTCTGTTATATGGTGGGTTTTGACCCCCTACTTTTGTGTCTGAAACATCATAAAGCTTTTCTGTTGAAAGACACAGGCTTTATGGGATATGATCAAAAAAATAGGGAGTACGGGTCAAGTGAACAAAAAAAAAAGGAGATATGATCTCACAAGTTGGGTCAATCAGGAATTGAAACAGTATCAGTATTAAAATATCACACACTACAATGAAAAGCAGTATTTTCTGCCAAGAGAAATGTCTTGATGTCCCTGAACATTAGTTTTCACACATAACTTTTAATCATATATGTAAAAGTGGCCTTTGAGTGTTAACTTAACACCTCAATCATGCCTTTACATCTTCACTGTTCAATCAAACGAGAAATGTTCCTCCAGCACAGTCGTGTTTATAGCCGTGCGATGATATTACTCCTCTCACATATTCCCAGGATGGTTTTTCTGATTTAATAAGCGTCTTTGCATTTTGAATCCCAAGGAAACACAGCTAATTAACCTTATTACTTAAAGGGGCAAAACATCTCCCCTATCAATAAAATGACTCGCTTGCCTGTTCAGCAATTAGCTCTAAAGAGAGATTATGTTACCGAGACGCAGATGCAAAAGTAGATCGCTGCACTGAAGTGATAGACACAAATGTCTAGCTGTAGGTATCCATTTATGGCAGTGTTTCATTAAATTTGACTGTGTGCACTTGCAGGCATACTGTATTTATGAATTCATAGGAGACTAATACCTAATATCATTTGATTTCCTGCTTTATTTTTACTCTTCCAGACACAGGAAACATACTTAGTTTGGATTAGATTCCTGATTAATGGCACAGCTTTGAAATAAATTGCACAATTATTGAATCCAGAGGTTTTTTTTTCATACTGCATTTTCCCGTCTATAGCTATAATTGCATTGCTCTTATATAGGTTACCTCATATCTCTTCTATAGATAAGTAATCAACTGTGGTTCTCCTATCTGGCTCGTGGATCAGGCCGCGGTAAACAGATCCATGTGTCAGCGGACCGGTTGACTGACAGCCTGTCACTTCCTCTTCGTCATCAAGAGATGTGTCCTCAGATAGGAACTGCAGGAGTTTTGCTGGACTGCTTTTGATCCAACTGGGATATGCCGCTTCGCCTCTGATGTGCTCCTAAACTGTCGGCCAGTTGTAGCTCAGATATCGGGCCGCGAATTGTAGCCAACATCTGAAGTGGAAAGTCAGCGTGCATCGGGGATGACGGGTCCTGAGTGAATGATACCAGGTCTAACAGTAGTCAGGTCACATCCACATCATAGAAGAGCAGTTTACAGAGAGGGACAGGACACAGGTTCCTTAGCAGCACATCCACCTTATACATCTGTGAGGCACCCAAGACTTTTCAGCACAAGTGTCCATATTTGGTATTATCAGGGAGGTGAAGGTTTTACCAGAATATGTTTGTTGGATTGTTTAATTATCTGCCGGAATTTTACCAACAAACTTAACTGATTTGCACCAAATTTGGTGGAGGGTGGGCCAAGGAAGAACTCATCGAAATTTGTGTCAATAAATGAATCTTCTATTGCTTTTTTTAACATTGCATAATTTTTGTAAATTTCTCAGGAAAAAAACCCTGTAGGGCTGAAATGAAGATGAAAAACATGTGATCTGTGCCGTCTGATTAGTACGTTACCACCTGGCTACACCTGCTGCACCCCCCCTCACCTGAACACCCTGATTTGATCTGAACCCATCTGAGTAGAGATTTTCCTTCTGCATGGTTCATGTGTGAAAGCCAACCTGTGGAAAAAGTCTGGACCTTATTGTGTAGACATTTTCTGGAGTTCATGTCTGAAACCTTCTTAAGATACAACTCTAGGTTTCAACCTGTATGGTCCCATTTACATGTTGATGGTGTGGTCTCATGTGCGCTCATGTTTATTGTTCCCCAGGTGAGCGTCCGTACCAGTGCCCTTACTGTGACAAGGCATTCAGCAAGAACGATGGTCTGAAGATGCACATCCGCACACACACTCGTGTAAGTTTGAATCATTTTTATGCAATCGTTAATAATGTCTTAACGTCTTAATGAGGACACATTAAGCATTCTCACATCTAACCATAAAATGATCTTGTCTCGTCTGGTTCTAACATCTGTGACCCTCCCTGCCCATCATCCCCTCTCCTGGAGATTCTTTCATCAGTCTTGTAAAAACCTGCTGACACAAAACGCAGAGATCACGTAGATAAGGACTGAAGAGAAACCAGATTAATTTCAGTCAAACTTTGCTGGCTTCTCACGGTCCCAGTTTGATTTCCTTACAAGCAGAACAGCTGACTCCATAGTCAACTGTTGACTGTGTGGCATTGCTGACATGGCCTTAAACTTTAAATGTAAAGTGAGTCAGCGTTCAGGGTGGAGAAAAGTACGTTTCTAATGAGGTCATATCCTGTGTTGGGATGCTGTGTCACTTCTGGACCCATTGATGTTTTCCGCTAAAGACACACTTTACATGAGCTCTCTTTGAGCATCTGGACGTGCATGTTACTGTCACTTTTGATAAATGAGACTTAAAATATATTTCATCATAGATTTCCATCATCAATTTCTGCAGCTCTGACTTTGACAGCCGCGGCCTTACAGCACTGTTAGTTTCAAAGATTTGTCCTCTCTTAATGTTGTCCAGAGCCCAGCGCTCTGCTGTTACACTGTGTTGATAACAAAGGTTTCCTGCCCAGGTTGACGTCTCTCAGTGGAAACAGACAGGTATAATTTCCGAGTGACCTGCAGATTAAACTGACTGATGTTATGTTCCTAATGTTCCCGGATCTGCCTTCACTCACAACACCCTGAAATATGGACTGAACAGTTACAAACAGCAGAGCCAGATGATGTCACTGCCGTTTGGCTGCAGCTCACTGTTAATGTACAGACAATTTGAGATGGATGCGCCTGTAGGTTTTTACCACAAGTCACAACACCGGCAGATAAAATGAAGCTCGTTGGAAGGCGATATGAACGGTTGATACTTCTGATACTACACAGGTTTTATATAATTGTTCTGATCTTTAAAGTAATGGAGGCAACTTTCAGACTGGGATGCTTTAAGAGTTATAACGTCAGCTAGAAACAAAATATAATTTGTTGGATTTAATTCAAATCTCCTGTAACTACTCCACTTTGTAGAATTGATGTTGTACCTTTCATTACATTCATTACGTTGGCTCTGAAAGAATCAGGCAACAAGCCAACAGGTGACTAAGATTTGTTTTAGAGGTAATGCTACTGTAATATGTTTACATTTTCAAAAGGCAGCTAACAGCCTCGCTTTTGTTCACATTTTTGGCATCAAACACATCAAATAGAACAAGGACTTGAGTAAGCAAAGAGAAAAAGGCCAACATGACATAAAATAGATCCGTGTGTTGTTGAGTTTACTAACATCCTCAAGTCAAGTACAATGCTCAAACCACAGCACCTACACACTGTAAAATGTCAATGTTCCTTGGTGCAAAACCAATTGAATATTTAATGTTTCCAACATTCTGTAGCTAATAGTTTTGAATAACGTGCAACAAAACCTTGAAACACATTTTCCAACTCTGCAAGAGCAAAAGCCTGCTTTGACATCTGGTGGGTCTCCTTCAGGCATTTAGTGAGAAGTTTCCGGACATGAAAGGTAAATAAAAGCAACATATTTGTTCAACCTTTTAATGTGGAACCAGCTGATGTAACCTATTACCTATAAAAGTAAAGGTTGCAAAGCAACAACAAGGCATCAAAGCTTCAACAACAAAATGCCTGAGTTTTATAAACTGAATCTTCGTCCTGAGACATACAGGAAAGTTTGCATTTCTGTTTGGAAAAAACTACTCCTGTGAGCAGTCAGTCAAAACTGACTTGCAAGAATCATGACTGACCCAAACCTGGAAGATCAGCTGCGATCATTACTATCATCTTACATCAGACACCTCGCCAGAATCCGCCATTGCATTAAAAAGATTGAGGGGAAATATGTGCTCACTAATTGACAATTCCCCCTCGAAAGTTATCAAACAATCTAATTGTTCTTTGTTAAAATACACCCTTGCTCAGTAGAGACGTTTCAGTAAAGAGAGAAAAAATACCACGGCCTCTTAATGAAAACCAAAGTGTCTTTCTCATCAAAGTCTTTAGGATTCATCCTCTGGGGACCATGAATGTTAGGCTGCATCCTGAAGCCTAATAAGTCCCTGTGACTACATGTTGGCATGCTGCTTTACAAATATCCACGTATCTAACACGACACATGAGACGACAGGCTCCTTCAGCATCAACAAACAAAAGTCTGTTTTTGCATTTATTGATGTGCTCTTTGCAGAGAGTGGTCAGATTCAGAGGAACGTTCAGGTCAAAGCTCAGAGGGTGAGCAGCTGCTCAAGAGTGAGGGTCACCAGGTACAGATGTTCAATGTTACCAGGGTCACAGTGATGCATTCTGGGCCCACCACATCACCTAAGTCCATCCATGTGTTTCCTGACCTGTAAACTCTGACCTTTCATAGTTTTCTGTTTTTTTCCATCATACAAGAACAGTTTGACCCGGATCGATAAGAAGTGATCCTCAGTAAATCAGTAGATTTTAGTTGGAACTTGTACTTCACAGATCATCACAGACACACAAACACGCACAGCTTTTTCTCCATTGTTTCCATTTAGTCTGTTAAGCGCACAAACAGTTGCAAACTAAAAGTCGCTCACACACATGTACCCACTCACATGTGCACATGCAGTGAACCTGATCTTTACCTCCTTTTGTATCCTGTGTCACTGGGCACTCCTTGCCCCGCCCACATGATAGTGCCTTTCCCAGGACCCTTACTTCCTGCATTCACCCCGTTCCCATGACAACTAAGCTTTAAATGGGTAGAGCGTTTGCTATCAGCCAGACTTGTCAAAAACAGCCACACAAAGAGTGACACTGGGAACCGGCAGCTCGCTGCTATCTTCACACTTTTTATTTCTCCACAAGTCTTTTAAGTGTCACCACGGTTTCCCCTCGGACTCAGACACACCCACCCACCACTCAAATCATGTGCACACACATATTTGGAGATTTTTGTGAAAAAACACACCCACAGTGAGATATCTACTTTGACTGACAGTGGGACCGGCTTTAGGAAAGCATGGAGGAAATGTTCTCTGGTAAGCTGATGAGGTGTGGAGACAGAGGAGTGATATTCTACAGCCCCAGAGTGCCAGCGCTCTGATACACGTTCAAAGGGATTCTGTGCCGTGTTTTCCTTGCTCTTTTGAGGAATCCATGTGTTTTTGATGGGCCCTACGCCGGTCATTTCCTCCCGACTGCAGGGGCTGTACAATCTTTCATTTCACATCTTCAGAAACTCACAGGGAGAGAACACCGGGGTGTGAGGCAAGAAGGTATCAGTGTGTGAAAAGGAACGTGTGTTACAAGCATATTTCCACATCTTGTGTTTTCCACTGTGCTGTGTGTGTCTGTTGGTTTTTGGCGTGTGGGTCGATAATTAAACTTTCTTCCTCCAGGTTTTGTCCATATGTGACTGAACTGAGAAAGTATTGTTTAATGTGTTGTTTTACCGCTCGCTGACAGACGAGGTGCCCTCTTTAAAATGTGTTGTGTCTGTGTATCACTGCAGGAGAAGCCCTATAAATGCAGCGAGTGTAACAAAGCATTTAGCCAGAAAAGAGGACTTGATGAACACATGAGGACACACACAGGAGAGAAACCTTTCCAGTGTGATGTAAGTATCTACCTGCCTCCACCGCACCTCAAAACCAACCTGACCGTCCCCTGATTCCTGCTTATATCTGTGTGTTTGCATGCGTGTGTGTGTGTATGTGTGTGCGCGTGTGTGATTGAGCCCTGGCACCAGGCCAGATGTAGGGAAGAGTTGGGGGAGCTTCTCAGTAAGAGGCAGATACCGATCTTGTTTCTCTGGAGGGGCCGAGTGGGCTGATCTCACATAAACACATCGAGAGGATCACACGGAGAAATTGCCCTCTGTTTTTAATGCTGTAGGAGCAATACTTATTCTCCGAGACAGTGAAGGGAACAGACAGAAGATGTTCTGAACAAACTCATTACTGTGTTTCGAGGCCATTTGTGAAGATTGGAAACATGGGGCAGTTTATTCAATATTTTCTGTTGTTTTTTTTCTTGTTAAATAAGGCCACATCTTAGAAATATCTTGAAATTTAAAATGCTATGAAATTCTATCTCACCCTCAAATATGTTTGATGTGATGGATGAATGTAAAGCCCAAAAATGCGTTCCCACGAGCTACTGCAAAGGATTCTGGGCAATAGAGGCACTTAAAGTACTCATTTTTCTCAGAATCATATCCCATTCAATTTTGACAAATAGACATAAAAGACATTTTATATTTGGCGTAGCTGTAGCCCTGTAGCGGATATCAGTAGTTTCGTTGTCCACTGTGGATACATGTCCATGAATGTTCTTACAGATGATGTTTTTAAGTTTCCTCTCTTTTAAAGCCATCCTGTGATATTGGAGGCAGTGTAAGATTTTGAAAACTGTCTGTAGGGTCATGAACGTAAGCCTGAAAAACAAATATACAATACAAATCGGCTAAATCCCTCACCTATCTCTGGATACTCAGATTCTCATTTGAGCTTCAACACCCCAATTAGCCTCAATCTGTGGCATCCCCTCCAGTTCTCAACCACAACATGCTCCCATATCCGCGGAGAATCATCTGTCGTTGTTGTTAAAGACCACAGAATCAGTATCCCATTCACTGTCAGTGGAGCATCCCCAGAAAGTGTCTCCCAGCGACATTCCAACATTCATCTGGATCCTTTTTTCTCCCCGAGCTTTGGAAGGGACGTGTTCATGTAAATAATTCCACGCTAAACTATTAAAGATAATAGAAATAACATGTGGATTGTATTTTGGTGTGGATTCTGCGTCAGACTAAAGGATCGCACTGTTCCAGGAAGGTTTCGCAGACGAGCTAGAGGGGCTCTGTAAGCAGCGTCTGTCATAACAGTATTCAAAATGTTGTAGAAGCATCCAGGAACATCTGGGCTACAAAGAGACACGGAGGTCCCACTTCCATCAGCCCCTTCCCACTGTTTCACTTCATAAAACCCTAAATATTTCACCGCCACTTGATCAGATTTGTAAATTGTTGAGCTACGTTTAATTCCGCTTGAATAGCCCAAGCTAGAACATGATCGCACATCTATCCATGTTACCTGATAAACCTTCGACACTTTGGCGGCTTTCATTCATAGCTACGGCTTTTCTGCCCGCAGATGTAAACCGTCTGCGATTTTCTGAATGTAATTCATAGCCCTGAAGTTCTTCACAGATGGAGCGAGGAGGACACATGCTGTGATTCTTGAAGCAGTATGTTAAACTGCAGCTGAAAGCCAGCCAGTGGCGGATTATTATGATTGATAGAGGACGATGGAGTCATTTGTACAGTGTGAAATGGCTCATTTATGATGGATGTTAAGTTGCGCGCGTCCCCGCCCCCCGCGACTTGTGGAAAAAGAAGGGATTTCTGTCCCAGAGTACAGTGAATTACAAATTATTCTCCCTGTCTCAGTGGTGCCGGTGATAAGACTAAACTCTAAACCGACCAGTAAAAATCCAGTTCAGGGGTTAAATAAATACAGTTTAATTCTAACTATTAACATCCTGTAATTTTCTATTTTTATTTTGTAGGTGTGTGACCTGTCATTCAGCTTGAAGAAGATGCTCAGCAGACATAAGCTGACGCACAACCCGAACCGGCCCATGGCAGAGTGCCAGCTGTGCCATAAGAAGTTCACCAGGAACGACTACCTCAAAGTACACATGGAGAATGTCCACGGGGAAACGGAGAGCTAGAGGCAATTATTGAAACACTGGCTGAGAGCTAAAGATATTTGATTGCGCAGATAAAGTTCAGTCTCGTGCTTCATGCAGCCGGTTTGGCCTCTACATGCTGTATACACAGATGGATAGATAGCAGGAACCTTGTTATTAAACATACATACATGTAGGATATGGAAAACATTAGGGAGAGTTTTTTTGACGTCCAAGCAAAGACTGTACATTTGTAATTTTTTTTTTTGTCGTACTGTTTTTGAACAAACAAAATTCCAGATATGCTTGATCTGCCTCCAAATCGCTGTGTCTGCCCACAGGGGAAATGAAACGTCTGACATGTCACTCACAGTTTTTTTTCTGATTTCTACCCGGTGTTACTGTCGGCACGGCTGCACCCTGACCTCCCTCACTGTAGCATTTACTGAAGACCTTACTGTAAATCTGTGGCCAGTTGCCAAGTTAAAAACAAAACACAAGACCATAGATATTTCAGCGCACTTTGTTTTTGTTCACTTAATACATGTTTACATCTCTTACATTTTACAGCTGTTCTTTTGTTTCCAAACATGTTTACTGTTGACATCCCGTTAGCCCCCGGAGTGTTCTTTTAAGACATGTTGCTCCATTTATGATTTTACAAATATCAACGTTGTTTTGGAGAGGGAGACCTCTGAAGACAGCTCAGCTATAAATGTTTTTATGTACATGGAAGCTAGAAAGTACGAGTATGCCGTCTGTTCATGCTTCTTTTCAAATAAAAACTGAAGGGCTTCATGTTTGTCACACCATGTGATAGATTGTGGGAGCTGAACAATGTGAAACAATACAAGAGTTTCAAGGTTTCAAGGGTTTGAAAGGTTTTGCTATCGGACCTGCTTAGTCGTTTTACTTTTCATTCTGTGGAATACTGTTGAACACACAGTTCATCATTATCTGAAGACTGAGCTCAGCTATTCCAGGACCAGTGGTGTCTGAAGGGCAGAGATGTTACGCAGGAACCAAAAGAAAATCCAAAGTACTGTTTGTATGTTTGTGATGAATTGTGGAGTGTTTTTGTTGGAATGTTCTGGGGGTATCGCTCCTTACAGTGTGTGTTTACATTATTCTTTATGAATGATTTTTCAGTTCTTTCAGCGGAGGCTTCCTTCTGTCCCGTTCTGTCCCCTCCACCTTCATTGGCTTCCTCATTCACTGCCCCTTCTCCAGCTGTTCCTTCTGCTTCTGTAGACTGTGAATTGTCACTTCACAAGTTTGTATTCTGAAATGTATAAAACCTCATCACCTACCAAGCATACATTTCCTCCTCTTGTTCTAATTATGTGTCTGTGAACTGTTGACTTTGGCAGCGTTCTGGGAGCGAAGGCTAATGAAGGCCTTTTTTCTTCTTGAGGCCACAGCCACCACTCGCCTGATCTCTGATCTGTGAAGCCACACACTAAAGAGCGCCTCTGATGGTTTCTCTCTGTGGATGCGGCGACGCGTTCTCACGTCCATCCCCTGCAGAGTCTCTGGCATCCCAGGATTCTGCTCTGGGAGAGTTTCACCCGCGGTGCAGAGAAGTGGGAGAGCTGCAAGTCGTTTCTCAGCGTCGCTCGGTGACGTTTGTCGAACAGGCTGCTGTTCAAACCCCGATAAATCTTGCCATGTGTGGCTTTGGCTTCCTGAAAACACATAACTACTACAGTATGCCTTTCTTCACGTCTTTGAGCGTGTGCTGTTTTTTTAAACAATTAACAAATTTCTGGTATTCATGTTGGATTAGGTTTTGGCCTCATCGCTGTAGGCGTAGAAATGAACAACTGCACGATGTCTCCGCGCTCCTGTCAGCTGCTGTCAGGCGTCCCCATGAAGCATGGTTAGCAATGACCGGGTTCTCCGTCTGTCCCTCTGGCGTCCGGTTCACTGCGTGGCCGTGCAGGGCGTGGCACCGGCCGCCCGGCCCCACTGAGGCCCGTGCTGCCCTCTGAGCTTGAGCTTGTCCCGCCGCCTGCTCTTTAGTGGTGAGGCCTCTGAGCCATACTGACGCACTCCCAGATACAGTGGCATTTATATTGCATCATGTAAACAGTAGTAGTTGTAGGGATTTCCAGCAGTGGGAAATAATTGTCAGCCACATGTCTGTCCTCAACCAGCTGACCGGTCAGCCCCGGTGCTGAGGTGTCCCTGCTCTTCATCATCGCTCTACTCTCATTGGTCTGTGGCGACATGTCCCGTCTCTCACCGTCCATGTCTCTGCTGTTCCCGTTTTCGTCCCACAGCATTTGATTTTCTCATGGGATTTTGCCAGTGACCCAATGATCTTGTCCTCTCCACTTCCATCATTTTTTTCCCGCGTGTATCTCTGCCTGCATGCTTCTCTCCCTTGGTTCCTACTGGGTGTACCATGCCAAAGCTCCCAGTCAATGTGTTTCTAATTACATGTTTTTACTGGAAGCCCCAGTTTCCTGTGTTGCCTCCCCATTTGTGAGTGTGGCCAAACTGGGCCCCGGCGAGCATCCACAGAGCCCAACGCCAGCCACGCCCACTGCACAGGAGTATCATTACCACCCCAGCCCGGGTTTATGGCAAACCGCTGTCACGTTAGGAATGACACGGGCACACTTGTCTGACCCCTGTGTTTGGGTTACGTTGCTGTGGCAACAGGTAGCCTTTCCGTCCACTTCCCTTGTGCACAGTAATGAGGAATGCGTGCGCCCAGGGAGCAGTGCCATCCAGAATCATTTAATACGAGCAGGCGGGGTGTGTTTGGGTATTCTGGGTCAGTGATGGACATTCCCTCAAAGCCACATTTCCATGGCAACAGACGGTGGAACTTGAGTACCTAAAGATCCTTGACACTGAAAACCAACGAAAGGTCAAATGCTTGAGCCACAGGGCTTAAACCGCAAACTGGCTGGTCTCAAGAAACACACACACACACACATGGATACACACACACACACACACACCATTCTCACTTTATTCCTGTCTGCTATTTCTGACTGACAAGATGGTTCTAATTTAATCGTCAGACATCACTCCAGGCAAGAGAGCGGTGTATCAGGTCAGGTGGACAGGAATGAGTTCATTAGGAGGAAATTAGGAGAGGAACTATCATTATACTGCACCCAGCACATCCCAACCCCCCCACGCTGCACACTGCACCTTTATTTAGGCACACTCACATTTTCCATCAGTCATACGATTAAAAATAACTGATTTGTATATGTGCTATAATCAGAATCTTTATGATAAAACAACTAATAAATGTGTCACAGATTGATGAAACTGAGTTGTCACCCAACTCTTCAGTTTTCCTCAGTCGGATTGGGTTTTACAATTCTTTTGCCCTTTGACTTTTCTCCTTTGCCTCGCCGTCACCAGCTTTGTTTCCAATTTAAGCAGGAATCTCTGGAATTAACTTCACCGAATTTTGTTTGTATTAATCATACAAAGCCCAATTTGGGAATCTATAACCTCCACCAAGGCAGTGACGGTTTTGCACCTGTCCATTTGTTTGCCAGCAGGATTTCACAAAAACTATGGAACTGATTTCAACAGAATTTGGTGGAGGGATTGGACATTGTGATAATTTCTTTTAATACCAATTTTCTCAGAATAATATTTGGATGTTGATGATAAAAAAACAGACACATTTAGATTGATAATATCTTAGTCTGTGTATGTGAGTATGTGAAACAGTTTGTCATATAATGAGAAACCAATGGGAAATTATCACACAACTTTGCCGTTTATTATATTTGACGCTGTGGTGTTCAGTTAATTCAAATCGATTTGAATAATTACATCATAACTCAAAATTTAAATTTAGTTGGGAACATTGGGAGCATTCTGAACCCTTTTTCGCTTTACATCAAATTTTCTTTCCCATGGGGACAGAAACAGCAAACTCCCAGTAGGATCAACCAATCAACCACAACATTAAAACCACTTACTTGATATCGGCCCCCTGCTGCCACCAAAGCAGCTCTCAGCTGTCCAGACTCCACAAGACATCTGAACAAGTCCTGTGATATCAGGCACCGAGATTTTAGCATCAGATCTCCTCAGGCTGTGAGAGTTGTTTTTCAACCACATCCCACTGATGCTGATGCTTGATCAGACTGAGATCTGCAGCATTTAGGGGCAAAGTGAACTCCTTGAATTGTCACGTTCCTCAAACCATTGAACGACGCCTGCAGTGAGGCTGGTTGCATCACCGTGCTGAAAGAGGTCAACGCTATCAGGGAGTACCACTGCCATGAAAGGGTGCTTGCTCTGCAACGATGTTTAGATATGTCGGCATTTGTCAAAAGTTCAGAAATGAACTCCAGAGAGAGGCGGACAATTTGGTTTCGGCTTCATGTTTACTTTTCACATGAGGAACACAGCAGGAGATTGTCCGGGTCAGATGCGTTCACAACAACAGGGAAGTCTCTCTAGTGTTCAGTTTAGTGTTGGCGCCTGATGGGAAGGAGGGGGGACGTAGTGAGATAGGGACGTAGAGATCTCGTCTTTTTGTTTATAGCACATAATACCAGCGTAGACAAAAGCTCTCATGTCCTGTCTTTCCGAGTTGACATGTTTGTCTGTCTTCTTCATGTATGTCACCTCTTTTTCATCATGAGATAATTTTTTCCCCCCGTTGTCCGTCTGTCACACGCTTGATGTTAAAATCCTGCGGAGAATATCGTGCTGTGTTCTCACATGTGCTCACTCAGATGCTTTCCGGAGTTTATACTAGGGAGCTGATTCAAAAAATGTGCCTTCTCACATATACATCCCCACTGGATCACTTCAGAGCATGTCTGAAAGCAGCTATAGTTTAAAGAACTTGTGCAGAGGCAGGTTGTTACTGGGGGCTTATGCTTGTTGATGCTTTAAAACTAGTTTATTTTCTGTTATAGATTGGAAGGAATATTTGCATTTCAGGATTTCTCCTGAAATTCTCAGAAGTTTAGGTCATGTCTGAAAACAGCTTCAGTAACATCCACTTGAAAGTCAGGACTCATTGTTTCCCAGCAGAATGTTGCCCAAAGCATCACACTGCCTGTCTCAGCTCGCCTTCTTCCCATAATGCAACCCTGGTCTTTCCCCACATAAACAACGCAGATGCACCCACAACTACAAAAACTGGCTGCTGCCTTGCTGCCTAATATATCCCACCAGCTGACAGGTGCCGATGTAAAGAGATCATCCATGTTGTTTTCTTTACCTGTCATTGTTTTTATGTTGTGGCTGATCTATGTATATTGATTTAAACTGTCTTCAGGAAACAGAGCCGCATTTGAGGCACCAGAGCACAATGGTGCCTCGGACACAGACTCGTGAGAAGGATCAAAACTCGACAATGTACAGAGGGTGAGAGCAGGCCAGGAAACACTGCCGGAGAATGATGGAGAATTGTCTCCTTTTCCCAGATTTGTCCTCTTTGGGACATTGTATCCTGTAAGAGCGGCTCAGCCTGCGCCAAATGTTTTTCTAACTGTGAAGAAATACAGGAGATGAAATGTCCAGGAAAGCACAGGAGTCTCACTCTGTGAGCGTTACAGATATATCAGTCAGTGTGTCGTCCACCTCAGGAGCCGGGTGTTGGTCCGTTCTTTCAGCACATTGTTTCTGTGCACCATCACTCCTCAGTCTCATTAGGAACTACAGTGCTGTCCTCACGTAGCACACAGTGTTTGTCTCCATGCGGCCGTGCATTGGAGCAGCAGAGGAGATAACACCAGTCGGACGAGATCGGTCTTTTACAACGTGCAATCTTACAAAACCAACCAAAAGAAACGATTTTGACGCCGTGTCGGGTTCAGCCGTGGAAGCAGAAATTCAATTTGGCAGGAAACATACAACGGAACAGAAAATCCAATAAGATTCCAACCTTTGCCACGGTTCAACGTGACCCGCAAAAGAGAGAATGTCTATGATGAGCTGCCAGAAACCAAATTCATGCCATTCTCTTTATTGAATGTTGGAGGACAGTGTGTAAGAGGCTGCCCCTCCTGCAGCCACACTCGTCTCTCCCTGCTCCTCTCTCTCTCTCCCTGCCGCTCAGAGATTTATTGTTGGGTGATTAGTGATGACAGAGGAGACTCTAGTGCTCTAGCCAAAACATTTGTACAAATGTGACGAAAGATGCGCCATAATTCCTCTCTTTTGTCTCCAGTCAGACTGTTGTTCATCCTTCCCCTCCGGGTGCTGTTATTGTCTAACCCCCCCGCCCTTTATCTTCCTCGTTCTGGGAGACCTGTGTTACGCACACGGTCCCAACACAAATAACTTCACACTCCTGCCGTGCTGGAGAAACTGGGATAAGAACATTCAATAGACTCAAGCAGAGGGAAGCGAAACTGTTAAACTGATCTTTACAGGTAGTTTAGAGAAGAAGCTCGTTCCAACACGAGACATATTTTCATATTTAATTGCACAAAATTGATATATGTGTAACAGCAGTGAGCAATCTGTGGAATTAAATCCAACCAGTGACATAACATTGGTCTCATTGTCCCCACTCATGCCACATTTCTGTTTTGAATTTTGCACCATGTTTGAAATTGAGTCCTGTGTGAGTTTGGAGAAACCAAATACCACAGCCAGGGTCTGTTTCCTGTCAGGGCCGCCGGAGAAGCAACACTGAGATACACACCTTTCATGTGCTGATTTAGGTTTCGGTCCAATGAACAGCCTCACAGCAAACGCACGCACGCAAGTACACACACACACATGGAGAGTCAAACACACACACATGGAGAGTCAAACACACACACATGGAGAGTCAAACACACACACGGAGAGTCAAACACACACAAGGACGTAAACTTCACAGAGAAAGGCCTCCAGTGTCTGTAGCTCCTTCTGAAAAGTGTGAGGTGGGACCAGGATTCCTGTCTGGGTCCTGTGAATTAGCCACGCTGAACTTGTTAACCCAGACCACACACACACACACACACACACACACGCACACATGCGTGCACTGAATGATAATTTCCTCCCACCATACAGGAGCATCATGTGAGGGGAGTGACTGTTGTCAGAGTGAACAGCTGCCTGCACCAAAACACATCTATCTTCCACAGGAAGTTATTGGTCAAACAAATGTAATGAATCAGTTGTTCATGTCTTGTTGACCGTGACCATATCTGTCTCCCCCTCACACACACACAGCCCACACAATATAAACATACACTTAAAAAAAATAGGTGTTTGCTTGTCCAATCACTCTCACTCATGGAGGAGAGATGGAGACCCAAGGTCATGGACCTGTTGTGTAAAGGCTGGTTCACTCAGTAGCAGAGCGTTCAGTAGCTTGTATAAACACATGCAATATGTGTACTTTGCATCTACCTACTAGTTGCACAAACATCCGTCTGTCTGTGTGTGCAACGCGTTCCTCACAAACCATTCATCTCATCGAGTCCACACTTGACTTGTCTACTGTAAATGTCCAGAGAAGGTGGGGTGACCAATTCTGTGCCATTCGATTACCTGACGCATTCAATATGAATGAAAATTGAATAAACTGTCGACCAGTGCTCTGCAGCAGTCAGTGCATAAAATGTATTTTTCTTCGTCCTAAGATAAACTACAGCAGTGGTCTGCAAGTCATTTTGATTATTTGATTATTTTTATTACACCACATCAGACTCACACAGACATTCACGGGTGTAGTTCAAAGTCTTTGCATTTACAACATTCATAGATCCCGTTCCTCGTTAGCAAGTTGTCTTCAGCGTGAAAGCACAATGTTTACTTTGTTGCTGCAAAGATTTATACTGAGCAGAGTTACAGCGTTTTTGGGGGAGTTGGTAAGTTGTGACCTTGAGTCATGCAATATATATGACAAAACTTACATATAAACCACACAAGTGTACAGTAATAAAGCAGATTCAAACCATGACAACGTCATTGCGGATAAACCAGGTAGGATGAACACAAAGATTTCTATCTTCACTCTGCACCACAGATTGTTTATAAAATGAGGAGATCTCACTAGTGACAAGGACTAATTTTGAAGTAGCTCCAGAGCTTTAACACAGGACAAGAGAACAGAACATTGTAAAGAAACAGGTTTATGATGGGCGTAGTAGAAAAACAGCACATCGTCTGTCATATGTTGCTCTGTAGAGCTGGTTGTGGATGGAATGTGGCCCAATGTACTATACAGAGTAACGGTGGATCTCACATGTAGGATATCTCAGGTCTGTGAGCGAATATCCAATTAGTCGTCACGCTGCAGGTGTAGTTCACCCTCACACATGCTATAAGAAGTAAAGAAGACCGCATGTATGTGCAGCATCAGACAATGCTCTGCCTTCCTACCTCTGGGCTGTCATCAGAAGCCAATGATTTATAGGGCGACGTGTTCGTGCTCACTTGTTGGAGAGATGATAAAATAAGGAAGTGCAGATACCTGTTCCCCCGAGCGGTGCTCTGTGAGACATCAGCCTTGATCCCATAACTCCAGGAGCCCAGCCCTGTCACGCTGAAGAATGACTGAGTCTGACCCGGGTTATGGAGTAGTCAGGGCCTTCAGATTCTTATAAATTACACCCTTGTTATAAATAAAACCTTGTCCACAGAGCCAAACAGGGAGAAGAGGGGGTGAAATCTGGCTTCTGCTCACTTCGATGAAAATCCCAGCAGCACAGAGAACATAGTTTTTATCTGCAGATACAGGAAAGTAGTACCACTAACTTTTCAAGAAATGTGAGAATAAATGCTTTTCTTTTGTCAAAATGAAAAAGACAACAGTATAGTGATTGTGAAAAGAACATATTTATATTCTCAGGTTTCAGCATGCGTTGGGTCTGACACAGTTTACCTCCATGTCCTGGAGTGACTCTTTGATGCACTAACCTCAGGCTTTGTGCTTCAGTAAAACACAATGGTGTTTGTGTAGGACTTTCCGCTCGTTTCTCCAAATGTGGGCAACCCGTATATTTAACCTCTGCACTAAGCCTTTACTCTCAGTGCTCTCTCATCTACTCCTCACACAATTCGAACTGATACCATCACAAGGTTACTCATGCACACCCGAGCTGGAGGTGGCTCCCCACCACCGAGCGCTATCTGGGAGTCGTTGGTGCTTGAAGTCGTTCCAAGCCCTCTTTTCTTTGCGGCAAACGAGCGAAGCCGCTCTTAAGCACCATTAAGTAGAAGGGCAGTTATTTACTGTATTTGTTTTCTTTCTTTCAGCTCTGGACACGAGCGGCCACAGGTGCAGCTTGAGCTCAGAGACCTCTGGGCAGCGGACCACCAAACACAGCGGTCTCTGTGGGGAAAGTAATGGACCTTCCACCTGGTCCTGCTGGATGCGGACCATTAGAGTGGGATTTGTGCTCTCAATGAGGTCGTGTGTGTCGAGCTAATGTGCAAAGAATGAAGCAATTTTCCTGTTGTTTCCACTCCTTTCGCCATTCTTAGCTCAACTAACTGTCTGCTGACTGCAGCCATATACTTAGCATAAGCTGCTCTTAGACACGCATTGAACTATCCTCCAGAGTTCTACGTGAGAACACAAAAGTCAGAGTGAGAGGCTCCGGACTCTGGAGATCGTCTGAATGAGCCATGCTAAAAAACAGCAGGAGATCCTCTGCAGAATTCACTGCCAGTAAGTGTGCGCACAATGACGTTTCTAATATACATGTCAAAGATGCCTCCACCTGCTGCACCACCTCTCACCTGAACGCTCTGTAGATTGTTCATGTGGGAAAGACAAGCTCTGCGGACATTCTCCAGACTTCATGTATGAAAACGGCTATAGCGACATCACAGTGGTATCAATCTTCTCATCTCACTCTCTGTAATTTGTGTAGTGCATAAACAAATATTGCCTCAAATGTCACCAGTTAAAGCAGGAATGAATACATTTCAGCTATTTCTTGTGAAAGGAAGTAGTTCAGGTTTGACACACAGTCTTTCACGAGTGTCCTACGTATGACAACATGTGTTTGAGATTGCCATTAATTCGCCTGATTTTTTAAAAGTCTCTCATCTTCAAAGCTTTCCATGCTTTCAGTAGCCCCAGCTTTTTGCTCTTTACCGCTCTGGAAGTCATAAGTCACTGTAATTGTAGTTTACCCATATGTCATTGCTTTCAAAACAAATAGTAACTCTAGATAGCAAAGGTACAAAGTCTGGCCACACTGGTCAGGTGCTGTGACGGGAACAAGATGCTTCCAAGGGGCCTTGTTTGGAGTTGGCTTTTCGTGGAGAGCGGGTGTTTAGAGCTGCGAGCACGCTTCGGCTCAGGTCACCTCTGCAACAGCTTTTGATTCTCCGTCTTTGTTCTCCAATCAGAAACGTGTTTCAGTTTGAGTTTCATTAAAAGCATGTCCTGAAACCGGATCCATCTCTTTGTACACCCAGCGAACAGGAACAGCGCGTAACCTAACTGGAAGCAGATCATCCAACCCCTCATCAATGGACTGGGCTACGTGTGTGTGTGTGCGGGAGAGAGAGTGTGTGTGTGTGTGTGTGTGTGTGTGTGTGTGTGTGTGTGTGTGTGTGTGTGTGTGTGTGTGTGTGTGTGTGTGTGTGTGTGTGTGTGTGTGTGTGTGTGTGTGTGTGTGTGTGTGTGTGTGTGTGGACACCATTGCTTTGTGCACTGTACGTTACATTGTGTTACATATATGTGCTCATGAAACACTATAGCTCAAAGTGTCACTTTCTCTGCATCGTCTCACATGGTCTGACAGCAACATATATTCACTGTGCATGACATCAGTTACCCTTCAGACATATTAATGATTATTTCATTCTCTCTTCCTGCCAAGGAAACACCCTGGCCTGTAAAAGAGCACAGCCGCACACTTAGCATAGATTTTCCACAGGAAACAGAGGCTGGAGGTGGCTCTGCTGCCGCCTGCTCACCCAACAACTGTCCAGTGTCCAACAAATATCTTTGATTTGCTAACAGAAGTTAGCGTGCTAATCAAAGATGCCACAAAGCATCTTTTTCAATAGGCGACAAAGGTGAGACACTTTTCTGACGTTACACAAACATCAGGGCTGTGCAGAAGATTGTGACCATTTTGTTCTGGTTTCATTCACCACATTTTAAAGAAACTTATCCTGTAACATCAGGAGCGAGGGAAGCATCCAGAATGCATTCATTAGACCAGAGCTGTTGTTGTGGAAATCTCAGTCTCCCTTCTCACGTCGTTACAGGAGCTTCACAAGAAAGGCCTCCTGGGAAAAAGGAAAGCGAGCAGAGAAATGTCTATGCAGCACATGTAGAGAAGAGGTTCCAGATGTGACATGTCAGCATCAACGACAGTCAGTGACGGGCTGGGGATGTGGGGTTGACTGACTGACAGGCTCTCAGCGTGAATGAGAATATCACTCAAAGGGTGAGAGAGGGAAAAATAAGCATCTTTTCAATGGCAACCTGTGTTTGTATCTGCAGACACGTTTAGAGGAAGGTTGTGTTTACACGTGAGTGATTGCTCTCAGGTTCACGTGCTTGTTTCCCGGACAACATATGCTTTGTGGCTGACATTTGGGTGTGTGCGCATGAGAAAGGGAGAGACACACGCTCAGTCACATACATGCATCCTTTAATCAAAGGAGAGCGGCACATTTCTGAGCTTGTGACTGCGAGTTGAGAGCCAGAGGAGAAGATCCACAAAACCCAGGACTGTGCTCGGAGCCAGTGTCCAATGAGAAGTGTATATGGTTGAGGTCAGGGAAGGCATAGCTATAACATCATGGCATGATTAGGAAGAGTAGAGGAAGAGTGATTCATGTCCGAGAAATAATGTAATATAATGGTTTATTAAAAAACAAAACATTAAAACATTCACATTAAAGCCATTTCCTTTGCACCAAAATTACCCAAGAAACCATCCCCCATCATAACCTGACATTTCTCTCTCTTCCCAACTCAACCATCCCGCCCATCCCATGTGAGAGAGAGCTGGGTGTGCAGACAGAGAATTTGTGTATATGTAGTTAGTGCTGCTAACCAAATCAAGCATCCACAGTTTATTTTTCAAAGTTGAAACTGAATGGCATAGAAAAGAACCGGAGGACAGCGCTCTTTGCCTCGCTCGCCCTCTCTCTCCTACAGGAACACACTGAGCGTCCGTCACAGTCAGATTGACCATCAGCAGCACCTGGTAGGATTACCTACGCCAGTGGTTGGTTACCATTCATAAAGATTTTACCGTCTTCAGCAGGAAGGAATAAGCATAAACTTGTTAGATGCAACTATACAGTTCTCTACTGCAATTGGTGACCGGCCTCCTTTCTAAACATTAACAACTTTCTATTATTGAAACATTATTATTTATTAGCAAAAGAAATTCAATGTATATTACATTCTCAAACTACTTATACGATAAAGTTTAATTATAATTAAATAAATATATAATTTTTCATTTTAAAGACCTGATCGTACCAGGATTTAAAACAGCCACTTATAACATCTATGTGACTGAGCGTGTGTCTCTGAGCAAGTGTGCAACGTGCACTTCCATTTTGGTGAACTCTGACATGCTAATTTATCATTTTGACCGATGACAAAGCGTGGTGACATTGCCGACCTACTAGGGGCTGGAGAGTCTGGTCAACAGAATTTAGAGAGCCGCTCTGAGAGCTGACTAGTGCTAACCTGGGGAGCTAACACAGCTACAGGAGTTCACCAACTGGTCATGCAAGTATTCACCATGTCATCAAGCCTTCAGCTACATGTAGTTCACTGAGACAAGTCAGTGTCACTTGGCGATGTGATATCCTAATTTGCAGTGTTGCCACAGTTACTTTGAAAAAGTAACTTAGTTACTTTACAGACTACTTGATTTTAAAAGTAGTTTAGTTACTTTACAGACTACTTGATTTTAAAAGTAACTAAGTTAGATTACTAGTTACTTCTTAGTTACATTCCGCAGCTGCCGACAACACCCCCGCCGGCTCAACATAAAAATGACAATCGGTTTTGCCAACAGTCACTTTATTAGTGGATTTTTAACAGTAATGTACACAACAACAATGTACAATGTAACTTAAAAACTAATTCTTGAAAAAATACATGTTTTTATAAAAACAAAAGTCTTCCTTGAATTAACTTAACTTAAATACTTCTTTTTTTTATAAAACAATAAAAAATAAAATAAAGACAGTCTTTCTTGACTTCACTTGACATAAATACTTGTTTTTCTAAAATAAAATGAAGACAGTCTTTCTTGACCTGACATATTTAACTGTTAACACTGTAATGGCAAAACTTACTAAATGTAACTATTAAATTATTTTCAACATGTTTTATGAACATTGTACCTGTTGTTCACAGCATTAGAGAAGCAAGGAGTGGTTTTACAAAACAATACAAGAGTATAACACCACATGTAGGCTGATATCATGTCTAAATGTGTAACTTTGGACTAATCTTATGTTGTTATCGCATGTAATGAGTGAAACAGTGGAGTGGGGCGAGTGGTCCGCACCAGGTCTCAGTCAGCTGCTAGGCGCCGGCCGAGGTGCACCGCCGGGGGGGGGCCAACGGAGCGGGCGACGTAGCTGAGGTGATCCGCGAGAAGGGGCCGGCACGCGGCCAGAGGCCAACCTTCCGCACCGGCGACGGACACAACCCCTCGGTCCAAGAGAAAGGAAGCCCCCGCACCAGAGACGCCATGAGGCGCGGTGGACGAGGACCCCCCCCCCCCAAAATACGTCGCGGCGGGCTGCACACCGAGCCTCCGGCTGCGGAGCGGAGGGCGGCTGCTCCCCCATCCGCGGCACGAAATCAAATATATATTTTACTATTAATGACAAAATAGTAACGCACAGTGACTTGGACAAGTAACTTTAATCTGATTACTGGTTTGGAAATAGTAACGCGTTAGATTACTCGTTACTGAAAAAGTAGTCAGATTAGAGTAACGCGTTACTAAGTAGCGCGTTACCGGCATCACTGCTCATTTGTCATAGAGTCTGATCTTCCTGCTTTTGATAATGGCTGTCAGATGCAGAGCAGACTGACTATTAATGAGTGTAATCCACTGTAACTATTTTATCTCACTGGTTTTCTCCAGATCTGTCAGAGCTGGATTAAGTTGCTGCTGATGCAAACCCAGATCTTCCTTCTGCTTCTACCTGACATTAAACAACCTTAACTAGTGAAACACTAGGAGGCTTTTATTGGGAAGCAGTTTCAGGAAAAACATTGTCTTACTGTGATTGGTTGGATGATATAGGAAATATCTGTGTACTAAACAAGAGAAGAGTTATTTTGACCTTTTCAGTGAATTTTTGAACGTTGCATGAGGTAATGGAAAAGGAAAGAGCAGCAGTGACCTCCATCCTCAGTAAGGTTACCTACTTCTTATTTTGGAAAACTACTTGCACCATGTGCAGGATGAAGTCAGGTCACGGTTGAAGTTATTTTTGACAGACCATTTTATCAAAACGTTTGTTTGGTTGTTTAGTTCTATTTCTGACAAACAGGACTGAAATCTCGAGGATAATAACTTTAATTGTTGGGTAAATTGCAGTCTCCTGCATTAAAGCTGGACATGGTATACTTACACGTCCAGCATCTTCACCTCCACACCCTTACTTTCCACACGAAGGAAAGTAAACTTGGTAAACTAAGTTTAGTTTACCAGCACTGTATGTAATCATGAGGTGCAAAGTGATGTATAATGAAGGTAATGCAGGGCCATAAGAGTGTGTGTTTGTCGCACGTGTGCATCTTTGTGTGTTGTCTTCTGCTCAGACACACTAAAGTGCAGTGTGTTTATGCATACCGCCAGTGTGCGTCTGTGGGCCATATGGAACCTACTGTACAGCCAGAGAGTGGAAGGCCAGCTGCTGAATTCCTAAAGAGAAGAACATGTTCGGCCAACGGCGTCTGGGACACACCTTCAGTGGAGATGAAATACATGTGCAGGAGGGCACATGAGTTTTTCGGTACCTTGTCCGACTCAGTCAGCGGCTCGGCCTCATTACCTAAGAAGCACAACTGGGACTGAGCCACTAAATGGGCGATAGAGAGCCGATCGGGCCCTCAGTTTCCTGCTGGGCACAAAGTCCGCCTCACATGGGCCGAGCCATGTGTCCGCCAGATGCTGCTGGCCTCGCTTCCCCTTCAAAGAAACAATTAGGCACAATTATCGCAACATATAAATGAATTTCATCCATGATTAAAATGTTTTGGTCGGGGGTTGAGCAGGACACACAGCCAGGTGGTTGTAATCTTGATGGTCGGTCGCAGTGGGGCTTCACTCAAAGAGGGCAATAGAAAGAAAAACCTGCTGAGCTGTTTATACAAGCACTTGTGCGTCTGGTCAAGTGCTCCCACTCCCCCCCCCCCCCTCCTATCCCTGCATGCTCACTCCACCGAAGGCATCTGTCCCTTAATACCGCTTTAATGAAGGTCATTCATTTTAATGGAGCCTCATTTCGAACAGCAGTAATTAAAGCTCACGGTGCACTTGACTGGGAGGTTGTTGAGACAGCGTGAGGGCCAGTTCTCCAAATAAACAGCTCCCCCCCCCAATGCGAGAGAGTCGGGCAGCCTGAACACCGCGTGGAGGAAAGAGGAGGAGGAGGAGGCGGCTCGGCTAAGAGGAGAAATCTAAACCATGTCAGAGATGAAAACCACATTTAGCGAAGTGGCAAGAAGGATGACAGGTGGCTCCGGCATGTTGTGAGGATAACAGAACAATCACGTGTAATCGGGTTTGAAAGGTTGAGAACACGAGGAGGAACCGAGGAGTGACAGATAGATTCTGATGTCAAGTGTTCGTCTGCTTCACTCAGGGGAGGATCAAACCGCAGCACTCTCACTGTGTGTGTGTGTGTGTGTGTGTGTGTGTGTGTGTGTGTGTGTGTGGCTATCACATGTGTTTTCTGGAGCGAGACGTGAAAATGCATAGAAAGACACACGATCTACCAGAGGAAAAGAAGAACAGCGCCCGTGGCCGATGTGAAAGATGGAGACCTTTAAAGTCACTCTTCACACATCATTAAGGCCTTGTGAAAAATCCCCATACGGTCGATTCTAAAGCGATACGCCCCCTACAGTGCCATGCAGCACCCAGCAACCACAAGAGGAGGATATGTTTTAATTCTCCGATGAAGAGTGTGACAAGAAAGGCTGCTGTATGAGGACTGGTCAGGCTGTACAGTGCTATACAGCAGGATGGTGACGTAGTGACCCGTCACTGTCTGACACACACACAGTAATGCATTCCACCAAGGTTAAAATATTCACACACATTGTTTTTTATGTGCATGCTGGCGTGACATGAAATAAATTCTAAACAAACACGAGACATCTCTGCTAAATTGAATCTAAATTCCCACGCACACGCTTAAATATGTCCCAGGACAATTTATGTTTTCCTCTTCTCAGATTAGAGAGATCCATCTTCCTCGGTGTGTCATCTTCCCAGCATGCTTTGCTGCTTCCTGGCGTCACATGGTATAATGTTGATGTACGACCTGTGAAGAGGGGCCTTGTTTTATCTCCTGCGTGGTGACATGGGACGGTTGTTTTATCTCCTGCGCGGAGGCAAGGGATGCTCGTCTCGCTCCCTCAGCCTATCTGCCGGCCCGCTGAGGGCCTGATGAAAGCGCACGGCCACCTTGTCCAGACGGCGAACATCCATCAGGTGAGCAACATGTCAAACGCCGCGGATGGAGGAGAGTCATCCTCAGGGCGAAGGAGAGGTACTGGCTTGGTCAGACGGGGTTTAAGCCTGACAAACACCTCGGCAGTGTGTGAACAGGGAGGCAGATGTTTAAATACAATAGTGTTGTAAATATAACAGTGATTGAGGGTTTTTGAGGCAAAGCCATTATGACAAAACAGATCAAGTCCCTTTAACCTCCTTGTACCCCACAAGGAGCTTTTTTTAGATTTTATAATCCATCAGTTAACTAAATCAATTCATTTACGGTCGCTTTGTTGATTCTGGTTCTTGTTTTACCAAATGTATTGCAGCAGCAGATGTTGTTTTGTTCTTTTTTTTAAAGAAAACTCACTAGCTCTGACCGCTTGACCCACTAAAATCTATGAAACATCCCCAGGGACAGTCTGACCCAAAACTCTGAGGAGACGTCATGTGTCAAAGTTCTTGCGTTCAAATTTCATCAATAAAGAAAGTGAAACATTAGCCGTTACCAGCTGGTTTGTTAAACCCAGAAAAATCTGTATCTACATTTCAATGAATCATTTTCTATTAAAACACCTCTGGATGTGAGGGCTGGGGACATGAAGTCATTTATTGAATTTGTGTTAAGTCATGTTCAGGCTAAAACGTCAAGGTGTCACGTTTCTGTTTTAACTACAAGATGAAATTGTTAGCTGTTGTCAGGGATATGCAACAGAGTGTCACTGCTTTCATACCTTAATTTCCATGTCCCTACATTTTTGATTATCTGATCATATATTTCACCATATCATCGGCAGACATTCATTAGCGTGTGGGTGCTGATGTATGTCAATCATAGAATCAATTCCTCATTGGCAAGTTTTCTTCAAAGTACTAGGTCTTTGTTGTGTTGCGATCATGCTTTATCCCAAGTTGAATGACAGCTTTTATTTAGAAAAGTTGTGAACTTGGGTCTGAAGATTGTGTGGATTGATCAACAGACCTCTGAAATAGCAGACATTCAATGTATAACAAATAACACTGGTTAAGTAAATTGTCCAAACTTATATATATAAACCACTAACGCCACCAGTAATGAAGTAAATTCACTTTCATCTGAAACATTGACTATACAATTTTCATTGCAGATGAACCAGGTGGGATGAACACAAAGCTTTCTAACTTTATTCTAACTTACCTGACAAGGACTAATTCGGATGTAGCTCCCGAGCATTACCACTTACAAGGAGAACAGCCCATCACAAACAGACAGGTTTACAATTGGCGCTGCACTAGTGTGAATATAATTCTTGACAATGACAGCATTGTTATATCATAAAAACAAAAACAGGCAAACCTTGGACAGTTCGGCTTCTCACTTGTGCAAATCGATGACAAAACATCTGTCCCCTGAATGTTCACACAGCAGGACACATGACAGTGCAATGAAAACATTATGGTTCAAGCAACAACACTATTAAAGTGTATTACTGCTGAGAGCAAGGTCAGATAATCCCAGGCACATGGCAGCGAGACAACACTTGTAGGCCTGATAAATGAAAGCAAACAGACCCAAAGACATGAAAACCATCCAAGCTTTTTCTTGTGTTCTCTGCTCGGTGACGAACACACCAGCGCACTTTGAAGTGGCTTTCGAGGGCCAGTGATCGGCACGTTGCCCAGACTCGCAAAACAAATGTTTCTATTTTTACAAAGTGACCTCCTCCATTGCGAATGAAAACAAAACGCGACATCCATTTGGAGGCAATTGCCCAAGCAGTCTGATCATTTCAATGGGGCCTTTATAGATTTCTGCAGTTTATCCTCCAGGCTTAGTGTCATTGGAATCTGTGAACATAATTTCTCTCTCTCGCTCTCCCTCTCTCTCTGCCTCAGTGTTCACTGATTGCTTCCACACACTCGAAGCAGGTCCAGCTGGAGACTGTAAAAATAAACTCCATGTTTAAAAATGGGTAGATTAGCCCTTTTAAATTGGTTTCTTTTCATGTTTTTGTGTCCCTGTGTGTCCGACCTGGCAGGTAGAGAACAGAGACTCTGAGTGTGTGTGTGTGTGTGTGTGTGTGTGTGTGTGTGTGTGTGTCATGGGAACGCAGACGAGTGCAGAGAAGCACTAATTGGCTACAGAGTGGAGAATAAGACCTGTCGCCTGCCAGATGTTTCTGTAAAAGCGTGGCGCAGGTCCGCGGCGAGGTGTCGGAGGCCTACACATGCATCAGAGGGAGCCGTCAGGATCCTGGACCGCTCTCCTGCTGGACACCTGGCTTCCTGCCTCCCGGCACAGCTGTGCACAGCTGCTTACCTACATCACGTTCAGGCTGTTCAGTCTCTTCTGCTTTTGCGGTGAAGTCAGACAAAAGGCAGCAATGAAACCTCTGGCTCATTGGGAGCTGCACTACATAATGACCTTGCCTTTGCAGATCATGTCTGCACATTGTGGTGGATAAAGAGTTAAACACATTGGAAGAAAACATAACTTCTAACCTAAACATTTTAGGTCTGCCCCTTCAGTATTGATTGTGGAGACAGTGTGCAGGCAGTTCAGAGCTGCAGCCCACAGGGTCTCCCAGTGCAGTGGAGGGGTAAGCTCAGGACAGTGAGGATTGCACCTCAGAAAACGTGTTTGCTTTACTTGAGCTCGTGGAGCACGCACTCTCATGGCCGCCTCTCGTTTTTCAACAGTCTGTCATTTTTCTGTGGCACATTATGAAACCTATTACTCCTCACTCCTCACTTTGAGGGAGACAGGCGCAAAGAGAGGCTTAGAGTGAACCTCGAGCAAAACCCATCTGGGAGGCTTAATTACAAGTAAGCTCTGTTTAATAAGCACTGGATCGTATATCCAGAGAGGAGAGAGGAACCTCCAGAGGCTCAGGAATGTCAGTGTTTGTGTATGAATGTACGTGGTCGCATGCCAGCAGGGCTGCACTGAGGAGCTGTTTCAGGCTGGCACCGTGGTCGGCTCCGAGGCTGCGGAAAGTGAATGAGTAACTCTGTGTCCCCTGCCTCAATAACTGGAGATGAGGTGCTTCAGAGCAAGGCACGTAATCCAGTGGCCAACGCAGGATCTAATATTCTAACTCAAACTCTCTTCAGTGGGGATACACAGCAGCAGTAAGAGTCACAGACAGTAATGGTCTGTATTTATTTCGGGTTTTTCTAGTCTTGATGACCACTCAAAGCTCTTTACAGTTCTCACACACACATTCCTACAGCACATCTGTGTGCAGCGCTCTCTCTATCACACATCAATGAAAGCTTTTGGGGCCAATTGGGGTTGAGTATCTGGCCCAACCCCACAAGGGAACGCTGAATTGGGGAAACTGGGATTGAACCATCGACCCTCTGGTCAGTGGACAACCTTCTCTACCTCCTAAGCCACAGCTGCATTAGAGGCAAGATTAGTGAGCTTTGGTAGATTCACACACTCGAGTTGTTTTCAGACGGGAACTCCGGAGAGTTTCTGCTCAGATCTGTTCACAACACCACAGAAGTGTGCGAAATGAAATGGTAAATGGTTTTGTATTTATATAGCGATTTTCCAGTCGTGATGACCACTCAAAGCTCTTTACAGTACAGTTCTACATTCATCCATTCACACACACATTCATACAGTGCATCTATTAGCAGCACTTTTGTTGTTCTATGAGGGCCAATTCAGGGTTCAGCATCTTGCCCAAGGACACTTCGGCATGCAGATGGGAAAGACTGGGGATCGAACTACCGACCGTCATGTTGGAGGACGACCACTCTACCCCTCAGCCACAGCTGCCCTGAATTAACGTATTGATTTTTGTTAACGCCACTTCAACACCAGCGCTGATCCAAAAGCTCTCTTGACATATTCCGATGCATCTTCTTCATATATGGCTCCACGTTTGCATCCTGAGATATTGCTTTCAATAAATGTTTTTTCAGTTCTGCTTCTGTGGCTGATTAGAAACTTCATCAACATGCCCACTTGGTCCAGAGCCTCTCAGTGGGACCTTTGCGTTGTCCCACTGATGAAAGCCCCTCCAGAGAAGGCCCTGAGATAATTCAGAGTTCAGTGCTAAACTAAACCTGCTGAGGTCTTCAATAAGAACGAGCTGTGTGGATTTATGTTCCATCATCTCTCAGTGGGCTCACGTTCAGGTATCTCTTCACTGCCACTACGAACAGGAGGAATGATCATGGGAACCAATAACTGTCAGTGTCCCAGTGGCCCGTTGGGGAATTCTATTAATTTCGGGGGCCTTGGAAAATCTGAACCTATCATTTCTCAGATGGCGTGAAAGAGCTCCCGTTTGGTTCGGCCAGCAAATCATCATGTTACTCAATAAAGTGTTCTCCAGGTTTTTGACTTATAAATTGCACAAGTGTGGTGATTTTACTTTGGGTGAAAATGCACCCGAGCCCCAGCTGTAGGTTGCCGACTGAAACAGGATCTGTGAAGCACTCTGCACTGCTGTTCTGTTTTCCTGTGTTGGAGTCTGCCCGTTATGTAGGCATGGAGATGAAATACAGATCATCTAAAAAAAAAAATCTGGTTACGTCAGCCCTCATGCTATAACGTGGGCACAGGTTAAGTTCTTGTGGTCGTGGTTGCAGGGATGAAATCATCAGCAGCTCCCTAAGCTCAACAGGAGCATTTCCCACCTCCCACCAAACCAACCAACAGTCACTGAGGACGTTCACATCACATTACTTTGTCCCAGGCAAGACAAAGCCTTTCCACAACCACCTGCATGATTTTACATCATTCAGACCATCTGATCTAACCGTGGGATTAAACTACTGAAACACAAATAGGGGCTTTAATTCAGCGTGACACTCGACGAGAGGGGGATTTCACAGAAAAACAAAAGCATGCAGGTTGTGTAAACTCGGGCGGATGGGATGTGTGACAAGATGAGAGCAGCACCTCCACAGATCCCATCACAACCATGAAGCTTCTGAGGCTTCAAACAGGGACAGAGACATGCGCGACTATTCCTCCTGCAGACGACACGTGCTGTTGTGCCACAAACAATATTTTAATGACAGTAAATCATAAGTGACAAACTAGTAACACAGAGCAGCTGCATGTCATCCAACTCATTTTCCATTATTTTATCATGACACACACATTCCATTTGTTTTCAAGCCTAACGCAGTTCTGTTATTGTTCCACTCAGGGAGAAAAAGGAGAGCGCTTGGTTTGATGCACCACATCTCCCTGCCAATGCAAACATGACACAGAATTGTTGTGTAAAAATGGGGGTGTGAATCGAGATTGTGATTCGAATTAGTCTTGCAGCCCATACACAATCATGATTGCACTACAAAGGTACAGAGACGTCATTCATTCATTCATTCTGTTTTTCTTCCTTGGCTGCCAGGCTCCCTGAGGGAGGAAACTCTTGCCACTTAAAAACAAACACCTGTCTTTTGGAGTGAGAGTCTGAAGACACCTAATCTGTTTTTAGACTTGAACTCCAGAAAATGTCTGGTAAGTTGGGTCATTTAATTTTCCGGAGTTAGCCTTTCATCAACGAAGAACGCAGCAGAAGATTCTACAGGTCAGACGTGTTCACAGCAACAGGAAACTGTTCATGGGAGTAGTGTTGCCTGGGTAGAGCATGCAGGAGGCAGGACATGACCTATAAATTGTTTTTGTTTACAGCGCGTCAACACCGACATCAGCCCTGATCACCAAAAGCTCTCGAATCTCTTTTTCTTTTCAAGTTGACATCTTTGTCATTATCTTCCCATTTGTATTTACATTTCACCCGGGGGCTGGCAGTTACAGCTTCAGGATAATGTCCCGAGCAACGGACTCAGGCATTTGGATTCTCACATACAGCCCCTCAGGAAATGTCCAGAGTCCAGTGAACGTCTGAAAGCATCAGGTCACTCTGACATACACCAACCAACGTATCATTCTGTCTTGATTATACAACCTAAACAAAAGAAACACAAAGGGATCTATACTCAAGATGAGTAAGTATTTCAATTAAAGCTATTTTTAGCCATCATCATTAGCTAGTATTTATTTAAACTGCAAATACCTCCACAGCTATGAGATTTAATATAATTGTTAATTCAAACATTTGCACTATTAACAGTGGAAGTTGAGTATCGTGAATAAAGAGGATCTGAAGTAAACTCACTCTTATAATAATAATAAACTGTATTTAAACAGCAGGTTTTAAAACACAGTCATTAATATTCATAAAAACAGAAACTAGTGCTGTCACAAATTAAAACAAATTAATGCAGGAGGCAATTGATAAACATTATAATTGGAAGTCATTTTATAAAAACATAAAGACTAGAAGGTTGACAAAGAAGGTTATTCCACAGTTGAGGAGCCATTACGGTAAAAGCCCTCCCACCCTCTGTCTCTAGTCTTACCCTGGTAACAGAGAATAACTGGTGAGCAGACTGAAGGGCACAAACCGGGTAAGGGGGATGATAAGTTTCTTGCAGCATAAGGCTATTTAGAGATGTAAAAACAAGTTATACAATTTTTGAATCAATTCTAAAAATCACAGGTAACCTTAACAATGAGGTGAGAATGGGGGTGAAGTGTATGTATCTTCTAGCAGCTGCTTGGCCATACATCATCCAGTGCATCCAGTCCTTACCTGACAGTGAGCACACATTTAGGTGTTTCCTGTTGTGCCTGTGTCAAACTTGGACTACCCACTCATAAATATTCTGTGATGCAGCCAGTGCAACAATAATGAGAGTGTAACTGGAGGCTAACAGTTTGGCCTTGGTCTGCTCTTTGCTGATCGCCGCCTTGTTAAAACTTTTATCTCAAAAGTTATTTCGGCTCTACATCACCAGTGTCTCTGATGATCTGTCATAATTTAGAGTTATCACTTTGCTGTGCGCGGGTCAATCCGGTCCGCCGGCGCTTCAATTAGTGCGCTGAAGTTCTGTTGAAGGAGAGATGAAGGATCTCCGACTTGACTAATAGCCTGAGCTCTAATCTGCGGCGCTGATTGACACTGTCTTCAACGGGCATGTTTACACAAGGTCCCGCCGTTAGCGTCTGTCATCCAGTCACCTCTCATACATGTCATGAGGTCCCTTCTGTCTGGCCCGGAGTCAGACTAATATACACAAACACAGCCTCTGTCATCGCAAACTCAACTTCCACATGCTCTTAAAGTCAAAGGCAATCACACTTTAGAAGTAGGTAATACTCCCTCTCCCGTCTCCAGTGTCCACAGCACTGCTCACCCCTCTGCTTCACATTAGACTGGTGTCTGCTCTCATATCAGAAGCGCTTGTTTTCCTCTGTTCTGAAAAAAACACTATGTCACCTTTCAGTGTCAACAGCCTCATCTCTGTGTGTGTGTGTGTGTGTGTGTGTGTGTGTGTGTGTGTGTGTGTGTGTGTGTGTCTTTCTATAGTTCTGAGGGCCAATTATTGGTCAATACCATCAATGTGAGGACATTCTGGCGGGTCCTCGGGTCTTCATAAATTCTAAAGGTGTTTCTTTGGTGACTACAGCTTTGAATCAAGGCAAACTCCAAGGTTTAGAATATACAAATCCCCGGGTAGGAATAAAGTTCAATGTTAGTTCAACTTCATTACTTGGTTGTGTAATCTTTTGACTCTCAACCCTTCAAACAGTAAAAGAAAAACTAACCCCATGTGTTTTTTACAGTCATTTTTAATCACACATCACAGCTTCTTAATCCAGATTTACTGACATGTTTATTTTGGAAAGACACATTTAATAAATGTGAAAAAAATCTAATTATAGTACACATGGTTTGTATCATCGGCACGTGCTGTAACTCTGAATGACACCAGCGCTGCTCTGTAGTAACAAATGTAAGACACACTCATGAATATAACAACGAGTCAGATCCACTCGGCCCTTTTACTGTACGCAGCCACTTACAAACACTTCCTTCTTTTGTCATTCACGATAAATGTCTGACTCTCTCATCTCCGTGGTGACACTGATGCAGTGTGTGGGGTCTGAGCAGCATATAGTCAACTGAATATTTCAATCCAGTAATTACACACTAGCACGTGCCCCCTGCACCCCTCAGGACACATCGCTGTTCCTCTCTGACGAGGAGGGAATTTCCCATTCCTGTGCTGCCTGCTGTTTCAAATGTTCAGACAAGCTTTAATACGGAATCTCCCAGAGGAGCCTTTGCCCGGGCGCTGCGTGTGCATTGTTCAAGCAAGGTTATGGTTATGTTTGTCTTTGATGAATAATCAGAGGCCCATGAGAGACGATCTCTGCTGCTCTTTATACTTCAGTCATCAAAGATGTTCTGCTGCAGAACCAGGAGATGTGATATATATCCTGGGTGTTTATTTGTGCTACAGATCCGTACAGGAGCCGCTGTGAGGTAACAGGATCAGACGGGATCAAACCAGAGTGACGAGAGGGGACTTGAGTTTCGTGCAGGAATAATTTAAGACCTCTGGATCGTCTCACGTCAAACACATGGCCCGGGCAGAGAGTTTTATTTCACCACCCTGTACCTGAGCTCAGTTCTGCCATCACACTTTCCCCACTTGCTTCGATATTACCACACACGCCTCAGTTTTACTTCACTTCTGGGCACCACAAAACGCCACCGTGCACTGTATATGCTTTGTGCGCGTACATTTAGCTGTAATGCACTTGATCCAGAGCTGGCAGGATCTCCAGTACAAGTCCCAGCTTTTTCCACAGCGGGACCACAGCCATGTTGAACCTCACAGACATGACATCATGCGCCAGGCAAAGCATCAAGACCACATTTCATCCCAGCCATCATGTTAAGTGTCATTCACATAACCTGAGTTTTGGATTACTTCAACTCAATTTCTTGAAATCAAGCTCTCTCAGCACCAGCGACTGAACAGAGGAGGATTGTGTTTGAAGTGTTTCGAGACAGTTTGGACGGAGTGAAGTGACGACAGGCACAGTATGGACCCGAGGAGAGTCCTTTCATTGACGACATTTAACCCAAGTTCTAGTCTCTGCAAAGGTACAAACTATGATATCCTTCCTGCAGCATTTTCCATGTGTAGAGTTTTATTATAACCTGATTAGTATCATGATTTACAAAATCCAACATGCACATGAAAGACAGCTGACGTTCACACACACTGCGGTTACATGTGTCCGATTTAAACCCGATTTCTGGCGTTGTCCGGATTCAATCGAAGATCCATGTCATGTAACTCCACAAATCTAGATTTCTTGTGTCCGACTGAAGTTGAATAACCACCCCCAGATAAGTAGATCGGATTTGGCTGTATATCGGACAACGCGCGCATGTAACTCTGGAAGCTAGACAACAACTGGAGATGACGTCTTTGCGCATGCTTGAGATCCTGCCCCCCCCTCCCCCCTCCCTCCCTCCCGGGCCGTGACCCGGAAGTCGACAGTTAGATAAAATGTCGCTGCCGGCCGGCACAAACAAACAAACAAACCATTCTAATCAAATGCGCCGTTCGCATTCGCAGTACTCCTAGAGTAAACATGCACAACATCATGTAGAGGGACGTAGCTTCACCTTGCTCTCCGTTCGTCATCTTTCTCGCATGCTGAGTTGAAGGTTGTTGTTGTTAGTGGTGACGAGGTCAAGCGGAAATGGCTATTTCACCACTAGCTGTAATGAAAACAGCGCCACCTATCGTAGCGGGGTATGAAATGCTTTCGGACAAGAGTTGGATTTCTCAGTGCCATGTACCCTGAGATAGAGCAGTTAACCCCCCATGGATAGAGAAACCGGGCTTCAGCCGAAATCGGGTTTATGCCATCATGTAAACGTAGTGACCGTCTCTTACATTTACATTAAATCAACATACTCCAGTATTCAACTGACTGAAAAAAGAAAAGACTGTATAAAAATGACTTGGTAATCAAATGTTGCTGAGACATCTCAGTTTGGACCAATGTGGTGGACTGACAAACTGGGACTGGACTCTTGCTACTGGAACAAAACCATGGATCCCAAAATTTTTGGAACAGACATGTTTTGGGAGAGGATTAAGTTACTTCTTACAATGGTTAACATCCTGTTTTGGAAACAGCTTTTGTTGATGCAGATCTGGGGAAAGGCACTGGATTGAGTTTAGTTGGCAGCTTTTTATGCAGGTCTCTTGCATTTAAAGCTATTTAGTTTTAGGTCCCTAATAAATATTTTTTTACTATAATCTGTTTTGGCAGAAGACTGTTTAATCTGTTCTCTTCTAGATCTTTGTCGCTGCTCACAAACTCTTCTTATTCATCTCTCCTTCCACCACCGAAGGGGAAGTCGTCCTCTCGGCCGTGAAAATCATTCCTGTGTTTGGACACAGCCCTGTGACTTGGGCTTTTAGCACTGTGGGCCCAATGAAGCGTTACGGGCTGCTGAACGTGGTCTGAGAGTTCACAGCCACTCAACACTCAGACACCACTGATAAAGTTAGACCGCAGCTCTTATTTGAAAAGAGGAAACTCAACTGAGATCAGCACAATGAAGGAGGGATGAAACATGATGGCCGATATCTGGAGAGCACATTATGTCTCTGCGAGTCCCTGGAGGTCAGCGGATGAAGGACATGCTACAGTGCAGAGACAGATCTGTCACACAACAGGTCATGATCAGAATTTTTTCTTTTGAACAGCATAAAACTCCAGAGAGCTTAAAACTCAGAGTTCCTGTTAGAGTAGGTAAGTGTGTGTGCCTGTCCTGTCTTAGTAAGTCAGTGAGCGACTCCAGACTGTACAGTAGATAAGAAAGGGCAGCGAGAGTCACGGGGGTATCCATTACTCACTGGAGGCCTATGGAGAGCAGGGGAGGCAGCACCTGAATCCAGTTTAATGGTAGAAATGGATGCACAGTTTCCCCGTGGAGTAATCCCCTTTATGGCCAGCGTTCACCTGTGATCTATGGAAAGAAGACGGATGCCAGCGAGGGAGGCACCGGGACACAGAGGTGATTGAATGGATTATTTTGGGTGATGCTGTAGCTTTGAACTCATGCCACAGTCCAGGGTCATGCTGGGGGGAGGTTGGGTGATTGAGTGTTACTGTTCTTCCATAGGAGAGAAAAAGGACGACAACTTACTTTCAATGAGCCGACTGGAGGAGGAGGATCTTAACGGCCGTATCAGGTCAAGTGCACCTGGATGTTTGCCTCAGTTTCAAAACTGCTCCACAGGCACAGAAAACAGCAGCATTACAACTTTATTGACTGGGATCAGCAAGTATTATATCTTCTTTAGAATTGATACAATTACAAAAGATGCCACCAATCACATTTGCTAAGTCTGAGGAAACACAAAGTACCAGAGGCTGGAGGGAGTGCCATATTAGGTTATTAACCAAAATAATAAAAAGAAAACTTGGACCCGATGATGGTGCAAGCTGAAAGATTCAAGGGATCAAAATGTTTATTACCCTCCATCCTAAATGGAACATGAATGTTTATGGTGAATTCGATGGTGCTCAACAGCCTTCTGGTGGCCTGAGAGACAACAAGATTCATTGTATGGGAACCAAATATTATTAGTATTTGTAAAAAAAAAAACACTGACTGAAAAGTCATTGGATCACCAAAGATACATTGTTTGGGGAGTAAAATTTGCTAGTAATCCTTTGACTAGTTGGTGAAACATGTTAGTCTGGACCAGTCTCTAGTTTGCAGTATCTTCATATCTGTCATCTGGTTGCCACAGTGATGTTTGGAGCTCTAGTGTCCTAACATGGACAGTGTGGTTGCATTAGTTATAGACAATGCTTTGGTCAATGTCAATCAATATGCTCTTCTAAGTTTCACTAAACATACAAACACAAATTGAAAGAGAGAGAGAGAGAGCTTGTGGTGATGAGAGGCGACGTCAGTGTCAATGTGCCGTAAACAAAACCATGTGATCTCTGCAGCGGAAACAATACACGACATCCTGCCTCTTGTCTACTGCACCACCCCTCACCTGAATCCTGCCGAGGATTGTTGCTGTTTGTGAAATGCAAACTGCAGAGAAAGACCTGACCTAATTCTACAGAGATGCGCCACAGATCATGTCTATATTGATCTACAAAGAACTTAATAGTACCCACAATTTGTGTTAGTGCACAAGAAAATGTCACATTATCCATCACACTTACATGAAGGGATACCAGTACTACATACCAGTGAGTGGCTACCCATTTAGAGCACTAACCACAGCATCCCTGTTAGAAAGCAGAGGCATTAATACAGTCGGCACCGGGTTTCATTTAAGAAAGTTTGTCAACGACAGATCAAATCATCAGCATTTTGTATTTTGAATAAATCTTCTCTTATATTTGACCTTTTTAGATGTTTGTTCCTCAAACACTTTCTTTTTTTAAAAGTAATCATCACAGAAACTAATAAAACAGAGCTCCCAGCACTTGGTTATTTCCATGTGTTTTTCCGAATTTAAGTATTTCGGATGTTATTACCTCATGAAAAATTTATAACAGGGCAGTGTGAAATATGGAGAGGCCAAGCAAGTGTTAGGACATTTGCTTTCGTGCTTTTTAAATATTGAGGGTCTACTGTGTGACTGCAATAAAAGAAAGGCAGCAATATCCAAGGCAGATGGGAGGGGTCCTCAAGGCCAATTCAAATAGAGGATAGAATGAAAGCTGACATCCTTAGTCAGATATAAATGTGTGTGTGTGTGTGTGTGAGTGTGTGTGTGTGTGTGTGTGGATGGTGATGACACATGAGCTTGTTTAATAATGGATATGTTTATGCCATATCTGCTTTGCATTTTCATTAAATAAAGAGTTCATATTGAAATACTGCTCTGGGATTTGATCACGTTGAGAATCGGAAGTGAACCAAGGGGCTACAGCACAGACACACACACACACACACACACACACACACACACACACACACACACACACACACACACACACACACACACACACACACACACACACACACACACACAGCAGCCTAGTTGTTGTTGGTAGGTATGATCTGTCACAGGGCCCTCTCTTTCACACTGGGGGAGTCGGGGGAGTCAGAGCACAGAGAACTCAACCTCCAAGGCTTTTTTTATAGCTTTATTGCTTCCTCCCAAAGAAAAGAAGCACAAAGGACTTCAGTTGCCCCCCCAGCACCTCCCTGCCCTCCTCGGGCCCCCACAGACCCCCTCCTGCTGGGGAGAACAGGCCTGCGGTGGGCAGGAGGCCTCCTCCTTTCTGAAGGCGAACCTGTGAATAGTTGGCAGCGGTCATCGTTATCCTCCCAATTAACACCCGTTTGTCTCCAGTGAATTCAATTAGAGCCATATTCATGAGTGACCAGCAGGGGAGGCGTGCGAGTGGGAGGCCGGGTCACTTCCCTACACCACATCAGAGCACTGTAGGTCAGCTCTTGTTCGCCAAAGGCTCCCATACATATGCAAGGCTCCTTTCTCCGTAGAAGAGAACAGAGCAGTGAGGAGCAAAAGGTTCATGCAGGGTTTCTAATGAATATGGATTGAGGAAGTTAATTAAAGAACAGGAAAACAGGATTTTTGCTTTAAAAGAACACACTATTGTTAAGTTACTGTAAGTTACTGTATTTAATTGTGACTAATGACAGTTGATAAAAGTGAACTTTTCTCCCAGTGATCATTTACTTTACAGATTTTTAGGGCAGAAAACCAACTAAAAGTTACATTTGGTTGGAGGCGTTTTTCAGTTTTTTTAGACACATATGTTACATATAGCTGATGTTTGAACTGAAATATAGTTATTGAAAGGTTGTTGAAACATTATTATATGTAACCCAGAAGTTGAAACAAGAGTCAGCCAAGCCAGCATGGCTCTTAAAGCTGTACTTAGGCACAGCAGTGCTCGGAGCCGGGGTGGGGAACGTCCGCCTCCGAGTCTAATACAGCTCACAAGAGTTTCATCCAGCCCATGAGGTCATTCATAAATCAAAAAAAGAAATATCATTAAAAAGTACCCAAATATATTTCATGACATTGATTTTTTTTTCTTCTAGAAAATCCAGAGTCACGGTCATGATGATGGAAACACACATTGCTACAACCTGTCTTCACTAACGAGTATCATGGCAACCGTCGGGAAATACAAAGTAGATGCAGAATGTCGCACTTTCCAATAGACATGGCCAATAATGTATTCGTAGTTACAGGAAAAGACAAGCTGGTGTGCTTAGTTTGCACGGAAGTCCAATTTCCAGCATCATTACATCTGAAAACACTCAGAGCGATGTTTGTGTGTTCAACAAGTAGCTTTGCCAAGATCGAATTCGGACAGAGATGAAGTTATAAAGGCAAGTTTTATGAACTGTTTTTTAACATTTGCCTTCATAAGTAAATCACCTCCAACTCAGCCAAGTGAAAAAAATCATTGACTTTTTCTCAAATTCCGAGGGTTTTTAATTGAAAGCTGATATAATGTTTACCATTATAGTAGCATATTCCCATATTTCCTAACACATATCATTACGATTTCAGGTATTTGGTCATACACTAAATTGTTGGACAAAACTGAGCAAATATTGGCACTTCCAAAGTGAAGGGCTCGTCATCTGGGGAACATGAATATCTGATCCAAATTTCAACCCAGCTCCAACATTTCCATGTTTTTTTCACGTCATGCTGCTAGCCTGGCTTAAAATGTTTCTTTTCAACCAAATCCCTCTTATCATACAGGTGACTTATATCTGTTCACCTGCAAACTACCCAGACCATGTCTGTGCAAATAAAATTACAAATTTGAACAGCCACCTTTTAAACAAGCAGCACTTGTGCTTGATGCAGACTGAGCGGAGCGACGTCAGCTGACTGCAGAATAAAACAGCTCGACAGAAGAAAATGTTCCCCACTGAGTTCAGGTTTCAGTCTGGTGTCTCAGCCTCTGCCCTCGGTGCCACTGCGTAATGCTGTCCTCGCATGCAACGCAGACAGGATGTGTCAACAGATAAAGCCAAATGAAACACATCTGTCCAGTAGTCTGGACTGGCTTTACTGCAGCCAGCATCCTTTCAGAGAGTGAAGTGCTTCTCCCTCCAAGAGTCTGACACAGGGGGCAACAGAAGAATCAGATAAGATGTCGCTGAGGCTGAGCGACTCTGACGTTTTAATTGAGAGGCCAGGGCTGCTGCTGCTCTACATGAGCCATGAGACAGGATCAAGTTATGAGTTCTTATTTTATGTCTTGGCTCAGAGCTGCACTTCAAATGAACAACATGAATTTAAACATGCAGTCAGTCACTCAGGGTTGCTCATAGACTGCATATAAAGATCGGCGACACTTCTCCCTGTCCCTAAAGGAATCCAAAATATCTTGAATACTAACGCTTTGGAGTCCGCAGCAGTGATCAGGAGAGGTCCTGCCAGAACACACACTCAACCGATCACGGGTCAGTCAGTGACGAGGCTTCACACATTACCTACAGCATCAGATAACCAAATTTAGTCCAAACCGAGTGGAAAAAAATTAGCATTTGAACAAACATCATTGTGATAAGAACTAACCTGAGTGACAGATTCCTTCTGTGAGAAAATGTATACCCTGTATTTTGACGTTTTAGTTTGGTGCACGTCTCATCCACCAACAAGGAGGAGGTGGGGTTTATGACGCATACAGCAGCCAACCACCAGGGGGTGATTGAGACACTTTTGCTTCAATATGTGGAGCTGTCATGTCATTCATCTTTATATACATCATACATCTAGCTCTCCAGCTCCTAAAGGCTCCACTGTGTTCACTAGCATGCTGCTAACTGCGTCTGCCAGTGTGTGTGGGACAGGGAGGTTCTAGAGCTGCGTGTTCTGGCTGGTGATGAACATATGAAGGAAGTGAGGCTGAACTAAAACAGCACCACTGTGGGTCAGAAAACTATAACTATGAACTCAACAAGCACTTCCAGTAGATCTGAGGGGAACTGCAGACCTGGCTGACTGCAACTCTCTGTAGATTCATTACTAGGAGCAACACCTTTCACATTCAGTCATTTGACTGTTTGAAAATATAATGGTTTACAGCAACTTTAAATTGGATTATTTTTGTAGGAATCATGCTGGATAAGGTCATACTGCCAGGACTGTTGGCCATAGCGTTTTCTGTACTTTTCACCAGCATGCACTTTTGTATGTAGCGCGTGTGTGTGTGTGTTTGTGTGTGTGTGTGTGTGTGTGTGTGTGTGTGTGTGTGTGTGTGGTGGTGTGTGTGTGTGGTGGTGTGGTGAGCGCATCTACCCCGGTGGCTTTCTCTTTCCCAGGCCTCGCCATAGCTGTTCTTGTGATTACCATGATTTTCACTCTGTATTTTACTCTGTGTTTTAATCATATAATTTTAACCTTGTGATGGACATGAAACGGCTCAAATTGTATTTTTAACTTTCCGAACCGAGTTCTTGTTGTGCATCTGTCATTTTTTTGCTTTTGTATGAGTTGTTGATGTTTGCGGTCCTCAAAGCCAAAGCCACATGTTCTTATTCTGCAGGGATCTTATCAGTAATTATAAACGATGCAACGTGTGAGTGCTAAAATGGACAATGAGGATAAAAGTCCTGCGCTGTGTGTTTGGGCTGCTGCCTAATGCCCTCATTCTGACTGAAGGGTGAGCGAGTTCCCTTAATGTGACACGGAACTAAATCATCATGCTTCGCAAGTTCTGATGAGTCGATGCACTGGTCCTCTCAGAGATGGCTGGGCGATGTGTGTCGATGTGTGGATACTTACCCGCCTGTACATGTATCCGCGCTTGAATGTTAAGCAGCCTTGGTGAGCATTCATGTCATTAGCCCTCACGGTTCCAGTGTGTGTGTGTGTGTGTGTGTGTGTGTGTGTGTGTGTGTGTGTGTGTGTGTGTGTGTCTGTGTGAGGTCGGCCCACTTGGAAACCCTGTCGGCCTGCAGCCACAGCACACAGGCCCTTGCGTCTTGTGAAATCACCTTCATGTGGAGTGACTTTTTGCTCCACCGGCGACAGTGCAATCCCACTCTTCATTTAATGGCTCATGATTACTTCAGAATAGTTTAACGATTGCACTAAATTCAAGCTGAAGTGTTTAGGCCTCTTGTCTCCAGGATACAGGGCAGGCCTGGGGTTTGAAGGAGTTGTAGGAGTTTCCCAACTCTGTCCTGCGTTTTTAATTGTTTGGCAATTATCAGTTAAAACTTAATTGGAAAACATTAATTTCAATGCATATTTTTTTTTAACTTAGAGGCCGAAAAAAAGGAACAAACAGAGGTCTTCAGAAATGGGATCAGGTTGGCTTTGTTTCACAAATGGCATTAAAAATGGAGACTTGCTTCCAAGAAAATTTAACAATTTTGCCCAGTGGAATATAACTGCCCACAGTCTAGAAAAGACCAGACAGTTTTAAGAGGCTGGAAAGTTTTATATTACAGCTCTTTTTATGAAAACAAATGTATTTGATTCACAGGCCGGCCTCCTGTGATGTGCGTTTTTATCCTATAACCCCTGTTTTCTTGTGTTTCTCAGATGTAGCATGGCCAGCAGGTTTTAGAAAAAAGAAACAACAGCGGAAACACAGAAAGAAGAAATATTACGATATTATGCAATCGTCTCTATTCAGAACATGCTGTTTCAAACAACCAGATGTGATCCTGCAGATGTGCCGGCAACAGAGAAAGGACAATCATGGTGTAGAAGTGAAGAGCTTCTTCCTGTGCAACAGAGGTACTCTGCGCTTTCTGTGCCTGAATAGGTTTCACTGATTAGTTCATGTGAAACTATGAGCTCGCTCCAAAGTGAAATACAAACACAACCCAGTCAAAACACAAGGAAACGGGTCCGAAAACAAAAACAAGCTTGTGCTCTGACTTTTTGGGGGGCGGTTCACGAGATCACACACCATTGCTGCGTTTATAAAGGTCAAAAGGTTTTGGAAAAAAGCCCATCTGGAGGAACCTATGACACAGGGGTGCAGAATATCAGGTAACACTTGGGCTGTATTTTTTCCACAAGTGTCAACTTTGGAAATGTAAAGCTCTCGTACGAGCGTATGTGTCCGACAGGGTTTCATTTCTTTAAGTTCCCAACAGGAATGTCTAAGACGCCAACACTTCGCTTTGCGCCTCCAGCAGCGTCGCACAATAGAAGTTCTTTTGAGAGGTGGTTTCTGCGGGTAAGAAAGAATTATCCGTAACCACTATTTTTTGAAATGTTATATGTCCTCTTTTTTCTCCCTTGTTTAAACAAGTCTTAACCCTGTAAAACAACACAAGCAACCTCCTTACTGCCCATAAATGTTTCTTTTATCTCTGTTATGACAAATAGCTTTGGTAGCTGTGACAGTGAGCGGCCCAACAGGACACTTTGATTGTATGGAATTAAATGCATGCAGCTGCGGGGCTAATCGAGGGATATGCCATTTGGCTTTAATTACAGAAATGTCATGAGAGAACCACACCAGCACAGTGGAGCTGAGCGGACAGGGAGAATAAAAGCAAACGTAGCAGAGGTTGTCTCCTGGAGATTTGTAGAATGTAGGAAAAGATCAGGGATATATGACTGGATATGAAGGAGACCGCCTCTCGGTTCCTCCTCTTGTCTTTCTTTATGACTCCAGACTGAGATGTTTTATGAAGTTAATGCAGTCATTGCTCCCAGATATATACCTCCACTTTAATCCACTTACAGCCTAAAAACATATAATATCCCTTTTTTTTCCATCAATCTTTCCCTGTAGGATGGTTCTCTGGTTCAGAGAAAGTTTTACTTTTTATGCGTCATCTATGCACTAATTCTACAATCGCCTGTAGCTCTGCACACAACGTCCAGCACACAAACAATAAAAAGTGGCAGTGTATCGTAGAACTGTTTGAGGAGGACTCAACAATGACAAGGAATAATTCTGAAGTAGCTCCAGAGTATTTTAAATAAGCTGTCATTCTATAATCATACACATCTATTATTACAATGTGGAAGGAAGAGATGATACAGAAACCATCAAAAGCATTTTGTCTGTCTAATAATTCTTGATAGTCCGTCCGTCTGTCTGTTATGTGTAGAATGTGCACTGCACTAGTGGGAAAGAATACATCATTCTGTAGGTTGTAATCCAGACATTTAAACAAAAGGATATATAATATATGCTGTGCAGATGTAATATATTATGAAGTCCTATTCTTTGTCCTGTGCTAATCCTAAAATTGTCCCTTCATCATCGAACGCAGATCAAAACACTCCTCCCTGTCAAAACACAGGACCAGAGAGATGGAAGGAACGTATGGGAAAGAAGCGGAGAAAAGGAAAGTTTTGCGTGTGAAGCTAAACAAGTGGGATTGTGGAATTACCCTTAAACAGATGCAGTGGATTAGAGGTGGAGCAGGCCACACCCAGCTAAGGCACAGACTCATTACACTTGATTGATTAGTGTGTAATTAGGTCGGTCACTGATCACTGGTTGACAAAAATACGCATCACATCCTGTGGACCGAAGGGCCGCAAACAACAAATCCAGTAGTCTGTCGCTCCTTTTTTCAGACGTGACATGTACCAAAGCACCCAGGGGAATTCCATGTGGTTTTCTGTTGCCAGTTGTAAGAGGGCATGGATCACATGACGCTAACACAATGCTCAACACTGCTGCTCAGTATTTCACAACGGTGTCAGATAATAGATAGGGAGTATGACCAGGCTGAGAACATGTCGGCCGCAGATGAATAAAGAGTATCGAGGTGTCAGGACACAACATTGAATGCAATGACTCAGTGATGCTGGAGTGTCAAGTGCAGGCAGCTGCGTCACAGCTGGTCATGGTTTCCTCTATAAGAGCTGCGGCTTTGGCAGCCACTTCTCCAGAATGGTTATTGTGAGGAGAAGTCGGAGGAAAGGCTGACCACTCTTCCCAAAGCTAGAACACAGTGCTCTTTTCTTACAAACTCAGCTGCTTTTTTTTTTGTTTCAGTTCTTACACGCCCAAGTCATGCCCTCCCCCTGCATTCACACGAAACCGAGCTGTCGTCACCAGCGTGGCCGTTCTTTCCTCCACGTCTGTCACACATGGCCGGAGGTTCGCCCAAACTGGTCTGAGGGTTCCAGCTGAACCCAGACGGCAGGTGAGGCCGTGGTGAGCGCTGAAACCCCGGAATCCACCATCATAAATAATCGACTGTTTAAACGTGTTGGAGTACCAGTGCCATGCGACCAAGTGGAGCTCTCCACATTCCTCGGCATAAACTGATTCCATATTCACCATGAACAGGTCTAGCTTTTACTGCTAAACATAAACCACAGTAATGGCACACCGTTTTACTATACACTATATCACCCTTATAAACATCCTCACAAAAAAAACCTGAGTATGTTTTCCATTGGATTCACTGGGTTAAAGTTACAAAGATGTTTCCATGGGTAGATTAAACTGTCAGCATCCACTCTCTGACTCCACTGTGTGATGCAGTTTTTTACTTTACTAACGCTCTGCTCAAAAGACTGAAAATGTAAAATATTTCTCCTGCCTTTCAACCTTATAAATCAGTTAATAATTGCAGATCTTGTAAATGTCATGCGCATCCCAGGATTCCCAGAAACAGCTTGATACCATTTGTAGAGAATCAAAGGTGCAGAGTCCTGTATATTTTTAATGTGGAGGGTCGGGGCTCAGCGGGTTAAAATAAAAAGAAAGCATATAACCAGAGGTCACAGTTCATGACAATACCCACAGTTCATTGTTTCCTCCTGTACAGGCAGAAAACTGTTTCACTCTCAGCCTCATCTCTTTTCATTTGAAGAATCAATGATGGTTATAACATTATTTTACTTGCATATATTGTGGCCGTGCTCATGTAAAGCAAACTTGACCTTGACTCTAGTTAAAGTTTGTAAATCTATCAGTGAAGTATTTCAGAAGCTCACTTTATTTTATGGCAGCTATGTTTTCTGGAGGGCTCACCACATCCTCACTTCCTGTCCACCTCTCCTGACATTCCTCTTGACCCACGGGGTCCTGCTGCTGGCAGGGGAGGGGGGGGGGGTACATGCTCCATGCTCAACAGAAGGAGTAGTAGTCCATTCATAACTCAGCATAGCTTTGTCAAAGGAACCTTCAAACAGCTCTAAACACACTCATCACACGTTTTAAAAATGTTGAAATAGAAAATGAGACATTACAGTTGAACAAGCCGCCAGCCTCAGTGCTGGAAGTATTGACCAGCAGCAGCTGTAGATTAACATTAGCCCAGTTCAGTCAATAGTGTGAATATAAAGGTGGACGATATGACAGCTGCCCAAAAATGACTGGCAGCATAGGCCATAAATCCCACCTCCTCCACGGTAGTGGATGGGACATGCACCAAACAAAAAAGTCTAAGGAAACTTTTTTTTCTCATTTCAATTGATGATAAAAAAGAAAAAAAAAACGACAGCCAAGATTGACTTGTGATTGGTAGAGCATGTATCGGTATGACCTTGATACCATAGCTCCACCCCACAATTGCTACTGTGCGAATTCTGACTCCAAATGACGTCATTGGTGCAAAAGGACATCATTCATATCCTGTAAGTTTTGGCTTCATCTCTAGATATTGGAAGGAAGTGGAAACACATTGTCCATCTTTATAGACAACCTATGATTAGAACATGGTTCACCCTTGAACCAATGTTACCAATCTAAGACCAAAACACATGTTATCACGAAGTCTTTTGATTTACATTGAGTCACATGTTTTTCTATTTTTGGTAACGGTGATACCCAAATTAGGCTTTTAGGGAAAGTTATTAAAAAATGTGAACACCGTCTCAAAAAGTATTGAAGTATCGACACTTTTGACAACCTAAGTTAGTACATTACTTCTGTTACTCTAACTAATGGTTTACACAACCTCCAACAAAGGCCCTTATGAGTGAATATACTATACTATACTATATTGGCACTTTATAAGTGCTTCGCCTCACAGTGAAAGCCATGAAGGGGCAGACTTAACACGCACTGCCTCAGTGCGAGTAAAGACCTGGTCCTTCTTTACAGTGAATGCTAGACAGCTGTGAAGATACAACATGTAAAAAGACAACTGAGGAATCTCTTCACACATTTATACATGCATCTGAACACATTTTTGGTGATTGGATTGGATAGTGCTTCACCAAATAATAATCACAAGGAACTGTTCTAAAGCAGATACCAGCAGCAGCTAGGCAGCTAGCAGTCCTCACGTTACCTGACACAATGAGGGCCCGGTCACTAACACGCAAATGTTTCAGGGTCGAAACCTTAACCTCCTGTTAACTTCCAATCAACACAACCTCGGAGGCGAATTAAACAATTGACTCATGTGGCAAATCGCAGGATAGATTCACTTGGAATTCAGCTTTGGTTAAATTGGACCTGCGATATTTGCTTCACATCTGCATATGTGTGACCGTATCTACAATATTGTTGTGTTCTTATTCTATATTTGTTTTTTGGACCTGCAAAAGAGAAGAGGAATGACGTGTGCTGGACAGAGCGATGAGATCACTTTCAGAGGAACTGCTGCTGTGTTCAAGCATCATCTGCTTCTGACTTTTGCAGACTATACCAGGGGGCCAGGTGGAGAGAAACTCCAGAGGGTCTCATTTGTTTGTGCTTACACATACAATTCCTCCGGAGAAACTGCGGAGGATCTCAGTTCAGTGCGTGTCTAAGCAGCTTAACGCTTCATATTTGTTTTATCAATGTTGTGGACGCACAGTTAGAGTAGATACAAAGACATGAAACGTATTTAAATAGACCAAGTGGACAGTAAATTCAGCCAAACAGGTAGATTCACACATACTCATGTACACACAACTGTCTGACATCTTGTGTGTTTTGGCAATAATGCAACAAAGGTTCCCTAATTCAACCCTTCAGTTTTTGTTCAAAGCCAAGAGTCAACATTTCTGTTTGGTCATGCAGCTTATGAATGCAGATTAAAAAAAAGAGGGGGATAAATCCACTGTATGTACTTCACCCTGCACACGTCCCACAAGAAATACGACACTCGCAAATCTCGGCGCGAAACAATGTGACACACAACTTTAATATCCACTCAGTGACAGTGCATGAGAGCGTGAGCCGAGAGCCTCACAAAGCCGTGAGCCTCAGCAACCCCGCGCACACTTTTTCCGCTGAAACCTTTAGCGGCTATTCTTGTCTCCAGCACCATGTAATTAAGTTCCTGTCGTTCTCCGCTCTCAAACATTGCTTAACATAAACGGAGGCCTGGCTCGTTAATTAGTTCCACTGTGTGATCGCGAGCCGCTGCTCTCAGATGCTGAAATGAGCCCGCTCCCTCTCTGTGTACGGCACGGCGGTGGAGAAAGGAGGGCCATAAATGAAAGTGGAACATCAATCCTGAGGAGGCGAAGGGAGGGAGTCCATGTCACGTTAATGAAGAGAGCAAGGGAAGCCAGTTTGAGCACTGCTCCTGACTATGGAAATACTGACATCCTCCATTAATTGTTATCTGTACCTTTAAAGCTTTTACTGTGTCACTTTATTGTACGGCTAACTGACACTGTAAGCAAAAGTAAAAAGTTTGTGTTTGCTCGACAACAAATTAGAAATGTGTAATAGTCTCATTTATCCAAAGCTGTTCCAGGCAATAGTTTCATCCCAGGCTCATGATCCTCCATGTGTTACCACCGATGAGTTGTAAAATGTTCTGTTTTCTTTCTGCAGATATGGAAGCTGGAAGGAGGATATATGTTTTGTTGTTTCCATATTTGACATGAATCATATGCAACAAATCTGTGATGCAATGTATGGTGCAGGTGGAGAGATGGATTTCCTCGGCTTTCATCTTCAGATGCAATTACTGCGCTGTGGATGGGCAGCGCTGATTAATGCAGCCCCTGTGATGTACGGCACAGCAAAATGGAAGGGCATATTTATGAAGTCCTTTAATCTCCCTTGACAACAGCACCACATGGGCCAACAGGCTCATCTCACATGGCCACATTAGGGCAACTGTTCTCCTCTCCGCCGTGAATTACTGCTGTCACCTGTCGGAGATTTCACAGGACAGCGCCTCGTTTGAGGTCAATATCTGTCTTTCCCAGCAGATCAGCGGGTCCAGCAGAGAGGGAAGCCGATAAAGTTTGGGATTTTGAGGAGTGCGGATTATGAGATCAAAAGGCAAGGGCGCTAATCCCTCTCCGTTATTAAAGATGATAGCGTTATAAATGACGACACATGCAAAACTTCTCCCAACTCCAAACTCTCTCCAGCGTATGTAAGTACTTAACGGAACCAGGCTCAAGGGATGGGGCTCTCTCCAAGCTGGATTAACCAGGAGGGATGGGATGTTGGTCTTATAGTTACTGGTTTTTTTTATTTTTGCTTTCTCATTTTCTCTGTGAGGAAGCTCATGACTGTCTGTGGCACAGAGATGGGAACAGAGAGGCAGCAGCGAGGTTGTAGCAGCTCCTGTCTCCGCACTGTACACAATTATCTCCAAAAGCTCAGGAAGCTAATTGGAAGAGATGTGGGATAAATCCCAGCCTGGGGGAATTGTGCTAATTTTCCACTTTCAGCTGACCTATTAAGAAGGCCCTCCACTGCCACTGGAACGATGGTATAGTGGATGAGAGAGGGAGCGAGACAGTGAATGCCAGTCTCATTCTCTGTTAACATGCATACTTAATGACCCTCACACACACACTGGGATCTGACTCCACCAACACAGTTTATATTACATCTTCTGCTTTAGGTGGCTTTTTTTCCGCTTATCCAAGCGTTCCGCTAACATCCATATGCACAACTGCATTATTTCTGGGAACCGAGCCCAGTCCCTCTCCATCTGACGCTGCCCTCATATTACTTTGTCCAATGAACATCCCAAACAGCACGGACACTCACTTCATGGATTCCTCCCGAGCAGTGAAGTGAACACAACCACAGTCAGGGCTCCTCCGTGCATATGACACATCTAATCCTCCTCCTTCAGTGTTCAAACAGGGAAGTCTCTATTCAGACACGACCTTAATCATATTAACCCCCTTCTTTCCACTGTGCGCCGGACCTGCGGCTTGAGCTCGGTTCCAGGGTTCTGCTGCGTTTGGTGAAGCCCAAGCAGAGGTCATCAAAGAATTCCAGTGCTACACAAACAAGTTTTTAATAAAAAAAAAGATCTTTGTATGATTGACATATAAAATGGATAATAATAGTGAGGAAAAAGATTTCCAATATGAAGCGACAATCATATAGTAAATATTGAAACAGGTTTATTTAGTTTCTATATGTTCACATTCCATGGTCATATGTATTTGTAATCAATAGCCTGCTGTTATTTTACATGTACCAGTTGTTTGTGGTTGTCTGGACTATTATTGTCCCTAGTAATGGAAATGGGGAGGAGCAATGGATCTGCATTGTCCATTAACGTACACACACACACACACGTTTGTATAGCTTCTTAAGGCCGGCGCATGCTTCTGCGTTTTCAGGGGCCCGCAAGCGTAAGCTTACGTATCCCTTCTTACGTGCGTCGCCCAATTTTTCTAACTAGACGGCCAAGCTCCGCAAGCGTCACGTAGCCGGCAAGGCTGTGATTGGTCTGCTAACTACATCATTTCCGGAGTCGCATTTCCGGTTTATGCCCGACAATATCGGCGGAAACCACGGAAGATTTAGAAGAACAAATATGGACCAAATAGAAGAGCACTTGGCAGAAGAGATCCGAAACCATGACCAGTATAACCCGTCACTGACTGGCGGATTTGTGCGCCAGAAAAAGGCTCTGAGGAGCCGCCGCGGCGATGTAAATAAACGGCTCTTCTTCGTGCCACACACAAAGAAGAGCCGACTTCGACAAAAAACATTACTCCGCCTGGTGTTCTGGCGGGGAATTGCATGGCAACACTCGCAACGCTTGGAAAACCATGAATGACGAGTCCTGCGTCACAACTGCGTTGCAGAAGCATGCGCCGGCCTTTAGTGAGGACACTCATTGGCACAATGCATTCCCTAGCCCCTTACCCTAACCATCCAAACTAAATGCCTAACACTAATTCTAACCCTTTAACTAACCTAAACCTAATTCTAACCCTAATACCAAGTCTTAATCCCCAAACAATCCATTAAAGGAGGGGGTCAACAACGTGAGGACCCGCCAAAAGGTCCTCACATTCCCGAAATGTCCTCACTCCGTTAGTTTTAAACTCAAACTGGTCCTCACAAAGATAGCTGTACAATAGCGCACAAACACACCCAAACACACACACAACCTCCTCCAAGCACCTAGGCTTTTTAATGTTTTTCATTATTTGATTCCAGCCAGTTGAACCAGATGTTTATAGTTGAAGCCGAGCCTCTTTATATGGATCAATAATTCAGTATCATTAATCTGAATGTCACCAAACCCAGAACTATGTTAAAATAATTTTCTTGTCGAGATCTAACACAGCTTGGCGTTATGAGCTGAATCAGCTCAGGTGTGACCTGTTTTTTTGACAATTAAATCCATTGAAGGAGCAAGTGCTTACAATTTTTGAGTCCTGAATACATCATTGTCAAATCTTTCTCTCTCAGATTCAATATGATTCATGTGCAATTTTAACACAAATACAGTGAATAGGTAAATTCGCTCAAATTGTAGATGCCTTCGAAATTGGGCACTGATGCTATTACAACGACAATGTCACTCTTTGGAGTTATACCTCCATCAAATCCCAACAGTCCCTAATTAATGACTTTTCATCAAGATCTATTAAATACTTTCGGAGAACTCAACAAAATGATATTTAAATATCTTGCAATGCTGAAGGAATTGGAAAGAAAATCCTGGATCTGCCCCCAGATCTTGATATGCGCCAAAGTTGAATGTGTTTTTTCCTGACCCATATTACATCCTTCCACTAAGTTTCTAGGTAATCCGTCCTGTCGTTCTGTGTAATCTGTTTAGCTAACAAACAAACAAATGTTGATAAACACATGACCTCATTGGATAGAGGTAATAACATGCTCATAGTGTTATGTTTGGCTACTGTTGACATAAGCCATTTTTAGACTAGCGCTCCAGAGGATGTCCAAAGAATTGGGTCCAGACTTTCTCTGCTTTGCCTTTCACACATGAACAACGCAGCAGGAGATCCTTCACTCAGACACGTTCACAACAACACAGTAATCTCCAGAGCGTTTAGGTCAGGGGTGGAGCAACGTGCAGAAACAGGACCTAACGTAGGAATTCCTCTGTGGAGATCACAACTGTGTTCACAGCCCTTATCAACAAAAGCTCTCTTGACATCGTCATCTGTGTATTTTACGTATATTACACTGCTTTTCATTCTGAGATATTTGTTTTCTTTTAGTTTTCTTTCATTTTCACGTCTTGTGCTAGAAACATCTTCAACACACACACTCACTCATTGTGAATCCTCTAGAGTCTAGATGATCTCCTGCTGTGTTTAACTCATTCTAATTTTTACTCCAGAAACTTTATAAACTCTCACTCAGGGATTTGGGTTCTCACAAACAACCCGGATATTATTGGGAGTTCAGTGCATGTCTGAAAGCAGCTATAAAAACACAGTTATGCATGGTTTAGATAAAAGTTGGTGTATTGGGCAACCTTTTCACCATCCTTTTTTCTACATTGTGGTCAATTATCGCTCTCATGTATTCCCCCCCACAACAAACAGATGCATTGTTTTGTAATTGTTATGTGAAAACTATAAAAATATTGCTGGTAGAGTTGATGTTTTTTAATTGGATGAAACTGCAGCTGCTTCCTGGAATCCAACTTACTTACAACTTTACTCAATACAAATTGTTTAAGGCTAAGCTAGAAAAATGCAAAGTATTCTTTTTGGTTTTAAGAAAAAAAGACAGAAAAATTGATTTACAGATCCTTTGTAACCCTTTTCAGAGCCTCTGATCCATGAAGCAACAACACTGTGAGGCCACCATTTAACCCCTCCTCTCCACTTGAACCATAATCCCACCAATCTAACCTGGAAAACATGTGATTATACATGAAGACCTGACATGGCTTTGAATGGCTCAGATCATGGGATGTGCAGCATGTTAGCGGGGTTAAGCTTTGAAGTCTCTCTGTGAAGTCAGTTCACATCTACATTTATTCTACGATTACTTCATGTGACACTACTGTGTACCATCTGAATCATAACACAGTTTTGGTAGTTGACATTTGAAACAACATGTCTTGAAAGAATGGTTTAGGTTGTTGATGCTTCGTGATGATGGTCTGTCTGAAGTCGTCTCATGTCCCAGGTCAGCGGGCTCTTCTTCACTTTGTTTCTCTGTGTACTTCAGCGTTTCCACCGCCTTCTCTAATGCTTGGGATCGGAATTACATTATTTTGGAATAATCAAAAGAAACAAGAGAACTTAGAAACACCCTCTAACAGATGCAAGCAATGACACGCAAAAGCCTTTCCAGAGGCCAGCTCATAATGCCTTTTAATGGTCTTGTTTAACAAGCAAGGGAAGTGGTTTCCCCCCATTACCCGCAAACCCCGAAATCTTGCCCGGCCAAGAACAGGGATATCCTAGAGTTCAATGGGAGCAGCATCAATCTTCTTGTCCCCAAAGACATGTGCTTATTCAATAGAGGGGGATCAAGCGAGTCCTGGACCGTGTCAGAACTCTCTAAACAGCCTTCGCTTTGGTGGTTCAGCCAAACCGCTCGCACTAAACTGAAATGCCACCAGAACAATCTGCTGTAATTGATGTTTTCTAGAGTGCAGTCTCAACACCACCAAATGAATTCAACGAATCGTCTGCAGCTCGTCCGGATCACCACAGAGGAGCTTCAAACACTTGGATGACATTCTTCACACAATGTCAGAAGAATTTAGGTCGACAGCAAAATTTAACACAGTAATAGACTTTGGCCACAATAAACGTGATGCAGTGATAAGAAAAACATTTTAAAAGCTTTTATCATATATCATTACAATTGTTGGTCATATCGTTATATTAATTATGTACTTTATGGTGAATTGTTGTATTGAATAAACCCAAGATAAAGTAATAGCACCCACTTAGCAAAAACTGAAAGAGACAAAGTAATTACACATGATGAAAATATTAACGCTCCCTCAGGCACCATGGTTTTTTGCTTGATCTTGGAAGTTTCATTCAAAAGTGCAGAAAGCCTCACAATTCTGACAATGAAGAAAAAGTCACACCCCTCTGAGATTTTTTGGCCATATCACAATATTTTTCTCCAATGTGTGGAATACATTTCAAGTTTACCTATGAGATAACACGGATGAAGCCTAAAAGTTCTGTGTGGATAAAATCTCCACACCTGCATGTCAGCATTTATTGAAACAGCGTCCACTGAAGACCATTTGGTTTACATTTTTTATCCTTCGACATATCAGATCATGTTGAAGGGTAATTGCAGTTTGTTCTCAGATCTCAGAGGTTAAGGTTGGGACATACACTGTATAACTGCATTTCCAATTCTAACAGGGTGTTATAACTTAAACACAATTATACTCTGCACTATATAGTCTCCTATTTAATTCTTCTATAGTGAAAACAAGCGTCCATCCCCCATCCACTGTTCATTCACAGAGATGGGAAACAAGCTGGACAGTTGAGGTTTTGTGCCAATGACAACCACGTTCTTCATCTTAAGACTCAAATGTATCCTGCAAACAAAGCAAGTCATGAGCATCACATTACATGATACCATTCTGTCTCACAGGCAGGTGGGGCTGGCACCACACTGTAACTGTACTCGGGTGCATTTATGATTAGAGTTCATTATCAGCTCACCCTCCTTTATCATGTTCTGCGCAGTGAGTCAGGTCTACATGATGTTTAGCAGAATCTCTGCAAAGAAAATCATAAAGAAGTTTGTCCATTGCATTCTGAAACTGCTAGAAGAGATCTTTTGATATTAACAAAGGATCACGTGACTACTAAGATCGATCACACCAATAATCTGACTATTCACTTTAAAAGACCTTACTTAGATTATGCTGCTGAGTTTATGACTAGAATATTCCATTCATATTTCTGTTTACATAAGGCGGCCTGGCTGAGGGCTAGGTCGGTCGTCCTCCAACCAGAAGGTCAGCAGTTTGATCATTCCCCATCTGCATGCCAAAGTGTCCTTGGGCAGGATGCTGAACCTTGAATGGCCCCTCATAAAAAAAGTGCTGCCCATAGATGCAGTCTTTGAATGGCAAAACTGTAATGTACAGACCTTTGAGTGGTCATCAAAACTAGACAAGTGATATATATACAGATCATTGACATTTTACGGAGCAAATACAACAATTTAATGCAATATAATACAACTTCATCCTGAGGACTTGGTTAAGGGGAGGTAAAATAATTTAAAAAACAAGATACAGACAAACATCCACAAAAGCAATAACGCAATAAAACACAATAGAGGATCTGTTCAGTTAAAGTGAGCTAAAAGGGCCATTCAAATACTGAATGTCATAAATAAATAAATGTATTTATTTATTCATTCATTGAGGAAAAAGTCCACATGGCAGATTTATTTTTCCATCTTGTTTACACCCAGGACATGTGTCGTCAAGTAGTTGGTAACTGCTGTATGTTGATATCGGAAATTGCTGCTTAAACTCCAATAGGACATTCTAATGTGATTGAGATGTATAATTGTTAACATAATGCTGCTAAGGTCTGAATACTAGGTTTATTATTATTTATTGTCCCTTTAAACGTGTGAATCACAACGTAAAAGGTCGTTCACAACAGCAAACACACAGAACCATCAACAGACTCTGTTGTTGGCTCTACACAAGTGATTAGCTGTTGTTTTAGTCTTTGGTTTTTGTACAGATTAAGTAAGAAATAACTGTCTACAAAAGATTTATAAATGTATTAATGTTAGAAGAGCTAGTTAGCAGATTTTTATGACTTTCATACTATGCTAAACTAAGCTAACCAGCCTCACATACACTGGTTATTAAATTGATATCTGACTTCTCTTACAAAGAAAGACAATAATCAGATCTCCAGCAGTGTTCAGGCCTAATGACTGCAGAGTCTCTACTAGTCTCTGACCGGTAGTAGAAGCGTCTCTGTTTTTGGAGCCGTCAAAGCAGTGGAGCAAAGTGTTCAGTGCTTTGTTCCAAACCCTGGTTCTGCTTCCCTGAACAAAATAACTCAGGAGCCAGGGGCTCACACAGCTCATAATCAGTGTGAGATTTTATAAACTCACTATATGCCTCCAATCTGTAATATCCTGCTCCAAGGAAGCAGAGAGGGAGGGAAACATTAAAGCAGCCCCCTGAGGTTTCTTATAAGGCACAGAGACTGTGGATATTATTGCATTGTGTGGTGTTTTCTCATAAAACCATTTAAATATTTTCTAAAAGAAGTTGCAGTGCTTCCCTTTCACATTCCCATTCGGATACATATTAAACGTCTTTTCACTGTTTGTTTGCTGCCGTTTTATTTTGGTCAGACCATTTTATCAGGATATTGGCAATTACAGCATCAGTGGGCCCTACCTTACCATTAAAAGACTAAAGCATTTTGTGGTAGAGAGCAATTTCCTGCTTGCTGTGTTTTTATTCTGTATAAAACCAAACATTCGGTACTTGTTATTTTCAGTGGGGTGTACTGTGACGTTTGAAATGGATCCAGAGGATAAAATTCTGCCTAGCACCGAGAATGTTTTGAGGAAAACACAGTACTTCCATTACACCTGTGCGTTTCACATTTCACACAGCAAGTAACAGCGCTCCTCCCCCCCCCCCCCCTCTCATCCCTCCTCTTCCCCGCTATCCGTCATGTTAACGATCCTCCCATTCGGGGTTCCTGATATCCCAGCTCTCTCTCAGAGGATCCTGCTTGGCAGAAATAGAGTTTAGAGCAGCAGAGCTGTTTCCTCATTGATTTTGGATCTGACCTTCCTGTAACCTCACGTAAAACAATCGCTTGTGTGCCCAAAGTCCCCCACCCTCCCCACCGGCCCACTGCTGAGACAGTTAAACATAGAAACAAGCAAAGAAAAAGCAACTTTATCACACTTCCCTCCTGACGGCAGTGAAAACATGAGGCAGACAATAGGGTCACACAACCTGAGAAAACGAACGGCCGCTCCATCCCAGAGATGGTTGATCCCTGTGAGGTATTAGTCAAGAGAGGCAGGAATTTGTATGGCAAGTTGAATAGTTGAGGTTGTCTTCATTACATGCAGTCGTATATTCTCAGAGGAAAGAGATAAATTACACCGAGGGTAAAGAGGTGAGCCAATACTATCCAGCTGTGAATTGGCCTGAAAAGCATGACTGTGCCAAACCAGAGATGACAGACAACCTGAGGGTCATTACTGTGTGATTAAATACTGTATGTGCTAGAAGTCAAATCTGGGGAGGGGGACAGGGGGAGTATAATTGTAGTTTAGCTGTGATGCAGCTGTACAGATCTCAGTGTGACCAGTGATCGCTTTGCTCCATCTCCAACCCTAAAACTTCAAAAGTCCTTTCCTTGATGAAAAACCCCACAATAAATGAAGGTGTTTCCATGTGCAGCGTGCACTCACACACTCTTGACACACATCTGTTTCTACGTTGTCTTGTTATCACAGTCCTTGACCACGGCAGGGAGCTCGCTCGGTAATAGAGATCACGGTGATGGATGAGCTGGAGTTTGGAGAGACCTCTGGAAAGAACTTTTGGATCCTGCATGTGAAGCCTGACAGGAGTCCAGAAAGTCCCGGGGAGAAGCTGGGAAGGTGAAAACCTCAGACTGAAAGGTTATAATCAAAAGTGAACTAACTGCTCATTTTCTCACTCTTCAGGGATTAAACGCTGTATCTGCGATTCATGACCTATACTGTGCATGAGACGGAGAGAAACTGCAGGACAGATGTAAGGAAAACATTTAACTCGTACACACACAAACACTTTGGGTGCTTCTCAGTCGGAAGTGCCGAGACCTCTGTGTAACAGAAAGGTTCTTTTCAGGACATGCTCCTAAACCTAACTTTACTATCCTGTTACTGAGGTGAGACATTTTTCCTCCCAAGACTTCTTTTCTCTGCTCTGTGTACACTCGTAGGTGAGGCCATGTGGGATTTTGTGTGAGACATTCCTCTGCTCAGACCCATTACTGTGGCCGCTTGTGACTGAGGCAGCTGTTCAGACTCTGTCGGTCAAACAATAGAAAAGATCTGCTTCTTGTTACCGACAGAGATTTCTCATTATAATATTTCCTTTTGTCATTCCTTCACCTACATGGCGAGCTATCGTGACATTGTGGGAACATGTGTTCTGCTCCCTGGCTCTGCACGCATCCAGGATTGTTGTAAAACCTATTAATGATTCAAATCAATATAAATGCTTAAAATGAACACCTCACTGTCACAATTTCAACAACAATAAAATCCATAGAATAAGTATCTATCCATGTTGTACTGGATTACATTATATCATTCGTGTGTTCATTTTATTGTGTCCATCTCCCCTAGATAGCGGAGTCCACAGAGAAGTTAATTTGTAGTAGGTCCATAGAAAGATTTGAAATGGCTACATCCCATAGCTGAGACCCACAGTCGGTGCTTCTCTTCACCCCAGTGTAATTCCTCTTTTTGTACGGTGCCTCGCTAACACTGTCAAAGGTCTGTAATGAGAAGTAATGCTGTTCTCACTGCTTGTTAATTGCTTTTCTTTATCAAAAATGAAAAGACGGGAAATTGCTCACTCCGCACATTTCAGATATCATCTCTTCCTCGTTGCCTTTTATTCCCCCATCTGCACAGGCGCTACATTGTCATCCTGAAATGTAAGGATTCCCGAACTGCTTCCCGAGTGAGCAGCCGTCAGTGAGAATGAATAATGTGGTGAACCCCTAACAACTGCACATGACCAGGCCCTGTCGCGGAGTCGGGGAGCTGGGAGGTGAGGGTTAGGAGTGGGCCTAACAAGGATTCCAGCACTTTATCAAGTGCTCTGCAGTAATCAGTGCGGAGGGAGGGGTTGGACCTCGACACTGAGATGTCCTTACCCAGGGCACGCTGAATGTTAAAGTGTGTCTTCAGCCTTACATAACAGCAGCTCCGGGGTCAATGGCATCATTGATGTTTATAACTGTCATAACCGAGTCCAATCTTAGACAGGCGGTGTCATTAGTGGCAGTAGATCCATCAACATCTTTATAGAGATTTCATCTTCTCTGATAGAGAGAGAAAAAAATCCAAAACAATTCAGATGCAATTCCAGTTTGGTTTTAAACCTTTGTTTCCTGTCAGTACGTTGACGTGCTATTTGTATCAGTGTTGTTATTAATACATTTATTACAGCTTATTACCTGACCATCTTTAAGTTCGAATTTAAAGCAACTTTTTCACCTGAAATAGCAGATTCATAATGAGTCCTTGATCTACGTAACTTTGGTGAGCGAATATAATTTCCTCGTAAATGACTCATAGACTCAGTTTAAATTGCCAGTAATACTAACTGAACTGTAGTCAATAAAAAACAGTGTTTATCTCCAATATATTTGTGATAGTGGGAGCTCTTCTTTTGTTTCTTTCTCTACGGGAAAGTGACTGAAATGATCGGACATAGAGCCAAAAAGAATTAATCACCACGTGTGGCTGCAGAGGGCACTGTTGCTCAGTAAAAGTTAAATTGTGTTAAGTACAAATGAGCTAAATGTTGGATTGCTAACAGCCACTGAGTTGTGATTAAACCAGTACTCAAGTGACATTTAGAGGCAGGAATTCACCTGGGGAAGAGCAAAGTAAAGTTGGCTTGTGCTTGCAGGTGGAATTGTTCAAGCTCAAATCAAACTTTCACAAACCATGTAGTTTCTTGTAACTTATGAGTTAAAGTCTGAGCTGCAAATAGTCCACAAGTAGACTTCACACTCAGACGTTATACATTGTAAGTTAGCTTACAGCTAATGTCTATGCAATTGGTAGGGCCAGAAAGGAAATCAGTTGTTTTTGTGCAATTTACCATTTTCAAAATCTCAGTTTGGCCTGTTAGTTTGCTAATTACTATTTGGTCACAACATTTCAAAAAAATGAAAACATGAATTATTCTGAATTAATTCATGAGAATTGATTCAACAGTTGGTGAGACATTTCATAAAATAAAATAAAAGCTGTCACTCTCATTGTGTTAGTCCAAAGATCACCGAAGGATTCATTCTCTGGGTACCACGGATATCTGCACAACATTTCATGGGAATCCATCAAACAGCTGCTGAGATGTTTGTGTTGGACCAACAGACCAGCACTGCCATCAGTGGAGCCACGCTACCAGCCAAACAGGATTAGATTTGATGTAAGCAAAATAATACAATCAGTCAATCTTGGTAGCATTTTATTGGGTCTTGATATCGCAAGTGTCCAAGTTAATTTCTGGCTTCATTTACTTTTTATCTTATCTGTCCTGGGACTTGGAACCATGTTTAAGGCGTTTCAGGCCAGATGCTGATAAATACACTATCACAGGTAACGATAACAGGGAAGCCAACCTGCTGCTTAGGCAACTGAACTGTTTCATTGGTTGAGAGTAGTGTAGTTTAAATCCCTGATTAAAGGAATACACTGTTGTATTTATCATTGCACTGTGCTGTAACATGTGCTTTTATAGAAGCCACTCGCACATTTCATACACACACATTATCCTACAAGAGTCATTACCACAGACGGCAAAGTTTACCAGGCTCTATTTAGAAAAGTGTATTCCGTAAAATTTTTAGCAGTCAAGCAAATAAACCTCAATTTGCTCATCTGAACAGGACCTCCCTGTCTGATGAATGGACCCGTGCAGAAAGTGCCAGCTCTGGAAAGGAGCTCTTTTAAGGAACAGCTGAACTCATAATCAACGGCTAATGGAAGAGGATTGTACGACAGATTAAAGATGATTCTGTAATGAGACTCACATCCGTAGGTCGAGACCCCGGAGCTCTGCTTCACATCACAGCAGATTCCTTTTCTCCACCCGAATTGCAATTAATCTACAGAATAACTGCAAGAGAAATAAAAGTTAACAAAACCGCTCTGTTAAACGCTACATTTAAGTATAGAAGCTCAGAATTTCTCATCCTTTCCCATCTACTTTAAATCTGTTCAATCTACTGAATAAATCCCTCATCTTGCTCCCTTTGCTGTCTCACCACATTGTTTTCCCCCACCCACTTGCTTCCTACCACCCATTCTTTTTCCACCCCTCCCTCACCCAAATCTGTTTTTTCCTCTCTCCTTGGTTGCTACCCCCCTCTCTCTGCCCAGTCGTCTTTTCCATCCTCTGCCTCTCTCCCAGACCTTTCCCACTGCAGCCATATCACCTAACGCTAATGAAGGTTTTAATCATTTATATGGAGGAAGAGAGGGAACAGATACGTCTCTGTAGAAAGACAGACACATGCCACAAACTCATTCTCACTCCAAACACTCAGAGTCATCCCATCATCCCATTCACCGTATTTTTATTTCATCATCTAGGGGCAAAATTCCCAGTAACTTTTATGTTTAACTGCCAAATACAAGCCTTAGCTAATTTCTTCCCTGGATCAACGCTCTTTCTCCTCAGCTTGGACAATGTAGCTTGACAAATAAGCCGAGCTGAGGGCACAATGGTAGATAACAGTTTAATGAACAGATGTCTGAGCACAAGCGAAGCCCCACGCTGCCCAATTTGGCTCTAGCTGTGCCTGGTTTGCAGTATTTACACAGGATAATATGTGTGTAAGACTTTGGCCCATGGAGAGCATCCAGGACTGTGCGCTGTATAGGGCCAGAGCCAGAGCGGGTCTAGTGGGCCCCAGGCTCTAGTAAAATTAAAAGTAGTTGGAATTTGCAGAGTGAAAGAGCTGAATCTATGTAGCAGCTCAGCTGGGACCAAGCTGGCGGGGAGAACACCTGTCTCCAGACTGGACTGGTCCACCATCTCTGAGCCGACATCGTAAACACGATTTTCAGCGAACACTTGTGTGTGTGCATGCTCACTTCAACAGAAATAGATAAGCAAGAAAAAAAATAACATCTGCTCAAGGCCATAAAATCTCTTGTTCCCTAGTTTTGGCTCATTTTGGAGTGTAGGATTTAGTCAAATATTTTTCTGTGTGAATGATGTTTAATTTCAGTGAACTTTCAGCAGTGGTGGAGGACAAATAAGTATATTAACATAAGCACTGTATCAAAAGAAAATTTTGAAGTTGTTGTACTTGTTTCATTATATGCATATTGTTATACTTTATTATGCTGCAAAGTTTCGGTACTAGACCACAGTTCAGCCAGCCAATCACATTCCTAAAAAATGTTTGCCTGATAAAGGTCTAGTACCAAAATGTACGAGTTGGACAGTGTGCAGGAGCTCTTTTCTCAGTTTTTGATCTACCTGTCCCTCTCCTATGCACCAAGTTGTGTTCCACCAAGTGGAGGTGTGAAGCATTCTTTAGACTATATGTATATTATCATCCATGCAGAGACAGTCAGGCCTCATAGTTCCAGCTGCAGCTGTGGTATGCAATGCAGTCCCTTCTCTCACTCGAGAGCTTACCTTTCACTCAGTGTGCACATTGTCTGTTGCACGTGTGAGTGAGCTTTGTGTGCATCCCCGTAAATCGCCATAGATTGAATGAATTGTGTTGAAAAGAGATCCTTGTATTGCTCAACAATAGGTGGGGACTAAAGCAGAACTAAAAGAAGAGTAAATATTGGACATTTCCCTAAAATATGACTTATAATTACTGGCTAATGCTAAGGTGGTCAAATAATATGTCAGTGATAGGTTTATTACTTTTTGCAACAAGATCTAAGGATGTGAATATTTCTTCCACAACTCTGTTATTTTAAAATACAGAATAAATTATCAAAATCGGTACATTGATAATCCTGGAAGCTGAGTAGACATCTTTATTGACGACAGCAGCGTTGACACAATTTCTACTGACGTTGGGAGTGTTTCTGCCTCGCAGCAATAATTATTGATTCCTATATTATTGTTTTTACTACTTGGGGGCACAACAATAGTTATTAACTTCCCACAAATAATGACGCCACACTGCAGAATGGCCCACATGGCAACCTCAGTAATGATTTAAAGTTGTATCCAGGGCAGCAAATATTTAAGGCTCGGTTTATGTCTGTTTTTTTCGTGTGGGGGAGGTTGTGTTTATTATGTCACATTCTTTCACACGAAGAGAAAATGCGGGAGTTTGGGAGTCCTCGCGTCCATTCAGTGGGGCATTACCATGTTCTTTGATGGACTTCATTGGGCCCAAAGGAGAAGGACGTAACCCTGTTTATTTAAATGCACAGCTTTGTGGGCCCTTAAATGCTGCTCTGTCTTCATTCCTCAGTCACCGTGCCTCCATTCACAGCAAAAAAACAAAAACCTTTGACCCCTTTTGTCTGCTTCAGTTGCTGCTCCATTTTATTGCAATCTTTGTGCTTCATAGATTTCTCAATTTAACAATTTCCAGTAAAATGAGGTGGTTTCTCTTTAGACCTGCCTTTGGCTTTCCTGGCTTGGTCTCTGGTGGGAAGCTGCAGCGAAAGACCTCTTTCTGCTGTGATGTTCCGATGGGAATGCTTGCCCGAGTGACACTGGCATAATAGATTTCAGTCTCTCTGCTTTCTCCCCTCAGCTTGTTACAATTAAAACCGTAAGCAAAGACACAAAATAGATTCCCAGCCAAGCAGTCACTGGGTCTGGCCAGTTGTTCTTACTGCAGATAATGGCAGGATTAACTAATTTATAGTTGGCTATTATTTAAGCTAATATTGAGCCCTTGCTCAATACAGTGCCGACTTGGCAGGTCAATCTCCCATTACCCTGGAAGATTATAATATTTCATCTCACAAAAGAGGTTTTACGTCTTAATTCAGCCCACCACTTACTCCTTTTTTGTTGATTTTGAGCCCTGAGTCAAATCAGTGCAGGGTGATTCATGGGTCACCTCTTACAGCAATGACAGTATGAGTGCAAAACTTTAAAAAGAGGGTTTAATTTAAAGTTTTAATGCAGTAATTTTTGAACATTCACTTTAAAGCCTCTTTAATCGTGTGAACCCTGATGGCCCCATTCAGGTGAAACGAACCGCTGCTACTTTGAGTTGTTGTTAATGCTGTGCAGTTAATGCGTTTGTGTTTTGCTTTGGACGCTTTATGTATTTGGGCTGAGCCAGCTCTGTTAGTGTCGGTTTATGAGCAGCTTTACGAGCTAGTCGCAGGTCTGCTCACAGAGAGTGATGGAGAGGCCTTGAACAGTGCTATTGACTGGGCTAACTGCAGTTCGTCCACGGCGAGCTAAAATCAACACCAGTATTATACGCTTTAGTGAAAGACCTGCCAGTAAAACACTTCTCTGAGAAACACTGTTGTGGGCGGTCCCTTTGCGACTTCTTACTTCCTTCTTTCCACCCCGGCATAACTGTCCGCTAAACCTACAATCTCAGTTGCACAGAATACACCTCAAGAATAAGCAAACAATTAAAATAGGGCCATCTGGTAAACCATCGTCCTTGTGGCAGGCACCAATTTTGAGTTTGGAAGAAAATACAGCCTCCTGACAATGCCTTCAATTTTGACCCACCACAGAGAGGGCGTAAAAAAAGACGTGGCAGAGACAGACAGAGGGAAATGTGGTAATATGAGGTGTTTTATGATACCACCAGGGATAGCCTGATAATCGTGAAATATTGTAGCAGTGCTGAGGCCAGAAATTCAGCCTTCAAGATCCGGGGCAGTCTTTCTTTTAAAAGGACCATAAATTACTTTGACAGGTGGGTTCTAAACGGCAGGCCACACAAGACAAGGACCAACCTGAGGGTTGCGGCTTTTTAACGTTCAGCAGTGGAGCACGTCTAACTTACCATTGTGGCGCACAAGTCTGCTAGTACGCTTCACACGGTGAGTTTGTGACGGAAGTACACAAGAGTGTTTTAACCCAAGCACATTTGAGTAAAAAAAATGAGTCAATGTCCGTGAAATGAGTCGGTTTTAGTTTTTTTACACAAAAATAAACATTTGATGTCTCAAGAGATGTGTGACCTTCGCACATGGTGTGTGTGTGTGTGTTTGTGTGAGTGTGTGTCTGAGAAGGGGACAGCTTTAGTAAAGCAGGGGCTCATAAAACGAGCAGGATTTATATGGAGTGAACAGTATGTCCAAGAACCACTTGTGAGTTATGTGTCTAACAGAGACTTGTCCTCAGACACAGAGCAGGGAGGGGCACCAGTGAAATCCAATAATCTGCTCTGTGTTCAGTTAGTTCAGGTCCCAGTCAGAGGCCCGGAGTCATAGCTCTTCCCAACCTGATAAATAAGAATCATCATCAAAGCTCGTACTCACACTAGAAACATACAAATATATTATTCAGCTGAAAAAGTTGATTTGTATCTCACATTCTCACATTTGACCTTCATGAAATATTCGCAAGATCATATTATTTGAAGGGTCAATCTGAATTTTATTAGAATTTAATTAAACTAGTGTATGGTTCTAAACCAAAGCCATCAGTGCTACTCATTTCCTTCTACTGAAACTGAAGTTTATCATGAAACAACATACATAAAACAATTGTTAGTTTTGAATTGGAGATGATTGTGAGACTGTCTCATTAAAAAAAAGGCCTTGCTATTATACCTCAGGTATGAATGTAATACCTGGAATTATCTTTTATAGAACCAAACAGATAAAGAAAATGATTAACTTATATAATGACCACTAACAAAAAAATAATTATCCATAACAGGTTATAAATGTTCTGTTCAACTATGGGAGGAGTTTCTCCACAGTCCATCACATAAATCCTGTTTGGATATGTATAATCTCCCACTATGACAACAATCCTTTCTCACGGCAGATGCTGAACTGCAAACAGTTCTATTTACACAGCTTAGCACATTCTTCAAGAAGAAACCTATATGTTGCCTTAAATCAAATTACTTCAATTATAGCTACTCCTTCTCTCATTGAAATATTGAATGTCCTGCATGAATATATATAATGTTTGTGTTACTAGGGTCGGTTTGTTTATTTTCTCAGTAGGATTACACAGAAACTAATTAACTGATTCCCACTATATATTTGGTGGAGGGTAGTTAATCAATTAAACTTTGGTCAGATGCATGATTATGTTTCATGATTCATAAATCTGCCCACTTTTCTTTTTTAACATTATGATCATTCATAAGCATTATTAGTGTTAATATCTACTATAGGAATCAAACAAACATGTGTCGGATTGTTTGGCCGAGGCAGAGGTTCAAGCGTTCTATACTGGGTGCCAGTGGGTTCACCGGAGTATTAAGGACGCGGTGTGAAACACAGCCATGCTACAGCAACATGTTACTCAGGCCATGCAGCTGTCAGAGTCCACTGAACTTTGACTTGAGCTTCAGGATCAACACACCTCATCCGAGAGGAACTGATGAACTTTGTTAAATATGAACGCCAACACAATTTATATGTAAACAGTTTTGAAAGTCAACCTTTCTAAAATGGGAATACTAATGTGATGCTGCATTTTGATTCAGACGGTTAAGAGAAAGCATTGTTTAAAAGTTTAAATGTTAATCTGCAACAATATGGTCTCTGGGGAGAGACCAGAGGCTGAAGGATCAATTCATTCAAGTGGCAGACTGAGCTCAGACATTAGTCTTCATGTGATATCTATGTAGAATTCAAACAAGAAAGTAGTCTGTAAGTTTAGAGTGAAATAACACCAGAATCCAGAAGGTCATTGGAAGATGTGTAGAAACCAGAGGATCTGTAACCTTTGTAGTGACAACCATCTGGGAGATCACACTGTTTGAATGTAAGAATGTCATTTCTGTCTTTTGCTAAAGTATACAATTAAAAAATATATATGCTGTATACCATTATTTAGTTTGTGTATGTTCTGTTTGTGCTCCATACCATGTGATCATGGTTTTAAGTCACATTAATAAATTAACTTAAGGATTTATTAAACCAATGCATGAGCTTTAGCGACCATACACATACTAAATGCAATCAGATATAATAAATTCGCCATGTACTTCCTCTTCCACAGTGGAACAACCACAAACATGACTACAATAACAGGAATCACAATGGAAACAGTGTGAAGTATCTGGTGGAGCAGCCACAGGCCGGACTTAGACAGAAAGATAGGTGTGTGGTGAGCAGAGGTCATGACAGTGAGGTGGAGCAGGTCACAGGGAGGTCAGTGGGACTAGCTTGGTGGTCTGCAGATGCAGAGTGACAGTTAAGGCCGGGGATCTCCGAGGCTGGGCCACAGTTGAGGGGTTATCACAGTCACCATCACACACTTCCCAGGTTCTGGTGACATGTTATGGCTATCGCTGACAGCCGCTTAAAGGCAACTTACGTCAAATAAGGATCTGCGACCATGCATGTAAAAGCCCTTCACTGAAACACATGAGGCAAATTAAATCTCTGCTTTTTCATTTTCCGCCTGAGAGGCTCTGTGTTATTTTCGTATGCATTAGCAAAGGATCACCAAAAATGATCACTATCCGATCAAGAATTATGTGATGATCTGGTTTGATTGGCTCAATGAATGCTAAATGGTTTTGCTTTGCGGGTTGATCCGTTTCGAATTTAAAATCAGGGGTACACATGTGCAAATACACACACACACACACACACACACACGCGGCTGAAGCAGATCCAGGAGGTTTGTCCCAACTTTTTGAAATCCCTGCGATTTCCTTTTAGAGTTGTTCCCTGAGTAAGAATGAGTCATTGGCCTCACAATGGGCCACAGTGACAGCCTGTCCTCCGTGGAGCTGTGATAGCGGGAGAATGCCACTCTGGGAGGGTTTTAGTCGCTTTATATTCTCTCCACGCCAAGGTCCTAACCCCCTGTGTCAGCCCCCTCACCCCTCACCTCCTGTCTCCTCTAATGTGGCTTTATTGACTGTGACACACTGAGCATGGAGACGATGACCAAACAATTAAAAGTTACCCCAAAGGAAGAGCCATTAGACTCACAAACCATTCCACAGGCTTTGTGGGCCTGGGCATGTGTGTGTGTGTGTGTGCGTGTGTGCACAAGTATACGTGCATGTTCCAAAGTGTGACAATACACAAGCAATGGTGGACAAGTGAGGCGGGGGAAATTCCTCTCACCACACCATCCCCCATCGCCTCATGAATATGAAACAGCTCTTGGCTTCCTAATCGGCACCAAAGCCACCAGAGACACCGGACACTGCAAAAAACAATCTCTCATTTTGGTGACGTTATCAGGAGATCAAGAGGATCAAATGGTCCCGATGCTGATATAAGTAACTGAACGCTTCAAACCCAGCGTTTCACAGTGCTCCATCCTAAGATTACTCTGCGACACATTCTATTGCACGTCTAAGCCTCCACAAACTGGGTTATCAGTGAAATCAAGCTCAACAAAGCTCGAGCAAACATCTCAGAGATCAACTGGATTATGATGAATTTCAGTCTGGGGTGTATTCAGCTGCCTCGTAAAGCTCGCTCTCCGCAGAGATAGATCTCTAATGAAGTGGGGGGGGGGGGGGGGGGAGACAATGACAAGTGGCTAATGCTCTTAAAGAGAGCCACACACATGCATACATGGGCCACATGCAGGAGTGTGTTACTGCAGCGTTCCAGACAACTTCCAGGGCCGCGGTCTCGTCTTTGTGTCACTCCGAGCTCTGGTTCTGTTCCGTCTACAGCATGTAAATTTGAAGCGAAACCCCATAATGAGGCTGCTAATGGTCTGCATGACCTTTGACCTGGTGTCTCTGTCAGGGTCCTCGCAGGGCCACAGGCCAGCCCCATAATCGCTTCCATGAACTACTCACAGGCCTTTCAAATGTGACTTTTAGCCCCGTCGGAGAGTTAAATGTTAATTTTGTGAAATGCAGCTAATGCCCGCCTGTCACTTGTCATCAGGTTTGATTATGTTCGTGAGCGGTTGTTTGTCCTGCTTTATTAGTTTACGCCGTGATGAAATGATCTGTGTTTCATTACGACCTCCTGGAAATAATCCTGTTGACAATTTAGACACAGGTCTTACACCCACGCACAGGCACATGCACATGCAGTGGAAAGAGTGTCTGAATGAATGAAAATGAAAGAGAGGATAGGGTAATATTAAACATTTACTAGATGATTTTACCCGAGCCTTTTCTAATATATCCTGTGGCTGGCTTTAAGAAAACTCCAGTAAAAATGCATCTGGTATGAAGATGTTTAAATATCTTACCTATTAAAGGCTGTTGTATTTCCTTCATCAGAGGCCATCTGTGCTATAAACATTTAAACCAACATCTTTGTACCCCATATTTACTCCCCGTAAATTTAATCTGTGTTAAACTTTTGCCAGATCCCCCCCCACACTGAGACAATTTCATTAGTGTTAGAGATGACATCAGGCAAAAACAACTGGGTCTTTTATCTGAGTTAGGAACAGTATCAATTGGATTTGCTGCCTTTAAAGAAAATTGGAAGAACATGAGCCTGAGCCGGAGTTGAGCTTTGAGCGGCATGGGCATGGTAACAGGTATGAAGAATTCTGTTTCCTGTGTGCGTGTTTTAGTTCACAGAGGAAATCATTAACTTATGAAAACATTCTGCTCTCCGGTGAGACTTCTTCGTCTGAACATTCACAGGTGAGCCGCGACCCTAAAGTCTGAGCTCAGCAAGAGAAAAGCTTTATTTATATTTTAATTGAGCATCAAAGTTGTGAACGAGAAAATGATTTTCCAAATATTTGACAGGAAGTGTTCGAAGTCATTTCAAATTAAATAAAAAAAGTATGTTTAGTATGTTGCTTGTGTCTGTGTCATCACTATACAATCTTAAACTTATTTTCTCATAAGATTAAATCAAGACATTATCACCTTCCTCAGCTCCAGTTCTACAGATGGTTGAAGATCATTATTTGGGTTTCACAGCGTGCAACTGCTCAAACCGTATTATTTTATCTGCAGTGAAGTCACAGCAAGCTGAAGTTTCATACTTGAAGAAAGATGGGGGTAAAAAGAATGAAACAAGGAAATGTGGTTCTAACTTACTACAAAATACAATCTGCCCTGCGTCTGCTAATGTTTAACAACTGCATATCTACCCTGAGGTGATAATATGTCAGTGTTTACAACTTATTTCTGCTGCCTCCAAATGGCAAAAAATCAGTGAATGCAGATTTAAATTAAATTTGTAATATTGTACGATTGTTGCAGCAATGGTGAAATTTATGCTGAGGCTAGAAAATGAAGGTCGTCAGAGGGGACGAGCCATCAGAAATACTGTAATTAAGAAATGAGTCAATATTAAGATATGTTTTACTGTTGGAGGACGAAAAGAACTAAGAAGCAAACTTACAGAAATGGTCTTTGAAACATTCCCACTGGTAACAAGTTGCTATGAATGACCTGCTAACAAACAAATACCTCTGTTGTCAAGCAGAAATGTAGCTTGAATTTCTAACACTCTAATATTCACTGTTCTTTTACCTTGTTTTCACAGCTACTCAGGAAATAATGGCCTTTACCTGGGTATTCATTTGTCTTTTTTGCGGTGCCAGATAAAACGTGTTTGCATATTTTAAGTGCTGCTGTTTGCTTGTGTTTTCTCTGAAGTTAGTTAATGGGAGAATTCATTTGATCACTTGCTTTACCTGTATTCTTCAGTTCTACTAGATACCACACATTTAACAAGGACACATTTTTCGTCCCCTAGAAAATATATTTTTTGTCCTGGTGCTATATTTATTCTAAAGGAGGCCCTTTTCAAGTTTAAAACATTCATACAACCCCACTGATCAGAATATTACGTCCTTATATACGTATTTGAAGCTTGTTACCTTTAATGCATGAGCAAATTCAAATGTTCACTGCAGTACAAAAACCTCACGCAGAGTTACCCACTACCACCATCTACTGGAGAGCATTGAGGTGTTTTCTACCACAGTCTCATAACCACCTGCATTGACTGTTTTGAAGCAGGGTGACCTTCTTGGGTTTCCTGTGCTGGAACCATAAACCACACTGAACAATAAAGAGAAAGCCTTAACGAAATTGATGACATTTAGTTGTGGTGAAAACATCTCCCAATTACATTCTTAACACGCTGCTCAAGAGGATTGTTACTCCGTCGTCCAAATATGATCTCAGAACACATTCGTGTGAGCGGATTGAGCCAAAAGGCAAAAACAGACGGAGAATAAAAGAGCAAATGTGAGCCAAACAAACACAGGAGCTGCTCACTATGACGAGGTCCGGCCTCTTTGGTACTTCTCCTATTGCCGATGTCAAGAAAATCAAGAATTTTAAAAAGCAATTCCTCAGTTTGGAGCTGCAATAAGGGGCTAGATGTGTTTTAAAGCAAGAGTTGGCTGCAGCTATGTTTACAGCAAATTGTGATCCAGACTGTCTATCCTCTGTAGTGGGCTTAAAGTGATGTGTGTTGCGTAGGATATGTTTTTGTGATGCATTTTGTACGAGCTTTGAAAACTGTACAGGCCACAGAATAAGACAACAAGTTGATAGTGTTCAGAGGGCTAATGTCTTTTGAGACAGTGCCCCCAACTGGATCAACTCGGAGAAATCATCCAAGTCCTTCAAGACTTTCACAGGACACACAAACCCACGGAGCAGTTTGTTTGCAGCCACGTCACATGTGTGTGAACAGTGTGTAACGTCACACAGAATTTACCACGAGAGCGTTATAACAGGTGCACATCTGTGGATGGTAGATGTCAATGATGCCCTGAATATGAACAGCTATTAGATAATGACTGTCTTTACTATCATAATAAATCCAGTGTTTTTGGGGAAGTTGCTGTTCACACCCCCCCCCCCCCCCCCCCCGGTTATAGAAAAGATTAATACTGCTCATAGCATAATTTGGAACAGCTGCTCGGCGCTAAAAAGGCTGAGGATCCCATCATAACATTCCTCAGACGGACAGCGTGTCATTCCATAATCAGATGACCCCACGCACATCCACTGGGATTTGGAGAGATATTTTTTCCTCACACCCAAGGACTTACATAACCCCGGAAGAATCTGCCTGAAAGGGATTTGTGAGGAGACAAATGGGCCACATCAGATCTTATGTGAAGTCTGTGTGGACGAGCCAGACAAACACCAGAGACACCTTCAGACAGGAAGCAACATCCTGCTCTCCAGAGCTCCAAGAGACCGTCTGCACCTGCTCCCAGTAGTTGTTTGTAATACTGACTGTGTGCTGGACGTTGTGTGAAGAGCTTTTTTATAAACAGTCTGTGGTGCAGAGCGAAAATTTTGTGATCATCCTACCAGGTTCATCTGCAGTGAAGATTTTATTTATTTATGTTTTTCTTGAATTGAAATAGATTCAGCTTTGGTCACATGTGTGGTTTATATATACGTTTGAATGATTTACTAAACTCCTGTTATCTTTTCATACATTGCATGTCATCTAATTCAGAGGTCTGTTAAGCAACTGAGCCAAGTTCACAACTTTTCAACATAAAATTTCTCTCGAATTCAGCTCCATAAAAAGCATTGCAGCAACAACAAAACAAACAGCTTTTACTTTAAAGAAAAATTGCCAAACAGGAAGTGATTCTAAGTTGTTCCAATGATGGCGATCAGCACGCGGTACACCACTGAATGTCTGTGTCAGTCTGATATGGAAAAATATAAATATTCAGATGATCAAGTGGGATCAGTGGGAGATATACTACTTCACTGGTCTCATTTAAAATGATGGGGACATTTTACCAACTTTATTTTTCTATCCTCTACCTTGAGAACAGACCAACCCTTTTGGTGACAATATTTCGTGGTCATGTGCTGGACTATTTCTTATGTGGGCACATTTACGTCCTACATTCTCCAATGGTTTAACCCCATGATAACAACAAGATTAAGAGCTTTAGAGATGCTGTATGGCAGATTTAGTTTTTCCAATCTTTGGACACACCCAGGCTAACAGTTTCCCTCTGTTTACATTCCTTATGCTAAGGTAAGCTAACCCCCCTTTAGCTGTGGCTTTGTATTTGATGGGCAGATAAAAGAGTGGTTTCAATCTTCGCGTTTGACTGTCAACAGGAAAGCTAATGAGCATGTTTTGAAAAATATCTGACTGAAATATTTGGCTCTCAAAGAACTGGCCTCACCCTAACCTCCTCAGTCTGGGGAGAGCATGACATGTTGTTCAGCTTTGGACCTTCTGCAGGGACAACAGCCAATCAGCAGCCAGCGCACCTTCTTTTTATCAACGCTATGGGTCCTTGTTGACAGTGGTGGTGCCGGCACCGGGCCGCCAAGCCCTCAGCCCCTGTCATCCCAGCATACACAGAGGAGAGTGGTGAAATCACTAGCACATGGGCTCTAACACACACTCATCTTGTGTTTGGGGAAAAAATAGCATGCTCAGCGCCACACTCTTGACCCCTGACGCACACACTATTCTTTTAAAATAATACAAATAAATCAATCTGGGAAACATGAGATGAGTCCAGATATATTTAAATATTTGGAGGATAAATTAGAAGCCTGCTATGTAGATTATGAAAACAGTTTGCGGTCAGATCTGCTGTGCAAATTCTGAATGTGGCTGCAAATGTTAATGGCAGCAAGATTCCAACCCAATGTCTGAGTGTGTGTTTGAGAACATGGTGTTCAAGTGTGAGAGCATGTGTGAATGCTTACATGTCCCACAGAGAGCTCTTTGTGCCTTATCCTGGATTTCTGGAGGCACCAGCAGTCAGCAGGCAACTTGATGTCAACAGCTTTGTGACAATATTTATATAATGTTTGCATAAAATTATAAACATACAGGTGTATTTACCTGTACGAACGGCGGCTAACTGCTCGTTTCCATGTTGTCTTAGAGACCAGGCTGTGTGGAGGTGGTGCCGGACACATCAGCGCAGTGATTTGTATGTATTTGCTCAAGCTTCGGGTTTCAGGTTGAACTGAGTGCGTGTCACTTTCATTAACACGTCGGGGCTGCCAGCCATGTGACTGCAAGGTCATCTAGAGTTACACACTCACACTTTGTGATTACCAACAGGCTTTAATTTTACGGGCAAAAACGCGTAAAGCTGTACACATGATATTTCACTGGGGAACAGTTTGACAGTTTCCAAACTGTGTCTCTAAATCATGTTGGAGGTTACAGTTATTTTATAGTCTGTCCTTTTCCTTTGACCTCTGTGCATTAAAAAGTCTGGTTAATCATTTCTAAATACAGGGTATGCAATAAGTAAATCTTGTTTTTTTATGTGTTTATTTTGCAAGTTAAGTTAAAAAACAACTTTGCATCTGTGCTGGTCCTCTCCTCAGTGGCGTCAAAGTGGCTATTAGCCAGGTTGCAAGAGATTTATGATTTCTTCACAGCTACGTATATTAAACCACTGTCGCCTGCCAATTTGCAGGGGTGTTGCAGGTGTCAGTGGGCGTGAGAGGTGAGCTCAAGCTGGTGAGTGGCCCCATTATGAACCCAAAATGTTCCGAAAAGTAAAAGGATAAATAAATCCTGAAAACGAGCCTCTGGCCGTGATTAAAATACAGCGATTGAGGTGTACAAATTAATCATTCAACATATCGAAGTGTACATGTTAAAATATCCACTAATTACTGTAGCAATACCACACTGACACATCAACAGATACATGCAGGGTTAATACAATTACTATATTGACCAGCTAGCATTCCTGATCTATCAAAATCTGAATGTGGTATATGTTGACAACCAAAGCTTGTCAGAAACATAATTCTGGTTTCGTGTGTTTTTTTCATTTCATTTGAAGGCTAATAAAAAAACTGCCGATCTTACAAAGACAGAAAGAGCACCGCAGTGACAACACATAACTATGAAATATGGAGGGACTGTTAATATGCAGGGCTTCTTTGTTATTGTCCATCAGTCACAGCCGAGAAACTTAAGCCTCTGTGGGAGAGAAGACTAAAGAGCGGCTCTCCACGTCTGGTGTTTCTCTGTCGCTATTCTTCTCTGAACGTGCTCTTTAAAAGAAAAAATGCAGTAGCATATTTCATTTCAGCTCTAGTAGGTTAACGTTAGGCATTGAGTAGTCTAATCTAACCCGACAGTCAATTTCGGGGTCATTAGCCGTCAGAAAGTTGGCGATTAAGCCTTATTATGTCGATTTCCTTCTGATGTCTCAGATCCTGAATTATGGATCTGCTCAGTTCAATTTCATCTCACAATAACCAGGTGGCACTTTGAGAAACCGCTGAGAGGTTAGTGCCAAAAAGTGTTACTCCTACAGCTTGTACATGAATGGAAGCCATTTCCATCTGTCATTATGGTTTTTCGGGTTTTTTTGCAGTGTCAAAACGCAATTGATTTTCTTTCCATCTTTGAAACAGCAACCCATATCTGATCGGTGTGCCGAGATGCTCCTTCCACGTGACAGAACAGTGAGGCTTCCACAATAAAACACCAGGCTTCACCTTTTTTAATAAAATACTTCTATCACATCAGGGCCTGCAGTTGCACCCACATTTGATTTGTGTGTTAAAGGAGCAAAGATAATCACAGTGCCTCTGTCTCACATGACCAAAGCACTTTGTGTTTATGGGCCCGTGATGCAAACCAGTGCAGCGGTCTAAACTGTTTTTAATTTGCCCAACAAGGTTTTAGTTAGGCGGCGGGCAGCGAGGGGAGGAAGAGGAGGTTGACACAGGGAGGCAATGAATCAAAGTGAAACATGTTGCCGCAGGAGCCTCAAGGTGACCAAATGGAGTCGATTAACAGTCAAAGCTCACCGTTTTTCAAATGACCGGAGGGGGTCGGAGGTGTTAAATTTGGATCATCAGACAAAGTATGAAATAAAAATGATGATGATTAAAGACAAAGAGAGAGAGAAATAGATTCTCCTGGAAAGAACCAGTAAGGCTCTGTCTGCTCAGCCCAGAGGGTGACAAGGTGTATTTGGATTTAGGTTTCCGACAGAACAGGTTTTAATTGCCTTGTTATGAATGGATTCTTTTCTTCTTCTTTTTTGGTCGGTTGGCTTGAGGGTCCATGACAGTCAACAAAGACATGTACTTTGTAGTCGTTCTTCCTCCTGACAATGACCCTGCGATTATTCTACAATCAGAACAAGACACTTCAGGGCAAAACAAGTTTGGCTTTGATTTCACAGCCCTGGCTTCAACCCTGCAACAAGCTTGAATATCACTTTTGATTTGTTAACATTTAAAGTGACCCAAATCTGAGAACTGTGGCCAAGTTGGTCCAAATGTAGAGGGACGTCTCAATATATAAACACACAGATAACAGCGACAATGTTTAACATTCCTCTAATTCTTCATGTATAGTGTAAGACATGAATTTTAAATTAAACACTGCTCAGCTGGTAACAGCAAACTGAACAAAGCACTTAACCTCCAGTGGAGCGGGCGCCAAACGAGGAAGAGTGTGCAGCTAAGTGTGAAATAGGCTGTGGCGGAAAAAAAATTACACTCGCTCAACTTTTAATGGCTAAGTAAATGTTTTAAAAAGTGCTCAGAACCAACATCTGCTGCAATAATTAGATGAAACCCATCTCATCCATCCTGACAGCAAAGAGACGCGAGAGCAGGGAGCCTCAGCAGTTAGAAAGAAATAGGATTGCATGTCAAAAGAACAACCTGAAGGCTTCAGTTTGTGCAGAGACTGCACTAGCAGACTAAATCATCTCGGATGGAGCCTGACGGCACTCGACACTCTGCTTCTCTATCAACAGCTAACATCCTCTGCAAAGGCAGGAGTCGCAGGAGCAGACGGTGCGAAAAGAGCCCGGGGAACAGAAATTATTGATCAGAAAATGTAATTATAAACTGTCCAGTATTGCTACAAATTATCCCCAAAATAAACTCTTGTAAATGTGCTTTATTTGCAAAGGAACCGATTTTAAGGAAGACACTTGTAATGCGAGAAATCGATAAGACTATTGATATCACGCTTGTGTGTGTGTGACAAGCCGATTAACCTAGCTTACCTTAAAATGTGATTTTATACAAGAGTTTCTATTTCTGTAAATTTAACGAATCAGGTTAATTGGTTTGTTTTAGAGGTGCTGGTTTGCTGTTTTTGGATGGTGACTGGCTACTTCTCCTCTTAAGTCTTAGGCTTTGTTCGAATTGATCTCTTATTCACTAAACCGTACTTATAGGGTCTTCTATGCAGAGGACTGTATGGTGAGCTCGTCAGAAAAAGAGAAGTACGCTTTCAGGCATTTTCTCTGTGCCGGTAACGATGTCACTGTTGCAGGATTATCACAAAAAACAAAGTCGGCCTGTGGAAAATCCAACAGTAAATTTTTCATGTTTACTTGACACTTAGTATTACATTTAAGCACCTTGAGTGACAATCTTTAAATGTAGAAATAAACTTGCAATGTTTGATGGATATTAACATACTTTTCATGATTCTTTATGGGAAACAATGAGTGGACTCTATATAGTACAAAGATGTCACTAAACATTCAGACACCTACAAAATGGCAAACTCACTAAATTATGGACTATATAATGATATAGTGAGTGATTTTCGGCCATAGTGTTAAAGTTAGATAACTCAAGTTAACTCAATCATCTCATAAACGTCCTGGCTTGCAAATACCAAGCTTTATGACAATTTGTTGAGTTCATTGAGTTCAATTTGATCAACAGTTATAACTGTCTTCAGTGTAAATACTGAATGGAGCTAAAGTTAGCAGGCGATTAGCTTATCTTTGCACAAAGACTGGACACAAGCGGAAACAGCTAGCATGATAATAAACATATTACAATAGATTACATTTGTTTTCGTCTGTGTTTGATCGTTGGCAGGATTACGCAAAACCTACTCAACTGATCACCATTAAAAATGTAGTGTGATCAAAGGGCAGATATAGGATTCATGGATCTTGATTCAAACAAATCTGTCTTGATTAGGAGGCTGATATATATTAATTTGTGTGATTACGTGCAGATCCAAATAAAAATCTGGATCTAGTGAATTTAGATGTGGTTTCACATGGGGACTGTTTGACCTTTGCGGAGATATGATCTCTCCGAGTGTCCTTTTGTGTTTGTTTAACAGAGAAACCATTACATTGACACATTTTAAGTTTAAAGCTACTGAAAGCTAATCACTTGCTTTCATGGAAAAATATGAAACTGCAGTATATTTCCCATAGAGTCAAACTGTCCCTTCAACATGGCTTATTCTGGCCTTATGGAAAATATTATTAATCTCTGTAGACTATAGAGTGCTTTTGACCAAATCTCATGTTTGTGCTTCACATTGTTCCTCTTGTGGTGAAAAGTAATATCATGAACGGAGTCACAAGAGGCTGCATACACTTTATACAGACCATTTTATGACTTCTATTAATGACCGATATTCTTCCCGTTGACTGGAAACTGAATATTGGCCACTTGATGTGACAGAGCAATAAAATGTGATTTATGTTTCAAAGGTCTAATTGGCAGTATTTCCTCCGTCTGCAGGCTGCACCAGTCCGATTTCTGACATATCTGAAAACCTTAGGAGATATATTCTTGGCCTGAAACTGCGCTGGCTGGTCTCAGGTCATTTATCTCTGTCTCCAGCTCCCACTGAAAAGAGAGCAGACCTGCTTCTGTGGCTCACTGCGTTTCTCTTTGGAAATATTGATTTACATAGTTCAGCAGAACAATGCCATGATGGTAATTGCTTTCCCAAAAAGAAAACAGCAAGAGGGTTGTGGCTGCAGGCGGTTTAGTAATGGCTCGTATCATTTCATCATAAAATCAAAATATATTATGCCATTAAATGTTATGTGCAGTTATTTAACTGACTTGACTTTTCTTTTTGCTCCACATATGTTTATGTATTTTGGTCAGTTGCTCCACCACTCTCATTCTTTTCTATTCCGTCTCCTTATTAACTTTGTAATTGAAAGTTCCACAATAAAATAGCGGTGGTGTCCATCCATCCATTAGTTAAACCAGCCGTAGAAGTTGGCAGTCTATCATGGAATAGAGACAGACAACCATTCACACTTGCGTGAACACCTACAGAAAATTCAGATTCTACATTTAACCTAAGCTGCATGTCTTTGGACTGGGGGGGGGGGGGGGGTCGCTGCAGTACCGGGAGAAAACCCACACACGCATGAAAATAACATGCAGACTCCACACAGAAAGACCCCAGCCGGCCGTATGGTTCAAAAGCAGAACCTTCCTGCTGTGAGGCAATGGTGCGGTGATGAAAAATCCAATATTTGCATCTTAAATAATAATCACCCTACTCACATTAAAGTGATTTAAATGTGCCATTGATTTATTTTCCACACGGTTTAACTTTATAGAATTTTTTGTTCTGCACACACTCTCTCATAATAAATGACAGTTCCCACCTGAGTGGCCTCCTGTAAACAGCATCAGTGGTTAGTTCGCTGAGAGCTGGGACTTCTGCAGCCCTCATTATGATTATTCACAGTTCTGTCATTGCCATGTTATGCAAACATTCAGCACATGTCTGCTCCATAAATCTTCATGCGGTGTCCAGTGTAGGGAATTATCTTAGCACGGAGAGATAACAAGCAAAGCCTTGTAGCTGTTGAGGCAATATTGATTTGATTTGCTCCCTAAAAAGGGGAAATTTATAGATGTGCGCCATGTTCTCTAGAGAGCGATATTAGTTTCCCTCAGGAGGACAGGAAACTGTCTGAGTGAGGCGTGAAGAATTGGGTCCAGATTCAGCAGGAGCGCAGGCCCCTCTGTGAATGTATAACATGTTATTAAAGGAGAGAAAGTTGTTACAGGACTGTTTCTCTTGAAGGTAACCCAAAGCTATCCAGTTCTGTGGTCGCAGGCAGAAAAGTTATTTCTCGCAGTTCTCCGGGCAACGAGACATTTGACGACACTAAGCCCTCGTCTCGGTTTCTCTGCCTTCCCCCCTCAGTTCTCCAAGGTTTTCTTGAAGGGGTTTTCATTTTAACATGCATGTTACAAAGAAAATTGCAGGGCATTACAGCAGCTGTAGAAACTACTAATTTCCAACGCCCGTCCTTAGATCCCTGTGTAAACAATGCAGTAATGAGGTCTTATTTATATTCCTGATTTGTTCATTGCAACACTAACACTAACTTCTCAATGTTTCCTGCAGAAATGTAAAATACACAACTTCCTGTCACTGTCTAGCCATGTTTCCTAACCACTGGAAACATGTTAACGTGCCGAAGTGCACAACATCTGTGTGAGAGGACTGTTAGTCTTCCTGTGGTGAACAGGATGGAAAGATCTCTCCTAAACACTTTTAAAACATGATATCCAAAGATAATTTTCCCCCTTGGAAACGTCTTCTGTACCAGTACTGGAGCTTTCGATTGTATCGCATGAGCTTCCTCGGCACACAGTCTTGATAATGTACTTCTACTCCAGTATTGTTCTGCCGGGTGCAGAATTGTTCTTTTAACAGTTTTTTCCCTCTGTGCTATTAGGGCATTTACTAAAACTAAATATCTAACAACGGATGCATCTGTATATTTTTAAGAGTTCTATGATTCTTTTTGAAAACCTTAAGGACACGATACATGTCCCACAGAATATTTGACATCTGCAATCCTAAACATTAAGTTGAACATCCTGACTCTTTGCTGTCCTGGCAGATGAACTGATGCATCTGTGGAGTTTTTATTCCAGCCACAATCGGATGTGAAGGCTGATAACAGATGTTCAGTGTAATCTGTGTTTGGGTCGACAGACAGATTGAAGAGGTACAAGAGAGCTGATGTGATCAAAACAAGTGTAAGTGTGTTTGTATGGTTGTGTGTGTGTGTGGTTGTGTGTGTGTGTGTGTGAGTGTGTGTGTGTGTGTGTGTGTGTGTGTGTGTCTGTGTGTGTGTGTGTGTGCGCGCGCTTGTGTTTGTACGGATATCTTTGTGAGGACCATTTTGAGACATTTTGGCTGCTCTTCACGTTCTGATTTTTGTTCACTTTAGGGTTAGAACTGGGTTTAGGTTAGGGCAAGAGTTTGTATGAGACATTTAGTTTTGATGGCTAAGGGTTAGGGTAAGGGGCTAGTGTGTCTAGAATGTCCTCACTAAGAGAGATGTACAAACATGTACATCTCACACGTGTGTGTGTGTGTGTGTGTGTGTGTGTGTGTGTGTGTGTGTGTGTGTACGTCTCCTCCACAGACTGACCTCATGCTGCAGAAACTGGTCACTGGTGCTTCAGGCAGCATATGGTGAGTACTTTGGCTCGGCTGGAGACGTCAGACTGAATCAAGAAGTAGCACAGTTATTCCAAAAAAACAGATGTCAGACATTAGGATTTATCACTAAATTAATCTCAGTTAGAGAATTCATTATTATGGGTTTGTAGGCTGCAGTCAAGCCTGATCAAAACCAGTGTAGTGAATGGACAGGATGCTTGCCGTCGTGGCTGACCTTGGCTGGGGTCGACATTTTAAATTAACGTAAATATTCTCTTATTGTGAATTATATCCTAATTATAAACTAGATGACAACGGAGCACAGCTAAAATAGAAACTGTCTGACAGGCCAGGAGATGAGCATCATGTGGAGTTGGGAGAGCACGACATGAGCCAACATGAGGGCACTGACCACATCAGAGATGTTCTACATTATGTAGCTCATCTCAAGTGGGACATGGACCGCGTGGTGAATGGATGAGTTTATTCAGACGTCTTCACAAAGAAACACATGTTCTCGTTTCAGGACATTAAATAGCCAGGTTTTTGTGACCCATTACAGGCTTATAACTCAAAAATGTTGCTGTCTTTTTAAAGCATTGCAACTGTATTTAGCTAACTGTGATACAGTAATTTAATATTAAGTAAGTGTAACAGTTAATTAAAATAAAATAATAGAACCCATTTATCGATGTATTATAGTTTGTGAAAATGTATACAATTGCTATCATCATTAAATACTTTTGTAAAAACAACCTACTCACTTAAAAGTTAAGCATTTTGTAATATTATTGAAATTATTTCCTCACAGCAATGATCTGCTGGTGGTGAAACTGGACAAGGGCACCATCATGACTGATGGGACTCGTCCTCCAGAGGCTGGTGAGATTCTCTCTCATGGGACACTGTTACATGTCTGTCTGGGCCAACATCTACAATAATGTCACCGTGTCCTCGTCTGTAATCCTGTCTCTGCACTGCAGATCACAGCTGAACACAGATCTCCATCATGTCAATATAATTCACAGAATGACTTCCTGTTTGGAAATTTGTAAGTAAAAGTAAAAGCACAATATTAATGTTGTTCCTGCAATGCATTATATGGAGCTGTATTACAGAACCCTTATTGTGAAAAGTTGTGTACTTGAGTTTGAAGATTATGTCGATTAAAGAAACAGATATGTGAGGTATGAAAAATTAACACCAGTTTGGTAAATCATTAAAACATATACCGAATAAACTACATACAAACAATTATAAGGCCAATTCAGTTTCATTTTATGAAAAACCTTGACCTGTAAAATCTTCACTGCAGATAAACCAGGTAGGATGAACACAACATTTTCTAACATCAAACTGTTACTATAAAAAGCTCTGCACAGAACATCCAACACACAAATAATAAAAAGCGACAGTATATTGTAGAACTGTTTGAGGAGGACTCACTAAAGACAATAATTCTGAAGCAGCTCCAGAGCTTTGACACAGGACAAACAAGCAGGTAATTCCAAACAGACTAGTATAATATTAAGAGTAATTATGGTTTCTTATTATAGTTTTCAAGTCGCTTACAGAGCACTATTTTGGTGTTGTTGATCTGCCCTTTGCTCTCAGCGCTTCAGTCCGTGTCCCTCTGCCTAATGACCTGCAGCAATAATGTTTGCTGCTGCAGCAGTTGTTGGGACATCAATGTCTCAGGCACTGTGATCGGTGCAGGAGGAGGTGTCATAGCTGGATGTAATATGTATGAGGCACCGAGAGGAAAGCAACTTGTACTTGTCAGAACTGAGCTACCTGCTGTGAACAAGGTCAGCTGCTTAATACTGTGCTCCTCTCTACTTCACTCACTTCTCCAAGGGAAACTCTTGCAGTCATCTTAGTTAGTCTTTGGGGGAAGATAGAAGATAGTTTCCTAAAATATGTATTTTGCATTGGAAAAATCTTTTGATAAAGCATTTGGAAATGAGCTTGATAACCTTGTGATGCATATATATATATATATATATATATATATATATATATATATGCATCACATAAATCCACGTATATATATATATAAAATATACGTGCGACCTCAGAATACTTTGATCACCACTGTGTAAAGAGGGAGCTGTCTTTGCCTCTGTATCTCGTATCTTGGGTGTAAATAAATAAACACCTTCACCAACCAACTCAGTAATGTTAAGATAATCCTCATACCTGATTTATTTCATCTGTAACACCACAACTGTAAATGCAGAAATAAACTGCAACTCATGACATTTTGTATCTATACAATTCAGACAGGGTCTCCCAAAGGGATCAGTACTGGTCCGAATCCATTAATCATCTAATTTATTTATTCATCATCCTTAAATAATTGTAACTTTCATCTGAAATTGGATGATATCATCCTATATTGTGTTCCTGACTGAGGTTTGCTTTTGAAAGCCTGTAATTATCTTTCAATGCCCTACAGGCCCCACTTATTGATCCTAACTTAGTATTAAACCCAAATAAGGCTAATGTATGTTGTTCTCTAGAGCCAGAAGTATTGATTTCAAAAGTTTGCGTCTAACCACAATGAAGGAAACAGTTGTCAGGAGAGTCACAGACTAGAAATAATCCTGGTATGTGGCTTGATGAGAAACGTACACTTAAGTAGCATGTCCACAGTCTTGCCAGTAAACTGCGGCAAAAACACTGGTAACTTTCGGAGGAACAGATCCAGTTTTCCAATGATCAGCAGAAAACTGGGTTGCTGAGGCACCTTTCATGTCTGTCTTGGATGTAATGCTGCTGCCTCTATTCCTAAACCCTTGGATTCTGTGTATCATTCCATCCTCAGATTTATCATTGGTGATGTGTGGTCTTCACCATTGTGTCCTTCAAAACAAGGTTGGTGGTCGTCCTCTTTGGCACAACGATCGGCATCGGTATAAGTTTTTGTATAAAGCCATTATTGGAGGTCTTCCACCCTATATTACTTCATTATTGGTTTAGTCATCTGGACCTGATCTCTCTTGATCCAACTATCTGCTTTTAGTTTCTGTGTCCCCAGAGCCTACGCTAACCCGAATGATCACACTTTATTGCTTTTCAATTGCTTGCTTTCAAATGCTTAAATTGATTTGTTAAGGTGCTTTTTTATATGCAATTATTTTTTCACTTGATCAAAGAGGGTTTCTGTCATTTTAGTTCGTTCTTATCACACTTATGTTTGTTCAAGCTTTGATTTGTTCTGATAAGGCTTGTTTTGATTTGGTTAGTTGATGCTATTAAAGAAGGCATTTTCTCTGTGACCTCAAATGTACAGATAGACATGTGAGACTATTTTCTACATCTACAAATTACTTTGTCATAGGTGCAACAAAATACCTTTACATGTGTTCCTCAACCACAAAAGTCTTTCGATTTATAATAACGATAAACAATGTGTCGGTTGTTGTGGTCGAGGGTGAAGGCATCAATGGTTTAGTCGTTGTCTAGGGCCTTGATCTCTCACTGATTTAAGAGTGTTCCTCAAATTGTTTGTCAAACAATGAGTTGTAGCCAAGTGCTCGCAGTTTAGAGGTGTGACAGAAATGCTTTTCAGTTTGTACGAGTCTATACATGCTTCCTGCTCACCTCCATACTCCAGTCTGTCTCGATCCTGCTTAGTCACAATCGTCTCCAGGATTTGACTTGGTCTCCACATGTGGATCTGTAGGAAGTAAAACACAACCTTCACTATGAAACACGTTGCTAGTGCTGAGTCACTGAATAACTGAAGATCTGACATGTTCAATACATCTGCTGCAACTTTGTTGGCTTTGTTATTCGAAAAGCAGTTATTTACTTGTTTATTCATCTTTCTAATTATAATAATTCATGAAGTAAATAATGGTATTTACTCATTCAAATAAATAAAGCATACATTTCTTGGGGTTGCAATGGTAATCCCAGGTATCTCACTGACGCCTTTCAATTACTGTGACAGGAATCTGCTTTTGTCTTTAAAACATACACAAAGAATAGAAAGATTTCCCATCTCAATATCAAATACCTGTGGCAAGGTCCTCATATCTTCTGACCACATTGCAATTATTAGTTTCTACACATGTTCATTTTATTATAATATGCTATAAGTTATGTAACATTGCATCTCTTAACTCAGAGTACATGAGGATATGAAAGTAACCACAAGACCCTCAGTTAGTTTAGTCATCTTTTATTATGTTGCATGTTAAACCATCCTTTTGTCATATCCAATCAGCATTAGTTATGTTTCAATATATTTCCTTTTAAAGAGCAATTTAATGATGTCAACTAACTTCTACAGTGGGAAAATAGGGTTAGAAAGATTGTGTTTGCAGGAAGAATACTGTGTCCAGTTACCTGCGGGTGATGGTTCAGACCGAAGGTGTGAATTGAACACCCTATATAAGCAGCTGAAGTCTGCAGTGCCACAGGGAGTAGAGAGGAGAAAATGTGTTCCCTGCTGTGACCTGTTTTGTTGACGTGCAGTTTGAGATTTGTGAGCACTGTGAATAAATTCACCTCTGAAACAACAAGAAATCGTCTGAGTCTGATGCTCAGAGCAGATGTAATAAGAATGTAATTTAAAACATGTCTTAATGTGTAGATATGTTCTCCAGGTTGTATGTTCCTTGAATCGAAGGAAATCAGCTTGAATTCTCCATATTTCATCTCTCCTGCTGCGTGATATGAGGAATGGTCGCCCATCACTGTGTGTGGACAACTTATGAATCGGTGTTTCCTATCAATCATCACCAAGGTCGGCCAAGTGTCGACGCTGGCGAACACTCAGTCTGATGCACCCATGTGGGAGCTGAGCTGGAAAGCAGCATTTCACGTCAGACGAGTGGCAGCGATAGTTTACCTTGATGCACAGCCTTGGCTGCATCAGGTAACAGCCTGCAACAACTTCTAACATCCATACATCCAGGTTGTCTTCTGCCATAGATAGTATATGATAACACACACGCACAGGATGTAAAAACTCTGTGAAGGTTGAGAGGGGCTGCATGTACATTGAAAGTGATCAGCCCCCAGGGTGTGAACACATTGTTGTGCATTATAAATCTATAAATCTGAATCTGAAAAGAAGCTGAAACTGTTGAGTAAGAAGTAAAAATATTAACCTCTGGCAACATGTAAGAATATTGAAATACTAGTAGAACTAGTATACTGTACTGAAATATTGTAAGTGTATTTACTCAGTTTGTTTGTATATATATATATATATATATAAATGTGTAAATTGTTATATAAAATTTAAGATTTTGTATAATTGTGAGGGACAAATTGCCAAAAGAGAAAACTGGTACATTGATAGTGAGAAATCAATCACATCCAAACTTGCTTTATTCGCTTTGCAAAGTTGTGTTTCCACTTGAAATCATGACATGAGCACGAACCTTTAGATGTTTATTTATCGCCACCTGCTGGTGGATGCGTGAACCTGACAGCATCACAGCAGCTCCCCTCAGTGGAGAAGAGGAGCTCGACTGCACTGATGGCTGCAGTCATGGCAAGAACTCTGATTATATAAATATAATAATAACATAAGAAAAATTCTCTAATCAATCTATTCTGTCAGATTCAAACTTAATGTGAAGAACATGTCTGTCATTCTCCAGCATCAGCTACACACTAAACTGTGCCATCATTGTCGAGAGAGAGAAGTTAATACAAAATGTTAATCTGAGTTATCTTCAGTCATTATCACAAAAATAATTTTACCAAGCAACAGCACCTGATGAGCCTTGGGCCTTATTTTGCCCCTGGTTTTACCTCGCAGGCTGCAACGGCTCCTTCCTTATTTGTCCAGGTTCTTGAGGTAACATACACGTTCAGTCAAAACCTGTAGATACAACCCTGGAATAAGAAAAAGTTCTTACTCTCTACTTGTTGTGCTGTAACCTGTAGTTTTAGTTAAAGTTCTGCCAAAAACACACTAAAACAACATCAACCAAACGTATGGACGTAACGCACAGGGTTCTTTCCATTAAAATATAACCTCATATATGTATCTATCTAAGACTTTTTCTGAAACCCCCCTGTACTCTTCCAATGCAAACATGCACCAGTCACCTTTTGTAGTCGCTACATCTGCTGATGATTAAATGTTAATGCTGTTATTTTACATTTACACAGAACATTACTTCTTACAACTGTACATTTTATGAACATTAGACAAAATATATTTACATTGCTTGATTTAGTTTTGCACTACAATCCCACACTGCAGTTCATATCTACTATGTGCATGTAAACTCTGCACTCATGTTGCATAATGTGTACAGGTTGTGTACTTATATGTCACTTGAGTTCTTTAATGTTGAATTGCTTATATGTTGTGTACTTATATGTTGTTTGAGTATTTATATGTTTTGCTACATATACGTGGTGTACTTATACGTCAATGTTTACACCGGGGATCAGCGAGAACAACAGGTCAATCCCTTCTATGTCCCATGCACATGTTAGAATTGACAATAAAGTTGATTTGGACTTTGGCTTGATGGTTTCAGAAAAAAAAGCGGCCAATATAAACATAGTATTTATTTTCTGTTATTGTGCCATTAATATATACAATGTAATGTAACAATAGCACTTCTGGTAAAAGGTTTGATTTGCCAAATCGATTTCAACATCAAAGTAACCGTTACAGATTGGATCACCGTTTGGAAAACAAATGAAACCAATAAAATGCTATAAGCAAACAATCTTGTTGTATATTCTCATTATGATTATGTTAATTATTCTCAGAGTGGTTTAGTGTCTCAAGAGGCTCAGAGGGCACTGTGCCACTCAGCACCACCTTTGTGCTTCAGTGCACAATAAACTGTGTGAACAGGCCCATGCTCCAGATGCAATTTTCTTTAATGCACCAGCCATGATGTCTTTCAAGTCTTTGACAATCGTCGACAGTATCTAAAATGACATATTGACCATGAGGAGGCAGCAGGATCTCACTCAACAAGTGGGTTATATTTTAGAAGACACCCTTCATGTCGCTTCGTGTTTTTTTTGCGATTCATACATTTTGAGAGTAGTTTGATGTGATGTGTTGTGTTTCTACATTATTTGAATGTCCAGATGCCAAACTTTGAACCAGATCTTACACAAAAGAGGCTTTCCAAGCTGCTAAAGGTCGAAGTGGATATTTACATCATTATGGCCACATATGTACATATGATATATTGTAACAGGAAAACTGAATATGTAATATTATTGTTGTTTCATTATTTTAAACTAGGCCTTTCGATTTCAAGGATCAAAAGACACTGATTTTTCCATCACGTCACGCTGCAGTGTCACTTTGCTCGTAGCTTTGATGGTGTGGCTGCTTCAGTGACTCAACCAGTTAGGACGAATCTAACGGCTGAGCTTTATGGTTTTATGAACACTCATCACAGCTCAGCACAGCCCACTAACAGTGCTGTACTACAGGGTGGCCCCCGCAGTAACAAGAGGGCAAACAGTTTGACCCTCAGTGGACTGTGCCAGCAGGGCAGGTCGGTGGCATCAACTCGATGGCCCTGCAGGCAAATGATTAACACATATTATATTATATTATATTACATTACATTGCCTATTGCAAATTGACATTGTGCTCCTGTTTTGCATTTTGCATTTTACTTTACTTTTTATATCCTTTATATATTTTTATTAAATTTTTTTTTTTTCTTATGTGTGTAGTATTTATTGTGTTTTTATGTTCATTTTATGCACCAACAACCAGAGCAAATTCCAGGTCGGTGTGATTCTGGTTCTGACTAGGGTTGCAAAATTCCGGGAATATTCAAAGTTGGAAACTTTCCATGGGAATTATTTGGAATATACGGGAATATACGGGAATTAACGGGAATTAACGGGAATAAATTGGAAATGTTGTGGGTAATTTATGCTAACTGTATTTACCTTGTCATATACAGATATGAATATAAACATTTTGTTTTGTCATAGGCTGATTTGAGCCCTGAGGAAACTTTAGGCACTTGAATATATGCCTCTGCATCGTTGTGTCATTCTTAACATAGGTCTTTGCACAGTATTTGCAAATGTACACAGCCTTTCCTTCTACATTGGATTGGGTGAAATGTCTCATCACATGAGATGGTGCACGTGGCATTGTTATGTAGAATAAGATGAGAAAAAAGTTTGTAAAAAAAATGCCAAAGATATAAATAGTTAGCCAAACAATTGGAATCGTCTTTTGATGGATGAATGAATGGAAATAGGCTAGATGCTCAGCGTTTAATTTGCGTAGTTTTTTTTTTTTTTCCAAAATTCCCGAGCTTAACTTCCCATGGAAAGTTTCCGGAAAGGGGCCGGAGAGAGAATATGAGTTTACAGTTGTTTTGCTTATTATTAAAAGAAACACAGTCTTGTTCTATGAAAAGTACAGTTACACAACCACAGTTACAAGTATTTTGATTAGTGTGTGGGTGGAGGCACAATGAAAGCAGCATTCCAAAGGTTAAAAGTAAGCCTCATCTGATCTTTCCATCGTATGTGGGTCTGCTGAAGTCACACCAGGTGAAAACGTCAATAAATGACCAGGCCAATTGTAAAATGTAGCCACTTTAATCTGCTTCCTTATTGGCTACTTAACATAAAACCACCCTCTGCTAGAGTCTGTGCACCCACTTGTCTCCTGCATAGATTGGGTCGTATCACTATGTGCACGTTAAAAAACGAAAACATAATAATATTACTGGTCATAACTGCACAGGAGCTGAGAGTGTGGGCGCCAGCACTAACTGCTAGGTATCAGTAACAAAACAGATAAAAGATTTTTAATCAATAATCCGTTATCACCCTGCTTGTATACCTGAGAAATAATAGCTAATAATCACTCCTCCTGAAATGCAGTTATATAATATTCATATAAATAATTAAAATGTAACAGTTATTTATTAACTCCAAAGGGCAATATCACAACAAGGGAAACATTTGCCTTTCATATTAACTCTTATGAGATGCAGAGGATTTTAATTTGGTCAAATTAAGAACAGGAAAATTCACAGTTTTTTGTAGCTCTGCTCGTCTTTACTTCTGCTTTTTAGTTCTCAGAATGTGCAAAAAATGAGGAAGGAAAGGGGGAAAAATTCATGGATCTTGTAAAAGAAAAAATTAATGCTTAACTCAACTCAACTTAACTTAAGTTTGAATTGCTCTTCTCTTGCTATTAATGAAGTAAAATATCTCTAAAACGTTTTATTGTGCGTGAGTTATTTGGGGTTTGTTACTTTTGAAAGCTCAAATACAGTACTGTAATGCAACTGATTCCTTAGTTTTATTATAGAGTTGTATTGGTATTGCCAATCGATTTAGTTGATTAAAGAAGAGGAGAAATAATGTATGAAGTAGTAAAACTATATATATAACTAATTATATATTATTTATATGTTTGTAAAAAGAGAAAGCAAATATAAACTTAAAGGCATAAAGTGATGAAAGTTGTAAGAGAAGAGGATGACAGGTTTCTTTAGACACCAGCGGTTGAAAGCCTTAAGATCGTCAAGAGGGATCAAAATATTTGGAGCAAATTTGACATTAAACTCATTCTGTTAACAAAAGAAAGTAAAATGACTCCAGTGGGACGTTTCAGACTGAAGCTGCTGGGGTTCAATCCCACAACAAAACAAAGTGTCTGTTGCTGTAACTCAGTTAAATGAACAAATAAAGTATTCTACTTAACATTATTATTATTACCATCATTATTACTAGTATAATTCTTACTAATGTTATTGCTATTATTATTATTATTACTACTATTATTACAACTTTTATTATTATTATTAGTAGTAGTAGTAGTAGAAGTAGTCGTATAGTTTTAAAATACGTTAAAGAGGTCTGCTTTTTCAGAGTTGATACGTTGCCATCAACTCTGTGAACCCGTCTTTTTATAAGTACAGCATTAAATCTGTTGTGATTATTTTACTGCAGTTTGGGAGTAGCTGCTGCGTGATCCACGATTAATCATTGACTTAGATTCACACCATTGATTTCAGATGTAAAGTGTGCTGTTGTTACAGTGGTGTTTCAGCCATATCACTCGCTATAAAATGAGGCTAATAACCCATAAACGTGTTTATAGACAAGGGTGTTCAAATGCGTGTGCAATCCAGGGAGCAATAAAACCACAAATGTGAACGTCCATATTCAGGCCTATGCATAGTAGATGTATAATGCAATAACAAGGATCGGAGCTATGGCAACCACTTGATTTAAGATGTGTTATATTGTGTTATATAAAGTATTGGGTGAAATGACAAGGAGATCCACAAAAAGTGAAACAGCTCCAGTGTGATACATAACCAGACTCTGTCAATGTTGGCAAAGTGCGCAACTAGACACGATTAAGATGAGGTAGATTTAGTAATACTGATACATTAATATATGTTCATTACAGCTCTCTGTTGTTTTGTCAAGATCCATAAATTACACTCTAAGAAATCAAGGAAATGTAGACGGAATTCTAACTGCCACAAATTTCCATTGAAATTGTAGGTTTTTTTTGTTCTTCTGCTCACAAACAAACACTCACACATCACCTGCTTGGCAGAAGTAATGACCAAATAACATAAACATTACTATCTGGTGATCTCTGACCTACCACTGAGGAGATCTGAGAAGAAATGGCATTGTTCTATTTACAGCCACCAGGAGGCAGTTTCTTTGATGGCACTTACAATATGTATTATGGACTGGTCTATGACCTGTGCCTTGTGTTACACCTGAAGCTCAGACCAAAGCCTGGAACCTGGTTACCTTATACATTTTTGTAACTATAAACATATTGGGGCCAGAGTTATATTTTAGATGTAAAACTGCTTTCAATGTGGGACAATTCGGGGTTTTATCTTTAGTGTCTCTTTTAGACATTCTCTTTAATCTCGTTTAATGCTATGCAGTGTTTGAGTTCCTTGAAAAGTTCTACACAATTTAAATATACTTTTATAATTATCCATATAAGAATAAGAAGAAATGTCAAGTTCCCATCTTCTCCTTACTCAGCTCCTTCTCTCTGCTTCTCTTCTCATACCTCAGAAAAACTCATGAGACTGCAGATGTTGGCTTTATCAGAAGCTGTGGCCCACATTCAGATGCACCCTCCTGCCACCTGTGTGCTCTGCACATGTGTGCACGACCTTTGAACCGAGCTCTGTGTGTGTGTGTGTGTATGTGTGTGTGTGCTGGTGGGGGAGTATAAAAGCAGCACTGAGCCTCAGTGAGCAACAGGTGAAGCCGGTGAAGCCTCCTCCTCTTCAGAGCTCCGCTGCAGGTGCGTTCACTGCCCTCACTGATACACACTGATGCACACTGAGTCATTTTAAGGTCAGTCCGGTTGTTTCAGGGAGACTGTGTGAGAAATGTTTGGATAGGCAGTATTTGTGTGCAGACTTCCCTGACATTAGAGTGATGGGTTTGTACTTGAGGCTGCTGTTGTTTTCTTTCCTTGGCTTTTGTACAGATATTGTATTATACTGAATTGTTAGATTGAGTGCATTTGAAAAAGGTGCTTGGCACAAGTAACACATAGACACTTACTTGAACAACTTATTATTTAACCTTTACAATTTTATAAAAAATTAAAAAATGTAACCGCCTTTAATAAATCATTGAATTAATCATCTGTTGCTTTTTTAAAAACTTTTTTCCTGTTTTTCCCACAGTCATGGCTCCAAGAACAAAAGTGGGGACCAATACCCTTCCGAAACCTGGTATGTTCAGCTCTCGAAGAGCCACCTCCCTTTAAAGTGTATTTTTACGTTGCCACCTTTTCTTATGAACCATCTCCGCTCATTGCCCAGCATTAGATGATGACGCTCCAGTGGGGAACATCCCGCCAGCTTACTCCACCCTGGACCTGGTGAGCGACGATCCAGATGCAGATCCCTGGAATGTCCCAGAGCTCAAAGACACTGGGGTCAAGTGGTCAGGTGAGGCGGCTCGTCCTTCGTGCAACATAGAGTGGATGCCTTTGCACAATCTGACTCTGATTCACTGCGATTTTTCTTACAGAGCTGGATACTAAAGGGAAGATTGTGAGAGTTCTGACAGGTTTACTGAAGTTGGTTGCGCTGCTGGGTCTTCTCTACTTCTTTATTTGCTCTCTGGATGTTCTCAGCAATGCTTTCCAGCTGGTCGGAGGTAAAAACCAATCCACTGAATTACATTAAATATCTTTAATCTCATTATCACTCATTAGTTCCTTTTTTAATGCTAGGTACAACAAAGTTCTGCTTATGGAATGTCTATTATGCTGTATTTTTGACCTGACGCTGATTGTGTATGTCTCCACGTGTGTGTGTGTGTGTGTGTGTGTGTGTGTGTGTGTGTGTGTGCGCACAGGCAAAGCTGCTGGTGACATCTTCAAGGACAATCCTGTGTTGTCCAACCCTGTGGCCGGGCTGGTGATCGGGGTGTTAGTCACAGTGATGGTGCAGAGCTCAAGCACCTCCTCCTCCATTGTGGTCAGCATGGTGTCCTCTGGACGTAAGTGGACACACAGACACACACAAATACACACATACATGTTCTCATATGGTAGATGCATTGCATACATTTGTATTTGAATCCACACTCATTTAATGGCTTGTGCTGTGGTTCCAACCTTTACTGACACACAGCCTTATTAAATGAACTCAAGCGCTGCTACTGTAACAGCATCTATCAATAATAAACAACACAGTGTTTAATTATATGAAGTGCAAATTCTCATTATGTCTAGTCTAGTTTGGAATCTCTGTTATTGTGTATTGCACATGATGTATTGCTAGTTATTATTTTCAGTGCTGGATGTCCAGTTTGCAGTGCCGATCATCATGGGAGCCAACATTGGAACTTCTGTCACCAACACTATCGTAGCTATGATGCAGGCAGGAGATCGAAACGAGTTCCGCAGGTAAGATCAGAGCTTGTTTCCATCCTGTGACACGTGTAGCAGTTGATAAAAGACAACATCAAGCCATAAACATTGTAAACAGAGTGTGTTTCTTTGCTTCTCCTCCAGGGCGTTTGCCGGTGCCACAGTGCACGACTTCTTCAACTGGCTCGCTGTGATGATTCTCCTCCCGCTGGAGGTAGCTACAGGCGTCCTTTTCAAACTCACCCATCTCATCATCGAATCCTTCAACATCCAGGGCGGAGAGGACGCACCTGACCTGCTCAACGTCATCACAGACCCTCTCACCGACTCCATTGTCCAGGTAGATGTGCTAATGTTAGACATATGATATGAAACAATTCATCATTAAAATGTCAAAAAATGACCAGACATATGAAATCTATTTTTTAATTGTCTACTTATGTCATCATAATTTTGAACCTCAAAGAAAGCCTTTTCTTGTGTCATATTCTGTGTCTTTTTCTGTCTTTACTGTAACTTCCACGACAAACAATATGTGACGAAGGAGCCACTTAGCCAATTGGCTGTTTGTTCCTACCACATTGTATTGATCCTAATTGATCAGGATTATTCATTGTCATTTGCTGCGTAACATGAATGTACATTTGTTTTTTCCATTCATGACCTCATCCGTGAACATTGACATGACACAGTTGTGTCAAGTAGATTTTCAGTGTTGGTAAGGACAACTCCCATGATCCCACACTGCTTCATGATCAAAATAGGTCTTGTGTTATTGTTTTGAATAAGGGGAGACCCCTAGTGTCTGATGAAGTAGAATATTTGACGTTAAGAAGAAAGGCCTTTTTTTTTTTTTAAACATAAAATTGTCTTTCCTCATAGCTTGACAAAAATGTGATCTCCCTCATCGCCACCAATGACGCGGCAGCCGAAAACATGAGTCTGATCAAACAGTGGTGCAATACGGAGACCAACGTGGTAAGAAATCAACAACATGCATCATATGCATCAAATGATCAGTTTGGCAACACAGAGCGTAACACAACAACAGTAAAACCACATGATTAAGTGATGGTCACCTCTGCTTTTTGTGTTAATGACTGATATTCACCTTCTTGTCTTATGACCACTGTAATTGTGTTTGATTATACTATGAAGGTGTGTCATTTTGTAAAAGGTGCTGTGTTGTGAACGATCATGTCATGATTATCATAGTAAAGCTGCATTTACTTCTTAACCATTATACTGTCTCTTCTTGCATTTAAGGCTGTTATCTGTGCTATTTCTCTCAGGATTTCTGGAATGTGACAGTGGTGAACTGCACAGCCGGTGCCCTCTGTTGGGAAGAAGGAAACCTGACCTGGACCATGAAGAACAGGACATGGATTGAAAACCTAGAGAGATGTAAGCATGCCCGAGGATGGGGGGGAAAAGAACATTTACCAAGCAATTAGGATTACCTGATCTACTAAAGCTCAGTGAAACGAGAGATTCCACAACAACGACCTCCTTCATGCAACACACTCTGATGTTCTGACAATTACTACTTTTGAGTCGCTACAGTGACTCAGCTAAAACCCTACCGTGACCCTCCTACCTGCTCAATAGATCTATTCATGGTGGATCGCTGAAGCACCTGAGCCACATGACCATAAAATGTGTCCTTTCTTCAAAGTAATTTGCCATTTGTGCCTTTTAAAACAGTTCTAGTGTTTTAAAAGGCACAAACACACACTTTTCAACTAGACTTGAGTCATAAAGCACCAGTTTGTTTTTCTAATTACACTCTTTAAACTTTCCTTTCACACAGAAAACATCCTTGCAGTTTTATCAGCTCCACTGATCAAAGAGTATTTGCTCTGAAGTGAGTCACACACACAAGGCTATTCTTAGCTTTAAAACATGCAATAAAGATATTATATTTGAAAATACCTCATTAAAATATCAAAAAAATACTACAGCTATGTTATACCTACGAAACATATGTGTCTAACATTATCCAAAATGTTTCAAACAACGTACAAACCCACAGAAATCTGAAATCGTATTAAAGGAAAAGGGACGTTTCATTTTATTCACCTTTACTCTATTCACCGCTTTAGTAATATTAATAATTGAATAATAAAAACTATTTGAGATTTATGAGTGAAGTAAAATTGAGATACAAATAAATAGAAACATTTATAAATAGACACATTTGAATGAAAAGTGTGGAATAAAAACTAAATTAACAAAACTAAAATAGAAGAAAATGGGAAAATAAAAAAGAGTTAAACAGAAGTTGAGATAATTGAGATATAGTAATAATAAGTAAAAGAAGTTATTAATGATACAAGAAGAGTAAAAACACACTGCTAACCAGTTGGCTGTCCTTCCTTCCGCTGTTTGTTTTGGTCGCATCTTCTGTGAATGTGAAGATGTGTATATTTGTCATCAAACTTTCCTTTTTTTATTGTGTCGATTGTAAGACCCTTAGTGGTCGAAGTTACATATTGCAGTTTAATGCCAATCATGTCCTCGACCGTCCCCTGCAGGCAAACATATCTTCGCCAATACGACACTGCCCGACCTGGCCGTGGGCCTCATTCTTCTGGTGGTGTCCCTGCTCGTCCTCTGCACATGCCTCATCCTCATTGTCAAGCTGCTCAACTCCATGCTGAAGGGTCAGGTGGCTGTGGTCATCAGGAAAGTGATCAACACAGGTACACAAATAAAATAAATTCTACTTTTTAGGGGTTGTCAGCCTGTCTGATATCCTGCTTTATTGATGATACTTGATGAGCAACACAGGTACAGCCTTCCTGGTTTATTGTTCACCTCCTGTGTTTCTGTTCGGCTACAGACTTCCCCTTCCCCTTCTGTTGGGTTACTGGATACATTGCAATTTTGGTGGGAGCAGGGATGACCTTCATCGTTCAGAGCAGCTCTGTGTTTACCTCAGCTATTACTCCTCTCGTTGGTGAGTGGATGGACATTTATAAATTATTATGCATCTCTTGGATTTTTTTGAGAATGATTCCAGGACTTATCTATATCGTGTTGCTCTTCTTTCACCAGGTATCGGTGTTATTAGCCTCGAGAGAGCCTATCCTTTGACACTGGGGTCAAATATTGGTACGACAACCACTGCTATACTTGCTGCTATGGCTAGTCCTGCAGAAAAACTAAAAGAATCACTGCAGGTAAGTCCACCAGTTTGGGTTAGTCAGAAATAACTCAGCAAAGTCATGGTCCCCAGAGGCTGAATCCTAATGACTTTGGTGATCCCTCACTTTTTCTTTAGTGCTGTGATGAATTTTACTCGTACATTGTCAAATCTTAATGTTGACCTGAATTGACCACAATTGGTAAAGATAACATCATTAGCATTTAGGTCAAAGCATTGATGTTGTTTCCGTTAAGCTTTGATTACCTTGTTTTAATGTAATTTATCTGTTTTCATTTTCTTCTAGATTGCACTTTGCCATTTCTTCTTCAACATCATGGGTATCTTACTGTTTTATCCGATCCCCTTTACGCGGTTGCCCATCAGGTTGGCCAGAGGGTTGGGAAACCATACAGCAAAATACCGCTGGTTTGCCGGCCTCTACCTCATCCTGTGCTTCTTGGTTTTCCCTCTGAGTGTGTTCGGCCTGTCAATGGCTGGCTGGCAGGTCCTCGTTGGAGTCGGCGTGCCATTCATTGTGTTGGTTGTCTTTGTGATAACCGTCAACGTGATGCAGTCTAAATGCCCCCGCTTCCTGCCCAAGCTCCTACAAGACTGGGACTTTTTGCCCCGACCTCTGCATTCCATGGCTCCTTGGGACATTGTGGTGACCAGGGCCTTAGGGTTCTGCGGCAAATACTGCTGCTGCTGCTGCAAATGCTGCAAGAAAACTGAGGATGAGAAGATGAGGAAAAACAACACCAAGAGCCTAGAGATGTACGATAACCCCTCCATGTTGAAAGACGAGGACATGAAGGAGGCCGTCAAAGCAACACATCTGTAATATCGTTAAGTTGAATTTGTATCTCAATGCAATGATGCATTTTTGACACACTTTTAATTGTTTGTCACTTCTCAGGTTGTGGTATGTTGATGATTCTCTTGTACTGGATGATATATTATGCACTATGGCTAACACTGTCAATCACTGGAGAATATGAAGAGAAGTGCTGGACATATTATTATGAACCTGCTGTTTCTGGGCATGTGACGTTTATCTTATGGTGTCTTAAGTTTATTGTTGAGACTCACTGTCTGCTATGACAACTATGGGTGGTTCTAAATGTTATGACGTGTTTATATATTTTTTATGACATGCGGATTTATGAGAGGCCTTTGACCTTTTCAACATCTAAACGCAAATGTTTATTGCAGAAGTAAAATAATTTGTTATCCTTCATTATTTATGACTTTATAATAATTGTAAATAAAAAATTGCTATTTTTAAAGAGGGTTTTTTTCATGCTGTTTCATCAATTGTATGTAGATTGCACAGGATTCGTAAATAGAGCCTGAAGTGAATGTTATCTTTAATAGCCAATAGGTCATTTGATCTTCAGCGATGATAATGCTGCTCATGTTCCACATAACAGATAAGAATTTTCCTGTGGGTGTATTCCAAGAAGATGCCTTCTTGGAGCATATAGATTCTCAAGTCACCTCTTATTTGCCTTGGAACAGCAAGTTTAGGACTTCAGACTGAGATGCCATTATCCCGACACGCTCCATATCTGATTTAACAATTCAAACATATTGAAAAAAAAAAATGTATGCATGTTTTTGTAAGATTTTTTTGATGGGAAAAGAAAAAGTAATTCATTGATTCTGAGATAGAGTTTGGTGGAGGGGTCTTGTTTGAATCAAATCAAATAGTTTCCTCTATAGATGGACTCACATGACCTGTCGGACAATGTGAGTCTAATCAAAGTATCAGCTCCTCGCCCCATCACCCACTCTGCTGTGCCTGCATGGAAAATACCCTCCTGTATTTAATGACATCAGGAGCATTTATGGACTGTACAGTAAAGGGCACTCTGACCAAAAGGACACTTTTATCACATCTTTTATGGTTTTATTTATTTATGAATAATTATTAATGCTCACAAGGTGCTGACAAAGTTACGCTGCTGATTTCAGGAGAGTTGTTAAATACAGTAGTATGTATTGTGCCTGTACCTTCAAATATTTGTATTCATTAAATTAGCTTATTGGATAACTCAGAGGCTTTAATCTGGTTGTGAAAGTTGTGTTTTTGTGACATAGTAGCAATTAAACATGAAGCAAAAAACCTATTGTTAAGTTACAAAAGAAACTTCCAAGCCTATCTCTTATCGATGTAAGTCAGAGGCACAGTGCTATACGGGTCATAATCTGACACAATCATGTGCCATGTACTGTGACTGGTTTCAAAACTGTCTGTCATTACACCACTGCGATTGTGGAGTTCATATAAGTGTAACCCAGCTTTATCTTCAGGTAGCAGCAGCATAATTCAAAAGAAAAAGATGGAGAAAAGTGGAGCATTGGAAGTGAAGATTTATATATAATGATAGAATCCTCTATAGGATCCTTCTTCTAGAAAAGCTGCCACTTACTTGGTGTGGGACATTATTTACAACATTACGTTTTGCAACAAAATGGTTCAGAACTGTTCTCAAAGATATCACATGGTTGACTGGGCTTTCACTTCTGCTGGCCAACACTGGATGCTGCTCCAGAGAAACTTTAAACCAGGTTTTGCCTGATACACAATCTGAGTCAGATGTGAGATCCCTCGTTACATTCACCACGAGTGGGTGTGGGGTTGATGATGCTTCTAACACAAGACAGATTCAAAAAGAAAAAAACAAACAAAGGAAAAAAAAAAGGAGTTTTATATTACACAATGAGTGAAAATCCTGGTTCGGGTAGATAAGTGTGTAAGCATATGCTATAGGTGGAGATAGTATGTATTATACAAAAATACAAAACAGAACAAGCGGAAAGTTAAATTAATACCTATCTTCTTTGTCTAGAGTTCATGTTTCAGTTCCAAATTCAAAACATATAATGAAGTCAGACTAGTCGTAGCAAACCTCTACAGATATGTCTGAAAGATTTCATGTGAATGCAGAGGTAAGAACAGATGAGTGGTGGCAGTGTATTCTCTTGATCTTGACATTAAGAGCTTCAGTCAGTGTTGGAAATCTGAGTTAATCAGAATATTCACAGTCATACAGATGATTTTACAGCAGCAGCCAGCAAAGAATGTAATTACAGACTGCGAACGGGTGAAAGTCCACAGCAGCCAGACTACAAGTGGACACACAGACTTAGGTAACTTAAAACCCTTTTGTATATAACTTTTAATGAAATGGATTCATCAATTATGTTGACTACATCTGTAGCCTTATTTAATCTTAGCTATCTTAAAATGTCACCCATTGAAATTACCCATTATCCAGCAAAACCACTGACGGCATAAAAGATCCCCAAGATTCATATATTTGCAAAATCTAATATCTAACAATATATATAGTATAGAAATGCTGTGATCTAATTTTCGGTGGCAGATAAAGGAGGATGAGTTGTTATTATTAGTTATCAATATGAAGCTGTGTTTTGGTTATGCAGGGAAGTTTTCTAGTAAGAGAGCTAATACCTCAGAGGCTGAAACTTTTAGAGGAAGTATTTTTGTCTCAGCCCATTTTCAGCTGCAGAGGTGCTAGAACCAGAAGAAATATTCCTCCAATTTGTTCCGAAGAATATATGCATTATTGCTCAAGATATTGACAAATTATAGCCCGACTTGCCATTTTTGTGTGTAAGATCACTGATGAGTTTGTTATAGGACAGGAATGATATACGTTGTGAGCTATGTAAGGCTCTACAAAAGCTGCGCTTTAGTTTCTGCAAGTTGTTGTAGCTAATACCAGCTGTGAATAGAATCATCATCATCACAAACATTTGACATCAGACACTGGAAAGCAGGTCAAGCCATCGGATTAGAGTTCAGATTCAGCCAAAGGCCTCATGACAAATTTAACAGCATTTCCTTCTGGACAATGAGCATCTAAAAAAACGTTTCAGGGTAGAGATGGATACCCTCTACAGGCAACAGAGTTTTTACCTGATCTCAATCCACCTACTTGCTGAAGACCAGACTTAAGGAAGCGAGACACCAATACAAACCCTGGAGTGAAGCTCTGAGAGAGCATGTGCAAGATACACCACAAAATATTATCTATCATGATTTTGTTTGATTTCATATGTATTTGTCCAATTACTTATGAACCCCTAAAATTTGGCTCTGTGTTTAAAGAGTTATATCCTCTTTACAGTTGTATCTATAATAAGTTACCATAAGTATATTGCAACTAAGACTTGGAACCTACATGTATCGTCCATTATTTTTATTTTTAAACGATTATCTTAAAGCTTATAGCCTGAATACTTATGATCTGGATCGTGATCCCTCCATCACCACAACATGCAGGTGCAGTATCTGATCCCTGTCATTAAAGTGCTGAATCCTTCAAATAAAATGTATCTAATCTAATCTTAATCTAAGAGAAAACCTACCAGCTCTGCAGTGGTATAAACTGGTGCCAGTAAACAGCCTCCCACTGAGTCTGAAAACAACACTTCCTGGCAAATGCTCTTCTAATACACATACAGCTTTTTATACATTTCTAGTATATCGGCTATTGTACCCACAACCAGTTATTGCAATGAAAGCATCACACTTTTCTACAGTCTAGACCAAGTCCCTATCCAGCGTATGAGGTACCGTGTCATTACCTTTAGCAAAGTGGGTGGTGACGTGTGTTTTCCCAGAAGACTCCCAGTACCCGCTCAGATGTTCAGATGCACCGGGTCCAGGGCTGGACTGGGAGAACAAAACGGCCCGGGCATTTTTTGGCTCAGACCGGCCCACATAATTAGCCGAGCACATCTGCCATTAAATTGACGTAACTTATGTCTTCTAAATGTCTTAAAGTAGCTCATATTAAAAGTACTTAAGTATCAAAAGTATCTGGTGTTGAAATGTACTTAAGTATCAAAAGTACAAGAACTAAAATTAAAAATTCAAAGTGCTTTTTATAGTAGGCCTATACAGACACAAAACAACCCAAAATGTTTCTCCTCAAGATTTATCTCAACTGACTGAAAAATTACAACAACAATATGCATATAATGTATAATTTTACCAATTTTGAACCCTAGATGCTGAGGTTCATATAGTAATGGACCAGTGCATCTGAACTTCTAATTAACTATAAACAAGTGCCTCTTGTGTCTGCCCAAGAACATTAATAAACCACAGTATAACCACTATACTATAGGCACACAAAATAAGACACTATCTCTATTCTAGAGGAAGTAAAAGTCGTAACACGATTTCTGAAGGTGAACCTGCGAAGGGATAGACCAACCTCTCGCGCTGCACCCCCCCCCCCCGACGGCAAACACGCCACCGGACCTGCACATCTCAGGAGGGAGGGGGCAGCGAGTGAGAGAGAGAGAGAGAGAGAGAGAGAGAGAGAGAGAGAGAGAGAGAGAGAGAGAGAGAGAGAGAGAGAGAGAGAGAGAGAGAGAGAGAGTGAGAGAGAGAGAGAGGTGCGCCGTGGGTAGAGGCGTGCGACGCCAACCTCCGCTGCTCAAGTAACGAGCCAGTTTTGAGAATGTATTGAAAATTGAAAATGCGCGCTCACATGTCTGCCTCCACTCGCTCATCATTGTCGAGTCCTCCTCGCTCTCCCGGCACACCTGCTGCTGCTGGGCTGGTGAACCCGGCACCACATAGGTCCGTCAGTTTGGCATATTCAGCAGCCTCCACCTCCAGAGACTTCAGCTTTTTTTCCCGATGCGTTTTTGACTCTTATTATCCATTTTAAGTTTCTGTCTCAGCAGCAGCCCGTCCCGCGACTCCCCCCGCCAATGCCATGACGTCCCGCCCCCGGTTTGTGTTGTGATTGACAGCACTGTCGGGGCTCTCTGAGCCTGTCAGCCCATGATTGATTGACAATGACAAACAATAGACCAATAATATGTGTCGATGCTGGCAACACACTGCTAGCCCTCTGTAGCCAATTGGCCGGCCCAATTGGAGGGAATTTAGAGAGGAAGAAGAGAAAAACAACAACATAGCGGACCAGACCGGCCCACATTGGGTCAACGGCCCACCGGGATTATGCCCGGTATGCCAGATGGCCAGTCCACCCCTGACCGGGTCTGCACACTGAGAACTGAAAACATTCAGTGCTTTTAATAGACAATGTCATTTCTAGGCTAAGTATTATTGTGACGTTGAATCACTCAGCACTATCTGCCTGCATCTGTATAAACTGTGATGCTGTGTAAAAGAGAGCTTGTTCTGCTGGGCACCAGAAATCCTGATAACATTCCTGACTTATTGCTCAGTCATTCATTCACTCACAAAGCGCTCAATTTACACACATATATTTTACATTTATCAAAATTCATGCCAGTGGCAAGCAGACTTTGACCTGCACAGGCCTCACAGCCAAAGCTGAGGGCCAGTGGCCCCATGACTTGGAAACTGGGTATATAATTAAAGTACATTATATTATCATACACTGTCTAGTGTGTGCGTGGGTGTATGTATCTGTGGACTTGGACTAAAGCGGTTTACACAGTGACATGGTAGGGACTTTTCCAGACAAAAATGAGTTACTATAATGTTAATCATTACATTTTGAGCGAAGATTTGATTTATGGTTAGGCTGAGAGTTAGTCTTAGTCCCCAGGAAATAAATGTAGGTCGATGTAACGTCCCCTCAGGTGAAACATGACTTTGTGTGTGTGTGTGTGTGTACCTTCAAGCTCCACTGTTATATTCATTATTTTGATTAGTGTGTTAGTAAATTAGTAAAAATCCCGGCTATTGGTATTGAGTTATTGAGATTGTCTAAATAAATATCTCTTCTGAGTGCAGTTGCCATTGCAGCCTCTCACATCCACTGCACTGGCTATTAGTAATACTTTTCTTGGTCTACACTCGTATATATGGTCTTTTGGAGGTAGTTTGTGGTTCCCTCTTTTTGGTCCACTCCATGTACTCTTCTATGAGGAAAGACTAAATAACAGAACGCCTCTTTGAGTTGTGTTATTTCAACAAAGAGATTCCGAGATACAAGTTACTAATTAAATGAATCATCTGCGTAAAACACCGGCCGGTTTCTTTGTTGTAAAAACAATTATATGGTGAAATGGCTGCAGTAAAAAGCAGACAGGCCTTAGTGTGTCGAATGAGCCTGAACTTAAGGGAACGTAAAGTGATAACATTCCCCAAGTAGCTGAGCTTTATGATTTACTGTTTTAATTTCCTTTTTATCACACTGGCAGAGGTTAGTGTTTACCAGGTCGCTTTATAACGAGTCCAGCATTACCCTGCTAGGCAGGCCATTCTCAGGCAGCTGAGAATGACAGACCTTTAATCACTCTAGTACTGCTTTAGTTCCTCAGAACTGTTGTTTAGGGACTCAATGCATTGCTTCTTTTAATATGACTTCCATAGATATCACTGCAGGACCTCAAAAGCCTCATTAGCGTAGTACAAAACCAGACCACAAACACTTCAAGTTTAATCGGCCGTCTGCGGCGCACACATGCTTGGATCACATGATAAGACGCTGGATTTTATTGCATGTTACATCACTAAACTCTTTGATTAACGATCACAGCAAATGCTCCACAAGGATGTGGAAAATTAAAAGTGGACGCATGGTTATGGGTGATTCTCTGGCATTTGTGCACATGCCATGAACACATGAACCCAGTTGGTTTGAAAGGACTATGTTGAAATCAAAAACTGTGGGGGGTTTTCTTGACAGGAATATTTGAGAGGGTTCAGTAAGATATTAATTCAACCTAAAGTCAAATTACACAATCAACTTAAATTCTTTCAACAATGCTGATCAAGTTATAATAACTTATATTTTTATGGCACCTTACAGGGCCACAAGGCCTATCACAAGGCTATTAATTATGAGGAAACAGTACAGTGTGACAAATCAAGGTCACAGCAATCAATCAACGTCTTTAAACTAATTAAATAATCAAACGGAAATCAAGACCGTCCATCACATACATTAAAACCAATTGAATAATTGTGTCACTTAGTTGGCGATAGTTTTACTGTAGAACATGATTCAAAGAAAAAAAAACCTCAGTACACATTTGATACGGCAGAATTCAAACACAGGGTTCGATTTTTTATTTGCAGCAGCACAGATTTCAGTTGTAATCTATGTCTCTGACTTTACAATGAGGTAATTTAGTAGTAGAAGTAAGTATCCATGAAAGATGGAAAGGTACAACATAAAACGACAATGTAGCAAGTTACGTTAATAACTAAGTTTGCTTTAAAATAAGCCTCATGAAACATTTACATTGGTAGGAATGCAATAAAACTCTACCGACAGGGGGACATTTTTGGCTTTTACATAAACTATAAGAGGGACTACCATTAGATATCATAGCTTCTTACTATTGTTTCTTACTTTGGTAACCAACTTCCCCGAAAAAACTTAACAGAACAATGTAGGTGTTAATCTTGTGTCCTTATAACACAGGGTCCTCTGTGAAATAAACATGGCCATATAATAAAAAGGGAATATTTTCCTGGCTCTTCCAATTGCATGAATGCAGCACTAGAGCGACTTCGCAAATGTTAGCATGCTAACACACATTTAATTCTGTAGAGATGTTAACCACGAATGTAATACCTTATACCATATATTCCTTATTAGAATATGGGCCACATCATTATAAACATGTTGGCATACTGAAGTTAGCAATCAATTAAATTGTATTTGTATAGCAAACATTCAGGATATGTTCTTCCAAGACACATTACTATGTGTGTAATGTAAAGTGATAAATCTAAATGTTACATGTTAAATCTAAAAGTTCAATTGTAATCCAAATTCCTACATTACAGCTTATGGTAAAGGCTTCACAATATTACAGCTGAAATCCAAATACTTACCACAATGAACAAGTACTTAAAAACAGTTAAATCTCTCTTAGTGTAGCATTTAGTGCAAAGTAAGTAAATCCTCCCTGTACACCTTGCACTGCTGTAAACTTGAAGCTGTAAGCCTGTTTTTATTTAACTGAAAAGTGTCTCAAGCTGGAAATGAATATTATCTGAAATATAGATTTAGGGTAACAGAATTGATTAAAAGGATGAACACAAGCCTCAACGTACAATTTTAATGCTCAACTAAAATCTGTTTTATGTGAAAATCCCCTTCAGCCGATTCATGAGCTGTCATTAAGATAATTATAAAAATAACATCATCACACAAACGCATGTATCACAGCGTTTAATGTTTTTGTTCTGGCCCTGTATCTTTAAAGAAATAGACAGAGACTGACGACATAAGGGACTGAGATAGATGAGGGAAGAGGGATATCATTAGTTCATCTCCAAATTATACACAGTCTTCATTCTCAACTAAAGAGCTCCACATGCTGTTGTTTACACTGAGGAACTCTCTATTTAGTAAATGACAGCTCCATGGACACCAGGCGAAAACACTCACTGCTATAAACTGCACATCATCACAACAGTCGACCAGAGCTGTAAATAACTGTTAAGAACTGACTAACACCGCTTATTCCCCATGTTGGCAGTCACAGAGACAAAATCCCTCAAAGGATATTGCCCATTATGTGATTTTTATGAACACAGCAACAACAGCACCGGGGAGGGGCATTACTTTCTGACTAAGACCCCTACAGGGACTCCTAGGGTGTGTTTGAGGTGTCGACCATTGCTATGGTAACTCTTCCTTTCAATCCAAATTCTTCTCCCATAGCGATAGCGAAAACTGATAGTGTCTTATCTTAGATATCGATCAAGAAGACCTGCCCGGCCAGACTAAATCAATAACTGCTGTAATTCCATTGCTCTGGCCTTGGACAAAATGTTAAAGTGCCCCGCATGCTGTCGGTGCATGTCCAGTCTCCTGTGAGACGCTTATCATCAGCGATAGGGACAAGCCTTAATAGCTGACCTATTAAAACACGGCTCTTCCTACGCATCCATCACTGAGGATGATCCTTAAATGTGCAGCCATCATAACGTTCATTTCACAAGATAAATTAATGATTCGTCATCGAAAAACATATTTTTATTGGATTTAAACATTACATAGCAGACGCTTCACTCTACTTCCTTGTCACCACATCCCCAAGACAAACTAAAAACACACCTCTTCCCACTACACCTTGAATAAAAGTTCAAAATAATAATTCAGTAGCACTTCAATGGCACTTACTTATAGCACTTTGTAGTTTGGCTTTCTTGAGGAAATAGTACTTTCTTGATTAGTGTTGTTCTGGGTTTGTGCCTCATTGTTGAATGCCCTTTTTGTAAGTCGCTTTGGATAAAACCATCAGCTAAATGAAATGTAATGTAATATAAGCGGTAGTTCAGATTCCGCATCAAACAATTTAAATGCACAATAAGTCTTTATTTATTTCCCACAAACAAAGCAATGTAAAAATGGTAACTGGGGGAACATTATAAAACTCTGATAGAGTAGCACACACATTCTGATCAGCACGTCTCTCCTTCCCGTCCTCAAATGACTCACATGCATCCAAAGCACAAATGTGTCACATGACCGCTGCGTTAAGTCATCAGCTAACGTATGTTGTTACAATTTGTTGTGTCTGGGGCTTTGACTGTGGCTACTGGGTCACTCCGCTGGGTATTGTATGTCTTAGGAGACGATAGAAGAATGTGGTCCAGAAAGCACACAGGCACACACCCGACAGTGTCACGGCCAAATCGCTGGTCTCTCGGAGCCACTGCTCGCCATTCAGCACAGTAAGCCATAGATTCCCTACCACTCTATAGGTTCCTCCCATGATGCCATCTTGCTCCCTATTCAAGTTGACACCTTCTTGGCTGACTGGTGAAGTCCTCGCCCTCAGTGCGACTGGACGCCGACCGGAAACCCTTTGTCCTGTGTTGATTTGCAGATTGAAAGGATGAAGAGGTGAGGACTCTATTTGTGTCAGCCCTGATTATATAGATTTTCTTTTGCTGTGCAAGCCAGAGCAAGAGGCCGGAAAACAATATGTGGGAAAATGACACCATCTTGTGGTAAATACATGCACATGGGTCATCACTTACCGAGACAGCTCTGAAGTGGTATAAAGACAAGAAGGACGCAGACAGAAAGAAGAGATGCATATGCCTATAGAGAAATAAGAATAAAGATTTAAATAAATGATAAAGTTTTCTTTCTTAAAATAGCGGTCTATAGTGGCTTTAATGTCTTATTCATGATGAGTAAGACACATACATATTTCAATTATTAAAAGGTAGATCAAATTATCAAAGCAGGACAATATATATTGTAGGAGGGCAGCTTACTGTGCTTTGAACATCTCTTTTACTACAAAGAGTAAAAGTTGATTTCCTTGTGCTTACCAAGTGGAGCTGTGCACCGCTCTGAGTCATTCTCCTCCAGGCTTTTCCCATCTGGAGTCCGAGCAGAGCTAAAGAACAGGGTGTTACTGCGTCTTCATGCTCACTCTCCACACATCTAAGGAGAAGCAATAAAAACTGTGTTACATACAATCACAGTGATGTCAGCCCTTCATATTGTTGCTGACATAACATCACTGAAGGGATTATATCCATAAGTGCAATTGCAGCATAGACACATTTTAGAACTGGCTTTTCCAAGTGACGTTTTAGTAAATATGCACTTTATTGCCAAGAGTGAATATTGTTGTCCTACATATTCCATTTCTGCATAGGAAACAGTAGTCCTCTGCAATTTGTTAATTTTGTATATGCCTCCCAAAGGTTTCCATTTTCCTGCATTCCATTTTATCTTTCTGTCTAACCATTAAATTTAACTACGTATTAAAGCAACCAGATACACCTAAAACATCAGTGCAGCGGGTCGGTTTATTAGGGCAGAATTCTCTCCTGTTTTCAGTTTACTTTCTGCTGAGAATTGTACAGTAGGCAAAACAGAAAGAGAACAGAGCCTTAGATATTCAATTTAAGATAGTTGTCGTATTACGTTGTTGTAATGAGATGACTATAGACCACTGCTGTGTATAAATCGATTTTCAACTGCGAGAGATGTTTGTTAATTCTAAAAGGTTCTCAGTCATACTTCATTACCCTGCGCGCAGCAGGGAATTGTCTTCACCGTCGTGTGTGTGTGTGTGTGTGTGTGGGCAATGAGTGTGATCCCATGGTTTACTCTGCAGCACTAATACATGATGCTCACAGATTCTCTACCTGCACTCACAGCCCTCTGTCTCTAGGGGACGGGGAGATGACAGTGAGTGGATGTCGAAATTGGCAGGGTATTAGCAGGGATGTTTTTTTTTGGCAACCTTGCTTTCAAGGGTTTGGCTTTCCCCCTTATTCCCTTACATATCACAAACTGACAAAACACAGCCAGCAGGCAGTGAGCACAGCCAACCACAACAACTCGAAATATGGGGAAACAGCTAGCATAGCTCCTTCCAAAAGATTTTTTTTAAATGTAAAAAGGAATGTCTTGTTTATTTATACAAAGAATAAAAAATGTAACGACAATTTAAAATCATTTTGGCCTTTTACTGTTTCTAGCTCAACTAATCGGTTGCTGGTTGTCTATTTACTCATTAAACAGTCAAATAGAAGCTATTTCATGAAATGTTCAACTGCTGAAGCATAAAACTCCATCCACCTCTGAAAAACACTAATACTACACCTACACTACTCCCTAGACAGGTCCTATCAAATATATCACCAACATATTGCTGTTAAAATGCTACTATCATCACTGCTAGGAACTATAAACAACCTTGGGTTATTGCACAATGTGTCATAACCCACAAATATGTGTCCTATTAGGAATTTTCTTCTTAAAAAAGCACCTTCTTAACACCTTCTCCACCACAATGTCGTCCTCATCATAGTGTGTCACGTTGAACATGCCGCGGACGCTCTGTGGAAGAGCGTGCCCTTGTTGTGCCAAAATCCCCAAGTTGTACATTCCCTGTGAGTCGATGCAAAAATAAAAGAAGAACAGCAGGCTGATGAGTAATTCACTGAGAAGGTCTGATACATAATAACACCGTATAATTCTGTTTGTGTTTTTTATTGCCGTTTGCCTGAGCCCGTCGAACTTTAATTAAGTTTATCATAGGGTGATGAGATTACAGCCCCAGTAAATCTGTCACCTGAGGGCTGCCCGCGAGAGCTGCTCTGCTGTACATCGATAGCGCCTGACCAACCAAGGATAATGAGTCTTCTGGGGCGCCGGAGGAATAGTAATAGTAGTCTCCCATTTTCAGCAGAGCTATAAAAGATGATAAATACTTGCTGTTCATTGAACAGATTGACAGAGAGAAGGAGGAGGTTAAAGCCAAATGAAATGAGAGGAACTCACCAGACGGATGGGAATTATAGTTTAATATAGAGAAGTTATGATATCTCCACTGACAATCATAACTGAGATCCAGTTCCTGTGTTTTGGTAGAATGATTGCAGGGGGAGAGAGAGAACACAGCATTGATGACGGTTATTTTGTCAACCGCTAATAATTTTCCCCCAGATTTGGTTTTCTTCTATTGGTATGTGACTGGAATAGAAGAACTTCAGACCTTCGACATTGATTTCAGAATTTTGCTCAACATCCAGTTGGACGAGGAGGCCGGACACAAAGGGTTACCAGCAGAGAAACATACCTCACACAGGTGTGCAGCGTTGCTCTGGGCCAAACCCAGACCAGTTTCAGCTGCCAAGACGTACTTCACAAATGCTTCCTGCCTGTTGGCAACACAATAACACTTGTGTGAAGAAGCCGGGACAAACAATAAAGACCAGATGACATGATTAAATGAAGACAAGTGAAAAGTAATTGAAATGAATGTCCCGACCTGGAGCCCTGGAGGTAGGCCTGCAGAGCCTCTCTGATCATAAATCCAAGGTGTCCGTTCCGTTCACAGACCTTTTTTAGCATTCTGCAGGGAGGGTGAGGATGAATGAATTATGGAATATAATTTACGCCACAAAAAACGGAAAATATATGATCTAAAAATAGCTTCTGATTCCTTGAGGTCAGTCTAAAAAAAGCCCCTACAGCTGCTACAGGAGCCTCTTTAAATTCATAAGATACCAGAGGAACATTGGTACATATTCCTCTGAGCAAGACAATAATGCAGCGACAGTGGCTTGTATTTTTAGATATGCAAATAGTGGGTTCTGACCTTGAATTAGCCACTGTCATTGAAATGAGATGCCATTGAGCTGCAGGCTACAGTGAAACAGCCCATAACAAAGCTTTCTACACCAAGCTAATGAAAGCCTCTTACATCACAGCCCTCTCTGCATCCTGAGACACCCCTCCCAGGCTTCCTGTCGAAAGATACCAAGCTGCCTCCACCGATGCAGCAACGTGACCAAAGCGAGACGCGTTCACAAAGTACTGGAAAGCAGCTGTCTGTGAATCATATAGAAAATACATCAGCTCATCAGTCACACTATATCAGTTTTGAAATAACATTTTGACACAGTGGCAGACTCGAACCTCATTCCTCCATGGGATGCGTGGGTTTTTCCCGCTGAGATGATAAAGTCCCAGGTTGTACATGCCATCAACACTCCCATTTTGCGCAGCTTTCTCAAAGTATTTCACCGCGCCTTCGTGGTCGCCCAGTATGATCCCATGGTACCAGCCCAAACCATTCAAGGCCTCAGTTGAGCCCTGAAGTAAGGAAGCAGACAACAGTTTTCATATCAACGGCTCATGATGTAAACACACGGATTGATTACTACACACACATACCATCGCTGCAGCTTTCTTCATAAGCTGAAGAGCTCGGGTGAGGTTTTTTTTCACTCCCAGGCCCTGAGGGAATCAACATCAATCCGTGAATCAATAACTGTCAAAGCACACACACACACACACACACACACATATATACACACAATAAAAAACCCAGCGTTCCATCATAAAACAGGTTGAGTCTTTATAATGTTATAGCACCTTCATCAGTAGGATGGAGTAGTCGTACATCGCCACGGGATCCTTCATTTGCATAGAGCTTCTGTGCAACCACTTCGCTGCACTCACTATGTCTTTTGAGACTCCGTTCTGTCCCCAGTATAGCATTGTTCCCAGGTGTCCCTAAAGATAGTCGTTTTTGTTAGTACCAAAACTGCCTCCGTGACTGATCACAGGGGAGAAATAAAAGTCGGATTCAACTCTTTGTAAGGGGTTTATGCATCTTCTTAAGGTATCCGTCCATCTATTTGAACGGTTCATCTTTACAAAAGTCCACAAAAAATACCACACGTACCTGAGATTCTGCGTGCCCCCTCTCTGCCTCGAATTTCAGAAACTGAAAGTCGTCACTCGTCTCATGTGTCATGCCGTCTAAATCCTCTTGGTTGTTGAGATAGATGTGTTCAAGGAAGTATTGCTTTTAGAAGAAACAAACAGACTTATTAACCCTGTAAAGGCCCCTGCTGTAAAATGACAACATCCCGGCTAGCCCTCGTGAAAACAAATCTGTAAATGTTTTTTAAAGACTATAGTCAATGGGTCCCACTGTCTAGCCTCACAATGCTATAGGAAAGGAAATAAATAAACATAGGTCTGGCTACCAGGCCATGAACACACACAACCATCGTCAAAGTGCATCACCTTGTTTAATTGGACTGGATACATTAAGTAATCAAAACTATTTTTTAACAAATAGAATGTCTAAAAACATGTGAACTGGTCGCCACTGTGCTTGTATGTCTTTTTGTAATTTTCCAACATTTGGTGAGGCTCAATGTTGGTGAGGCTCCCAATAGCTTGAGCATCTTTGATAACATGATCACAAGTGGAAAAAAATGGAATATTATGTCTTTGATCAGTCACACATTCTAAATATGTTCTCTCTTCTTTAATTTTGAGTTTAGATCAGATTTGAAGAAATCTCAGTAGATAAATTATTCATGGTTGTAGTGTTTGAAGATCTTTCTGTAGCCGCATCTCCATCCTCAAGGTAAAAAATATAGTAAAATCATTGTTTTCTGTTTGTTTGCCAACATATCTGCTTTGGTTGCATGAGGCAGAAACTGGTAGTGGATGTTCTGGGATGATTTAAGGGAATTGTTGTTCATATGTAGGGAACTGATATCTATACAGCTTGATTGTATTTAAGGGGACTTTGGTGCCTCAGCGCAGTTAAGTACTGAACTGAGAGCCATTCTATTTATTTCTAAATCATCACTATTAGTGCTATTGCTCCTGTTACCATTAGCTTGGGTTAGGTTTAATCTATTTACAGCTTATGACTCAACAAATCTGATTCATCAGGACTGTCTGTGTGGGTGTGGTATAATAACACATGACGTCAAAGCCTGTTTGTATGAGGGCATTGTTCCAACTGAGTCTCACCCAGAGCAAACCAGTCTGAAGAGCTAAAATCAACAGAAGAGACTTTGATAGAACACTTAGTTGTTCACGTAGGATCCAAATGCTAAAAGTGAGAAGCTGATCAAATGGATTCTTCAGGGCTTCACTGGGATTGGACATAAATTGTTGTACTGTCATCTGCCCTGGTCCTCACAGAGTTGATAGGTTGATCCAAATGTCACAGCTAGAAGTTCAACTGCTGAACTCGACCATAGCTGACTTCTCTGTGCACTGCTGGTTGTCAATTCAAAGTATTTCTGTCATTCTCACAACCTTCTATGCTTTAGATGATACTAATATAAATATTCCAAGAATAAACATGAAGTCTCAGACCTCACTCGTCTTTTCATCAGAACGACTACCTCATTTACATTTACAATTAAGATTTAAGACTAAGTCTGATCCAACCGGCTGGATTAACAAAGACACTATTAAATCTTATTTTGGAGCCAGACCATTTACATATCACTGTTGTTATATTCTTGCACATGTGTACTCGATGAGTATTTCCATGTTTGTATGTATGCATTTGTTTGCCTTATTATACTGTACATACAGCAAACATTACCTCGACTTTGAAGTTTCTGCACGTTGAATTTGAAACTGCAGCCAGCAGCCACTGAGCTTAACTCATTGTAAAGACAAGAAAAAGGGAAACAGCTGTCTTGGTTCTGGTGACTAGTGAAGTCAGAGTGTCTCAATCACCACCTGGTGGCTGGCTGAAGAATAGGTCATAAATCCCGCCTCTTCTCTGTTCGTGAATGGGATATGAACTAAACTAAAAAGTCAAAATACACATACATTTTTTATCAAAATGGTCTCTGTCATTTAAAGTAGTTCTTATTACACTGTATGTCAAAATGCTATGTTTTCTGTAATAATAATAATATTATTATAATAATAATAATAATAATATAATAATTATGTGATGCTATAAAACCGGGAATAAATCACATGAAAGCTAAGATTGGCTTTCAGTTGGTCGTCCCTGTGTATCAGCAGGACCTCGTCCAACTGTTACTGCGCAGACTCCAAAACACTTAATTCGCGAAAGATGGCAGCGTTTGTATCCGGGACATTTTGACATTATTTCTGAACAGTGGGAGAATGTGGAAAAGCGTTGTCAATCTCAGCATACAGTCTATGGATTCTACCAGCGTTCAAATTTGATTGATTGATTGATTGATTGATTGATTGATTGATTGATTGATTGGCAAACCTGGATGCTTATGTAGATCACATACAAAGTTAAACCTGTTTGCCATCTTAGTTCGGTGTCTCAGCATAGTAACTTGCTGATTAGCTGAAAACAAGTTTTGACCTAGTGATGACATGTTTAGTCCTTTTTAGTCCTTCCTCCAGAACCAAAATGGTGGATGGGCAATGCCACTAGGATGGCTAAAAATAATACATCCTTCAATGATTCCAGTAATTTAAACACACCTTATCTTCATGCATGTACGCCGTGTCAGAATGGCTCTGTACACCAGCATTGGAGTAATAGCTATAAGCCATGTCCAAGTCTTTCGGAAAGCCATCAATGCCTTGTGTGTGTTTGTACCCTGCATGCATCAGGGCGAAGCGGCCGTCCCCTGATGCACCGATCAAACTATAGACATGACCCTGAAACACACAGGAGTCAATATCATCAGCCATCATGACAGAAGCAATAAGACTTTAGCTGTAAATGAACAATGAAAGTACAGGGAAAACTCTCACTACCTGGTTGTGGTCAACTGGATGTCCGAGGCCAGAGAGGTGGATGGAGGCCAACAAGAGTGACGCTTGGGGATTTCCAAAGCAGGAGGACGCTTGTAGCAAGGACATGTGTTTAGATTTAATTTTGATCTGTGTCTGATCCGCAGTGAACATTGCAGCGACTGCCTCTTGAAACAAAGTCGTCCTGAGGCCCTTCATGTCCAAAGATCCTACAGAAAATAACAGTTGGGTGAGTTTTATCATACATCCTTTATATATGATTATACAGAGTGCAGCCAATTCAAAACACCTGTTCTGACTTGCTCCTCTTTTGTTTGCAAGAGATGGAAAAGCGAGCTGTATTTAAGTGGTGTTTCCCAGGTCCATGTTTGTGAGCAGGTTTTTTCACCAGACTGAGCCCAGAGTCTTATGAAGTGAGGGGTGCAGACAGCTGAAATAAAAACCAAAGAGAAATCTGTCAACACTGGTCTTCCCGTATGCAATAGGTGCACGGTAGTAGTTTTGACACGCTTGATATTAGATCAGTGAAAGGTCGCTCCCTGTAGAACAGTTGTTGATTTAAAGGACTTGTCAAAACAATATTTCACCTTTGCTGTTTGTTGACAAGTTGTGACTCTCTGTTACTTCTTTCAGAAAAGCTTTTGTGAATGCTTTGATTTCCTGACACTCGCGATGAGTCTTATCCAGCTCCTGCAATGTCTTGAGGTGAAGTGGGTTTTTTATCTGCGATATGAATAAAATTGCATTTCACACTGGGGTTACAATCAATAAAACAAGAAAACAATGATACCTGACTTGTGATAAGCGAGCGGGCACTTTACCTCTTCAGTTCCAAAACGGTAGTATTTGATCGGCCCAAAATACCCGTGGATGCCTGGCAGGAATTTGCTTCCTCCGATCACAAAGTATCCTTCAGTGTCATCATAATGGACACTGTCAGAAAAACTGTAAGAAAGTGAAAACCGCTTAAACCAGAATGTCATGATCACTGGGCAGGTGTTAGTCATCCCTGTTCTATTGCAGCAACAGACCAAATGGCTGCTTTGCAAGGTTGTGTTTTGCTTATTTCCTGGAGAGAAAAAAATGACATAAAGAATTTAAATAGGAATCCATAAAACTTCTTACTCATAAACATGTCTTTGGGTTTCATCATCCCACGATACATACAGCAGCACCTGGAAGCCAGACATAATAAAGCATGAGTTCTCAGCAATGTGCGAAAAAAAGAAAGAAAAGAACCTACTCAGCTGTGAAAGACTTCAAATTTGCAGCAGACACTGAAATCGCCTGGAGTTTCCCAGCTGGAAAGGAACCATCTTTCAGGATCTTACAGCTGTTCCAAAAAGGAATCAAACACTGCAAAGCCTTGGCACCAAATGAGACTCAGAAGAGAACGGGCGACTATAACATGTTCCCCCGAGCCATTTTAATTTCTGTGCTTTAACCCACCACCCCGGGGCACACAATGAGGTCCCGTACCTTTGAGTCCTGTATGGAGCAGTCTAATCTAATCCATTTCCTCAGGGGCAACGTAACACTGGCTTTGAAAGCTTCTTCTTCTCCTGTTGTCAAACGGGCTTGAATTATTATGTCCCCTACACAGGAGACATGACAGTCATTTCACCACATGAGATCCAGAGCTCTTTATTAATACATAGCACAGTCTGTTCCACAGCCTCACAAAACACACATCATCGCTTACAATCATCCTGTGATACCACCGTCTAATCCCCTGGACTGGTATCAGGTGTACACACAAGCTGCCGTGACCCACCTGCGTCTGTAAGCATCATCAGAACAGAGTCGTATTTATTTCTCCTATCGAGATGATGGATGATCCCACAGAGGCTGTTGTGACACCGTCTCAGTAGGTAGATCCACACAGATATGGTGACGCTGAAAACCAAGCGGGAAAATATGACAAATCATTTCTTTGGTCGCTGAAGTGAAAAGTTTGAATCTAAAACGCTGCGCTGTCTGAAAATTACTGACCTTGCTCTTTGTTATGGACCATAAATAAAACGCTTATATGCTCTGGTGAAGAGGCGTCATGATGCTTATAAAGTCATTAAACTTGACAGTGAAAGTGAAGTCAAACCAAAAGTGGAGTGTGTTTTAACAGCTGTCTGCACGGAAAGGAAACAATCACTGACCTGTGGCATGTCAATCTGCTGATAATAACACAAACCACTGACTGAGTATATCCTAACATTTAACATCTAAATCATCTGCTATTTTCCAGTTTTTCATACATTCATACAATCTTCAACTGGAAGAAACTAAATCAGTGTGGGGAGCTTGAGGTTCAACCTGGGCTGTGTCACAGCATGAAGACGGCCTCTCTCCAGGGCTTCGTCCATGAAAGGCTGGAACCTGCGGACCATTCCGAAGATCTCACCAGTGCTTGCCAGGGGAAACTTCAGAACCTCAATGATGTCTATGAACCAGCAGAACAGCAAAAGATTGAATACAAGTATTTTACTTTTAAACGATGCAATATTATAGATGTGACATGGAAGAAACAAGAAAGTCATGTGATTAAGCTTCTGACCTGACTCATGTGGACACGGACTGGTCCTGTCTCTGGTCATTTGCCACATCAGTTGAGCAAACCATGACAAAGACTCTGTGGGAGGCTTAGCCGGCCGCTCTGAGAGTGGCGTTATCTCCAGCACTTTATTAATACTTAACATTGAGTCACGGTGTCTCCTGGGTACGGTGCCATTTTTCAGATGAACTAGCCAAGCACGAACAGTCGCATTATCAACCTCCAAAACATTCCGGTTGAAAAAGTCGGCCCGATACAAGATGGATGGAGGCAGTCTGAGCTGCACCTGGTGGATCCTGTAGACTCCGAGTCGGCCGCTGATCCATTTCCTTCTGAAGACCACTAAATCTGTCTTCCTTGATGTGGAGACCACCACCTCCACTGCCAGCTGACATGGCCTGAGGCATCGATACCGCACAAGGACGACTGAGCCATCTTCCACTTTGTCAGGGGCTGACTTAAACCCTATGAAATTGCCAGGCAGGCTCTCATCGCTCTCCGGTGAAATGGCTTGTAACACACACTCTCCCTGGGTGAAGTAGAAGATACATAAATAAAATTGGGTCAGTCAGACGGGAAACATAAATGTTTTTGACAGAGTGTATTTTTAAGACAAACGTCACTCGCTTTGCATGAACTTTTTGGTCATCCACGAGTTTTAAGAATGATGTATGGAAGCATGTATTCAATGGTCTTAAAGAAGTATTGTATTCAGATATCCCCAAAGATCCCAAAATAGTAGGCAGTATATTTGTCACACATCCTCCTAAAGGCTGCCATAAAGCAAAATACAAGTAGGTGGTGGAAAACTTGGCTCCAACCAACATTTGAATCCCAAAAGTATAAGAGCTGAATGAGATGGAGCAAATAACATTTTAGTTAACAGTGGCCATTATGAGAGGGCATTTATTTTAAGTCATGTTTCTGACATCATTACAAATTTGAATCCAGGTTTTACTGTCTTTCAGCTCTGTTTTGGTTTCCACCAACTCCTGATTAAAATACGTTGATCTTTTGCTCCACTATATGTTTGTTGACTGATTTTACTCAGAGTAGTTTGTTGTAGAGTTGTATGCAAATAGCTGCCTGTTGTTGGACTAATTGCCACTATGAGAGCTAGAGGTGTGAATCAAAACAATAAGGCTGCCAATGTCCGGGCAGCTTTATGATCTGAAACTTACTTTTAGAGCTCAGTGAAGCTGTGGGGGAGCTGTTAATTTATATGTTAATTCTCTGTATGTTCATCACTATGAACAAACATTTTCAGATTCTTTACATTGCATTGTTTTCATATCGTCACATACACTGTATATATATATTATTTTTGTTTCAAAAATATAAAATGTATTTGCTTACAAGGAGACATAACCTCATCCACTGTTCATATAAATGACCAAGAGTCATATTCAACAAGTGATATGGTAAAGCATAATATGTAATGTTATGAGTCTCTTACCATTGTAATAGCAGCAGTGAAGACAAATCCAAACATGAAGGCATGCAACACATTCATTTTGAGTCGTTTGGCTTAAAGTATGAGAATAAATATGGCATCCCTGAGTTAATTTGATTAATACAAAAAAAGGTCTGTGTGAAATAAACTTGGTTCTGTCAGTGCTCGACACTCAGTAGCCTAGTTTACAGACTGGCTCAGCACACGGCATACACCCTGTGTGATGTAGGATTACAGGATATTCTGGTGGTGCAGGTTCATCTGCGTGCATGAGTTGCATTTAAAGGGCTACCTACATCACAACACCAAAAAAGGCCGGAGCAAACGTACCTCTGCCGTTTGACAAAAATGCTGTTTGATTTATTTGATTTCATATTCTATTAGGGAACTTTGAGCAATGATGCATCAAAGCTCAGAGTCTAACTTAATTTGATGTGCTCGACCCAAGGCTTTGCCGTCACCCCACGTCCTTTTTTTGCCTACACCCACGAAAGACTTTGAAGAAATCTGATCTGAAAAACAACCTGATATCACAGCCAAAAATTAATTACCCGTGGGCTACTGACAGTTTACACTTCAAAGTCTGCTGAATGAGGCATTGGTAACTGTTGCTGATGGGCTGTTTCAGATGACCATATATAGGTGAGAGCGGTCTTGTTGTCTATATAAAGGGTGACTGCTGCCAAAAGAGACATTAGCTTCCACTCCAGATGTTATTAAAACCTTTGTCAGACAGCTAATAAGAATATTTCAGATTTAACTTGATTCCAAATACTTTTTTCGAAGGAATAAAGTCATTATTTTCAATGGCTTTACAGGATATATGTGATTTCCAGGACATCTCTCTGGATAGAGTTACCGCTCGATGTCCTTTTGGAAAGAAGACTGGATTCAACTATATGAGAGGTTTGCCCTGCAGCAATAGCACAAGTCTGTTTAATTTCTACATACCAGTTGCAGAGTACCTAGATAAAAGTCCAATACAGTTTGGGCAGATCAGCAGCATCCAGAGCTCCAGCACTCCCTTATCTCAGGATGTCACCCTGCCATCCCTCTCCCTGCCAGAAAATCCTCTTCTTTCGTCCCCTCAGCCTGTTTCTTTGCCTTTTCCTATTTCTCATGGAACCACCACCCTAGCTTTCATATTTCAGGGTGGCCTGTTGGCTGCAGCAGACACTCGCTCCAGTTGCGCTGGGTACGTGGAGGGCCCAGCCGCCCAGAAGATCCTGCCCATTCACAGTCACATGGTGAGCACCACCTCGGGAACTTCGGCCGACTGCGCCCTTTGGAAACGGATTCTGTCTCGAGAACTGCGGCTTTACCAACTCCGCCACGGCCGACGGTTGTCCACGAGCGGAGCTGCCAAACTGCTGTCACACATGCTTCACCCATTTAAGGGAACTGAGCTGTGTGTTGCAGCCATTCTGTGTGGGTGGGATGGAGAAGTCCATGGACACCAGGATGACACTGGAGGCACAAAGACTGATCCTGGTGGTTGCACAGAACCAACAAAGAAAATAGAAAAATCTGTAGACCCCAGTCTTGAAAAGACTCAGAGCTCTTTTTCATCTGTTGGTGGTCAACAGCACTTAGCTAGAGAGAAAAGAAAAGGCTCTGGACCCTGTATGTTCTATGTGTGCAGTGACGGCACTCGCCTGCAGGGAAATCTCTTCTCTGTGGGCTCGGGATCGCCTTACGCCATCTCAGTTCTGGACCAAGGAGTTAAATGGGAATTGACACTGGATGAGGCCACTTCAATCGCCCGAGAGGCTGTGTACAGAGCCACACACAGGGATGCATACTCAGGAAACCATGTAGATATCTATCACATCTCCTCAAAAGGATGGATTCGCAGGAGCAGGGAGGATTTGAAAGAGGAATATTACAGAGAAAAGGAAAGACGAGAGCGAGGGATGACACAGATCGTGACTTTGTCTGAGGAAACATGAAACAAACAAAAATGGCACGAGAAAAGAAAGGCGAACGTGTAGGAGTGTTTTGGAGAGACGTGACGGCAGCTCTGCAGCAGATACTAAATTAGTGAAAAGGACAGGCAGTTGCATATTTTTCAAATTGTTTGGGCATGCATATTGTTCCCTCTAATAAACAGCTGATGATTTATCTGTGCTGATAATAAAATGTAGGTTATTCTAACAGCTTGTGATTCCCTGATGGTGCAACGAGCTAAAAAATAATATCAGAGCAGGGGCGTCCCCCTCTGTCTTCAAGAACCTCATCTTTTGTAAGAGCGCCTCATCTCCTCTCAACACCTCTCAGATACCTAACTAACACTTAGCGTGCACTTAATCTCCAAGCCTCTGTCCTACGGAAGAGTTGTTTTGCCTCTTTCATTATCTATAATATAGCTTTAGATAATTGCCTCTATAAAATGAGTAGATGTAAATGTTTAACAGCATACTGCTGGCAAATATTATGAATCATTCAAAGGATGTAAGAGAATCACTTACCCGTGCTTGTTTTTGTCGTTCAAAAAGAGACACAGAAGAAAGGGACTAGAGTCGTCCAAAAACTCTACATATCTGGGGGCGGATGCTCGTAATGTATTGCTGCAGGGAACATATTTAGCTGTGGCAATAGCCAGGATGGAGTTAAAAGGTTATTTGTGTCTGCTGTCAGAATACTTCTGAAGTTTCTTCGACACGTCAGTAAATTAATGAACACATGAAAGTCTGCTGATCTTGCTTGTTCCGTTCTGTATGAGCAGTGTGGTAGTAAATTATGCATACTGCTAATCATTCAAGTGACTATGACAGTCCAAAAGGATATTAGTGCAAAAGGTAAAGAGCTGTTCGCCCTCAATGCTGATCAGTCCTGAATCATGGATGAAGAAAGCAAAGTGTGGTGTTTCAAGGGACAACTGGGGCCTGCCTTGCACCACATTTCAGTGCCAGACCGTAATCAAACCACATCTTTCCAACCTTTACAGAATTCCTTTGGTAGTGCATACTGTGCATACTCACAAAGAATACTAAAGTAGTGAAGTCACATTTGACAACGAACCTCCAGCACCATCCCCAACACGTCATGCAAACACATGTCGATGTTCTAGTCTGTAACCAACCCTCTAAAATATCAAAGCTTTTGGAATAATGTCATTGGCATGGGATGTTCTTCAACAATCCTGCATAGTCGATCAGAATACAATGTTGTTCTCTGAAATGTTGTGTTGCTGTGGACTAATTTAGTCAGGCCTCTTCTCATCTCAGGGCCCCAGGAAATTGCCTGCTTTGCCTACCTTGTACAAACGCCACTGGTTAAACACAGGCTGTGTAATCCGGTATATGGGTGTGGTTTTATATAATTTTAAAAAGTTGCTTACGTTAAATTATTTTACCTATATTATAATAGTGTTTTAGGCTAATGTGTGAGTACACTGTACTGTACCGCATTGAGCATACATAAATGTGTTATTATCTGTAAGATAAATTACACGCAGGCTTGCATGACGATGTGTGAGGAGACACTCAGAGAGCTGAGTGTCTCCTCAAACCTAACCTAATGTGTGATTGACTGCAGCTGTGAGAGAGGAAAGCCTCCCTTCCTCCCCAACCTCATCCATAATTCCCATCTACGGAAGTTCATTAAGGACTGAATTAATGAGCGAGCAAAACCAAAACAAAATGTGGAAACCAGTTTGGTGGTCCACACCAAGCTTGCAGAGCCAGACTTGTAAGTAACAGAACAAGTTCTGAGAGAAGTATTGAATCAAAGTTTTGAGCCTCCAAGGCGAACCTTGACTAAAGATTTGAGCGAGCAGTGGGGGTTCCTTGGCTTTTTGTTCAATTTCCACTCCTCACATGGGAACTCCAGCTGAGAGCAGAAAAAACTCCAGCGGATTGGACCAAGAAGGGAAATGTCACACACCCTGGTTTCTAAGAGACATCAATACATCTGTTTTCTCTCTGTTTGTCTTAAACCAGTGCAGTGCCTGGACCTGCCTGTTTGGAATGTTCTGTTCTCTTGTCCTGTGTTGATGCTCTGGAGCTACTTCAAAGGGATAATTTGTCATTAGTGAGTCCTCCTCCAACATTTCTACAATATACTGTAACTTTTTATTGTTTGTGTGCAGGACGAATAAACAGTCTATGGTGCAGAGTGAAGTGAGAAAACTTTGTTCATCCTATCTGGTTTATCTGCGATGAAGATTTTACAGTTTGTGTTTTTAATCAAATGAAACCGAATGTTAACCAAAAGACACAATGTTCAGACCAAATAAATCCTCTGTATTTTCCCCCCATGCAGCACTTAGGCAAAACAATGAGAGTTGCGCATTTAAATTGTATGCAAATTGCTAAACAGGAAGTAATTCCGTTGCTGCCAAGACAGAGATCAGCACCTGCTTCTCCTGTGAATGTCTGTGTTAGTCCTATATGGTGAAATAAAAATAATCAAATTATTACAATGATCTAGTGGGACAGATGTAATTGCTGACGGGCTGCTAGTTGCCGACCCCTGCTGTCAGTTGCTGCTGTGCTGTTTGGCTGTTTAATCCAACTTTATTTATATTGAAGGTATCACAATTCCAAATCACACCAAACTCTCAAACACTCCCCTTTTTTCTAGATATTTTCCATAGACATTTGAATCATATCAGCCTGAAAATGCGCGAACAATTCCTTGACACTCGTCTCTCACTGTCTTGCACCTGCAAATCCATCCCTTGTCCCGATGTGCTCTCAAATCCTGAGTCATCTAATTACTGCTCGGGTTTTGTATTGTGCTGGCATGGTATAGTTTTTGCTTTAATAAGCCTCCATACACAGCTGGGCGCAAGACATCTGAGGAGTGACCTTAGGGTTGCGAGTTAGCTTCTAGCTGTATGACTAACACGTTCACTCTCAATCTTCAACTGGAGAAAACCAGAACTTAAGAAAGATCAAGAAACACTGATGTACAAAGCCCGCCTGCACTTAGATGAATGACTGTTTGTAAGAGCATTGAGCTCAAAGTATGTTCGACGTATTTGATCAAATATGTAAAAGTGTCTTGTTTGAATAATTGTTTCGAAGACAGAGAATTAAAATCAGTTATGAAATGTGCTTGAGGTCGAAACTTAATGGGCGACTTAATTACCCCAATGGGCCATGTATCAAACTGTTCCTTTATTCTCCAAGAAAAATGATTCACGTCATGACCAATCTATTCAACTCACACGATGAGTGTATGCAATCAAAGTGGAAATGAGGAGTGGGAGGTAATTACAGTCATACATTTTAGACATGTGTTAGGCAGCTGGGAGAAAACCAGTGGTGCAATTTCATCTCTTAATGCATCCTCCAGGAGCAATTTTCTGGTGCAGCTTCTAAGGAGGAAGGGGGGAAAAAATATAACTTCTACTGAAGAGGATTGTGCAGACTAGCTACATAAGCAGATTACAAAACACTGCATGGCTTCAAGGAAATGATACAGACTAACGAGAAAACATACTGCATGGTTGGGGGGGGGTTAAAGCATGTGATAATAAATGGGATGGTTAGCAAATGTGTGGGTTAGTGACTGAGTGTCTGATCACAATCCTGTAGGCTGAGTATTGTTTTTATGAGAACACTGATGGAGAGAGAGGAAAGAGAGGGAGAGAGAGGGAGGAAGGGAGGAGGAGGAGGAGAGAGAGAGAGAGAGAGAGAGAGAGAGAGAGAGAGAGAGAGAGAGAGAGAGAGAGAGAGAGAGAGAGAGAGAGAGAGAGAGAGAGTGGGGCTGAGTGGTCAGACCTGAGCTCAGATGAACCTCGGCATGTGTTGTTCCCCACGTTGGATCATTTCAGCTCCGTTACACCGGGAGGACACACGGTAAGCTCTCCTCTCTCCTCATCCTCCTTTCTCATCATCCTCCTTTTTCTTCATCCTCCTCACTCCTCGTCCTCCTCTTCCTCCAACACTTTCTTTTTTTCTTCTCCATCTTCGCGATTCACGAGTTTATTGAAGCCACCGCTCTTTACGCAGCCGAGGCAACTTCCCGACCTGTCGGTACTTCACCGTTCAGTTTGCTCCGCGGCTGATCCGCGGTCAGTGTGAGGCTGTTCGCTGGTGACGCTGGTGACCGCTGGACAGATGTTGCGGGGTGCGTGTGATATTCTAGAGCCAGGTCTGGGCTGAACTGAGTGAACTGAGATCCGTATTAATAACAACAAAGAATAACAGCTATAACATTAACAATAACCCAAACTTTAACAATAATGCGCTGCCTTCTTTTCTCATTTAACAGAGAGGTGGTGCGTGTGCGCGACGCTTGTGTTCGGTGCGCGCCTCTCACCTGCACCTCACGCAGCAGGGGGCACATATCTACCTGGACCTGGGTTAGCGTTACATAGGTTTACATAGCCTTCATATATATTTATCTGTATTCATATATATATAAAAACATGGAGTAATTGGGACGTTCTATTCATTATAATAGTTAGACCGAGTGTGTAAATCACATTAATGTGCATCATCTTTCTGGCTCAGTCTAACAAGACAAGGTCACGCTCCGGGCTATTTAGTGTTTTTCTACTAGATATGCTAATAAGAGGTCCAGATGTGTGTGTGTGTGTGTGTGTGTGTGTGTGTGTGTGTGTGTGTGTGTGTGCGTGCGTGCGTGCGTGCGGGCGTGCGTGTGCGTGTGCGTGTGCGTGTGCGTGTGTGTCTGTGTGTGTGTGTCTGTGTGTGTGTGTGTGTGTGTGTGTGCGTGTGCGTGTGTGCGTGTGTGTGTGTGTGAGATAGAGCCATCAGGAGCTTAGAGAAATATGATAATGCCTGTCTGTGTTTACAGTGTAATGTGACAGAAGGACTTATCGTGCAGGCAGTGCTCTGACACTCTCACAGACAGAGCACCTTCTAACGGGGGGCATCTCCACATGACAGACACGAGCACGGCCCATGCACTTGCTCAGCAGCACACAGGCCTCTGCAGTGGCGTGGACCCATCACTTCAGGTTAAGTTGCCTCCTCGAGAGTTTAAAACCTTGACAATAATGAGGTGACTGATGTGCTGAGCAGGTCTGATGCACTGGAGGGACTCTGAAGAGGTTCTCGTGCACACGCGTGTGTGCGCTCAGCAGCCGGAGAGAAGTCTGCATGCATTAAGACGAATGGGAGAGGTAGGGAGAGGCCAGGGATGTTGAAATGGAGCAGAGTCAGTCCACGGCCTGGACGTTAAAGCCTCCCCACCCTCCTCTCCTCCTCCTCCTCCTCCTCCTCCACCCAGAGCACTTCCAGCACCACCACCCCCTCCCCTGCTTCTCTGTCTCCCATCTCCATTTTTTCCCTATGTAAAAGGCCTGACATGCACAGGCTATTTTTAATAAAAATGAAATAGCCTTGTTGCAGTGAAGCGACTCGGTGCAGAGTGAAGTGAGACTGAAACAGCGATTTGCAATTTAGAGCTATGTCACCACTCATCATTCCGTTCTGAGCCAGCAACAGCAAATCGTCCTCACGCTTTCATCCTCTATCCCTGCCTTATATTTCACACATGCTGTAGCTCATACCCACTCGTGCTCTAAAGACTTCAAACAGTGAATGACATGTACCGCTGGCAACAAGGGTTCGGAGCAAAGCTGGCAGAGAGAGATGTAAGCTGAGCTCGGTCTATAGCTGCTACACAATGGCTGGGGAAGACAAAAGTGTTGAAGGAACACTTCTTGTCTTTTGCTAGATTTGAGATGATGGCAAACAGATGTAGATGCTGAACATGGAGCATTACATATGGATGACTTGGAGTAATTGGTGTGCAGAACAAAAAACAAGGGTGGGTTTCCTCTAGAGGAAAAGAGAAAGGGAGAAGATATTACTTAATATTGTCTATGATCAAATTCTCAAATCGACTCTTTTCTCCAGCCTGCTTTTCAGAAACTAGGTCAGTATCTGAAGTGCAAAAAAGAACATTGGTTTCATTTTTATGTGTCTCTCCTTTCATATGTAGCATATCACTCAGGAGATGTTATGGTTGGTTTTCTACACGGCCATCAAAGCCCCGAGCATTATTATGGCTCCTCTCTCTTATTTGAACCTAAATTAATCAATGCACGTGTCTGACTGTACATTTTTCCAATCAGACGAGGCCAGAGGATTTAGGTTTATCACTGAGCTCCGTGTCATTTATGGTCTTTTAATTTTCCGAGCATAGCTGGTTGTGTGGAGGGAAATCTTTTCTAATGCTCCTTCACTGTAAATCTGTTCAAGAGTAGTGCATGCATGAAAACTTTATTTAAATGGGTTGGAGCGACCACATCCCTGTGCACCCGTGACTCATGCGCTGTTGCACCGTGTCTGTGTGTGCGTGTTCATATCTGTGTGTGTGATAATGTGGGCCTCCACGCGTGCATAAAGGTGAAAACAGATGTGGGAAAATTTACATTCATCGCGGGAATTAGCAAGGCACAGTGATGAATGCAGGTGGAGCGTGGATGGAAAAACTGCAATTACACACTTTCTGTCTTGCTAAGCTGCTGACACTTCTCAGTACATCAAGTTTTCAAAGATCAATGGCCGCGATCTGACTCAAATACTAACGAAACTCAGATCATTAAACTTTAGGAAAAGGAGGACTAGCCATTGATTCAATTATTTATGAGTCTAATTAATCTCTTAAGAGGAACTTCTTTGTCTAGCGGGCACTGAGGCATGAAGCGACCATCTTTAGGGATGACATAAATCACACGGTGTCCAGGTAGTTGTGTTCGACAAGGAACAGTAAAGTAGCTGAGCTCCACCTCATCACCAGGACCTCAGGCTCAGAATGAATTAAAATTCTTCAAAGAGCTCACTTGACGGAGTGATCAATAGCAAGATTCAATCACAACAGCGTTTTGAATAGTGTGATTAACAGCATGTGGTCCAAAGGGATTTCTCTTTTCTACATCGTTTTCAAATATCAGATCGAAACAGCAGGAAAAACATCCCTAGAAACTCATAGAATCCCGCTCACTTAAATTCTGTGTCTTGTATCCTGTTCCCCATTTTAATGACTACAGCGAAGATCACACTAATTATGTGTTCTCTCGTGTGATCTGATTGCAGCATGTGCACTGCATTGGAAAACGTGACGGGGAGAAGGTGGAATGAAGACTCAGGAAGAGGGAGAAGGAAGAACACAAGATGAATCAGTTGGAGTTGGTCGCTCCTCGGTTATTCTTTGAAAGGAACTGATCTGTGAACCTCAGCTATGGCGGCACACATACTGCTTCTTCTGCTTTTATTCTGTATAGGGGAAAGAAACTGCATGGCTGTCGACCTCTCAGAGGAAGATCAGGATGTGCAAGTAACAAAAGACAAAAGGCAACAAGCTTTAGCACATCCAAGGTCCACGTACTCTGTGAGAAACAAAACACTGGAGAACCAGCTTCAAAATGAAACGGATGATATTAAAACACTACCAAATGTGTCTTTTAAAATGAACGACACAGAACCTAATGATTTTGACTTGAAGAATAATTCAGCAGGGAAAACAGTCACGCTGAAACATCCTGGATCTGATGCCAAATCCGTAATACCTCAACATCACCCTGAACTCACTGTGAACCACGAGGAAAGGAGCAATTTGACTAATGGAGAGGTTGAAGGTGTAATTAATGATCACGGCCTAGTGCCGAGTTCAGAGGAGGAGCACTCTCTCCAGCCCGGGCTCCGTTTGGAGACGGATGTCGGCGAGGATCTGCCTGAGAAGACACAGGGTCGCCCACACTGGCTCACAGAACCTGAGGTCGGCGGGTCGGGACCTCGGTCTCGCAGGAGGAGGAGCTGGCTGTGGAACCAGTTCTTTGTGATCGAGGAGTACAGAGGACCGGAGCCTGTGCTCATCGGACGGGTAAGCTGTTGTCGACACCCATCAGCATGCACATGTGAATCACCTGTATCTGTGTTAGAAGAGTGTGTGCTTCTCTTCTGAGGGAGCAAGAAAACAAAGCAACATTTGTGTAGAAATTATTATCACACAAAGAATAATTTAATTTGAGCAAACACAAATTCCCTTCTGCTTTATTACATGCATTTACATGTTTGCCAATGTCAGTTTGATTCATTCCCCCTGCTTTGCAATTCGACTGGTGTGTCATTGAAACCCATGGACGCTTATGGTTATTGGTCATAGGGGAAGTGGAAAGCACTTAGAAAATGGAAATCAGCTCCACAGTCACACATAAGAGGTTTTAACAATCTTTCTTTACATACCTACTTTTATGAACCTTAATTAAAGCCTGTCCTTAAGTGTGTGCTTTATGGAGCTACACGGGCTCAGAACATAGGCTGTGTATAAAGATGGACGATACGACAGCATTTTAATTCATAAACCCTGCCTCATCCATGTTGGTGGCTGGGACATGGGCCAAGCAAAGTCAGTGCATCTTGGAAGAATTTTCCTCAAAGATGTTTTTTATCTTTAGGCCTTTTCTACTCTCATTTTACGGCAACATAAAATGAAAAACCTAAAAAAAAAATCTACTTAACAAAATGTTAAACTTTTAAGTGAACACAGACTGAATATCCCTCATCATGCAGAACATATATACATCTACAGCTACATCTGAACATTATCTGTGCCTCATTTTACAGCAGAGTTAGAGTTAGTGAGCCGTTAGTAAGGACCGCCAGTTAACCCAATGAAGAAGAAAAAGTAGGTGGCGGTATAAACCTTAGAGTTGTTTCAGAGTGACACAGACTCCGGCTTTACCAGAGATATGGTCTGATAAAAAACTTATCGTGTAACTTATCTATGTCACTCTTTGATCTGAGCTTTATGTTTTGCTCTTGTTCGGCTGCTGGATCAGTAAGTGTTGATTGTAGGAAGATAGTCTGGGCTTGTGTTGTTAACATTAAAGTGTATGATCATTGGTCTCAGTTTTGTGGATATGTACAGATTGTGTGTTTTGTCGACATGCTGATTTAGTTGCTTGGTGTTTGAATTGTGTTTAAAAGATGGAAGAGTGTGAACTATTTGTTTTTTGGGGCTGAGAATTAAGTACAAAACTCAGAATTGTGAACAGTGAACGTGAACTAGTTCATTTTAGTCTTTACAAACCGAGCTTTGACCTAGCTCTTTTTTAGTGTTAACTTGCACACTCACAGCATTGTTAGTATCCTGATAGTTAAATTCGTATCTAAGCAATAGCTATTAAATCTAGTTTGCTCCCTTGGTGTTTCGGCGCCAAAGCATTAGGATCATTAATGTTGGTAATGGAATTTTAAAGGTAGGGTTGGTTTTCTGAATGAATTGTTATCTTATATGTTGAAATCCTCTAAAAATCCCTATAGCCATCAGTAAACAAAGGTAGCAAGTCAAGGAAAAGTTGTTTTCTTGTAGTTGCCATGCAGTGTTTTCATGTGTTTTTTTGGGCGTAGCTTTGACGAGAGGGCTGATGGGAAGTGTCAGTTGCGTTTGAGCCTGCTCTTGTGAGCTTTTCCAGGATTACCAACCCTAGCTTTAACTGTTCCTCTGTTCTGGCTCATAAAACAGAACTCTATGACGACGATGTAACCTTGCAGTAGTTTTTGTGTTATCCTGCTGACAAACAAACGAACATACAGGGGTGTAAATGTTATCTCCTTGGGGGAGCTAATAACCTTAATTCCCTCCTAATCTGGTAGTTACTGGGTACAGCCTCTTCCTTTATTTAGGACCACTGCTTCCTGGGGCCAATCCTTCTGCCCAGAACCAAAGGTTAGATAACTGAACGAGGGCAAAAGACAAAATGATGCATTCATGTGAATATTAAAAGTGTATTGAAAACAAAAACAAAAATGTTGTTTGCTTACATTATTCAACATTTTAACTGTAAGACAATTTCCAGACAAAGTTGAATAAGTGTTTTTCTGAGCTCTCAATGCTCCTTCATAGGCTCAGGAATCAGGCGTTAATGTAACTGGAGATAATTGCGCTGTTTGTGCTCCCACTTGTCGTGTCACATACTTGAGTCCTCACCGACGCCACACCAGCACCCTTCAGCTGCTGTCGGTGTCGCGGCATGAAAAAGTGCCGGAGGTGATTTAATCCGCAGCACACCTGAACCATGGATGTCCCGGGGGTTTACTTGTAGCATTTCACAGTCAGATGCTCCTCACTAATGCAGCTGCTGGCAGCTACAGCATCCTCACTGTAGGATTATATCAGCTGTAACGCTAACAGGGACTGTTGCCAGCCACTTTGTAGCTAGAAGTATATACTTTATAGTGACAGTCTAGATTGGATTCTCACCAGTGCAGTATACACCTCATAAATGTTTAATCTGCCTGGTTGTTATTGATACAGTCAGTGGAAGGGTGTTAAAGCAATCAGTAGACACACAAGACGGTTCACTCCTCTGCAAGCACAGCGTCTTAATGTTGATGTTCTTGTAGTAAAGCATCCCTGCATTGTGAGGAGGTTTTGACGCAAAGTGTTGTCATTCTGAGGCAGCATCAGTTTGTTTGCCAAAAATAGAGAGATGAACGTGTCAAACCCATTACCAGTGAAAAGTCTGAGGTGAGCTATCAACTGTTCCAATCACAGGTGTCTCGAACCCGCGTGAAAAAAGAAAGGAACAGTCTTCAGAGGAGAGCAGTGTGCTGCAGATAAAGTAAAAACCTGCCGTCAAATGTACCGGCAAGTGAGAGGAGGAGGAAATTTGGATTACAGAGGAGGAGAGAAAGTGACAAAGGAACTGGCTTTGTTTTTACGGGATGGATAAATTTCTTCCCCGCCGTGAGAGTGTTTTTCCATGCTGACTGAAGCACAGCGGGACTGAGCCAGCAATTAGAGAGTGAGGAGAGAAGGGGCCTGATAGAAAGAGAAGAGGATGGAGGGAGGGGGAAGGCAGGGGAGGGAGATAGGCACAGTGACTCTGACAAAGATGTTTCTCCTGGTGAAGTGTGGGATCAAAATTGAAGTCCGCTTTAAGGAAGAAAGGAGTGAGTGGGATGAGGGGATGTAGGGATGAATTAAAAAAAACAGAGTCCCTTATCTTGCAATTTGTAGGGTATGCTATCATGAGTTTCTATAATCCCTAACTTTATCCTCCCCACACACACACACACACACACACACACACACACACACACAAACGCAGACCCACAGAATGTACACTCATATGTGCACTAATCTTACATATTCTCCTGGTCTCTGCCTGAATGCTGTTCACTGTGTGAGCATGAACATATGTTATGATGGAATATGTAAATACATCCACGCCTGCAGATCTCATAAACACACACCGACTAATTCTGCATGTTTCGTCGTGCCGGCTATTCCATTTCTCACTTTGTCAGTTGCTCCCTCAAATTGCATGTGACACATTGGAAACGCTTTTCAAAATTCACTGGAAACCATCGCACCACATTTGTAAACAGTCACTGTTGCAGCAGAATTTTTGAAATCAAGGCTTTAGTTCTCATGAGTATCTAAGGTCCGCAGCAGAGGTTGTGAGTAAGCCTCGTGGATTATGAACATGTGCAGATGCGCCTTAAGGGTAGAGAGATGTGAAGGCTCCTGGTCAGAAAGCTCAGTGTGATGAAGGCTGAGTAATCTCTTTAGCTTTCTATTTCTGTGTGTTTGGCCTTTTACCTATTTAGCTCACACTAATACCCTCTCTGCCATTAAATACTGAACCAATATTCTGCACCACGGAGCAAAACAGAGGGGAAGAGAGAGAGATAGAGAGAGGAGGAGGAGGAGGGGAGAATAAGAAATGTGAGCAGATGGGCATCCTGTGTAACTGAGGTAACATGATGAGAAGAAAGAGACACGAAGACTGGGGAGAGAGGGGTGGTTTAAAAGGTACGGGGAAGAGAGGCAGATGGATTTATGGGCCCGGGAAAGAAAGAGACAGATGGATAGGAAAGAGAGAAAAGTTTTGCAGATGGATACCGCACTGTGTTCTAAAAATTGCATCTGCGAACACACATGTAGGACATTTTGCAGGGCGACTGTCCACATCGATGTGGCTTTGCCCCCAACAAGCCCCCAGTGGCACGTCTGGTCCACTGAGCTGATTAGCTGAATGCATCAGTACTCATCCTGGTCCCATATGTATCTTCCACACCTGGTGCCATTCATTTCCGATTCACCGAGCACATCCCGCCTTATCATAAATCACCCATTTTACACAGTCATGTTTTCACAGGGCTTGCCAGACGAATGGATGAGCGTTAATGAGAGATACCTGCCTCAGCATCCTGCCTGACGGTGTCCAGTGATCCACTCTGTGTTTTTAGACTCTGTGTGTTTCTGTCCTCCAGCTGCACACGGACATGGACAGCGGACACGGCCAGACCAAGTACATGTTGGAGGGAGAGGGGGTGGGCTCCGTGTTTGTTATCGACGGCAACACGGGCAACATACATGTCACCAAGTCTCTGGACCGCGAGGAGAAGGACCAGTACCGTCTCGTCGCCACGGCGACAGACCGACAGACCGGCCGAGCCCTGGAGCCCTCCTCCGAGTTCATCATCCGAGTGCAGGACATCAACGACAACCCGCCCATCTTCCCCAGTGACACCTATGTCGCCATGGTGCCGGAGATGGCCAACATTGGTATTCAACAAAACAACAATAAAGGGAAACTCCAATCAAAATGTATTGAAAGGGGGCTGTAACATGTTGGTATGGCGATGTCTGTAATTGAGATCAGCAACTTGAATTTATGTAATCTACTAATTCCACAAACCTCTGTCTGTGTGTGGGGCGCAAACAGTTCATCTTCTTCACTTTTCACTTGGCACGTGTATTGTTAGTGGTCCAGGGAGTTGCAGTGCCAAGTTTAGCATAATTTTGATACGTTCAATTCTAATAAAAATTCAATTAACAGGCGACCAGTGCTCTGTAGAAGTCAGAGGGGATGGGACAGCGTGCCAACAGTCAGTCAGTGTCAATAACATATTTATTGGATATAAACCAGGTAGGATGAAAGCAAAGTTTTCTAACTTCACTCTGCACCACAGACTGTTTATAAAAAGCTCTGCACACAACGCCCAGCACACAAACAATAATAAGTGACAGCATATTGTAGAACTGCTTTAAGAAGAATCACTAATGACAAGGAATAATTCTGAAGTTGCTCCAGAGCTTTAACACAATAATTAATTGGATGCATCGTATCGGGTCATCACTGTTCACTATAGCTGTGGAGATGGAGCATTGCATTGTGGAATCAGGCAAATTTAGGGAACTGATATCAATGATGAATTTGGTGCAGCTTGATTGAGTTTAAGGGAGACTGTTGGGCCTTGGTGGAGATTTATGCGCTCCACTGAGTACCATTCTAGTTTTATCATTGATTCACTTGCAATAACATGAATAATAGTTGTGTTTGTGAGTATCAGAAACAGGATAAAAACACCCAGGGACTCCAGGGACTCCACCGACATGTGTTTTTAACAAGCACAAAACCAAAGACTATTGTCAGCATGTGTCTGAAAACATTTCTACTGGCACAGCTCCAGTGTTTCATCTTTCAATCCATATTCGTGTAGCAGATAATTGTTTTGAACACCCTGCGCATATGGACAGGCAGCGAAGAAGTCGATAAATCCTTTTAATCCTGCTGATATAAGTGTATTCATGGAGCTACATTTTGAGTGGAGTATCACTTTACGTTGCCTGTGAACCAGATTCAGCTCCTGTGAGGAGGCTCCTCACTTGGTCACCTGCGTTCTTTCCTCTGTTTCACAGGCACCTCCATAATCCAAGTCACTGCCAGAGATGCCGATGATCCCACGTATGGAAACAGCGCCCGGCTGGTGTACGCCATCACTCAGGGACAGGACTATTTCTCCGTGGATGCTCAGACAGGTCGGGTAGCTTTGACGAAAGTGCCACATATCCCCTCAAAGCTGTTTACCATTACACGCCACTCCAGCTGATGATTACACTTCATACAGTAAATCCCTGTGGTGCTGTTAGGTATCATATGCTGTAGTTTTTTCTACCATATGTCGAGTCCAACAGATAAGAAACGTTTTAACTACATTAAGCATGATTTCGCTCAGAAGCAGAAGCGGCTCGGAGTCACGTGCTTCCCCAATGTCCTGATTCGAAAATAAATATACATCTAACTCGCTTTGATGCCGACTCCCAGAGACGTTGTGTCACTGAAATCTGTCGTTTTTATCATTCCCCCCCCCCCCGCTCCCCACAACCCGCTCCACCAGGCGTCCTGCGAACAGCCGTGCCTGACATGGACAGGGAGACCCGGGATGAGTATCTGGTCGTCCTCCAGGCCAAAGACATGGGGGGGCATCTGGGCGGATTATCCGGGACCACAACCGTCACTGTGAAGCTGAGCGACGTCAACGACAACCCCCCTCACTTCAGGCGGAGTAAGCGCTGCTGTTATCAGATCACCACTTAACTGTCGGTTGCGTTCAATCTCTATATAGCTTTGGAAATGTGTGTGTGTGTGTGAGCAGAAATTAAAATGATGAAATATCTTGTAAAGGCACTTATGACAGCAGCCCGATATTTTCCGCCTCCTTTGGGTCCTGGCTGCCTCGACACGCTCAGAATACGATAGAAGCTCTTAGAGCAGCAAACCATCTACCCCTTTGATTTTCATCCACTCTTTCTAATCATTGTTTCTGCAATAACGTAACCTTTTGTGCCAGATGACGGGCATTAACATTCATAAACACTCCTGTGGTTCAAATGGACTGCGGGTCCAAGCTGAAGAGTGAAAGATCATGTCCACTCTTTCTTTTTCCAAGCTTTTCCCTGTTCCACGCTATTAATATTTCATCTTAAAGTTCAGTGCTTTCCACTTCAGTAGACTAAAAATCACGGCAGAACATCTCTAACACTTAGACATATACTGCATTTCTCTATATCTTACCTCTCCACTGTTTCCATTTCCCCCCCATTCCTCCCTCCTGACACTCTCTGCTTACTGCCATTCATCTTAATGTTTAAAGCCCTCTTCCTCATGTTGATGTATTGTGCTGCAATACAATGCTCTATAGATGCAATTTCATATTTATAAGTGCCGGCCTAGGGCAACTTATCGACTGGTATCTGATGATCTCGTCCCTACCTCGCCACCTCGCTCTCAGTCAGTACATTCGACAATGACGCTAGGATTTAGGCTAAAGGCTGATTGAACATGCTCTTTGAATGAGAGGGGTGTGATTTTCAAATTTTTTTTATTACATGAAGGATTTGAATAATTCACAATCAGTGAGATCGGGCTTCTCTGATTTAAAGGGATGCGTTTCTCTGAAAATGCTGCTTGTTGCTACGCTGCCTGACAGGCACACAGGGGCCGTTCTGCTCCGGTGACATGACACCACCTGCCACACATCACTGGCTTCATCTCCATGCTGTGCCGAGTGGACAGACTGTTACACTAGCAGCTACGATTCTCAGTTTCATAAATGCACTACTCAATCATTAATAACTGAATGGGACTAATACACATCACTTAACAAATGGCTTTACAGTTTTATTTACTGTTTGTTTTTAACAGAAAGGAAGGATCCTTTTTTTTTTAAATTCTCTTTTTATTTATAAAGGCACATTTCCATCACATACATTAAATACAGCTTTAGTCTGTCAAGGACATAAGAAAGGATGGATGTACTAAGTTGGGTGATACTAAGTTTTGTTCATACTGCCTTTCTGGGGTTTTGCTTTGGACCTAAACTACTCCATGTAGGAACAATAACAGAGGTAAAGAGAACACAACCGGGGAGCGCACTTCACACCAAAAAAAAAAAAAAGGAGGATCACACAAAGTAAAGTATATTCAAATAAAATCAGATCTAACTGGTTTTACATACTCAGTCCATTTGGTCCAGGTCTTATAAAAAATGTCTTTCTCGACCTTGAGGGAAAAAGGATATCTTTTCCATAACATAAATCTCATACACAATTTCAATCCATTCATCAATGGTGGAAGGGTCCACTTTTAACCATTTACTCAACCCAAAAACAAAGTTTCGCATTTTAATGGGATGTTCACATTAAATACATTGTTTATATGTTTGTGGATATCTTCCCAGTAAGACCTTATTGCTTGGCAGGCCCAGCAAATATGGATGCTGTACCTTTTATCCCCTTAAAACTGGATGCGGATCTGGATCCAGGGAACATTTCGTTTTTTTCACTTTAAAATCAGAGATAGTTTTTAAAAGTGTCTTTGAATTCTCAGGAAATAGATCTTCATAGAGACTAGGGACTGACATGTATGAGTGTGTGCAATTTGTTGCAGAACCGAAATCAAAATATTGGTTTAATAAGGAGTTAATTGCTCTACTGAGTGACATTCTAGTGATCTATCGGTTGATCTTTTAAAGTGGGATCACATGAAACGACGGAAGAAATCAATGTTCACATTTGAGTTGATCGAGTGGGTAAATTGTCACCACTTATTCTTGATGAATGACGAGTAATTGGAAACGGTTGTTCGTCAGTTTTCTGTCAATAAATTTGTCAATGAATCGACTAATTGTTTCAGCACCAAAGAGAATTGCATTTCAAAGCTGATCTGAGGCTTCAGTGTACAAAATTCTCTTTGTGCTGCAGCTCCGTAGAGAGAAGCCAAACAGAAAGAGGCGGATTAAGTGTAAAATGACACTGGATTTAAATAATTCCGACATCTGAGGCCTCATATTAGCTTTAACATTATTGCACAAAGCAAAGCCTGTGGACAGTGTTGCTCACCACTAAGACGATATAGACATGAGGAATGTGTGTATTAATGTAACCACAATTATAGTGTGAATAACTTGAATTTGAATGACTAAAATTTGAGACACTGTCATGCTTTACGTCATGTAGTTGGACCATCATTCAGTGCCAGTTTGCAAACCCGTTACATCCGTGGTTTTTCCCTCTGTGCAGGCGCGTGGTCGTTCTCTGTGTCTGAGCTGGCAGCACCGGGGGTGGAGGTGGGACGGCTCACTGCCGCGGACCCTGATCTGGGGGAAAACGCGCAGCTGGAGTTCACCATCCTGGATGCGGAGGAGGCTGAGATATTCAACATTACAGCGAGAAACCGAGAGGGCATCATCGAGCTCAACAAGGTGAGTGACGAGACCCGGGGACAGACACTGTGGATTCAGGGATTCAATGGCATTATTTTCATATATGCAGAAACAAAAAAGTTATCAATGCAATTCAAATCTTACATTTCTTTATCTGGTGACATCGATAAATATATAAATATATAAATAGAATTTTTAAAAAAAGGAATACAAATAATTTTTAAAAAAAAGCACATTCCTATCAACTTATTATACAAATCATACACATACATCCATGCACACTGAGGTAGTCTGTTATAACCTTGGTTACAGGCAATGTGCAAAAACAATTATGCATATAGTTGTGCCAAAGAGAAAATGTCAGTAGTGTAGCTTTGTATTAAGTGACTTTATGTAGCGCAGCTTTAGTTCTATTATGAACAAAGTTAAATTACATTTATTTGGTGAATCAAACACTTCAGTCCTCCACTCCAACCCCAGCTGCTGCTGACAGGTTCAGTCTCTACTGGACAATTAAAGAGTAACAATCATCAAAAACATCAAAACCTGTTGCTTGTATGAAGAGAGCTGGTCATGTGAAGGAATTAGTCTTTTTACTTTTAAGAGTTTGATTCAAAGATGATTATCGTGCAGTGAGAGCTTGAATCAAAGGATAAAGAGGGTGAGGAAATAACAGCACTGGGTCAGTAATTACCCAAAAGGCCAATATGGAATATGTAAGCTTCATAGAGGGATGATGAAAAGTAAGTCTCACTGTATATGAATAATGAAGCACTGTATGTGTGAAGAAATATAAAGCACATATATATGAATCCTACATGAAAGGCCCTCAATGAAGCATAGCCTAAAGACTGAAGATGCTTTATTCCTCGCCCAACAGCTACTGGATTACGAAACCCGCAACTCCTATACTTTCTCCGTGGAAGTTGCCAACCCTATAGTGGACGCCCGGTACCTAAGGAAAGGTCCCTTTAAGGACCAAGCAACGGTCCGGGTCATGATCCTTAACGCTGATGAGCCCCCCCAGTTCTCCCAGGCCCGGTACCATCTGGACGTGTCTGAGAACTGCCCCCCTATCTGTTCTGTGGGCCGGGTCTCTGCCGTCGACCCAGACACGGGACAAAGCTCCAACATCAGGTGGTTATTACACCATCACTCACTCTGTCTCTCTGGCTCCCGCAATGTTTTTTCTTTATTTTTGCTCATCTACTCTTTCCATATCCCAGGTACTCCATTGATCCGCAGTCAGACCCCGAGGCTCTGTTCCGCATCGCCTCTGACACGGGCTCCATCAGCACGGTGATGGAGCTGGACCGCGAGCTGGAGCAGTGGCACAACATCACCGTCATCGCCACACAGAGGGGTACGTCGGCCCCTTCGGCCCTCGGGGGGGCAGAGCTCACCGGAGTCATATTTCACAGAAAGCGAAAGCGCCCCGGGGTCGGCAGCACAGTGTGTGGCGTGTGAATGATAGAAATTCAGTGATGATTTCAACATTAGTGTCCTGTTCTCTTTCAGACAATCCCAATCTTCAGTCAAGGGTTGTGGTTGCCATAGAGACACTAGACCAGAATGACAATGCCCCAGAGCTGGACAGGCAGTACTCCACATCTGTGTGTGACTCCAGCGTCCCCGGTCAGGTCCGTTCTTGTTGTTGTTGTCTTTGTCTTATAGTGAATACAACTCTAAATTGTATTCTTGTTCTTGTGTTTTCTTCTCCTCCTTTTGTTAAAACCTTTTCAAAACACTGGTTTATATCAGACAAAATTACCTCATTTTTATTTAGCCAGCTTTACATTTCCAAATATTATGTCATGGAATAGAGAGGTAACACTGTACCATCAGTCAGGGAGGATATTAAGAAAGTGCTGTCAGGATCATTGAAATAAACTACCCTCTACTACTATTCGTGTGACACTAATCCTTAAGATTTCAGGCCAGGCTGATGTGGTTGCCTCGGTAACAGCAAGTGCATTTTAACAACACAGCAAACACTCGTAAAATGCGACGATGCAGCCAAGCAAACTCAAAATGTTCTAAAGGAGAAGTCGGTCAAAAATAATTACAACCATGTTCTAATTTTGTCTCTTTTCTTGTTCCATCACTCCTTGGAAAATTAAAAGACTAATCAAATTTCCCCAAATAACCTTTTCTTGTTTTGTGGACACATTTTTGAAAAACAGATTCACAAATTCAGTGACTAATTCGGCGCATCTTCTGTTACTCCTTCACAATAAAAGCCAACGTGTCTTCCTGCCAGCTGAATGCTTTTACAGTGAAGCAGACACTGACGTCGGGTTTGCACGAGCGGCAGCTAAGTGCAGCTCTGACGCAGCATGAGGAGAGTGAACCATGAACAGTGAAATTAAAAACAGTAACGCTGGATTACACCATTCATTGTTTCCCCTGAATCCCCTGTGGTGGACTCCATCGCAGAGGTAATTATAGAATGAAAATTACATTGAATGGTTATTACTGAGAAAAATCCCAGCCATAAAATTGATGGAAAAGAAACTGGGGTGGATTTCATGAAAATCTAAAGGGATTTCAACTAAGTTTGTTGCTGCAGTCAAATAGAGGTGTTTATCCCAACTTTATCAAAACAATTTCTTCCTGGCATGTGTCAGCAGTTCCACCACAGCTTTGTTTATATGCCCATATGAGCCATTATAATAGAGCCTCCTGTTCTGCAGGTAGTTCAGGTTCTGCGAGCCATCGACAGGGACCAGGGAGGACAGGACACGCCGATCCACTTCAACATCCCCCCAGAGTCCAGCTCGGCCCTCAATCTCACCATCAGGGAATCTGGAGGTGGCAACTGTTACTTTTCATTTAATACACACCACCAACAGAAATCTGGGCTTGATTTTTGTGCAGTGACCATGATGGATGTGTGTATGTTTTTTGTCACGTTATCAGGTGTGACAGCCAGCCTGGTGCTCCAGTCGGCTTTGGATCCCCTCCCTGGCTTCTCCTCTTCCTTACACACCCTCTACGTGCCGGTCGTGCTCCGTGACGGAGCCTCGGGTCTGACCAACACTGGCACCGTCACTGTGACCATTTGTCCCTGTTTGCAAGGGGGCATGCAGACGGAGGATAGGGGGAGACAGAGGGACAGGCGATGGGAGAGACACATGGTTTGTCTGCCCATGCCGTCCGCCTCTCCGTCTCTCATATTCAGTTTGGTCACCCTGCTCGCCATGCTGGCGTGTGTCACCACTCTGCTGGGTAGGTTGGGTCGTATCTGTGGATCCTTCCAAGTCCCTATAAATATGTTGTTTGTGATTTTTGAAAGACGCTGAGCAGTTGTGTCAGGTCGCTCCTGTGATGTCTAAGGAGAATGTGGTCATGTGTCTCTGTTTTGCCCTTTAGTGGTGTGTGCACTCTCGCTGTCATTGCGCCATCAGAAGCGAGACTCCCACTCACCCTTCGAGGAGGATGATGTCAGGGAGAACATCATCTCCTATGATGACGAGGGGGGAGGGGAAGCGGACACCGCCGCTTTTGACATCACAGCACTGCAGAGCATGCACAGAATGCAGCACATGCACAACAGAAACATGTGAGCTGTGGCCCAAAAAATTAAGATAAAAAAGGAAAAAGTTGATCTTGCCATGGTGGCTTATGGGAGAGTGTGCGTGTTTGTTTTTCTCTCTGACATTTATCTCTTGGCACAGATGGTACACCCAACAGAATCCGCCGAGGGCCAGGGCGTACAGCTGGAGCCGTAACCCGCGCCCCGGCCTGGACCCTCAGCAGAGGCCGGGCTCTGCTCCGCTCTACGGGCGCCTCTGCTACGGCATCCACACGCTGCCTGTTCTCCGAGATTATCCAGCCGGGCCACTGGAGGCAGGGCTGCAGTTAACACAGCTGACCCACGGGATCACCGGAGGTCATATTGGCAATTCCCTTGTCATCCAGAACCAGAGCACCTTTGAGCCGCTGCTTCACTCTCCTGAGACGAGCCCTGCTAGTTATGAAGCAGAACACATTCTGGCGAAGAGCAATGTTACCATCAGAAATGAAGGCGGTGAAGCGAATGAAAAAGCAGATACAAAAGAGAATCTGGATCAGGCCAAGGTCAGAAAAACAAAACAAACATTTCTGTAAGCCTTGTATAAACCATCTTATGAATATTGAAAATTGGAGTCCCTGCAGAACACTTTGTGTTAAGATCTAAGCACCACTGAATTCAAAACATTGAATAGTCCTAATTTACCTATAAAACGTTCAAGATCCGTTATTCATCTTTTCAGCTCTGATAAGTCAGATCAGGTCAAAGAATCTGAAACTGAATGACGGAAGATTTGTTTTCCTTCTATTCATGATATCAGGGTTAAGGTCGGCAAATGGACTTGATCTCAGCAGTGTTTGTTGATGCATATGCCTCTTTGAGTGTAGCTACTGCATATGAGTATGATTTAAAAGGTAGTTCAAATAATTTCATATTTTAACTACCCTTTAAATCAAACAGAGAGAGAGAGAGAAGCCCTGGCTTACACGTGCCAATGTGTCAATAACACAACTTGAATGCCACTCAGTAGCACATACTTCCACTAATGCCCAACAATGTTTTTTATCTGGATCTGCACAAAATATCAGTCCTCTCAACATGTCTGATTTTTTTCCTCAAGATTCATCAATTATTCTCTGAGAAATCAATGAAAATATACAAAGGCCCCATCACACAATGTTAAAGAAAGAGAAAAACCCCACCCCACCACAAAATCTAATGGAAGTTCGCCTCGGTGGAGGTAACATGGCCAGGCCTTATTTACACTGTGGTACTTCACCACAGGATCTAATGGAACATATGTCTGTTAGGGATGAGTAACCCAATCTGTCTGTGGGAACTGACAGAAGGTTCGGTAGGAATAATCTGATTTAATTTAAGATGCTCTTTCTCTGAACTCGTGAGAAAGTCCATCAGGGTCTTCTGACCTGCGTGTAGCCGTGTTTTCATCTCTTGCTTGTGTTTTTGTTTACATGTTTAAGTTCTAAATAGAATTAAACTATAATTTAAAAAGACACCAAAATTCAAGATAAAAGATTCAGGCTTAAACATCCAGTCGACAGAGGAAATCAAATCTGTCCAAACACATTAGTTTCACATGATCCAAGAAAGAGAAGTTCACAGGAGCGCCTGGAAAACCTCAAGCATTTAAATTATAAATATCAATGTGTCAACTCCCCAAAAAAAGGGTTTTCTGACTAATAGCTAAACTTCAAATGATCTCATTCAAACCACATGAATTAAGAAAAAATATTCCAATGCAGTGGGGTTGAAATTTCAGCCTCACATGATGAAGGGGTGATAACATTCTTATAATGTCTGGTTTCTAAAAAGAATGAAAATTATTTGGCTTTTTATTGCTTCCATATATTTGTCCCTGCGTGTCTTTTTGAATCGTCTAATCTCTCCCTTCTCCTATCCTGTAACAGACCAACCCAACAGAAGCAGCACCAGCCGACGCTGACGCAAATCTGAACTACTCTGACCCAAATGAGTCTTCGCTCCAAAGTCACGCCAGCTCCTCATCAAACCAGCATGAGGGGCGGCCGGGGTCATCGCAGACTCAGATCAGCACGGGAGCCACCAGCTGCACCCTGGATGACATTGATACTGATTGCTCCATTCCCTCCGTCTCAGAGAGAAATTATTCAAACGGTAGTCAGATTCACTCTGTGAACCCTCCTGTTTACCCCAAATCAGACACGTACAGCATCGTGGGCTCGCTCAATCCCAACAGCAGGGGGACGTGCATGAACGGGACGAGCAGCGGCGGGTTGTACCCAGCGGGGGTGCAGCTACTGAACATGTGCAGTCTCCAGAGAAAGGATTTGACCCCGCAACCTTTGCCCTTACCTGGGGCCGTGTTTGGAAGCAACACAGGCTGGCCGTTCAGGCCGGAGCCTGCGACGGCTGAAGCCTCTGACCCGCAGCCTCTCTGTATGGAAGACCTCCTGAACTTCCGCCTGAATCAGGTGACCTTTGACCTGTCACAGCCTCCATATGACTCACTGCAGACTTACGAGTTTGAGGGCCGTGATTCAAGAGCTGAGTCACTGAGCTCGCTGGAGAGCGACAGGGAAAAGGACGATGGGCGGGTGGTGGGAGGGATGGAGGAGTTGAACCAGAAGTTTCAGAGGCTGGTGGAGATCATCCGAGAGAGGGAGAGGGAGAAGGAGGCGGAGAGAGGAGAGATGCGGGCAGCTGAGGAAGCTGAGACCGCAGAGGCCGCTCTGAGCGAGACTCATAAACAAACAGAGAACCAAAAAAAGGAAATACAGAGATGGGATTTCTAGTGTGCAAGAAAGGAAGAGGTTTAAAGAGGAGCGCTCTGTTGACAGTGATCGATTTTAAACACAGCAGGAGAGGAAAAGAACACATCCACCGACAGGAATCCTCTTGTTTTTCCTCCCTGCCAGGAAAAATCCATGAGGCTGACAGTGTGTGGAGGAGCCGCGGTGGAATCAGTGCACAGCGTATAGTTTTCACATCCACTATGTTTAGAAGATGCATATGGAATCTGTCACTTTTCACACTCGTGTAAATTATATTAATAATGCACTTGGGCTTTCAAAGCAGATGTTATGAAAATTTAACTTTTTTTTTTTTAAATATTGATTCTGAGCCCTGAAAGCTGCATTGTTAGAAAATAGGCCTCGTTAAAAATGGAGTGGAATTGTGAAATTTAATATTGATAGTTTAATAGGGGCCCACTCACGATGCATCTTTGGAATCTGAATGGAACATTTGCATCTGAGCTGGAGAGTGTTAGAACCACACAAGCTGTTGAGCTCTGTGGGTCGACTACGCCATGTGTTCACCGAGACTCTCCAGGGAACCTGACTCTCTACGTTTATATACTGGAGCTCTGTAGCGCGGGTACGACTCCAGCGTGTGCTCTCCATTACTGTAGCAGAATCTGCTCACTATGCAATTTGCACACAGAAATGATTAGATTGTCACTGTTGAAGACTTGTGCACTGTTGTGAAGGGTGAGTAAATAATGTCTATATGTAGATATACATGAGACCTTGACTTCAGTGGTTCTTGCTCAAGAGTGGACAGTTCTTTTTTGGGAGGGGGATATTTACTCAAATGCAGGAAATTAAGGGTTTGCAGTTATTAAACTGTTGCAGGCAAAAGATTACGATTCATAATGTCCCCCATAATTTCCCCCACACAATATTATATGTGTTTGCCCGTCTAGAATTATCTCCAAAGGCTTATTTATCTCCCACTTTAAAAAAAAAAAAAGACAGACTTAGGCAAAAGTCATTACGAGAAGCTGTGCACACAAGCATTGTTGTATTTTTTTTCTAGTCCAGAAAAACACAGGCAACAGCAAAACAATCATTTACTTTTAGATTGTGTAATGTTATTCAGGCAATCTGTCATTTGGTTCCATTCTATCGCTGTTTCAAAACACATTTATTATTCAGAAGATATAAGATGGAGTCATTAAAAATAATTACATTATTTTTCAACAATATGATGAAATGATTTTGACTTTCTGCAATTATTTCCCACTCTGTTCTCCTCTGCAGTGGGAATTAAGGTCTTAATCAGCTGCCGGTCTTACAAGATTGCAATGCTTACAAGCTAAATTTGACAGAAAATCTTTGGCTCCGTGACAAGAAAAATGAGTTGTTAAAGACCGGACTCCTCGGGCAGAGAAAGAAACGCAGAGGAAAGAGGAGTGAAATATTACATGAAGAGCCAAATGATAAGTAGTCCTGACCGCGCTGCAATTTGTCAGGATAGTGTGGATGTCCTCTAGCGTAACACAATCTGCTGCAGAAATATCAAAGCACAAAATGTTAAAGAAGACACATCAGGATCCGACAATTGTTTAACAATGACCTAAATATAGACTATGAAATGTGAAGGACTCACACACTTTTATCACTTCAGAGAGCGCGACAGAAATAAAATAACAGTGAATTACAATATGTTTGAAAATCAAATGTTCACACACATACATAAAATAGTGCCAATATGAGGACAGTGAGATAGGGGGACTACAGTGTGTGTTCAGGCGAGTTGGCAGTGCAACAGTGCCACCTAAAGGTCAATAAATGCACTGTATCAGTGTAGTGTATTTAATGATCACAGCACAGCAGTTGGAGAACAATATGTTAAATAAAATACACAGGAAATTGAAGTTCAGTTTTCAGTAAAAGAGCATAGCTTTTATAAAATCATGACAACAAGTTGTTTGTAAAGATTGATGCTGCCATAGGAGATTCCCTATGACTTTATGGCTCGTACTTAAGTGAAGGGACACTATGTAAATAAAGCAGGGAGGTTTTTTTTGTACTTGCTGAATTGAGGGTACTATTTTTATTTTATTTTATTTTTTTGGGAATGCCGAGAAAAGCCCTTTTTCTAATTCCATGATTAGACTTAGAAAAGTTTCACCTACAGTGGCCCCAATGCAGGACTTTTATTTTGAATCATCCATTGATTACACAAAGCTGCTGTGTTCTGTCGCAACAATATGTAAATTGTGTTGAGCAACGTTTCTGCCAACCATCGCGATAAAGAGCTGGAGCGCTGCCTCGCCTGCTGCAGCTAAACCCATCACTGAGTTTAGAGGGATTTCCACTGTCACTGTGTAATCGGGGAAAAAGAGAGTCTGATGGCAAACAAATAGAAAGCAGAAGGATGAACTCACAGCTGACATCTCCTCTGGGCTGTCATTTCCATTTGACATCAAGTTCAGTCACATTTTTAGAGTGAGATACAGTACGCAACTAGATAAACATTTAGATATATGTGTATCTGAATCCTGAAATTATTTGCATATAGCAAGATTTATTTTTTTGCCATAAATCTCAGCCATACACTTGCTTGGCCATTGAGCTGGGAAGGAGTTTTGGTCTAAATGTTATTTGCTAAACAAATCAATAAATGTACAGTTCAGTAAATGATTAGTTGTGTAGAATGTTCTCAGACAGAGGCTTCTGCAAAATATTTACAAATTTGATTTATCAATCATTCACACATTCATTTTGAAAATGAAAGCAAATTGCATGTTTTCTTAAAAAAAGGAAACAATGAAAAAGTATGAATCATTTGCATTAGAAACTTATCAATAACTATAATCACAAACAGAAAGTATGTATTGATAATCCACATTGAGCAGCTTGATAACGTTTCCCCCCTTATTGCTTACATGGAAGACTTTCTATACACAAGCACTTTACATCTGAGTGATTGGCTCATCATCTGTGAAAGACAGGTTATAAGCACCAGCTGCACCATTTTCGATATTCTTCGGCCGGATCTCCACTTCAGTGTCCTCGTCTTCGGTCTTCCCGCTCTTTTTGCTAGAATGAGAAGCCAGAAACATAACTGATCAAATATCGCATGTTGAAAGAAAGAATTGAAAAAGAAAGAAATGCATGTGAAGATGTGAAGCCTACCGTTTCTTTTGGACCACAGATAATACAAGCACAGCGATGATGCCGGCACCCACAATACCCATAACCACCCCGAACACGATGAGCCACGGGGCGGTGTCAGGGTTGACGGGTGCTGCCAGTGTGGGAGGGATGCCCACAAACTCCAGAGTGTTGTCGGAGAGCAGGAAGGCATTGTTGATCCGATTCCTGGACTTTCTAATGAGCACATGAAAAGTTTCAGATATAAAAATGGACATTAACATTCAGCAAGAAACCACACCTACTGAGTAACATTCAGGAAGTGCTAAAGGTTTTTGAACATCATTTACCGATAAGACAATAAAACCTGAACTCCACCTTCATTCCACCTGTGTTTGAGGAACACACTACAATATACTTTGCATGCATAGCACATGTGCTAGTTCATAAGACCGCTCATGTGCTCTTTAATACAAATTTACAAGCGTCCACTTTGTTGTTATCACAGTTTTGACATTGAAATTTTGCCTTTGGCGGCAGGTTTGTGTTGTGGATTGAAAGGCAGCAAATATTTGCAACTGTTGGCAAACCAACACGTTTACACACGATAGCATTATCAGCAAAACAACCCTTTCACGTCAGCATATAACACACTGTTCTTTATTCAAAACTAAATCTTAATTTGTTCTGCTATAAGCTAGTCGAAATTAGTTCTACATTAAGTTACCAAATCATAACACACATATTATCATATAACACACTATAACAAACCCACCCTCGCTTGGGTCAATATAGTTTGTTGCTAACTTTGCCTGGTGTGAGCTATATGCGGCTAATTTTAACTAATGTTAATTCAATAACAGATTACTTAAAAACAAAAACAAAACTTAATACAGGCAGCCCTCTCTAAGTAAATCCAATTGTTTTCATTTTGCTGTAACATCCCACCTGGTTTGCATGACTTGATAGTGCTTTGTCGTTTGATCATATTATTATTCCAATATTACACAAGCCACTTAAATGTTCTGTCAAATTCTTTTGGCCCAGGCTTGGCCCACATTGCCAAACAGAACAATGTCCTCTGGCCACATACTGTGTGGGATGATGGACCTTGGGCGGTCTGAGCCACAGCAATACCAAAAGTCACCATAGGTGGCCCGCATTTGTTTTGAGATATTTTGGCCACATTATCTATTTACAAGTGCGTTTTTCTAAGGCTCACATCCATTTTGTCCAGGCCTCAGTGGACTGAAGCGACCCACATCCGTTTTACTATCTGGGTCACTACCAGCTCAAGGAATTGCATTTGTGTTACTCAGAGATTATTAACTATTTATTATGAAAACGATTTTTTATCATCTTGTCACTGCCAACAAAAAATGTAACCTTTAGTACATATCATACCTAAAGAGATAAAAGTCCCCATCTATTAAGACAATAAGAGTATTGCACCAACATAAATATATATCACTAAAAAACTAAAGATATGATACACAAAACATTAAATGGAACAACTGACTTAAGTTTGAATATGACAACTGACTCCTTTATAAGTGGGTAAGAAAAAGAAAACATTTTTAAACAATGACAGTATCACTGTGTCATGTGATTACCTGACAGCCTCCTCCACATTTCCTTTTTTGACGAGTTCTGAAGTGTTCAGCGGTGAGGTCACCACAAACCAGAAGGACACTCTGGGAGTCTCATCGCACACGACAATGTTTGACACGCTGGTGAAGTTCCACAAGACAATAAAAAGCACATCAGTGTCCTAACATGGTGATAAACCGTGAGTCACTGATTTCATTGTGGTGAAAAGAGATTATATTACTGTTAAGTTCTTTTTTAAAACCTTTTATTGATTTCGGTAATCAAACAGTAAAAGAAAACACACGAAAGTCGACTTACTCAAATATCTGTCCAGCGATGTGATTCCTCATGGCAAAAGCCAAAGAGGCTCGGAAAAGGAACATCTCATTTGAATTCCAGGGATACTGCAACAATGGATCACGACATGTTTTCAGTGAACACCATTAAGCTGATGGGCCTTTCCTCAAATGAGTAGTGAAATCTGGATCATATTTAGTGTATTGCTTTTCATGAGGGCAATACCTTGAACTAGCCTTTAACCTAGTGAGCCTTCGAACGGATATTTATGAGATGAAAATCTAAAAATATACGTACGGCTTCCTCTCCCAGAGCAGTGCTGATGCTGAGTCGAACTTTGTAGCCGTCTGAAGCATCTATAAAGATAAAGATTATGTCAATGATCCTGTACGTCCTATCAATGTATGTCTTTATATGTTTAAATTAAAGAGTAAGGCTTCAATATGTCTATGTCTTGCTGATAGAGCTGCTATGTGTGTATCCAGTGACATTCATATCTGGTGAGATCTGTTTACCATCACTTCATCTAAACCTCAGCAGTGATTTCTTTATACGTTTTTAGAAAAGTCCGTCAAATAGAATGTATTTCAATAATGTCCAATGAAAGCCAGTGTTAGGTTAACATCTGAGTTATCTGTCCAATCTCGGTTTCAGTTAAGAGATTAGAAACTGCATTCCACCCTGACCGCAGAACTCGACTGATGCTTTTACAATAACAATGTTAACTTATTGCATATTAAATGAGAGATAAAATGTAGAAATACAACATGTCAATATGGGAAAAAATGTGAAAGTGTCCCTCTGTGATCACTTACCTGGTGTACAGAGTTCATTTCCCAGAGCGGATGATAAACAGAGCAGGAAAAAGGTCTTTTCCAACATTTTCGCAGGAAACGAGAAGCCACAAAGTAAAAAGCTGCAGGTGAAAGTCCCAGTGTGGAGTGGTTTGTGGAGGTGAGCAGAGGAGCTTCACTGGATAGAGTCTGGGTTTAATAGTTAAGCCAGGACACACCTGAACTGACCCGTCTTACCCCTACATAAAAAAATTTATGAAAAAATGGCCGTCAGAGGGGCAGCTCGCCCTCAGCTCACACCATGGAAACTGTTCAGTGGGAGCTGCTGCAGCCAAAGTGCCACTGTTTGTTCAAGCTTCCAAGAAGCCAGATAGTGAGGCAGACCCGACGGAGAAAAACACAACGGCTCCGTCTGCGTCTGCACTGTACTCAGCACAGCACAGTCTGTTCCCTTGACATTCAGAATGACCAGCACCTTTATATGAGGTTGCCATATTTGACCATTATTTTGTGCCGTGAAAAGAAAAAGTCACAGAGACATCAATCAGCCTGGTGAGCAAAAGTTGACTCAATAGTTAAGATAAGCATAATATAATTGCATTCCTTGAAACCTGATCTGGTAAACAGTACATGGCAGACTCTGGTAAGCTCATTATGTTCACTCTCTGCACAGTTTTTAAAAAACATGTCCAAGCAGGCAAAGTGGTGAAAACCTTAAATAGACAAACTGAAAATGTCTCCTATCTGGGATCATTCTGTATATTCAGGGTTAATCATCTATTCTGCCCTGACAGGGATGCCTGCAATTGAGTGAATTATTCAACCACATGTAGTGAGGGACGCCTGACTAAGGCTTTAATGAGAAACTAAGGTACAGACACACAAAGCAAAGTCTGCTGTCAATTTCACTATTTGTGTCTGTTTCACCTGACGCCAGCAGGTATTTTCCGTTCAGAATTCCCATCAAGGCTGAGCACATTAAACTGTGGCCTCCAATAAACCATGTTTTGCTTCCGTAAAATGTCTTAAGTGTTATCCTATAAAAACAGACAACACCCATGCTGAAAGAACACGAAAATAATTCACTGGGGTTTACAACACATGCTGAAACCCAGTGAAACCACACCCCTCCCTTAATCCACCAATTTTTATATGGTCAGTTGCAGTAAAGTTAATAGTAAGAGGGGGGGAAATTATAAAAGGAAATGTAGGTGTTGTTTTATTTTTGACAACTTATTCTCCCAGGCATTTTTCCCCATTTGCATACAGTGCTTTTCAATTATACCACTGACTGCACGTCTGTTTACTGACCAGACGGTGGCAGTAGAGTTCCTATGGACGCACAAGCACCTGCACGTGATTTCCAGCGTTGCACAGCAGTTTATGGCAGCACAATATATCCTTTCATCCTGACACAGCAGAAACAACACACCACTGTCAACAAACACTCCTCTACATACACTCCATGGTGGAAACACTCCAGAGTATATCTGCAGAAGAAAAGTCACAATACAGACGGAAACAAAATGCAACAACATAGCAAGACATGTGAAGTGATCATTACAACTTTGTTTAATAATTCAACAATTAAAACACAACATAAAGGCTGCGGTCCAATCAGGAATCAAATCAAGCTTTCTAATTTACTCATTAAGATGTCTTGTGATTATGGAAGGTGTAGGCTCAGTGTTTTTGGAGCTGAAGGACTCCAGCCAGGATATCTTTGTCACTGCTGCTTCAATTTTACATCTCACATTGATTTCATTTTGTTGAAACTTTACGGAAGTGCATTGATAAATCTCTTTCGAGCCGCTTTCAAATCAAATGACTGATTTACAACATATTTCTTATATTGAATAACATCTTTAGGCGACTCCACCTTTCTTCTTCTAATAAAACTCTCTTTATAAATCATTTGAAATGCAGGTACATGTGACTGTTATCACAGGAGCAGTATAAAGGCATTTTATACTTTTTATCTGATGTATTTTTCTGTCTGAAGAAGTGGTCTCCATTCACTTCAATTGTATTGGATTTGTATACAACCCCTGAAACTCAGAAAGTGTTCAGTGGACTCAAACCCTCCACCCACCCCTCCATCGGCCCAGTGCTGAGTAGATAATGAGTGGTGGGGAAAAAATAAAGCAGACAATGCCTCCCTTCTTCCTGTGCTCTACCGCCCCCTTAAGGCACCGGCCGGTACTGCTTTACTCAGTCATAATGGACAGTAGGAGTGGATGAGCCGAGCAGCAGCAGCAGCAGTGTGTGTGGGTGTGTGTGTTTGTTGTGTGTGTGTGTCTCTCTCCCTCTCTCTCTCTCTCTCGTACCGTCCTCCTCCAGCCAGACCTCCGAGCTGAGAGAGGAGCCTCTGTCCGGAGCAGGATGCATCGATCCGCGTGCTGGTAGCGCTTCCTCCGGGGAATGGAGCCGGACTGCGGCGCGCCGTCTGCCGGGAGTTCGATCCCCCTGAACGAGCCCGAGCAGCGGTACTACTCGGGTCTGCGCAGCCTGTGTCAGCAGGCGGACTCCCCGGGGACACTGTCCTCCAGCAAAGTGTCGGAGCTGTTCAAGGCGTCCCAGCTCCCCCCCGAAGCCCTGCACAAAGTGAGTGGGTCCGCCGCATCACGCCTGCTGCGCCTCTTGGGTCATCACATGTCAGAGGAGGCGAGGGGAGGAGAGCTGCTGCAGGGAGGGTCTGCTCTATGGTCTGCTCCGATCCGCAGGAGGTGCAGGGAGGCAGGGATCCGGATCTAATACCATGGGGGTTCTATTAGACGGATGGTGTGAGTGTGTGTGTGTGTGAGAGAGAGGGAGAGAAAGATTTCACACACCTTTCTTCTACTCCTCTGTCAGACAGGGAGGCAGTCGTTTTACTCCTCATATTGTGTGTGTGTGTGTGTGTGTGTCTGTGTGTGAGGGAGGATTCACACATTCTCTTTCAGCAAGGCAGTGCTATTACTCAATGTATTTGATTGCATTAGTTGTGTGTGTGTGTGTGTGTGTGTGTGTGTGTGTGTGTGTGTGTGTGTGTGTGTGTGTGTGTGTGTGTGTGTGTGTGTGTGTGTGTGTGTGTGTAAAACATCCAGTTTTCTTCTATTTTTAGGTTTAAAGTAAGGTTTAGGTTTGCGTTTCATTGGGGTAACAAATATAATTTCAGTTTCCAGCCTAGTGTCAAAGATGAGTATTTAACATCAACCCACCTGCCAAGTAAAAGTTACAAAATTATTTAAAAATCATTTCTCCTCTAAGAAGTTTAACAGTTGCGTTGTATTTTTGACCCAATCTCGACAGGGCAAATCATTTGTAATAACAGCAAAGTACTTTTTTTACTAGTGATGTTACTATTCAGTAAGTTTTCCAAAACTCAAAGCGATCATATTCACAGTTTGTTTTGTCCAGGCAAGAAATAACAAATAGTGAATGTACCATGACTTAAAAAACAGATATAAGCAAATCTCTGCATTTTGAAGGCTGGAACCAAGAAATGTTTAGCATTTCATTTTAGGAAGACAACTCAAATGTTGTCCTTTTCATCAAATATCAAAATAGATTCACAATTCATTGATAAGTGTTTCGGGTTTACAACACTCAATGCAGTAAATCATGATTGTAGTTGTCCAACCGTTCCATTAAATCGAATTGCTCACTCTTGTAAAAGACAGACTCTGTAACCTCTGTTAGTAGAAATTATGAATTCTTCTTGTTACAAATGAAAATCGTTGTCTCATGAATTTTAATAGATCTATCTTTTTTCAATTATTTTGTTTTAATTAATGACACAAGTCAAGCTTGAGACTAACAATGCCAGTAAATCTGTTTTCATTGGCTGCAATTTAAAACTACTTAGTCACAGTCATTTCGCTGACCCATCACAGGAATATAAACAGTATTTTTCCAGCTCAGATAAAAACACAGCAGGTCACCGCCTCTATTCACGCCACTCTCCCTCCCTGGGGTCGGCTCCGGCAATCGCGGCCTATTGTGTGTCTGTGTGGGTGTCAGGAAGTTTGGCATTGAGCTACTTTCCTGTCCGGTCTGGCTCTCAGCCACTACTGAAGGTTGAGTGACACATAGGCTTCTAAACCGTGCTTGGCCCTGCTGCAGGATGCCTGCTGCAGGACTCAGCGCTGACTTCTGGGTCATTATGTCACGGTATCTGAGAGTCATAAATGGTGTGTTTCCTCCCCGATAAACAGCAGGTCCAACAATCTGAGACCAATTTACCAGAATGCCATCACAGGACATATAGGAGCTGTATTATGACTCTTCTACTACAGATATACTCCGGAGTTTTTCCACCATGGAGTGTATAGGGGAGTGTTTACTGATTAATTATACTTGTGCAGAGCCCATTCTAAACCTGTCTGTTTGAAATGATCTGCTCTCTTGTCCTGTTTCAAAGCTCTGGAGCTTCCTAAGAATTACTCCTTGTCATTAGTGAGTCCTCCTCAAACAGTTCTGCAATATACTGTCACTTTTTATTGTTTGTGTGCTGGATGTTGTTTTTAGAGCTTTTTATAAACAGTCTGTGTTTCAGAGTGAAGTTTAAAAACTTTGTGTTCATCAGCCTACCTGTGATATCCACAACGATTTTATAGTCAATCCTTTCATAAAATGAAATGGAATTCGTTGAATTACTGTTCACATAATTTGATATACATTGCTTGTCGGTAATCTCAGAGGACTGTTAAACAACCAACACAATCTTCAGACCCAAGTTCAGACTTCACAACTTTCAAAGTAAAAGCTCTGTTCGTTGCTCAGTGTCTGTGTCTCAGGCCCTTAACGAGCCATTTCTAGGCATTTTGCTATTATGTTGAGTGCCTACAAGTGTCCCACGTATCATATTTCCCTAACCACAACTGTGGGACAGTTCTAGGCATTTTGCTACAATGTAAAGTGCCTAGAAGTGTCCGGCTCATTCTGATTGGTCCGGACATTTCTAGGCATTTTGCTTCAATGATAAGTGCCTAGAAGTGTCCAGCTCATTCTGATTGGCCGGGACATCCAGGCATTTTGCTATCATGTTAAGTGCCTACAAGTGTCCCATGTATTTCACTTTCCTAACCACAAGTGTGGACTTTGTCCAGCGGTTTGATGCAGTTGGCGACCTCTGCTGTTGTCTATCTGAAGATGTAAAAGAAGTCATGCTTAACTTGGTCCACAGACTGCTACAAAGTGCTGGTGACCTGTTTATTCAATCGACAGATGTTTCTGGATCTAGACTGACCAGATTTACAGAGGAAGCATGTTGATATGTTCAAAGCACATAAGTAGTGAGAGGACGACCCTCCTTCCTGCTGAGCTGCCACTGATGTCTGTGAAGTCAGCAGTCATTCAGGGAAACTCTCCTTCCCACACATCACTGTGCAGTGAAATCAATTGTTACCCTCATCACAAGGACTTCGAGTGCACACATTGGTTCAGGCTGTTCTTGACTGAAATTATGTTCATTTCACGTTCTGCCAGCACAGCAGACGGCTTTCCCACTGACCAGCGTCCTACGTGTAGCTTACAGGCAGGTTGAAGTCAGGTTACATTTGAAGTCCATACTATGTGTTTTTGTACTGGTGCATGTAAGGTGTTGACTGACGTGGTTGCAGAACCAGTTTGTTTGAAGAAGGTGCGGCCTGAGTTATCATGTCTGGTAGTGCCAGTGTACCGTGGTGGAAGAAGTACTAATGATCCTTTAAAAAGTAATTGCAAACCTACTTTTTGCGGTGACTAGTGGCAGAAAAACTTGGACTACTGGCAGAGAAGGGGTCTCTGGTTCGATGCTGGTTCGACTCCACGGTTCGTCTCCTCGGAGTTTCGGCGGAAACTTGCCTGGATGGTGTAACGAACCTGGACCTGTCCAAAGTTCAAAAAGACTCTTCTCCCTACCCTGTCTAGTGCCCCTGAGCAAGGCACCTTACTCCCCCAACATCTGCTCCCCGGGCGCCGTACCTGGCAGCCCACTGCTCTGCTCTGCAGTGTGTCCTGCACCAGATGGGTGAAATGCAGAGGACTAATTTCCCCAATGCATGAGTGTGTCTTTGCATGTTTGTGCATGTGTGTGGGATTAATAAAGTGTATCTTATCTTATGTATCTTATCTTAACAATTAAAAGTATTAAACTTATAGTCATTGGGTTTTTTTTATTATTTAAATGAAACCATCTGAGAAGTTTAGAGGGCAAACGTTTCTTTTTTGGAGCTGCTAACAACTCACAAGCAACTAAACTGAGACACAAGGTCTTAATTACACTATCATTTTGTAAAATTGAAAAATTGAAACCACTAGTTTAATCTCTAGTCCCCTATGAGCTTCTTAATGTCTTTTTTAATGTAAAATCGATACTGAGAGTTAACACGTAACTGTATCCTGCAGATAAGATGTGCAATATTTTCCTCTGAAATATAGTGACTACAGTGGCAGCCAAACAACTCAATAAACATTTGAGGTATTAAGTCATCTCTAATGCATAGTCACATAAAAGAGACACAATCTTCTGTCTGTGTTTCAATATTTTATTGAGACACATTTAAAAACACCTACAAAAAGGGCAAAATAAATTTAAAAAAACAGTGACAACTAACAATTAATTCACTCATGAAAATTTTAATTATTTTTAAAAAAGTACACAATTCCCAATTTCTCAAAGCAGGTCTTTGCTTATTTTGTCTGATTGTCTAAAACATTAATATATAGAATCTAATAGTTGGTACTTTTGCACTTGAATTATTCATTTTGAATTTTTTTCGGTACTACACTCATACTATACTCATGTAACAACAGTATTTGAGTACAGCTTGTTACAGTTGCTCAAAACTACATATTGGCCATGGTGGAATCATATCGTTTCTTTATCTGAGAAATTTCAACAATCAGTGAGAAAGATACTAAATATGTGTTATGAAGTATTAGAACTATGGTCTGATTTAAGTAGTTTCTGTGGTAGTGCATTGAATGGAACATTTTACTGTAAAATAAAAAAGGATGCTGTGTCTGTAAATACTGATGTGCCTCAGATATCCAGCATGTCTTATACTCAAACTTGAGTTTGTCATACACATCGTCAACGAGGCATATGATTCATTAATGTGCTGAAAATGTTTTTGTTCCCCCTTGACTGTCTCCTTAAGGCCGTAGATCTGTGCAGCCAGCCTGGTTCCTCAAGGCCCTTTCTGGTGTTTCTGAAATAGTCTCTCACACACATACACACACACACACACACACACACACACTGCAGACTTGACCTTCACTGTCTGCTCAGCCTTTCTCTGGCCCGTAGTTGTTTTGGAATCTCGTGTCTCAGTGAAAGCTGGTGAATGAGTGCAGTCTATAGGTCAAGCAGAAACAATGTCTCATAAGGGGATACATGCACTCCACATGCCCCACAACCTCTCTGGACAATGGGTATTATAAGCACACATTAACAGTCATTTATTTTTTATAAACACTTGGCAGAAAAAAGTTAATTGAGAGACACAAAAACTGTCAATGTGTGTCCATGTGGTTGAGTCTCTGTTCTCTTACTGTACTCGGATGACTCATTTCAAACTTGGCTTTTGGATCGTGAATGTTTATGAAAAAGCTTGTTTGTGTTGAATGCCTGGTGTTAATGCATTGTTGCCACAAGAAGATGGATGTTGTGCCATCTGTCTGTCATAGTGAAACTAAAACGGTCCAGATGACCTTCATGCGTCGGTAAAGTGACTTTAAGAAAATGAAACTCATCACAAGTCCTGTTCACAGCATGAAAGGCAGTAGCCTCCACTGAGATGCTTGAATGATCATAGGTACAATTTACGAGAGGAGGACATACAATTTATCTTTTGTACAAATAAGAACACAGTTTTAGCAAATTTAGAACAATTGTTTTGTCTATTCATATGTGAAGCTACCACCAGTTTCTCATTAGTTTAGACTGTGAAGCTTTGTTTTTTCATATATCATGTTGGTGTTTATTAGTGAGCTTTAGATGTGGGTATGATTTATTACTGTAGAGGAGCCAGGGAAACTGTTGCCTTGTTAACAGTTGTTCTGCTAACTAGCTTCTGGCAGTTTGCTTAGCTAGCATAAATAGCCTCCCTAATCTACCCACTAATGTCTGTCTGTGTGTCTGTGTGTCTGTGTGTCTGTGTGTCTGTCTGTCTGTCTGTCTGTCTGTCTGTCTGTCTGTCTGTCTGTCTGTCTGTCTGTCTGTCTGTCTGTCTGTCTGTCTGTCTGTCTGTCTGTCTGTCCGTCCGTCCGTCTGTCTCTCTAGAGCTGTTTTTCTTGCCATTTGTACTGTTAATAGCTCAGGGAAGTGGAGTGTCAAATTTGGAGCCATTTGAACCAATAATGGGTTCAATGTTAATAAAAAATTTATAAAAACAGGCGACCAGGGCTGTGTCGCAGTCGGGTGGGGGTGGGGCAGGGCCTTCAGTCTTTGGACCGAGTTGAACATGTTTTAAGGCCGGCGCATGCTTCTGCGTTTTCACGGGAACGGAGACGCAAGAGCCCTTCCGTCGGCCAATTTTTCTAACTAGACGGCAAAGCCCCGCAAGCGTCACCCGGCCGCGAGGGCTGTGATTGGTCTGCTGACTACATCATTTACGGAGTCGCATTTCCGGTTCATGCCCGGAAACCACGGAGGATTTAGAAGAACGAATATGGACCAGATAGAAGAGCACTTGGCAGAAGAGATCCGACACTATGTCCACTAGTATAACCCGTCACTAACCGGCGGATTTTTCCGCCAGAAAAAGGATCTGAGGAGCCATGTAAATAAATCGCTCTTCTTCGTGCAACACACGAAGAAGAGCCGACTTCGACAAAAAACATTACTGCGCCTAGTGTTCTGGCGGGGAATTGCATGGCAACACGCGCAACGGTTGGAGAACCATGAATGAGAACGAGTCCTGCGTTACAGCTGCGTGCCTGCGGGCCCCTGACGACGCAGAAGCATGCGCCGGCCTTTACTCTGCGTCCTCAGCACAGCAGAGGTCTGTCAAACTCGCCAGATTAGTTTGTAAATTAGATTTTTTACTTTTTCACCATATCGGACTGACACAGACACAGACGGACTGAACCTGGACAGGTGCTGATCTCTGTTATCACATGATTCAAAGAATTACCTACTGTTTGGGAATTCTTCTTTAGAGAAAAAGCGCTGTGCTCATTTTATTGCCGCAAAGGAGGTTTTATTTTGAAGATTTGGGTCTGTAGATTGTGCTTGACAGACGTCTGAAATAGCTGACATCCAATGAACTTAATAATAACAGCAGTTAAGTAAATCATTTTAAATTGTATATAAACGACACACGTAAAAAAGGGAGCAAATTCTGTTTAATTTTATAAAAAACATTGACTATAAATCTTTATTGCAGATAAACCAGGTAGGATGAACACAGGACTAGAGAACAGAACATTTTAAACAGACAGGTACTAGTAGTACAACATTACAACATAACATTCACATTTAACAGGGCTACTTGTAGATTGACATTTACTTTTCATCTGGTCCAGACCAGCAGTTTTTCTCTGTTTTCCGTCTTTACGTGCAGTTAAGCTAACAGTCTGCTGACGAAAGTTTGACATACAAATTTTTGTGTTTGAATTTCTCCTCTTGGCAGGCAAGCTTTTCCCAACATGTTGAACCCATTCCTTTCTGCACATGTACCCAATAATCTTGTCTGGGGGGAGGATAATCTACTATTTCTTTTGATTTTATGATTATACTTGAGTATTCCAGTGCAGAAACAATGGTTGGTATCTGTGGAGCATGTGTTTGTGCGTGGTCTACCAGAAACTATGAATAATTAATTGTTTAATACCATTAATGGCCAAAGGGGATTGTAATTACTCTAGGTCCCTTTTGTTTCAGTGTGGTATTTAAGAGCCAGATGAACTCGGAGTCACAGTAGAGCTCCTGTTCCCATAACCACAGTTTACTGTTTTCAAGAACCTCTAAATGAATTTGCTTTCAGTTATAGTTTGAGGATTTCTTTCTGAATTGACCCACATAATCCTAATCTTCTTTTCTCCCCCAAAGCCATCATTGTACCTCTAATCGAAAGAGGCCTGGATAAGCAGATCCCACAGAGATGCTTATCCCTGACATACTGTTTCATTTATCTTTACTATGCTTTTAAAGCCTGTAATTTTGTATGTTGACAAGGTGTAAAATTGTCACGTACAAGTCGACTCTGATCAAGGTTAGATTATGTTTCTGAAAAGAGGAAGGCACTGTGCGACTGGAAGCATAAAGTTGAGTTTTATCAGGGTTGGTTTAGGGTTTAATTTTGCCTATAACTGCCCCTTTGATTTGAAAATGATTCTAAACTTTCTGTCTTTTCCAGGTGACCGAGGTGTGTGGGGCGAAGCGACTGGGTTACTTCGGCACACCTCAGTTCTACGTAGCCCTGAAGCTGCTCGCCGCCGCCCAGTCTGGTCTGCCCGTTCGGCTGGAGAGTGTAACGGCCAGTAAGTCTGCTGCTCAGGGTGGAGGCGTCTTATCAGAGCAAAAGGGGATCAGGAGATTATCTTAACATGGCAGGATTTGGTCTAATCTGGATAAAAGGGGAGTCGCGTGGAAAGGGCTAAGTGGGTTTGTCCTTATTATAAGAGCGTGAAATCAGTCACACCCCAGCCAAAGAGAAAATCTGATTTCTACACAGCACATGATAATCTGACGGATTAATGGGAAGAGGTATGTGATTGTCAAATTCACCATGCTTTGCATTAGTAGTAGTAGCTCACCTCAGTAGAGAGAGACAGAGGCTCTTCATGATTCGTTCCCTCAGTTTATTCTAGTGAGGTCACAGTCATCATACAGGAGGCTGGTTATCAGACACAATGAAAGCCACTGTCTTTATTTACATTATTTTTGTTTTTTCCAAGGAAAACACAAAAGAAAACACAAAAACATTATGTTGTCATGTCTTTAGATCTACCTCTTCCCAGATTTGTTGGGCTGAAGAATGAACCAGAGATGCGATACTCAACCGTCCCCCCCAGCATAGAGGGTCAGGTGGTTCAGTTTGGGACTGCACCTGCTTCTGAGTCATGGACGCCAGCTGACACCTTGAGACACCTGGAGGCCAGTGCAGAGATGAAGGTGAGCATGGGACAAAACTTCTGATGATCCAAGATATCGTGTGTTGGCTTCTGTCAGCTCAAAAAACTTGTGTAAAAATGACTCCCTGATAAAGAGAGCTCAGAATAAACCATGGATCACTATTAAGATACATTCAGTGGAGGCCACGCTGAAGAAATGTTGAGAGCTGGCCAAGAATGGTGCAGTGAGCAAAGACATTCCAGTCAGCTGTAATCACCAGTGCACAAATGCCTCATTGATGAGAGATTAGAGAAGAATGACGAGCCAAACCGGTCACAAGTATGTAAATATTCATATGGTGGGGCCTCTCAAAGACACACCTAATGAAAACTTGGATGCCACGTCGATGCACGTGCTGCATCAGCATAAAATGAGATGGCAGAGCTTGAACATGATAAGGGTTGCAAAATTCCGGGAATATTCAAAGTTGGAAACTTTCCATGGGAATTAACGGGAATTAACGGGAATAAACTGGAAATGTTGTGGGTAATTTATACTAACTGTATTTACCTTGTCATATACAGACATAAATATAAACATTTTGTCGTGTCATAGGCTGATTTGAGCCCTGAGGAAACTTTGGGCACTTGACTTTATGCTTCTGCATCGTTGTGTCATTCTTAACATAGGTCTTTGCACAGTATTTGCAAATGTACACAGCCTTTCCTTCTACATTGGATGGGGTTAAATGTCTCATCACGAGATAGTGCACGTGGCATTGTTCTGTAGAATAAGATGAGAAAAAAGTTTGTAAAAAAACACTAATGCAATGCCAGAGATATAAATAGTTAGCCAAACAATTTGAATCGTCTGTAAACATATCTTACAATTGATGGATAAATTAATAGAAATAGGCTAGATGAACAGATGAACAATCCTCAATCAGCATGCTAATATATTTTCCCCAGTAATATCATCGAAACTTACCTGACTAGTCCTGCACACTACAGCAGGCCTCAATAGCCCTGCTGTAGTGTGCAGGATGCTGGGAGTTATCTGTGCATGTGATGGAAGAATGCACAGTGGAGGGTTGAAACTCAACGTGCAGCGTGTGCTGCATTCCATACATCTTTAAAATAGAGTTTTGAATGATGTTTTTATTGCTCAGCGTTTAATTTGCATAGTTTTTTTTTTTCAAAATTCCCCAAATTCCCGAGCTTAATATTCCCGTGGAAAGTTTCCGGAAATTTACCGGAAACTTTCCGCCCCTTTGCAACCTTAAACATGATCAACAACTTTAAACCTTTCTGACCATGGCGGCTTGTTTATATCAGTCTTCATATACCTACTTTTCTAAATTGGGATGCAATGGGCTAAATGCAATGTTGGAACAGGCTGTTCATAACATTAATGACATGCCACTGAAGGTGAACAAAAACCAGTGGTAAAAACAGTTTAGTTAGTGGGAGAGTGTTCAGCAACTTGTCAGTTCTAGGAGTGTCTTTGTACGTTGTATACATTTATGTGTACACGTCAAAGTGTACGCCATGTGTGTCTGTGAAGGTGTATTTGCATGTGTTTTTATAAATGTATGTGAAATAACAGATATCCTGTTTTATAAGGAGCCCTGGTCCCCCCCTCGATCCCCGTGCACCTCCCCCCCCCACTCTCCTCTGACCTACCGCAGCCAGACATACACCAACAAAAATGGAGCTGATTCACAAATGTGTAAGTTCCAGTCTCATAGTAGCACCAAGCACTACAATTATTATAATTAACATTATGCATTTATTATTGTGACGTCTTACTGTACCGGCAAGAGAAGAAGGAACTATAAACTTCAGCAGTATGGGCTTCATCAGTTATGATTTTCTGTTTTTCCAGTTTTGCAATAGAAACAGCTGATTTGAATAACAGTCTTTTAGTTGTCATGTTTTATACATTAAAAAAATAAGTTTTTACTGCATCTTTGACACCTGTTCATTCTTCTAAACGGTGCAGCTCTGATTTATATCTTTTCACTTTGCACTCTGCTGGTATTTGGATGTGTAACTCTCTCAGATCACATATTTTGAGGGGCGTCATCGACAGGAAACCATTGCACGGCAGAGTTTCTCTTTCAATAAAGCTGTGTTTTTCTCTCCCATCCTTCAGTCTATGAAAGCAAACCGTCCTCACGGCAGGTCGTTAAGCTGGAGCAGCACCCCTCACCCAGTAACTACGGGACCAAACCCGGTGTAGAGCATCCTGCGATGGCACGGGTACAGCCAGAGTTTTTGTAGCTGACGATCAAGTTCTTTTTCTTCAAGTCTATATTATGACCTCTGCTGATTTTTATTTCTGTGCATATCTACAGGCTGTGTCAGCGGAGAGGCTTGCCCAGCAGACTGCAGATGATTATTCTGATGATGACCCCTGGAGGATCACAGAGGAACAGCTGGAGTATTATACAAATCAGTTCAGGAACCTCCAGCCTGACCTGGGAGCTCTCATACTGGGTATGAACAACCCACCACCACCCAAAACACCACCACTGCTGCTTCACATAAAACTTAACCTCACTGAAGAATGACTCTCACACTATTTCACCTCAGTGTCACTCTTGAATTTTTCTAGGAACTGTTGCAAAAAACTTCTTCACCAAATCCAAGCTCCCAATACCAGAACTCTCCCACATCTGGTGAGTGCTGACTCACAGTGTCGTCCAATCTGATCTGTTCTGTTCTGATCTGATCTGATCTGTAATTGTGAGCATGTCTGTTCCCCAGAATACCTGCTATAGTTAAAATATATTTAAGTGATACATGATAACACAAGTAAGAATTGTGGTGGCACTATTTCAAACAGAATGATGTGTTTGCTCCTAATTATAAGTAGACCTACAACAGAGACCATGTTCAGTTTGTAAAATCCTAATAAATAAACTTAAATACATTGAACTAGAATTCTTTAAACTGCACAGCAGGTCAGCTGAGCATAGGAATAGTGTGAAATATGTGAGTAGAATGAGCATATATATACTGGGGTTTGAAATCAGTTTTTCTTTATCTGTAACTTCCTTTATAAGGAAGTTATACAGAAATACAGAACCCCAATGGTGAGATATTACCAACGATAACCAAGTAAGTAATTTTTTCATTTGTCATCATTTTAACTCTTCTTTTTAGGGAGTTGAGTGATGTGGATAGAGATGGAGCTCTCACTTTCTCAGAGTTCTGCACAGCCTTTCATTTGATTGTGGCACGCAAGAATGGCTACCCTCTCCCAGAGAGCCTTCCCCCCACGCTGCAGCCAGGGTTCCTGCAGCAGGAGGACGACCTGCCAGATACTCCTGAAGTGAGGCAAACATACATGAATCTGTAACCTGAAACATGCATCCTTTGTGCAATGTCTTATAGGGTTGTTTATGCTGTTTTGCAGAGTGCAGAGCCTCTTATTGTCTTTGAGGATGCTGAACCAAGGCCCAGTCAGATGGTAATCCTTAGATACTCTTTTAAACATGGAGTCCCTCTGTGTTGCCTGTAGAGGGCACTAGGAAGCTGAGCATGAGTCAACTCCTAATGGTCCAAGTGCATAAGCTTGTATGTTGTATTGCTCTAAATGTTTTCATGGATAATTATTTTCTCTTGTTTTCTCAGGATCTAAGCATTATAGAGAGAATCCAGCCAAGTTTAGCAGCACCAAAACAAGACATGAAAGATGAATCCTGTAAAAAAGGTAAAATAAAATACTTTTTTCATGTACTGGACCCAAAAAGAGTGAAAAACATTAAATTCAAAGAACAAACGCAGGCACATTCCGTTCCTCTGATGTAATCTGTTGCTCTGCTAAACATCACAACAGCATTAACTGGGACAGGAACAAAAACATCTTTCGGGCATTTTCCCACTTACTTTTTTATTTTGAAACAACAACACAGTCAGGATAACAACATACGATATAAAGACAAACAGTGTATGACTTTCTTATGCTGCTGCCTTGCCATATACACATATTGTACAATCAAAGCATGCAGAATCATATTCTAACCCATCAACCCTCCAAAGCTTAAAAAAAAGAAACAAGGAAGAGAAGTGCTTTGAAACTCCAAAAATAAAACGAAATGCCTCAATCCACAATTATTCTATACTCAAAGATTCTATGTTGTCAATACATAACACTTTATTTGTGTTTTTAAGGTGCTGAATCAATCAATCTTTTCATGACAGGAAGTGAGTTCTTCTGTTGATGTCTTTTTGATCTTGTCTGCAGATGCGAGTTTGAAGCGGCTGACAATATCTGAAAAGAAACGTACTCTACAGCTTGGTACATTTCCTGAGAGGCCAGGTGATAATGAAACTCTTTTATCATGAGAACATGGAACAGGATACAAGGACCCCAATACCCACAGGATGTTCTCTTTCCCCTTTTGTCCTGTACGGTGGAACTGCTTGGTTTATTGACTTTTGATTTAGTTGAGAGTGTAGTTCTGCATCACAGTGTTTCAGTATAGTATATGGTAATATCCAGGCATGTCAAAGAGATTTAATATATTTTACCAATGAAAATTGTTGCAAAAATATCACATCATATAAATGACAGTGTGTGGTGCTGATATCAATTCAATACAAAATACAACAAAACTATCCCTCCACACACATAAACAAGAAAAAAATCTGACAAATCTAAAGATACAAACAAGTTTTAAAAAAGATACATTTATGTCAAAATGTCTACTCAAGGATGGATAGGGTAAAAGTGCGGGTGCAATTATCAAGGTAGTCTGATGGCCTCTGGAATAACCCCAAACTTCCTTCTATTTGTTTTTACATTAATAAATCCATTATCTATATCGCTTATCCTTTGAGGGTAGCAGCTGACATTGGGACACATGACGGCATACACTCCCACTCTGCCCTATGAGACAAATCACAATTTGTCTTAGAGGGCTTAACAAGGTGCAACATCCTCTGCCTCTCACCCTCAGCAAGAGTACAGAAAAACTACTAAAAAAAACACTATTAACAAAAAAAATCTGGAAACCTCAGAGAGAGCCACTTGTGAGGGATCCCTACCCCAGGACTTACAGAAGTGCAATGGATGTATCTGTGTAAATAACTAAAAGAGACAGCATCTTACACAAATGGAATTTAGAGTCTCCAATCAACCTAATCCTTGCATGTCTTTGGACTGTGGGAGGAAGCCGGAGTACCCGCAGAAAAGCCCTGCGGACACTGGGAGAACATCCAAGCTCTACACAAAAAGACCTCAGATTCCAAACTAGGACTTGAACAAGGAACCTTCTTTGCTGCTGTGAGGCGACAGTGCTGACCACTGCACCACCCTGCCAGCCTGTTTGACATACAATCTAAAATGCATTCCTGCTGACATGTCATCAAAGAGGACATGTGTGGGGTCATTGTTAATCTTTTACGCCTTTTTAAGGACTTGTTTTCAATGAGGCTGCGCGAGAGATCTAGAGAACAACATAAAATCGTCATAAAAAAAATGGCATGTTGCTGCTGCCACACGAACAGATGTTTTAATGTGATTACATTGGTTCCAAAGGGAAGTCTCTGCTTCTCATTTACAACAACTCAAACAAGAATGAACTGCTTTTGCTAATCGAACGGATCTTTCTCACAGAGCTGCCTCAGGACCTAGATCCACAGATGAGGACCAAAACTAGACCGAGGTGAAAATCACCATCGCAACACAATCATTACAACACAGAAATCAAATCAATAATATCCTGATTTGCTCATTAAAATGATTGGTTTTTGTGTCCACCCATGTGACCTCATCCACAGGTCCTACTCTAGCAATTCCTTCGAAGATGCAATGAAGAAGTCCGAGGAGCCTCCGACCCCCCCACCTCGACCCCAGAAAACCCACTCCAGAGCCTCCTCGCTGGACCTCAACAAGCTCTTCCAGCAGGGCAATCCAGGTACCAGTCACTTCCACCGACCGCTCCCGTCTTCACACAGCTCTTCTCACAGTATTAAGTTTTCTAACACCGAGTGTGAACTGCCTGTGGCTACGGTGCGTTTTTGCATCCGAGTTTTTGTGTTTTGTTTACGACAGTTCTCCTTTCAAGAGATAACAAAAGGAGGAAATGGAGATAGGTAGGGTTGTGTTGTCACAGTATATTAGTGAAGTAGGATGTTTGCTAAGAACAAAGAAATATAGCCACAGTAGCTTATAGCTGAAGGTTTTTCTGGATTTTAGGTGTAAAAAGTGGATGGCTGATGCCTCCTCCGGCCCTCCCTCCACGACCACTGACATCACAGGTAAGATTTGTTATATTATGGCATCAATCCAAGCAAATGTGCGCTCATAGATTCAAATAAATGTATGTAATTTTTTGATTAATCAGTATGTGTCTCTCTCAGGTTCCTTATTTTATCCACGCTTCAGAGAAACCTCCCTTGAGTAAAGTGCAGCAGCCAAACTTCGCAGACTTCAGTCACTTTAAGGAAGAGGTAAAAACTCATTCCTTATTTTTATTTGTCCCTTGGTTTTTAAAATGTTTAAAGGACCATATAATCTCCATTTAAAAGGAAGGAAAATTTAGCAGACAAATTTCCATCCAAAATTCTGTGTCTTCCACTTTCTTTTTTTCCACCTCCCATCTCAGACACAGCCCCATAAATGTGTCACCGAGGTCGTGTTTGTCAAATATACGATCCTCTATTTCAAGACACAAATAGACTGGAAGGTTATAACAGTGGGAATTAATCAAAGTCTGCTCTCCTGTGGACGGCAAGGGAGCGAATGCATCAGAGATTTATTTATGGCTCAAGTGTCAGGTCATGCATTTAGTCCGAGGCCTTTTCAACCTCATTCTCTTTGTCCTTCATTTGTTATTCCTGACACTATGATATCAAGTGGGTGGATACTTGTGTTCTGATACACTACACAACAATCGAGTTCATGTTCATGAGTTGACATTTAAAGCCGAAATGGAAATGTGTCTGCCTAAAATCTGGTGCAGTATCGAGGCGACGCTTCCTGTTAGTCCCAGATTAGTTTTTAGATAAAACTCACTATTCTATAATAGCAGCTTCTCAGTGAAACCCAACATTTAAAGCTGGGGTTGGTAATCTTGGAAAAGTTTGTAAGAGCAAGTACAACAGAGATAGGTGGCCCTCCCATCGGCCCTCTCGTCAAAGCTACGCCCCCCAAACACGTGAACGTTTACTGTATGATAACAGCCAGAAGCCGACTTTTCCGTGACTCAGCCGCTAACTTTGGACTATCGTCTGATTTTACTCCAGATCCTATCAAGTTCCCATTCATGTCTTGGGTTAGCTTAATTTATAAATACATGAATAAAGCTCATCAAACACATGATATATATTTAGTAGTAGTAATGATAAAAATGATAATAATACCAACAATAAACCTTATTTCTATAGCAAATCATCGAAAAGAAAGATCCACCAATGCAAAACAAAAGCAGAACTAGGAACAGTTTGGTTTCTCTTTCATGTAAAGTGCCTTGAGATAATGTACATTGAGATTTTGCACTATACAAATAAAATTGAATTTAACAGTTGACCATTAAACAATATCTAAACAATATAAAATCTATAACAATGCATAAAATGCCATGCAGGTACTAATCCTGCTAATCTGATGTTGAGGGGGGAGTTATTTTCCACTGTGTACTTTGTCCCACTAGTTAAGCTATGATAAGTACTTTTTAAAATAATGTATTAATTTGGCTTCATTTAGTGAAATTGAGTGTGGAATCTTTCTAAAAGCTTTATATTTATTTGTCTGTCGTCTTGGGAGACAGAGAGACGGGTTAAGGGGTTTTGTCTTTTTTGACATCGACCTCTCAGGATCTAATTTGACACATGTGATGTAGTATTCAGGTCAAAGGGCACATTAGCCCCTAATTTTTTGTGATCACACTGTTTCCAGTCCTCAATAACAGAAGACTACCCATTTCTTCTTTAATGTTGTAGAACCACCCAAATCCTCCCATGCTGTCTTTTCAGTATGCCGTCATTTACTATTAGAGTTAACGTGCCCTCTCCATACTGGCTCTGGTCTTGTGTGTGTAACTCGTCTGAAGTCCCTCCACAGTTGTTTGTGCAGTATCACCATTGCCTTGCCTTCCCACAGGATGTTTTACCTAGGCTTGATTAAAAGCAAGCAGACTGGACGATCCCAAAGGTGGATAAACCCTGTGTGTATGTTTTTCACTTAGTAAGACAAACTGAAACCTACACCAGCCCAAACCCCTCAGAGAAATATTTTCGAGATGAGGGAACTGTAAGCAAAGTTAAAAATAGCTCATACTTGTAAGATATGTCGAAGTTAAAGGTGAGTACTTGATACAAGTGAAGCTTCTGCAGGGAACCATTAGGATAACTCTCTGAAGGAAAGAAACAGACTGGATCAGATAGTTCAATGGTCCAGTCGGCTGATTGGTTGGTCACAGCTGAGATCTAGAGTCCCTGTATCGGCCCTCTGTCAGCATCGAACCACCGGACAAGTTAACACATTCACACTCTTGGATTGTAAAAACAGCTCAAGTTTGGATATAATTCTTGCTGCTTTGCTCCAATTTAAATCATTTAAGTTAAACCAGTTGAGAAAATCTCTCCCTCTTGAGACATGACGTTACTTCTTCAGCCCTTACATTTCTGGAGTGAAACAGCCATGTCCTACGGCTGATGTGACCACACGTACTGCTAATAGAGCTCCTGTGGTTTATTCCCACTGTTGCAGCTACTACAGTAACTTTTTAATGTTTCCATGCTGTGGTTGTGTTTCACATTGGACAGTGAAGTAAATCTTTGGGCCGTTTATTTGTGTCTGCTCGCGACTCAGTCGCATTGCTCAGCATAATGCGTTTTTTAGGTTTCCTGGGCACAGGAGCAGCTTTAGCCTGTTTAAATCATCAGGAAAGCCCAGGCATTTCAGCTGCCACCACAACGGAGACAGCAGCCCAGAGAAATTAGTGGATCAAATTCACCAAGTCCAACATTAACAGATGGGAAATGCAGTAGGGCAGAAAAGGTACCCGAAGGGATGCCTAGTGAGAAATGCCTTCAACTTTCCAAATAACGAATCTTACAGCCTTTGCTATGATCTAGAATTAAGAAGCAGAGGGCCTGTCTTCACACTCTTGCACTTTTAACCTCTCTGCTGAATAAAAACAGGTGGTGGTACATTATACATTATGTCTAGTGGAGAGTAATGGTTGAAATGCAGGAAGGAGATGCAATAAACGCAGGTTAATCCATCATGGCTGCAGAGCACTACATCTTACTCCCTGTAGGGAAGCTGTTGATATAGCTACGGTCAGAGCAGACACATTTCATCCTGCCTCTTTAGCATTCCTCTCATATCATTCCACCTCATAATGTCATCGACGCTCTGAAGTTCTTTTGCTCTGTTGTTGTCATGTGTTCTTCTGTGTTGCAGGAGGAGAGCAGAGTAAAACCTGAGGAGCAGACTTTACGATCCAGATTTGGTCCAAATACTGAAGACTTGACAAATGCTCCAAAGCAGGTCAGAACCCATCACATAGATTTGGGAGGGTCGTGCTAGTTTAATTTTTGCTAGTGTCTGTCTGTCTTTGCAGCAATGAGGAGGTTGACGTTTGTTTCTGTTACCTCTCCTTCAGGACGTTATGGCTGTTTGTCCCAGTCAAGCTCCACAGAAACCAGTTCGAAGGAAGTACCACCCAGAGAGCCAGAACCCAGAGGCCACATCTTTACCCGCAGTGACGTTTCCTCACCCCGCCAAACCCTCTCAAAAGTCAGTCACACATTTGACTCTTTCATCCAGTTTTATTGACTATCTAGATTTACTATATGTGCTGTAAAAGTATCCACTGTGTGGTGATCATAAACCTCTGACAGCCATCTAGAAAGGGAAATTCAGAAGACGTCCAGGCACACCCTAACCTACCATAATGACTCTAACATGTGTGCTTCTGTCTCCGTATTGACCAGACAGCTCAGTGAATCTGTCGGTTAGTGCAGGAGAGGGCGGCCATCAATAATAGTGGTGACTGCTGGCAGTGGCTGCTTGAGGGATGTAAAGCTCCTAAAAGCCTCGGTCTGATCCTTTTAGTGTCCACTGTCTCTGAGCACAGTGACCCATTGTTTCAGAGCTCGTTCCACTTATCTCAGATATGTTATTCCATCTCTAAATACGCCTCATGTTTACCTCCGCCAAGAAGGTTATGTTGTATCCCTATCTGTTTGTTTGTTTGTTTGATTGTTTGGATTACACGAAAAATATTGAACGGGGAATAAGGACTAGTTTTTGGCTGGCTCTGGCCAAAGGATTCAGCATCCATTTTTTCTTTAACAAGCCAAGATAGGGCTTTTTGGCATTTTTAAGCAGATTTCTCAGGATAAAATTCATGGATCATGGATAAAAAATCAGGCATGTTAAGGGTAGTACTATTCACATGTTTGTGAAACTTGGTGCATATCCAAATAAGAATCCAGATCTAGAGAATTTAAATGTTTTTTTTTATAAAGGGACTGTCTGGGCCTTGTACACTGGTCTAAGGCTAAGTCCATACTAGCATGTTTTCATTTAAAAATGGCCCCTCTCAAACCAAAACTCTCTTTCCACACAAGTGTTTTGGCTGCGTATCAGTTTTATTCACTAACACGCTTGAAAAGGCATATGAAATGACCCCCTCTCATAAACTGTAGATGGCGCTATGCACAAGAACCATTTGGTTGTTAATTGCAGAAAGAACAAGGCAATAAACGAACAGCAGCACGGATGAAAGGTAAAATGCCGATTTTAACTGCACAACAGCTGTTGGCAAACACAACTTGTAATCGATTATTTGTTTTGTGTTCTATACTGATAGCAAAGTCCAATGCTGGTTGTTTCCTTATGGAGGGGAGTCATGTGATAGGAGCCTGACGATTCAGAAAATGCTACATCATGTCCGAAAATACCCAATCAGTGAGCGGTGTCTACGTCATAATTTCCAAACATCTGTGTTTCTGCCCGTCCAGACTCAAATGTATCACCACAGTTTTCAACCTAAAACGGGACCAGCAGCATTTCTAAGCTCCACAGAAGTGTGGACAGCAGACATATCTGTAGCTGACAAAAATGAAGTAGTATGGATGTAACCTAAGACTTTTATTATATTATATATATATATACCTGATCAAAGATTCTCTAAAACTGCTTTCCAGACAGAAGAGGGAGATTCAGATGGCCATCCGTAAGAATAAAGAAACCAACGCAGTGCTGACACGCCTCAACAGTGAGCTCCAACAACAACTCAAGGTCAGCCCGTCCTCTGTTTTTTCAGAGCACAAAGCATTTTCTAAATGCAACCATACCACTTGGTACTTTGTATTTTTTGCGTGTCCATCCATGTGAGCTGTGTGACCCTCCCTGCCCTCTGGCTCCTCCGGGACACTGAACAGGGGAAAACCAGCCCTGCAGCTCCCAGAAAACACATGTTAAGGCTGCTTAATCAAAGGGGCGGGTAGTTTATACACGACATTTAACCACAACCAAGAGAGCACGGTTAATACTGCTTAGAAGGTCTCTCCTCGATCGTGAGAGGTTCTGCACGTCGTGCAAGTGGTGAAAAGGTCAGAGCTCAACTGTTTGCTCCCCTCCCCATCACTCATAGCATAACTAATGGCACAGACTTGGATGTTTGCATTGGGGATCTGCCTGTGGCACACGCACTCACATTTGGAACACATGCTGCATGCCTGTCATTCCACTTGTAAATGATCCAGTAGTGAATCCTTCACACACACGCACAAGCAGCACTTTTATAGTTTTAATAACACGTGGGAGTAAAAAAAGAGAGAAAGTCCAAATAGGTAGAGGGATTTTGAAGCCCGTAAGCCTTTATTTATTATCATTCTTCTTCCATGAGCACTGTGTATTCTAGGCTGATATTTATTCACTCTAGTTCTGCTAGTTCCTCAAAGCATCTGAGGAATTCTGCAGAGAAAGGCATATGTATCTTTATATAGACTCCAGCCTTGTTGAAAGACCAAACAGCCACTGGCATTCACAACTGTCTTGTTCAAAATAGAGCTTAGGCCGGTCAAGAGTCCAACTAGAGCAGGGTGTGTGAGAAGGGAGAGGAGGCTGGATGACTCCTCACTGACGTGCAAGTCATAATGAAAAAAATTGAACATTTAGATAACGACATAAGGACATTTATTCTCTTTAATACAACATTGGTGGTTATTTGATATCATTATGAAAACAAAGTTCTCGTCAATATTCTCATGAACATACAAAGACATGAATGTTATTTTGCATTAAGGCTTTTGATCCCTTTTTACTCAGGATGAAGATGTTTGTTAAAAGCCTCTTTTTTTACGCAGCCAGTTGAAGGTGGGAATGTGATTTATTCCACCTCACTGTTCTCTTTAAGAGGTACGGACATGGGATGTTGTAACATTGCTGTTAACCAGCAGTCAAACACTCTGCAGAACTAACACCTGTGTAAAAGGTAGAGCCAGGATGGTGGCACACATTGCGCCACTGATTTTGGAACAGCAGTAATCAGTGATCCCCAACAAATGATTTATCATTTTTGTGCTCCTCAGAAATCTGACCACAACTTTAAGACATTTTGTCACTTAATCTAGCAAATATATTTCCCTTAAAACCCTTGGCTGTGAGTGTTCCAGTCGTTTTACGCTGCCCTCATGTCAAAATGTCTTTTTTTTCACGACTTTCCGCTTTGTTATGTCCAACACTTTCATATTTTGGGATGAAATGAGAAATAAATCTTTTCAGTAAGCACGGATTTATTATTATTTTAGACCGATGTTACCACAGCAAAAATGTAATTTCTCTTGTTTGGGCTTGCGTTGATCATATGTCATGTTTCCCTTGTTTGTCTGTAGGTGGTTCACCAGGACAGGGTCACCTTGGAGTCCCAGCTCGAGCTTCTGAGGCCTCTAGCCTCGACGTGACCGGGCCACAAGTCTGGTTAGAACCACGTTCCCGGTGTTTCACTGAGGTACATCAATGTCTCAATGTTTGAGCCATGTGACGTATACTGAGTGAATGTGAAAGGGCTGACGGTGGAAACAAAGGTGCATTGTAGACACATAAGGATGTGATTACGCTCCACGCCCGAATGTTCCTTTGTATTATTTTTAGTGCAGTTTTGCAGGATTAATCCATGCATTCTTTAAATCATTCTGTGATATGCACATGAAAAATATCCTGTTTATTCACTGTGACATTATAACTTATTTTTCTCCTTTGAGTTCCCGTTACTTTATCCCCATCAAATGTCCCTTACTTATAAATCATGTAACAGTTTTGTGCACATATTTCCATGACTTTTATTGTGTTCTGTGTTAATAATGGGAACTAAAGTTCTTTTGTGCACTGTCTATTTCATGCACTAAAGCAGGTGACTACGGATTACATCATGAATGTGTTTAATTTTTGCAGTTAAATTTGTTTAACTACACATTGGTGGGGCTGTATGGTAGCAAATACTTTATTATTAGAGAGAACATTTCCAGCCTGCAAACAAAACTTGATGTCTGTTTTCAGATTGTAGCACTGACCCTCGTGATGATAAGGACACTGAAGAATGTCGACACTTGAATACATTTTACGTGGCTCTATCTTTCATTTATTCCCTGTCTGTTAGAAAAAGAAACTGCTGAATTTCTAAATTCCTGCATCCATGGTGTCACGGTAATTATGGAAAGAAAAATCTCCACAAAGCATATTAGTCTAACTGATAAAAAAGCACAATATTCCTCAACATTCCTCTCATGTTTTGCCAGATAGATATCAAACAGCGAATGTCTGCAGAAGCAGATGTGCTTTTGATTTTATCTATGCAAAGATGTGGTGCTGTTGAAGCTTGCTTTAGACCATTGTTCACCCAAACATGTAGATTGTTAATGATGATGAATGAAGTGGTTGAATTAAATGATGGCATGCTTGAAACTGCATGTTTTAGTAAAACAATGTGAGCATTGGACTGTAAATGAAACTGAAAATCATGCACAACTGAGCTCTGGGCTGAAGACAATAATCAAACGAATCAATAAAATTGTCTATTTTTACTGCTTGTTGTCATCTTATTTCTACGACTGTGCAAGAAGACTCCATCTTTATTGGTCAATACATTGTTTTACCCTTTTACTTGTATGTCAGGCTACATCCATAGTTTCTGTTTGAAAAGTGTTTGAATACACAACTATCTCTGTCCACAAGAGCATTTTTGTTCTGCATCAGTTTTAATCCCCATCCATATTAAAACACCTGAAAATGGATATGTCAGTTGCAGACTTGTTGCATATTGCTTGAATAACGGCTGGCAAACAGTTGTATCATTGATGTTCCACTGTAAAAATGTAACTGCACAATAGCTGTTAGAAAAGAGAACAGGGTCAGCAACACGTAGTCACCCATGTTGCGTTCTACACTGGTAGCGGAGGCAAGAGCTGGTTGTTACTGGAGGCGGTCATGTGACAGGAGCCTGTCGATTCAGCCAAGCTGACGTCAATACCGAAAAGATCCAATCAGCAAGCGGTTGTGAGTGTCTATGTTTCCATACATCTCAGTGTCTGCCCCTCCTGACTGAGACACAGCCACAGGGTTTTCAAACTAAAACGGGACAAGCAGCGTTTTTTAAACTTTTCAGTTTTAACAGCTGTACAACTAGGAAGTGTTGTGGATGCCAGGGGTATCCGAGGCAGAGGTGATGTGTTTTGATTCAAAAATATAGCAGTGTGGATGTAGCTTACTTCGGGTCACACTGACAGGTATATGTTTCAAATATGTTTATTGGGAAACCAATCACATAACAGAGAAATTAACAGTCGACAGTTATGTTTCCTTTGTTTTTTACAGGTGAAAAAGTAATCCCTGACAAAAAAGACAAATGACAAAAAAGAACAGTAAGTAAACAAGCAATGCCCTGCATCAACAAAACAGATGAAACAAAAAGGACAGGACAAGGAGTGCATCCAACTAGGGACTCAATCAGATTCTCTTTCGAGATGAGAGACCAAAGGTTGCCAGATTTTATCAATGTTCCTCAACTTGTCTTTTAGAATAAATCGAATTCTCTCCAGATGTAAGGTGTCTGTCAAATCAGTCAACCAATGCTTAAATGAAGGGACCTCTCTCCACTGACAGGTATATGGACACAAGATTCACACGAGACAGACAAAATGTCAATTAAATTTCTGAAAAATTTCCCAAAAAACATTTACCTCCAAACTTCTCAAAAAGACGGTGACGTTATAGTGTGGATGCATTTACACATGTATCAGAGGACATGATCTCATCATGCACATGAAGAGATCCCCCCCCCCCCCGAGCAGCTGTCCGGCACAGACACAACAAGAGAGGGTCAAGCAGATCACCACTGATGGTTGTGTTCCCAGACCCTCCGCCTCCGCCATCCGAAAGTATTCACTGACACACTTGGCTCCCACTTAGACACCTCCTTGTCACACATGTTACAATCAAGCTCCCCACTCAACTCCAAGTCCTTCAACAAGCTGCTGTGATCCCGAACAAGGACATTGACATCTATCTGGACATTTGTCCCACTTATTAACATGATATATCAGCATTGTAATTTCATGGTCCAAGAGAGGCCTTTGAAGTTTACATTTGTGGTTTGAGTGATATTTTCTGACACTACTGGAATGAATATATGCCAACAAAAGTCATTATTTTTCCATCATCAGCTGTGCTTTGTGTGTGGTGCTAATTAGCACATGTTAGCATGCTAACACACTAATTACTAGTTCATAAAAATGACTTGCTTAACATCGACACTTTAGTGTTAGTCACAAACACCATGTTAACATTAGCACAAAGCTGTGGCTATCAGTGCAGCCTCACGGAGCCATAATCATAAATGTAGAGAAGAAGCTACAGTTTTATTGGTTGGCATTTTTTGAGTCTCTGTTTTTTTCTACTTAAAAATAGCAACATGTGACTGGAGGCAGACGGCCGACCACAGGATCCGGTTCGGTCAGAGGTTTTTATTCTCCCCACAGTCGCTCATTGTGGGAACCGTTGGCTTTCTCAAGGATATTTTAATGTCTCGGCCTAAAGAGCTCTGAGATCATGTATGTGGGGATTTGTCACTACACAAATAAAAATTAATTGACTCATTTACAGGTTGTGAAATATTCTGCAATATGAAACCAAGCCCATCAGAGAGCCGCATGGATAACTGGATGAGTCATCTCCGAGTTAATGATATTGCGGGACAGTTTCTGCAAAATTAAAAATGAAACGGATTCTTAAATCTCTGCGAGGTGGTTGAGCCCATGTGCAAGGGGTTGTGGGAGAGTGTGTCGAAGGGCACATAGAAAAAGATTTTAAACACAACACGCCAACAGACTTTTCAGCTGTTGAATTACAAGTATCTATTCATTAAGTAGCTTATGATGGAAAGCTACTTATCAACTTGGAAAAGATGCATTTTTATAAGTGTTCTTTCTCGTAGTAGCAAATGTGGCTCAGAAGATAGAGCGGATCTTCCACTAACCAGTGGCTCTGTGGTTTCATCCCAGTCTCCCCCCTTCCGCATGCCAAAGTGTCCATGGGAAAGATACTGAACACCAAATAGCCCCTGACGATCGGTACTGTAAACTGCTCTATATAAATACACACCATTTACCATTAAAGACTTGGGGTCTGAATTCACCTTCAATATTTTAAAACTATTTAACCTTTTACTTTCACCTTAAGCTCTAAAATAACTATTTTAATCACTTTCGAATGTTTAATTTCATATAGTTTTACTCTTTTCTCATCTGTTTCATTATGTTGTTAAATTTCTGCCATAAAATTGTCTAATGTGTGATCTTCAAATGCTTTCTACAGCTCCTTGTTACTGGGTTTTGAAGGTGTGTGTTTCATGTGTTTGAAAAGGCATTAACAAACAAAACAACTAGAACAATAGAAACGCCTTGACAAAAGATCTCTATGGACATGGACAGGCAAAGGGGCAGGTGTACCCCACTGCCACCACAAAAACACACAAAAACACACACACACACACACGCGCCAGAGTGTGTTGGAGTGAATGAGTTCAGTCTGGGAGTCAGACACAGGATGCCAGACGACAACTATAGACGCTCCTAACTCCTCAGTGCCAGAACCAATATTTGGCCTTCGTGTCGCTACCTGCTGCTTCATTTACAGAATCTCCTCCCATAGTGTAGCTGCTATTTCATCTTATACATCAGGAGCAGAGTGTGTTTGTTGATTCAATCAAGCAGCTTAACAAGGAGCCTTTCTCAATGAACTATAAATACCACTTTAAAGTGTTTGCTGTGCATTTCGAGATGACAGCTGCACGTGATGACGAAACTATATGTGTCCGCCATGTGTTGTCTCTAAGTATATGCCCCGATTGATATAATTGCCATCTAGCCATCTCTCACTGGGTAATTATTACCAACATGGTTATTACTATTAATGATTCGTCTAGCTGGAGACAGAGATAGTTGGTGCACTCAGACAGAATCTGAATTATTAGTGTCACAATATCTATATTTTAAATGTTTACCGGAATACGGCAGAAACCTAGAAGTAACACTCTATCAGTGTGTAAAAACATGAAAGGCACATTTTCTCCATGCAGTGTAAATGAACTGAACCCATATCTCCCCAGTGGATAAAAGTTAAAGCTGTTTCCTCTCACAACAAAGATTACCAGCTTTTGTCCGAACAAGTTAGACCTTTTGTTGGCGCACCATTACTCAAAGATGACGACATACGCCGCTCCTCTTGTCTCTCCTTTGTCCCTCGCCACGCTTTGCAAAGGTTGCACTTCTGATGTGGACATTAGTTAGGCCACAGGAAGGCTTTTAGCCTGTCACCTCTGCTGATTCTGGCCCTGTCAGCTGCTGGGATTTAACTAAACCCTCATTCAGCAAATGTGAATGAAGCTCGGCCCAGGCTGAGAGGTGAACAAAAAAAATTCACTACAGGGGACATAACTTAAAACGATTGATTCACCACCCATCATAATTTATCAGATTCAAGCTCTGTGTAAGCCTGACAATGTGCAACTATTCTTGTTGGCTACGTCTGGAATTATACATATTGCCCCATGCTCTTGCTCTTTGTTTTAAAATAGTGGGACAACAGCAACGTGATGCTTGTTCCATTAGCTAGTGTTCAAAAGTATCATTATTTTCATCATAATTTATCTAGTAGTCAATTATGAGAAATATAAATCCCGTTTTTATCTTTAGATTCTGTCATTTTCTTCCCCCTGAAAAAAGTGTTAGGATAGTACAACATGATGGAATGAAGGTCTTCAGTATTAACTGTCCACTCGGATTGACTTACAGAGCTTTTATTTTTGAAAAGTTGCAAATGGTGACTGAACATTGGGTCAGTTTCAGATCTCTGAAATAGTGACATTTGTGAAAAAAATGATAATAGCATGTGAACAATAAGAAGGCAAATTCTGTTTCATTATATGATAAACATTGATTATAAAATCCTCATTGCAGATGAACCAGGTAGGATGAACACGACGTTTTCTAACTTTAATCTGCACCATAAAAAAAAGCTTTGCACACAAACAATAAAAAGTGACAGTATATTGTAGAACTCTTTTTGAGGAGGACTCACTAACGACATGAAGTAGCTACAGAGCTTTAACACAAGTCAAACATACAGGTTTAGAATGGGCACTGCACTAGTGTTTGTAATGCAGAGGACAAAAAGCACAAATGCCATGATGATATTTTTGACCCAGTTTTTACCATTTGTCCACCCTGAAAGAAAGTGCAATGTTCCAGAAGAGAGTATAACAGGTAGCCTGCAGTATAAAAGGGATAGTTCACCCGGCAATGAAAATGCCCTCATTATATACTCACATACTGGATGAAGTGTTTGAGTCCACAAAACACTTTGAGAGTTTCAGAGGTAAACAGCGTTGCAGCCAACCCCAATACAATTAATGCATAATGGTGGCCATCTTCAAACGTGAAACAGAAAAAACACATTAAAATCATCTGTACTGCTCCTGTGGTGTCATCTAAGTGTCCGTAACCCTCAACATTCCAACTCGAAACCAGGTCATTTACATTATTCAAGCACAAACTCAGAGGAGAGAAGATATCAGAGGACATGTAGGCATGGTGTAAATTATTTGAATTTGAATTTCAGGGTTTTACGAACACTTGGATGACACCACAGGAGCAGTATGGATGAATTTCATGTGTATTCTATATCTTTGAAGAAGTGGTTCCCATTTACTTCAATTGCGTTGGATTTCGCTCACCCCTGAAACTCCTAAAGTGTTTTGTGGACTCAAACGGTTCAGCCCCCCCTCCATCGGCATAGATGTGAGTAGATGATGAGTGAATTTTAATTTTTGGTTGAACTATCCCTTTAACTGTCCAGTCAGATTTTTGCTTCCATTGTGTTTTTCATACTTTGCCATATCAGTCTGACACACACGAGGCTTTGCTGTGTGTGTGTGTGTGTGTGTGTGTGTGTGTAGCTGAGGATAGAGGATAGAGAAATAGTATTTTTTTCCTCATTAGTGAAACATTTTAGGTCTGTACTGTTTGTATAAAAAAAATGAATAGGATTCTACTGTATAACTAGCCGTGCCAATCAATCTTTACCAGTAGGGCCTTCACTTCTATATACAGACTTGCTAGAGCACTGTGTGTGTGTGTGTGTGTGTGTGTGTGTGTGTGCGTGTGTGTGTGTGTGTGTGTGTGTGTGTGTGTGTGTGTGTGTGTGTGTGTGTGTGCGTGCGTGCGTGCGTGCGTGTGTGTGTACAGTCCCGGACAACAGTCTTGTCGCTTGGGTACAAGTTGACCGTAAGTGCCCCTCAAATATATTTGTAATCAATTTTTTTTTACAAGAAATGGCTAATTTCAACCCCTACAGCTTTTGAAATAATGTTTTGGTGCCAAACGAAACTGCTGAAAAGCATTCTAACGTTCACAGTTTGGTAAAGCCCACTGAGTCAGTTTTTGCAAAGACAAAAGTCTTGTCGCCTTGTCATATGATGCACCCAATCCTGGATTACAGCCTCACCTTTGATCAATAATTGATCAATCAATTAGTGGGTGTGTATAAAAAGAACCCCAGCACACCAGACCGTCACATCAACTGCAACTTGACCTCTGACAACATGCCTTAGATTCACCCTGAGACCAAAGCATTGATTATCAAGAGGCTGAAGATCAGATCCACTGCTGAGGTGGCTGACACCTTCAATGTGTCTCAGCGTCAAGTACAAAGAATAAGAAAAAGATTTGAAGAGACTGGAGATGTTTTTTACAAGCCCAGGTCCGGCAGACCCCGCAAGACAACTGCTCGGGAGGACCGTTGGTTGGCTCGAAAATCCAAGGCCAGCCCCTTTTCCACTGCAGCAGAGCTCCAGCAGGCCTGGTCACCTCAAGTCCCTGTGTCAACCAGGACAGTTTGTAGAATTCTGTCTTGAAATGGCCTCTATGGTCGAATCAGTGCCCAGAAACCAGCACGAAACAAAAGGCAATTCAAAAAACGTGTGGCATTTGCCAAGGCCCACAGCCTGCTAAAAGGATGGACGCTGGAAAAGTGGCAGAAGGTGGATTTCTCAGATGAATCTTCGGTTGAATTACATCACAGCCGCCGCAAATATTGCGGGAGACCTACTGGAGCCCGCATGGATCCGAGATACACCCAGAAAACAGTTAAGTTTGGTGGCGGAAAAATCATGGTCTGGGGTTACATCCAGTATGGGGGTGTGCAAGAGATTTGCAGGGTGGAAGGCAATATCAATAGCCTAAAATATCAAGAAGTATTAGCTACCTCTTACATTCCCAACCATACAAGGGGTCAAATTTTGCAGCAGGATGGTGCTCCATCGCATACTTCCGTCTCTACATCAAAGTTCCTCAAGGCGAAGAAGATCAAGGTGCTCCAGGACTGGCCATCCCAGTCACCAGACATGAACATCATTGAGCATGTCTGGGGTAAAATGAAAGAGGAAGCATGGAAGACGAAACCAAAGATTCTTGATGAACTCTGGGAGGCATGTAAGACTGCTTTCTTTGCTATTCCTGATGACTTCATCAATAAATTGTATGAATCATTGTCGTACCGCATGGATGCAGTCCTTCAAGCTCATGGAAGTCATACAAGATATTAAATATGGATTTCACAGCACCACTACTTAATTCACTGATGTTATGCAACATATTTTTGTATTTGAAGTAAATTATTTGTACAATTTTCACATTACTCTCTGTAGTCTTGCCAAAATCTGAACTTTCTGTGTTCATTAAATGATCAATCTGTCTTCTGTGAAGCAAATTTATTTTAGTATATTAAACATAATTTGGGAAGGTTTTAGCCTTCATATGAGCCATTTCTAAAACCAATGGATAAATTAAAAGTCAGGTTATAGGCTGTTGTTTCTACAAAATGGATAAGTGACAAGACTTTTTTCAGGGACTGTATATGTGTTCAGTGAAATGCACATACAAGTGTTGCAGGACCACTAAATTATTTTTTTCCCTGGCAACTCTGAGCCGTCACAGAGCACAGCAGTCCCGATCCTGGACGATCCTGAGACTCCACTCCAGGTTTTGTCGCCCCCCCTCTTTAAACCCCCCCCAGTGTACGAGCAGTAACACCGAGCAGCGTCAGGGCAGCACGAGCCGGCGCCGCGGCCACGAGCACAACACTCTTGTCCGGCCAGTGGAGGGATGGGGGTCTCCAGCAGCCGCTGAACCTGGACGAGCTGGACCAGGGGTCGAGGCAGGAACCAGTGCTCTCTGCCCGCCCTCGGGTGACTCCGGTTGGATTTACTCCGGCGCCAACATGCCGTTCGCCAAGCGACTCGTGGAGCCCCAGTTTCTGGTCCGGTACCAGGTCCCGGGCGAGGAGGCTGTGCTCTTCGAGGACCTGGTCTCCGTCAGTCATGTGGCTCTATCCCGGACCCTGCGGCAGCTGTCGGACTTGGCCAAACACGCCTGCTCCATCTTCCAGGAGCTGGAGAGCGAGCTGGCCTCCACCAGCCTGCGGGTCAGGGGGCTGCAGAGGAAGATCGTCCGGCTGGAGCAGACCTGCTCCGAGCTGGACCCCAAGCAGGAGGCCGTGCGTGAGTACCCCAGCTCCTCCACTGACTCTCACTGTTAGTAGAACTTATGGTCTGTTCCCTGCTGGGGCCGCGTGCACGCGCTCGAGCTGCTCTCTGCAAGGAGACGGGACGAGGGACGCGCACGAGGAGGACTCCTCAGAAAGTTTTCAGTCCGCAACTAAAGTGACGCAGATTCAAAATGAAGTTACTACAGAAGCGTTACCATGCTCACTTTAAAGAGGCTAACTTAAAGGTACTGTTGAGTCCTGGTTCAGCGCTGACAGGGCAGCAGCATGTGCAGGGAGACATTTGATACAGAGTTTAGTTGTGATGTTTACTTTCACGCTTTCTGTGGACATACGGTCACACACCCGCTGGTGTCATCCCGGCCCACGCTGAGGGGCGTGTGACAGTGAGGACGTGCACGCCTATTACACCGCTATTACACCGCTACGACTTTCCCTGCTCAAGCCACAGCAGCTTGATGCAGCTACAACAACTGTGTTAATGAATTACATTTGTAATTATAAAAACACCAACCTATTTTGTCTTGCTATCAATAAAACATTGAGGGGTTATGTTAGGGGTTGCAGTTGCAGGGTAATTCATGGCTCATTGAGATCCACGATACATGGCCCACGATAATGATAATGTTACGATACAGCGATTGTTTGATAATCGATATATTGCAAAATGATCCTAAAACATGTTGTCTGTCATAATACTTCATGATTTCTGTCTGGCTTTAGCAGAATTTAAAAAATGCCCTCAAAAAGGTGAAGTTTAGGATTTGTGTTAAATTAAAGTTACTACAGAAGGGAAGGGAACGTTAGCATGCTAGCTTAAGAACAGCTAGCTTCAATTTAGGATAAAGTCATTGTTTAGCTGTAAAAGGGGACCCAAATTTTAAGGTAGAAATTTCAAATTGGCTATTAATTGATAGTTGTCATTTTTCTTTCATGCTTTTTCTATACATACCGTCAAACACCCGCTGTTGTCATCTCTTCCCACGCTGAGGAGCGTGTGACACTGAGGCCATAGACAGCTATTACACCGCTACGTCTCATTATAAACATAATTTCTCAGTCAAAGTCAGCTATGGAGATAGGATAACTGTATTAATGATATACACTGTTTATCGATGTGCAATAAAAATTAACAACATCCTGGTATTAGGTCTAACTGAAGGAGAATACAAAATGCCCTGTGAGAGGTGAGGTGCAGGATTTGAGTATTTATTCACTGCAATTTGGTGTTACTACAGAAACATGACCATGCTAGCTTAAAAGCAGCTAACTTCAAAGTTTTATTCGCTGCAATTTGGCGGCAGTTTCACAGAGAATCACACGAACTGAGATTTACAAAAAGGTCTCATCTCAGCCCCTCTTTGGTCTACACACTGTAACTTGTCAATGTTTACATGTGTGTATCGACAATCATCAATTGTCATATCTCATCATTAAGGAGGATGACATATTGCCTTATATACCACTCCCATATAAATATATTTACGCTAATGTAGCCTAGCATGAGTTGAAAGCTGGATGCCTCTGCAGTATCTCAACTTCTGTAATACGATGCTCTGCTGTCCTCTCACAGTTGTCTTGCTGCATGTATTGAACTTTGCATGGCCACCAGTAAGAATTCATTACCCTGATAACACAGCATGGGGCTCTTTTAATCTCTGCCCCCCACCACACCACACCACCCTCCCATCCCTCCTCTGCATGTGTGCGTGTCTGTGTGTGTGTGTGTGTGTGTGTGTGCGCCTTGTTTTCAGGAAGCACTTAGGAAACCTGTGCATCCCCTCCCATCCTAAAATATCCATCCCCACAGCAGCTTCTTCCGCTTGGACATACCCCGGTGGATTGACCCTGCTTGAACTTATAGCTTGAGCAAGTCCTTGCATGTTACCCAGACCTCGCTTCCTGTGGTCTGTGAATGGGGAGAATTCTCGGCCTTGAAGGCATTTATCTCCCGCCTGCCACAACGAAAACACAGACCCCCCACCTCCACCTCTCCGACCCCTCTTAAACCTGATTCAAACCTTGAGATGACTTGCTTCGCCGGCCTGTGTTGCATCTTGTTAGGTGTGTCACAATAAGTCGCTCAGTTGTTGAGTGTGTCTGCTCTGTGTCATCCCTGGTCAAGGGTTATCTGATATTGGGAGTCACATGTCAGCTGGACCTGCTGCTTCGTGTGAATCACTGTTTATTCCTTGTTATAAGGGCTTGCTGTGTCAACAAGATTAAACTGACCTGCCTTCCCATGTAATTAATGGATAGCGACAAGAATTTAAATGAATGAAAAGATTTGTAATGCTACATGTTATATGCGGGGTTATTGCGTGCTTGGTTACCAGATAACCCCTTTTGCCTGGAAAAGCCTAATTACTCTTAATTGTGCTTTTCATGTTAATGGTGTCAGGGGCATCCTTAAACAACAACCCCCCCACACTCATCTGAATGACAATTAGTGTAAATGGGGCAGTTCAAGGCACGAAGAGGGGTGTGGGTGGGGGTGGGTTTTTATGATGTCACTGTGTCTTGTCCATAGGACAAGCTGGAGGACACACAGCTGTCAATATTGAATTATGCAGAATCAGACACTTACCATGGATTATGTATTGCAAGGCCTGTCCCATGGTAGTCACCTGTTAGTTTGGGCAGAGTAACCACAGCTTACAGCAGAGTGGGATGTTGTTGCTGTTTTCCAGTCCCCTCTATGGTGATACTTGTATGCAGGCCTGTTTTTGAATGCTGGGTGAGATGATGACACATTTAGGTCAAATAGCATGCATTACTGGAAGGGAAGTGTCTCTTTTTACTTTTGGTTGATCCCAGACTACTATTCTCTGTCAACAGCAGCAGCTATAAAAGTTCTGTACTTACAGTGCTCTAGCAAGTCTATATATAGAAGTGATGGCCGTACTGGTCAAGATTGATTGGCACGGCTGGTTATACAGTAGAATCCAATTAAACAAAGAATAGTGTTTTTTTATACAAACAGTACACACCTAAAATGTTTCACTAATGAGGAAAATACTCTTTCTCTCTGCCGCCTATCCTCAGCCATACACACACACACACACACACACACACACACACACACACACACACACACACACACAACCAGGCGCCTGGCATGTATCCCTCAGCCCAGTGTTTGGACAGCTCTCCTGTGACACCCCATCAGTGTCTGCTTTGGACGACCATCAGAGCTCTAGAGCCAGACCCGGGCTCTGCAGAGCAGTCCCACGTTAGAGCACTCCGACGGGTTTTAAGTATCACTGGCTCAGTGCTGAGGGGGGAGATGTAGTATTTGCGGCGGCAAGTGGCCCTCTGGCTTTTCTGGTCCAAGAGCACAATCCTGGCAAGTTTACGACATTCCTCGTGCAGACCGAATAGAAAGCAGTGGTCTCTCACGGTCGGACAGATTAAAACGGAGGAAAAGTTTAAACACAGTAGCACACAATACAGTGGGGCTGCCTCGACTCTCTGGTAATGTCTAATCCTTTTTCTTCATGGATATAAGACCAGAATCTTCACTAGTTTTGTAAATTTTGTGCAGAGTCTCTCACGAATATTTCTTGTGACTCCAGAGTTGGATAAGATGGGTTTTGTGTTGTAGTATTACAGCAAAGCAAATCCTAGTAAAGCTGTAGTTCATTGACCAACGGATTTGATAAACAAAACATGGCGGTAGTTTTTATTTGACACCATTACATAATACTGGGAGGATTATGTGCCTCGAAACTCAGAGCAATGTGCAATACAACACATCAAATGACCCCACATGTAGGCCAGACAGGATTTACATCTTATCTTTTAGATAAGGGAAGTCATATTGTTGCTCAAGGAAATTGCATTGACTAACATTTGTATAGAATTTCCTATTTCCTTTATCCATTAAATATATTTTTTTATTACCCAGCTGAATTACAGTTACTGGTTTGACATGTCTGGCATGTTATGTAACATTTAAGAACTGATCAGACAGGCCTGCAGCAGATACAGTTTATCTCTACTGTGCCTAAAGGCGCTTTAGGCTTTCCACTGGGCTGCTTTTCCGCTTGCTTAAACAACAATTGAAGTAAGTTTGAGCACCGTGTATATTTGCTCTGCAGTCACCGTCCTGTCTGTCTGTTGATTTCATTCCAGAGCCGCTCTTCCACATCAGCGCGGTGACGTTCGTGCAGCTCTGTGAGCCTCGATGCTCTGGAATGAAAGTTTCTGTGGTGCACAGTCACACATCATCCAGTCTACTCCCACTAAAGCAGCTCAGGCCAGGACACCACATTAGTCCAGCCATTACTGGAACACCACTAAGTGAGGCTACAATGACGAGTCAGTGCACACTACAGCCGAGGTCAATATCAGTCAATGTTGGAATTCACTGTGGAGATTTGGATGCTGTAGTTATAGTTTGTCAGTGAATGGGATAACATTTCATGAGCATACTTCTCCTCAGTGACCCTTAAGTGGCTGAGTTAAATATATAGCAAGTGGTGGGATAAGATGTGGCAAAATATTAATGACTCTAGGCCCCAACTATTTTGAGAGGACAAAGAGCTTGAATTATTCACCTGAAAGACAATAAATAACTCAGTGCATCTTGAATCCCGTTTCACAGCAGGATCAAGAGCCCCTGCCTCTCTTTCTCCTTCATTATCAGAACCGTGAGCATATTTCAGCAGGTCCAGACAACCTGCTGTTGATATAGTACCCCTGCTAATTATAGAGCAGATTTCAAAGACTTGCTCACTCATTCCTGCACCAACCCCCCTCTTCCCACTCTTCCCAGACAGGCACAGAGAATGCCTAGACAGCCTTGATGCTGTGGCTGGATGTTTTCATATAACTGTCTTTCAGCTGATGTCATTTATTGTATCTTTGCTCTGGACTACTCTCAGCTCTGACTTTTGGGTCTGAGGTATGAAATGAGTATCAACTTTAAACAAACCTATTGCTTAAATTCAGAATTCTCCAGTGAAACTTGATCAAATGGTATAAACGCTTAATCGTCAGCATATTGTTTTATACCCGTAAGATTTGACATTGAAATGCGAAATGTGGCCCTTGTAGCAAGTTAAACTGAAGGTTTCCCTTTCCCCCGGCTCTATTAACCATGTGTGCGTCTCAGCACCTCAGCTCGCGGTGGATTTCCTGGCCTGTGATTTAAGTGGTTTTATGTTGAACTGCCTTGTCAACTCACGAATTCCAAAACACCAGTGACCACGAAAACCACAGACCTCGCTCGCACTTCTGTGACCTTGCACCCCCAACACGTGCTCACTGAATTAGCACAGACGGCTGGTGTGATTAGGAGAGAATGGGGGGGAGAAACTGGAAAAGGCTGCATTTGTTTATGAAAGGAGACGTTTTGTTAAAATTAAGGTTTTCATTGCTCTACTTGAGGGAAACGTGCAAGCCATTACACTTTACATTCCTGTGGTGGGATCCTCCAGGATAGCAAGTGCCCCTGAGTGTGGGGGTCTACGATCTCAACTTAAATCCGTCTACTGTTTGTCTCTGTATTTTAAGGTATGCAGAGCAGCGTTTGTGTTTAGTGTGTGAAAGATTTCAGCTTTTTTAATGCTGGGGAAGTTAAGCTCTAGTTTATTGTTGGTGAGAGGGGATTATGCTTTTTGCTGAGGAAATTTGGGGCCATGATAAGGTATCTCCTTGCCCTGAGGTGTGTTATGTGTCTCTCACACACACACACAATCACTTATTGAATAACATTCCCCGGCACCCATTAGTCTTTATGGAGTCCTGAGTGTGGGGCCGAGGCACCAGGGGGACAATTCAGGCCTGTCCTGAAGAAGAGGCGGGGGCAAAGTCATCCACCCCCTGACCTCAAAAGCTTGCTGACCTCCCAACCCCCTCTACACACCCCCTTCAAAACACAAAAGGAAAAACACAGGCACCTCCGTCCTGCTTATCACTCAACCTCTAAAGACATGACCGGCCAATTAGAGTGGATTTAACGTTTGACATGATACTGAATAGCCACAGGTCAGCGGAGCGGTAAAACCCAGTCCAGGGCCAGGCATGATTAAACTGTCAGAAACAACTCGGTAACTTAAATGAACTCTTCCGTCCAGGTTGTCACCCATGCCTGGATGTGAACTGAGCCTTGAACAGTCACGTGGCTACTTATTCCTTTACTTCCTCCAGTTTCTGTGACCTGCTCAGTTTAAAATCACCGGTTAAGCTGCAGCAAAATGCATTCTTTAGTTTTTTCAGGCATTAGGAGCTTGAACTACACAGAAGCATTGAGTCACATTTAATGCCACAGTGCCTGGTGTACTTTGTTGTCCCTGTGACCTGTGGCACCAGGTATTTCCCTCTCTGAAAACAGTGTGCAAGTTAAGTACTGCTTTGAATTTTGTGCACAGAATAAAGATCAGCGTGACCTCTTCTCAGGAAAGATATTCTCTGTACTTGGCTGTAACATCTGCTCAGCCGTCTGTCTGAACCCACATGGAGCTGAAAGCTGAAACTAACAGATTTTCTCCAAAGATAAAATAAATACACGTCTGACTTCAAGTTAAACCAACTTCACTGTAGCGTGCAGTTTACAACACCTCGCCGCATTTTTTTCCGTGGCAACCTGGAGAAATATTGACAGCACAGAGGTCTATACAACTTATCATCTCCTGGCCTTTGTCTCACCGACTTAGTCTTGCCAGATGTGTTTCAGGCCACCTGTATTGGTCTCTTTCCATCTCCATGACTCATCTCACAGACTTAAATATTACACAATGTAATTATTCCGACAGAAATCTTTAGACTGAATCTTTGCAAGAAGAGATGATAAGAAGTCGTATGAAACTCTGATAAACTCTTCCTTTCATTCTCCCTACTATCTGCAGGGTGAGATTAAAAGGAACTGAGGGATTAAGGATCTGAGACGGTGACTGTAGAAAAAGAGACTTATGTTATTTAAATACTCCAATGCTATTTCAAAGACTTCTCTTTTTCCAGTGGGATGGTATACAGTAGACTGCCGTGAATAAAACTGTGGTGGTATTTTAACAGGTAGGAAACACATGTGCATTTGTAGTCTATGCCATGCTGGTGTTTAGACTGGGATTTGAGTGGAATGTGAACTCTCCTCCCCTCTTCCCGGTATACGAGCGGATCAGCAAGTCTTCAAAGTTGAAAGAGTCGTTTCAATAATAATTCTACCATCCCATAAGAAATGAGATGAAGCACCTGCTGAATATGAGGCTCTGGAGAAATGGTGTGCTCATCAGTTTAGGTTAGCACAATTTGACCTGCTTGATTTCACTTCACACTGGTGTTTAGTTTTCATTTTTTTGTTTGGGTTGACACTGAAACCCTCAAACTCAGTGACTGTCTAGTCCCCCATCATAGGTAGGAAACCAGAAAACCGCATGTCTGTCAAAGTTTGGATTTCTGTATGAAGAGGGGTGAATGGGGCATTACTAAATGTGAATCTTAGATTAGAATTTCAAATGTGGGGGCTGGTGCACAACAGCAAAAGTGTAAAGAATGGATTAAACACTGGCTTTATCTGCTCTAAGTCAAGATTTAAAAATTTAAAGGAATCATATGATCCTTTTTTTCCTCTTTCTTCTATTGTGATATATGTTTTAGTATTTTGCTAAATCTTGTGCAAAACCCCCCAAATTTGGTGATTAAGGCAGCTTCTTAAAATCTGCTCCTGAAGTCCTGGTCCGATCAACTTCCGCATCATTGTGATGTGATAATGCATGACCCCACAATGCCCCGCGTTTGTTCAGTGCAGACTAACGGCTGGCCTGGCACATCCACTAACAATGCCAGGTTAAGTGAGACTGGAGGCTAACGTCTCCAACTAGCGCAGGAAACGATCAGCCAATCAGAGCACACAGGGCTTTATTGGGAGGGGGACTTTGAAGAGACAAGAGTTCAAACCAAGCATTTCAGACAGAGGCTGAAAAGAAGAGCTACAGCAAAGGACATTATGAGCAAAGTGATGTGGTTTCTAAACATTAGAGCATGTAAACCTTTTCAAGGAATAACCTAAATTAAAATCATGAATAATATAGCTTAATATGTTTCCTTTAACATATATTGCTTAATAGCTTACTTTCTACTCTAGTAAGTCATATTTCCAGTGCCAATGTACTACTATAAAACATTAGTGTGCGGTGTTACAGTTAACATAAAACCCTGTTCAAGACCAATACATTGACTGTGAAGTATTTCTGTGTGTATTTCAAGGGGTAGAAACTCACCTTGGCTGCTTTCAGAGTTTCAGCTCTTGTGAGCAGCTCTGTCTTGCACTTTATTGAAGTTGGGGAACCTTTAGATGTTTTAAAAAATCTAAAGCGGAATCATTAAAGAAGTTATCTCAGGGCACTTTCCATAGAGAGTCAGATTTGGGAGTAATGGAACTGGGATTATCTGTTATGGAAAGTTTAGATGTCATCACTCTCCATGCCTTATATAAGTAGTTTATTACATTCAACGTGAATCAGAAACTCCTCAGATACACCACAGAAATCACTACTGATGAAGCCTCACCCTGTTAGAATCCTTCTTATAGTTTGTGCCCCGTCCATAGCAGATGGTTGTTAAATCTCACAAGTCGTTCTCTGCTCTCCTCATAAGACCTCTGTCACTGCAGGGCAGACTCACTCTTCACGGTCTTATCTGCTTCCTGCTGTTTCTGCACCGTCCTGTGGTTCTTCACTTGTCACAGTTATTTACACTTTTTAAGTGCAAGTGGTGGAAGGCACCGTTGTAAGAGGCCGGTTGAGTGTTTGTGAACGAGCGTCACTGACCTGGATACACGGGTTTTCGGTGCTCTGCGTCTTGTCACTTCAGCACCTTACCACAAATGTTCGGAGCAGAATGTCTCTTTATCTTCCAAAGACTAGATTACACTCTACATTGGGAAAAATACCAACTCTCGCAGAGTACATCTCTAACCTGTGAACAAATAGAAAGTTGAGTCCAGAAAGTCCTATCTTTCATTTCTTTCCATAGCGAAGATTTCATACAAGATGTGCATAATTTTATTGCTCCAGATAACCAGCTGAGGCCCTGAGAATGACCTGAGGCCTCCACAGAGGCTTCACTGGACAGGTCAGCGTCAAAGGACTCCACCCAGCTCATTGTGCTCTGAAGCACACGCAAGTTCACCCTCCTGCTCTGGCTTTTGTTACTCCCCCCTTTATGCCCTCCTCCTCTGGGATATTTCCTCGTCATCCAGATTCATCTTTTCTTCTTGCCAGTAATTTCTGTGCCTGCCCGCTCCCCCAGGCATTTGATATACTTTGTTCTTCTCTTCTGACTGCAAGCATTCTCTGAGCCTCTGGGTCTCTTTTTCTAGCTCTCACTCATCTCTGTATCCCAGTTTCTTATTTTGGGATTCAGCCAGTCCCGCTCCCAGCAGCCCCACTAGGGAGAGACCATCCTGCTATAGCAGCAAAAATGTACTCGGCCATAAAAATGGATGACCTGTTCTCCATTATGTTCAGCTTTTCAGTTAGTGGCTCTCTGCATTAAACATTTACAGACCACTAATCAGCCCAGATGATGGTGCTTTGTACTGTGGGTATTTGGTTTAATATTTGATACCGTTTCTGAGTAGTAATGTATAAAACACAAATGAGCCCGTTTAATTTGTAAAGCAGGCAATGAGTTCACTGAGCTCTGTTTGCTGAACTTCACCACAGTCAGATGAGTAATCTAATGTCCCTTGGCAACAGCCTGACACAACAACAGGGTTCATTTGATTTCCCTCGAAATCCTTTCAGTTTCATTGTGACCATTGTTCCTGATCTCATGGCACATTAAACCTCCAGAGTCCATGGTGCAGAGATCCTCTTATTAGATGGTTAATTACGAGAAAACAGGAAATTCAAGCTAACAGTCAATCCATCCCACATATGTTTCCAAGAAATAGATTCCTACCCTGAAAAAGATCCAGTTACCAATCCAATAGTCGACTCTTAGTACTCACTGGGGAGTTGGGACTTGGAGGGGACTTCCACTGACATCTGAGCACTGAAAGCTTGAATAGAATGAGACGTTGTATTGTTGCTTCTCCACAATGAAGGTGCAGCAATTGCTAAATCCTCCAAATTCACTGAATACATTATGAAATAGGTGCATCATTGTGTGCCTCAAAAACTTTCTGGAGCTGTCTTGAACTGCTTTCAAACATGCACTGAAGTCCAGACATTCTACCGAAATTGGAGGGGGTTTATTTGAGAATGCAAATATTCCTGCTCCGGACATTTAACGCAACCTCATAGTTACTTTCTTTTAAAATTGCTGGAAACTGTCTGAGTGAGAATACAGCTAATGGGCGTGTTGAATACACATGGTGGACACAAAGCAGGAAGAATACAAATATCTCAGGATAAAAGAGAGGTGCCCAACAATTAGAAGACGCTGACAAAGATGTCAACTTCGAAAGAAAATGTGAGAGATTTTGACATTAATGGTTGACACCAGTGTTGATGTTTTGTAATAAGAACATGTGATTTCCACAGCGGGATTTATACATCTTTGTCTTAATATTCTGGACATTTTCCAGCTGTTGTGAACATGTCGGACCTGGACAATCTCCTGCTTTCCTGTCAAACATCAATGCACATATTTACTACTGTACCTGCATTAGTAGGTTTAGTGCATGATCAGTACCTCCAGGTTCCCACAACACTGAACTTCTTGGGTGGGAAAGACTGAAAGAAAGAAAGTGAATAATATTTGGGACAAACCCACTTTCTGTCCTCCCTCACTGCTGTAGGGCTTTTGTGATGATCTGCCCAGTCTGCCTTGGCAGCGTCTCTCCATCAGGCATCAAGCCATCCTAGAATAAGTTACTGCAAGGGTTTATGCTTAATTTTTACGCATACAATGTTGTTTAAATCAAATTAGCTCTCTCCTCTGGTTTTCCATTTTTACTATAAAATAGAAATAATCATTTTAAGAAACTGGCGGGCTTTTAAAAATACTTTACTCTGGTGGTAAAACTGATAATAATGAGGGAATTGTGCAAGTGGAACAAAGTGACAAGTGGAATCTGCAATATGTGGTGGGAATAAAACAGCTTGAAAAGCTTTTTATCCGCAATTATTTTCGGTGAAGTTGTGGTCGACAGTAAAAGCCACAAATTAACAGAAAAATCCAGAGTCTTAGCCAAAAGGAGCAAAGTTGACTCACATAGAGTCATTATTTGAATAATCCTTTTCTGCCACAAGGCAAGGTGTATACTTATGATGCCAAAGGCCATTATCAGTTGGCAACTCCCTTTTGTTTTAATGGGGAAATAAGACCTTGACATTTTTCGATATGAATTTGGTTCCAAATAGAATAACTGTTTCAGTTACTGCAGTTGGGAATTAGCTCTTGTTTTTACTCTGAGTCCCTGGAGAAAAAGTTACTGAAAATACTTTTCTATGACAAGTCATTTATGGGAAATGAAGAGGCTGTTGACCTAGGTTGCATCACAGAAGACCTGCTGGCAGATTGCTCACATCAGTTTATCTAAAGAGAGTATTCCCTCCCTCAGGCTGTATCTGAAGTGGCAGCTGTACGCAGAGCCTTGAGGAAAGTACCTGAAGGTGCTGCTGTGTTGTTACCGACTGAGCAGCCCCATCTGTTGGCTGTCAGCCCAGAGTCCACTGTGCTGTGGAAGGTGTCTTTACGTTAGGACCACATACTTTCACTTAGACTCACTCCTCTCCACGAATACTGCTAAACTAAGACGAGACAATAGGGTTTCTTTTTGTGTTTTAGTTTTCGTTATACTCTCTCGGAAATATTTCATAAAATGTTTTCTCCGTATTTCCAATTCACTAACATTATAACTTGACAAAAACGCAGACAATTAACTTCAGTGTGAGGCCTGTTTTTTAACAAGACCAATTTTATACATCTCATAATACACATAATGAGCGACAAATTGTGCTTCCCGACCATTGAAGTTTAACAAAACACAGACGTGATTCTGAGGAAATCAGTGAGTAAAGTTTCATTTCTAGGTCTGTGGTTGTCAACCCTTCTTTCCTGACTAATTTACAGAAAGTCATCAAACGGCCAAATCAGTCCACAGAGGACTTTCAATCTCTCTATGGGGGATCTGCTGCATATATTTCACATTTGCTCACAGTCATATGACTAGAGTCCTTGTTTGTTGTGGCTGTTTGTCAAACCTATAAAGCATGTCCTAAGCTTGGGAATAAGCAAATGACCCACATCCATCTGTGTTTCAGAGACATTTCAAAGCAGCCAGCGATGCATTTGCATTCAAACTATGCTATAAACAGTGCGTGGTCAGATGGGTCTCTGTGTGTGGCACCAGTCATCCTGGTGAATACTCAGTACAGTTGTATCATCGTTATAGGTGTCGACTTATACATGAACCAACACGGAAACATCAAGAGCCTGACCTTCTCCCCGGAGTCATCACCAGCCAGCAAACGGAAGCTCATTGGAGGTGTGTCAGACGATCCCTCTATACACACACACACAACAGAAACATGTCTGACTGTGATGCAGACACAAAAGCACTTGGGCAAATGAAATGGAAAGCAGGGGTTTGAATGGCTGCTATGCCTAAACAGAGTGCCGTTGGGGCGAAAGGCCTGCCCTCGCAGATCTCTTTGTGCCGGCGAGCTGCATGCCAGCTGGCTGACTGCTGGGGAGTTTTGTCTGACTCATTACATCTCCATTGAGGGACACAAAGCTGGGGCGCACTCTCCCATCAGACCTTGGAGTATCCCAGCCTCCTGTCTTCAGCTCAACGTGAGGTCAATGTCACAGCCTCCATGCTGGGAGGATGCCCAGCAGCTTCCGCAACCAATCAGAAGAAGAGATCCTGGTCACGGGACCTGTTTGAATAAGGCTGTCAGTGGGAACCCTCTGCATTCACCTAATGTCTGGACAGTTACCTTGGCAGCACGTTGTCTAAAGGAAGAAATGTTGCAGTTGAACCCGCTTTGGCGGGACCCATTGATGGCTATTGATTTGAATTCTTTCACTACATGTGTCCTCAAAGTGTGTCTGTGTTTTACTGCCCAACTGTTTGTTCACTGTCAAACAAAATGCCACCGTGGCACCAGCTTGTGACAGAAATGTCTCATTTATCATTTTGATGATGTCTATTCCTCCTGGCCATGAAGATAATGTTTTTTTTTTGTTCAGCCAATAAACCCTCTTGTTAATGTGAACAGGGTGGACTCTGAGGTGGGAGAGCTTTGTTATGTGTTTTTACAGGTGCAACAATAAAGGGAGTGGGAAGAGGTGGGTCTAATACAACTTCACTATGACAGAAGAGAATAACACATTGTAATCAAAAGCATATGCTGCATGTTCCAGGAGATCTAGGTTGGAGAGGCAGGGCTGGGATGCTAGAGCAGATATGGTGTGAAAAATGACTGCAGTGTTATTTCAGGCTTTAAAACCTAATAAATACCCAACCGCCATACCGAGGCAGATTATGATGACTTACCAAAAGCAGCAACGATTCCAAAGTTTTTCTTTGCTCCCACTCTTGTGTGTGTGTGTGTGTATTTTTTGCCTATTTGAAGCAACTCGTATCAGGTTAACCCTCTATCTGAATGTGGGAACCTGTGAGACATTGCCGGAGCCATCTGTGACTCTGCAGATGGCCCTGCTTGTTAAACTGGGCCACGGTAGGACCCTGCCGTCTAACCAGGACAGGACAATGGAGATTACGGGTGTCTGATCTCTTGGTTTAAACACAGTCTGAGGACAGCAGGACACCAGGGGGGCACATTGCCCTGATCTTTGTACTGCAGTTGTTTTATCCACATTAAGGAAATATAAGACACACAAGGCTTTTGTTGGGATTAGACTTAGAGTCATTTACCTTGTCATTGAGAGTGTACGAGATGTATTTCAAGAACACAGGTTATCTGAGTTGAAGAGTTCAGTCTCAATTGTAGTCCTGAAGGGGTTTCTTGCTTAAAGGAAGTTGTTAGACCTTTTGTTGTGTTTGTCTTTTTATGGTGGCTTTGTGTTGAAAGCAGGGCTTAAAGAAGATCTTACTCAGGAAAATGGTAATTATTTGCAGAGGCTAAATCTGGAAATCTACAACTCACAACTAACTTTCCTTAGTTTCTTTAGTTTTTGCCATTGCATCACACCCTGCTCTTTTCAACTCTGTGTGCTGCACACATTCCCACTCCCTATTTGGTGTTGCTTGTTATTTGATTGTTGTTGATGTTGGTGCTCAGCCAAAGAATGACCTGCATGCTCAACCTGTCGGACTGCCAGGGGGAAATGTAGTACTCTGGCAGACAAATCTGCAGAAGATACACGCTGCATTTGCAAGGAAAGGAATTAATTACCTTTATTTCCGTGAACAGAGAAAACCCCCAGAGCAGTACAACATCAGTCATGCTCTGTAGGCCTCAAAATGTACAAGCGCTTTATGACAATAGATGTTGAGGTTATTCTTTTTTTCTGTGTGAGTAGTTCAAGTATTCAAGCAAAACAATTAGGACATATGTGCATTTGTACAGGCTTATGTTTCAACCTCACATCCTGCTCCCACTCGGCAGGGGGTCTTCCAGTTGAAGGAGCACTGAACCAGATCTTATTAGGGAAGACAGTGTCGGCTGTTTAGTGAGAGTTTAAAGAAACAGGCTGAGTCAGACTTACTGGGCTGCTTTATTTAGTGTGCACAGCTGATCTGCTGGGCTCCGTCAGGGTGGGAACAGAAAAGCATTTTAAGCCAGTGAGGAGAGTACAGAGACAGACTTTGAAGTACGTGTTTTGTCGTTTTGTTGAAGTCTGAGTTATTGCACAACTATCACTTGACTGTCTCCTCTTCTCACAGCTTCTGTTTTGATGACCTCTGCCACGAGAATACCTAAGAAATCGGAGATGTTGGGAATAATCCCAGGCGAAGGTGTATCCAGGAGTGATTTATCTCTCTGTTCAAGTTCTCGTCATGCGTGAAACACTTTGTAATTTATGAAGGAGAGAAATAGACTTAAGAAATGTTGCTGGGGTGACTTTTGAATTAATATGATAGAGGTTCCTGCATAATTAAAAAGCTTAGATGTAATATGTCACTTCAGCTACATATCTTGAGTTAATTTTGTATGAGTTTACTGTAATATTTTAAGGAATTTAATTGAGCCTGTGGAATGAATGAGTATTTTTGGGGGCCGATGAAGATATTGATATTTCATATTCTCGATTTCCACCATTTTGGCCAGTTTTTTGAAAACATAAGATTCCTAAGATGTCTTTATGAAATCCTTGAAATGTAATTGAGGCTTGATATTTTATTGTTTAATCACAAACAATCACTTCAATACAATTAACTTTAAATAAAAATAAAACACAAATGTACGATAAAAACCATCATATTTGCACCTATCATTAAACATAAAGGCTGAGTCTGTCGGTAAAATACTCACATTATCTGATATTTATTGGCCAACCCATAAATCGGGCTCAAGACTGGAATCAAAGCTTCATTTCATTGTCATTTGTCATTTCCGCAGAGCACGACCTTCATGATAACAATAACTGATGCAAGGTTTAACTATCAAACTATTTTCAAGATTTTGCAAGGTAACCAAAAATACAAAAAATATTCTAATTTCACACAGAATAGTTAATTCCATCTTCAGTCTGTCTCTTCTACCTCTACTCAACCCATCTCATTGCCTCTGTTATGTTATAGAGTGCGATAACGCTCCTCAACAGTCAACAATACATATCTTATAGCAATGCACAGGGATGCATGCCTTTCCGCTGATGTCATCAGCAGTCAGTTGTGCCATAAGTACGAACTATGCTGAGCTTCTTTAAAAGGCACTGTGCAGCTGCTTCCTTGTCCCCCATCTGTGAAATGTATAAGTTCAACACAGGCCTTTGTTGCTCAGTGGTGATGGCACTGACCCAGGGTCAGGGGTTTGAATCCCACTGTGGCTGCCCATTGTGAAAATAAACACATTCATGGTATTTTAATGCAATTTAATTTAGACCAGGTGTCATCCCAGGGGCTTCATGAAAGACGCTGCGATTGGAGTCAAGAGGAAACTGAGGCGGAGGTGTGAGTGAAAATGTGCAAAAGGAAAAGAAGTGCATCAACACAGCCATATGCCTGTTCTGCACGTGGGCAGAGGGAGTGTCAGGCAGTCGCAATCTGTGTTTTTCATATTGGCAGTTGGTTGTTTATCCCCCTGAAGGGAAAAAAACTTCAATATTTCCAGTAATTAGGCAATGGCTCGTACACATCAGCCTCTGAGTCGTTGGTGGAGCCTGTAAAGTAGATTACGGTTATTTGTTAGAATTACCTTTCGCTGTTTGATATCGTTGGTCTCCAGTCTACAGTTAAAACAACACTGAGGTCACAAGTAACCACTGCAAAATTAAAACATATGGTTTGTTTAGTAAGTTGCTGGTAACTGATTTATGAATATGGCCATTTAGCCAAATGTTGTGGCTACAGGAAGGCAGTAGGTGTCTTCTCATTCTCTGGAGGATGTGCATCTGTGAATGCAAAGGTCAGAGTGAGATGCTTCGCAGTTTCTGTGGGCTTAATCTGCCTGGCCTCCTAGTATAATGTCCGCAGAAATCCAGGAAAGGTCGATATGGTCGTTAAAATGGCAGTAGTTTACTCAGCTGTTGTGGTTTTACTTGAACGCTTAAATTTGCTTGGATCTCCCAGGTCACACTTAGTCATAATATACCAGTCATCTTTAAGGAGGTGTTGAAGATTATAGCATTTTGGCTGATTCTGTGACGGCAATGTGTTTACAGCAGTTTTTACAGTCTCATTAGCTCTATCACAATCTGCAGAAATGACACTATTTTTCAAATAAAAAATCCATCTGCGCGGCAGCTGCTGGATGATTCATGCGACCAAAATCTACTTTTTCCTAGTTATTCACTCACATTTGCTGATGTTTGTTGATGGTCGTGCAAGCGTAGCAATCTGTAGTTGGTTTACAGTCATTAATGCTGCGTATGCTGCGTCGGTGTAGTGGATTTTAATTCGCAAGTGGTGACAGTGTGGATTGTCGGTGCCTGGAGTTGTTATCGCGTTGCCAATGTTGACATGGAAGGATGTCTGAGGCCAGGGCTCTGATCGCTGACACAATGAAGCCTTTCAACAGATCTTCAGAGGAGACAGAACGTTCATGGGAAGATGACAGAAAGGAGGCCTGTCCTCATTCAGTGGAATTTCACATATGATGTTCGAGTGTTGGAAGAGGACAGTGTCTATATGGTAATCCACATTTAAACATCAGATTTTTTTGTAGAGTGGTAGAGTCCCTTATTTTATTTTTTATGTTTTTCAAATCTCTGCCAAGTTGTTTTTGTAGTCGCTCATAATCATACATTGTCCTACCACATGGCTTTGGTTGGTCATGGTCAAAAAGGGCAGGTCTAAAAAATGTGAATGGGGAGGAGAAGGAAAGGAGAGCCTTACAGTCATGACATTCCCAAAGCCCTCAGGGTGAAGGAGTACAGGGGTGACAGAGGATACGCAGATGTGACCTGTCCATCTGGACTTTCATTTCTGAAAGGTCACACATAGCTGATAGTGAACCAGGGGAAACTGGAGGTGTGATTCTGTTATTTTGCTCATGTTTCCTGTGAGATATCACTCCACAAATACTCTGTTTGTGCAGAGAGGTAGATAGTGGCAAGCCTACACCGCAACCTCATTTCCCTCCATAAACAAGCTGTACAGGCCCTCCTGTCTAGACAACAATTACTCATTGTTCATAAATGCACTCGATGCAAACAGGCCAGGAATACAATAAGGCCTCGTGTCAGGAGGTATGTTAGGTAAACATTACTTTAACACCTCCAAATGTGGTCTTGTGAATCCGTAACACATCTTTGGTGCGTTCACACTTGTACTCAGAGCTGTTCACTTTTGATTAAATGTTAATATCAGGTACCTGAGTTAGCCCAAACATGCTGGGGATCAAATGAAGACATAAAAACGTAGGTAGGCATCTCCCTGAGCTATCACATGATGGCTGTTTGGCTATGTCACCCACCACATAAGATTACTAGAATGGCTTTCAGTAGAGCGCATACCTCCGTCAAGGCCCAACAGTGCCATAAATTTGTCTTTTTTCATCAAGGCCCATGAATAATTCCCTGGGAAATTGGTGAAAACATAAAATAAATTGCACAATGTTAAAGATAGGGGTAAAAAAAATCCTGGATCTGCCCCCTATCCACATCCACACCTAAATAGAATTGGCTCCTTCCTGACCCGTACCACATCCTTCCACGGAGTTTCATGCATAATGCTGCCATCGAACAGACAAACGAACAAACAAACGACAATGAAAACAAAACAGATCCGGTCATTTAATGTCATACCCCAGTCGCCACAAGTAAAAGCTTTTATTTCAAAAGCTTTAGATATTAAAGGAGAGTGTTTTTTCCTTTTTGAAATAAAGTCATAAAATGAGTGCTGTACGCTAAGAAAGGCAGAATGTAACCACATTTGGCTCTTACCATTAAATATGAGCCCTGGTGAAGCGGATGAGAGCAGCAGCATACAGCACTGTGGCCTGAGGCAGAAGCTTGCCAGCAACATCTGCAGCTCTCACAGATGCCTGATGCTGCGTCTGTCACTTCCCTCAGGCCTGTTGCCCATCAGGATGTTGGGGTCAGGGTCGGAGGATTTTTTGCTTGCAGGAGGTGCTGACCTGTGACTCAGTTGCATGTGTCCTATTCAGCAGGTGTCAACATAGTGTCACTTGAGGATCTCTGTGCTATCTTGGAAGAGGGGATTCCTTCGTACTTGTTTCTCACTTGCTCCAATGAATGTTTTACAGCAGCTAACAGTATTCCATTTTATATGGTGAAAGTAATACGATTATTAAGAGTACCTACAATTATTTATAGTTCAGTTTTGGAATGTCCCAAGAGGTCATTATATTATTGTTGCAAGTACAATAATACAATGATTCTGATGCAGATGAAAGACAACACAGATTGGAAGTCTCTAATTTGTGTCATCCTGTTTACCCTCCTTGAGTGAGTGTCAACAATTGCATAACATTACAAAACTCCATCCATGTACTATGCTGCCTATAGATAGCAAACATATGTATGTATGTATGTATGTATGTATGTATGTATGTATGTATGTATGTATGTATGTATGTATGTATGTATGTATGTATGTATGTATGTACGTGACCTTAGACAGATCTGGTTAATCTGTTGCCCTTAATCTGATCGTGGAAGAGGTAGCCCGTGTCAGATGACACACTTCTGTCCCTGTGAAGTTGGGTGTCACTGCTGCTGACCCTTATTGCAGCAGAGGCCGAGCATGTGGCGAAGCCCCCTTTCTCCTCATTAGTATTCACTCTCAATCACAAGCTCCGCCCACCAAGGCGCCAGTGACATCTGGTGTGTTTCTGAGGCCGATGTCTCTGACCCAAGCCGCCTTTTAATCACATGTGTTTTCATTCAAATATGTGCCAACTCAAACACAGGCCTTTTTCTGTCTGGTACCATCATTCATTCCAAATATTTATCACTCACTTAAACATTTTTTAAATGTTTAAAGTTTTAAATTCTATTCCAGTTGAAGTTTCAGCTGCAGTTTAAGTATGATTCTCATGCATGGTTTTCCAGACAGACTGTTTTTAACTTAAATCAAAAAAGCAATAGCTTTTTCTCACTTACATAGACAATAAACAGACTTGAAGGTTTAAAGGAGTAGTTTCTACACTTATTCACTTTCTTGCTAAGAGTTAGATGCGGAGATCCAAAACAGTTTTTGTCTCTGTACAGTTCGGAACAATTACATTCAACAGCAGGTCATCTGAGCTTATCTTAACTCTGTCCAAACCCCCAAAGTAACACATATAAAGACCTTTTAAAAATCCAGAGAATTGGCTACACAGTTTTTCCACAGTTTGCCATTCACACGCGCACAACACAGCGGATGGTTTCTGCACAGACACGTTCACAACCGCAACAAATCCTCCACATTATCCAGGCAAGAGGTGGAGCAGCCGACTGCAACAGACAGAGGCAGAAAGTGAAGTATTTACTCTGCTGCGGAGATCACGTAATCATGTTTACAGCGCCACAACATCCTTGTCAGGTCTTATCGCCACAAACTCTCCTGACATTGTCCGTTTCTTCTATGTGTGTCACCGCTTTTTCACCGGAAGATATTTCTTCTTCTTTTTGTTTTTTCATTTTTGCCTTTGTCCTGTGTTAGAAGTGTCATCAACCCCCCAACTTGCTCGAGGTGAATGCAGCGGGGGATCACCTGCTGTGTTCTCACATGCACCAGAGAAAATAAGGAGGTTCTGCATAGTTCAGTGCAAAATCTGAAGCTATTTCACCAGTCCATCGCAGGGCTGTTTTTATTTCACTATTATTAGGTGTTTGTTGGCTGAATGTATTACCTGCAAGTGACAGAGTCAGGCTTGCTGCTTTGCTTGTTTTCAGTCTTTATAATAAGCTAAGCTAACCAACGTCACTTCATATTTAGCTAGTTAGTTACCTTTTTATCAGTTTCTTGAAAGGAAAAAACATGCATGTGTCCCAGAATATTGCACTTTCCTCTAATATTTAAGGAGATTATTCGTTGTGTGTAGAATCATATGACTGCTAACCCGACTTATTGTAGGAATAACTTAAATTCTTAACAACCTGGAGTAGTGATCTCCTGATCGCACTGAGGGTGCTTCTGTTGAACGGCTTCAGCGTATTATTTGATATCTCACAATCCTCTTGTTCATGATTAGAGGGCCTGTATGCACCAGTTAGTCTTTGGACCCTCAGACTCAGTCGTTGCTGTTTCCACTGGTGCCTGCCAGGGCGGGATCAGCTCCCAGCTCGCTGTGATGTCACATTGCCTCCACTACACAGTTGATGTGATTACCATCTTAGAAATCACTGTCAGACTGTGGATACCAAATTGCCATGCTTGTTCCTTTGGCTTCTCCGTCTCAGTCTCCCATTAAACAGCCCTTCACTCGTCGTCTCTGTCCCTCTATCGCTCTGTCTCTCTCTCGCTCCGCCTCCCTCGTCTCTCTGTGAGTGTTCCTGTTGAGCCAGGTTACCCTGCTGTGATATCATGCCCAGTGGAGCCAGACTAATCACAGTCACTTCCCAGGATCATTCCCACACTGTGTAAGCCATTTATTTTCCTGGACATGGGACTGTCTCTCCTGCTTAGTGTGAGAAGTGGAAAAAAAGATATTGTACGTCTCGCTGAATGTCAGAGTTAGGTAAAGTTTGTTCCTCTTCTTTTGAGACCGTCTTTTTCTTCTTTCTCTCTCAGGAGGGCTTGGCCGGGCCTTGTGAAGTGACTGTGCCAATTAAAATCCCTTATCTCCCTGAGCCTCTTCTTCAAAGGGAGCTTATTCTGCGCATACGGAACCACAGGAACTATACAAGTGGCTTGTGTACAAGATTTTGGTGGCTCTAAAAGCATTGTTGGCTTTCCTTTCTGCTCGCATTCCTGCAGCTCCCGTGACCACACAAGAAGACTAACGCAGAGCAGTCGAGAAGAGGCAGAGAGACAGAGGAGTTTGTCACTTATCAAATATTTACAGTTTGCACAGTTATTTTGGTGTTTGTGTGTTGGCGGGGTGTGAAAGATCAGGAAAGAATCAGGAAGCAGATTAATGAACATCTGATCATTATTTTTCTCCGGGAAGCCAAGGAATTAAAGTTTGATTTACACTAACTGATCAGTGAAGCCAAGAGATATTGTTCAGGAACTTGAGGACAAAACCAACCACACAAACAAACCAATGAGCTCTTCCACCAGATGAGACCCTTTTCATACAGGGATCCCACTATATTCACCTTAAGAAGATCCCTTGTTATTGTGCGTTTGCATTTGCTTGTTTACACTGAACCAGTCAAGCCGGTGTAATGCTGTTTCCGTGTGTGAGGTGTAACACAAGACCGTCGGGCTCTGTCACACCACTCTTGCTCGGCCTCTTAAGCTGATGTCGATGTGACCAGCTCTGCTTCTGGCTTGAAGGCGGAACAACAATCCCCTCATTCCACGTTCCTACCTTTAATACAGAATGGAGAGGTAGAATAAAGCCACAACATTCCTGCCTTGAACAGGCTGTGTAAAAATGGGCTATAAAAGGTCATCTAATGGGAGAGGTTGGTGGTCACGCATAACTGAGTGGCGGCTGCTGAATTTGGGGTCTTTCTCATGTGGAGAAAGCACATCTTTTAACCCCCCCCCCCCCTTCATCCCCACCCCCACTCACACACACACACACACACACACACACACACACACACACACACACACACACACACACCCACACGCACACACACACATTTCTCACTCTACTACTCCTGAAAGAAGTCTAATGCTGTGGCTTTGGGAGATCCTTTCTTTAATGTCTCTTAGTCCAGAGTCTTCACACACTGCAGCTGCCACTTCTCTTAACCAAGACTGGACTCACGGATTGAGTTAAAAATCGAAATTCTCTCAAATTAATTCACCTCTTAAGAAACCATGATGTGTCGTAGAGTACATATTGTGAATAAAGCACATTGTTTAAATATTAACCTGTAATTATCAAAGTTTATATCATAATTCTGCAGTTTCCTCAATTACACTTTTTCAAAATTAATCAATGATTGCTTGTTTTACAAAATGACAGAAACCTAAAATTTCATATAAATTTAATTACAATTCCAAACCCAATAATGTTCAGTTTGATCCGATAAGCCAGAGAAAAAAGCAGATCTTCATAGAATGAATACCTGGAACAAGGGAAACTTGGGCCTTTTTGTTGAAAACTTACTTCCAACAGTCGTTAATTGTCATATGTGACACTTATTTTTTCTGTCGTCGGCTAATCAATTTAACATTTTAATTCAATGCCTGACATTTGGAAACCACCAGGCAGCTGTAAGTGTCTTTATATGGCCTGTAAATCCAACCAGATTCAGAGTTGGTTGGCTTTATAATATGTTTAATATTCAGCTGATTTTAAGATTAAGTTTGCGACAAATATATTGCAGATTTTGATTTGACTTGAAGGGCATGGAGCACATTGCAGATACAAATTCTAAACTGCAATGTGATACAGATGAGTGCAAACGCTAGACTTTACAATGGATAAACACGCAGCGCTCATTTTGCAATGGATAAACAATCATATGTAACTGGAGGGTCAGTCAAAATTACAGCATTAAAAAACGCAAAGCTTGAAATGAAAGTGGGTGTAATTGTACCCAGATTGTTGCTACTTTGCAGAACCTGCCTTTAGTTTAGTTTAGTCTGTGAGGTTTCTCTCTCAGACAAGTTGCAGGAGATTTCATGAGGGAGCGGAAGGAGGGAAACTCCGGTTTGGACACTAGTTAAATCTGGACTGGAGTAAGCAAATCCTGTGTTGCCAGGCAAGTTGAGCTAAAGCTGCAGCTTATATTTAAACTGGCACAGTATTTGTGCTGAGGGGTGGCAGATCATGATTTGGTTAGTACACACCGGGTGAATTTGCTGAGCTTCACTTAATTTACTGTTTCTTTTATGTCAGATCTGCTCAGTTTATGGAGCTCACCATGTGAGAGGTTGACACCAGAGGGTCAGCGTGGTAGTGAAAAGAAAGTGCTTGTGTGATGTGGAACTAAAGGGGGGCTATTTACGCAACAAATTATGCCCCTCAATGGGGAATGGCAGTGAAAGGAGAAGACAATGAAATCATCTTTCTTTGTTGGCTTAAGTATTGAGGCCGACCCTGTTTTGCCCCCACCCCACGCACACACCCCCACCCCACACAGCAGAGTGATGAGGAGGGCTCAACACACACATACACACACACGGTAACAATACAAAGCAACGCCATTGGCTAACAGACCACGCACTTCTGTCCAATAGCCGCACGCTGAGAGGATACTGTATTTGTGCCCCAGAGAGTGTGATTACCTATTCACAGTGTGTTTTATTTGAATTTGTGTAAAGACGGAGCCGTGCAGCCACGTGTTCAGCGCTGTAATCTTATCTTGGTTTTGCTGCTTTAAGATATAATAAATGTGGTCTTGTTAAAATAACTTATCAAGCCCTCCTCCTGATAAAACATGTCTTTCAAGTACTGGGGAAACAGAATCCATTTCTCGGTCACAGGCGATTCATCAGCTGATAATGAACTGTCAGCTTGTTATTGATAACCTGCTGACACCCTACACTGAGATAAAAGAGGAGCCGAGTGTCGTTAGGATGTTTAAACTCCGCTGCACATCCGGGCTGATGTCATGTGAGTTATACTCCGGCTTCTCGGTTACATAATGCTAGCATGTCAGGCAGGGCCGGGCCTGCGATGACTTCATGGTCTTGGCAGAGCTTGTCCACTTTCTGAGGTACTTTCTGGGAAGGTGAATGTGTTTTTAAAACACGAGAGCTGCTGAGAATGGTTAGCACAGCCGTAAAGACAAAGTAAACCCTAATTGATGAACGTAACCCTAATCCGTTTTTTTTTGTAACCTCGTATCTTCAAAGAATTCATCGTATTCCTTTAAAACATAAAAACAGAGCGAGGAGCGGCACTTGAAGACAGAGCAGAGTTTACTTTAGCCTGAGGCTCACTTCAAATGTGCGTGACTTGTTCGTGTGCATTTCAGACAAAAAATTGGTCAAATATTAGTCAAGGTTATGTTCTCTATACTTCCTTGAGACAGACACACATGATATTATCAGGTAAATATGTTGCATCAGCTGGGGTCAGTGGGTAGTCTGGTTTATCAGCCACTGTAGTGTGAGAAAGAGCATTTCTATTCCATGTAAGTGGAGGTGTACTCTATTTGCGTATCTTCTGGCCTCAGTATGTTTACGTTGAATGTCAGATTTGACTTCATCTTGCACATTTGATAAAGCCAATTATTTAACTATGGACACAGTTTTTGTTTTCATATTTTAATCTCCACTATGTTCACACAGATGAACTGTAAGCTGTTATTTCATCCTAAAAATTAATCAATACATACCTGGAGGTGAAAAGTTGATCTATTATATCAACATTTCAAAGTCTGACAGCAATAATTAGAGTAGGGAAAGGTGCTCTATATCATATCGTATTCTTAGTATGTGAGCACACATGTTTAGGCACTTACACATGCACATGCCTAAAAGCCTGCCCGTATTTATTCCCTAACACTGAAGAAGACTTTTGCAAAAATTCTCAGGAACTACTGGATCTAATTTCCAAGAATTCGGTGCTATAACACATACCATATATGTTCTGCTTCTATAATACGCAAACGGAGTGGATTGCATCATGACTCCACAGCAGCCCACAGGCTAGCATATCAAGTTTCACTCACTCCCATTATGGAGTCCATGTATAAGGACCATATTTTCATGGACTTTTCCTCCCTCTGTTTCCTGTCGCTCTTTTCACCCTGAAACCAACCCTCATCCTCTGCTCGACAAGAAGAGGTGCGGTGAAGCGTGAAGCAGCTTGCACTTCAGGAAGAAAGCACTTTGGATGTTTCCCGACCTTAAACCACCATCTTCCTATTGGTTGTCACCCTGGCTTAAACACGCACTGTTATTCTTCAATGTTGGATGAGGAAACATGTCATGTAATGGTTCTAGTTCAGATTAGTGCAACTTTGTGGGCCTTTGATCATAGCTACTGTATTGTGGATTTTACTGTTGTTTACTTTTAGAATTGTCTCAAGTGATTTATAAATCCAATCACTGGAAAGCAGTAACAGAATAAAATGATGTGGACTGGATGGGTCATGTTGACATAAGGATCTGTTTGAAGCCTGGTTTATGTTCGCCATTCATATGGACGTGCATATTAGAAATGACCTAGCATACCTAGCACAACATTGATGAGCTAATGGCAAAAGTTTGCGAATAGGTCCTTCTTTAATCTTTAGGACCTGTCATTAATAAAGGAGCAAAGAGATTCTTAGATGGCTCCTGGAGGAAGATTCCACAGACTGTTGGTAAAGACAAGACTTCCTGCAGGAAACTATGGAAAAACCTCTGCAACTGATTTGTCAAGGCACAGAAGCATGCACAAGCCCGGGATCTCTTAGAAGAAACAAACCAGTGCCAAAACTGTTGTGTATCTGTTTGTTCTTTGCCTTTTTTTGGCGGTGTGCTATTTTTCTCAGCAGCGACACCTTTCGGTTAAGAGAAATCTGAGTCACATTGTCTCCAGCGCAGGTATGAAATGGTAAAGCGCAATGTTGAGGTGAGAGTTGGCGTGGGCAATGACCAATCTGTCAAGCATTGTCAAGACTTTACAGAAACATAATGTAACAGAACTGCATTCACACGGATTGTGTGATTGTATTGATTCCTGGTTGTGACTCTGTCATAGTGTTTTCTCTCTTCCAGTAACAACTGGAATAGACTGCAATCAGAGAGATCAGTGGTGAGAGGTCGGATCTTTGTTTTCCTGGCCGGGCATGGACCAGCGTAGACTAAACAGGGACCATCTGGAAAATGGCTAGAACTTTGCTCATCTCTGCCTTAGAGAGAGGGAGATAATTTGCTGGTTTGCAGTCTCTGTTGTTGTTTAAAAAACTGCCGAAGACATTTAAAGGGAATCGTCTTGATGTTGAAACATAGAATACATCAATATTGTGACATGCCTTCTAGTAGCCTTGTGGCCTCCTCTCAGTCAGGGTTTGCCCTTTGGCTTGGCTTGTAAGGCAGAAATCTGCGGTCAGACTGCCGCTGGGCAATGCAGGTTCTGCTCAGTCTGCACAAAATCCGCAGCTAAGGAAGTCATTACAACACAGTGAGTGTTTTACGAGAATTCAGCTGTTTGTCACCAAAATGCCGTGTGGTTGAGAGATGTAAAATCCCAGTGGCCCAAGTGGTGGTTTACACATTTGGGTTGATGTGCGAATGGTACACAAAACCACCACACACTCAGCCGAGGGAAGTCAGAGAGGTCAGAGAGGTGTGGGGTCTTTCTGTGAGTGCAAAGATAATGCGGAGCAGACCTGAGGAGGATGGGGAAAATAATGAAGAAATTCCACTCTCCCTGCTGATCCCTCCAGTTCGCTGCCTTTTGTAGATGCCTCGCTTCCCTCCTTACTGGCCCCCTGTTCCTAGTTTATCCTAATGCCTGTGTTATGGAAAGGGAGAAGCAGCCGATCTAGGAGCGTCTTCCAAACCTCAGTTCATGTGAAGGCGTGCACTGTGTGGGCCGGGGTGTTATCTATATAAGGTTAAAAAAAAGCGTCTGATCAGAGAGAGGGGAAGAGACTGATCGGCAGATAAAGGATAAATGAAACATAAACATCAGGCAGTGAGGCCCATCTTTGATGTGCACATCCCCAGCTGTTTTTTCTCTGCATGGATCCAGCATCAGCTGACCTACAGAAAGGAATCAGTGAAAGAAAACTCAGCTATTATTTTCTCTTCTTTACTGGGGCCTTTGAAATCTGGGTTTCCAATGAAATTTGGCTCAATGAGTCCATTCTCAAATAACAACAGTCATCTCCATGGTGATGAGTGCACTTTGTAAAGTGAACTTTCCTTACCTTTCCCTTTTACTTCAAAGTTTGTGTGTTGTGGTTCATTTGTTCTCATATCATGTGTTATCATCTAGTTCTCTGTGTTGAATTATTCATTATCAAACTTTCTAGTTTTCTTAAACACTCCTATTATAAATAATGCTGAGGCTGTAGCTCAGGAGGTAGAGCGGGGGGACTAACAAAAGGGAAGCTTGATGGGTTGATCCCAGACTCCAGTTTGTATTGAAGTGTCCTTGGGCAGGAACCCTGACCCTGACCCCTAAGCCTCTGGTTCGGCTTTTAACGTTATTGCGGTTAAAAGGTTAAATTACCAGATGACAACAAGGTACAATTGAAGATTATTATTACTATTTTTATTATAACAACCAGTCTGACAGAGCCCATATGTGATGGTCACACAACTGTTCCTGGTCTCTAAGTTTTTTAGAAACTCTCAGGTCATTGCTGTTCTACTGCAACTTCACTGTTTTGGTTCCCTGTCATCGCTCTCATCAGTGGAACGTCCGCATGTAGCTGAGCAAGAAAGCTTTGAAAGACCCACTGTATACTACTCGCCAAGAGACAAATGGAAGACAAGACTATCTGGCGAACATAGTATTCAGCAGATAAAGAATCTGATATTTCCCTCAAAAGTTGTTGGAAACTAAAACAGAGCTAAAAGGAGACTCAGTATCAGACTTGGATTTGTGGTGGCGAGCAAAAATACTACTTCAAATAAATACCAATGTTGTTCCGTCAGTCAATGCTCCTTTAAATCAGCTAATGGCAGTACTTGCGCAGCACTTAAACTTCAATCATGGTGAGCGTAATGGAGCATACAGAGGATGGACATAGTCCATAAGTGGATCAGAAAGAACTTTTCACTGCAGCGGAGGGATTAAGAAAAATGTATGCTGCCTGTCACTGAGTGTATAGGTGTTATCGGCACATGGTGAATGAAACATCCCTCTCAATGAGGAAAGCAGACGCGACTATTCAAAGGGCTTTAGATAAGATGGAGCATACTGGAGCTTGTAATAAACAAAACACAGCAATAACAATCTCCAGATGAAACACTAGCCCCATGGGAATATTCCCCTCAGGAAACTCTATATGTGCTCTCTCTCTCACACAGCACAATGCAGCTGCTCAGATTGGATTCACTGTTTGGGGCCGACCTGAATTTCAGGCTTCCAGGTGACTTCTGAAATTTAGGCGGGTGACCGGGACGCCAGCGGCCATGCTAGAAGGATACCCAGTTGTTTGTGGGAGGGATTCAGTTTCCTGGTGTGACAGTCCAGACTGACAGTGTCACTCTCAGACACCGGATGCCATAATGGAAGCAGAAGCTGCAGCCTCAGCAGCTTGTGGAAATGCCAACAGTTGAAACATGTACTGTAATTGTAGTCGTGTTGGGAGCTCGGTTACACCAACTATCCTACCTGATATGTTTGTCGAATTAATAATAGTCTGCTGTGCAGCATTTATGGCTCGTTTATGACTCCACACCCTGCCAGACACGTGACAAATATTTACCGCATTAGGCCACCAAATGAGATTTAATCCACCACTGAAAATAGTCCCCAACAACAGCAGTATTTTTGTTTGCTGGAGACTACAGAGCTCAGGTTTTTATAGGCTATTATTCACTCTTTTTTTAATCAAGGTTTACATTGTGGTGCTTTTTGTGATGCACTCAGTTATGCACTGAGATCTGCATCTCCTGACATTGTCCAGAGGAGGTGTATGGGCGAATGCAAATGTCCAAGAGAAAGGCTCTGGACTTTCTTCTGACTTTCTCAGAGTTAAACTCCGGGCTTTTGGTGATAAGAGCCAACAGCAGTGTTGATGTGCTGTGAAGAAAAACCTGTGATCTCCACAGCGGGATTGAATTAATATCTTACATCCTGCCTCCTCATGCTGTGTCACTCCTCACCTGAATGCTCCGGAGAGTTATGTGTTGTTGTGAATGCGTCTGAACGGATAATCTCCTGCTACAATGTGAATGTATTAAAGGCAAGGCAACCTGTCTAGACCCAATTGTGTGGGCATTCTCCTGAGCTCAGGATACTGAACAGATCACCTCAGTGGCCCTGAACATATTGAAGGTTCTCATTGAGCAATGAAGTGTATTATTGAGTGTATTATATTTGGCATAACAATTTGAGTCTGTGTATTTTATTCTCAATGTGTAAAGTGAGTGCATCTGTATATTTTGGGCCATATTTTGTGTTGTCAGCAGTGCTGGTATGCACACACACAGACACAGACAGAGACACACCCTCCGTAAACCACTATATGCTGCAACAGCTGTTTGTTCAGCTGGGCTCCTCCTTTTCTTTCAGCGGACGAGTAGGAAAGTTAAACTCCATAGTTTAACAAAAATACTCTCTCGGGTCCGGGGCACCGATGGCAACGGCATACAGCAAACAGATGTTGTATTTTTCAGCCCTAATTTGCTCTTGGGGAATGGGACCTTGGGAGTGATGCGGGGCAGATTTAAGGGCTTGTGTGTTTTTATTACTTGACTGCAGCTCCCACAGGTGCTTTAGGGGAAAGAGCCCAACTTGCTTGTTATGATAATGTTCATAGTCTTCCTGAAAAAATGAGCTAGGTTTCTTTTACTTTTAGTTGTGTTTTTTGGGCAAGTTAAGAGAGACCCTGTGTAAAATTGCAGGAAATATACTTAAGTATTTCCACTGTGAGCCCGAAGACAGGACATGCAGAATCTGCTGTTGAGAAAAGCCATGTGGTGGAATGTGGACACCATTGGAAACAGCTAGAGTGGATGAGGACAACTTTCCCCTTTACCACCTCTGCTGTGTGCTGGTGGTCTCGTGTATGCAACCACCCAAGCTAAAAGAAGAGAAGACACCTAAGAATGTGGAGCAAGGAAAACACCCTTCAGCCACAACTTACAATCAGAAAAGACTCATTCATAAATAAAGACATGGCTGTTTACTCTTTGTGTGATAAATGTATAGCTGTATCCAATTTCTTTGATTAATTCAAACATAGTGGACTGTGGTTATACTCACAGTCACAGATCTGTGTGAAGCGGTTGGCAGTGTGGTATATTACAACTTTAGAGTAATTTGCCACTTGGCCTCAGGGCCACTGTGATTGATGGATGCATTCATGTTCAGTGTGTTTAATTTCCTCCAGAGACGTTGTCAGGTGAGCTACTTGTATGTTTTATAAAGGGCTTTTAAATTATGTCTGCCTGTTTCTCTCTGTTGGCTTTGGTAAGCTGTCTGTTTTCTCATGTCACTCAACCTGACTTTTACAGTGATATGTAGCTATTAACATTCACATCAGTCTTTTATGTTTATTTTTACATGGCCTTTAGAAAACTGACTGAGGTGAAACACTGGTGTATTTTTTCCTTGTTTGTCCAGTATTTTTTTATAATCCGTCTAATTCTCTTTGAAAGTTGTTGGCCTCAAACAGCATTTGTCCAGATTTAGTTAAGCAGCTGTAACAAGACACACTAGGTCTGTCAAAATCTGGATTTGTCTACAAGCTGAATAAGCCAGACTCTGTGCAATAGTGATTGAGGGATGTAGCCGCGGTAGCGTGTTCAGGTCGATAATGGTGGATACATCAGCTACATCAGTCAGGACAGAGGAGGGAAAAGAGACACAGCTCCTCAGAAAAGACAGGAACAGTGTGAGCTAACAAAATCTGGTTAAAGAAACAATCAGAAAACCTTGTCAAAATTTCTAATGTAGAAGGCATAGCTGCTCTTTAGCTACTGTTTTATAGCCACAAAGAAAATGTCCCCTTTCAGCTACACAGTGCCTGTCCCTCGAAGCACAATGTCCAGCAACCGCCAGGATTTCAATGTTTATTGGCATCTTGTCCTCAGGCCTACCATTCATGAAGCACTCACATGAGAGAGCCCTCCAAGGGCAGCAGGCTATTTAAAAGTCAGGCCTTCTTTCTTTCCCTAGCTTTTGCCCAGGACCATTTCGTTTCTCAGCGAAACTCTCGTGGGCTGGAACCACATCCCGAGTGAGGCTGCAGACACATGTGGAGTGCCCTGTCAGATGCCTGAGTCTGGCATCTGTAAAATGGTGTCAAAGAGAAACACTCCAGAGAACAGGCGTGTCGAGATTAGAGCGAGGTGAAGATGTTTGGTTCCTGTTCGGGACAGTCTCACAACATACGCTGGAAGTTTTTCTCTTCGGGCCAGTAAAGCAGGATTGTTTCTAATGAAAATAAAAACAAGCCAGCTACATTCCAGGTCCACTGTTCTCTAGAGATTCATCTGAGCAATACAAAAAAGCACTGTTTTAAATGATAACAAGATGTTTTTCAGATATCCTGCTGCAATTAGCTCACGGTGTGTTTTCTTTTATTCTTTTTCATGTCCCCTCGACCTCTTGCTGTTTTCTGCTTATGATCAATAGGTAAGTGCCAAGTTTTTGTTTACATTCAGAATCAATCTGTAAATTGAGTTTAATGTAAATGGCACCAGTTCTAAACTTGCCTGTTTGGAATGGGATGCTTATCTGCAAAGATTTTATAGTCAATGTTTTTCATTAAATGAAACAGAATTTGCTTTATTAGTGTTCACGTGTGTGTTTTATAAATAAGTTTTGATGATTTACTTAACTACTTTCTTTCTTACATTGCATGTCGGCTATTTCAGAGGTCTGTAAAGCGATCAACACAATCTTCAGACCCAAGTTCAGAACTTTTCAAAATTAAAGCTCCTTAATTCTGCTCGGTATAAAGATTTATGGCAATTAAATGAATGTTTTGCTTTTTACCTTCTAAACAAATTGCTAAGCAGTTTCTTACCAAAGCTAAGGCATGATGAGCTATGAAGGGAGGACACACCCTCACTTCAGCAAATGTCTACGAGCATTCCCATTTCCATGGAGACACAGTTTAAAATAATACAATGGCGTCCTTTTATTGTTGTTTGCTAGCATGAGGAGTCAGCGTGGTGCTAACAGTCCAGCTGTGATTTGCTCAGCTTATACACTCCGGCTTATTGATGCTGTCTACACTGCTGTGTTGAGGAGTAAACACACACCTCTCTGTTACAGGCTCATTCAGTGAACAGGCCTGTTCTCACACACACACGCTGGCAGTTACACAGCAGGTCGCCACTTAAGTAAAATCCTCCGAAACAGTGTATGATTAAATATTTGTATTTTGGCGCTGTGGTCACACAAAGAGTCACAACAGAAGAACAACAGAGCAGGTACATTTGGTACACTCCTGTTGAGTCCTGGCAGAGATGAGTCAGCATCACCATCCCTTTCACCAGCAGTAACATAAATACACTTCTTGGGTCTTTATGTCAAACCTGACAGTTATTAAACACACTTTCTTTGGTAGCTGCTATAACTGGATTTTCCTCATAGATGAAACAGCTTTAACACCTCATGGACAGCTTGTTTGTTTGGGGTCTATCTGGGTGAGGTGCTGGAAGCCCCCGGGAACTGGAATGGCCTGATCCTCTCCATTGTTTCCAGTCAAACGGCTGCTGGGCTCGCTCCATGCATATCCATCCTTCCTGCCGGCTGCTGGTTTGTGTTGAAACAGCCAGGCCTCCAGTTTATTCTCCTTCCAAGCTTGTCCCACCAGGCAGAGGAGTTTGAGGGATGGCAAAGCTTAGCCTAATGCCGCTCCCTCAAAATGACTTTCCCACAGGTCACTCGCCTGTGAAGCTGACCTCAGTCGGTCAGTCAGTTGAAGCGAGGTTTCCATTGCAGCCTCCTGGTGTAAATTCTGCCCTCGTTGTCTCTTTCCAAACCGCACCTTCCCCATGTCTGTGTTCTGGGTTTCCTTTTCCCCTCGTTGTGTTTCCCCCCCCTCACAGTCCATCTATTCTGCTTATTGTGCTCCATGTGAGCAGAGAGTGATGCCAGTAAACTGGTGAAACCAGACTCTGAGGCTCACACAGCCCAGTGTTTACACAGGAAACTGTGCACAGAAAACCCTCTGTGATTAAGCTGCACAGACACTTATATAACAGTCTGCATATTCTACTGTAAATTGATTCAGGTTACAAAGACATTGAACAAATGTGTGAGGTTTATTCTGATGGTGATATTATTCACATACACCTGCACAGACACAAACACACACACGTACATTCACGTGCATTTATTTATGGTCACAAGCGCATCAATCATTTCACTGTTTCCATAACCTCTGCAGCTCTCCCTGTGACCCGAGAGTGGAGTGGCGTACAGACACGTACCCTCTGACCTCTCAGTCTGCCACACACTGAACAACAAGCTAATGAATGAGCAGCTGCACAAAACACAGGACGTGCTTCTGTTGTTCAGAGCTGGTTTATGTGGAGAGGGTCGATGGTGGCAAACACCATGCAGTGGGAGGATTGTCCCTTTGTCAGAGTTTAAGAGCCAGGCTGTGGTTGTCTTTGGTACTGTCAATCTTACTGCATCCATCAGGTCCGTCCATGAGCACTGCTTTCATGACATCGGAAAATGTATTTGTACAGACAGGCCTTTTATTGAGGTCTTTATCTAAAACATGTCTCTCTTTTATTCACTGTCTTTGTGACTCTCGTTGTAAAAGGGTGCTGCAACATTATTGACATAGGTAAAGGTAATGCTAAAAAAGGCACACAGGGAAGTGATTGTTAAAGGCACCATGAGTAATATGAAGACGAAGATGACAGGATGTGTCTGAGTCACCCGAGCATGTGAATGATTGATCCATCACATTGGCACATTTGTATTTGTAATGGTTAAACAGGAAGTCCAGAGCATGTCCCAATGGTCAGTAATATTCACTGCTCAGTTTGAGACATAGATTTAATAATGTCAACTTGTTGCTTTCTGCCACTGAGCAAAGGTCCACATTTGCTTAGTTTTTGTTCACAAATAGTCAATAAAGATTTCTTACATTTATGTTTGATTTATGTTTTTATATTTATAGTTTGGAAACGCTGCTGGCCCCGATTTAGTTTGAAAACTCTGGTGTTATGTAATAGTCCGAGCAAATAGAGATGTTCGGAAATGTGTTGACACACAACCACTTGCTGATTGTTGCAGTGTAATACACCTGGTGTAGCTTTGAAATTACATAACATCTAGGGCCCAGAGGCAGCGTGTTGAACACTTTACTGTATGATGGATATCCAGGAACAAAAAGCTCAATGAATTGTGTTGGTTTGGCAGGGAAGCAGCCTGATGAAAGATTCATATCCATTGCTATTCTTTTCTTGTTGTTCTTGGCTTTAGACCTGTGGAAAGATAAATTCACCCTTGCACCGCTCATCCTGTCGAACCACAGAAAAAACACTTTAGTTTCACCGTTTTTGAATGCAGCCATGTTCCCATAAGCCCCCGGGCTTGTGTTGACAGAGCTGACCGTGCAGAGGCTGCTCACATTACTCGTTCCCTTGTTCTGACTTCAAGGTTCTTCATCAGCCTCCACCTTGTGGTCAATACTACCCTAATTTCCAGTAAAGCCAGGGACTCATTCTCGTTCTCAGACTCCCAACAAGAGTTCCCGCCCCTCTGGAGGTGCCTGTGAGACGGGAGCACAAGCTGAACAAAAGAAGGAGGTCAAAGGACACCCATTTCCATTTGTGACTCTAATAGGCCAGGTGTACCTGCAGGGTACGGAAAACCCAGAGTGCTTTTCTCGGGAGGGACCAGCCCAGACACGCCCCCTTCCTCCTCTGTAGAGGGTGGGCGTTCCCATGTGAGTGTGTGTGAGGACTTCAAAGGTCTAGCATTAGCGAAAGCAGAGAACCGGGCCAAGCTCAGTGGGAGAGCCATTACAGCCCAATAGGAGTCAGCTGTGACCTCAAACAGCGTTAAATGATGTGATATGAGAGGGTGTGCTGCAGCCTCCCATATCTATAGCAAATCCCAGCTGTAAAATGAACTCCATGCTGATTTAAGGCCCACACGATTTTTTAAAGCTTATTTCTTGTGCATTTCTGCCTCATTAGGTTGTGACAGTAGGGAGAGAGAGGAAATGATGAAGAGAGGTGGGGGTGATATACAGCAAAGGGCCTGTGCTGGATTCAAAATACTACCGCTGTGACTGGTGCTGATATAGAATATGTGCTCTACCACGGAATTTGAAGTGGGGTTAGGAAAATAGGCAGTTACTTCTTCAGTTACTCTGTCAAGGAGGTAATGTTCTCTCCACAGCCGGATTGTGTGTTGGTTTTTTTCAGCAGATTGACGCAAAAACTAGTGAAGAAATTTCCGTGAAACTTGCTGGAAGATAAAATTTGTGTATTTTTAGTTCAGGGGAGTGATATTTATTAGTGTGTGCAATTTGGTGCAGATCCAAATGAAAATCTCGATCGAATTTAAATGTGTTTTTTAAGGGGACTGTTGGGCCTTGGTTATGTGCTTGACTGAGTGCCCTTCTAATTCAACGCAATGTATTTATTCTGTTATTCAAGACAAAACAGCTTCTGTCTTCTGTCCAAGTTTTTATTATAAGCAGTGGATAAACCTAAATAATGAGAGAATAGGTTGTGTTTATAGTTTAATTTAAGACCATTCAAATATCTTTGTCCAGTGTTTCCTGAAAGTAAAAAGGTCAAGTAGAGTGAATGAGTATCCAGTGAGCTGATGTGAGTTGGCCTCCCGGTCTGTGTGCAGACATAATAATGAGGTGTTTAGAGGTCAAGAGGTAAAAGGTGGCCGAATGTGGGGCCACGACCCCTGCCGACCCCGCTGAGTGTGCACATAAAACCCAGAAAAATGAAATAGGGCCTCTGTTAGGGGGGAGTGGCCCTCATTCACTGTTGTTGTCATGCCGCGACTTTCCTTTTCATTGCTCAGTGAGTGCAAGTCAAAGAGCAGACACTGGTGAACAGCAGGTTGGGTTGTGTGGGTTGAACGGGGGAAACCAAACACGTAGAGAGAATTGCTCAGAGGAGAAGTTTTGTGATTTGAGATAAGTACAGATGTGTTTACCCTAAATTCCCAGATGATTTCCTGGTTCACGCTCTGATTGTAAATCAATATGTAATTACAGTTAACCATTCATTATTGCGGAAACTCCCACTTTTTCCCTTTGAGATGTTCAGAGTGCTTTATGATTAATCGCATCGCATAAGAGCAAGAACTCGACTCTCCCTGAATGTGTGGCCACTGATTCTGACTGCTTTTTATTTATTCATCTGCTTTTAATCACACTTCTATCAGCTCTATGAAGAAATGTATCATTAGCGTAAAAGTGATTTACATTGTAGGGTCGGATTTCAGAATTGTGGTATTTTCTTACAGACATTTTCTTGCAGTCAACTGTTGTAAAATACCAATATATGATGTATTGGTCGCCCGAGGGCAGTGAGATGAGCGGTAAGATATGATGAAGAATCACCTTGAAAAGTTGGTATAGCAACTGTGTTAACTAATGACTTGCACTGATGTTTTCCTGAAAATGTCCAGAGGGACTGTATGTGAGTACACATGATTTCCGAGTCATTTGCTGCACACGTTTTCTTTAATCTTACCTGATAGCCCTCCTTGTAAAATGGCCGTCTCCAACACGTGACAGAAGAAAAACTAGACGAATCCAAATAGCTGAAAAAAACATCCCTTACATGTAGAAGACGCATACAAAGACGTCATCTTGGAAAGACAAGGAGATCCGAGAGGGCCGACCATCTTTGATGAGCTGTCAACAAAAACACCTTCTCGCCTGAATGTGTAGGAAAATGTCCTGTTTTTGTGAACGTGTCTGACACATTTTCGGGCATTTTTGGGAGTTCATGTCTGAAAACAGCTCAGTAGATGCAGAGTGCATTAGTGATACGGTTGAGTTGTGGGTCTGGACACATGGCAAAATGCAAGTCTGATATTTGTTCTCTGTTTTATCCCTGAGGAAAGTATGCTAACTGCTCTGATATGTTCACCAGCCAGTTGCTAACGTTGTCTGTCGAACATGTGTTGCAGGGCAGAGACAGCATGTGATGCATTTATCAGAGCTAGTGAAAAAAAACGAAGTCTCGGTCAATGAGAACATTTGAGCCATTTTCAGAAATAAACTCAGGAGAATGTCTATCAGGTCCGGACTTTCTCTGGAGTTTGTTTTTCACACATGAACAATGCAGCAGGAGATTTGTCCACTCAGAGGTGTTCACAACAGCACATGATCTCTCCAGTGTTCAGATGAGGGGGGGTGCAGCAGGCAGAGGTGGATGTAAGGTATTATTTTTGCTGTGATGATCACATGTTTACAGCACATTGACATCAGTCATTATCACGAAAACCCCATTTGTTGGTGTCTCCTACATGTATGGCACTGATTTTTCGCTTTTCTTTTCTTCATTTTGTCTTCTGTCGCATGTTCTAAACATCATCAACCCATGCATTCACTTACAGTGAATCCTGCAGAGGAACTCCTGCTATATTCGCACTTTGGCTCTTCTGGACTTTTTTACGAACGTTTTACTAATGGGCTTGTTGGAGAAACGCTGCGTAAAATCGGAGATATGGCTACAGAGTATACCCGCAGTTGTCCTCTCACACATTAATAAAACAGCACAGACGTGTTCACAACAGCAACAAATCCTTTGCATTATTCAGGAAAGAGGCTGAATAGACAGAGTCAGGAAGTGACGTATTTAGTCTGCTGCAGAGATCACTGAAAGCAGCTTTAGAGTAACTCCTTTCAAATTGCACATAATCAATAGTTTAATGTGTATATAATAATATTCACAAGTGTCACTTAAAAATGTATGAGCATTTCATGTGACAGTAATTTCAGTTTTACTTTACTTGTTGAAATATTAAACACTTGAATTTTTCTTCTTTGTTGGCTCAGATACATGGCCCAGTTCAATATGAACAGCAGTGTGTTATGGAGCTCTTAACAAAATTGCCTGCTCATTACTGGGCCATAAAACATGCCACATACTCTCATGAACATTCCGCCTGCTGTAAAATCTTTACAAAGGAAATGTTTCTGAGGATGTCAGCCATCGTAATGCATCCACCTCCTCTCCCCCCCCAAAAAAATCTGCTCTCCCCTCAGAGTAAGAGATCCTCTCCCTGGCATTGTGCTCTTCCCCTCGAGATGGACCACTCTGGAAGTTTTTCAAAGTGGAAAGTTTTTCAAGTCACCGCAGCCCGCTGTTGGACTTTGTAGTGGTAATATGAAGCAGCTGAGAAAACAGGCATCAGTAGTGGATCGTTTCTCCTCTGCGGCTCTGAACGCTCGGTGATCTTCAGGAGGATGTCGGTGTCAGGAAACGTCCCCGAGTGCAGCCTCCTGGTTTTAGATATGATCCAATATCATTCTTTGTCAGTGCGATTTGTGTGTGTTTAGGAAATGACCAAACATTTGAAATCGTATTGCTTTGTCGGGTAGTGTGTCACGGGAGGGATGCTTTGAGCTTCTTGTCATAAGGGTTTGATTTTAATTTTGTTGTTTATTCCAACTGTTTATATAGTATGTTGTTGCATCAGCACGTTAAGGTTCAGATACTTCACTGACTGACTTTAGGGGAACAGTCTCACTGTCTCACTATTTGCCATCAGCAGTGTTGTTCTTGCTGTGAGGTGATGCATCTCTCACAATTGAAACTCGGTGATATCTGATGGGATTTCCCCGCTCCTTCTTTATTTCCACCCTCGCTGTGCGTCCTGGCACACGAGCAGACAGACAGTTTGTCGGTGCAGACGCTGATCCAACATCTGAGCGTAGAGCGACGTCTCATTGAGCACAGCTATGATTTAATTTCACCACCAGACGAGATTTCGTGTGTGGGCTTGCGGCACTGCCAGCGTGTGCTGACGCCCTGACCTCAAGTCAGGAAATACAAGCATGCAGGCTTTAGAGCACTGCAATTAAACAAGAACAATGTCACACACCTGCATTACTCTAACGCCAGTGATGATGTCATAGTCATGTAAAGAAAATAACTATAGTGATTTAAAGAGTGAATTAAACAGAATGAAATTGTCGCTATAAATATAACCATGAGTCAGTTTCTCATTTCTCAGTCAGACATGTAAGTGGCCGGTGTTGAGTGATAGTCGAGCTCCTCAGGAAGGGAAGCGGAGGTTTGATTGCAGTGTAGCAGCAGTTTGCTGGGGTACCTGCAGGCAGCCGAGAGCAGCATCAGGCTGCAACAATGGCTCCTTCAGCCCCCCCGTAGGCCCCCTGGTTCCCAGCATCACATTCCAAGAAGAGGTCACGGAGCCCACCTGCAATCCCACATCAAAGCTCCAGGTGAGGAGAGCGAGAGCCCATTTAAATAGGTGTGGTGGGATAAACACAGCTCAGAGGAAGAGAGGAGAAGTGTCCTGTTTTTTTGAAGACGTGGGTAAACCTGCAAAAACAAGACGAGTTTTCCTTTCTGTTTCCCCCCCAGTGTGTCATGTTGGAGAACGCATGGACGCTGTCTGCCAAATTAGCGAGTTCACCCAGAGGCGATAAGTCATTAGAGCCAGGAGTGAATTCAGTTTCTATCCATTCCCATTGCAGATTAAACCCAGATGTTAGCAGGTGTTAGTGGGTTTCTTGACACTAGAAAAGGGGCTGTAGTTATGATTGGCCTTTGCATGTGAAGTATATTTATGCATTTTGTCATATACGGAATTTTTCTAATCTCCTGGAGAAAAACTAGAAATCCGCTTGTCGTTTAAAGAGAAAAGTATTTCTGCTGGGCTGGCCCTGCCCCTACTCACTCACACACATGACACACGGACAGTGAAGCAGAGAGGAAAGAGGAGAGGAGGTAAACAAGCTGGTAGATGTCGAACAGTGGTGACAAAAAGTGTGAATACAGTGTTTCATGACGGACCAAAGCTGTAAAACTATTAGGGGTAAAGGCCAATTAAAAACTACATCTCTGTAAACTAACTGTAAAAAACATATCTGCAGAGGTCCAGATATTTTAGATTTCAACTTCTTGCATTGATCAAACCCTGGATCCGAAATTTCCCATAATGCATCTTGACAACATTCTTCATCAGACAAAACATTTGTTTTTCTTTGCTGAGCAGTTTACAACCGATTTCACTAACAGGGTCAGACTTCTCTTGTTGAATAAAATAAACATTAAGTAAAATCAGTGGACTGCCCCTTTAACCTGCAGGAAAATGAACTTCCACATCCAGGACCTGTAGGAACTTTTTGGTTTTCTCTGGTCTTTCAAACTGTCGAAAAGCTTGAGTCAGAATCTCATCCTTCAGTCTCCTTGATGTCTGGAGCCGGTGAAGAGAAAACTCTTTTATGTATCACCCAGGGACCATGTTATCTATCTCTCTTCTAGAAATACATGAAAACAAATCTCAGTAGTTTCTCTGGTAAAACATGTTCATCGGATTCTTTCCAGTTGTCTTTGCCTCAGTAAGGCACCAGGCTTCAGTTTCATCTCCTGATTGAACATGAAGAGTCTTGATCCCCACCTGCTGCAGCTGGTCAACAGCAGCAGTGATCTGCTGGGAGGATGTGGACTCAGAGCGGATTACTGGGGAGACGGGTATTATTCTGTGCCTACTGCCACTGGGACTCCAGTCGTTGTATTTCACTAATCAGACCTCAGAGGCACTTTCTCCAGTGGTGGAACAGCCGCACTGTTTTCTGGGGCAGACTTTCTTCAGTGACAGATTTCACTTTGGAGCTGTAGATTACTGCCGACAGGACGGAGGTGAATTCTGAAGTTTGATAATCTGTTTTCATGTTGTTTCTCTAATTGATTTGGGTGAGTAGCATTTATTTTGTCATTTGTCGTTGCTCTGCAGTGTGTGCTCTAGATGTTTGGAGCGTCAACTTTGAGTGATTTGAATGAGGCTGTTTTCTTTACTACCTCGTCTTATTTAATGTGCAGTTCAAGAGACTGAATCACAGTGACACATTGGTACTTGAATTGATTAATATTTGACTAAAGGTAAAACAAACCAGCCCTATGCTGTGCGCGTCCTTTGGCATTCCTCAACCCTCCATGATCCTCCTCCATTGTAGGTTAAGCGGTCAGTGTTGTTTCAGCGGTTTGGATTAACACTCAGACTCTCCTGTAGCAGACCATAAACAGATTAGTTGAGCCCAAGTCAGGGCCTGGCTGCACCATCTGTACCCAGCTCTGGGTGGGGAAGGGGACATGGGGGAGGAGTGTGAGCAGATGTTCTAGTGGAGCTGTAGGTCAGTGTGACAGTGCAGCTGAGGGACTTTAATGTAAAGACATGAGGGGACGTAGGGGCAGTGTAGGCGGCCGAGGGGAGAGACGCTGACTGATTTAAGGTCTCGCTGATCCCTCGGAGTTCAAACCGCGCCACTCTGTCATGGCTCTAGGATGCTGTCTCACATCCACATCCCGAGGTACTGTATAATTTACAGAGGCTTTAGTTGAGCTGCATGTGCCTCCCATCTCTCTCTGCTCTTCATGCACTTATTCGCAACTTCAGCGGTTAGACGAACATGCCCGCACTTTGTTTGAGCGTTGTCTCAAGATGTAAGAGATGATGAGATGAAAGGGTTCAGCTTCTCCTCCGCTGGTTTCGAAGGCATTTGGTTGAATGTCTTTTGTTGGTTGGTTTAAACTGTGTTGTAGAGTGTGAAAAGAATCATGCCTGCATGCTATGAAACAAAGTTGAAGCTACACTTTAGCATGAAACGTTTTTGCTTTTATAAAAACCCTTTCAGAGCCAAACCTATAATTTGTGTACCTGACAATAATCGTTTTTTGCTAAAGTTCCCACACACAGTTGATTGTGCCCGGTTTAATCTTACCTGTCTCCCTGTTGTCCAGAATGAAATGTTCATATCTAAGTCTGACCTAATGACTGACGTCTGTGGCGAAGCTTTCCCAGACCACGAGCAAATTGTAGGTGTGTGAGAGTGTGAGTGTGGGTGTCAGGGGGTTTGGCTTGGCTCCTGTCTGGGCCAATATCGAGTAAATTACAAGGCAGAGACAGTCTGAAGATGCAAGCTTTCATCCACCTCCTCCTCCTGGCCTGCAGGGCTGCTGGCAGGGCTGAGAGCGGTGAGGTTATTGGGGGATGATCCTGCCGCAGATGAGGAGGAGGAGGGGGAGGAGGAGGGGGAGGAGGAGGAGTGATTGATAGGCTGTGTCGGGGGATGCAGATATAAGATGCCTGACCAATAGAGTTCTCGGGATGATTCATAGTCAAATAAGTGATGAAGAAGGTGAACAGACACATCCCTCAAAAGAAAGCTCCAGACGACCAGAATGTTTTTCCCAAATCTCTTGTTTTTCTTCTCACCTGAAGCCATGTGGCTCATCTGTCTCAGCGCAGCCACATTGCAGATCACACGGCCCGGCTGTGAAAGAAAGAGAAAGCTGCCGAGAGTTCAATGAGATGACCGAGGGCCGATGTGTTTTCTTTGGCCTCATTTGGAGCGAACAGCTGACCACTGCTCTTCCATTAAAGGGTTTACCCATATGGACGTCTGGGTCCATGAAAACATCTTTAAAGGGCCTTTGTGCATGAATGCTTTGTTGCACAATCACAGACTTATGCCACTGAAAGTCCGAGATTTCACTGAGCAAGGTGAAAGGAAGTACTGAAGTGTTTTTTTTTCGGCCGGAGGGAAGCTATAAACCGGCGAAAGAAAAAGAGGAGCGGAGCCGGGCACAGAAAAGAAAGCACAGTCTGTGTCCCAGTTGTTGTCGTCGGATGGGTTTTTAGTTTGCTTGAGACCTTGAGGGTGTGTCACAGCAGGGCCAACAGTTCATCTCTCAGCAGGGAGGCAGGGAGGGGCGTGGCTGACAAACACTGTCCCAGCAATCACATCACCACTCACTCACTACGTTTTCACCCAAATACACAACAGATATGCATCATAATTTGTCGTACTCTCTCAGATATAAGATATTGTGGGGGCTGATGGCCACAAACTATATGTGATATGCACATCGACTGATTATGAATTAAAGATAACACCCCAATAAATTAAATAAACAGATGAAGATGCTTCCATACAGGACATAACTGGTGTGAATGATACACTATGACATCCACAGTCACCACATCTCAATCCAACTGAACTCCTGCTTGTTGTTTGCATTATTGTTTTTGCATGGTCGGAATACAAGCTGATATAGGGAGACAAAGAGAAACTAGAGAAACAAGGCCCAGCAGTCACATTTAAATTCACTAGATCCATTTTTGTTTGGATCTGCACCAAATTTCACAAACTCATAAATATCAGTCACCTAAAAATGCTGACTTTTCCATAACATTTGTTTGGGGAGAAATCACTGAAAATGTTGACTCACAATGTTTTAATGAAAACGTCATTAATATCGACTGAGTAGCCAACATAACGTCCTTGGTGGAGATAGAAAAAATAGATAAATTAAAATTACACACATACCCCGAAAAACACAGCATAGTTGGAATCATAATCCAGAATCAGTTGCCACCAGGATCCACAATCATAACTGTAGCGTATTGGGGGAATTTTGCTTATTTTGAAAAGGTTCATAAGAACATTGATACAACACTAATATGTATGAATGATGAAGCTGGCGGCCTGAAGCAAGACACATGCATGATGTACCAGCACCTCTTAAGCTCGCTGACAAGAAAAGCAGGGCTACTCCTCAAGTGTTAATCTGCTCCTTGATGAGTTCACCCCCAGAATCTACTGCTGAGGAGAAGACACTGCACAGAGCTGGTTGCAGGTCAGCAGGGTCACAGCAGAGAGCCTTCAGATCACTCCGGGGTGTTTTATGGGAAACGTCAAATTGAACAAATGGCCTCATGGGGATTGCATGCATGTTCCCTGGAAAAGGAGCAGTCAGAGAACACACAGAAGTTCTGCTGCTAAACCAATCACCATGCAGCACGTGCAGCAGACTGAGCTTCTCTTCCTCACCTTTTGGTAGCTGCGACCAACAGATGAACTGTGTCTTTTCTGAGTGAAAGAGAATGAAGGTAGCTCCTGGCCGGACTACAAAGCAAACTTTGGAGCACGTTCAGCCAGATCTGCCTCTCAGCATACATCTGGGGGGCAGTTCAGATAGACTGTGCGTCAGATAAGCTGCCAGGTCATTCACAATCCTACAAAAGTCAGCCAGGTATGAGAAGACCGGCAGATGTGTTTGTCGGTCAAAATCTGGGCTCAACAGTTTCTTAGAATATTCCCAAGACTCTCCTACACATGTGTAAAACGCTCTTTCACACCTAAGTCTGAGTCTTTTATGTAGTTAATTATCTGAATGTCTTGACTGTTGGACCCGATGCTGCTGTATTACATCAGATATTCTGACTTTGATCCATCTCTTGGACTTTTAGATCATGGATACAAGAGCAAAAGTTCAGTTTGTGAGAGAAAGGATGCGTACGAGTTTTCTAGTTTGAGGGGGGGGCAATCACTAATGCCGTTTTCAGACATGCGCTCCGTTACATGTGTGTGTGTCACATGCTCATTCGGACATCCTCTGGAGTTTTTGCAAGGGAGCTGGCAAGAGTGAGTCCGGAGCCTCTCCCCTCCATGGAATTTCCAGGGTTATCCAGAGTTTAGTGGAAGCAGCTCTACTCGTTCATTCATTACTGTATAAATCACTCACCTTTTCATTTCAAGCCATCGCCACCCAAACAAACAAGCTACAGCATAAAAACTAAACAGCTTCTTTCAAACTCAAACCTTTCCTCCTCTTCCAGCCTCTGTGTGACTCATGTGTAACCTGAGAGCTGAGCGTCTCTCCCTCTGCGTAACCTAAGGAGGTGGGGGGGGGGGGGGGGGGGCAGTGGCATTAGTACAGGCACTGGTCAATGTTTAGAGGATGAAAGTCACCGTATCAGGTTGCATTGATACCTTTTGTTTAGCAGCAGGTTCTAGCATTGCATTAGTAAACAGGCTAACACTGGACCTCTTGCTTTCTCTTTCGCATTCTCAGATCTTAATATGAGGCAGAGCTTCATGTGCTTATTTCAACCCAAAACAGTTTTCTCACGGCACCCCACTTTTGCCATCATGGAAAGCCCATTAGTTCCATTTTTCTGCGTCTGCAGAGTTCACCTTAATGATGTTAACCGGTGTATGACCACAAAAATGCCCGAGTGGAAGCTTTTCTCACCAGTGCCCGTGGAGCTCGGCAGGCTGCCCCATGTCACGGGAGCATGTTGCTTTTCCATTGTAAACCAGAGGGTGCACATTGTTTACTGTAGATCCAGTGTCATGTGCCATTCTTCATTATCAAGAACGATATTTTATTGTTCTAACGAGCTAACGTGAGCTGAATTTGCGACTGTTCCCCTCTAGAACAGGATCGGGATTAATTGTTGAGTTTGAAGTCAACACACACATTTGTTTCTGTTATTTACTGTCTGTCCTGCTCTGTGTCTCTGTCTGGCAGCGGTGTCCAACCTGGATGTGGAGAGTAAGCTGACGACACATTACCAAGCGCCGTGGCACCAGCAGAGGAACATTTTCCACCACTCCACGCGGCCAGCATGTGTAGAAGAGCTCCACAGGCAAGCCAACCTCAGCCTGTGGGCCCTGCACCGAGGTGAGAACCCCCCCCCAGCACCTCCACACAGAAGAGCTCTGAAGTTTACGCTCTATCATTCACAATCAAAGGCACCTCTACATTTGTAATTCTTAATTTCACTCAATGATATTTTCTCTTACTTTGTGTCTTCTATTATCAAAAAACAACATGTGCTTCCCACCATAAACTCCCACATCTTATCATAGATAGAGTATACTATCATTTTTGTGTTGCTCTGCCCTCTAGTGGACATAGCTTGTACTTGCACCCTGGATGGAAGACGACTGGTGATGACACATATATCAAATGTGCTTTTGCAGGAGTGGATATATAATAACAACACCTGTGCAATCAGTCATATGTGGTAATAAGTTTGGTAATAGTTTGTGTGGTTTTTGTTGATTTGCTTTTTATGAGTTTGTCAATTCCCACACATGGACAAATTGTAAATTATAATAATACAAACTTTATTTGTAACTTAATAATAATCTATTATAACACTGTTAACTAGACATTTAATACTCTTACTTCTCTACCAACTTCATCTTGAACAATAAAAGCTTGACAATTGCAGTATTCATAGCAGACCTATTCTACTTTCTTAGTATTGTATTGTGACCCCTAGAGTGTTCGTAAATGTGTTTATGTTTGCTGATTGAAATCTTTGTTCAAAGTTTTTGGTTCAAATTTAAAATATCAAGCCTCAAATACATATATATCATTGTAGGAATCTTTACCAATTTTCTTTTTTATATACATCAATCAGTCTATAATGGTATTAGAAATTATTTAAACTCTCTAATATCGGTATCAGCATCCGCCCCTAAATATCTCTATTGGCCAGGCCGTAGTGTCCACCCCTTTCATTTCTGGCCTGGGTTCCCATGTTTTCCCAATCTGAAGGTAAATTTATAGATATTTTCAAGTTTTTCTTGTATTTTTAATGTCTGTATTAAAACCACAGCCCAAGTTATAGGGGCGTCTATGGCTCGGGAGCTAAAGCGGGTCTTACACTTACCAGAGGGCTGGCGGTACAATCGTAGTCCCTCCCATTCTACGTGCCAAAGTGGCCTTGGGCAATATACTAAACCCCAAATTTGCCCCAGATGGAACAAAAAACATTAAACACTGCAATGTAAAGCACTTTGAGTGGTCATCAAGTCCAGAAAAACGCTATATAAATACAGATCATTTACCATTTAGTTTGAAGACAGATCTTGGAACCAGTTCCAACCAAAGAGCATTGGAAAAGTTACCTATGTCATGTTGTCAGAGTTTCACATGATCCTATTGTCGCAGATCACCAGAGCAGACGATCGGGAAGCCGGGAGCGGAGGGTCACCATCTCCATCTCAGCCGTGCCCCCGATACCCAGGATCCCTTCCCCTCACATCATCAAGAGACAAGAGAGAAGTGGCACGAATTCAACCACGGTGAGATGCACGGGACATTTTGTGCTTTTTAAAAACTTAAAGGAAGTCAGGGAGCTATTTAATTCAATTATATTTCAATATTTTACATTTATTCTCCTATAATTCAGTTTTTATTTTTGCAAACAAGGAATTTGACATGGTGAAGTGGCTCTCAGTGTGCTTGCACCGAATACACATCACAAAACAAAACAATACAAACAGTACCATTGTCTAGGAAAAAGAAAGAAAAGAAGTTCAAGGATAAATATTAAACAGTATGATACAGTAGGGTTGTATTCACATGTAAGTGGAGAGAGTATCTTCAGTGTTTTTTAAATGCTTTGTTCCTTTGGTTTTTTAGATGAGATTTTATTTGATGAGGATGAATGACATTCTTACTATGTATGAATAGACGTATGTTGTATTGAAGGAAAATTCACATTTCTTCAAACACAAGCAGCCACGAGTTACAGCTACACAGTTAGCACACACACAGGTAAAGAAGTGTTTCATGTTGTGTGTGCAGAGCACGGTTGTTAAAGGTTCACATGACAGCTCTGGGTTTTTATTAACTTTTCATCAAACATGCAATATCAGTTGCAAAAGAAGTTTTTTAAAACCAAAATCATCAAAATAATGTCACAGTCCACGTGCTCCTCTTCACAGATTTTGTTGTTGTTTTGTTTTTTGTTGAAGTATTTGTTCATGTCATAAACCTCCATGTTGATTTCTGTCATGTGTTTTTGTTGTCCTTTTTTTTTATTTTTGCCCTGTAATTCAGTTTGAATCCATCCGCTCCTCCTCCCCTACCGAATGTTGTCACTTCTCTCCCTGGAGCAGAAAGGTATTGGTCCCTCCCTCCCTCCCTCGTGGCTCCTCCTCCTCTAACGCTCTATTTCACAACTCCTCTACCTGTTGTTTTACTCTGTCTAATTTACATAACAAATCTCTTCTGAAATGCATGCCCGCTGAGTATCGACCCAGATGTAAAATGGGGGTACAAGTTTGCTGTGAAACTCTAATTGTACATGACTACATGTCACACATTTACATGCTCAGACAGTTGTTGTCGGGGTCCGTGTGACGGTTTGCAGTATGTGTGGAATGTGTGCGAGGGCCACAGTCACAGCCCGGCAGCCTGGGTTTCTCTAATGACAGGGTTGACTTCTCCAAGCTTGTGCCTGTGATTACCCATGATTCCTCTGTGCTGCGGTTTCTGCAGTGCACACATCCCTGAAAAGAGCTGACAGCCTCCTGTTTTTTTCTCCGTGCTCACCAAATATATCATGTTTGATGTCCGCTGTGAGACAGTAATGACGCCGTGGACAGCGCCAAAGACCAAACACTGCCCCTCCTTTTTCCTCTCCTTCTCATGCTGTGTGTGTCCACTCTTCCTGCCTGTCCGAGATCGTCTCTTTCTTTCTTTCACTCCATCGTCTCGCTCATCCTTCCCCCTCTGAAACACTCCAAAAACTGCCTTTCTGTCCTCGAAACAAATCAGCTGTAAATGGTCTGCCCTTTGATTTCTCTTTTTTTCTATTAGTTGGAAGAAGTTTCCTAGGAAACTGGTTTCTTTTGTGGCCGGTGTTTTTGTCGGGGTCTCATTGGTCAGCTGGGAACAGAGAGCACAAAGGCTCAAGAACTGGCCTTAAATGGGGGTGGGAGGTTGTCGGTTTGTGGAGGTGGGAACCAGTTGAGCCTGAGAATCATTCCCAGTTTCACATGTGCCTCTCTGTAGGAATCTCAAGGTAAGGCTTTAATAGACTTAATTCATTTAGCATGAAGGTAGAAGTTGCAGGGGATCTCCTGTATTTAAGCTGGGGAGCCTGAGGAGGCCCATGGAAAAAAAGGGCTGTGGAGTCGTCAGAGGGGAGGACTGTGCGGTGATTGATACTGACGCTCAGAGGAATGCTGCTGTGAAGATTTTCCACTCAAATATTTGGGTGAAACACACATAGGTGCCAAAGATTGACGAAGCATGAGCTAAGAGTTTCCAAAGCAGCATGTCGTGACTGGAAATGACTGTTTGTCACATTTCTGTCCTTTGTTGTTGAGTAGATGAGACATCGCTGTCACACAAAGCAGAATTAATGTTAAACATGTGTTTTACAGTTTTTACCAAACCTCTTATTAGTCTGGTGTGTGTGTAAGCTTGGATCCAGTCAGGTGTAACAGCAGTTTCTGATTTTAACGTGTTTCAATTTCTCAATGTCTGTTTTTCAATTTGCATGAAACCTGATTCTTGTTCTTTTTGTTCTCTCTCTCTAAAGCATGCTTTTTTTTTTAATTCTCACTACTGTACCTCAACATGAAACTCAGCTGATGGAAGGGCATGTTCATTGATTTGCCTCTGCTCAGAGAGTTAGTAGTCTTTGCTGCAGATTAATGTCAAACTAATCCTTACATCGAGCCCTCTCAGACAAACACTTTTCACAGCACCAGTCAAATCCCTGACTTTATTCACCGCACTCTTCACATTTCCCTCTCTGAAGCTGAGTTTGATCTTCATTTTGTTTTTAACTCTGCTGTTCCATTTCTCATGCAGTGCCAGCTAACCTTCACACACTAACAATGCAAATATCCATCTGTTGCAGGCTGCGCCCTCTGACCCTGACACTGATGGGGTGGCTCTAGGTCACCGGTCTAAGTTTCCCATCCTTAACATCCCCTCCACCCTGGACAAGCAGACTAACTGGTCTGACGCCTTGCCGCTGCCCACCCCAGAGGAACGAATGAAAAGCAATTCCCACGTCATCACCTCATGTGTCATCCCCATTAATGTGACTGGTAAATTGAAAGCACTTTATGTTTTGTGTCTGACGTAGAGTCATCTACAGCTCCTCCGCAGAAATGCTACCTTTTAAACTCTTCTGTCGCTTCTCTTAAAGGAATAGTTTAACATGCTGGGGAACAAATAGCTTAGATGAGAAGATTCATAGCTGTCCCATGTATGTCTGGTAAAAGTCAAAGCTACAGCCGGCTGTTAGCTTAGCAGAATAAGTGGAAACAGCTAGCCATGGTCTTTTGTCCAAAGTTTAAACAAGTTTTTTTTTTTTTAAATTAATTATTTTTAAATAAAAAATAATTCACATAGTTAGTATCTGACATTAAACCACAACTGGTCATTTTTACATTGGATTTTGTGACCTTTGACATGTTAGCTGTTTCCACCTGCTTCCTTCTTAACGCTATGCTAAGATAAGCTAGTAATCACCCGTCTCTAGTTTTAAGGCACAAAGACACAAGAAAAGCATTAAGCTGTCATTGGAAAATATCTCAACTTAAAATGATGACACTGCTAAACACACTAACACATTAAACTTAATTTATTCCACAGAGTCAACAAACAATATATATCATGTTGATTATTTAGCATTCGAGGTGCCGGTAGGTGTATGTTTGAACATTCGACACAGCCGAGCCTCTATTAACAGTCTTCATGCTATAAGCTGGTCATGTTCATCATCCATCTCTAATTCTTATAATTATGTAATTCCTATTCCCTGTTATAAAATATACACGATACAGATTCTCAGCCACTTTTGGCACTGTGCTATCGCTCCTCATTTAGCTTAGTAATTACTATGCCATGTTTATTTTCCCTGCATTACAAAACACATATTAAATACAAATAAAAAGATTCTCAAGGAATCTGTAAATTCTGCTCTTAATTAATAAATGTCATCACCATCGGCCTTGATTTTGCTGCAGAGAATCACTGTCAGTGTGCAAGTCATGCTCCGAGCCCTGTTCACTGTCTTTCTCATGCTCTGACCCTTTGTGCCTGTGTGCAAAGAGCAAGTAGCTGCGACATGAATGCTAATGAGCTCTGTCCAATAAGTTGAAAAGATCTGCCTTGTGTTACTTAATCGCATCCGCCCTGACTCAGAGAAGAGTTATACACGGACACGCACTGAGCCAGAGACAGTTTAGGATTCAAAAATGCACATTGTAAGCAAAGTCGAGCAATTGCTATGGTGCTGAAAAGCCTGACCTGCCATCACATGACAGTTATTACGTATGGTGAGGGAGAGGCTGGCAGACGAGGAGGATCACAACACAGACACAGGATTTTCTCTTTAGTAAACACATCCACATGTTGACATGTTTTCGGTAAGGGTCAAATACATTTCTTTCTATATCTTTAGTTTACATTTAATCTGACAGTTGAGGCGTTACACCAAGAAGGTAAAACTCCTCTTTCTTACTCCAGGCACCAACTTTCTATCTTAGAGCTCCATCAGGTTGCTGACCTCCACTCCTCACTGTGACCGTTGTATCAGATCTTTTTTTTTCGGAGACAGCGTGAGAGTTAAAGAAGGAATCGCTGCAGTTGCCACTAAACAAAGATTCCTCAGATGTCGTGTCTCCGTTGCAGGGCTTGGCTTTGACAGAGATGCTAGTGTGCGCTGCTCGCTCGTTCACTCCCAGTCGTTGCTACAGAGAAGGAGGAAGCTACGGAGACGGAGGACTGTCGCTGGCATTCCCAGACAGGTGCAGCAAGATTTGGGTAAGTTACTTCATCCAACTCTGCTTCACGAACACACCTGATATGTGAAGATTTTGTGATAAAGGTAATGTTTGTGTAATTTAATGTAATGTCAGACATAATGCACGGTTTAGTGTTGAGGGTCTAAATCTCATGTTGTGGCATTGTTTCCTTCTAAAGGCAAATGGTGCTATAAGTAATATAAAGTATTTCAGTGCTATTGTGTGTTATATCTAAGCCACATCAGTTTATTGTTAAAGAAAGTCTGACAGAGCAGCTATATGATGTCAACATAAATAAGAAAGACATCAACCAGTGACTGAAGGAATATTTTTAGTCTGTTTAAAGGTATTTTGGGACATTTCATGCTTTTATTAGACACTTGATAGTCGTGAGATGACAAGAAGTGAGGACAGAGAGAGAATGTCATGTAAAAAAAAAAAAAATCTTGTGATTCATGATCAGCGCTTTAAGCATTTTTAAAAATAAAGATTTTCATGAATAAAAATCAATGAAATTATCAAACTGAAACTGGAGTTCTTTCCAGAGTTCCATTGCCTTTTTTTCTAATGTTTTTCATCCACTTTGACTCCCAGACTCTGATGACTCTCCAAGTTCTAGAGATCGGACAGTGATCGTTCATGTCAGTCCAAACATCACTCCCTCTAATGAGGAGCTGGCCAGCCATTTCAGCACCAGAGACTCAGGTTGCCAAACTGAAGACTTTCTGATCTCAGGAGCCCCATCTCGCAGGAGGATCAGGGCCCAAAGAGTCCAGGGAGTCTCCCTCTCCCTCTCTTACTCTGCAGGCAACATCACCTCCTTGCCCGACAGAGCTGACGCCATGTTCTCTGCCTCTGTGGGCGAGCGCCTGCGCTCCAGGAGTCTGCCTCGAGACACGAGCAGGATCATGGATAACGGGCAAAATGACAGCTTTGATGAGGAGGAGCTTTCCCCCTTTGACCCAGAGAACTTCCTGCCAGTACCCGGGAAGTTGCTTCTGAAGGATGAAGAGGAGAGCACAGATGACCAGGCCATTTCTGAACACCAGTTGGGCCTCAAGTACCAGCAGCTCTCTGAGAGTCCAGAGCGCAGCTGGATGGAGAGGACCAGATCCCAGCTGCCCAGGAAAGCGGACATGGGCAGCTGTGAGATCTCCTCTAGTTCAGACACCTTCAGCAGCCCTGTCCATTCCGTCTCTGTGGCAGGGGTGCTGGCAGGCCAGATGGACCACAAGGACGACCACCAGTCTTCTAGCGGAAACTGGAGCGGGAGCAGCTCCGCCTGCCCCTCACAAACCTCGGAGACAATCCAACCTGCAGCCTCTCCACCTCTGACCGGCTCCTCACACTGCGACTCTGAGCTCTCTCTAAACGCCGCCACTCACAACAACGACGACCCGAGCGGCTTCATGCTGGACCACTACCCGGGCGTCAGGACCCAGCGGACGGGCTCCTTCTCCTCCACAGCGATGGACATATTAGAAGAAGCAGGGGTCAGCACTCCCATCGAGCAGGAGTGGAGTTACCCCCACCCCGAGATTGAGCGCCCCCAGGACTTCAGCCCCGAGCCAAACAGAGACGCAGAGAGCAGCCTGGGCTGCCCAAGCTACACCAGCATGGCCACCTGCGAGAGCAGCTACTCTGACAAACCGCCGTCAGAGAAGGCAGACAATGTGTCCCACTACTCTGTGGACAGTGAAGGGTACTACACCTCCTTGCACTTTGACTGTGGTCTGAAAGGTAGCAAAAGCTTTACTTATAACTATGGCGCCTCTGGCTCCGACTGTGGCCTGTCTGACTTGAGTGGTCACATGTCGCTGGCGAGACGCTGCCTCTCTTTAAGAAAGCCAAAGGCGAAGCCGTCTCCACCCAAGAGGAGTTCATCCTTAAGGAAAATATGCAGTGATGGCAATATCCATGACAAGAAGGAACCAAAGATCACATGTGGGCAGCAACGTCCACTGTCTTCCAAGGAGAGGAGACTGCAGCTAGCTTTGTGCGGCTCTCCGGGTCTTATAGAAAACTCTTCACGGTCCAGAGAGCCCCTTGTGGTCTGGGGGGTGGAGGACGCAGTCGATCTACCCGACCTAGGTGTTTTTAGCTCCACAGATGCACATTCGTTTAAGGATGACGGAGTCGTTCAGTCAGACTATGCAGATCTGTGGCTGCTGAATGATTTAAAATCCAGCGATCCTTACCGATCTTTGTCAAACTCAAGCACAGCTACAGGTACGACTGTTATCGAGTGCATGAAGTCGCAGGAGAGCTCAGAGTCACAGACATCCCAGTCCGGCTCCAGAGCCACCACTCCCTCACTGCCTTCAGTCGAGGGGGACTTTAAGCTGTCCTCTCCAGAGAGGTTAGCAGGCCTGGCCAGCCCATCCAGCGGCTACTCTAGTCAGTCAGAGACCCCCACCTCCTGCTTCCCCTCCACCTTCTTTCCCGGGCCACTGTCACCAGCCAGTGGTAAGAGGAAGCCTAAAGTCCCTGAAAGGAAGTCTTCCCTTCCTTCCTTGTCCCTGCCGTCGCTGTCCTGCAGGGATGGAGCCAACTCGAAGAAAGACCTGGAGCTGCCCGTAATCCCTCCCTCCCACCTCGACCTCAGTGCCCTTCAGGGTGTCAACAAGGCCTTGGCTTACAGGACCCAGATTCAAATCCTTCAGCAAAACAAACACAAAGCTGCTGCAGCACCCACTTACTCAGAGGTGTTCACCACCCGCCCCCTGTCCATCACACCCACCGTGCTGCACTCAGTACAGCTCCGGTCCTTCAATAAAGACACAGAGGACAGTCACGAGGACAGAACCCCTTTCAAACTGAAATGTCCGACAGTGAACTTGAAAAGCACACTTTCCGGTAGTAAATCATTAGAGCTGAAGAGCCCACTGTTATACAGCTCACGTCCTCATTACACATCTTCGCAGGAGTTTTCTAAATCAATGTTTAGCTCTAATGAAGAGCTTGCATGTGGAGAAGCAGCATGTCAGAGTGAGCTGAGGACAGAGCCGGACAAAGAGTCTTCTCTAGAGAGTGAGACAGCGTGCAGGCTGCAGTCAGAGCCATCAGCAGACGTCCGTGACACAACCACGAGCCAGGAAGCAGAGATGTGCAGAGAGTCGGTGGAAACACCTGTCTGCTCTGTGGACTGCAGCCCGCAGTCAGAGCCCGTGGGACCAACGAGAAGTGAGCCCTCTGAAGAACAGCTGTGTTCAACTCCCTCTGTTCTGCACAGTTCACCCAGTGGATCCCACAGTCTTGATGAAGTGTCTGCTACTGACGGTCAATCCGAGTCGATTCAAGAGAGTCCAATCAGCAATGACGATTACAAAGAGGAGGAATGTGACTCGTCAGGTGTTTCAGCAGAAAGTGCCTCCCAGGACGGGAAGGACGAGTCCACACCAGACACAGAGGATTACTTCAGCAAAGGTACTTTATTGGGAGAATGCACAGTATGAGTCGTGACATTTATCTTCATGTATAGCATAGCGTTAAACAAGGGAACCAGTCAGGAGTGCAGATTTAACAGTTTTTAGCTGTTTTAATTGAACTGTTGATGATTGAGACAAAACTGAGAAGCAATATGATAGACATTTGCATTTCCTGGATAGTTAGGATAGGAAAACAAGAAATTGAAAATTTAAATAAAATACAATGTTGATAAGATGGAAAATTGTTTCTCTAAATAAATTTCATATCGGTTAAAATAAGTTTTTTTATATCTTATTTTATATGAAGTATTAAGTGTTTTTTTAAAACTAAACAACCAGGAACAAAAAATAATCCATATTAAGAAATATATATATATTGTATATATACTGAAATTGGTGTTGCTAAATATACTGTTTATGCACTGTATTGAAATGTTGACTGATTTGTGTTACAGACTCCACACCCAGTGACACTGTAGCGTCCCCGCTGAGTGATGAGTCACGGCCAGAGGACGACAATGTGTTTCTGTCACCCAACAAAACTCGCACCACTGAGGATCTGTTTGCAATGATACACAGGTGAGGATTTTCAACAGCACATCCTTTTTGTTTTGGGTTTTGTGCGTTCACAGAGATCCTTAATTGAGATTCTTAAATCCTCAGGTCCAAAAGGAAAGTGTTGGGTCGGAAAGACTCCACTGAGTCGGGTGCGAGGAACCGTGTTAATGCTGCATCAGCAAACACACCACCCAGCAGCATCATCAGCTCCCCAGTCCCACTGGTGTCGCCGGCCTCCGCCGTGACCCCCCCGGGCCCGCAGAGAGTCCCCGTGCCCATCTACAGGAATGTAAAGAAGTCTAGCACCTCCAACGAGGAATTTAAACTGCTGCTGCTCAAAAAGGGCAGCCGCTCAGACTCCAGCTACCGCATGTCAGCGACAGAGATCCTCAAGAGCCCCATCGCTCCCAAATCTCCGGGAGATTCTCTGACCGAGTCGCCCGGGCCGCCCGAGGACCTCTCGTCCCCCTTGCAACAACAGCAGCTTAATTCAGGGCCGGATCAGATCTCCAGCCCCTACCCCAGAGCCTACGCTGAGGGCTTCTCTCCCAAATCCTTCCCCACATCTGCTGCGTCCAGGCAGGGCCGCTCCAGAATCCCCCCGCCCGCCAACAGCAGCCGCTACGGCGTGCGCAGCAGACTGTTCTCAGCACCCATGCAGGCAATTTCTGAGGGAGAGGCGGAGAACTCAGACGGAAGTCCTCACGACGAGCGCTCGTCACAGGGCTCCACGTAGAAAACAGAGTATAAATGTCAAAGGTATGAAATTATTTTTTTAGTTTAAAAATCAAACAGATGCACCAGAGTGGGTAATAATATATACTAGTTGTGATGAGGATAATTTGGTTACACAGAAGACTAGGGGAAAACCTATGCTGTTAAAAAAATATAATTGAACTAAAATATGGATGAGTTTTATAGTTGTTTCCTATTTGTGTTTTTTGTGTGGATATTTTAACCCTGTGTTTCGCTGTGTTCAAAATATTTTATACATATAGTAATTCTAAAATTGAGATAAAATGTTAGTATAAGAACTGGGTTATTCAGCAGCTGCATTTTGTAGAAAAATATGTTTTATGCAAATAAATTACAGGTAACACATTTCTCCAGTTGAGCTCCACAGAAAACACAAGCTGGTTAGTGTATGGCACATTGCCCAAAGCCATATATGACTCCCAGCTGACTCCCAACAAAACAAGTATATTCATGTTTGATCTGTTTTCACTGTTCTGCCGACAAAAAACTCTGAGATTTCCATATTTTATAGACAAATATATTTCAAGAACTGTATGTATTCTATGAATACCTATGCAATTAGACACACAATTTGTACATTTTCTTACACCAGTTATACCAAAATTATTTTGATACCCACAATTGAACATCAGGACAAACACAAACAGCACAATCCATGAATTAAAAGTCCTGGGAGACATTTGATGTAATTTGTTTAAATACTTCCCTCGGTCCCCTTTCATAGCATATATTATTGAAATCAATGAAATGTGATTTATTACAACATTTTAAAGTTCTAATGCAATAACGCTAGGGATGAGAGGTGAGACAGGAAACGTCAGAGCCGAGCACTAAGTTGACAATCTCTGGAGAAAAGGAGGGAGCAAGTGAAAACATGGGAGAAGAAAAAGTTATCAAAAAGTTGCAGGAGGTGAAATAGGAGAGCTTTAGGAGAAAGACAAAATGAAAAAAGATTGAAAAATGTAATAAAAGTAATTTATGGTTTACTGACTGAATTGTTGAAGGAAGCGAGTGGAAAGTGTTCAGGAGGATCAAAAATACAAATACAGACAATGAAGCTGTTTTCAGACATGAACTCTGGAGATTGGGTCCAGACAGAAATCCAATCACTCAGGCGAGGGGGGGGTGCAGCATGCAGACAGAACATATAAATTCAGCTGCGGAGATCACGTGGTTTTGATTACAGCACGTCAGCACCGGCGTCGGCCCCTATCACCAATATCCTCTCTTGACATCTTCGTCTGTGTCTTTGACATGCGTGAGATGTTTGTATTCTTTTAGTTTTTAATTTTTGTGTCTGTCGCATGTTAGAAACGTCATCAACACACACTCACAGTCAATCCTGTGAAGGATCACTGAGTTCTCACATGGACTAATTAGGACACTACCCAGAGTTTTAACCAGGGGGAAGGCAGGAGAAACTGATGAGTTTGCGTTCTCACATACAGCCCCTCCAGAGATTGTCCTGGGATAATCCAGAGTTCTGTGCATGTCTGAAAGCAGCTTTTGTGACCAAGCAGCTTTGGGCCTCAGCAAGTCGAGTGTTTCAGGTTGGATGGAGGACGTAGAGTCACACGAGGAGCTAGGTTATCGTCTGCGATGTGAGTTCTAGATCTGGAGTTGTGGCATTTGCTGCTATTTTGTACCAGATGTTGGTCTATTTTACTCCCAGTCAGAAGCAGAACGCTCACATTTTTTGTGTGAACTAATCTCAATATATTTATTTTTATACCCTACACAGAAAATCTCCATACACTCTATGATTTGGTTTAAAACAACCCCCCCAAAATGAAAATTTTTATGAAATCATGCAATGAATTGCTGTCATTTTTAAACATATTTCATTCAATTGCTTATTTAGTTTGTAAGATACAAATTAAACAATTTATTTGAGACACTGGCTTACAGAGACAAATAAGTAGGCAACACATTAAATGTCATTAAATATGACACACACACAGCCATAAGCTAGAAGAGAGGTTATAGCTGTAACCCTGGTACTCTGAAGCTGTTTTTGATAAATAAATAGTGTTTACTGCAGTGATCAAGAATTATGCCAAGCTGTAGGAGTCTCTGTAGCCATATGACCATGTTAGAAGACTGTTCTTCACTACTGCTGCACTGTAAGTGTCTTCATTTTGGCCTTAATAATGACACTCCACTCTGAGGCAGTTCCTTACATGTATAACAGGGTACACAGTGGGTTATGTCTGTTTTAACCTTCATTCCAACATTTTCTTTTCTTTTCTTTGCACTGAAAAAGTGATGTTTCATTGGTCTCTCGCTGTACCTGGACATATTTATAGACTTTTACACGGAGCTGTTTGACTCTTCTTTGAATTATATCCTCACGCTGAGTTCGCTGTAGGAGTGGTGTAGATGCTTCTGCCAAAGGCTGCAACATGTACGTGTTATTGGCATCAACCTGTTTTCTTCTCATCTTGTTTACGTGGCTCAAGCATTCTTGAAAACACAAACCAACACTAAAGAAGCATTAGTGTAACTTAAGGTACTCAATGCATTTCATGTCCGATCAACCTCTATAGTATAATGTTGTTGTTTTTGTACAAAAATGTTGTAAATACAATAACTTTTGTAAGTGTCACAAAGGTTGTTGAATTGTTTCTTATGTAAAAAAAATATGTTTTGAACGTTTACATTCATTTCAGACCTTTGTATATTTTTGAGCTGTGGAACACTTTGTCTTGTATTTATTTTTTAGTAAGCATTGTGGAAATCCCATAGTAGATCCTATCGAAGCCAACTGTGAGCACAACAGGCTGCTTAGCAAATGTGTATAAAACAGACAAATAAATGTGACTGCTTTGAAAATGAGCACATTGCTCTGTGGTGATGTGAATTGTTCTCATTTTAATTCCTATTTTACTTTTATTTTGTATTTATTTTAGTATTTAAGTACAATTTACCATTTACTTTACAAATTTCCTTCTCTGTTTTTACTTTTTACTCTCCTACATTTACTTGACAGCTGTAGTCACTCGTCACTTCACAGTTTTACAAGTTTATTTACAAAACACGTGATGACCATATAAAATGTGATTTAATGCTTTAGACAAACACTAAATATATCAAATCAAATTAGTTTTAACCTGACAAGCCATCATAGAAAATCCTGCTTAAACATTAAGTGGCCATATTTTTACATTACACAGAATATTTTGCTGACAACATTTATGTACTGTCACTATTCTTATTCCTAGTTGTGTATTTTGTACTTTCTTTTGAATGCGTCCGCCACTGTGTGTGTTTCATACCTTCCATACAGATGAAATATATGGCTTTTCATCTTTTTACAAATCAAAATGTCATCACATGGATTTATTATGCAGCTATGTTCTTTATTCAGGTCTCAGTTTATTAGCCAAACCTTTAGATGGCGCCATATTTTATAGCAAACCGAGATGATAAAAGGTTTTGCCTCAGGATGGTAGAATTATAAAATAGAGGAGATAAATCCAGTTAAGGACTTAGACACCGACACATGGTGAAGTTTCCAACAGAATAAGATAACAATGAAACACCTGCAGGGTTTTGAGAAATGCTCTACAACCCCCCCCCCCCCCCCCTCAGGCTGCAGGGTCCTGTGGTTTTGTGCAGAAAGCTGTGGGCTCTCACCACAGAACTAACACTAGAGGGTGTTCTTTAGCTAAATACACATGAGGATGTCTGCTGGAAGATTTTATGCAAATTGAGTGTACATTTATATTAGACCCCTTTGTGTTCTTGCCTGTGCTTTACACAACTAGGATTTTTTCCCTCTAGCATCTCTCATGCACATGTCACTTCCTGCCGATGTTATCTCGGGTTCATGGTCACGCTCAAACACCAAAGTCAATGTGAATTCCCTCACAGCTCTGGCTAATGTCATTGGGACCTGCGACAGACAGAAACGCCTTGTTCTCAGTCGGTACATGTCCACTGAGCGCAGACTGTGTGTGAAGGGGAGAAGGAGGTAAACAAAGCTCGGGCCTGTTGGACAACCATCAAACGGCACACTGACCGTGAACCCTGACCTCAATTAACACTGGAGACTGGATGGCTTGTTCGGAGCAGTAGGTGGTGCAGAAATCTACTATTGTTGCTCTGAAGCCAAACGCACGACATGTGTGACAAGTGCAATGTGTGTAATGTGTCCCAGCGGTAGAATAAATGATAATAATGATTTATCGTCCACTCTCTGGCACCTAACCATGAGGAATTGTGTGGTAAGCTTTGATGGTGGTTAACTACAGACATGTCTTTCTCCCAGTGTTTGTCTTTGGGTTGTACAGCAGCCTTTGTGTCGTTATTTGCCCCCTGGCTCCCAGACAGCGCTGTCGATATTGTATAGGCCTTAAAAGCAAATATCGGGCCAACATGGCTTTTTATCATCGACTCGTTATGAAGAACGCAGACAAAGGTAAGTAAATACCTTCAAAAGAACACACGGCTTCTGAGCACTGCAGCTGCACACTTTTTTTATAGTGATCAACCAAGTCCAACTTTGATGTATATAGGCAGCAGACAGTAACTTTATTTACAATTAATTATTTCCTTTTTAGACTTATATAATTTTTTATTTCGTCCCTTCTTTTTATCATTTATCTACCAACTAATTCTACACACTGAATGTCAAAAATCGTTCATCTTATCAGCTTCACACTGGGTGTGTGTATTGTTAAGGGTCTATAGTGCTTTGTCAAATTTGGTGGGATTTAGTCGTGCAATATCTTTAAGAATAATAACAATGTATTTAACCGATATGACCAGACACAGACATACGTAGATGTTGCTTGAGCAGATCTCCTCTCTCTCACTGTTCAAGCACATCAAACCTCGGCTGATTTGCTCACATGTTTCAAGGCCCCTGAATGAATCTGTGTTAAATTAAATCTTTTTGTTGAATTTGTATAATTATTTTCCAACCCTGGACAGGGTCTTCGCCCCACCGCAATCATTACCACACATTCCCTGAATGCACAGCGTGGAGTGGGGTTGTAATATGGGGTGAATGTGTCCAGTCCATGTAAATGGACCAGCAGCTTAACATATAGATTCAATCAATCATTTTAGTGACATGTTTTTCTTTGTTTCACCCAAAATCACCGAACTGCATCTGATCCATACCGAATAAATTGGTACTGACAAATCATGATGCCAGTGACATGAATATCTATGGGTCGGACTTTGGTACATTATGAGAACAGAACATGTACCTCTTTATATGAGTAACACTGACGGTGCACAGGGTGGGGGAAGGGACAGAGAAAGAGGAACCAGAGTCAGCACCATGCCACCAGGGCATATTGTGGGGCTCATTACAGTGCATTAAACAGTGTCCCCTCGGAACAATGAGAGGCCCCCGGGGCCCCTGAGGCTGTGCCTGAGGCTGTAGGGGACTGATATGGAGACCCAGGGGATCCTGCTCACCAGGGTCTGTCGCTGCCACACTCTCATCTCCAGCTGCCGAACTCCTTTTCTCTCTGCCTCCGTCATCCGCCCGTCACCAGGATCAGTCTGTGTAGAGATAGTGTTTCAAATGAAAGAATGAAACCCAGTCTTTACCTCTATGATGTGTTTTATCTCTGTACAGTCCTCTGCTACTGTATATACTTTATTCTATTTTATTCTATTCCTTATATATTGTTGTTTTTTATATTGTTGTTTTATCTTCAGTGCACCAATGACACCAAGGCAATTTCCTGTATGTGCAAACATACCTGATTCTGATTCTGACTTGTTATATTCAAACGTAACAGGAAGGTAGCGGGTACCAAGGTGATACTGGGGTCAACCAATCTCCACCAGGTTTGGTTTTTGGACAATTATTGCATTGACCCTGAAAACCAGCAAGTGACAAACAACATATCATAATACACAACAACAAATAACAATACACTGCTAGGGTTATTTATTTGTTGCTATGTCTATTTGATTTGTCGACGTTATTTGCACTTCAGGACCATTGTAAAGTCTTGACATGAAATAAACTCACAATTTAAATAAAATGATAAAAAAAACATATTTAATCAAATTGTATGTGTTCCTCTTTTATATTTAGATGTATTTAAATGGTTAATACGGTGTTGTTAAATTGTTAAAGTTGTTCTCATGTTTAGAAATACAGCCGTATTTCATTTAATTGTTAAATGGAAATAATTATTTTCCATCTGTCTGTGTGAAGGGGGAGGGGAGGGGGGAGGGGGGAGGACCCGGTGACGGAGGTGCGCGCGCAGCTGGCTCCGGAGTCAGCAGGACGGGGTCTGGAGTCGCGGCCGCGCGCAGCAGATAAATAAGCAGCCTTATCTCATTTCTTTTCTTTTTTTCTCCGGTTCTCATTCCTCGGCAGCGGAGGGACGGCGCCGGGCTCCGGGAGGCTGCTGGGCCGCGGCTCGGCTTCACAGGTGAGAACACGTCGCTGCTCGCTGGGGACTGAATGGCAGAAGAAGAAGGAGGAGGAGGAGGTTTAAAGGGAAGGAGGTGAAGCGGCAGGGACGAGGCTGCTCCTCCGCTGGCTGTTCCCTCCCGGTGCCGTTAGCACGCAGGGTACCGGGGGGGTGAAGCTAGCGGCCCTGGTGGAACAGCCGCTTCACCTCCTTTCCGCAGCGTCACGGTGGAGGAGCTGCTGCTGCCGGGATCAAAGCTCCCGGTGCCGACGCGTCTCTAACATCACCGGGAACATGTGACGGAACTTTTCAAATAACAGGATGTGATTCAGCGCGAGACGGGTTTTAATCCTGTTGCTAATGGCAGCGGAGGCTCACGCGCCCTCACCGCATCACCGTGTGATGTGAGGAGACGAGCGCGTGCACGGGGCGCGCGCACAGCATCCCTCCTATCACCCCCCCTCTCTCTTCTCATCCCCCCTTTCATGGAGAGAGAGATATATTGTGTTTGTGTCTGTCTGTTGGTCTGTGTGTGTCTGACTGTAAGTGTCTCCCTGTCTGTCTCCCTATATGACTGTCTGTCTGTTTATCTGTCTGTCTGTCTTTTGCCTATCTATCTATCTATCTATCTGTGTTTCTGTCTATCTGTCATTTGTCTGTCTGTCTGTCTGTCTGTCTGTCTGTCTGTCTGTCTGTGTGTCTGTGTGTCTGTGTGTCTGTGTGTCTGTGTGTCTGTGTGTCTGTGTATCTGTGTGTCTGTGCTGTCTCCGTCAGTAAAGGAGTGAGGACAGACATTCCCAGAATAACTGTGCCTGTTGCGTTCAGGCTCCTGTTGTTGTTCCAGCCTCTGGCGTGTTGTGTTTGTGTCCTGACACATGTGCACAGCTGCCAAACCACAAATGTAAGAAACTATACCAGCAGTGATATCAAAAAAGAACAACTTATCTTCCATGGACACACCCACATCCTGTTCACACTCTTATTCTAACTGAACGTGGTTCTAATATCAGGTCTGATTGTCCTTTGTGTTCAGTGTGTGACAAGCAGCTGTAGAGTTCACACAACAGCACTGGGCCATGTGATGCAGACCCATGGTGGAACTGGGGATGAACGTGGTCAAACTCCTCACGGTTATTTGTTCTGTTTCAATCAGTAGTGGCCGTAGTTGCCGTGGTGATTTGGTTGATCCCGTATCGGCAATGTAAGTGTTGCACATTTATGACATGGTGCTATATTTCTACTTCTATTGACAATACAGTCGTAAACATGTTCCGGCTGCTGTGATCATGACACAGAAGTTTCAAATGGTTTCATCTCTAGTTCTAACACATCGTTGGCTATATTCCTCGATGGCACACTGGACTCCACAGACTGTCTGTTACACACTCCAGGGTTATTACAGCTGGACGAGTCCGAATTGTGAGATGATCCGTCATATCTTGAGTTTCCGTGTGGCATGCAGGAGATCAGCTGGAGGGAGCGGCGGGTGAATAACAGGAGATAATTTGCACTGATGTGAGAATAGAGTGTGCATCAGTCCAAGGACGTGAAGCTCATGACGAGTCTCCCTGTGTCTCTCTAATGAGATGTAATTGGCTACTGGAGCGGAGGGGGCGTCGAGAGCGATGACCTTTAGATCATCAGCGGCGCTCCATCCATCCCCCACCGCTTAGAACGCTCAGATTAAACCTACGACAAGGAAGGAGCGAAGAAAGAAAGAGACCAGTCCCTGTTAGGCGTTGGTTTTAATGCGATTTAAGTAAAAGGCTTTGTTGTTGTTTTTTCCTCCGTGCTGTTGTCTTAATACGACGAACATTCCACCAATGAGGCAAGGAAACCAAAAAAACTGAAATGTGGAAATCATTACAGCAACAGGGACAGGGGAGGGATTTTATTTGGCTCCCTGTTAGGTCTCCTCTTGCCTATTTACTCAATTAGCTGTTACTGGTGAGTGAACACAAACCTCTAACAGATGATGGAACGGCCTCAGATGTGTGGCTGCTTTTATCCCAGTTTGAAAAAGGACTGTGCGTACGTTTGTTTGTGTTGCGTGCTTCTTACATTAGCTCATATAATGAAAACTACATTAGGCTGATGCTATTTCTATCCTCTACTAACTCTATCATCATGTTGAAATGAGGTTCTATAACAGTGGTGACAAACTGGATTTAGGAAGATTAATATGTTCCCTATAAAGCTTAGATTTTCTGATCCTATCTATAGTCTGGATGCTTACCTTTCATCGGTAAACAAAAGAATATAATACAGCACATATGAAGAAACGATACATTACCCGGAATAACATTTCAGAAGTAACAGGAGTAACATTTTTCAAATGTAAAGTGCTATGTGGCTACTGAGCTCAATGAGTCCTTAATTCCTCCTGTGTTGCCATTGAGCTGCATAATGAAGTTAGGGATTAACAGATTAACAAAGTAAGAAGAACCAAATAAAGTAAAAAAGAAACAACCCAAGACATTGGTTGAAATGACTCATCAGCAGGAATCAAAGAGTTAATTTTTGATACCCATCATGTGACCCGGCTCTGTGACCTTCCTTCTCTGTGATAACATGGAGACAAAGCAACACCACCGAGAAATAATGTAACAGGAAAAAAGATGAGCAGGGTCTCTATGTACCTTGGCTCAGTCCACACTCGGCTGTTTAAACTTCCTTCTTTTCTTCAACTCTGTGAGTTTGTGCTCACATGATCCAAGTGCAGAGGAGGTGGAGCAGGCAGCTGCTTTGTGTTGTGCCCGGCGTCAGGTCATCTGATGTGAAGGCTCAGAGAAACGCCCACTTACATCATTTTTATTTCTTCCGTCTTAAAAAAAAACACATAAATAAGATGTTTCACCCGACAGGGCACAATTAAAGGGAGCGCACTATCTGGGTTATTTTCCCTCGCTTCGTGCTCTCTCGGGCCAAACCATTACAGTTTGTGACAGTGGGGGATTCTTAACCAAGAAAGACTTCTTTCATTTTGGTCAGTGAGGCTTCATCGTGCCACAGACCTCATGACCGTGTTATCGAGCAGGAAATGTGTAGCCTCAAACTTCCTGGAATGTCCACAGTAGAAAAATAGAATCAACCCTATGTCCCATTCAAAGTCTTAATTTTAGGACATTAGATCAAAATATCCTTTTTCTAGAGAACCAAATAAGATAGAAAAATTACTTGTCTACACTTAGAGGAGTAAATATCTTTTGTAATAGTGTTGCCCGTGCAATTGTGCAGTATACGTGTGTGAGACTGATGTGTGTTCAAGCCTTTGTTTCTATTTTTGTGTCAACAATTTGTCCAAGTCCTCATTGTCTGGTCTGATGTGAGGACCAAGTCTCCTTCACTCGTCACCAATCGACCTGCGGTTTCAAGGTCCTTCCAATACATCTGATCATGAGTCACTCTCAGCTGTCCATCATGCTGCATCCAACATTTAAAGGTTCAGTTTGTAGAATTTAGTGACATCTAGTGGTGAGGTTGAATGTTACAGCTGATTACACCCCACCTCTACCTCCCCTTACAAAAAGGAAAGAGACACTGTTGTTTTGTTGTCATAAAAACTCAAAAGGTGTTTAGTTTGTCCACTCTGGGTTACTGTAAAAAACATGGCGGGCTCCGTAGAATGTAAATATATAGAGTCCATTTTAGGGTAAAGAAAACAACAATTAGTACCATTTAGATTAAACACCCTAGTGATAACATCACTAGGATTATTTTATAGAACATTTCTGCCAATAGTCCCCTTTCACCTAAATATTACACACTGAACCTTGAATGAAACCAAACTAATTAAAACGACAGAGACCATCTTAGAGAAAAATGTATCTGACATCTACTTTTTTTAGTGTGCTCCATGCAGCTAACATTGAGGAGGGGGGGTTTATCACTTATTTTGAGCTAGCCACCAGGGGGGGATTAAATGATTTGGCTTAATTTTTTTGGAACTGTTCATATTTATGACAATCTATAGGACAAAGCAGCGTCCTCTTTGAACCATAAAAACCAGTCAGCTCTATGCTGTGTCAGGGAAAGATGAAGAGATACTTTCGATACATAGTAATTTTCAATTGGGTTGTTGTGGGGGTTTTTTTATTCCCAAGGTGGGTCCCTCCCCATGTGTCAAACGGGGACTAGGTTATCGGTCGCCCATCTGGCTCCAGAATCCTCAGTGTAATCCATCAGAGCCTTATTACAATGTCCCATCTATGCTGCTCAAAGATATAAACCCAGCCTGGGGGGTGGGGGGAGAGAGGGCTGCTGCTCACTGAGGCAACCCAACACCACATGAAGGCTGCTGGGAGGAGAAAGCTAAAGTGTCACGCTTTTTTCTACAAAATTGGAATTGTGTATGTGTGTGTTTGCATTTAATTGAGTTGTTCAATTAAAAAAGGCCAGGCAGTGCGGGCCCACCTTTATGTTTTCGGTTATTTATTTAAAGCTGTGGCCCCTTCGCAAGACCTGAACATTATCCTCGGTGCCTCCATCAGGATGAATAATTGACCTCGCTGACACGGGACACATTGTACCTTTAGGCCCCCGAGGGACTTTCCTCACTACGGATGGATGAGGGTTGACAGCCAGTGCAGGCGGGACACGTGTTGTGTGGAGGTGTCTGCAAACACACAGTGGGGTGATAAAAGCCCAAGGACGACCGGCATGCTCTCCTAGGATGGTAGATCAAATGAATAGATGGATGGGTGCTCAATGATAATGATGCCTTTTCCTGTTCCTTCTCTATGTCAATGCTGCAGCTCAGGGGGTTTAAATAAACCAGGGGCGGGGCCAGGGGGCACTGGAATCTGATTGGCCCTGCCAGTAAACTAAGTCTGTAAAAAAAAAAAAAGGGTCACTTATTTTTATTTTGTAACCTTAATTGAAGAGCACAAAATCTCATTCATATCCGAGGTCTCAATTTCTTGTACAAAGACTCTGCCGTCTGTATTATACTCCAACATCATCCTCACTCTTATACTCTTATATACTTATTAGTTTGTGCTGAGCAATGAGGTAAAAATAATACAATTCACCAGTAGGTTTACATTTTTCCTACAGTGGGAAAAGCTGTAGTGGAAGTGGACCCTTCTCTTCTATCTAACATTATTTATTTAAAGGGTCACTCTGAACCAATTGTACTGGGGAGTTCCTGACAACCTGTGAAACCCCCCCCCGCTCTAGAGGAGATTTGTCAAGTCTGAGAAAATGACCTTTATGATGTTGAAGTGATGTCATCAGGACTGGGCGATCACAGCAATTTTAACAGAAGGCCACAAAATAAAAATGCACAATAGAGCTGTGGTGCTTCAAATATGTTTAAATGATTTACTAAGCTGCATTGTGGGAAATGTAGGATCCAAGGTTTTTTGCAGCGTTACCAATCATTTTACTGCCTTTTTCCATTTGAAAGAATTTTTCATTAGAACCATTGAAAGGCATAAAGCGATAGTGCTGAATCTAAAACCATTGTTTGATTTCTTATTTCAGTTCTCCAGCTGTTGTTCTTCTTGAGCTGTGTTAAACACAACATAGAGAACATGTCCTTCAAATACTCGGAGGACAAATTCCCCTCAACTCTTATACTGTGTACACTTAGGTATGTCTGTGTGTGTGTGTGTGTGTGTCCATGTCAGAGTGAATAGCTGACACGACCAAACAGTGTGTTTTCCTCTGTTTCAGGACTGCTTTGGAGAATATGGATGAGACTCATCAGTAGCACTTGATGAATATTTTGAGCGACTGTTCAAGCTGAATTATGGAGGGCAGCAGTGATGTGTCTGGACCCACGACACAGCCGCAGACTGACAAGTGCAGCGCAGAGGTCAGAGGAAGAGAAGTCCGTTGCAAAGTGGACGATGGAGCGACGGCACTCGCTCCCGGTGACTCAGGACTGACCAAAGGAGGCCTCTCTAGCCTGGTGGAGCCTACTGCACCGTCGGTGGTGACTCCCACCGCCGAAGCTCCAGGAGGCGTGTCGCTGAAAGTTTCCACAACTGTGCTGCACCCGCTGTGTCTGGGAGAGAGCCCACTGATGCTGCCCATTCACCTCCAGATGGCCGGAGCAGCCGGCTCCCAGCTCAGCCAAATGGGGGCAGCACCGTACCTGATAACAAGCCAAAGCCCTGTTTCCCTTCCCCTGGTCCTGGATCAGCAGGTCCTCCAGCACATGAGTCCCTCTGTCATTCCTCAGAGTGCTAACTGTCCGCAGCTGCCGCTCCACAACAGCATCCTCTGTCAGAATCCTTTGACGTTTGCTTTACCTCCAGCTGTTGACCAGAAGTCAGCAGGACAGACGCAGGATGCTAACCTGCTCTCTCTCCTCCAGAATCCAGCTTTTGCTGCCATCTTACAGGACCTCTTCTCTTCACAGGCCGGCTCCTCCACCTGTCAGTCACCAGGCTCTCCCTTCTTCCCCCTCCCTCCGCTCACACCTCCCTACACCTCCCCTCTGGCCCCATTGGTCCCTCCTGCCACACTTCTCGTCCCCTACCCCGTCATCATCCCTCTGCCAGTGCCTCTGCCCATCCCACTCCCCATCCCCATCCCTGTCCCTCAGACTGAGGATTTAAAGGGGAACATGACAAAACCAGTTTGCACAGTGAGTAAAAGTACTCAGACTTCACCAAAAGACACTACCTCTCCTTCGGTGTTGTCAAGCAGATACGTGCCCCTGTTGCAGCCACAACATGTGTCCCTGTCCTCACTTCCTGTAGAAGAAGGACAGGTGTTAGATCTGTCCATCAGGGCATGTCCAGTTGAGCCAAAACAGGAGTTCCCCATCTTTCAGCAGGACAGTGTGCTTGACTTGTCAGTGCCTGGTGTGAGGAAAAAGTGTGTTCAGTCGTGCAACTCCAGTGGACGAGACAGAGAATTAGCTTTCCAGTCCAGTCAGGACACAAGTGGTACTTCACTGTCTGTTGAATGCACTCAGAGTTTAGATTCCAAACTCCTGGGCAGTCTGGCCTCGCTGGAGTTCACCCGGCAGCACAAGTGGGTGGTGGACAGCAGCTCCGGTGGGCCGGGCTCCCTGGGTCAGGAGGCGTCGCTCGGGGGGGCAGGAAACCTCGAGGTCGTCAGCACCTCACAGACGGCCAAGGTCATCGTCTCTGTGAAGGACGCCATCCCTGCCATCCTGTGCGGGAAGATAAAAGGTCTCTCAGGAGTCTCCACCAAGAACTTCTCCATCAAGCGGGACGGCAGCAAGGGGCCGTCTCTGCAGCAGCTCTACGGCGTGCCGTCGGCGTCCCAGGGAGAACAGCACGACCCCAACGACCCTCTGAAAAAGGTCCCTAAAAACAGAGCTATCAAATTGAAGAAGGTCAGCTCGCAGGAGATCCACTTCCTCCCCATCAAGAAGCAGCGACTTGCGGCGCTGCTGCCCAGGAAGTGAGAGCGCTCGGCAGAGGGGGATTAATTGCCTTGCCTCTCTCCGGTGATCCCTCCCTCCCGAGTAACATAAAACACATGCAGGGACATCGGTGATCAATCTCACACACTTAAACGTCCAATCAAAGCTCTGAGTTTGGCTGCTTCTGAAGGTGCGGCTCATGAATGTCTGACAGCACGACGCAGAGGTTCCAGAGCACACTGCTGTGTCGCTCTGTAATGCACTGCTCCACAGTGTTCCCCTCAGCCACAACCCTTTTTTTCCTGTGTGGCAGCTTAATGGGCTCTCTGCCAAGCTTTGGAGTTTCTCTTTATAAATCTGAGATGTGAAAGAACAGTTCTGACTTTATAATTACAACAAAGACACATGGGTTCCATTTTTCCATTTCGCCTCATGGTTTGTCTCCATGTGTCATTTTTCTTTAAGTGCACTGACGTTCTTGCCGCTCGGAGCAGATCGGAATCCACTGGCAGGACGCGACCCAGACGGGTAAACTGTGCGCAATCGTCGGAAATTCTCAAAGTAATCATCAGTAGCTCGTCGGAGCGATTTGGTCCTCTTTGATTGGCTGAGGGTTTTTAGCGTGACAGGTTAATAAGGACTTGGAGAGGCCATGTTAAAATGAGCGCTGGCAACTGTTGCAACAAAACACATTCTTACTTTGTGGAACAGCAGGGAAAAAAGGGATGTCTTAATTGTTTTCAGATTTAAACAACTGCCTAAATATGAGTAAAATGTTTCTGGAAAGTTTTGTTTTGTTCCAGTTGCTGGATGAATTTGCCTCACAGCAAGTGTATAAAGCACTGTAATCCCCTGCTCTCTCCTCTAACTTATTAAGTGAAGCTTGTGGACTGATTAAAACCAATTTAAAATCTGAGATGAAGTAGAAGGGGACAGAAGAAGTAATGTTGAGAGAAAATACTGTTCATATATTTGTGAAAGTGTGTGTTAGAAACAGTACGGGAGAGACTCCATCCCCCCTTTATCAAACATGTTGGTGTAAAACTTTTGTTCCAAGTAGTTAATTGTCATTTTGATTGATTTGTGCAGCACAGTGTTTTTTTTTAAACTGTCCCATGATAACGATCAGAGTAGTGAATGTGGAGCGTGTTGTCGTGTGTCCCTTGAGTTTTCCTACTGAGTGCACTTTGTCTTAGTTTAGTTTGAAAAGTTACAGGGTGTCCAACCTTTTCTGCTCAGACTGTTGCCCCTTTGTGATTTACAGCATTTATGAAAATCTGTGATTTACAGGCCAGGAACTAATAACAGCCATATGCAGACTGTCTGCATGAAGAGAGAGGAGGTGGAAAACCACATGAAGCTCCACTTTATACCATTTCTTATTTATGTTGATGTAACTTAGGAGGAACAGTGCATCTTTCTTTGACTGATGTCAAAGCTCTTTTCTCCACCGTGAACTAGTTTGACAATGTTGTACAGGACCTTAATTTATTGTTTGTACAACCTTTATTTATACAACATGTGTAAATACCTGATGGTCAGTTAGGAGACAAAGTGTGAAAGGATGTCAGTGTCCGTCTCCTGCAGCAGCTGTTGTTTCAGTTCAGACGTGGGAGAAGAAGCTGTTGAACTATTGGCAGTTCAATGTTTGCTCACTGTACAGTTTGTGTGTTTTTTTTATATTGAAGTGAACTAAAATGTCCAAGGTCTACATTTCCATGTCTGCCTTTTCTTCATGAAGTTTTCTACCTGAAGTTTGATGTGTCAGAAGTCACTCGGATTCGCTCAGATAAGAATCAGCTGTAAAAAAGACAAAATGTTTGTATTCACCTGATTTCACCGTCCTCTGAGAGAGGAGGAGGAGGAGGCTTCTCACGCTGGGTGAAGGTCTCAGCAGCCTACAGCCGAGTGCTTCAAAAAGTGTGTATGGTCAGGTGCTGAGGAAAAAATGTCTGGATGTTGTGTTAAACCAAGGCATGTTTACAGTGAATTCACCACACACACATACATGTACACACACACACACATACACAAAGATACACTGCATGAAGTGCCAGTGACATAACACAAGAGCTTGGAGCATGAAGAGTGCCGATGTGCAAATGACTCGTATTAATGCTGCTGGTAATAATGTGTCTTTTCCACCACAAAACGCTGCATCACGTTCATGTTGCTGTTCAGAGCGAGAAACACAAACCCCTCTTCATATCTGCGTGATCGAACAGAATCATTTCCCTCAATGCCTCAAGTGTTCTCAAACTGTTATGACAGTCTTATTGCAGTCGTCATTTTTCTTGTCGTAAACATGAGCAGGTCTGGTTTCTTTCTCGCGCCTGAGAGGTAAAGTTTCAAAACGAACGTCACACCGGCCGACGTGAGGAGTTCAGGGATGGAAATGCAGAGTTCTTCTGACTCGATGTAGCTCTGTTCTCACTGTGCAAAGCGTGTGTGCTTTTTATGAGATGGACAGCTGGTTTCCTGAGTGAACTTCTGTTGGTAACACTGGTATAAAATAAAAAACAATTCATCAACTTTGTTCCCCTCTTTTTAAAAAGCATCCTTAACGCAAAAGTCCCGTTATCAAACCCCATTTAAATCACTCAATCCAGATCTTGGGTCTGCACCTAAGTGCACTAACTCACTCATCAGTCCCCTAAACATGCCTGATTTGTTTTCATCAAGGTCAATGAGTTATTCTCTGAGAAATTGATGAAAATGTGGAAAAAGAAAGTGAGTTTCTGTTTCCTGGAATCATTCCCCTTTCTGGATCTGCACAAGAATGGAATGAGTTTTCCCCTTGGTTAGCTCCACCCCTCCATTAGACTTTTATGAAGTTGTTTGTGTGTAATCACGCTTTGAAATTAAAACCAACTGGGGAGAAAAGAGCACTCGAGCAAACTCCAGTGCGAAAACAACAAACTAAAAACACAGATGCCATTGATGAGAAAAAATTTGTGTATTTTGACTTTTTAGTGAAGTTTATGTCCATCAACATAGATAGAGGGCAACTGCGATTATGATCTAACTGTAGCCAGCCACCAGGGGGCGATCCAATTGATAAGGCAGTTACATGGAAATCCATCAAGTAGTTTTTGCATAATCCTGCAAAGAATGGCGTACATGCATTTTTCTTTGATTTATATAAAAAAAAAGGAAAATACACAACATCATAAACATGTATTGTTTATCTGGTGTGACATATTGGACATGTGACTTTTTTCAACACATTTTTCAAGTACTTTTAAAGACAATGCGAGAGGAGAAGATCAAAGCACTTCCGTCGTGTGTTTGAATATCATATGGCACAAGGGAATAACAGGAAAATTCTGTTCAGTATCTTATTATAAACATTGTGCTACAAAAAGCTTGTACTAACAAAGACCACGTAAACCTGAGAGATGTCGTAGGTAAAGCAAGGCAGACTCTAGTACTGGGTTGAGTATCGGAACTAAAAGCACTACGTTAATTTTTAAAAAGCAGAAGGAAATCAACTTGGAAATATATCCCTCCCACCCCACCCCCCCACCCCTTTATCTTCACATTTCTAACTTATGTATATGATTTCTTTAAAATATTACGTTTCTACAAAATGTACATTCTGTCGCTGATATTCATGGTTAAACCCATAAAACTGTACACATCTGTTTTCGTTGCTAACAGTGATTGTAACGGTCGAAAGTGACGATGCGGAGGCCGCCGGCAGAGACCAATGAGCTTACATGATCGTGACTGATCCAAAACAAAATAAAACACAAGAACTTAACATAGAAAGCCCTTAGAAATGTCGGGTTTGCACTTCCTCTGCGATCTGTCTGTTGAAATGGACGCTCCGGAGAGCGCGAGAACGGCACAGAGACCAGTGGGAGGCGGAGACACAATAATACATGACGCCATGAAAATGACCAAGCATCTGAATACGTCTGTCTAGCACTGAGTGAAAGAGGTGGAATGCACTGTCGTGAGCATTTTTCAGGAAGGGAGATACACCCATAGTGTAGGCAGACAGGTGGCACAACAGCTATGCAACAGCACGGAGACCGAGAGCATCCAAATTCTCTAGAAAAGAGGAGGGAAGAACGTGAAATGGATTCTTTTTCAGTTTACCAACCCGTCCTGGAAAATCCGTTGATTGGAAATTCAACAGTAATAGAAACATTATATAAGAAGAAACATTCTCCATCTTTGGGGGATCCAAAACCAGGATCAAAAGATTTCATCCGTGTAAAAAAAAAAAAAGGAAAAACATGTCCACATGTGCTATTCAATGTAAACACTACAGGGATTCTTTTCCTTTGGGATTTCATTACGTCAGTGGCGTCTATTCGACTTGAACAGCTTCTCGCTCACTGATGAGGGGATGAGGTAACGTGTCAGCACGGCACACCTTCTCCACTCTGGAAGTCTGGACCAAGGTGCAACATGTAGTCAGTCTCGGGAGGCGGAGTCTGGAGTAACGTGTCGTCCCTGCGTGCCCCATGAGTCAGTGTCTAAGCGCCGGCTCCTTGGAGGCTTGTTGCCCAGGGGTCCGGCAGGAACAGGGGTGTCCTGCTTCCTGTTACACTTTGCCTTGTTTCAGCCGCTCTATGTGGTGACATAACTTCAGTGCAGGCCCCAGCTTCAGACCCATGTACTTCATGATCATGTCGCTCCGTAGCAGCATCAGGGCTTTTCCATCAATCTCCTGTAGAAACAGAGAGGGAAGATAAATGAATCCAGAGCAGCCACTCATATGAATACCCTACATCCATACTACAATCTCATTATTTAAAAACAGCATTTTCAAACTTAATCTCTGTCCACGTGAGCATTTTGAAGCATCTCTAGCAGAGTTGATGTTTTTTTAAATGAACTAGTAGTTATGTGGCTGAAGCCTCAGTAGAGCTCATACCTCCACCAAGGCTCAACAGTCCCCGTCGATTCAATCACACATTCATATCAGTCAGATTTCAGTCTCCTAAATGGGCCTGATTTTTTTCATCAATATCTATGATTAACTCTCTGGGAAAACTGCAAAAATGTTCAGAAAAAGTCTTATCTAACAATGTTAAAGATCTGCCCCCTTTTTCCCTGACCAACTATGAATCCTTCCTCCAAATTTCATGGAAATTCATTCAGTTGTTTTGTGTATTATTGCTCACAATCAAACGAACAAATGAGCATAACCTCCTTTTCAGAGAAAACCCTGAACTTCTCTCCTGTCTGCAGGAGTGCGTGTGTGTGTCGGCTCATCTCTGTCGCTCTTCACACAGACTGACAATCAACATGTATTTAGTTATTAATCTATAAGATCATGAATCTGGATCGGTCCTGTCACTTTAACTCTCATTTCCTGGCCCTGCCTGCACGTTACATCTCGTCTTGTGTGGCAGGTGAACTGCATGAGGTCATGTTTGACCTTTTTCAGTGTGTTTAAAAACACCTTTAAGAATTCTACTGTGGTTAAGCGAGAAACTAGTACCCGGTTCATCCCTAATATGAAGTTTATATTAGAGGAATAGTATAAAAATAGCTGCAATTACAAAATCTCAGAATCAATACTAGCTTGTATAATAGAAACTACTAATGTGATGCAGCCCCACACCCTGTCAGTGGAGTGAGGTCATAACCTCTTTGTTTGAAGGTCTGTCTATCGATTTTTTCTTGGATTATCTTGTTTTTCTCCCTCAAAAACTGGAGCTCTGTCTCCAGCTCACACCGACCTACATCATCAGCATTGATGTGTCTGATTGCAGCTGTAGCTCCAATGCTTGAAGAAATGGATATAGACTCTTCATCAGCACTGTCCTTGACGGGTGTGATGACAGCTGCAGCTCCACGGCTTAAAGAAACGGAGGCTGGCTCTTCCTCACCAGTTGTTACTGTGTCAATTGAAGACTCATGTTTAAGGGCTTCACTCGGACTAATTCTGCATCATTCAGGAGGTTTTAAATATGTCATCCTATCTTCAGATTCAAGCTCTTTCTGTTTGTCTGGGAATCTCTGTTCTGCATCTTCTAATTTCCACTCAGTGCATAACCCAACAGTAGGTGATCCTCTGGCTGACCCAGCGGATGTAAAATAGTTCTCATCTATTCATATGGTCAATTACAAGGTAAGATAGAGTCTGAAAGTTCTGCGTGCATGATGCCAATACTCTTGAGGGCTTCACAAGTGACCAGTAGCTGGTGGGTCACAAAGTGAATTTTACTGAGACTCATTGACATTTATTCCCTCTCACACATCAGGTCAAAAAGGCTTCTGTCTTGAAGCAATCTTCATTCATTCTTTGGATTTGTATTGCTACCACCTCGGCTTCATCTCCACCGTCACTGTGAGCCCTTTATCAGGTACGAGCAGGTACTGCCGTAGAAATAAAAAACTTCTCTACTTCAAAAGATTGGTAAATTATTTGACATTGTCATTGTGGAGGAGATTACATCAATTGTAGTAGTGTTGACTTGTGCTTTCCTCTTGTGGTAAGTAAACAGGCTTTTTCCTGCATAAAGAAATTTGAGGCGGCTGCTTCCATCCAATTTTGTGCGGCCTCTGCCTCCTGACAAAATTCTAGTTCTTTGTTAATTGGGTCTTTTCATATAAATTTGTTACCATAACCTTTATTTTTGACAACTGAAATCTGATCACTTAATCTGAGTTTCAGAACAACTGGTCAAAATCGGAATTTTTTTTGGATATATCATATTCAAGAAGCCATGACCTCCATCAGTTAATATTTGGCACAGATCTTCACTTACACTCACATATTCTCTCAAAGCGTTCTTAAGATAAGGCTTTCACATGTGAAAAAAGGTTTTGTGAGATCACTGTGACGTTGATGTTTGAGCTTTGACCACAAAATCTATTCATCTTTTAGTCTTAGTCAGTGTTTGCACCAATAGCCACTGCCACTGGCTGTTGCCTGTGCAGAGGTGTAAAGAAAACCAAGTTGTGCTGTTGAGTGAACTCACATGTTTCCTGAACAGTTCAGCATGTGGCGCTAGTGCTGTGGGGTCAGCATCCCTGACGAACTGCATGACCTCCTCAATGGTCCAGGACGAGGGGTTTTTACTGGGCAGCTGCTGACTCTCCCGATCAGACGCTGCAGCCTCAGGGCCGGTGGTGGAGCTGGCTGCTGCCAAAGAACAGCATTCGCATTGATGATCAGAGGGAGAAGCAAGTATGCACATAAACTATATCTACTTCCACTGATCATTACTGCACCTTCAACTCGTCTGAGAGGCTGTGTGGAGCCGAGCTCTGCGGGGTTAGATGAGTGGCGGCGCATGGGAGTGCTGTTGCCTGGATGGTAGAGGCTGCTGGCCTGAGAGTGGTACTCTGAGGAACTCCGCACTGTTTGAGGACGAGGAGTCATGGAGTTGGAGGCGGAGTCCATGTAGCGCTGCTCCTTTATCAGGCCATTCTCCTCATGGGGCAGAGTCTCTGCTGAAGAGACCAAAACACAAGAGACATTCAAAAATCATTCTTTAAGAGCTTCTCACCTCTGAAACAATATCACATCAGAGTGGACCCATGCAGGACATCAGCAACAAAAAAACACCTGAGCGAATTAGTAATTTGAGCTGTACCTTCTGAAGCGTGAGCTTCTGTGCGTAAATGTTTAGGAGACAGAGGGGCTGCATACAGTGGAGAGATTCCAGAGAGACTGCGTTTGCTACCCCGAGCAAGAGAGGGAGCGTCCAACATCTCTTCTTTCACTAGAACACAGAAGCAAGGGAAAACACATTTTTAACATGTAGCCTATGACAAGTTAACAAATCTTGTCACACATTTCATCTCTGCAAACAGGGTGATGTACGTGTTCATCAGGAGTTTAATGTGCGGTGAATTGGAAAAAAATGAAAAAACTAGACAGTATTAATGGACATTTATTAAGTAGGAGCCAGCCCTGTAGTGTATATTTTCATATAGAGCAGGGAAGAGAGTTCCAGTCATAAATGGCCACTTGGATCAACCACGACACATGTCAATCAGGCGTAAACAGGGTCAATACTCCTTTAAACGATAAATGATCGGCAATCTGCCCCAAAAATCCTGATTCGGACACCCGTAAACACCACATGATCAGTTTCCTAAATATACCAGGGTTTTCTTCATCAAGATCCAGGAATTATGGGTTATTTCCTGACCCAAACCACATCACCCCTAGAGTGTTGTGGAAATCCGCTCGGTTGTTTTTGTGTAATCGTGCTTACAAACAAACAACAAACAAACTGATGGGTGAAAACATAACCTTGGCTGAGTGAAACTACCTACGATATGTCTCAGTTCTAGTTTAAGGACTAATAAATGTTGATTTGTGGTGGCCAGTTATTACCTGACTTGTTCCTGTCATAGGCAGAGTAGTGGCTGAACGGTTGGCTGCTGAACAAGTTGTCACATTGCAGATGACGACACATCGTCTCCAGGAACCGCAGCACGAAGGAAGCACTGGAAGCTGAAGGAAGTTTAACCACACGGACTACACCATCTGTCCTCACTGTGAAGAAGGACAAGACGTTTCAGTGCTTAATCAATCATCTGTCACTATGATGTCCTGGCTACTTGTACTGATAGCTGTTGTGTGTGTGTGTGTGTACCTCTGACAACCTCTCCTCCTCCTGAGTGAGTCTGCAGAGCAATGAGCAGGACTTTGGGCTGGTACGCACAGTCCACACATGACTGGACCACCTGCTGGAGCACAGCGTTGACCGGCCCCGGGCCAAAGTGGTCAGGCAGATGCTGCATCTGCTTCCTGTCCAGGTGCGGACCACAGTTCCCATGCTTATTTACATATACACACACTGAAATGACACAAACATTGAACAGATAAGATTCTCAGTTAATATCTTTAATGAAGTGCAGAACATGTGATGGCTCATTAAGGGAAGAAAACAACAATTAATCAGTTTACCTGTTGAAACCACTGAGTTGAGACTGGGGGGGCTTTCCTGTGGAACCAGGATGCTGGACAGCTGTGTCGGACCCTGCAGAATCTTGGACTTTCTCTGAAGAGACACAAGTTAATTTGTAGACACACAAACAAACAGAAAGTGAGAATAAACTACAGTTTAAATATGTATTAGCAGGGTCGCACCTTGCTTCCGGGTTTGGGTCCTCTCTTCTTGTGAGGCTGAGGTACAAGCTGCGTGTTTTCAGATATGGCTCCGTTCTGGGCAGCCGCTGCTTCTGCCACAGCTTTAAGAAGAGCGATGGTTTCGCTCTTGGGCCGACGGCCCCGGACCCCCTTTCTGACAGGCAGAGGGGGCAGAGGGTTGGGGAGCCTGTAGGGGGAGTGCATGGAACGCCTGCTGGGCTTGGAGGGTGACACTGGGAGACTCTGCAAGTTCTTTGGGAGGGTAACTATAATCACAACATAAACACAGTGAATAAAAGTGTCATTTACACAACATCATACTGAATGTGGCTTGGAAAAACTAAAAATAAGTTTTATTGGCACATTTAGTAGAATTAAAACCAGCCATGAATATGAAAAACAGGAAAATAGTGTTGGCATGGAGCAAGCAGTGGGTTTTGGTTCCAAAGATGAAACTGTCTTTGGACTGAAAATGCCGACATGTTCTCAATCTGTTCAATGTGAGAGGATAATAAAAATGAAGAATGGCTTAAAACTCTGTCCTTACTGTGGAGTCTCTCTTGGCTAATAAGGGAGACAGTATCTCTTGACCTGGTGACGATCACAGTGAGCTGTACTGCTGCTGCTGGCTAAAGCAAAGAAATGGAGTGGTGCCAAACTGGGCTTGGACAGGAGCAACTTATTACTGCAAATGGTGGATGAGGTGATGTCCTTTGTATCAAATGAATCATATTCATTGAGCTAAATAAATGAATATGATTCCAGAGTTAAAGATTGCACACATCTGTACCTACATAAAACCGCAGTATTATATGAACAGAATCCAGGACGAAAGCCCATTTACTGGGGCTGGTAAATACTTTTATGTTTCTGTGTGTTCTCACGATTCCTAAACAATTCCAACACGCACAGCAGAGTGCCAAATAATAAATCTTCAACCAAAACACAGCATGAGCTCAAAACACAGCCCACAGTGACGGAGGAGCCTTAGTATGCAGACTGATCAGCATTGGTTGGGGGAGGAGTAGTAAGGGTGTGTGTGGTTTTCCCAAACACACATGAGCAGGTAAATGTATTTATAGTGTAGCAGCAGCAGTGTGTCATGTGTGCAGTGATAATGTTCCCATTGTCCATCCAGTCTTGTACACAAACATAGTTGAGTCATGGCTGAGCAGCTTTTATATATACAGATTTTTCCATGCACAAGGGCTATGATGTGAGGAACATAAATCCTCTTTCCTTCCTCCCTCGCTCTTGTGATTCTGCCTGTTCCATCCCGCCCACCTAAACACACATCCACAGGACTCTTGTGTCTGCAGAGTTTCACATGCAATGCACAGTATGTCTCCCACAGCTGTTCACTGACAGCTCACGACACCAAAGTCTCTGAATGTCACTGCAGTTTATCAAGGGGACCGTGTTGAAAACACCAGGTTGAACTTGTTACTGAGCAACCCAACTGTCTTTGACAGTGTAGCCACGGTGACAGGATCAGAAATACATCTCTTAACATCAAGATTAACTAATGTGCATATGGAAAGATGCAAAATGTGAAAGAGATAAAAGGAAGTTTTACTCAAATAGGAAAATACTCAAATGTCTGTTTAAGCACATCACAGCACTGTGCCCTATCACTAAGTTTGACAATTCCTGGTTTAAACCCAGTTGTTTAAAGTTTAAATTCTCAATATTTTACTCATACTTACTTTAATTTGAAGGTGCTGGCACTTTAAAGCCAAAATCACCAACAACCAATCCAACCCCTGCACAATATTTAAAAACACAACTGCTACATTTAGTAAGACTGAAAACTTCTGTTCAGTGCCTTTCAAATACAGAAACAGTGAAATGTGCAAACATGTGTTACATCACAAAAAGATCAAGAGGCATAATTCTGGCTTTCTTTGTGTAAATTTGACTCTGAAAGACAACAAGCTAATTGTCTTTATGATGTCATAGCTGTGGCTACAGTTTTTTGTTGCAAGTGTGTGTGGGGGGGATGGGGATGGTGGTGGTTAATGAACGTGAAGCATTGATTAAAAACAGCAGCTTCTGCCTCAAACCTCTGTATGTGTAGACTTGTGCTGCCACCTACAGGCCAACACTCACCACTGTTGCCTGGTGACTGGAGGCTGTGCTTGGTGAGGGAGCACCAGCCCACAGGAAAGATGTCCCGGGAGTCACACTTGCACCAGTAATCGAAGGCGCCCCTCCAGCCGTCGAACATGACGAACACCTCATCACCCCTTACTTCCCCAATGGTGGCAGGGCAGATGAGGTATGGGTTCTTCTTGTCCACAGCCTCCAGCTTCATGCCTGGCTTGAAGTTGTTCTGGGGGGGCCCCGGAGGCTCCTGACAATGTGAGAAATATGCCCATTGCAGTAACTTATAGACACACTACTAATAAGATTGTGACATGTTAGTATAAAGCTTTTTTAAGTATGTACCTTTTTAAAGGCTGTTGCCGGAGCCATTTCTGCTCCATTCAAGGTTCTCAAAAGAAACATGGGCCATGAGGACGCATTCATCCGAAATCCTGGAGGAGAGAATTCATTAAAATTAGATGAGATGATATGTAAGAACACCATATATATTGTCATTAACACACCATGTGATATGTTGGATAATTTCTATCATTGTTGAAGAGAAAAAAATTATTTTTCAGCGTTAGTATAATTTTTTTCAGAATGCTAACTGGACTCGAGAGGGTTGTTGTTGTTTTTTTAATTCATAGATAATGTCAGATGTGAGATATTTATGAAGCACTGCTGTTATTAATTTGTGAGGTTGCAAAAATTGACCGTAAAGTTCTTTAAATCAGTGTATATCTACACATTCCAGATTTACTAAAGGATACAGAGAAAACATTTCTGAATCCAAATAATGATAACAAATGTTCCTCCACCAAGCAGCCTTTTTCAAATTGTGGTTCCAACAACTAAGCAGTGTAGCCTACTTATGAGTCACGTCAAAATTGTTCTTCCATCCCACCATGCCTGACTCTCTTACCCAGTGGCGGCTGCAACATGTCTCCATTCTTCTCACAGGTGCCGATGGGCTGAATGTCAGAGGAATCCACCAGTCGCCAGAAATCATTGCTGTTGTCACTTCCGTCCAGACGGAGACGCAGACGAACCCCAGTTAGACCCATCACTGTGGCAATGCAAACTGAAGTGGAATTGCGTGGGTCATGGGCTTCCAGCTTCATTCCCACTTTGAAGTCATTGGAGGGTGGGACACCAGCCTGGAGATAAGAGTCACTTTTACTGTTAACACCTCACAAAACATGGCTGGTTTAAATTATGTTTATTACACAATCTGTGGAAGCATTTAGTGGAACAGAGACGGGACACAGAAGAATGTGCATTTGTGAAGTTGTGCACTTTTTACAGTGGTGTGGCATATAAAGGCATAAATATAGAACATTCGAATGATTAAACTAATCACTACAAGAAAAAAAATCACAGAGCCACTGCTACTCCAGTAACAAAAACACAGGACAGACTTAAAAACACAACTCAGACTGCAATACAAAAGCAGCTCTTCAGTGGACTGACTGAGGCATCCAATTTGACACAGTGCACACTTCTGTCTTCATGCAACTGGCCCCAGCTAAATATGAAATGAATCGAGAAGGACATACCTGACGATAACAGCTTGGTGGAGCCGGTATAGATGATGTTTCTTTAAGATATTCTTCCCAGGTGAAAGCATCTGGAGAAGTTAAAAAAATTCAAAAAAGCCATTCCAAGCAACTTTGTTTATAATTTATTAAATAAAATCCAGGAAACACAATTAAGCAATATGCCACAGTATAACCCGCTACTCATCTATGAACTGTGGCATTATAAAGTATAAAAAGCTTAGTTCCTGCTCACTTTTACAGCCTTTCTCTGGTCCACTAGTATCACTCAGATGTGCATCCTTTATTTTATCGGTATGATGTGACCAAAAATCGGTGCTTAAACCTGTTGTCGAAACAACTTAGGTAATTCATGGTGCAAATGTTTTAGTATGAAAAATTACTATAGGGTTCTCTTGATGCCATGAAGTCAAACAGTTCTTATTATATTGAATCAAAGTAATATAAGGGACTAGGTCTCGAAAATCAAAAGATATACCACCTCAAAATACCAAAATGTAAAGTTCACCTTTATTTGTTGCAGGAGTTGTACCGGTTGGTGGAATTGTTCTTCCTGGTCTGTCTTTTTTGCCATCTTTCTGATCTAAAAATGACACAGCTGATAACAACAATGTTTTCAAATGTATGGAAATACAAAAATTATTCAAACTACATAAAACAAACTCTTTTTTTTTTTTAGATTAAATCATCAGAAAGGGCAAAGAACCTACATTGAACTCAACATTACAGTTACATTGTAATAACAAATCCATATGTTGATACATGTAACAAACACTGATAAATATACATTTCTGAGGGACTTTGTGTCAGACAACATTTGTTAAAAACCTGGAGCTGGTGACACAAAAAATATCAAATGAATGAATGCCTTCAGTAAAATGTTCAAATTTACAATCATAAAATGATTTAGAAATGAAGCTGTATTTTGCCACAAAGGTCTTTTCTCGTTTATCTCTTTTACACCAAAATTTGTGTGAGTGTATGCAGGTTTTTTGAAAGCAGGTAAACCCAATTCAAATGGAGAAGGACTCTGTTTTTGGCAATTTTGCCAACAAAACCAGAAGTCGAGAACACAATCAAATGACAACAACTTGCCTTTTAGCTGGGTTTTTCCCATGGTGACACGTGACCAGTGGAGACACTTCAACAATGATGACCGATGGTGACACCTCTACAATGACAATCAAGGTGCGGTACGTCGGCCCAGTATGCTCCGTTGTAGTTTTGTCCTGAAAATATCAAACATGAAAATATTTGATATGAAATGCTGTTCACACAAATACACAACAAACCCGCTCCACAGATTAGTTCATTCAAGCATATGAAGTAGAATCAAAACTACAATGTTGTTCATTAGCCTCATGATACAACATACAAGGGCTTTCGATGCTAGATCATGCAGATGAAATTTGATTAATTGTGAAGAAATCTGCAGTTTTTGTATGTGATTGTAGCTGTTTGTCTTCTTGAATATTCAATGTACCATTTTCAAACATTAAGTTGGGAACAGATATGTGAAAGTATATGTCAATAATACAAAAGCTGAAATTAAGGATTTTCCCCCCACAGTTAATCTATCAATTATTATCACTTAGTAACTGAAATATCAGAAAACGAGAAATGCCAATCACAATTATCTAGAGCTCAACATGGCACCTGTAACTCTGTTGTTTGGTCTAAAAAAAGTTGTAGCTTCAAATAGATTTACATTTACAATGATGTAAGAATAAAGCAGGAAATACAGTTATTTAAGAAGTGGTTTACTGCAAATGTATCTCAACTTATCGATAGGTATTTTAGCTGAAGCACGCACAACTAAGCTTGCGGACAACCCCAAATAATTATGCATGTTTACAAGTTTCTACTTGTAATTACACGTGCTTGGGACTTTCTGTAGAGCAGCTACTGATGGTTTTCTCAATGTACTTTGTGAAATGGAAAGTACAGGTCTAACTGTGAGTCTTGGTTCCGTTTGGAAACAAAGAGAGAAGTAGCTCTGGAAATAACCTGCAGCACATGAAACCTGGTGATGCTGTCAGAGAAGGGGACTTGGAGTGAAACCCACCACAGCCCCAGTTCCCGAGAGAGGTATTCCAGTAATGGACACTCCCCACGGAAACAGGAGGGCTGAGACAGGGTGGGTTTTGTTCCGGCCTGTGCTGGTGGACTGGGACAGACCCTGTGACACTCAACTTTTACCAGATTCCAGTACGATGCTAATGAAGTGAGCTGGGTCACAAGGAAACAAAAACTGATGCGCTACGTGTGCTGGGAAGGAACAGGACGTAACGCGTCGTCAGGTCAAATCACCTTTCACAGTAAAAACAGAAGCTAACTCAGCCACGGTACAATGAGCCATGTTGGATGACTAACGTGATTCCACTGAAGCTACCGCTGCCGTGTGATGGGCCACATTACTGCTTACGTTGTACACAATGACCCGACTGCTCCCTATAATATCTGACGTGACGTGAGAGCGTGGTCCAATATCTGAAAACGAATATTAGTGTACACTTTCTTCTGTTTTTCTTCCCCCTCCCTCCGCGTACACTGTTATCGGGCTGGTTATGTCATCTCACAACACCCTTTTAATATCAACTTGCTTGTTAACAGCTAGCTAACACATCGAGGTAACGTCGGGGGTTAATTGACTTTATGTATTACGATATAATTAAACAGCTGTTGTTGTTACTATTTCAAAATGGTGCGTCTTGGCTATCGAGCGCCGTATCTGATGTACAGCAAGAACACTTTGACGTTCCAGGTAATAGCCGGGGCCCAATGTTGACAACTGGGACTGCCTGATTTGCTAGCAACCGCTGCTGGCTAATAACTAGGTCGGCTAACCTCAGCGTTAACGTGAACCCTGCGAGAGTCAGTTTCCTCCATGTTATCAAGGAGAATCCCACACAACCAGGCTCGTTCGGCTTCTAGCGACATTCTTCCTCAACTCTACCTGATTGATTCCGAGGAACAAACTTACAAGTGCCGTCTGTTTTCCGACTGAAGATCCACTTTTCTCTATTCGTCAGCTGCCATTTTTCCACGAATGTAGTGTATTCTTACACGCATGTAAGTTATGCCAAAGATAGTGTGGTACAGAGCAGAGGAGAGCCACGACGTGGGGCTGAGTCTGTAGGTCGAGTTCGTTGGGCCAATCAAGTCCGGTGTTACCCAAACCTACAGCCAATACAAAAGAGGCTTGTTCATTTGGTCCAATCAGCGCCGGGGCTACTCGCTCTGTAATATTTGGATTCCAGAAAGCAACACGAGTGATCCATCTTCACTTTCGCTCGTCTTTACAGGGTCTTTCTCGTGCATCCCCTCCTGTGGTTCGAAACGGATCCACACAACATGGACCTTCAACTGGAACTCTAAACTAAACTAAATTATAAACAGAATAATTGTTATTTTTAAAAAGACAAGACGGAATTTCGTAATTAAATATATTGCAATAATAAAAAATAATTATATGAAATTAAATTAATTGTAAAAAAAAATACTATTATACATACTATGCAATTTAATCAAAAATGAAACCCAAACTGTTTCAATTCAAAGTCAGACAGTACATTAGAATAATAATAATTAAAAAACATTAAAACAACAACAACAGCCAAATGAAACAAGGTCAGAAAAAAAAGTTCTATGTCGGTAAAGTGTAAAAAGGGCACAACCTGCTCACAGATTCACTAGGAAGTTGTGCGTCAGCAGCAGTCAAACAGAAGAAGGGTGACTCAGAATCATTGTTGTATTCTAGTTTTAAACCGGTGGGGGTTTCCCCTCCTACACTTTCCTATCAGGTTAATGTTATTATAACCGTCCGCTATCAAACCTATATCGTCACTAATAAAACAAACTTCAGGAAAACAGGATGCTGATATCTTTGTGTTATTTGCAAATGATTGTCAGTTATATATACTGACTGAAATGTATGTCTCCACACAGACCAGGGTAAAAGCGGACCCATTGTTCGCATTACAAAATAATTTCCCATCCTCTTGACAATTGCTGAGGTTGTGGTTTTCATTTTAACTGGCTCTGTTATCCAGCAACAACCATTTCTATGGCGCTGACCGGCTGGCTCTTGATCAGATTTTTTCCTTGTTCCATCTCCAGTAAGTTACAGGAAAACTGCAGCCTGCTGTTTGCTCTGCTTTAATTTCTGAAATTGCATTATGAATTATATTTATTTAAAATTTCAACGATTTTTTTTATTTTTTAAACAAATGTGATAGTTATGTGCCCAACAGTTTCAAATTTGGTGAATAATCAAAATTTATATTTTATAATGTACAAAACATAGAAAATACTACTAACTGTTACTCAACAAACAGGGTTGACTAGTTCAGGTATAAGGATTAATTTATTTGTTAGTCCAGTAACATTGTAGCCCCTTGTGTTAATGTGATCAGTACAATTATAATCCAACTACTAGTGCGAAAATTGGGTTCTTTGAACCAGGTGGTTCATTTAATCAATTATAGGGTTTCGTATGTTAAGGCTCTTATATACTTCTACGTGTCCGTTTCTCGGAGAGGTCTCAGCGGGAGACAAAGAGTCTTTTTGATTTTTACTTCTCCGTCAGTCTACGTCCGGAAAAAATTCACCGCCAAACCCATAGGTGGCGCAACGGAAGACGAGCTCAGAGAAGCCTACCCCATTTGGGAAGAAGAAGTCCACGTGTCTCTGTTGACATGTTAGCTTGCGTCCCACACACTGAACCATGGCAACTAACAGAACTAAATAAAGTGACACCCAGCGGTCAAGATGCTGATGTTATAGTTTCTTAGCGCAGCGGTTCCCCGGTCTTGTTTCCGAACTGTGTTGCTGATTCCACAGCTTGAATCTGCTTGAGGCTACATGTAGCTAGAAGCTACACGGACCTAGCTCCCCCCCAGCTTCCACACACAGTCAGCAGGGACTCCCGGCACTAACTACTACCCAGTGTTTGCTTCTAACCTGACGGTATTACAGAAACAGTGTCATGATAGAAGTGGAATTAAAGTCGTGACGGCGGGTTCTTGCACTGTTACCACCGCAGTTAGCATGGTGGCTAGCCTAGCCCGCTAGCCTAGCCTGCTAGCGCCGTTTTGAAAGCTCGTTATAACCGTATGTGACCGTGCACACATGCCCTCAGTGCTCTAACGAGCCACCGTCAGCCGGACAACTCCGCTGGCTTAACACACACGTCACATTAATCGTAGAATCATAGTTGTGTTCGTGTTTGTTGCTACAAGTAAACAGAAAGTTTGAGGTCCGGAAATACGGAAATGACGTCATACGGAAATGATGTCGTTTCGCGGACCAATCACAGCCAAGAGCGGTCCGTCGGGTCTCCAACATGAAGACGGATAGTTAGAAAAATCAGACGTGTACGAAAAGCTGTCCGACGCCCTCGGAGTGGACGTTTCACGACGGATAGGGCGGTCTTATCTGTCCGTAATAGAAAAAACGGAGAGGCATAAATTGGCCTTAAGTATTTTTATAGTCTGCCTCTATAGTGTTTACTCATTGGTATCTTCAGGAGTTTTGCAGGTGTGTGTGGGTGACCGGACTTGCTTGTGTTACTTGGGGACATTTCACCTCTCGTATGGGAACGTGAAGCAGGTTTTGTAACAGTATGTTACAATTTGTGTGTATGATTATTGCTATATAAATAAAGTCTGATTGATAGATTGATAATCATATCAGCGTTTCTCAGTGGTGATGATTGACTCAGACACACACGGTATTTTAACTTCTCTGACAGCAGTTAAACCCGAAACACAAGGGCAGCACTGAAAAAACATACAGATTCTGTACTATAGACATACATCTCATATGAATGGTAGTAATTTAATATAAAAAAAGAACATAAAATAAAGAAGTATTTTGTTTTCAGTTAGAGGATATATTTTAATCAATGGGTTTTTAAAAACAGCCTGTGGCATAAACCAAATTGCTTATTTTTTTTATGAAAACTTCCTTAAATCAAAATGTTCTTCAGTGGTTTCTAAGTTTCCAAAAGCCTCAACCCCCAAAATAACCGTGTCAGACATTCAAGACCCCTTTATAACTAAGGATATAGATTTTATTTTTTTGGGGGGGGGGTTATCAACTCTATGCACATGTTGCTGTAGTACCTGTGTTGCAATAAACCGATTAAAATGCAATTGATGCTTTCACAAATCTACCATAAATATCTTCAGAGTGATGTGTGGAGGAAGAAAATCAGATTGCTAATAACATACTTTCTTATTCACTAAGTTTTATTCTAAAATTCAATACTCTTTATTCAATCTAGTAATAATTATGGCTAAAATATGTCATATTTAATATTTTTTAAATTGTATTTTTCATTTTGAGAGCCCCCCAAGGGGTCTCCACCCTTAGTTTGGGGACCACTCCTCTGAGTCACTGACAGACTCATGGATGTTGGGGCTGCAGCATCTGCTCTGAGATGGTTCATCTCTTTAATTATCATAGAAGTGTGACCCCATGCCACCATATCTGAAGCAAACATACTTTAGTTCATCTCTTGTAATGGATGAAATTAGCTGTTTGTTTCAGTTTTGGGTTCATCCTGTGGGTGGCAGCAGTGTTTTATATGGTTATACACACGGGGGTAAATATAAGACCCTGGAGAGCTTTTAATGTTAGTAACTCTGATTTGGTCTGAATTAAATAGAGGTTTTTTTGGACACACACACACACACACACACACACACACACACACACACACACACACACACACACACACACACATGTTCTTATTATGAGGTTTATTTTTGCCTTGTGCTCCTTAGAATTCGTCCAAGAGGCAGGTTTGTACCTTTACTTTTTTCTGTCCATAATAATGTGGAAAAGAAAAGTATACAGTATATTAGATATACATTTACTTCAGAAAATATTTAATGTAATCTGTATGCCTATACGCCCTATTAAATAAAGAAAACTTCTCACAACAGTACAAAATATATTTGTGAGCAAAATGAATTCAAACTCATTAAGTGAGTAAAATTAATTCAAACTCATTAAGTGAAATTAATTCATGCATGGCGGGCCTCTGGGTTTATTCTAAATTATCTTCTTATTGGATCAATTTGACTGTTGTCAAGGGAGACTTTAATCTCCACATCTCTCCTCTCATAAAAGTAGCTAAATCACATTGTTCCTCTAAGTAAAAGTGCGCAAATGTCTTAATAAGAAACCTTCATCTCTTTACACAGCTGCCTCCAGATAATTGTGGAGTGAGAATACAGGACACCCTTGAGCAAGGCACTTAATTAAATTAAGGTTTCTGTTGCTGTCGATACACTTTGATGTGTCTTTGATGTCATTATACCGAGAGCGGGGTGTGATCTTGTGAATTATGTAATTGAGAAATTAGAACAATATTATCCTGCCTCGTACAAAAACACCCTCACACCGCGGCACGGCTTGTGTCCCACTCTGCTCTCTGATTGGTCAAAAGCGAGGGGGCGTCGGCGTCAACAAGCTCATCGGCCGCTCTCATTGGTCCGTCGGCTCGCCGCTCACAGCTGTTGCCTGGTGATCCGCTCGCAGCTTGTCAACCGCACGATCCAGTTACTGGAGCTGCAATGGAAACATCTCCGCTGGTGGGTGGATGAACGGGCCCGGGTCCATCCTCTCCCACCGAACACTGACTTTACTTCATCGGGTCGCGGACGAGCTGCAGCCGGACCGGGGATTCTCCTCCTCAGCTCCGGCTCGATCCACAGGACGCGTCACCGAGCTTCAGGTTGGTTCTGAGCCAATTTGCGTGTTTTGCGTGTTTTGCGTGTTTTGTGTGTTTTGTAAATCAGGCAACGCAACGGAGCTAGGTTGACGTTAACGTAACTAGTCCTGGTTGGAGAGAGGCTGACTGGTGAGGTGTGTTATTGGACTTGTTGGATTCATTGCTGCTCTGCATTGGAAATGTGGGGAATACGTTCATTCTGTGGGCAGCACACACACTCACACACACACACACACACACACACACACTCACCCACGCACGCACGCACGCACGCACGCACGCACGTAATTATGATTTCACAGCCATTTCAGTTTCGTGTGTTTTGCTGTTTTTTCTCTCTATGTGAGAGAATTGTAACATGAAGCAACAGGACAGGTGTGTGACAGCAATGTACATCTCCAGCAATAATTTTGACTTTATTTTTAAAAAAAATATGATAACAAAATCTAAAATCTAAATCAAATATGTAAGTCTATGATGATAAAGGTAAATGTCTGATTGTTGTTTGTGCTGTGCTGTCACTCTGTCCCTCTCTTAACCTCCAATGGCTTTGATGTTGTAAACTGTGTCTCTTGTAAAATTCTTACCATTATGTGTTAATGTGATGTATATAAACCCAATTTGGACGTACATAACAGAGCCAGGATTGTATGAGGAGGTTTACAGGTTCTGTAATATGAATTCCACCAACCCAGGCCATTACCACGCATGAGTCATTCTGTTGATACAGACCAAATATATGATCCACAGCAATGCCCAGTGCATTCCTGATCATATTAGTCTTCTAGTTCCAGGCCAGGAGTGTATATTGTTGCTATAAATCAGCTAAGGGAAAACAATGGGCTGCATGGCACTGCATGTAGGCTGTGAACTGATGAGAAGCACAAAGTGGGTTAACAGGCTCAGGTTTAAAAACAGGTTTCAGACACTATCTGTGAAGCTGTCAGTGTTTAAGTTTGCCCACAGTATACCTGTGATGATGGTGTGCAGCTGAGTAAGATAGGGGAGTAATAGACCACACAGTGATGTTAAGTGTTCTGGGAGACAGAGTTTATTTTGGTGTCGAGGTTTTGCATACTGATGAGCAGCTCCTGTGCCCACAGCACCGTAGGAGACTGGGGAGTGTGAGTAGGCTATATGCGCGTCCTTGAGCGCTCCAGGAAAGGATGAAATGGAGAAAGTGGTGTCTGGAGTCTTATCTGATTCAATAAGAGTAAAGAGTGTGTGGACACCAGAGGAGATTACATAAAGGGCTTGTTTGTTTCACTCTGAGAAATAGGAAAGTGAAATTATTTTTATAAGGTTCACTAAAATAAGGTTGTGTGAGGCATGGAATAGGACCGAAAACACTGTAATGTCCACTGCTACTCTGGATGGACTTTCTAACATCTAGAAAAATAAACATTTTATACTTGAGTCTTTAAGTAGTTGATCTGTTTTTTATAAACTGAAGGCATGGAGGAATTTCTATGACAGGTAGGTTTGATGTAGAGGATTTTAAATTGCAGTCACAGAACTGTGGGATTCAGCCTTCATTAGCTCGACTTATCAGGCCGACCAAAAGTCAGGACGGCTTTACCACTGCTTTTTAGAATGAGTTAACTCAAAGACCTGGAGAAGCTGAGAAGCAGTCCTGACGTCAATTGACCAACAAAGACCCTTTTTTTAGCTGTCTCTTAGAATCTAAACTATAAATTATTTGGTAATTCGATTTTCTTTTTATACCTGTGGTTGGTAAACAACTGATGCATGTTTACAAGTGAGGATAACACTGTATATGTTTTTAATTTGGTGCAATATTTTCTGTGCAGGTTGAAGCGAGCCCCGACTGAAGGCATGTGGTGGATATTATGGCTCACAGCCGGCGAACATCTCTTTGGAGCCAACAACTGGCTGGCTCACGCCACCCTGTAGCCGGGCCTCCTCCACCTGAGCTCCATGCTCCTCACCCAGTGAACCTTTTGACTTCATGAAGATCCCTGACATCGGTGATGTAATGAATAAATTTGAAGTCCTTGGGATCGTGGGTGAAGGTGAGAGTTCTCATTTACTTTCAACAGAGCAAAACCATTGAGGTCAAGGAGACTGTTCCAAAAATATTTATCATTACAGAATTTTAATGTTACATAAAACACTGAAAGTAGAGGCAGTGACCTGGATTCAGCCTCTTGTATTGGTATAGTAAAAATAAAGCGGTTGTTTTTGAGTTATTCAGTTTTATTGTTGCAAATGTCAGTGCAGCAGAGTGATTACATAGTTCAATCCAGCCAAAATGCCTCTCATGGCTTTTCTCTTTCTTTGAGCTTTGATATAGTGATAAAGTGGCAGAGGCCCTGAAGTGAGGCCATCCACTTATCCCAGTTTCTACACCCCTACTCCCACATCCCAGAAATGTTATAATGCAAGTATAATGTGTCAGTAGAAGACACAGAGAAACTTTAAGCTGGTTTGTGGAAGCTGAGTGCCTGTCCAAAGATGAGTGTGTCTGTAAACAAGTCAGCACTTTTAGGGCCACATTAGTCTGTCAAGTTGTGGAAGTTTTTCTGTCCAGCTCTGCCTTGGCACTCATGGCACTGTGCGCTCCATTTGATCCAGCATCGTGGATTTAAATGATCTTGAGGTCAGTCACTTTTTTTAATGATACAGGACTGAGTGCTGCATTTCGTCTCACCCTAACAAACAAGAAAAAAAGACACATTATCTTATTTATCTGCTCTTTCTCATCTCAGGAGAAAAACAACAAAGAGCATGATTGTAGTTTTACATCTTTTGGCACATGGACTACAATTTATGTTGTTTTTGTAGTAATTTTGTTGTAGCCATCAGATTTTTCCAAATTCGAAAAAAGTGGGAAACAACCAAGATTTGAAAGTCAGTAGGTGAACAACAAATACTTTTTTTTGCAACAAGGTGGATAACAGACATGGCATCCATGTTTTTTCATTGTTTGTCTTATTTCTGTTAAGTAAGTCCATGGAATAAATGTGTATTAGCAACAAATTCTCATTTTGAAAAATGTGTCACAACTGCATCAGGATAATCTATGTTAGAGAGAATGGAAATGTTTTAAAAGCAGCATTTTCAATTGAGTAGATGCTTTCTTTTAGCAATGATGACAGAGCGCTGAGAACTTCATAAACCTGCTCAGTTCAAGAATTTGTGCATGTGTGTGTATATGTGTGTGTGTGTGTGTGAGAGAGAGAGAGAGTGTGACTGCCAGGGTCAATAATATCAGAACTGGTGTAGCTTGCCAATGCTCATGTCCTACATTCTGAGCCACCTGTCCTTTTACAGAACAGTATGTTTTTCCATAAATCATGTGACACGCATTTAAAGCCCTCTTCACTTTTATTATATTAACATGCTGAAATGAAATGGGTTCTGAAGTTGTTTGCACTTGTTGGCATTATCGGTCAGCTCATTTCCTGTGAGACTGAGAAACATCCTAAGTCTAGCCAGTCTTTGTTTATTTATGATTATAGACCATTCGGGTGTGTTCATCATACATTGATGTATTTACAGAATCTGAGCTGTCACTTTTGATTATTTTATGAACATCTGCTTTTTAGTGCTTCTTGAAAAGCAAAAGTAGTAAAAAAATGAATAATCTGAATATTCATGAAAAGATTAGCTCTTGTAAATCTCAGTCAGTCATGCAGTTTGCTTCTTTTTAGGTGCCTATGGTGTTGTTTTGAAGTGCCGACACAAGGTAAGAACTTGTCAATTTTAATATCACCTCAGCCGCTTGTTGTCAATTAGTCTTGTCAAACCATTTCAGTCATCTGTTGTTTTACAAGTCCTTATCTTGTTGAATTTCTCCTCATGAAGGAAGGGAGTTTGTTGTTTTCGATGCTTTTCTTCTTGTTAACAAATTCCATGAAAAGGCCAAGATGAGCAGTGTATTGGTTTTACTAACAAGGTGCTGTCTGTGTATGTACAGTCTAATATAGATCCATAGAGCTCCATTATCTAAAAACTATTAATAGCTCATAAACAAACCACAGTTGCACCAGAGTGCTGTTTCTTTGTTATAATAAACTGGGGCACTGTCTCTTATTAGGAGTAAATTACATTTATACTGCCTTGCTTCTGTAAATGCCTACGATAGAACCAAATATTAATTAATCAGTGACTAACCAAATGCATTTTTCCTGCTAATAACTTAACTTTTAATCACAGCTGTTTTGGGATATTATTTAACATATTTAAAAAAAATCAAACCATGTGTTCCTGACCCATTTAAAGATTTGCTGTTCAATAAGAATCAACAGGTGTTGTGCTGAAAATAAGAGACAAGCCGGGGAAGTAAGAGTCGGACAAACATGTTGGTTTTAGTTTTGCTTACAGTAACAAATAATAGCCACTGGCTTTATAGAGGTTGGATTGTCCTGTGCATTTATCTTACAAAAGATTTAGCTATATTCGAAATGAGATGTATGCTTGTTGAAGGTCAAAGATATAATTTGTAAGTGTATGAAAATATAAAGTTAAATGTTTTGTTGAGTTGTATATCCACATTATCACAGATGTGAAAATCTGTTATTTTAATCCAGGTTGAGGTCCATTTCATTTGATTACAGTCATGTCCATTTCATGCACAGAGCAGTCTTCTTCCAGTTTTAAGCCTTAAGCAATTGGGCTCCCAGTAAAATCCTCCTGAACCATTAATACTGAAAGAATCCTGACATGGAGAAGCTGACTGCAATGACAGAAAGACAACAACTCCCATAATGCTACTTCATGACATCACCAAAGTCTGTATTTTCTCTGGGCCTGGTCACACATATGCAGATGACCTTGGTCAAAGTTCACCAAAGTTGAACTCCACCTGAAGCCCCACTGCGATCTCCCTCGACGCAGGAAGCAAATGTTTTATTTAGCCTCCTCGCTCGTACATATTTGAAATGAAAGGGAACGTTTGTGTATGTGTGACTAGGCCCCTTACTGTTTTCATTTGAGATAGCAGCAGATCCGCAGCAGCATTAAGAAAGGATCTGCAGAACTTCAGGGAACATCAGAACAACATGCTGTAATTTCTTTAAAGGTCACTTTTAAAGGTAGTCATCAGGCACCCAGCCAATCCACATGACTTACTGCAGTGATCTTGTGCCTTAGAATTAATGTGATGCCTTAAGTGCCGCCTACGAGCTGCTGCACAATTGGTTACAATCCTTTCTGTCCTGACTTGTGTTCATCAGTGGAAAAGATCTACTTTGAAAGCTAGCCCATTTTTCCACTCAAATTCTTCCACTGCTCAGTTTTTCTGTCATGTGAACATGGCTTCATAAGGTTGTCTTGACGCAATCAGGTTTTTAGCATCAGAATAAGGAAACCAAATCCAAAAAATAGGACCAGGACTATGAAAAGCAGTCGTCTGACGCTGCAGTAAAACCCTTGTCATCCCAGTCCTTTTAAGGAAGAGGCTTTGCGGGGAATTCACATCAATCCAGCATGAATAAGAGAGACTAACATCCGCCTACTTACAAAGATCTGCAGGAAAGAGACAAAACACTTTCTGAGCCTTTGTCTCCAAAATCCTTGATGCTTTTCTTGTTTATTGCCGTGCATCTGCCTTCATTACGACCCCGATAACAGCAATAACCTTGTGTCCATTAGCCAGGTTTCTAACGGTGACAAGTTAGCCTAAGTGTTAGATTTGTAAAAGACAACAGCACCAAGACCTGATGTTGAGGCAACACTGTGAGGAGAAAGCAGAATACCCCACACACACACACACACACACACACTTTAAGCTGGAATCACAGCCTGTAATTACTGAGCTTTATTATGGAGACTGATTGATCCCGTTCACCGGCAGCTGCAAATGCCAATGTCTCCATTATATACAATAGAGCTCACATCAGTCAACTTCAGTTCGGTTCTTCACAGATGAACAGATGGAGGCTGGTGCTTTGTGTGTGACACTCCCTGTATTGTTTATTTATTTGTGTGAATCTTCCGAAAAAAAATCGTCACCATGATTACACTATTCAAAGTCCTGAGGAAATTATGTTTTTTGATTGTTATTCTTTTCACAGATGTTTATGTTGGGAATGTTTTATGAGATTACTTTAAATTAAAGCATTTTTGTTCATCAGTAATATTGGCTGTTATATATTATTATAATATTAATAATATTCTCCAATAACATCACTAGCAGATGAGAAGCATGACCATGTTTTTTTAGAGAGGCTACAGTAAAGTTTTACTTCAATCTTTTAACTAGATGTAATTTATTAAAGAACAGACATAATTGGTTTTAATGATTGGCCTTTTTTCTTTATCCTAAAAGATTTGGAATCAAGTAACAGGCGTGGGTGTAAGCAGCAGTAATCATGTTAACAATGCTGTATTTGAAGGAATCATTCACTTACTGTTTCCATTAGTTGATTTGACTTCAGTATATAGAGGTAATATGAAATGTCTTTTTTTATTAGATAATATTTATTATTTCCTTGTCATATTATAAACTCCCTCGAGATAGGACATTTGACACAACCTCAGAGTGGTTTGTGTGTTGGAAATTCAATAATTTGCCGCTTAGATTGAATATCTGTTGGTAACTTTATTGGTAGACACGTGAAAGCACAGGGGGATGAATTCTCTGGCTGCCGATCAATATGGACCAGTGCCATCTGGAAAATATTGTATTGTTAGTGTGAGTGAACCAAAGCAGTTTTTTTTTTCAAGCGCTAACTCACAAATCTATGCTGCATAATTTGTGTGCACACACACAGAGCACACAGTCAAACACACATGCCATGCACAGATGCACGTAGACGTCGCACAAATGCCCTGACATTTGGAACTGCACAAATTTTTGATCGTGCCATGACTATTGGAAGGGAAGTGCTGTGACCAGAGAAGACGGCTGCATTTGCATGTAACAACTGCTGCCGAGTCGCAGCTGCTCGTGCTCAGAGAACATGCTTATTTCACCAGAGACACGCCCCTTGAATTTGGGTTATACAATACATGTATTTAACAGGAATAATTAGTTCCAAGACAGATCTGGGGCCAGATATAGAAAGGATGGAAACCGACACGAATGCATTCTCCCATTTCCACACAATCATCTGAATCTCAGAGGCTGCTGAGTTACAATGTGTTCCCTCACATATGCGTCACATCGTCCACAGACCAAGAGGAATAATGTCAAAGGACTTAATGGTGCAATTATGGGGATGTTTCAGCCTATTGAGCCTAAACGGATAGTATAAGTATATTAATACTGAGTATATTAAGTCTAATTATAGCTAAACTCTGTATATATTGATACCTAAAACTTAGAATAGACCAAAAAAAAAAATAGGTCACTGCATTTGCATGTTGACCCTTGAACTTGGACAGGAGTGATGCTGTGCTTCTTGGACATGCAATAATTTTAAAGAGAAATTGTAGTCCAAAGGGTATTTGTTAAAATATATTTATTGACGATTTGTTATCCTCAATATGCTTGTGTTCATTATTAAATTGTGATGTACGTTTAGCTGCCAGAACTCTGTATAAATACCATTCAGGCAGATAGGTAGACGGTTTATACTCTGGTCCAAGTATCTAATGACATCTTGTTTAATTAATTCAATTGTTCAGTCGAACAAAGTGACGACACAGACTGAATGTAAACATTTGTGTAACATATTAGGGTTTGATGTAGCAGCCCCACATTATCAGCCGGTACCTCATATGAACAGTTTGCGTTACCATTTCTTTCTGATGGTTTCGATGCCCAAGCTTTTATTCTTGCCAAATTTTACCACGGCTCTAAAGAGGGGAACCAAACTGAAACTGCAACATGCTGTTATGTCAGAAGGGTCGAGCACACTGGGGCACAGAAAAGCTTTTGTCTTGTAGTTCTGGCTCATCCTTTATTAATTTCTTGTCTATTTAAATGGATCAGCAACGGAACATGTTTGGGTTCACTAATTCTTTTTTGGACCACTCTCTAATGGAAATACAGTGTTTTATTGTGGCGTGTTGACAGGAAATGAGGGGAGAATCAGATTTAATGCGGTTTCAAGGATATTTTATCCACATATCCACCTTTGCCAAGTGAGCAGAGAAACAGTGCTCCAGGTCTTCCGTCTTGCTTGCTGGTACTTGATTAATAATCATAGGAATATGCTAATACATTTTTAAGCTCATTAAAAGACCAAGCAACAGCAATAAAAACGGCAGGACGAGCTGGTGAGGCGGAGCACAGAAAATCTCTATAGATTAGACCGTCTCATTTCGGTTTGCACTTCGCAGAAGAGGCGGCCTTCGTGGGCCGGGTAGACTGCATCCGCTGAAGTATGTAGCCCCTGAATCTAGACACAGTGATAGAACTACTGAATTTGCACGTTGTAAAAAGTGGCAACACACACCTACCGTATTATCTGTAGTAAATTCTGGTCTCCAAATTCTGTAGCCAGTTGATGCAACTGTGAAGGTGAACACATTGAAGACCCATGTGGGTAATCGCAAACTTGCTCTATTGGTTTGTCATCAATATGTCCCAACATACTGCCCGACCATCTGTGTGTAGACTGTATTTTGCTTGCACAAAGCACTACTTTTGAAGCCATGCACAATTGATCACCGGGCAAGTACAGTGTCACGGTCAAAGTGCAACTCTTCATCCATTCTGGATTAACTGTAAATGTGAGATTAAAAGGTTGAGGTATTCTGAAAATCATTGTTTGTACAACACATACAGAAGGCAAGGTCAAAGGTTCGATGGAAAAGCAGACATCAGAGAGGGAGGGAGTCAAAAACATCACAACAAATGTTTGAATGGGGAGAATGGACACACTGAGACAGTCTCTCCCGCAAGTTGCACTTGTTGCAGTCTGCTACACAAAGAGTGACATTCAGCCCTTAAAGGGATAGTTCACCGAAATATAAAAATTCACTATCACTCACAACTATGCCGATGGAGGGGTGGTGTTTGAGTCCACAAAACTCTTTTGGAGTCTCAAGGGTAAACATTGTTGCAGCCAAATCCAATACAATTGAAGTCCTGGTGATACATTTCTCAAATGTAATAAAACAACAACAAAAACCCACTACATGCCTCCATACTGCTCCTGTGGTGTCATCCAAGAGTCCGGATGCCCCGACATTCACATTCGACTCAAAACAGCGTAATGCAAACACTGTGTTTTTAGCCTAAATGTCCTCTCTTCTGTCTTATCCTGTGGTTCACTGTGTGAAAATGATTAAGTTAGGTGCTGGAGTTGTATTTGTTGACTCACTGTGTTGACGAAACTGGGGATATCCGTCCTGAGTTCATTGCCTCTTTATAAGACATGTTTGGTCATTGTAGATTAGAGAGGAGGCTTTTCCCAGGTCACCCAGCATAGAAGTGTTTTACACTAGAAGTCTGGACATTTTCTTCATGTGGTGTGATGCAACATGAGAAGTTTTGAGAGCAAGAAGTCGAATTCTCTTTAACTAAAAAGTAAAGCCTGGAAACTTGTCAAAGATTTGGGGACTTTTATTTCTCACATGCACAGAGACAAGTTTAAACATGCAGTGCAATGTGTGGGGTGAACTGTTTCTTTTGTCTGTGCAGACATACCAAGGGATCAACAATTTAAATAAAAACAGTGAATACTTTGTGTATATATACAAATCACCTTTGCCATTTTAACTCATTACAATTTAGGTTAAAAACTGAAGTTTTTTTCTTTAGGTGTCCTTGAACAAGTGACACACTTTCTGTTTATCAGGAGTTTCACTTGTAGATTGTTGAGGTGAGACCTCCCACCAGACTGTTGATTTACATATGAAACCCTCTGTCTAGGTTGAAACTTACCTCTGAAGCTAGTCCCAAACTGAAGGTCCCTCTCCAGCAGCTAATCTAAACCTTGGATAAGGCTTGTGCATGGTCAGTGGTGGTTCCTTAGCATGAGGCGGTGTGTGGAACTTAGAGGAGAGCGAAACATAGTAAACATAGCTCAGTGGTTAGTATTGATTTAAGCGTCGATCACCTCGTAGGAATGCACACTACACAAAGCGGCACCCTAAATGTGCTTATCATCCTATGAACTGGTTTCCCCTGCTACTCTGTCTATAGAGAAGTAAAACATTGACAGCATCAGGGCGATGACTCCTCAGATTAACATGCAGGAACTGACTCAGTTTTGAAGGTTTGAAGCATTGAAATACTTCAACTGTTGTGTTTTTTATTGATTAAAGGAGATCTACGTTTCCATATGAAAAGCCCTTCTGAACAAGTGGCCACATTGTGATGTAAGTGCAGTCTTTGTCGGCATCATTGAGAAAGTATTAGCAAAAGATTGACAACATGTCTCCAGGTCCTGTCGTTGTTCAGAAATGAAGATACAGATTCATGGGTATGAATGCTGCAATCTCTTGCATTTAGAGCCAGAGTCTCCTCAATAGTAATTAGGGATGGAGTCCCTGTATTGAGGTCCAGTCTCTCAGTCGATCTTGACATTTCACCCTATTTTTATAGCATCAAATAATAAATGAATTTACTGGAAGAATTAGCACTTGGACAAACATCAGTGTGACACAAAGTACCTGCAATGACAGAAACCACCATTGCAAATTTGTTTTAGATCTTTTATTTTGGTCCATGTCCCATCCACTAACATGGAAGAGGCAGGATTGAAGACTTGTACTGCGCCAGCCACCAGGTGACATTTATTTTGGGGAGCTGTCATCCATCTTTATTTACAGTCTATGATCTGCTGCCCACAGAGGAGAAAAATCATCACACTAGATTCTTATGTCAAAAGTCAAACAAGAACAATTTTAGTTCAAAGTATCAGCAGTATAATCCATGTATCATCTCAGCATGTGATGACAGTTACACAAAGAAAAGTCGACTGCAAAGCCGGTGTGTTTGAGGAGTCATCTTCTAAATGTCTGTAAGGATTTTTTCCATATCAAAAGAAAACTCAACTTCAGCCCGTACACTAATGTTGCCTTTGGTAAATGCAAACCTGCTATGTTTATTTTTGTTGACAGTCCATTGGCTTCTTACCTCCTCACTTTAATTGCCTCCTCTGCGTACTGCACGTTTAAAAATAAGATCCCATTAGAGTGTTAACAGAATGGAGATGTGAAAACATAGCTGCTTTAAAAACAAGACTACAAGCATGTTTAGTATCCATACAACTTACAGACATTAATATAACATTTTATAATAGTTTACGGTTCTTTATTATTCACAACATAATCCACATTACGTTTTTTTACATACAATAAATAAAAAATGTTATATCATTAGGAAAGAGGCTTGCCACCTACACATGAGTATTTAAAATGACATAGACTTTGGATTCTGCGTGATATTTAGCATTTTACTTACTGCATAGACTATAAATCAGTTAAAGCTTTATTTTGACTTTAATGTCTGACTTTGCGGCAATAATTCTTGTAATGTACCAAACAAAATAGTCATTGTGAATTTGTGGTTGTACACAATGAATAAAAGGTGACTGTATATTACAAACATGTGATTTAGGTAAGCGGTGATAGATAAGTGTAGAATTTTGTCGAAAAAGGTAAGAATTAAAAGAGTTAAACTCTGGTGTTGAAGTTGAAACAGTGTAGTCGTACATTCTGTTCACAAGTTGATCTAATTGGAGCAGGAAGAGGGGGGCTGCTGAACCTAATGTTCCTTGAGAGCCTGACACTAATGTGATGTCACCATGAAAATCTAAGAGAAAGACATCAGCTTGATTTGACTGTAGATAAACATGCCTCTTGACAGGGATGTCCATGCATTACTTGACGTGAGAAGAAACCGACAGCTAGGTAAACAAGGGATGCAGATTTTTCTCAAGGATGGTTTCTGTCAGTTTTGGTAGCTCTTATCACGGTGATTTATGTTGAAGTGTTAATATTCTTTTGAGTTTTAATCAGTTTTGTGATTCTATAAAAGTGGGGTTAAATCGTCAGGACTAACAGCTGAGACTGACTCGTGATTGGTCGAGCAAATCTATCGAGCGGACGTTGCTACTGTGCAGACTCTGGCTCCAAATGCACAAGCTGGCAGCTTTCGTATCTGGGCTATTTTAGTTCATTTCTAGAAAGAAGGAGGAAGTGGAGACATGTTTTGTTTCATGTGGTAGAAACGTAAGCACCTACCGAGGTACTCAAAATGGCCTCTGTGGTAGGTTCCGCTTCACTTAGTTATTCTAGGATCAGATTGACATACTAACAATCATACACACACACACACACTGTGAAAAGAATACCAGCCCTGCTGTTGTGCCTCGTAAACATAAACAAGCAATTTAGTATGTTGAGACTGAGCAAAGAACCCAGTGCTATACTGAGCAGTGAAAAGCATCACGTGGTCACATGACTCATCCTATTATTAGCAAGTGAGCAAGAACATATGTGGCACATGCCAAAGTAGGTCTACAGGCACATTGCTTGCTGCCTATGGTGAAGGCTCCTGGCAGCGGCAGTATGTTGTGGGGTTGTATTTTCCTGGCATGGTTCAGGCACACAGAACCCCTAAGGGACAAAAACAGATGCCAATATGAAGCCATTCTGTGTGAACATGTTCAGCCAATGGTAAAGCAGTATGGACAAGCCACTCAGTGGTGCTTTCCTCTCGTAGTGTTTCGCTCTCAGCCTTAAGCACATGACCTATCTAGCAAGGAAATGTGGGTGCCTCTTATCCTGCACTCATATAAAGTTTTAATCACTGTCGGTTTGCATCTATCTTCTCTCAGTCTTGTATTAAAGAGTAAATTTCCTCTCTCTGATTTTTATACTTTCCATTAAGGTAACAAAGTTCCTGGAAATAATCTATACTAATAATAGATAGCACCTTTCTTTCAAACTGTCTCTCTCCTCATTCCATTTGTGTTTTAGGCTCCTAGCTCCTAATCAGTATAGTAAACACAAGTACCAGTCCAGTGCCTACTCTATTATGTTATGTTGAAGTACTAGTACATTTCTATTGTGAAACATTTTAACAGCAGTGACGCTATTGCATTTTCAAAAATACTCTTTCTTGCTGAGAGTTAAATTAGTAAACTGATCTCCTTCTTTATGGTAAATATAAAGCTACCACAAAAAGCAGCAGCTTGCTTAGCTTTGCATAGGATTCAAAAGCCGAAGCTAAGTCAATTAGCTGGCAGTTACTTATTGATCCTAAAACCCTTAACTGTGTCCCAATTCAGGGGCGGCCTCTTTGGGAGGACGCAAAGAATGAATCGTAGAATTTTCTATATGCGTCACCAGCTTATCATTGCATTGCTAGCTTTCTTGAGCCACTGTACTTCCTGCAGTTTAGCCACACATAGCGAGGCTGTTAAGTTCGTCCTGGGACGTGCAATCCAGGGATGTGATGGCCAGAGAGGCACCACCTGTTGAAACCTTGGAAATCTAAGGACACATTTGCTGGATGCATTTAAAGGAGTCTTCAAAATGGAACAGTATTGTTGCTCCACTGTGACACAATTGGTCCTCAAATGCCTCAGAAGGTTGGGTCCCTGAATTGAGACACAGCAGAGCACAGGAGTAAGTTCATAGCAGCAAAACCTCTTAGTGTACTGAACTGACCAAGGGTTTGTTGTGTTGGTTATCAATTAAACTTAGAATTTTTATGTATTTCTTTCCGAAGTTACATAGTCCCACTGTCACCATAAAACCTAGGTGATCCCGGTGCTGCATGTAACAACTGATGTAATGGACGCCTCAACAGCAGCTAATAGCATTTGTTGAGGCGGCGCAGTTTGATTCATGCTCGCTCACAATATTGTCCATAAAGTTGTTACCGTTCACACTGACAGTCAGATCTAGTAGTTACAGCTGCAGTTGCACTCGTAGCTGCAAGTGACATGATCTCTCTCTCACGTGAGAAGCACATTGTTTTGCTTAAGTTTGACTACCTTCGTACGCGTGCACCCCCGCTACCGCCATTGATTGAATGAATTCTGTCGGAAAAACTAACTTGCCCAAGAAGATAAAAGTTAAAACAACAGACAATGAACAATCAGATCATCAAGCATCAACAGTCAGAGGTTAGACATCTGCACCTGTGTTATCTTAGGAGGATTGGACATTTAATGCTTTGTCATAATGGTGATTTCTGAATCTTTGCACTGCTTTTATCTGTGACTAAAAGTTGTTAAATAGATCTTGTGATATGTAGACCTACAAAGATCCAAAAGTGAGTAATTTGTCTGTTGACTTGATCCATCCATCAGGCCCCTCATTGGACCTGTCACGCAGCATCAAGTGAATCACAGCTGCTCCTCAGTCATCTGTTGTTTTTCCCATCTTGATAATAAATGATCCGTTTTTAGATCATATTTAATTTTGGCATTGCCTTAGCTTCATTTTGTCTTTTTTTTAGGTTGCATAACCAATGGTGCTTTTACCACAGATGATAGAATTGATGCGGCCGGCTTAAATTTGTTTCCTCCTAAAAAAAGTAGGTTTACTGACAGCCTCACAGGCTGTCAGTAAAATCGAAATTTATTTAGTGGAGAAATAGTGTCTTCCCGACCCCTTTTGAAGGGAACAGTTATTTTTGCAAGCAGTGAAGGGAAACTGGGACATGAGAGGGGAAAAAAGGACTTTCACATCGAGCCTTTAAATGGGTCACCTTGAGTGGCGCACTTGTCTATGTGGTCCTATCAGGAGCAAGAGAGCGAGTAACACAAAGATGTAGGAGGGGACACACACTTCCTGTCTGAATGTTAAAGTCGTCATTGTCCCCTGGTACATTGAGTCTATTTTAAGATGACAGACTGACTTTACGGCCCAGCCCACCTGTTGATCCACCCTTTGTGACTCAATTCTCACATTCTGGACGTAGTCTTTTCCCCACAAATTCTTTCCACTTACTATGAATGAATAAATTCAAAGCATTACATGTATTATCTTCTGTGTAGTTTAGCCATCATATTAATTCATTTTCAGAGTTTCTCAAATTTGTGCTAACTCATGTGTAACTGCCCCAGTTTGTTTTGGAATATCTCACCACACGATGAACCAGATCCATGTTACTGATAACAATCGTACAATTGTGTAAAAGCTGGACAGACGTGGATGGAGGAACGCAGTGATGCTGGTTTTGTAGGCAACAGATGACAAGCTGCAGCAGAGTTATTACTGTCCTGTTTGTGCCTTATATGTGGATCATCACTGGTAATTAAAATCCTCATTTATATCATTTGTGCCTGAAGAAATGACTAAGGACAAATTTGAATTACAGCAGAAATACATTTGCAGTTTTCTTTTTGCTTATTTCCTTCTACCAAGTGAACATTTTGATGGCTTCGCTCTAGATCCTCCAGGCTGTTATTAACAAATGTCACAGCCAAGCAGTGCGTGTTTAATAGCTTTGTTTGGACAGGCTAAGTAGACACATAACACAGGATATTGCTATTATGAATCCATGAAAAAGCAGGCCATGACAGTAAACCAGTGCTCTTAATTCTGGGTTCAGTCTTGTAGTGTGTTGCAGGGTTTGGCAGCACAAACTTCAAACCAGAAGAACAATATGCCAACATGATGCACGGAGACTAGAGTGTTCCACAGCCCTGTTCTAGCTGCGTCCTCCACTGACTAATGGTGCCTTGGAAGAAAAGTGACATGACTGGTTTAATCAAGAACAGTGAATAATTTTGTATTTTATTTTTGAGTCTTTAATCACTTCCACTGGGTCATATTTAAATAGTTATAAAACATACATATCTGTGTCCCTACTTTGGATCATGAACAACTGAAATTTAATCTTGAATTGATGTCGGATGTTTTCAAAGGTGAAATATCTGCAGTAGCATTATTGATGGGAATGGAGCTAAATATGCAACAGAAAGAGAAGTGCATAATAATTGTTTAAACGCAATGACCATTAAGTAGTGTTTCAAAATTGACATATACACTACGGCTCAAAATACTTAGTCATCCTATTTTTCCAGCTTTTATCGAAGAACTTTGAATGACTAAAATTTAAGTGGTCAACTCGTAAACCACCTTTTCCCACTGTCCAGAAATGAAGCCAAAGTGATGGGATATGAACGTTGCCATCTTTGATGATGATGTGATTAGGGCGCTCTAGCGATCAGAGGATGAACAGTGTTAGTGAGGTCCCGACAATGCTCAACCAATCAGGAATCACTCTCCGCTGTCAATCATGTTGTAACGTGAGACAATGCTTTTATAGCATCAAATAACTAATTAAAATCATCCTTACACGAAAAATTAGCACAAACATCAGTGAGATCAGATAAGAACTCCCTAAAATGACAGAAGCCACCTTTGAGAAAAAAATTATACCATCATCTCTGAGTCTTTAGTTTGGTCCCATCCACTACCATGGAGGAGGTGGGAATTATTGGGTGAACTGAAGCCAGCCACTAAATGGTGATCAAAAAGCTTTGGCTTCACTTTAGGGGAGCAGTCATGTCTTCCATCTTTATATTCAGCCTATGGGTCAACTGCCCAAGGTTAATATTAGGGCACTGCTGGCACAATCTCTTTTACTACACCCTCTGATGCATTATTAGGACAATACTGTTCTTAAGGAAGTATAACTGTAAATGGTCATCAGGGGACTCATTTATAAAAGTGTGCATATGATTCATACTTAAAGTTTGCGTACACTGGGGCCGGAAAGATGTGACGGCAACTACGTTCATTCAACCACATAATGACACAAAACATCGGAAGTGAAGAACCATTGAGAACCTTGACATGATGAAGAGCAGCACAGTCTCCACACAAGAAAACCAAATTACAAGTGCAACACATTTGTCTGAACTTCTTCAGCTCTGTGGGGGAAACTTCCTGAAGTTTTTAATTACCATTTTAAAAAGAACGCTGTGTTCCGCTGCTGGGTGAGTCAAACATTAAGATAAAATTTTGCTCAACAAAAAGATTCAATGACTCCTTGTTAAAAATAGTTTTTGCTATGCTTTCATTTCAGAGGCAATGAGACATTGAGTCCTCTCAAACATTCAACTAATGGTGTATTTTGAAGGATTTTACCCTCTAGGCATTATTTAGTTTTATGAAAGTTACTTACTTCTTTCCCCTGCTGTTTTTGAAACAGACACTGCACCTTGAGGTATCAAATAATTGGTCTTGGTCTTGGCCCAATTTCTTAATCTGTGCTGTTTCAGGTCGTGAGAGAGGTGACAGCATGTTCATGGTAAATAATAATTTACCCAGCTTGGTTTCTCTCCCACATAAATGAGCCCCACAGTTCGTTGGCACATGGGAATTCCTAAAGGTCTTAAAATAAAAACTTAGAACAAAAGGTTCAGAGCAGCTGGTTTATTGCTGTAATCCCTCCAACATGAACATGCACATAAACTACAACATTATTTGTTGTAATACTTAGAAACTAATGAGAGATCAGTGGGTTGTACTGTTGGTTTTACGCTGTGTAATCTGAGAATGTGTGATCATTCTGACTGCAGTGCTTTCTACTCTTTGTACTTGAAGCAGAAATAACCTGAACTGACTTAAATGACTGATGTAATGTGCCATGAATTGGAGCAGAGAAGCAGGTTACCTTGGGTCTCTGAAGTTTTAAAGTCTCTGGTTGGGGAGTGTTGGTGCTTTTCAGGCCTCCACAAGTCAATCAATGCTGCTGGCAGTAGGGAAGTGAATCTTGTTCATTTTTTACAGCTTCTGTCTTGTCAAGTGTGTGTTTGCGCTCTTGTGATTTGTGCTTTTTGGCTTTTTTTGCAAATGTTTTATGGAATTGAGGTGGAACTGAGATCAGTTAATTATGCAGCAACAACAAGAAAACGACAACAAAGCAAAAATAATTTAAGACATCTATCTAGTAAAATACTAAGACTATTTCCATTTTATTAAACAAGTGGTAACAAGGTAGATACAAAATGCCTTTCCACCAGAAAATATACATTTAAAACTCCCTACCCTTAACCCCATGACTCTTCATCAGCACATACACATTTTGCCTCGGTCTTCAACATAATCCCATTGGACAAAGATATTTATGCATTGATAGATATTAAGGGATTAAAACATTAAATACAACTCATGCAAATACCCACAAATTGTTGTACAAAGTCCTCAAAAGATTGTAATATACAATTACGATGTAAAACTGTTATACTCCCAATGAAGCAAAGTCCTTCCCAGCCAACAGTTCCAAACGAAGCAGGATTTATCAATACTTAACTTAGGCCAAATACTCAAAGGGACTTAGAGAAACAATTTTAATCCACATTCATTTTTTAGTTGACCAACTTTTGGATGTGCTTTTAATCCCTCTGCAGTTTGATGGAAAAGACTCCACAGAGATGACAGTGAGGCAAGAACAGTTGTTCAATACATAATCAGGGAGGGGCCCTGTAGGAGGTATAGTGATGAGTGGGCCAAGTGTCTTAGATTGAGATCACAACATCTTGGGCTGTCCAAGATCTCATTTACAAACTGGTCTTTGTCGTTCACTGAGATACAATCAGTTTGTTAGTTAGTCAGTCAAAGTTTGTTAACTATTCCAACAAATGTTGTCGTTATCCTGTCGAACCATCTGAAATAAGATAAGTAAACATCTAGTGGAAGATAATGGATGAGGTAATTATGTTCCGGCGTACAATTGATTTATAGGACATTTACATTCCTCGTCATTGTTAAATATAGAACCACCCACATGGCAAGACACCATGAATGGGCCTTTAATTATGACATCACCAGATCAATTTGCTTTTTAGAACGGGCTTGGAAACCCGAAGATTATTTTTGATTTCCAGGGGATTTAATCAATTGAGGAGAACTGCAAACAATTTAAGAACAAACAAGCAAATATTTGTTCTTCGAGAGAAAATATACCATCTCGTTTGTTTTATACTATCACTATGGAGGATTCAACAGACTTCTGGTAGCCATCTTGGCTGCTTACAATAATGCAATCACACACACATTATTTTAATATAATTGTTGGGATTGGTCCACTTTGTGGGGATAAAAATCAGTCTGAATGGGAGGGAGACCATTCCCATCTGCCAGGGTGGATAAATCTAAGCTCTGTCATTGCTCTGGTTTACATGCTAAACACTTTGACTTTTTTTATTGCATATGCAGTTGCATGAATCATTGTCCCGTCTCAAATATTGCTCATCATATGTATACATCCATCCATTATCTATACTTTATCTCTAGCTTATCGAATATCTTATCCTCTGATGGTCACGAGGGCCGGAGCCAATCCCAGCTGACATTGGGCGAGAGGCTGGAAACACCGTGACCCTGGACAGGTCGCCAGTGAATCACAGGGCTATATACAGACATGACAGGAGTGACACACATCAGTGTTTCATGTGCACTACATAGCATTAAAGCCTACGATATACACGACTTATACTGATTAGTTAAAATGCACTGTAGGTTCTGGTCAGGATCATTTCCTCAATCAGTGAGACGTACATGTATAACAGGCCATTCAATTTGAAATGTTTCCCTGCTGTGCATCATGTCCCTTCACTCAGACTCTCTTGCATATGCAGTGTACGGGGATGCTCATGACCCTGCTGTGAATCATCTTGTACTTCTCCTTTCTGGTAGCAGTCATTGTTCACTGTGATCTATGTTGCGATGTTGCCTCTGGCTTTCTGACGGGGTGAAACTGGAGCACAGCTCTGAGCCATAGTTAGAAATACCAGGCCGAACTAGGACATGTCGAGAAATGGGGCTAGCGGTGGGGCGTCTCTCACAGAGAACTTCATAGAGGAATGATGAAAAGTGTCTCTGGGATAACGGACTCAGTGGTCACTACATCAGAATTTCATAGTTTGCTCCATATATTTTTGATTATTTCAATAGATTTTTTATTCTTTCTCATAAGGCACCCACTGTTCCAGGTGCGCTGGTCCTATGTATACATTTCACCTGTGAATAATTCAGTTACATTAGTGCTTCACAGCCGTTGTATGCTGACCTTTCCTCGATTACCTATAATGTGATACAAAGAGCAGTAAACGTTCACACAAAGGAACCTATAACCATCAATTAATCACCAATTTACTGGCATTTTTGCTTGAAAGTTTATTTGAAATATTCATCAAATACTAAATGGTTGCTTGATTTTCTGTTCATCAAATAATCTGCTCAGCACCAAATCATTGCAGCTCGACATCAGACTAAAAACAACCCTGAAAGACAAGGAAGTTCTAAAGGAAGACACTTTTTGTTTTGTTTTGCTCTCCGAGCTCAGTAATGATTGTACAATTCATCGTGTGACTTCTTGTTTGGGTACTGACCCCAGGTTTGCAACCACTGATGACATTAGTATGACTAATATTGCTGAAGATTAGAATTAGGTTATCATACTAGTTTCGGGGGGATTTACAAAATTCAGTTTTTTTTTAGATCTTTTTAGCTAAAAAATTGTGTTTTTCCCAAATTGATTTCTCACTGGCTGCTTTGTTCTCATTGTAGGAGACCAATGAAATTGTGGCCATTAAGAAGTTCAAGGACAGTGAAGGTAAGAGGGCTCTTTTCTCTGAAGAGGACAACGCAACGACAAAATTACCAGCGATCACATGTTTTTTTTATCGTCAAACACCCTCTACATAATCTTTATTTCTGTTGGGCTGCTTCCCATTCTCCTCAATACATGTACGCCCAGTGTATTCCTGATTTCTGTCTCTATCTCACCTCCATGCAGAAAATGAAGAGGTTAAAGAAACGACTCTGCGGGAGCTTAAGATGCTCCGCACGCTCAAGCAGGAAAATATCGTGGAGTTGAAAGAGGCATTCCGCAGAAGAGGAAAGCTGTATCTCGTCTTTGAGTATGTGGAGAAGGTAAACTCCCTCTACAGACCTTTTCTTGATTAGCTCTACACTGATTTCTTCTAATATTACTTTCGCCCGGTGTGGTGGTCTTATTAAAAAATGTTTGTGTGTGATTTCATTTTTTAGAACATGCTTGAGCTGCTGGAGGAGTTACCCAATGGTGTGCCGACAGAGAAAGCCCGCAGCTACATCTTCCAACTAATCAAGGCGATCCACTGGTGCCACAAGCATGACATCGTTCATCGGGGTAAAGATTTTATTCTGATTGGGACATGAGGGAGACATTATTAATGAGGCGTAGAAGAGACAGCAAGAGGACCATAGCGCTGCTTTGACTACTGCTTTTTTGGATGCAGAGAATTGGATATAATAGAAAACATATAATTTTTCTCTTGAAACAGTAGCTTTAAAGGTTTTCTAATGCGCTGTACACTACCTTGTTCACAAGCTTTGGGCGAATCAGTGGCAGCAGAGCAGGAAACCAGATGGCCCATGTGAATTTTTGGCACACTGAGAACAACTTAGCAGGCGTCCAAATGGCCTGTGGCATACCCAGACACACATATGACAGTGTTACCAAGGGATTTGATGTATAAATTACAGTTTGAATTTACAATTTGAAAATTCGATTATTCAGATTCTTTGTTTGCCGTGTTTAAGAAGAAATATTATTCACTTTTTTAATCCTTTCATTTGTCTCATGGATGAGCATTCGGTGTGAAGATAAAGATGATAGTGATGATGTAGTGATGATACCCCTGACCAGCGCATGTGTCATACTCTCCATCTGTGTTTTTCCTCCTCAGACATAAAGCCAGAAAACCTTCTCATCAGCTCTGACGACACCCTGAAGTTGTGTGACTTTGGTGAGCACCTCTATCAAACACTGACACTGTAAGGGTTGTAAGGAAGGCAGCCAAAAACGGTCCAGGCTGTGATGTAGAAAGGATATTTTCAACAGAAACCTATATTTGGCTGAAACCAGTGCTTCTGGAGTACAGCAGGCGGGCTTCATCTGGTTCATCTACAACTCAGCGTGCAGCCTCCTCTTGCTTCACACACGGCTGCTGTGCATTCTCCTCTCATCTCAATTAATGAAACGTGTCGGAAAACAAGACGCGAATAAACGCCTTGATTCAATCTGGTAGTGCCTCAACAAAACGGGGGGGGGGGGAACATAGCATAGCCTGGCATCATGTAAGCAATCTGGAGTGAGAGACTGAAGACCTGCTGATTGCTCTGTGTCAGTCAAAGGTATAGAGGGAACAGACATGGATCCCACTGTGAGGGTTTACATTTTGGACTGTGTCATGCTTCACATTTAATTTCATTGTGTGATGTTTTGATTTCAGACTATGAGAAATGCCCAAACTGAAAGTGAAAAGTTCATGCCGACAGCTATTTGCACCAGTCTACTTTATTACTGTTTATTAATGCAAGAATTAAAAATGGACTTAAACATAGGTCATTCAGGACTTTGTATTTCCTGCTGAGATTCAAATAAGATGATAATAATAATTTCCCAAAGGCCACCCTCCGAAAACTCAATATGTCATAGTTCTTCAGGATTATGAAAAGGAATTCATATTTTTACCCATGTAGTTAAAATCTGACATTTTGCATCACTCATTTGCTAAAATATACAACCACAGCTAGTGGCTTTAGTCACAGGATTATGAATATGAAAATCTTCCAGCATGTAATAGTTGCTATTTTCTATGACTGATGATGTGTTAAACAATATCCAGGATTAATATGATTTAATATTCCCAGAGGGTTAATCATCTCTTCTACTGTACACGAGTACAGCTTTATCCTAACTCAGCTACTTTAAGCTACTTGAATCTTAATGAGAACCCGGAGAGGTACCAGACTGAAATCACTTTTTGGTGTCTCAGCATATAGAGCCTATCAAAAGTCTCCTCATCATACTATATTGCCTCCTCTGTCTTTTCTTTCCAGGCTTTGCACGTAATCTCTCAGAGGGGACTGATGCCAATTACACAGAGTATGTCGCCACTAGATGGTACCGCTCTCCAGAGCTCCTGCTCGGGTACGTACTGGTTTTTTTCAATCAAGCAGGGGTGAAAACTACAATGACATATCATTTAAGTGGCTATTCTTAAGCCTGGCCTTCCTTCTACAACCCCGTGAATCTCTGGTCCCAGGGCACCTTACGGGAAGGCGGTGGACATGTGGTCAGTGGGCTGCATCCTCGGAGAGCTGAGCGACGGACAGCCTCTGTTCCCAGGAGAGAGTGAGATTGACCAGCTCTTCACCATTCAGAAAGTGCTGGGACCCCTGCCACCAGAACAGATGAAGCTTTTCTATAACAACCCCCGCTTCCATGGGCTGCGGGTAATGTCAGGCCACACATCACAACCCTCACTTAGGTTCTCTCTTCTGACCCATCTCTCTATGATGCTCCTAATTATTTCTGCTCCTTCCCTTTTCTCCCACGTGATCTTCTCTCTCTATTTTCGCTGTCTCTTTCTGCCTCCTCCTCGTTCTTCTTCATCTTCTTCCCGCATTTATTTTCTCCCCCTGCTAAGTCTGTCCAATCTCTGCTTGTTTCTTTCTTTCTGGCGGAGTGTTCTGTGCCGTGACTGATTGGATCACAATGACTCATCGTGTATCATGTATCCTGTGTGCGCTGTGAAGGAAGGCTGTGTTAAGTCTTCTTTTGCAGGCTGGTTCTACAACAGACCTGGGTTATCCTTCTCTTTCCCTTCATGCCCACGCCTCAGGATATAATTATTAGTTTGCAAACTGCCCTTATGTGAATCTCTGCTGGTGATATGGACCCAGCTTGATAATTATTAATTTTTTGCATCCTGGACACTTGATTAATGGGTGTGGGCATGCACCCTAAATTATTTTCAGAATTCCTGCTCATTAATCTACATTAACCTTGTTCTCTCCATCCAATGGCTTTCTACACAGAGACAGAAACATGTTGGAGAGGGATTGTTCACGAGTAAACATCACCTGCTATTGTTAGTAACCGCTCAAGGGGAAAGATATCTCTGCTCTCCACAACATTGCTATGCCTGTTAAATTTAAACAAGTCGATAGATAGCATCTGAATGGTGGACATTTATACTTAAACCCCTCATTAACAGACTGACTCTCTTAATAACAGTGGGAAAGACCACAACACAACCACTGAGAGGCAAATGGTGTTTTCTACCGAAGCACACAAACTGTAGTCATTAAAAAATAATGCAGCAGACCAGCAAGAAAGCCCACAACACTTGAACGCAGGATGTCTCATGGTCGCTTTATCACATTGGCCACCTACGGTGTGCTTTGTATCACTTGGAAATGTGTTGACGTTCTGAACATTTTGTGTTTTTTCTTTTGGCAAACAGCAGATTCACAATAGTCAGAAAGAAAACAAGAGTGGATGTGGAAGTCATCTCATGCGATGGTGCTCTGTGTGAACATTGTTTTACAAAACCTTATTTGAGGAGTAGTAGCATCTTCACGGTAACGTCTGAAGAATTCTGTGAGCACCTCAAAAGATTTTACAACAGTGTCATTGTTACATGACATCCCCTGCAAACTTTGATTAGGTTCATTAATTCTCAGAGTGGAAATTACTTGTTATATACAGTGAAAAATTACGATAGATATTTAGCAGTCAGACATGTCAACAGACGGACCTCATGTGAAAACCATATTGCAGCAGCATTAGTAACACTAACATACAAACTACCTGATATTTCAAGAGGATATTAGTTTAAGAACTTATCCAGCTATTTCAATATACTTAAAACAATCAATCAACAAATATAGCGTACGTCAAACAGACCATAAATACAAATTCAAACCTTAAATAGATCAAACTTAAAATGACACACATGATGATAGTTAAAATGAAAGTTAAGAAATTATGTTAAAACTAAAACTTCAACCCATGCCTCAAGAAAGGGCCACAGTAAGTACAACATGTTATTCATAGGGTTCAGGTATGTGGGCAAAAAAACTTTAACACCTTTGTGCAAAATGTGTGGAGTCACTAATAAGTCGCTCCACACACTTTTTTTACTTTGAGTTAAGTGAAAAACTAACAAACAGGGGATGACCAGAGTAAAGTTTGAACCATTGTCTTTTTTGTCCCTGATGAATCGGGAATCAGACCAATGTAGAACCAGCTTTCTAATCCCCAGTAATTCTGTTACCCCAACATGCAGTAGCATTAGTACCAGGAAGTGGCCACACTGACAATAGCAGGGTTGATGTGCTGTAAACCAAATTTTGTGATCTCTGCAGCTGATTTAATATCTTACTTCCTGCCTCTGTCTGCGTTACCCGGCTGCTCCTCCTTTCATTAGAATAATACAGAGGATTTGTTGCTGTTTTGAATGCTTCTGTGCAGAAAACCTCCTTCTGCATTGTGCATGTGTGAAAGGTGAACTGTGGATAAAGTCCAGATAATTGGGTTCAGACAGGTCATTACTGAAAACAGCTTTAGTAATATTGAAGTTCAGGTAATTAACACTTGGAATCAAACGAGTTGATGCGTCTACTCTACACACAGCACAGTTGGTTGCTATTTCTGCAAAGCAGTAATTATTTGGCTGTTTACCAGTTTTTCAGTTCTTTTTTCCTCTCTGTCGTTTCAGTTCCCTGCTGTGAACCACCCACAGACCCTGGAGCGCCGATACCTGGGAATCATTGGCGGAGGCCTGCTGGACCTGCTGAAGGTAAGGATCACAGGTCCGGCAATAATTGGCAAAGCTGCTCTTCCGAGGTGTGATTTTTTTTTTTTTAAACTTTTATCCATTTCTGGTTCATTCCTGCTCACATAGTGGCATAGTTTTAGAAACTACACACTTGATGGCACACTCGATAATTGCATCAGGATCATCGTGTTTACGTCGTGACTGCATGATGCCTCTTCACTGCTTCAGCATCTCTCAGCTCATATCCTGGTTCCAGCACTGCTGTTATTGCTGTGTCTGCACTGTAAACAGGAGCTCCATGTCAAGAATGTGGGCTGTGTTTGTGCACTTGTGCTTTTCCCAGCAGATAGTGACTCACCGCTAACTCAATGTCATCTCAGGACTGGATTCAGGACGGCCATGCATCGATCTCATTACATACCAGGCTTTTTTGAATTGACCTTAGATATTAATTGACCTCAAATGTATTTGCTAAATGCCAATGTGAGGCTGCATTTCTTGCAAAGAGTAGTTCTGTCTTTGTTTGTCTGCCTTGTTTGTTGTAAGATTATTGATACAATGAAACCATACTACTCTGAAATTATTAACATATTCCGTTCAGGTTTTTTTTTAATGTATTCACACTGAATTCAGCTTTCATATGAGTCTATGGAGACCGGTTATTGAACAAATTGATTTGAGTCACAAAAAAATAAAATGTCGCAAATTACATTTTACATCGTTTGCAGCCTGACTGCTATGATAATGGTGGTGACTCATAAAAGCATGACTGTTTCAGTTTGTTTGCGATGTCAGGATGTTCGGGTGGCTTCAGGACTCACAGGCTTTCTCTGTGTGTTTGGGTGTTAGAACCTGCTGTTGCTGAACCCGACAGAGCGGTTTCTCACGGAGCAGAGCCTCAACCACCACACCTTCCAGACTCTGCGGCTGGTGGAGCGGCCAGGCCCACCGACACCGACACCTGTACGCTCCTCCAAGAGAAAACCTCACCATGGAGACAACACCACCCCCAGCAGGTCAGCAGCAAGCACCATACAATGTGGATGGATGATAGATAGATAGATAGATTTTATGCAAGAGTAAGGGTCCTCTGATGGATCCCTGTGGAACACCAAATGGTCTGTATTTATAAAGTGCTTTTTAAGTCTTGATGTGCTTTACAGTTGTCATTTGCCCTTTCACACACACATTCATTAAGTGCATCTATGTGCAGTACTCTATTCTGCACCAATCCTCCTTGTATGATAGGGTGTCCTCCTTTCAGTTCCCTGCTGTGAACCAAGACAGGGATTGAACCGCAGACCCTCTGGTTATTGGATGACCCGCTCTACCTCAAGAGCCACAGCCACCATATTTACACATCAAGCAAAATTACTTTGATGAGATTTTTACCATCTAAAGACGATATTTTCCACCCAATAGCATAACATTGAATATGTGATGCACAGTTGACCATTCTTCTCTCTCTCTCAGGAGCCATGGTAGTAAGAGCTCAGGAAGCCATCGCTCCAGCAGCAGAGAGGGCTCCAGCTTGCCTCGGCATGAAGACCTCCACCCCAGCAACGACAGCTTTCTCAACGGCAACATGCCTACAGCGATCAACCTCAGTCCCACCCTGCATCCCAAGAACTACCAGCCGCAGATCTTTAACCATTCCACTTCGTGCAGCATGGACCTAGCCAGCAGCAACCTGCCTCACTTGCTCAGTCCCGGTGAGGCCAAGGGCAAGGGGGACTTCGACAAGAGCCTGGGATCCAAGGTGTCAGACGGCCCCGGGGCCAAGTACCTCAAATCCAATTTCCGCTCGCAGCAGAACCGCCATTCCTTTGTGGAGGGTAAAACCAACACGCTTCAGTCAGGGGAGAAACATAGTAGACACAGCTACATGGAGTCTCACAGCTCCACACCCTCCTCCTCCAAGTTTGCCTACCTAAACTTATCCAAGAGCTACGGTACTCTTAGTGATGCCAAGTCTGTGGGAAACTTAAATGATGTGCATCTCTATGCGGATGAGCCTACAGCGCGCTATTTTCCTTCAAGCTGCCTTGACCTCACGGCTCCGAGCAGCCCAGCAGCCCGCCGAGTCGACAGACTGGGACTCGGCACAGCAAGCCGAGGAAGCATGCGCACAGAGAGGGAAAGCAACACTCTGGACTCTTCTTACAGGCGCTCATCCATCCGCCACAAGGCCTCAGAGGAGGCCAAGTCGCCAGATACCCTGGACCCTGGGGAAAGTGGCGTGGAAAGGACCCACGCTCACTCTCTGTCCGCCCCACATGACAATGTGTCTTACGGTCAGGGGTACAATAGCCCCTTCTCCTCCCAGCAGAGGCCGCACCGTCACTCTATGTACGTAAGGAGGGACCACCAGAGGACACACGGGGCGGACGAGGGTCTGGTGGTGAGTCAGGGCATGCCTACCAGAGCCAGCAGCCTCCAGCTCCTTTCCCCACAGCTGCAGCACCGCACGCTGCCTCACCACTCTGGGGGCTCCTCCAGAGAAGAAGACATGAGCAGGGTCAGTCACCAGCCCACATCAGTCTCCAAGCAAAAGGAAAGTCTAAGCCTACAGGATGTAAACATATCAAATGCCTACACCAGGTTGTGTTGGATAACTCTTCCTTGGTGTCCGTTTGTACAGAAGCATGGCAAGGGTTTATTTTGGTAGCCTCTGAAAATAGCATGATCTGTGTTTAGATTTTTCAGCTAGATCTTGTCAGTCAGTTTCTCAGGTTTGTAAAGAATTGGAAAGGAAAGATTAATATAACTGCCGCTGCATTTATTTATAATGGTGAAGATCTTGTTAGGATATACAATGAATCATATTAACTGGATATTTATAAATACTGTACACACACATATAGTTTATATAGGGTGTGCGTGTGTGCATTCGTATGTGCGCTGCAATGCTGTGCTCACCTCATGCTTCATCATGTCTCTGTTAGCAGACTGAACAGGCACCCACTGAGGTCATCCACAGCAGACCCCCAATAAGGGACTCGACCAGGGACAACTCTGCATCTTTTCACACACAACGGCAAAAAAGCGAGGTCCGACATTCTGCCTGCACCCACCATTCCCCACCCACATCCAGTCTTCCGAGAGTGTGGATGTGGGTGGATACTGCTGTCATGAACTGCTCTCTCCCTTTATCTCTCTCTCTCTCCCTCCCTCCCTCTCTCTCTCCCTCCCTCTCTCTCTCTCCCTCCCTCTCTCGCTCTCTCTCTCCTCATCGGATGCCTCTTCATTTTCTCTGTGTGCTTTGCTTCCCTCTAAAGTGACTATACTTACGATAGCACAGTCAAGCTTGTCATCGCAGCACATTTCAGTTTGGCTCTGACTACATTCATAGCCTCCACAGATGCTGTTTTATTATAATGGCCACTTTTAAATCAATACACCTTCCCCCTTGTTCTTGTTATTAAAGGTACATTTTTTAAAATCCGCTCAGATAGAGAGGCATGCAGAGCAGTAGGCCTCTGTGGCTTTATGTGACGAGCTCTTCTGTTGTGACTCAGGTCGGCTTATATCATGACAAGCAAACAGAAGATGGAGGCTCCTCCAAAGAGAATCGTAACATCTACAGTGAATCCATGCCAAGGAGAGTGGGAAGCTTCTACAGAGGTTGGTTTGGACAGAAATCCCTTTTATTCACTGCACTGTGCAGATCAAATTGTAGAGCATCTCAATCTGTTTGCGGTTAACTACAAATCTTACACATCTAATTTATTCATTGGCCAGTAATTCTCATTGATTACTGAATCAGAGTTTTAAAAATCTTGTTTAAAATTCCTTTGTGCATACTCCTGTTATTTAATATAAATACACAATAATCAAGCATGAATATGTTCTATTGATTTTTGAGGTCAGACAATTCCAATAATAATTTTTGACTAAGATTACTTTTACGTACTTTGTTTAGGAGTCTGTTACTAACCCTGTCAGCAGCACTGTGAGACTGTAGCCCAGCACAGACTTTCTGTCAGTGACAGTGTTAAAAGCAAGTTAGAGGCCAGGGGATCACCAAAACCAGTTAGATTCATCTTCTGGGAAACAATAAATAGTCACAATATGTGGACAAAAATGGTGGCTTACAATTGTAACCAAGGTATTTACCCTCAATACACCTCTCAGTGCTCTGTTGGGAACAAACTATGCAATGCGGACATTGTCTCTAAATTGCCTCAATAAAATCTTTGGCATTTATCTATCAACATTTACTTTTCTCCCTATCTTCCTTTAACAGTACTCTGATGTCTCATATTATTACATTGTTTTGACACAAGCTCAATAGGGCACCAGAGAAAAGACATTCTACACATAAATGTCTTTAATGTTGATGTAATATTTATCCTTTTCATTGGTTGGAGTTACAATTCGCAGTCTTGTCTAACATAATACATTACATAGTGATACAGTTCATTTTGAAAGTACTTAAGGCCTGCTTGGTAAAGACTGCAGAATGTGTTGGAGCTGTACAGAACTGTAATCTGTTGATTTTCCCCCTGAATGAACTTGTTTGCTGTGTTTGTTGAACAGTCCCTTCCCCCCGGCCAGACAACTCCTTTCATGATAGCAGGGGTCAGAGCCGGGGCTCTGGCTTGTCCGGGGACAGCAGCGGTTTGACCAACCACTCCAAACGCCAGCAGGGCTTTGACCCTTGGTAATTATGCACGTGGATTTGTTAATTCACCAAAGAATATCTTCTCTAACTGAGGCAACAGTGAAAACTCCAATTTGTTCATGGTCTGTTGTTCTGGCACATTACATTTTAAACTGGTGGCTTTAACATAAATTGTAAGTCTTATTAGGACTTGGACGACAGAGCGCTCAGTCGGCTTTGATTTATTTTCAGGACTGGCCCAGATACTGTTGTGTTGAGCTCCTCTGAGCCGTCCAAAGAAAAAGAGAAGCAGGGTTTCTTCAGAGCAATAAAGAAGAAAAAGAAAAAATCGCAAATGGTGAGTTGTATGTCGAGTAATTCTTCGGGTGCGAGACGTGTCTGGATATTCACGCACATGTCCTTTTGGATGTCAACACCTTGTCTGTTAAGCTGTCTGTCTACATACTACACCTCCTCCTCAGTGTTCCAAATGTTTAATACTTTTCCTGTATTCACACAGAAATATCAAGCCATGTCTACTTGTTGTGTTGTGCTCATGTCCCCTGTGCCACCAGTCATGTGCCTCTATATTACAGATGGAGGTCCCCGGTGGAAGGCCTCCTGTCATCAAGAAATGTCTTTTCCCTCTGTTTAGCCCAAAGAATAACATAAAGCATAGTTCCACTGTGAGAGTCCTCCCTGTAGTGCCGTCTCCCATGGTACATGCTGTTTTACACTCTCCTACTCATCCTGCAGCTCAGTGTCACCCAACTAACAACGCATGCAGTAGGAACACTAATCCACTCTGTTTTATTGTTTACTTTCAACTTTAAACAGAGTTTTTCTCTTGTTTTATTTAATACTCTTATTTAATGAAATGATGCATTGTGGTTAATTCACGTAACAATGAATGGCTAACATGAACAAGCCAGATCCATAGAGGCAGGAACAATAACATTAAATATTAACAATGAGGCAATGATTTTTTGGGAAGGCTAATCATGAATCTTTTTCCGGCAAGCTGTATGGATCTGGCTGTGCTCAGTCCATCAGATTCTGATCAATGGCCACTGATTTCAACCACTGCCCTGAAAGCATGTCTCTGGTTATGATCTGAGGATAAGTGAGAGAACTCATCTTTTGTGTAACATGAGATTTTAGAGACGTTTGTGTGACCGGATGTAAAGAGCATAGGATGAACCAGAAGAGTTATATGAAAAGAAAGCATATTCTCACATGTTTCACTGCCTGAATTCCCAGTGACAGTAACAGTTCATCGCAAAACAGGTGTGTGAGACGCTCTCGTCCCTTCACTTTTCTATTTATAGGTGACACTTTGTTCAGATTGGGAGAGGAGGGTTTCTGCTGATCACAGAGCGCAAATAAATGCAATCTGGCGCCAGGCAAGCAGACTCAGAGCTGGTGGAAAAGAGTGTGTAGTACTGCTCATAGAGTAGATGGTCTCATGAAAAGCTTCATGTACAAGATGAGTTGTCTCTCCTCTTCCTCACATCAGAAAATGATTCGGGTTTCTGGCTCCGGATGCATGTTGGTTTGTTTGTTTCCACTGCACTTGAGATCAAACAATGCTATGACCAATTATATCAAAATGAACTCAAGACTTATGTCAGTGGTAAATCGACACATGTAAAGGACGACACATACCACAGATATGTTCTCTTAAGAACATCTCCGCATATTGATAAAACCTGTGCTGTAAATGGTGTTTATTTTACTTCAAAAAGCACATTCATTGTGTTACTTGTTGTCCTTCACATTGTGTGGAACTGCCTCTGTCAGGAGTGTGACGTTAGGGCTAGATGACAACTGACTGTAACTGTGCGACAGGTCCCCACTGAAGGGGTGGATCCAGTCATCCAGAAGTCGTCCAGGTCTTCAGGTCACCAGAGCGGCCGCCACAGGACCCGTGACAAGAGCAGAGACCGAGACCGAGACAGGGACAAGGACTGGCCTCCTGAGAAGCTGTCGGATTCACATTCTCCGGTAAGTCTCAGAGAAGGGATAAAGTTCTGTTCTTCTTCTACTACTTCTCCTTCTTACTGTGAAATGTGATTTATAGATGGTGTGTCATGTCTTATTTTTTAGAGTCAACCACTGAAGTCACTTCGCAAGCTCCTGCACCTTTCGTCCTCCTCCTCCAACCAGACGGCGCCCTCTGATATGCGCTATCAGCAACTGCCTAATCCAGCTTCCGCTCAAGGTGGTTTCTCTGAGAGCCGGGGCCACTCAGGGGTCAGTACGCCCCAGCTGAAGAGCCGACAGGCGGCCTACCCACTGCCTGCACAGCTGGAGTCCGGCTGGCACCCGTCTGCCCTGGGCCGCCCCGAGGGCAACCCCTACCCGGAGCAAATGGGCATCAAGGGAGGCCAGAACGGGCACGGCTTCGGACGCCCGTCCAGGTCTCGTATGCCAAACCTCAATGACCTGAAAGAGACGGCGCTGTGATTTCCACGGCCCTCACACTCACTGGGGGATGACGCTTCCCCTCTGTTGCTCCTATACCTCCCTTATGTAACAGTACACCTGCTGTACACACACACACACACACACACACACACACACACACACACACACACACACACACACACACACACACACACACACACACACACACACACACACACACACACACACACACACACACACACACACACACAGTTACCAAACCTTCAGTTTTAAACACTGCTTGCAAACAGGCCAAAAGCCTTTTAATGTCTACTTTTTTTAAACTTCCATGTTTGATAGACTTTATATTATTACTTCTATAATTCTGATTATAATTTGTATTATAAAGTAAATATATTACAAATTAAATATATATAAATGGATCAAGTGTAGATTTTAAGTGTAAGTATTTTTGTTTCTATCAATATAGAAATATAGAACATTTTACTGCGTAGTATTTCCTTAAGACTATCTAAAGCATTTTAAACAAATGAATTTTATCAGTTGTTACCATAGAGATGGGTAATGTCAGTGATATCATTGTGTTCATCTCATTCAGGACTGTAACTCTTCGTCTGAGCTGTCTCGCCGTTAGATGTGCTTTCATCTCCTGGACACAGATGCTCAGATGTGTCATGCTCAGTTGCAGTGTAGTTTTTCTGAGTTGGCTCCGACAATCTCTGTTAATCTATTTAGGTTTGTATGTCTTTTTTGAAACGCAGCCATTTTAGACACTTTGGTGCCATAAACTAATAGAAATCCTAACCTAACACCTCCCTCTGTAGGTCACAATGAAGCACTGCATTTATCGTTTTCGGACAGATTACCACTCACTAACATTTCGATAATGTCTTTTCATGTATATGAAGTGTTAATAATCCCTTCCGTATATATTCTAAACAAATATACAGTTAGAACTATGGCTAGACGTCATTTCAAACAGAACAGTCTTTAATAACTGTACCTTATGCAGACTATGCCGAAGATACTTCTGGTTATCTACAAGTATTTACTAAGAAGTTCATGTATGTGTAATGAAGCACCCACTGTAATTAAACCTTTATACTTTGCTTCACACATCTCAAGCAAACTGCGCTCACGAACAAGATTCAAGAAAGTCTGTTAAAGATTTCACAAAAGCTACTTCCAAGTGGTTTCAATCGTTTAATCAGCTAAAAATGTGACATAAAGTTTAACTGGTGGAATTTTGTCTATAAGAATAACTTTAATTGTATTTGTTATAATTATTGTTGGTAAGTAACTTTTTACAGCAGTTAGAGGAATATAAAAGCCATGTGGCCGTTCTAGTGCAGTGGTTCCCAACATGATGTTCCCCCACAGCCCTGTCACTTAAACTCAAGCACCTCTGCAGTTATGTTCCAAATGTGTTCATTTTAAACTGGATTTATAGTTACAATATTTCATACCACTGCACTGTGTTTGGTCAAGTTTATATGTTTACTGTTACCACTTGGTCATAAGATGGATTTTTCAACCATTTTACTGTTTCCTTTTTTATCAGTTTCTCATTTATTTATCATTCATTTTTTTAGCTTTGTTTATCCTCCAATTTTGGTGGCTAAAGAGTTTCTATCTATTTCTTTCTCGATATCTAATATTCAGTCCAGTGCTTTAAGTTTTTCACACACCCATACTGTTCAGGTATTACTGCTGACTCGGTATGTGGGTATATTTTTTCAGTTCTCTACCATCTTTCTATGTGCCCCCTTGAAACTGCAGAGCCCCCCCCTCCGTCCCTGGTTTTACATGTGCACCTGGTTTAGAGTCACTGTACTACTGTATTTTTAACTGACTGCACACACTGAGACGCTGGGGACGAGCCTTTAAGGAATCTTTAAATGGATCCACGCTGGAGGCAGAAGCTCGGTGCTGCTGCATCGTTTTCTGTCTGAGATTAAGTGCCGAGAACGTAGCTTGGCTGAAATAAACTTCTTAAAGTTGCACTTTGAAGAGACTGTGTGGCTCAGCAGCAGTGTTGCTGTGACACTGTAATTTCTTCCTCAGTTCACGTTCATGCACAGTGTGTGAGGCCTGAAACACGGGGCAGCAGTGACACGCCAAGTCCAAACACCACCGTACCGTATCGTGTGTTGTGCATCTGTAAGGACCGGGCACACTCCATACCTGACACCATACGTCTCACTCTTTGGATAGCTGTTTTGCTGAAGGAGCACCGTGTATTATATTAATACTGATGTGTGACTACTTGTTTGGTAATATTTATAACAGAGGATGTGTATCAACTGTTTAAATGAAATCAAGTATTCAGTTTGTGCTTTTCTTACAGACACAAATGAGTAGCATAGTCAGTGTTTATTTGCCTTTTATTTTCAACAGAGCATTTACATGACAACGTAAACCCACAAATGAATGCTTAACAATTTTAGAATATCCATGTTTACAAATGTAAAAGTAAATCTCAAATAAAACAAGCTCATTTGATTCTACTCTCGTTTGTGACTATTTTCAACGTAGTGTTTGATTCTGGTTTATTAATAAGTGATCAGATCTGTGTCTCTTACTCCTGTAGCTTATGGAAGGACATTTACATCCAAAACATCCCTTTTCAATTGTGATACCGTGAATGCATTGAAAATATGTCCAATCTAGTATTTATACATCGCCACAATTAGATTTGATAGATTTGAAGACAGATGAAATAGTGCATCAATAAACCTGTCCACATTGAGCCTCACCAAAGACAGACAGACGAAGACAATGTCTCCCGTTTGGCAAGCGGCTTGTTGGCAGGGGAGGGGGGGCGGGTGAGGAGGAAGCGGGCCGAGCTCCCTTCAGGTGCACTTGTTCATGCACATCAGCAGCTCCATCCTCATGGCGATGCGGGTGTGCCAGCCCAGGGGCAGCAGGCGGATGAAGCGAGCAACGATGGGCGGACGCAGCAGGTTCTGCACTGTGGAGGATCGGTCAGCGTTCCCATAGAAAACCTGAAGAGAAACAGCATGAGAACATTACACTGGATCTCTTCACTCTTAAGGTTCCTTAATCATCAAAAAAGAACTAAACTAAAAGTAATCTGATGCTTCTTGTTACCTAGACTAAAACAAACTGAAACCACATGTTTCTTCATGTGGATCATGTTAGTGTCCAATTTATTGATTTATTACATATAATATTGAACATTTGGGCCTTCAGACAAAATACTATTGAAGACAATTATTTCTGAGTTTAAAAAAAAACAGTTTTTCAATGAATGCTTACTGGGAATGTAAATGTAAATAAGGATACACTGGCTATTTATAATATATTGATCATCAGTTGATATTGTTTTGTTGATATTGTTCAAAGCTGGTGAGACAGATAGAGTGTTTGGTTTATGCGGTTTAGTGGACCAATAAAATATTCGGTGGTTCCTCATTCCCGCTGTTGCTCATATCTGCTGTCTCAATATAAAGTGGCTTGTTAAAATGGTGCCTCTGCATTCGGAGGTTGAGCTGTGAAAACTGCTCACTTGCCTGTTTGTTTCTATTTCATGCAAACTGGTGTCTTTAAGATCCTTTGTAATTTTTTATGAGAAAATACAAATAATTAATCTAATACAAGGTTAGACGTTTGGTTTTCCTGTGTAAAGTCTTTCCAGCAAAGTGATGCTTTTAGGTGCTTTTAGAGATCTTACACTCAAGCAGCATCCAAAGACTGGATATTGATAAAGAAAGATTACAACTGAATATATTCTCCTTATACTCATGATACTGTTTTAGTCAGTAACACTTGTCATAATTAAATCATTCATTTCAAAAAAAGGAAATAAAGTAAGGCTTGGTGATTATGGCTCCACTTGTGAAAAAGCTCCCTGGCTTAACATGGAGTGCAATGCAGAAAAGAAAAGTGTGAACCCTAGGCAAGACATGCAGAAACAATTTCTCTCACGTAGACAAAGTGGGGGGGGGACTCAGCAGCAGCAGGAGTGTTGTCGTGTTATATTCAACAGTGAAGCGAGCTTTGATGGGAGAATGGCTGTGATTGGTGGCTGACTGATTGGACTAACACCAGCTGACTGTCAGCTTATTACAGGGTAGGACTTCTGTGTCCTGCATGAACTAATGCAAAGCTTCATTTTACCGCCTGCCAGAAAAAGGACTGCATCTGCTTTTGTTGTACTGGCTGCTATTTGAGGTATTTACCCTGTTGTTTCCCGTCTGGTCTTTGTAATAGATCCAGTTCAGAGTCTCCACAGTGCGATACTGGACGCTGTATTTAGTAATCCACTCATCGGCGTCGCAGCGGCCCTGGGTGAGGATACCAGACACCACCCCCACCTTCTTCAGATCAATCTGGATCCACTGGTACTGGTCATTGAACTTGGACAGCCACGCACACCTGACAGAAATGCCACGTATTATACTCACAATAAGGGCTGCTTACGAGTGTGTCATGTGATGTGGAGGTGACAGGCGGCTCACCCAAAGCCTTGGTTGTTCAGGCGGGCCCTGTCTGGGATCCAGGAGGAGTACCAGCCGGTGTACTGGTCCTGACTGGAGCAGCTGATCTGATCTAATGTTACAGATCCAGATTCAAATCCCAGAGGTCTGTGGTAGGGGCATTCTGTGGAGGGGTCAAATACAAATATGGATGACTACCACATTCTAAGTGATTTCATGACAATGACATAGCTCACAGTAAAAGGTGATACTGTGAGGCTTGCGTGATAAGGCAGCCGGACATCAATTGATGTGCCCTGCTTCTCCCAGCATCAAGCTATTAGCTACAGGACACGCCCTATTTTGGGCTCCCTAATCTGCTCATCACATTCCTGCACTGGTAATAAGATTGTCCAAGGTATTTGAAATTCCAGGCCTCTCCTTCCCAGTTGAGCATCTATTAATCTCAACGTGTTCTAATCTACATGGGAAACAGATCCAAACCTTTTTAACCTGAAGCAGAGAATAAGAAAAATGTTGGGATCATAGTAGGAGGTGATTGTGCATTGCTGAGTAGATGCAGAGTCCAGATTGTGCTGAGTGCACACGGCCATCATCTGTGTGATCCATCACACCATCTGGAGCTTTGTGTGTGCCCACAGACACACAAGCACACCTAAAGTCACAACAGGACACACGGCTGCCTACTGTAAATCTTTACACGTCATTGTCCTTCGCATCATTTGAATCCCATTATCACTTTTTAAAGAAAAACTTGGTTAATTAAGGACATTCAACATCACGTGAGTGTGACCAACGGAAGGATTATAATAGAATCCAGGTCAGTTGCCACAGGTGGAGTCCTCACCTGGCATGCAGTTCTGTGGTTGCCCCTGAGGTGGCGTTGGCAGTAATGCCGGCGGCACAGGTGGGATGACCTGGGGGGTGAATGTGGATGAGTCAGCAGACTCACAGTCACAGGTGCAGGCCTTGACATTGCTCGTCCACGTCTCGATCACCTGCTGCTCCTCCTCCTCCTGTAACTCCTCCTTCTGGACAGCCTCCTCCTCCTGAAGGACACACAGTTTACACACTCAGACCTGCTCTCACACTCGGTTCGATGACATTTCAGAAACATTTCAGGTGGTTTATTAATGGGCTCGTACCTCCTGTGAGTGAACGGCTCTCGGGGCTGCTCCACATCAACAGATGCATGAAATGTAGAAGCAGATGGGGACATGAACTGTGAGAAGCTCGAGCCAAACTTTGGACAAAATGAAGTGGAATTAACTTAAATTCCACACTTTGATACATAAATGCATTGGTCGGGGTTGTGGTTCAAGTTAGACAAACATTTGTTTTTAGTCTTCATGATTTGTGTTAAGAATCCTGGACTGGTGGGGAAAAAATACAGTATTGCAGGAAAAGGATCACAAACACTTAATTGTTCATTCAACACTATTAAAAAGCTTCCTTATAGAAAATATGTTAAATTTCTGATTTAATCTGAGCAAAAATATGTATTAACATAATATGATAACTTCTTTCATAAAAGTAATTGTATGGTTCAGTATATCATTGAATATTATCCCTCATGCAAGTGCTCAGTGACTTACCCTGAGATATGAGCAGGAGGAGCAGCACAGCGGCACGAGCAGTAACCTCCATCTTCGTCTTCATCTATGTTGGAATGTAGTGTGTGTGATACCCAACGCTGGTGGATAGGATTACTGTAATCCACAGGCCTGTGATGACCTTATCTAATACTCTTTATTAGCCCTTAGACACCTCCCTTAGGCTGCTACATTGTACTGCACCTGTGTTGAACACACACTGATATTCACTCTGGTCCTGGATCATTCACACAAGCAGGGAAATCACAGATGGAACCTGGTGAGTGAAACAGGCAATAAAAATGCTACATAAGAAGTGGTCTAACTTCTACCCAGTAAGATAATAATGATAGTTAAACATTATTCATATAGCACTTTTCAAAAACAAGTTCACAAAGGGCTTCACAAACATAGAAACATATACAATCACACACACAAAGACCTAAGAAATATAGGTAAATGCCATGTTATCAAAATATGTCTTTAAACCAGATTAAGAAGAGGACAACAAGGTAACTTATGTGATTCCCAGTGGTTATTCCATAGTTGTGGAGCCCTTACTGAAACTGCTCCACCGCCCTCAGTTTCTCGCTCTACCCTGGGAGCCAAGAGCAACAGTTGACCTGCAGATCTGAGATCACAAGCAGGTATGTACGGTATTAGGAAGTCAGTTATTTAAGAGGGGGCAATGCAGCTAAGAGATTTAAAAACTAGCAAAATGTTGAAATCAATTCTGAGCGTGACAGTAGCCCAGAGCAATGAGACCAGAACGGGGGGGGGGATGTGTTCAAACTTTCAAGTTTTTGTAAGAAGTCTGGCTGCGGTATTTTGAACAGACGCAACTCAAACAGGATTAATATGCATATTAAGTTTGGTTTTGATTCTGGGCTCTGTTTTCCTCACTTAGGTTTTGTATTATCTTATATATTACTGATGATTTGTTTACAGCCTTTTACTTGAACTCTGTAGTTCTTACAGCTAATGAAGGCCTACATTTCCTCGAGGATTAATAAAGTACCTACATACCTACAAACACATTTGTTTTATTCTGCCCTATTTCAAACTTTTTTCATTTAGTCACTTCATTTGCTAAAACATACAGAATATGTAGAACATCAGCCATGAAAAAACAATACAGTCAAATGTTACAGGGTACAGTGCAAGATCAATCAAACAAAATATCTACAAATCAAAATTAACTGTCAGTGAAATAAATTATGAAGAAATCATCAAAACAGTGTAGAAATATTCAAACATGATGAATAATAACAGATCAATAACTTTAATCCAGGGCCACAGTTAATAACTCTTCAAAGTAAAGCAGTTGCAGATGCTCTTTCTACTTTTTCAAATCAAATTCAATCAAACTTTTATTATCTTTATTTATTTCCTTCAGCCTTCATTCAAACCATCAGCTGCTGCTCATGACGTCTGAGGCTTGATTGACGTTTAAACCAGCCAATCACACCCCCGATGGCGAGTTAAAGCGTGGAAAGGGGCGGGATTATCCGGAACCCTGTCAGCCAATGAACAGCAACACTAGCGCGTGTCTGTCCAATCAGGTGTTAGATGCCTGGTGCTGGTTCGGGTGGTGGCTCATATCTTCAGAGAGGAATACTGTGTTGTTATTCAAGGTAAGTACTTTTTTTACTTTCCTTCATATTTTACTCTCATACCTGTGAGCATGCACGGTCTCATGTTGGGTTCTACCCCCCCACCCTGGTCGCTAGCTGCAGAGGCTAAAGCTCAGCGCTGAATAACGGTGGAAAGCAGACTTCAGTGTTCATACCGGTGAAGACGAGGTGATTCTGTCGTTTTGAATTGGTCATTAAAACGGGTTGTTTTGAACGGAGCTAGAAGTGACAGCGTGCTTCCTGTTTTTCTCTGCTCCACTGTTCTAAAGGCTGATTTTTTTAAAGTAAAACGGTTCTTTATTCTCAACACATGATAACACATGACACATCTGAACGAATAACTCTATGGTACTATTATTAGAGTTACTATTGTTATTATTATTATTATTCACATTCATCTTAAACTTGTGTGGTACGTAAAACAGGCCTGGAATTAATCCTCCCTTCATTACGATTATTCTTTAGTTTAGAGACGCGTTGATTCAACCGTGACAGGTGTCTCTACTATTTCCTCCAACACGTTTAAATCAATGAGGATCGGTTCTATGACAAAAACTCCACTTTGTATTGTGTAATACAAATCTAGCACACCACACATATTTATATATACATGATATACTAATATGACTAATATTTTCTCTTGAACACAAGTAGATAACCTATATCTGTGACTTTGTATGTTTTATGTTATCTTCTGTTTACCTTTTGGCTGGGATTTTCATACAAGCCACAACTAGTTGTTCAACACCCGGATAACATATATAATATTATATTATATTTATGTATTTTGTGATGATGTTGTGTGTAATATACTAAACTAAAATAAACAGCCTCCAGTTTTAATGAAAAGCTGAAAATGTTAAGGCTCATGAAGAAGGATTTGCAGCAGGTCTGCTGTGTTGGACTGCATTACACTACATACCTTACATACATGTACCTAATAAACTGATAACTGAGTGTATATAGAGCTAGAAGTGTTCTCAGTAGAGCACATTACTCCAGCAAGGCCCAACAGTCGCCTTTAATTCAATCTGCACCAAATTTTACACACTCATAGATATCAGTTGCCAAAATGTGCCAGATCTATTTCACCAGGATCCATATTGTATTCCCTGGGGAAATGGTGAAAATGTACTGAAACACCCTATCTACCTGTTAAAGAAAAATCCTGGATCCGCCCCTTGATCCGGATCCACAACCGATTTCCCTGAACCATACCACACATATTTTGCTCATAACAAACAAGACAGATACAAATGGAAAGGGGGTGAAATTGTCACCTCCTTGGCAGAGAGAAATATTCAATAGGATAATAACTTAAGTCATTTCCAGACAAAGATTAACCTTTTTATCACATGTCAATCAGTAGTATTTTTTCTTTGGTTTGCCTTAACTTGTCAGAATCGTCTTGACTTCTAAAGCCCACGTCTGGCGTCACATTAAAAAGTGGTTTGCTGTTCTCTTCTGAATGCTTTTTGAATCTTTGTGTGGGTATTTAAAACCACCCACTCCTTCCCCTCGTCTCTCATAATGGTTCACAGCTCCTCTGTTGTTTTTTGTTTCTCCCCTTGTCTTCATTCCAGATGCAGTTCATGCTTCTGTTCAGTCGACAAGGCAAGCTCAGGCTTCAGAAATGGTACGTGCCCTTGTCTGATAAGGAGAAAAAGAAGATCACCAGAGAGCTGGTGCAGACAATCCTGGCTCGAAAGCCCAAAATGTGCAGCTTCCTAGAGTGGAGAGACCTGAAGATTGTATACAAGAGGTGCGTAGAAATAGGACTTGAAGTGTTTTCTTGTTGAATGGTCACAGAACAGAGTTTTTCACACTTACCTGGGCAAGTGATATACAGTACCTGCCATTCATAGACTGTGAAGAGCGTGTCACCAAAGAACATGAAGGCATCATGCACAATAAGAAAAGTATAATTTTTCACATTATAGTTGTTTTGCAGTGGCCAGGTAAACAAACCCTGAGTCACAAGCACAGCAGTCGAGGTGACTTTGCACTATTGCTCAACCAGACACATGTTTGTTTACCCGTTGAATGTGAATAGTTTAAAGACATTACTTTGCCCTTTTTATTGTTATTTAATGAAAACAGTTAAATTGACTCATCGCGTACAATTAAGACACAAAAGTTTAAGTAGAGATGCTGCCTTTGGATCTAGTTTCACTGCAGTGGTCTAAATAGGTCTTTTTTTTCATAGTTTAGTGAAGCTCCCAGCTTTCTGATTGGTCACATTTCAGAAGAGAACTGTCTTAGTCACGATTGTTCTGTGTATTATTCTGTTTATTTTATTTTAACTTTAGTGAGAAGAAATTAAAATAGTAAATAGTAATACAAGGCCTACAACGGAGCTAAATGAGCCTCAGAGCACCCAATGGAAATTAGTTTTGATACAGTAAAGACAATAACAGTCGCTGCGGTTTAATATTTAGACTGTTTATGGTGTAAAGTTACACGATATGAAATATAAAAGCAAAATGCAATATGGAAACATGAGATCTCGAGCGCACAGTTAGGCAAGAGTGTAGCAACTATAACGTTTCAACATACAGCCTGTCACCATGTTGAAACAGAGCACACACAGATGTAGTCATCCTTCATGAAAACATTCAGCAGGTCTCTGGCTGCAAGCAATGACTATTTTCTGAAATAACTGTTCAATCTTTTCTTTCTGAAATGTCAGAAAATAGGGGAAAATGCCTGTAATAATTTCCCACGGCTCAAGTTACATTTAGATTTCTTTTTTTAATCAAACCATCCGTCCAATATGCAAATATATTCAATTTACTATCAAATATACAAAAAAACATGCTATATGGATAGAGACATAGACAGAGTTTCTATCTACAGTATCTACAGAGCTACGTATGCTTTTGTTCTGAAAGGTTTGACCCTGTAACAGTCTGATGCCAATGCTTGCTGGTTCACTTTGTGTGTCAGCTTCAGTACAACTGCTGTTTCATAGACAATTAAACAACTGACTTCATTGTTTCGTGAGCTTGGCTTTGCCTTGCAGTAACTTGCACAAACAGCTCACAAGGACGGAGTGGACCATGAAACAAAGAATTAAAATAGCTGGAATCAATAACGCCAACAAGTTCCATTCTTGCAGAGTTTGACACTTGCTCCTTTATGCCTGTCTTTCTAAAAAAATCTTCTGCTGATTCCACAGTGGCCCCCTGACCCGCTGCTTGTGAGGGATCAACTGACCGGCTCCTTTATTAGCCAATCATCACATGCTTAAAAATCCTTAGGGATTAAAAAGGGATCAAGAACCATAGCAGAATGAGGCTTAACTGATACAGCCTTCTGCATCTGGCTTTTTAAATGAATACCCCGTGCACAGTAAGCATCAGTCAGTTCTTACTAATAACAACAGAGTTGCTCTCTCAGCACTTTTACAGTGAGGTGGGAGACAGTATATTTATCAGTCGGAGAGCCTATGATAAAAACGCATGAAGTCAGCTCCTCTTATTCTCACTTAGTCAGGTTCATGTCAGGAGTTCGAAAGATACTTTTTAATGCTGTTATTTTGTTAACTCACGTTGTTCTGTTACAGATACGCCAGTTTGTACTTCTGCTGTGCCATCGAGGACCAGGACAATGAGCTCATCACACTGGAGATCATCCACAGATATGTGGAGCTGCTGGATAAATACTTTGGCAGTGTGCGTCCCTCTTATTAATTTATATGTTGTGTATTCACACAATGTGTCATCATGTGTTTGCCATCTATTGAATGTAGACTCAAAAATACTGATTACTTGTATTTAGCTCTGATGTTCCTTCATGTCTGTCGTACTTGAGTCTGACCTAAATTTCAATCATTATAATAACTTAGCTTGTGGAAACCTGCAGAAATCCAATGTTTATATTGATTTGTATTTTTAAACCACAGGTTTGTGAGTTGGACATCATTTTCAACTTTGAGAAGGCCTACTTCATTCTCGATGAATTCTTGTTGGGTGGGGAGGCTCAGGAGACGTCGAAGAAGAATGTATTAAAGGCAATTGAGCAGGCTGACCTGCTGCAGGAGGTAAGACACAAAAATGAGAAGTCATTTTTCATGATGATGAATAATGATTTCACACTAATGACTTTCTCCAATTTAATTAGTAATCTGCCCTCACTCTCATTATGCCTGTTCTGATATGTGAGATTCTCCAGATCAGACTAAGGAAGAATTGAGGAATGAGTCAGTGTCATAGTTTATTTTAAACGAGTAAAGATCTGCTACCTCAATTTTAACCAAAAACATGTTTTTGTGATGTTTTAAATTTTTGTTTAGAAGTTTTTCCTCTCAGGATTCGTATGCAATCATTTAATAGATGGATGAGCCTGCACACACTCTGGGTGCTCCTTACTGTTCCTCTTTGCTCTTAAAACCCTTTAAATATTTATAAGACACGCTCTGTCTGCAAACAATTTATAAATGACCAATGTCCCTCATACAGCCCAGTCGGCACTTGAATTATCAAAGTAGGAGTTTCTGTATATCACATAATTAAAGTAAAACAAGGTTTAAAATGTTGTGTGAAGCCTCTTCTCTTACCTCTTTTTTGAAGTGGAGGAGGTCAGATGAGATTCTTTCATACACTTTTACTTTCACTGTCGGATTCCTGATCACCACTCCTATCCTTATATACCTCCATCTGAAGCTGAGCTGCATCAGTGTGGTGCTCTGAGTTCTGAAGTCCTGTTTTCACAAATGTTTGACATTTTGTTTCTTGTGATTTTTCATTCCATGGACTTCACAGAGCTTGTTTCTCCTCCACTTAGTTTGCTTGATCTTGATCCTGATTCCAGCTCACATATTTCTGTCTTTACTATTGTGATTTGCAGAATATAGACTTTCAGATGCGTCTGTTTGCAGGTACAGTTCGTTAGAACCCCAGTGACCCTGGCTGTAGTGGTAGACCAGTAGCTTTAGATTCACCATAGATTCACCAACACAATCCTAAAACCATGAGTAAACAATGTACCAGCAACAGCAGTATTACAAGTGTTACAAGCACCACATAGAGATTGCAGTTGCTGGTATGTGTTTTCCTCCCTATAACAACCTCATCCCTGATGTCTTTGTGTAGACTAGACACTAACCGATATAACTCCTGCAGCAGCATAACTACATGAGATAGCTCCTAAAGTAACATCACTGAATTTCCTTCTAAAATGTGTTATTACTAATTGAGAGATATAAATGATATGATAAGTGATATAAACCACTGTACACAGGCTGTTTCGATAAGACAACTAAAACATACAGTAACACAAAAATGTCTCAAATGAAATCTGACACAGTCTTTTCATCCCTGTGTGATGGCTGATGTGAGGGGAGCTCAGGTTGCAGCCCAGAAACAAAGGCTCATTGTCTGCCTGGCTGGGACCACACAAACGTTCCCAGCCCACATTAGCATTTCATATAGACTGAGCACAATTAACAAGTAGCAAAACCACAGCGTCACTGCAATTAGGATTCTGACCATTAGCATGATCAGCAGAAACACAGCTCACAACCACAGCTGTGTTTCTACACTTCACAATGATGCTGCACATTAAAACTCACATATTCTTACTCTGTAAAGTTAATCAGAAATATTACATATGTTACAGTAAAGAGCTATTAACTTGATTCAGGATTTCTTTCCTTTCTAGAGAGTGCACAACTGTCAAAATGATTTCAAAGCATTAGCTACTGAAGGCATCTTTTAATGTAAACTGTGTTTTACTTAGTTGTCTAGTATCGACCCAATCAGTGTCAGCAGGCTAATGGGTTCTGCTGGATTTGTTTTTCGGAACGTCGAGTCGGTTAGTGATCCAGAAGGCCGCCGCTAATGAGTTCTGGGAAGCGAAACCAGGCCACCGCTGACAGCCCATCAACGTTTAGTGGAGAAAAGTGAACTGTAGATAACGGCCTACATTGGGTTTGTGGGGGAAAGTTTTTGACAAGAATCCCACAGATTTAGCTTAGAATGACCAAAATATGTACCTGAGGAAGTTTGAAAGTAAGTGTATTGAAATAAGAATATTTGAAATAAGAATATTATGGAATGAAAATATTTAAATAATGACACAGAAATCCTGGAAACCAGAAATATTAATCTGTCAATATTTGGGTTACGCTCTAGTGACAAACACAAAATTAGATTTCCATTAGTTATTACATCATTAAAGATTTTCACTTTTCAATAATCATCAACATATCTGAAACGCTGTCAGTTTGATTGAACATGCTTATGGCTAAACAAAGACATATTGTCTCCCTGTCATTGATATTTGATATTAGATCTATCATCATTTTCTGCATCATAGTATATGTGACATGTAGCTATGAACAAGACACAAAAACTAATTTTACTCATGTTATGTGGGAAATAAAAGTGGCCTAAATGAATGAAATGAGAATTGAAGTCAAGTAGCATTAGAAAAGCTAAACATTAGGTGTGAGACAGGTGCTGTCAGGCCAAGTCCATAATCCTCAAGGACAAACTGTGAAGCTGCTCACTGATTTACAGTCAGCAGGACCATCAAGTACATTCACTATAGAGAACACGCCACACAGCAATGACTAATGGTAAGTTCTTAATGTAGCCACTTTCTTTTTAAGTGTGTGACGTGAAGAGATTTTGAAAATCATTCAGTTCATATTCTCTCTTTGGAATAAGTGGGGTCAGAACCTGCAGAGAGACAGTCCAAGTTTACCCAGACAGGCAGAGAGAAACGACTCTGATTGGCTCAATTCTGTATTTGTAGAGCCAGAGTGAAGACTGGGGGAGTTTGCCAAATGAGGAGATCTTGTAATGGGCCTAGGGTCCATCCATGTCCAGGCTACTGGTAACTACAAGACTGGTGTTGTCAGTCTGTCGGTCAGCATGGGTTTCTAGTTTTGCGTGCCTTGAACTCTTACCTGCATGAACGTTGACTGTCTCATAACTCTGAGTGACACATACATGACAAAGCGCCAGGGTCATAACAGGCATGAACCTCAAGTGAAATGTTAACCACTTGTCTGAACACACTCAGTTTCACTAACAGGCAGCATCATCCAACATTTGGTGTCACATTTTGAACAATTTCTTCGATCGTTGTAGCACACAAGAAACTTTTTTTTGTTTATCTAAATGCAAATTTCTTATACTAAATTGGCATTTTAACTTTAAACTGTAACATGGAAAGTGTTTTTCACAGTGAGAGAGCTATGCTGCCTGTGTGAAGACTAGCCTGTTGTCTTACTAACAGCACTGAATGAAATTGCTCCGATTAATGATGTATGTTCTTTTGAAATGGTATAAAATAATTCCTGAACAAAAACACAAAATTACGACAGTATTTCAAATTTAGTTACTTTACTTTACTAATATTGATTCTGCAGGTTTTTGTACATGGTGTCATTTGACCCAAAATCGAAAACAATCCTCATCTAATCAACACTAAGATATAATTCTGTACTGTTTTATTTGAACATATCCCATAAAAAGACCATAAACCAACAATCTACTTTCCAGGTTTGGCTCTGGTTCCCACTCCCAATGGTTTCTACTGGAGGTGGCCACATGGACACTGTTTAATTTAAACAAAGCAAATTAAAGCAAAGATTGAAATTGGCGACTATTTTCAGCTGTTGATTACTACACAGCCAGACTACATTTCAAGTATTTACGGCAGCTGATCGTGTTTTTTCATGGTAAATGAAGGAACATGTAACTTTTTAGGTTAATGGTGAACCCTCTCTCCACAGCACAGAGGAATGATCCTGTATATCAGAAATGTTTTACACAAATTTAAATCGGTTCATTGTTGGCTTGGGTCTTTTTAAAGGATTTGTTGACATCAGGATTATCACCAGCCTGAAAACAGCGCAAAAAGTGCCTCTTTTCATTATGGTCTTTTTATAATCACGAGATCAGGAGATCAAATTCAAAATGTCCTCTGCTACTTTAACTTGTGCAATTGACATAACTTTAAAATAAGTGGTTCATGATATAATAAGCAAATGCAAAAGTTATTTCAAGTGATTTTAATTGTCATCTTTCAGAAAATCTAAACATATAAGTTAGTGGATATAATAAGTGAAGTGGTAAACCAGTGCAGGGGTTGAGAAAGGGCACATATGGAATTAGGTCCTTGTGCTTTATGGAATTAAGAAGTGCATAGTGCAGTAATTACATGGAAAACATACCACAGGGGATTTGGTGGAAGCTATTTTAATAAGGCTTTAGTGAAACATTTCTCTGGAGCTGGTCATTACTTTGGTGCCAGCAACTGATCTTCTTTTGGAATAATGATGCCTCTGAAGATTTCCTACTTAGCTCAACTCTGCGTGAGAGACGTCTGAGATAAAGTGAGCAGATACGACCAAATGAAGAGGGCACTGTTGTGTTGGTGCAAAGTTAATCTCCTGCTCCCCGACCACACCACCCACTGTAGATGTGTCGGTGCTTTAGTTTCCTGTGAGATTTAGACTTTATCCAGCTCGAACAGTGTTGTGCATCATTCTGTTTATTTTTGTCCTCATAAAAATGTTTGCCTCACAGGTGTGATGGTCCCAAATATGGCCTCTGAGTCCTCTGGTCTTTTCCAGAATTAGGCCCACTGAGGTGATTAATCTGTGTCTGTGGATTTAGGCCGTCTGTGCCTGTAAGAGCCCTATAGTCTCAGTCTTCTTGCTGTGTATATCAGTCTGTCTGTAGCTCAGTTTGTGCTGGTTAAGACGGTGTTGTGGCTCATGTTCGTGGTTTCTTGTTAATTCTAACTGTCTCTCCATAGCCAACAATATATGTTTGTATCAAACAGTCTTTCGTCATTGTCTTGTTTTTCATGTATGTGTAACATTTCATTGACACTGTCCACACCACCAGATGTGTTATCTGATTACATGTCTGCAGTGTGACCATAGTGCAAACAATTCTAGAAAAAAACATTACGCAATACATAAACAGTTTCTACTACAATACTCAAAATGAATACTATCTTTCACTAATGTGGACATTTGATTATTTTTGCTGTATTAACTTTAGCAATTCCACTTAAGTGTCTGTAAGGTAAATATGAAGCTGAAGTCAGGGGACAATTAGCGTAGCTTAGCATAGCTACTGAAAGCAGGGAGGGACAACTAACTCGGCTCTGTCAGGATATTTTCTAAGAGGCTCACAATCTAGCATGCTGTGTTTTCTTTGATTAATCCAAAGAAGAATGTAGAAAACATGTCTTTATTCCTGCCATAGACTGTTAGCTTGGTAACATGACTGTTCCCTAAAAGTGAAGCAAATGCGCCCTGATCGCCATCTGGTGGCTGGCTGCAGTATAGGTCATAAATCCTCCTTTCTCTTAGTGGATGGGACATGCACCAAACTCAAAAGTCTAGTATACATCAAAAATAATTCTCAGGGATGATTTCCGTCGGTTTCCGTTGTTTGTATCTCACTAATGTTTGTTAAAATGCAAATTTTTCCACTAGGTTTGGTTTTAATGAGTTATATTTTAGTTATCAGTTATTGTGCTATACAAATTTGGTGAAACATCCTGATTTACAGCTGAGGCTGACTTATGATTGGTTGAGCACATGTGTGAATGCGTTTGTATGCAGGATATTTTGCCATCATTTCTGGATATAATGTGCTTAATAGTGAGATCTAGAAATGCTTGAAAGAGCCAGACAGTCAAACCAGTTTGAGTAATGGTTTCTTCACATAGCCCCTTAAATAAACACGTCGCTTTTACCTTTCAATTCTCATATGGGTTATGCAAGATAACAAAAAACCTCACATACTAACACAAGATTCCATGTGTTAGTTTGTGAGTTTTTTTTAACATTTTTACCTGTTCCCTCCTGTTTCTAGTCTTTATGCTAAGCTAAGCTAACTACCTGCTGGCTCCCTCATCATATTTACTGTACAGACATAACAGTGGTGTGTCTCCTCTAATCTAACTCACAACAAGAAAGCAATTGGTGATTTCAATGAAATTTAAATAAATTTAATAGAACTAGAAAAAAAATGTTTTAAAGGGGTCACAGTGAGAGTAGTTTGTTTTTGTCTCCGAGTGGCGCCTCCTTCCTGTTGTACTGTCTCCTGCATGTCTTGTGAATGAAGTGTGTGACTGAGGTGACTGTTTCGCCTCAATGTTCTGGTGTTTTCTAAGCTGTATGCATTTCTCTCCCTCAGCCCCGTCATGAGTACTTTAATGTGCCTGTGTACTGATTGGCTGCCACCGCTGCTGCTGCTGCTGCCGCCACTGCTGCTGCCACTATCCACCCTGCATGCTGAGCTCCTCAGTGCCTGGCTCCTTTCTCTTTGCACTCTGAGCACCTCTCATTGTCATTGGTTGGGGGGGGGGGGGGGGGTCATAACCTTTACTGTTGCTCACTCAGTTCACTGTTCAATTCAGTACATGACAGTCATGATACAATATTGTCACAAAATTAAAAAGTAAGTTTAAAGCTACAGCAATTGATTAACACATTTAGGTCGGATTTGGTGGACGAACAAGGAGGTCAATGTCTTTAATCGTTATTATGACATGAACCAGTTATAGTTTGTGTCATGAGTCATATTCTGTAGCGATATATTGTTACATGCCTGTCATCGCTCCACTTATTTGTTTCACCAGCAGGGCAGCATGTGCCATCACTACACAAAGTATGCAGTTAAACTAATGATTTTAACTTAAGGTCCACTCACTGGAATTCAGTTGCATCTCTTTTAACCTTTTTCCTTTCGTGGGTTTTATTGTTTGAAAGATTTTTTTTTTTTTTTTTTTATGTTTCCAAAGTGGCAAACAAAACCTTTATTTGAATTAGCTGCTGTTTTTTTGTTTAAATAAAATCTGTCTGTGCACTGTTGGATCACAATGACAAGTAAATGATTTTATATAAAAATAGGGACAATTCATATCCAGTATTTTGTTATGATGGATGGTCTCTACATAACTCTAAGTGGGTTACTACCATTCAGAATAAGTGGGGGAAGTCTGCCCCCTGTTGCACAGGCTGTAGTACAGATGCACAAAATGTCGGTGTTTAATATTGCACTATACCTTCAAAGTATGTACATGCTTGAGGGCCACATCACAATTTATTAGCATCTGAATTCTGATGTTATTTAAACACAGATTTAACATTTAAGTCATTATTTTATCAAAGAGGTGTTTTGTTTTACACTTCATATTTTTACTGATTTCAATATCCGTCTTTTTTTAACGTCTGAATTCACATCCTTTCAGCCCATCCCACATCGGGGGGGGGGGGGGGGGGTGAATGCAGGACGAGTCAATTCTACGTTTGTTTATCTTGTCTTTTTGTTCATATAATCTCACTTCTAATAAGACAGTATGTATTTGGATTTAAGGTTTTGTCCTTGTTGTGATGTTAGGATTTGTTGTAGCTTTAAGTATGAAACAGTTTCTTGCTCAGACCGTGGTACAAACACTAGATCGCTTAGTTTTCTAATATTTGTCCAGTAATAAGCTGAGTTGTTATTCTTTATCTATATCTTTAAAATTGATAGACCCGGATATTTCCTATTTAGATAAATAGAAAAAAGGTCACTCTCAAGGTAAGTTATAATATGAGATTCATACTGAATAAATATTTGCACTTTGCACAGATTAACCAAGGGCTTTTATAGGCATTAAAACATAATTACACTTAGACTGATCTGTCATAATTGCACACTGTCTAAGCACTTAAGATATTTTATATGATCCGTCATTGTTCATCTGTGTCCAACTCTTGAAGACAGATTGCATCAATAGACCGCCGTGGTTAATTTTATCAATGTACATGATAGCTCATCAATAAATTGTTTATGATTCTTTGTCACATGCTCACACTGGTGTCTTTCTTTGATGTAAACCTATTGCAGTTTAAGTTGACATCAGGTTATAGTTTTTCTGCATTTCTTCTGCTGTGGAAACAACCTCAGTGCCCTTCCCATCTAATGGTGCTGAGCTCCACTCATGTTTATCCATCTATCAGGTGACAAAAGGACACATCATCTGGGCAAAAATCGACCCCAAGCATGAAGTCTATTTGGTAAACAATACAGACTTTATGTTTTCAAAATCTGGGTTGAGAATTTTAAGCTGAAAATTAAGTGAGACTTCAAAGTCACTGTTTGGAAGTGGGTTGAATTTTATTCCTCCATTATAAAGCAAGATTTCTTCCTCACTGCTCTGATGCAACTCTTCTCTTTACTTTGTGCTGAACCTTGTTGTAGGATGCCAAAGTAAGTGCTTCTCTTTCTTTCTGACAAAAACCACCAGCTCTTATAATTTCCTCCATAATTTGTATGTTCATGTAGGCACAACATAAATTAAAATAAAAGTAAATATATATATATAGTTATTGGTCGATGAATGCAGGCCAGTGGATGACGTGTATTTAACGCTGTCTGTCCATCCTCATGTTATGACTTAAAAATATGTTTTAATGTATTAATAACAACATATTGTAGTTTGGAAGTTGAAGTAAAGAATTGTTTCCTAGTAAAAGCCACCCTTTTCATTTATATGTATTAACATTTTTTTTCATGTATATGTATACATATAAAGAGTATTGATAAATGCAACTTTAAAGTTGCCCTATGGAATTATTGACCACTAGGGGCACACCTGGAACACTGTTTTTACAAAATTAGGGCCTCAAGAATAAAGAGATTACATTCGTTTTCTCACAGAAATGCAGAGAAAATATACTAATTGTTCACACAAGTATGAATAGAGAATTCTTATGGTGAACTGAACTACAGTTTTTGCAAGTTATTGGTTCCTCACTTCAAGCCACTTTAATTTGATTCCGTTATTATAAAAACATATTGAGTTATTGAATTAAATTTGTTTTGATTTATGTAGCTTTAACTGAACCATTACTGATGTTGAGATATTAATGACGTTATATTAGATTAAACATTGTATCACAGTATGTGTGCAGAGTTGAGTTGAACGGAGACCTTGTTGAGATCTGTTATCAGTGTGTGTGTTTAGTGCAGCTCACCGAGAGCTTCACTGGAGCTCTGGTTCCTCTCCCTCCACAGGAAGCAGAGACCCCGCGCAGTGTGCTGGAGGAAATCGGTCTGACATAAACATGGCGCATCAACATCCAATTGCTCCACATGCATCCATCTGCCAGCTGCTCTGCTGTATGAAGCCGACACTAACTCCAATTCACCTTTGAGCTCACACAATCTTGTATTGTGCGGGCAGTCACTGGCTACCAGTGACTGCCCGCATCCGGTTCAAAACACTAGTACTCGCATACCATGCTGTAAACAGATCAGGTCCAGTTTACATCCAGGACATGGTCAAACACTACACACCAGCACGTTCTCTCCGCTCTGCTTCAGCTAAACGACTCGTTCCTCCTTCACTGCGAGCTAAACACTCATCAAAATCACGACTGTTTGCTGTCCTAGCTCCTAAATGGTGGAATGAGCTCCCACTCGACATCCGGACATCTGAAAGTTTACACATCTTTCGCCGAAAACTAAAAACACACCTCTTCCGACTGTACCTTGAATAAAAAAAAAAAAAAAAAAAAAAAAACTAACCACTTTTGAAAACTAACACTTTGGTAGCACTAAAATGGCACTTACTTATAGCACTCTGTAGTTTTGCTTTATTTCGAAGAAATTTTACTGTCTTGATTCTTGTTGTTCTTGGTTTGTACCCTCAGGGTTGAATGCACTTATTGTAAGTCGCTTTGGATAAAAGCGTCAGCTAAATGAAATGTAATGTAATGTAATGTAATATTACACACACACACACACACACACACACACACACACACACACACACACACACACACACACACACACACACACACACACACACACACACACACACACACACATTTATTTGGTCAGCTTTGGGATTTTAATCCCAAAGCTGATGGAGAGATTCTTGACTTCAGAATGTGTTCTAAAAAAGAGACTGAGACAATATTGTAAAGGGAAGTCAAAAGTATTGCATCCACAAAACCAAAGATTTACATTTCATCTCGCCTCACAATGCATTGTGATGACCATGAACTTGATGACAGTCACAAGCGCAACACCTTTGGCGTTTGAAATCAAAAGACTGTGAAACAGAAAATGTTGTGTCTCATATTTCTACAGTTTACAGACCCTCATCAATCCCACTTACTGTTGAATGCCTTAATCTCTGATGGACGTCCATTCAATTCAAATGAAAGAATCTGTCCCATGACTGCACCTGCATGTAACTGCAATTAAGCAGGTTCTGAGTTTATTTTATCAATGTGTTATGTGCAAATACAAGAATCACTGTTTTATTTCTTCATGTTTTCAACTGTGTTTATATTTTTGTGTTATAAAAACTAGAAGTGCATTTCACTGACTTAAAATATCTCACTTTATATCGTAAAGGCTTTATGGCACCAGATTATATCACTTGTGGCTGTATTTGTAAATCTTGGGCCAAAGGCTGGTTGAAATAATCAAGAACACGGTGACATAGTAGTGAAATACAGTATAATGACCTTTTTAAATTGTTAAGCAGATGTGGTACAAAAAAAAAGCATCTCAGCTTTGTGGCCAACTGCAAGAGTCCAGGATTGCTCTAGCTCTGTTTTGGTTTCCACCAACTCCTGAGGGAAGCATCTGGATATTTAACAGCTCTAAATCTGACAAGTCTACATAGGATGTATTCAGGAAACAGTATTGGAGTTGCTGTTTACCCACATTTTGACAGGACACAGAACCCAATACACAGACAGTATTTATGTGTGTGAAATTCAGGAAAATTTGTTCATTTTTGAGAACATAAAATTCCATTTTGACTCGCATATTATTTGCACAATACAATGGTGCAAATAAAAATAGTCCGGCGACTGACAAGTGCCTGATGCTGCTGGAAGTGAGGTGATCGAGAATGATTAGACATAAATATACAATAAATAAATGTGTGGCTGATTTACCAAAACAAAGAGCAAAAATAGGTTGCTTCACCTTACAACTGATCACAGGTTTAAACATGTGTGATGTGCAACACCTTGAAAAATACTCCTCTTAGGCCGTTTCACTGTTGACTCCAAACTGGTTGATTTAACATTAAAATGAATTAACTCTGGCCAATGATAGCAACACGTATCATATTGTACAGCATGTAAAATACTTGTTTACTAATGTGACTCTGATGAGAAAAGAAAAAGTGGCATCATGCATCTAATAGCAATAGAGTGATAAACTGTAGCAGAGTTTTTTTAATGTACTTAAATATTAGTTTCTAGTCACATGGATGAGATTTACAGATACATAAGATGCCTTAAACACATAACTGTGCAAATCAACTGGAATTCTTTGTGTATTTTATGTTCATCTTGAACTGTGTTTACATCTTTAAGAAGCTGGTATTGTTTAAAACCAAAACTGTTTAAAATCTAACCCTAACCCTAACCCTATCTACACACTTTAGTTTTTTTCTTCTTCGTCTTCTGTGTGTCAGTTGTTTTACATGTTGAAACACTGAAATCTCCTCCTCTGATCACTATATACTTCAAATGAGAAGAATTTTCATGTAAAATGGATTGTGTGCGTATTTTGTATCTCAGATGTGCGACTGATAAAGTGAAATAAACAGTAGCTACACTCTGAGTGAAGTGCAACCTGTGTGTGACATTACTGGACTTCCAGAGGATACTATATTGTGTAGTTTATTGTTGCAGTTTCTGAAATGGAAAAAGGAGAACGGTTGTGTTTCCTGTCAAGTTCAGCAATAAAGAGGACTCATGGGTCAGAGAACTGCGTCGTCACAAACAGCTCATTTCCTTCAATTCTTCACAGGTTTCTCACAGCGCATTAGGGACAGAACCGCCAACAGTTGGTGATTAAAGAGTAAATGTGTCTCCGGGTGTTGTGACACATTGACATGTTGAGATACACTCGACAAGCAGGAGAGACACATGTGCTTTGGTTTAATATGCTTTATGTGTTAGAACACATTCTGTGTACAATCACAAATTTAAAAAATAACAGTCAATTAAGTTAATGGTAAATAAATCTGGAACCGTTTTCATCGGTGTAAACAGACAGAGGAGTTTGGATCAGTTTTCAAGAGTAAATTCTGAAGAACAACAGAAGGAAGAAAACAAAGCTTGTTTGGACTTGAAAGTTTCCAGAGTACATTATATCAGCATCTACATTTATATGTGTGCATGTGGAGACAATGCATTTGATCTCAACAAATATAGACAGCATGTCCAGTCACCCAAGGACATTCACAAGTATGAAACTAATACAAACAGTCATATCATATTGGCTTCTGCATTTATTCCTGCGTTACCTGGACGCGTTCACATATTCACGGGTTGTGAAGAAGATTTTAAAAAATACGATCAAAAGAGTTTCATTAACAAAATACTAACCAGACCTTTAAAGCGAGACAAAAACTATTCAGACTTATGTTACAGAGTCGGCTTCTTCACTGTTGCTACTGTAGTGTTGTATTTACCGTGGAGGCGTACATTATAAATATGAGGTGCAGGACAGTCTCTTCTTTTTAACCCAAGAAGACAGTATAAAATATAAACGCATAAAACTATTCAGTCCTCTAAAATGTTATCAACATTCAGTTGTATTTCTCATTCTCTTGGAGGACCAACATTAAAATTAATCATTTCACCAGGAGTATAAACTCCGTTGTCAGGGGCTCTATCTGACCTCAAAGATGTCCTTCAGATAGTTAAGATTGAGGAGCTAGCTCCAGTGCTCTAGCTTTCCTCCTTTAGCATATCCTCAATCTCTTTGTCCCAGTTGTCGTCGTGGTTCTGGTTATCAGCCAACACGTTGTACTCCTTAAGTTCCTCCTGTATCTCTCTTTCCCAGTCTGGGGTCTCATCTAGAAAAACCAACACAAATTTTGAGTCACTCAGTTAGATGGACAAATAGAAAGATATACTTAATTTCAGACTTTCAGGTTCATATCAGTTCAAAAATAGAAAATGCAATCACACCTTGCAAGTCCACAGAGTTTAAAACACATATAGACTCGTGTTCCTCTCTTTCCAAAAACAAGATAAATGGTGTCTAAGTCAAGGCTCTTATGATCACGTTTTTTTAGATAGTTAATCTAAACTTATATTCATATATACAATTCCTCAGCAGAGTTTTTCAGTCCTGCATTACTATAGATGCACCACAGGAAGTTCTGCGTCAAGTGGAGTACAGTAGGGTATAAAAAGTACCATTTTAAAATCATCTGTACACATAGAAAATGGCGTGCCAACATGGTGGCTTGTGCTTACAGTTTATAGCACTGATACTGCACATTGTCATCATCACATAAATGATTCCTCCTTGGTTCCAACCATCATGACAACACTTATTTTTAGAGTTAAATGTAATGTTGTAATACACGTCATAACTTATACATACTCTAAGCAGTTGCTTTAAACCAGCACTGTAACAAGAAACAGTTACATCATGATCGGGTTCAACAGAGGGACTTACCCTGCAGTGTGCTTGGAAGCTCCTGTTTGTCCAGAACCAGCTGTTCCATCTCTTTGCGCAAGTCGTCCTTATTTATGTTGCATGAGTCAAAAGCATCACTAACAAATTCAGACACAGGTTGGCTGGTGGAGATCTCCTCTTCACCTGCAAAAATCATTTTGACATGATCTCTTAAGTAATATTCATGTTGTCTCATGCATTGTTGCAGAGTAATGCATGCAATATATATAAAGTATGAATTCAACTGATTTTAACATTGCAATTGTGCAAATTGTTGCCTAAATAAGGGAAAAAACTATGATCAACAAGTTCCAAGTGCAAAACATTCCTTAGGTTTACTCACTGTTTGATTTACAACATAATGTTTGGTTTTACGTCATCCCCTTTTCAATAACATTTATTAATTTTGTGGGTGAGAAGTTATCATTTAAAATGATTGATCTGTGTTCTTCCAACTGACAAGAACCTTCAGATTATAGACAGGCCCTGTACTTTAACATTACACAATGAGATTGTACCATTTTGAAGAGTATCCACGGGACTGCAGCCACTTTTCTCCACATCTCTCCGTTCCGCCGCCTGTTGTGCTGCTAGAGCTGCGAGCTGAGCCGACTGTTTTATCAAGGACACGCGGTAAAAGTAATTCTTCCAGAAGGCTTCCTCTTTCACCCTTAAAAAATAACAGGAAGTAGACAATCATCTTTGTGGTGGAATAAAAATATTTTTGATTTTAAATAAACCCGCACTTGCACAGGGATGCACACAATGGGAACAGAAAGCTAATATCTGCAGCACGTGAAACATTCTCACTGTTTGGGGACCAGATGGAAGCGCATCCTTCTGAGGAGCTCGTCTTCCTCCAGCATCACCATGGCGACTGGATACATGTGCTCAAAGTCAAATTGAAACTGCACCCCAGCAGGAGGGTCTCGCAAGAAATTTCTTTTGTCCTGTCAAAAAAAACCGAAGTTATAATTTTCTTGACTCTATATAGATGAACAATTTGACTTGGTTTGGATATCAAAACAAATGTCTATTAAGGAATCATACTTACAGCGGAGAGAGATAAAATCTGTTGCTGTACAGTCTCCTCTTCATTAAAACCAACCCATGGTGGCACAGCAGCACCTAGGGACAATGAAAACTAGTCTGTAGTCACAGTATTCTGATGGGATTGTACTTGCATGTGATGCATTATTGATCATCGAGCAATAAGGCAACTATTAATGACAGTAGCTCAGGAAAATAACTGAATTAATTATTCAGGGCTTACCAAACTTTTTTGCTTTTTTCTCCTGAACAAACTTTTCTTGTTCTTTCTGGAAATCACCCAAAAGGGTCTGAGGGAAGAACATAATCCATCAGTCAGGCCCAAAAAAACACGAGGCTGTGAAATCAGTTAAATTACTAGAGCCAAGAGGTGTTTACCTTATCAATAATTCCATTTATGTTGCCCTCCTCGACACTTTTCTTCAAAGTTTGTGCTGTTTCAACCACGGACTCGGACAGATTCTTAGAGGCACTGCTGGCAAAGTTGTAGATGTAACCTGCAGAAGAAGAACATCTATGACTACAAGTGGCTGCGGCTCCATGGAAGCTACAGCAAGGCGACCAAACACTTTCCACTAAGTCCACCAGAACAACCTGGACTGTTCTGCCCCACACTTACCACTGAAGCCCTTGGCTTTCTGTAGAAGTGGATGAGGATCCGCGTGTTTGTCCTTGGTTCCGTCCATCTCGGGACTGCTGTTGTCTTCACTGGCTTCAACAACAGTCTCGCCTTCTTGTTTACCTCGGCCATTTCCCCCTTCTCGTCCTAACCAGTTTCCCCAGTTCTTAAACATACTGTCAATACTTTGCCAATGGAGTTAAAAAAGTTACCCAACGCACCCCGATGATCGATTACTGCGTGTGTTGATGTTCGTAAAGTAAAGTTAAGGTAAAGTTCTCCAAGTGTGGTCGCTGCTGACGTTTCACCACTCACCCATTTCCGCGAATTCGCTAGGTTTGGACCTACTGCCGACCCTTAAGTTAACGGGTTGTCATGGAAACGTGGACCCCCTGGAAGAAGTTAATAGTTAGCGAAATTGTCAATAGTTAGCGGAATGGCGACTAAAATAGCCTAAACCCGGAGAGTGTGGTTGAAGTCTCACGTCAGAAGTGAGTCACAGTGACTTTATTCATCAAAGCGCGAAGCAAAGTGGGTTTTAAAGGGAAACGTTGTCTGCTACCGCGAGGTGGCGCTCTCGCTGCGTCCCGCTCCACTTGTTGTCCCTGGTGTCCGAGGATGGAGCTAGGTTAGCTTAGCTCATTTAAACTCTCCGGAGTGTGTCAGTGTGTGCTCTCGCTCCAGGCAGCAGGGACCCGGGCCGAGCTGCTGCTGCTCACAAACACCAGAGGAACTCCGCAGCTCCCCAGCGGAACGAGTCCCGGTGCTACTCTACTCTTTTACAGGTGATTCGTTACAGAAGGAAGAAGTATGTGGAACGCAAACCTGCGATAAAGCTGCGTGAGTCACCGAGGAAGCTCTCGCGTCCACCGGTTTACCAGGAGTTGAACTCCCAGGTGAGGTCAGCTGTTTAAACTACTGTTCTGTGATGTGTGTGTGGAGAGAGGCGAACGTGTCGTGGAGTGGAGTTGTTGTTTTTCAGAAGTTAATGCTCGTTTCTCACGAAGCTTCGGTTACCTGCGTAAAAGAGCGAGTGTGTGTAACTCGGCTCCGGTCCCCCGGGTGTCGGTGCTCAGGGAAGATGGTTTCCATTGTGCTGCTCGACATTGTTAGTGTTTAATTCTCTCTCGCATAAGAGCATTAAGTTGAAGGGAGCCAGGCTGGAATATGACAACAGGTGATTGCGGACTATTGCCGATGTGTTAAACTATCGACTGTAGTTTTATTCCCTGTGAACACAGACTATCCGCTCGTTCCTGGATGGAACACTCACACACTCATCTTATATACTGAAGCGCTGTCCCCTTCAAATTAGCAGCAGAAAGGTCGTGCTTTATGGAGGACTAGCTCTGGAAACCTGTGGAAATTATACATCTTTGATATCCCAGCTTGTAGTTCTTAGTAGGCTGAAGTAAGTCGTCCCACGGCTTTGATGCATTTTGATCAGAATTGAGATGCCACAATAAAGGGGCATTGTTGTAGAACCCGAACTATATGGAAATATGTATGCATATGTAAAATAGAATAATCCTTCCTCATAATGGGGAAATTTGTTTCGCAGCAGAAAAGAAGACCGTCATCAAGTAGGCATCAATAAAAGTAATAATAGTAGACATGCGATATAAATACAAGGAGATATACAAATAGAAATAGTATATACAATGTAAACAGAATTTACAGTGTGAGCAACATGTATACATTGTAACAGATTGCACATTAGTATATAAAGTATAAGGGGTTGCAAACTGTTTTTCTACACTGTCAATTCTGCAAAATAAAAGTTTTCATATCAGCACATATACGTAAACGTCAATACACATATATCTGAAAGGTTCATATCGGCAGGTTTCAATTGATCAACTGGTAAATAGGCTCTCATTTAAATATGTTGTTATAATGGCTTATATTGACCTAAGATTTTACCTAGTATCCTTACAGCTTTTGTGTCTAGTTTAGTTTAATGTGAAGCAGTATACACTTTAAATCAACCTAAGATCACTTTTCTGTTGTTTTCAATGCAGGTAAAAATCTCCACTATTCAAAAGACAATAGGCTACAAATTAGCCATTGTTTGTTTGAAAAAGCAACTAGTTTAGCTCACAAATCCATGTTGGTCTGATTCAGATACATTTGGTCAAAATTGTATACATTTACTTTTGTGAAGTTAATCGTAAATCATAAGTTGGTTTAATTACAACATCACATTACTTTCAATAGACTACATTTAAGAATTCTGTCGTTCCGTTTTTACTTTCTTAACACAATTGTTATTTTTTTGTTCATTATATTTCATGCCTCAGAGAGATTTTCAACGATTTAAAACGATATAAAATATTTGCTTAGTAGTCTCTTCAGGTCACACTCAGGCTCAGTAAGGCCTGAAAGACCAATGGAATAACATGGTGCAAGTTAACGATCAATAGATTCTTGATGATTTCTAAAATTGACAATCAATGGGGTCTTATTATCTTGCTGTAGCTTTGTGCTCCCTCTAGGCTGTTTGTACACTCGGGAGTTACAGCAAGCTCTCATCAGCATATCACTGAAACAGAACATGTTCCCACATTATTGCTCACAGATTATATGCCTGACAGCATTTCATAAATAGTAAAGCCTGGGCCTGAAAATGAGTCCTAGGAGTGCAGCCCAATTTGAACTCCATTGGCTTTTAGAAAATGTGCCTATTATTAAGTGTTAAATGGATAATGTCTAATACTATCATTAAAAATTGTATTTATTTTTTGTAACAGTGTCATGGATGCTGAGGGATATACAAATGATTTACACTATACGGAAGCTGAGAGCCTTTGGCACGTGATGCAGAAATCAGGAGATCTGGATCCGAGGGGCAGAGATGGTGAGGGCTGGAAGCTGGTGGATGTATTTCTTTCTGGAGGTGCACCATGGGGATTTACACTCAGAGGTGGACAGGAACATCGAGAGCCACTGCTCATAACCAAGGTGAGTAATCCCCCAAAAATATGAGAACTGAGGTGTCAAGTGTAAAGCCGTTTTCTGACATGGCCTGTGGAGGATCTTAGGAGCATTGGGTCTGGACTTTCTCCACAGTGTTCCCTTCCCACATGTACAGCACAGTAGGGGCTTCTCTGCTCAGCTGCAGCGGTGCAGGAGACAGAGGCAGGATGTCATGTATTATTTCTGCTGTGGAGATCATGTGATTTTGTTTTCAGCCCATCAACACCGGCTTCAGCTCTAATGAATACAAACTGGTGACATCAACGTCAGTGTCATCTACGTTTGTGACACCGCTTTTTATTTATGCATCTGTTGCGTGATTGATCAAATTCAGAGAGGGAATCTCCGGCTGTGTTCACAAATCGACTTCTGCAGACTTTATACTAGCGGGCCAAAACTCTGCAGAAACTCTGGACACTGTCACAAGGCTGTTTGCGTTCACACTTATACGTCCTACAGAGAATTGCATGTGTCTGATCCAATCAAAATGTCATTAAGAGGTTATACACTTCAATACGAAAGCCATAAATCAGTCATCAATGTATATACAACTCTATGCAGTAAAATATGATGTTAAATGCTGCAGCATTCAGCTCAACCATCAGTTACTGTCCATGTCCAGTTGTCTCACCTTCTTTGAAGTCTGTCCCTCCTCAAGTGAACATTCTCAACATCATTTCATAAAGGGACTCCAATATATATATTTAGAATTATTTCATGAGACAATTGTCATGATGGCACAGGTAATGACGGCTTGAAGAGAGACAAGATTAACTGAAAACAAATGCTAGATTTTGATTTTGATTTGGAATACATAGTTTGCTGCTGTAGACATGGAGGCGTAATTAACCAGCAGTTCAGATAAAAAAGAACGTTTGAAGATGGATGGACTGATTACTCATCTGATAATGTCGCAATGACATAATAATTACATAGTGTGTTTGGCAGTTGGCAGCTCCCTTCACCTCAGAGCTGCTCTCCCCTTCTGTTCAAACATGCTGCCTAAGATCATCTTGCAAAAACCTCTGATTAAAACCAAAGCTGATGCTGTTGCAATGCTCTGTCGGAGGAGATCAGGCCTGATAAATTGCTGCCCCAGCTTAAATTAATGCTTAAAACATAATTGTAGGAGGTTGCTTTTAATTCATGACAGCAATATTTTTATATTCAGTTTTTACGTAGTTTTTTTAATTTGCTACATAAATATTTGACATATTTGCATTACCTACCATAAGAAGGTTATGTTTTCCTAGCATTTCTGTCTGTTTGTTAGTAGAAGGATTATGCAAATTCTACTGGACAGACAACCATGGATCTTGGTTAAAGGCTGTTGTATGGATCAGGAAAGAACCCATTAGATTTTGGTAAAATCCAGGATTTTCTTTTCATAGTTTCTTGATATTGTGAGATAGGACAATTTAATCGATTGATGAAAAATTAGTCCTGTTCAGAGGATTGATTTAATGAGTGTGTACAATTTGGTGCAGAACTTTTTTTTAAATGATTAGTTATTTCTTTATTTAAATGTGGTTTCATAAGGGGGCTGTTGGGCCTTGCTGGAGGTATGCACTCTCTGAGTGCCCTTCTAGTTTCCCCTGGTATACTTCCCTTTCTATTATTATTAATAACAATAATAATAATAATATAATAATGATGAAATGGCTGGAAACATCCACAAGTTGAGGCATCACTACTGTTGCAATCTTACGGCAAAATAGTCTCTTCTCTTCTTAGTCTATAACTAAAAATTATGAAAAGTTACTGTGGCTTTTACATCAGTTTGTTTGCATTGTCACGTCATGTTAGCATGCGGGTGGTAGCTTTTAGCTCAAACCACCTCTAAGTTGAAGCACAACCTCAAAACCATAAGCACAACTGTCTTGTTTGTGCTCAGTTACTCAAATATTAAATTTAAACTTGTATTTGGAAATGTAGCTACTCTATGTAGAGAGTATGAAAGTGTTTTACACAGAGGTGCTCCAAAGCTGAGATCATGTGGTGCATTTTGGCTGAATGTGCTGTGAAAGTCAAGATTTTATAGACTTTTCCAAGTAAAAAATCATTCAACGGATGATGCATTAATGCCTGTAATTCTCATGCGTCATAACTTTAAGTGGGTGCCCTGAGCCATATTGTGTACACAGTGGCCATGAGGAGGGAGACTAGCTAATCAAAGTGTAAAATCACACTATAACCTCACATCTCTGTTCACTGTGTAATGATTAACTACAGAAGACCTTGCTCATTAAGTTGACAAGGTAAATACACAAGCACCTGTTAGTCAGGAGCTGTGTTTCTGCTTGGTTTTTGTTGGCTGAGTGAGTCTGTGTTGACCCAAAGGAGGTCCAAAGTCCAACTCCAGTGGCCGAAACTCAGGATCTCAGGCACCATATGGGCTAAGAGGGATACAGTCAGCACTGCTTTCACCCCATTACCGTAGGTTTTACAAGCATGTGATTAAAATGACCAGAACTGTGGCCATTGTAAGTCTTTAAGCTTTAAGATTAAATGGTGAGTTCACATTGCTGAATTTTTGCAGGGCGAAGCAGTGCCCAGCTGGACTAGACATAGCATTTTATTGTAAATGTTATGTCACTGAATTTTAGGACCAACGCAAGTGGATTTGTTTGCATCTGATGGTAAGATATTAACTCCTTTTTTGAGAAGTCTTTTTACTCTAAACCAGTTTCACCTGGTGCTGACTCACAATTTGGATAAACTTTTCAGTAAATTGATCCTGGACTGAACTCCAGAGTTTTTTTGCTGTCACCTACTACAGTGCGAGTTATTGGAGCCCACCTGCACATTTGCATTCTCATGATTTTTGTGCTGGGCTGAATTTCAGTTCGGAGGGTAGCATGTGGTACCAGGAGCGGGGGAGGAATGTTGGAGCTTTGTTTGATTTTCTAAATGTAGTGAATTATCCGTGACAGCCTGAAGCTCGTAGGAATGGCATGATGGGATAAAATAAGTCTGGATTAGTGATTTGTCCTCTCGGGCAGATCTCAGTTTCGACCAAATGATTTACAAGGTGTGTTGTTAAATTCTTTGTGTTAAAAAGATGAAGATGCAAGTAAGCCTACGATATCTCCTAAACTATATCTGTCTGCCAGATAGTAGAAAAATGTGAGAAGCCTCTTATAAACATTTGTTAATAAAATGACAGACTTATTGTGCGTGTAAACCTGTGTACACTACCTCAATGCCATTGGTTCTTTATCTGGCCGATGTTTTTGGATGGTGATTATTCAGTTTAACAAACTATAGGCTGCTCTTGCTCCCTCAAGGTCAGTGTGTGCTATATTTGTGAATGCTGTGTAAAAGTAACAGCACTTCTCTATGCCTCTCTATGTTCAGGTGAACATGTAGGAATGACAGATCAGCCTAATTCTTTGAATTGTATAGTGATCTGTCTCTCAATAAAATATGTTTTACTAAACACTAAAACTGAGAAACAATGCATGAAAGATTTCTATGTATTATTTCCACTATGTCACACTACTTCCTGCTGAACCATGTAACACACCAGCACCCATGTTGATTTTTTTGGTCAGCCACAGTCCAGTTCACTGTTGAATTATACATCTCTTTAATGATCTGAAAATTCCAGATGACTTCAACTGGACGTGATTTTTTTATGTGTTCTTATTTTCATGTGTTTGTGTTTCAGCATGATTAGTGAGCAGGGAGCCTTAGTAAAACCTGAGGAACACAGTTTTGTCGAGGAGGGCTAGTTTTAAAAAAGGGCCCATAGTTGATGAGCGGTTTAAGGTATTTGCTAAAAAAAATATCCTGGATCTAATTAAAATTCTTAACATTCCACACATAACTCGAAGGTTATGTTCAAGGTCTTCATGGATTTACGGTCCTTAGTCTCAATAAACTTAAATAATCCTGTTTTACCAAACACAGCTGGGCATGCGCCTCATACATACATCCCCTCTGCCAGGATCGCAGTTAATATGGAGGAAAATATTGTTTGCTCTTAAAGAACCGGCACCAGACACATTGCAAAACTGACTCTGTTCCTACATGCTGCGATAAATCACCTGCAGGTAAACAGGTTTTACCAATTACTGGACCCTGTGTGGCTCTGTTGCTCTCGGGGGTTGCTCAACCTCTGGAGTAAAAGTGATTCATACAGAACAGGATTATGATAACGACGAGAAGATTCAGATAGTTTTCTATTTGTGGACGTCAGGATTTCAGAGGGAGGAATATGGAATGCTGGAAGGATTATTTCAGGATATTTGAGCTGAGAAGAAGGAATGGATCAGTCTGGCTCTTCGATGGAAATGTTCAGTATTACAATGTATGAGAGACGAGGCATTTATTCTTACGGTTTTCTTAGTGTGTCCTAAATGTTCGAGCTAAATGTTGCTGCCTTGTTATGACATGAACCATTATACTGAAACTGTTTCAGGGTCATGAGGAATTCCCTTTATACACAAGGCTCAAACTTGTGTGTATATATAAACGTACTACGAAACCCTCCTATTTTCAAAATAAAAGTTGTCTTTCATCCCAAACTGTCTGATGAAAGAATAAATACAGAGGAGAAGAAATTTGGAATCACAATGTGAGCTGTGCATACTCCTCAAAATGTGCTGAAAGATAGTTCACATGCTAACACCCAATAACATAGTCTTCTTTATGAATCCCACTGTTAGTTGTGGGATGCACTCTTTAAGCTGTCTTCATGACCAAAAGTACATTGATTCATTCCATCCTCTTGTATTTCAAGATAAGTTTACTTTTTTGTACGAAAGGAGAAAGTAGAAACTATACTTGTATTGTTTTGTCCTGTTGTAACTTTAGATCCATGTCAATTCAAACGACAGTGAGTAAAGCATATGAACAAGAAACGTACTTGATAATGACGGCACAAAAATTACAACTCCACACACAGAATAAACATCATCAATATAGCACCTAATGCTCTGATTGAGTTTGGTGATGCAGTTAATTCTGGAAAATGGCGATGAGTGAATATATTTTTTTTAATCTTGAGACACCACATATGTAAGCTATGCACAAATGTACTGTGTGTACTTAGGAAGCGTTCAATGTGGTTAATGCATGTCACAATCGAATGTGATCAATTGGAAGATTTTATGCAAAAGTTCCAGATGCTTAAAACATTTGTGTACAAATAGTGAGAGAGATGCTAATAATACTGAAACCTTAACAAACCATGTGCCATGAAAAGTTTAGCTGTCTTTTGTTAATGTGGTCGCTGCTTGTCAAACTGGAATAGACATTTTCAATGATATATGCGGACAACACCTAAATCACTATATGAGGTCCAAGTTCAGTGCCCTTGTCAGCACGGTGCACAGGACATCAGGCAGCAGAAAGACACATTCCTTATCCTCCTTGCCACCACATCCTTCCCCTTAATGTCCCACAGAAAGACACAAGGCTATTTTTGAGGGTACGCCGGCCTCCAGGATGGCTGCAGTTTCACTGATTATGGCCTGGAGGAAGATGGTAAACAAAGGACATGGTATATGACTCGTGCTGATTGAGCTGCCATGGTGAAATATGTTTAGAGAAATAGTATGAATCTCCTGCCTTGATGTTGTGCAAACGCTGCTTCTATTTGCCCTCAGGTTTACTTTTATTACAGCTGATTGACACTGTTTGTTATTTTTTAAATTTGCATCCTCAAGATATTCAGTTGTTGTTGTCTCTTGTTAGGTTGTGTAAAAGCGAAGCTAGTGTGTAGCTCAAGGCTGTCTTACAGATACTATGCTGTCGTCAAGAAACAATTCAGCACTGACTGACATCTTCTTTAATTATCGAAAACACAACACACACACTGTGCTCTTGTAAATACTCACTGAAGTGCCAAACATGTAGTTAAAAATGTTCCAGTAAATAAACTACAGTAGGAACTAGTTGGCTTGGAGCTAAGACCGGTTGGGGAAGTCGGAAAGTGCAGCTCTCTGAAGCAGATTTCGGGGCAATAAGTGATGCTTTATTGCAATTTTGTTTTTTGTTGTTGTTGTTTTATACGTAAAATAGCTATACAGTTATTAGTTAGTTTAGGCTTTTTGGACTTTTCAATATTTATCGGTTTTAGAACTTTAATTGCACTAAGCATAAGTAGTTATCAACCTATCTCTCCTCTGCTCCATGCGTGGGGAGGGGCTATACATGGCAGAGGATAGGTCAGAAACATCACACTACGAACTCACACTGCACTTAAATTATGTTGGATCAATAAATATATGTTTTTTCTTAGTTTTTTTTTATGGGGCAGTCCTCTCTCATTTAACGTCAACATCCTTACGTTGAGCTTACATCAGCTATAACCCTGAGTGAAACCAACCAGAAAATGTGATTAAAATCCCTTCACCAAGACTGGTTTTGCTGTTTATAGAAACTGTGGTGTTCTCATGTCCATTTTAAACACTGTTACTTCCAGTAACTGTATCAGCCAGTGATTCAGATTCCACAAAATTCACTTCCATATCAGGACCATCTCAGGAATCTGGCCAGCCATCATAAAAATCTGCAGCTTCGACGCTGCTTCAAAATCTGAATTACAGAAGAATGAAAAGAGGGTATGTTCGAGCTACCTTGGCTCCGGGTTTCTGTGCTGCGGAAAAGGCCATATAAGACGTAATGGTCTGTAAATGTACACATACCTCTGCAGTTGAGTCATGCAGCCCCTGCTCACAGGTTGAGTGGAGAACTGGTAATCAGCTGCAGAGCTTGGCTTTTGTGTGTTAATGTGCCAACTGCCAAGCAAGTTCTCACTGCTTGTCTTTCCACACCGACCCGCGCTGTCTTGCACCTCTGTTATCTGACTTTCCTGCGTCAGTGTGAGGACAGCTCTGACCTTAACCAGGGGGACGTCTGTCATGTCACTGGCCCTTTCTGTAGCTGCGATTCTTTCAATTTTAATATCTTCTCTGCGGTGGGTCCTCTCCAGAGATAACAGTACATCGACACAAGCATATGCTGACCTCAGTGCACTGTACTCAGTTTACTGTACGCCCCATTGACAGATGTGTTATTCCAGGTGTCTGGAATACAATACAGTTTATTTTTACATCAAGTCACTGGCTTGAACAGCAGCTTTTTGAAGTATTTTATTAGCTTTTGATCCTGGTCTGTAGAAACTGGCTCTCCTGCTGTTCACTCTGGTAAAGAGTGTTTTTCTTCTGTCATGTGCTCTATTGAGAAATTCAACAAGACACTGGTAACTTAATGATATCTCAACTGCCACAAAGACTTGCGGCAGTTGAGATAAAGTAATGGGATAATTAAGAATTTAATTAATATTTTTCCTCCTCGATAAACAACATGAACATTCTTTCTATTCATGTACATAGAGAATGAAAACAGGAATTAAATTCCTTATCTCTGATTTATAGCTGAAATGATTAGGTTATTAGTCATTAGTAGTAGTAGTGGCCTATCCAGAATATTGACAGTTCTTTTGATAATTATAGTTGTGGAAGGCGTTTTAGGGCTTTCTGGCATTCATTAAACAGGGATAGATAGACAGGAAAGGGAGGGCGGGAGAGAGGTGGTTGAGAGACAGAGCGAGAGAGAGGACGACATGCAGCTAAGGCCCTCACTCGATTCAAACCGGTGGTAAGGACTCAGCCTTATTAATACGTGGTATACACTTAAAAAGGTGAGTCCCACTGAGGCAGAAATACCAGTCAGTCTGTTGTTTCCGGCTTCTTGTTATCAAGCAATATAAGACGTCTCCTTGAGCCTTAGTAAAAAAACTTTTGTGGGCAATGGAGGTGGCTCAGAGAGAACCAGTACCAGGGGAGTATTCGGCGCATCTGATTCAGCAGAAAGAGCTGCCACAGGAAGGAGCGACACATGGCAGAGAGCCTGATAGAAAGAGACAGAGCTGAGCAGCCAAGAAGCCAGCAGAGACTCCTGGCCAATTTAAGTTGAGTTGGTTGGATTTTTTTTTTTTAATATAGGAAATTTGTTAAAAATGTTGCCACCACATGTTATCATTTAACAAACCTTGATTTATGAGATAATGCTAGTTTGATCAATAAAAAGGTTAGGTCAGATGAGGTTAATTAATCTCCTTCACGGGAGTGGGAGGCCCTTGACCATAAGGAGTCTCGTCTCTGCCACTTATAAACTGTGTATTCTCTTAGTGCTGGTTGCATTTCTGCAAATTCATGATTAAAGTGCAACATCATCTCTGAGGTCACAGTCACCTGTACGCAAATGTATCAGTGGTGAGTCTTGGGGAGGTGAAGGTTCACCACTGATACATTTACATATGTGTGACCGGGCCTTAACCCTCTTATTCCATCATAGTAGCGTACACAATCCAATGGTTTATAAAGACAGTTTGACATCTAGTTTCCTCTGAACTCCGACCTTTCCCACTAAGTGTGTAAGCACATGTCATCTTCAGTTCAAACAGAAAGGAATTGCTGGTGTTTCGGAACATGGCACCGGTGAACCCCAGCTAAGATCAGAAAATTAAAAGTTGGTTTCGGTATAGAACTAGAATTTGTCTAAACTTGGGCTGTCCCCAAGTGACTGAGATGCTCTCGTCTCTATTGTCCAGCTGACAGCAGGAGAGACACTGCACCGTACGACAGGATTAAATAACTGATCTATGATCAAGATTCCAACTTTGATTTCCCCTGAGGGTGTGTGGGAATATCCCCATCGCAGAAGATAGACAAAGACATTGATACTATGTTTTTAGGTCAAATATGAGTCATCTAGTTAAGAAAGACCAACCGGTAAACAACACACACTGCCCTATTAATATACTTAGGAGGCATAAGGAAGATTAAGTTCTTATATGGCTTAAAATTGCCAAGATGTCCTGTGTCATAGTTGTTGCATTCATCTGCTCTTGTTTTACCTCTACACTCAAGTGTCAGATGAGGCACAATGCCCAAAACATATCTTAATAACAACAACATCCATCCTGAAACATTATGTTATGTCTGAAGATCTGTGTGTTTAACTCTTGTTTTCCACCTGCTGTGTTTATGTCGCAGGTCGAGGAGGGCAGCAAGGCAGCCGCTGTGTGTCTCCAGGTGGGAGACGAGCTTGTCAACATCAACGAGATTCCCCTGACTGGCTACAGACAGGAAGCGATCTGCCTCGTCAAAGGCTCCCACAGGACCCTCACTCTGGTGGTGAAAAGGTAGGTAACCAATACCAGCTCCCTCTCCTCTGGTGTTGTCACAAAGGCGCCACCCCCTCGCCCTTACAGCTCACCATGGAAACATTACCAACAAACCAAGGTGACGGAGGATCCCAGCCCCTACAGCCGCTGCTTGTCAGCACAGCCTGTCTGTAGACTAGTTTACACTTTCTGGGATTTTTTAACTGTCACCATTGAGTTATTGGTAGCTGGACAATCCTGTTTTGCTAGGTTGTGCTGGGTTGTCAACAGGAGTGCGTGGTTAGTGGCAGGTTTCATGACGATCACGTCCTGAAAAAGGAGAGGCTGTGGATGACATCATTTTTCCTGTTAGATCCCACACAGGCAGGAGTGAGAAGAATAAACAAGGGGAAGTGAAGATGCAAATGACGCTGTAGCGCTGAGATATTGGTAGCAGTTCAGTACACCTCCTATCAGTTGCTCTCACACCCTCTGTGATGAGGCATTTCCAGCTTGCATTGTTTCTCTGCTATCTGCACATCTCATTCTTTCACACTCACCAAAGAACACACTGTTACTGAACAGTTAACCCACTATAAATGATTACATTCACTCTTTTGGCAAACGCCAGCCCTTGTGACTTATTGGCCCTGCCATATTGTTTAGTATTCTAATCTCGTTTAACTGATGAATCATTTGTCAGTGGAGTCCTGGAGGCCTTCTGACAAATGACCTTGTTCTTATGAAACACTAGTCTTATTGTCTCCTTAGCTGTCTGCTTTTCTTTCTGCATTGTATCATATCATAACGTAATCCCCAAACAAATCCTCCCGTACAAGGAAGTCCCCTCACCATTTATCTCTCAACATGGAAGTGGCTGTGAGTCTAGGTCATTGTGTTTTATTCTCAAAGGACATGTCTATAATAGGATCTGCAGACAAGGACGTATTACTCTCAGTAACAATCTGTGTGTATTTGATTACCTATGTTATTTAAATGTCAATCAAATCTGATCAGACCACGTCCGCATAGATCTAATGAAGTAGATTAGTGATGGGTTTTTGAGCATTAAAATCTTAATTTTAAAATCCCTTATAATCTTAAGGAAGGGACGTCTTTCCGACTTAAACAGGATATATGGACAGGGTTTAGTTACAAGAGGAATCTTAGTCAATTTTTTTGCTTGAAAGTGGGTGTGTCTTAGCTACTCCAGAATCCATTGAGTTGTATGGAGATAAAAACTTATAGCATATAGTTTGATAAATTATGTTTGTGAAGAGAGTGCAACAGTTCTATGTGCAGTAATAAAGTGTGTGTAATAATAAGCAGTACAAATATTGTAAGTGTCATAGCTAATCACTGGCTGTGGTTGAATAGTCCCTCAGTCAATGCATATGTATATGCATATGTATGTTCATAATTATGGATGTACGTCTTTTGGGGCAAATCCTTGCTCTACAATCAAACTGATTTTGTTGTTCAGAGTTCAAAGGTTACAGATATCAAAAAACAAGTTATTTGGCCATAAAACAATCAATATGATCCTAAGACATATCATAACAAATATATAAGTGATCATTTATATTTTGTATCCAAAAGGTCAAAGTTTAGCTTCACTGTTTAGCTTCACTGTGACATCATAATGTACTGCAAACACTTTTAGTCATTATTTGACTCCATAACTCAGGAAGGGGAGATTGACTAGGTTTCCTTCAGCCTTCTGACTCAGGTGGTAGTTCAAGATCATTTAGAAAAAAAAGAAGAAGAATAGGACATAAACAGTGGATGGATTACACTTTATAAGAGAAGAGGGAATAACCAACGGATCTGAGTATTGTCATTTCTGTGCATGTGTTTCAAAAACAGGGAGAGAAATGTCCTTACAAGGCCAAGTCTTATTGTTAATGTTGTGCTTTAGAGAAACCTTTAGTCCCACAGGACTCTTAGTAGCTCGTGTCGGTCTGTGTTGAAGGGTTTACTTTTGTCTCAGACTTTACAATGGCATCTCCACTCAGTCATTTTCAAAGGCCACAATAACAAGTCTCTGTCAGATTTAGAAAACAGCAAAGTGATGATGGTTCATTAAAGAACCTCAACGCTTCAATTCCAGTCCTATTTCTTCCCCTTTTCAACGAAGTGCAGTCTGCATGTTGTGTTGGAAACTGCTGTTGGGTTTGGAAACATACCATGGTGTATGAGTCCATATCGCTGCCTGTATCTACTGTCCCTAGAGCCCTGATGTTTGTCTACTGCTTTCCTGTGCCCGGGCATGCAGACGCCAGCCATCAAACCCTTTCTTTTTATCTCATGGATAACGTCGGATACCTGAATGGGGATCAGGAAGCTGTCAGAACCTGCTCCTGTGTAAAGGTGTGGTTTCTTTACAGAGAGCAGAAGGGAGGAGCTTAATGTAGCAAGTCATGTTTTTTGCATGCAGTGACTAATAATGTGAAATTGTTGGTATATTTTCACATGTCACAATGAGAAGAGGTGCGGTTATCTGTGGGAAAGCATTGTGTCGTCTTTGCACAAGCCTGGACAAAACTAATGCACATTCTGCGCTTCAACTTCAGGATGTCAAATGATGAAATCTCATTTTGCACATCAAAGACAATACAAGAGTGTGACCAAAAGTTAAATTGCATGTTATATGCACTGTTTGTTTAAAGCTCACCAACACTAATAACTATATAGAGTAAAATGCTATAATTCTCTTTCACATTACATTTGCATGGATTCCAGCTTGTTGCTGTTATGCTTTGCAAACTGAAAACCCCAAAAGGTTGTAATGTGAAAAAATGCAGCAAATTCAAAGTCTATTCCAGTCAGTAATGTCTCCAAACCTTATATGGTCTGCACTTGTCCTGAGAGCATCTGCACTGAGAGTAATGAAACAAACAGTGCCCACAACAGTTTGGTATTTTTAACCAGTGCAACTAGAATTTACAGAAACACCGATCATTTGACCTGTGTTTCTTTGAAAGCTTGTATCACATCAGTGATCACCGGAGCTTAACTCCTTATCCATAAAGTCTTCACATTATTTGCAACATGCAACCAACTGTGGAGTAAATCATTTAACTTTACAGCATGAGGTTTGAAATTTGTTGTGGTATTTGGTTTCCCCCTTCTGGCGCTGCAACAGAAGTACCACAGTCCCTCATATGCTTCATTATTTAGCTTTGGAAGAGACACATAAAGCTGTTGTTGTTGTTGTTACAAAAATGGTGTTTCCAGCACCATGATACACCAGTGTGGCTATTTTAGATGAGTGAAGTATGCACAGCGGTTTAGTGCACAATCCAATTATACCTGGTAAAGCTCACAGCCGTTAAGTGTCAGCATTGAGTAGGAGTTGCAGTGCAGTGGCTCACGCTTACTGACGTTTGTTTTTCTAAATAAGCCTGTGTAGTATGTTTGGAATTCTGGTTTTGGGAAGTAGCTTTCTTATAATTGTGTGGGTCTCAGCAGAGGAAATCCTTGTTTAGAGATTTCATAGTTTACTTGTCTTAGCTGCATCCCTCTGTTTGTAGTTTGGTTTGTTCCAATACCAAGGTGAGTTGACAGCAAATGACAATTCAAATCAAGTCTTAAGAAAAATACTCTTAGCTTGAACCATGTTGTTTTTTTTACAAACTATGGCATCTATAGTTCTTCAACTCTGAGACTCCAGGTAACTGGTCCCAGTGAGGCCCAGCACCATTCTTTCATTGACATGTTGAAATGATACCTGTCCTTTCTATCATGATTTCCCCTGATCTGTAATAATGAACTTCGTGTCAGACGCAGAACATGCTGGATGGTTTTGTAATTGAAAAGTTTTTGAGACCCTTAGCCACTGACAGAAATGTTTCTGGGCTGTGGGTCAGTGCGGGCAGCCGGTGACTTGACAGCTGGTATGCCACTCAGCCCTGGAATGTGCTGGTCATTACATGCTGCTCACGGTTCACCTCTCTCACCCGAAACATGACTGGTTTGATTGTAGGGTCTGCAAAAGAAGGCCTTTGTCAGACCCTCAGGAACCAAGTGGAATCCACTGTCTCACCTCCAAAAGCAGGTTGGATCCTTTTAGCCTCAGCATTTTTCTACCTAGTAATACTATATGTGAGGCTACACTTAATGTGTTTTGTTTAATGGAGATAATGTAGTTCCTGCGCCAAAGACACAGATGTTTGACTGTTAAAGCCTGAAAAGACGGCTGGGAATTTGCCTGTTATACAGTATGTACAGTCCGCGCTTATCTGACTCATAATATTAAATATGATATGATTTGTTAAGCTTAATGAGAATTTATTCCTGTTTGACATTTAACATTGTCATTAACCATACGCAACAGTCTAGAGTAGACCAACACAAATATTATAACTGTTTTCTTCTTCTGAGGATGAATGGTTAAAAATACAATACAATAAAAATAGACATGCCTTTTGGATAATACGAATGATATTGTGTATTCTGTTGCTGTACAAATTAATTATCCTGCAAGTTGAGACATGTATTGGACACTTCTATTCAGACTGAACAACACTTGGCACTTATGTTAATCGTTTCCCAAGCATAACCACATTCCAGACGTGATTAGTTTTATGATAACTGATCAAGACAGTGTGTGAAGTCAATGTTCATGACAGAAACCACTAACACTAGCACACACGCAGAAATGTTAGTTAATGCCCATTGTCCTTGTGAATAAATAAATTAAATTAAATGGTGCATTTATCAATGTATTTTAATCATACTATGCTATTGCAAAAATTCTGCATAAGGTCATGAGACTATTCATTAACGCAAAAAAAAGTATTCAGGAAAACCCAATGAAATAGTCGCACAGTAAGAATAGATTTGTATAGTTTGTCATTAAGTATTGTATTGAATAATGATTACTTGGATTTATATAGCACGTTTCAAAATACCAGAGGTTGCTTTACAAAGTTAAGTAAGGTGATAGATATGATAATAATAATAATAACAATTTCATCTAACAACTTTATCCAATAACTTTAACTTAATCAGAGACAACAAGCAAAATAATTTTAAAACATTTAAAATCAAAGACAGCAAATGATGTCTAAATTTTATTGTAAAATCCGTTCAAAGAGAAAAATATATATATTTAAATTGAAACCTAATGACCATGAGGTTCATTGATTATGTATTCATTTAATATACTATTCCAGTTCATACATTTCTTAAACTGAAACAAACAAGCCAAATTAAAAACAAACAGAAAAGATAAGTACAACAAAATGTGCTTGAGTCATTTGTTTTGAAAACTAAGTTGTATTTTCCATGTGTTACTGGCATCACCGTTGACCAGTTACAATGCTCATTACCCTAAGCTTTCAGGAAACTGGGTGCCCTCACACCCTAGAGATCAACGTGTTGTCATAGTAATGGCAGAAATGCACGTCTGCCTCTCAACAGGGGAGATAGGGAAAGAGGGGTCCGGCATTTCATCCCTTCATTAGCATATTAGCCCCTTAGAGCCAATGAGACGAGGCAAGGTACGGGAATACTCCAAGGAGACTGGCTGTGACAATAGCCCTCCTCCTTCTCTGAACGCTCTTCCACCCCCTCTCAGGGGTGAAACCCCCATAATCCTGAAGGAAATCTCCCCTCTGTTCAAACTAGTTGAGCTAGGAGAACTTAGCCTTAGTAATGACCACTCTATGTTGGATATAGTGTATTTGAGTAGTCAGTTAGTGTGTGTTTGGAGGTAGTGGATCAGTGTTCGAGTTGTACAATGATGCTCTGAAGTCCTCCACTCTTTATTTTAGTCTGTCTTTGAAGTGTCTGAGGAATGTGGTTCCTGACCAGCGCACGGATACAACTGCTCTCCCTCCCAAACTGAGCTCCAGTCCAGTATTCTTTTTTTGCTCTTTTACACATCACGATTCACGATTGTGACCATTTTTTATTCCTTTTATCCAGATGTTGGGTGAGTCCAATTAACTTTATATTAAGTTTGACTGACCTGTTGAGCCCTGAACTTTTTGTCATCTCTCTTTGAGAGCAGTCTCACCTGCATCTGTCCGCCTTGTTATGTTTAGGTGACTGAGCTAGGAACATTTAACATATTGTGCCTTTCATTGTTTCACTATATGACCCAAATACTCTGTTATTGTTTTGAATGTGTTCTGTCTAATCATTCAGTATGAGGTCATCCGCCAACTAGGTTAAGCCACGATCAGCAAGATTTGGCTTTTTTATTTAAAAAAACAAATGTAAGTTAATCATTTAGGGAAGAGGCTTATAGGTAAAATCATTAGTGAATATTCTCCTCTGTGTTTCAGCTTCAATTTATTGTTAATTAACAGGATGTTTGCGTGCTGAATGAGTCCTCTGCGTGATCTGTTTATTTATGAATTTGGACCGGTTGGTACCGGACACATTCGAAGTGACGTGGAACTGATCATCCAGTGATCAGTTTAGAGAACAGTCTCTCCCCTGCCCCCATCCCACCCAACTGATTCACTTTCCAAGCATATCTGTGCTGGCCCAGCTGTAGCCCTGACGATAGGCCTAATAAAACCAGCCTCATTTGCATACCAATAGCAGGCGCCATGTGTGGTTAGCTCCAAGTGCCCCAGAAACACAGGCTGTGAGGGGACAAGGAAGACTGAGCTCCATGTTGGCTTTTCTTTGTCCTCTAAATAGGCCTTAACTCTAATCCACAATTAATTTTGTAGAATTGTCCCATTTTATTGAGCTTAAGTAGATATCTGTCGCAGTCTGAAATTCCCAAATCTAAAATGAGTGTAGTGGACAAATATAAATATATAACTTATTCAATTCATGTGAGTCAACGGTTTGTTTTCAGGCCTTCATTTGAAGGAAGCTGTTTTTGGAACCTCTTGTCATCAGATCACTGAAGGGCTTTAGACAAGGTGACTGAGGGTGCAGGACCTCTTGACCTCATGGCTTTGTCGTGCAAGTCTTGAGTCCAACAAGATCGAAAGCAACCAAAGCTTTGTCTGAAATTCTTGACCAGTGTTTCGCAGTCCCTTCTCAGTAAGAGTAGTTCGCGAGTCTAAGTTACATCTGCAATAAATAGAAAAATAACTAAAATAAATACTATGGGGCTTAAAAATTCAATCCCCAAATTTGTGGGTTGATGAGTACACATTAGTGTAATTCAATAATCCAGTACCCCACCCACACATACACACACATTTTTACTATTACTACAGGTGTTAGTACAGTAAGTCCCTTGTGGCTGTGAAACCATGTCAGTTTTGAGCTCACGAGAGAGAGAGACTGTCTACGAGGTAGACGACAGCTTGGACAGAGGGGTGAGGTGGCTGATCTGACTGTGTAAGAGATTCTCTATTCTCCTAAATCCCCCACCCCATGCTGGGATTTGTGTTCCCCCCTGGGACCATATGGCAAAGTCTGAGCACAGACCTCAGCTCACCTCAGCTCTGTTGCATTTTGTCAATGAGCCTAATGACAGAAGAAGAACACAGTGTGACTCATTCTAGTCTTGTCTTTGTATAAGGTCCAAGTACGTGTTTTTTTCATATTCAACTTTTATGAAAATTAGTTAAGTGACAACAACAGTGATATAACTGTAACCAGGAGAGGGAGCTATAACATCATGTATCAGCCAACATGCACATTGTTGTAGACTGCATATTATAATCTGGTGAATTAAGAGCATTTTATGATAATGCTTTGTTTTTAGAACATTTGTTCTTTGAACTTTTGCTACACTGACCTCCACAACTCACTAACTTCTGTGCAGTAAACTTAAGAGCTAAAAGTCTAAATGTCTGGTGGTCTTTCTCTTGTTTTGTTTGTGAGTCCAGTCAATTGTCGGTGAGCTCTTAGTATGTGTGTGTGTTCCTCCTCCCTGCTGCCTAGGAATATGAAAATGGTGGATATTGTAGCTCAGAAAATGCCCTCAGAGAATGACGTGCATGTGGCAAGAAGCTTTCTCACGAAGATTTTGCGAAGTTCCATGAGGTACAGTTCTGTGGCTTCATCGTAATCAGTAGTACCTGTTCCCCCTTTCAACTCTCCTCCGTTCCTGTCTGCTCCGTATCCACAATCACATCAATCAATCATCATTGGTCTAGTAATAATATCATCTTCATTCCTCTCACTGCACCTCTCCCTCTCCTGTGGTTTATTACCTGCACTCATTGGCATGCCTCTTTGTTCATGTCATTAGATGAATAATGTTCGTCCCATTTGTAAAGCATGTCAAACACCATCTTACATCTGATGTTGGTTTATGTCATTTATTTTTGTATGCTCATATGTTCTGTTTACCTTCTCTTGACATGCAATTCAGAAAGAACCGCTTTAAAGGGTATGTGTCACATGCATAACTCCTGTAAAAAGTTTGTGTTCAAGCCGAGACGTAGATTTAAACCATCCACACAAGATCCATTGGTGAATGTAAACACTACAAAATGTGTCTATATACATTGGATGCAGTAAAGTAGACAAAAATAATTCCTTGTGGAGCAGCAGCAAAGTTGCAGGAACGACTCTATCTGTAGCTTTTGGTCACCCGGATTCTTCTATGGAAGCAAACGTACTGTTTTACATAAGGGGTTGGTCTCTAATCCAGTTGGTGTTTTTTTTTTTCTTTCTTTCTTTGCGCTCTCTACAGGCGGAATGAACCCATAAGCAGGCCTCACTCCTGGCACTCCACCAAGTTTAACGAAAACCAATCAGAGACTGCCAAAACACAGTCCCCGCCCACGCCAGTCTGGCAAACCAGATATGATGCAAGGTAACCAGGATCTTAAAGTTTGCCTTTGAGTCTGTGTTCCATCAGACTTTATTATTTTTACTTATTATCAAAATAACCATTAAAAGATGTTGTGTCCAGTGGGCTGTAAAGTATGATGTGGAAATGCCAAGTCAATTGTCTATTGTATTGGTTAAAATGATTGAAGGTTAAATTAATGGATAGTTAGGATGTAAACATATAATTATGCATGTACAGTATAAAGAAAACTAAAAGATGGGTTTTAATTTAATTCCTGCTTTGTTAAGTATTTTCTGTATTCTCCAGTTGATTAGATGTGTTAATAATTAATTACATACAATTGTATCTGCCATGAAACTATAACTTAGGCCATAATTTATACCCTGATAACCAACAGCTATCGTAGGGTAGATGTCTTATTTTCCTGAAGAAAACCTAGCAGTTTGTTTTGTATTTTCACATTTTTTAATTTTCTTCAACTTCTAGCTCATCCTCCACTGATCTTTCCTCTGCCTGGGAGCAGACTAACCTGCGCCGAGTGTCCGACCAGTTCAGCTCTCTTGGGAGTATGGACAGTCTAGAGCATGTGTCACACCCGTACTCTGCCGGTCAGCTGTCACCTGCCAAGTCCAATAACAGTATGGAGCACCTGGGAGGGGGGAAAAGAGACTCGGCCTACAGCTCCTTCTCCACCAGCTCTGGCACACCAGACTACACCCTCTCAAAGAGCAACGCTGCCTCAACAGAGAACATGCACTACAAAGTGAGCCAGTGGGATGCAGGAGGAAAGCACAACAATCACAGCAATAGTAGAAACAGCCACAGCCTGACTGAAGTTGGCAAACCCGATGATAGGCTCACGTACTTTCAGATGCCAGGTGTTAACGCAGGTTTCGAGGGTCCACAGATTGAGGACCCGGCTGGCTCCCGCAGTTCCACTTCAAGCAGAATCAGCTATGGACCAGTCTGGCACGTCCCAGAGAAAAAGAAGGGTGCGTCTCCATCCCCTCCCCCACCACCTCCCCCTGCACGCAGCGACAGCTTTGCTGCGACTAAGGTACATGAGAGGGGGCTTGTCGTAGCGCACCCTGAAGGACCTGATTCACACGGCTCCTGTAAGACGTCTTCTGAAAATCGCCGCAGTCACATTCTTTCCCTGAAAAATGACAACGATGGTTTTTTCCCTTCATCTGACAAATCAAACCATAACCAGTTCAGCTCAAACAAGCAGTACTCCCTGTCCAGCAGTGATGTTCGGCAAGGCCAGCCTCACCATCAGAGACACCATAGTGACAAAAGCACTTTTTACCCTCAGCCCTGGGCTACGTCCGCACCAAAGCCACAGAACGTAGGTGGCTACCATTGTAGCATGCAAGAACTGCCTACTAACACGTCTGCACAACAGTTTGGTCAGAACCAGAGAAGGAACTTAGGTGCCTCACTGTCTACTTCAGCCAATGAGCAGATCACTGACAGCAGTGCACTTAGTCGATACTACTGTGTCACAACATGCCAGCCCACGCAGCCTAACGCCCAGCTGATGTTAGGAAAACCAGACGACAGGAGGAGTGTTACCGGAGCCGACCTGGCACACAGTGCAACTGAGCGTAAATCTCTTAGCCCACAGACAGTCAGCAAGGTAAAGTATCACCTGCCCCAACAACACTCTTCGCACAATAAAGATAATAACGGATATAGCAAGCACCAAGTTACCACTGTACTAGAGACTTCTGTAGCTAATCCCAGCTCTGATGAGAGGGGAAGCCAGAGAGGACACAACACACTAAGTGCTGAACCTCAGTTCATAAGTTACCCTCCTACCAGACAATCTGATCAGCGAAGGTCTCTCCAATTGCAACACAGAGAAATACCTCAAGACATCAGATATCACGGTCAATTGAACAATAAAATCAGCCCCCATGCCACCCCCATGCTGCACTCTCTTTCCATGGATGCAGCAAACCAAAATGAGAAAATAAGAGACACGATCTCGGAGGAGTCTCCTGAAGGCAAGCAGGTAAAGCGCAACGAACGTTTTGCCACGACATTAAGGAATGAAATCCAAATGAGGAGAGCCAAGCTGCAGAAAAGCAAGAGTGCAGCCATTCTTCCCAGTGCTGAGGGGGAGACTGAAGAAGAGCAGGACACCTGGAAGTCCACTGAAAGCACCACTCCAACGTCTGCAGATGGTTCCTTCACCAACACCTACAAGGATCATCTGAAGGAAGCCCAGGCGAGGGTGCTCAAGGCTACATCGTTCAGGAGGAAAGACCTGGAGCCTGTCTTAGCCGAGAACCCTGTAGCAGAGGCCTTACCAAACTACCCCTCCTCAGCACTGTCCCGTAAAGATGTCCCTCCTCTGCCAACTGTCACTGAATCAGTAATATCTCTATCGGGGCCTGCTGCTGGTCAGGTAAGTCGTATTGGAGGCCGGAAGCGTTTTACTGCAGAAAAGAAGGTACGGTCTTTCTCTGAACCCGACAAAATCCATGAAGTTGGGGTGAAGGAGGACGTCCCTTGCAATGAGAATACAAGCTCCTCCCTAGACCGACAGAAGCTCTTTAAAGAAAGTGGGAGACCCGGGCTCCCCAATCACATTTCCCTTCAAAGCCAGACGCTCAACCAAGGCCAAGATATCCCCTCCATCATTTCAGCAGGAGACACAGTGAAAGGGATCAGCAGCAGAGAGTATGTTGAGGAGGCCCAGAGAGTTCCTTACTCTGCACACAAACCGTCTGTCCTCGACCAGCAACGACTGGGCACCTTTGCAGAGTATGAGGCGAGGTGGAATACACAGAAGAAACCAGCAGAAACCAGAGCGCCTGGACGGTACCACTCAGCTGATAACATCCTGGATCCAGGGCCAGAGGAGAGAACTCCAACCACCTGTTTGCACGAGAGATCCAGATCCTCTCCTTCAGCTGACATGTATGGACAGGTGAGGCACAAAGTCAGATTCATTTTCTAATCTCCAAATGACTTCAGCAAGCATTTTATTTGAATAATATAATTTTTTTTAATGTTTTAAATGAGGCGTCTCTTGGTTTTACCCTTGTTTTAATCACTTAAAAGTTGCAACTGTACCAAGCCCCAGAGATTTACTTTACTTCTCGTTAAAACAAATATACTCACTGAAGTGAAAGGCACACAGGAAAAAGCCAAGTCAAATATTAATCCATGTTTGTACATAATGACACACCCTCAGCTTGAGTCTATTCACTAAAAACAAGAGGGATGAGAGCTGGAAGCCTCACTTCTGAGTGGCGGAGAGTTATTTCTTTTTTTACATAACTGATTGTGTGCTTTGTTATATTCAAATTTTTACTTTATTTACAGAAGATTCCAGTACCTGGAAGAAAGTCTGAGTGTTCCCAGACGGAGAGTAAACCTGCTGAACTGCTCTGCACGGCTACAGCGTGAGTAAATCTTCTTCGATCAAACTTGCTGGTGCCATAGCTTCAATGGCAATGGGACTTTCCATTTACTTCTCAAATATAGAATAAAATATACTCTAGTTTACTAGTTTGACTCATGGGATTGCTATACAATATGTACAGCGTACTATTGGACCATATTATTTAGTTTCATCTTGCACCACGGTCTCTGAGGGTTGTAGAACAAAAGCAAAACCTCATATCCAGATAACATATGTGTATCCTGTGCCAGTTTCACAGACAAGTAAATGGGGTCAATGTCTTTGCAAACGTATGTTGTAAAACCAGCTGTTATCTCCTTCCTTCTTCATTATTCTTGCCGCAGGCCAAAGCCTTGAGTCTGGGGCTTGTATTTAGCACTCAACCGTACTTTTTCAGCTCTAGTGCAAAGCCTCTCTGTACTATTTGACATTATTGTGCTGTCTGCTGCATATTTGGCAAATGCAGTTTCTGTTCTGTCAGACTTTTCATCTTTAAACGATGTCTAGGCAACAGAGGTAGCCTGTCTTTTAGGTACAAAATCCTAATTTGGTCTCTCTACTGTTAGTGTCACATTCACTCTCCTCCGGAAAAACCCTTTCTAAAGGGCAAAAAAAACATGCCTTGCGAGTGTGATTGGAGCAAAACAAATTAACGATAGATTAGATTATGAAGTGACAGATGGTTTTCTATCATCACATGACATATCGCCATATCACAACATATTTAGTGTGATATTTCATTATTTCTCTCATGAGCTTTATCAGTGACAGAGGGCAGGGAGATTGTAGAGGAACAGTGAAGTCTTTATAATCTGTGGAGGCATACCAGTGGCACTTCCTTGGCGCAGCTGTGACAACATAAGCCGTCTCTCTTGCTGCACTGTGTGTCGTTCGGCGGAGGCTCGTTGCTGTAGGCGAGGTCGGTCTGTGACAGTGAGGAAGTGTTTCTTCGGCCTATAGGAATGTAAAGGGGACGGGTTCAGGGGGGGGGGGGGCTGTTCGAAGGCTAAAATGATCATCTATAAGATCAGGAACTTGGCATAATTGGATTTGTAACCATGCAGGCGATGTCGTCTATTTGTTTGGGCCAGACTAAAACATCTCATCTCATCTAGCTCTGTCACCATGTTGGCATGTAGATATTAGCATTAGTTATTACAGTTTCACAGAGCTGCTAGCATGGCACTAGACTCCCGAGTAGCCCTTGAGCTTAAAGGTCCAGTTTGTATGATTTAGCTGAAAGGGATCTATTGGCAGAAGTTGAATATAAAATAATCCTATTGATGTTTCACAAAAATGTATGTGTATAATCACCTAAATTGTTCGAATTGTTGTATTCTTTACTGTAGAATGACCCCTTTATATTTACATCTTCTACATGGAAGCTGCCATGGTTTTTACAGTTGCACAGACTGGACATAGTAAACACCTTTTGAGTTTTTATGCAGACTGAATGCTACCATAGGTTCCCCTTCATGCTTGGAAGAGGAGGGTGAGTTGAGTTGAGTTGCTGCAACATACAACTTCACCACTAGATGTCACTAAATCCTGCAAACTGAACCTTTAAGGGGAAAATTTCTTTCAGAGAAGTCTGTTTGAAACTCTCAAACAATCAGATATAAGCTGCAGAGAATTCTGTTTCACTGTGATTGTATCTAGTGTAGGAAAGTATGGAAATATTAACTCCAACTCTGACTAGAACTGTAGGTTTCAATGGAAGGCTTCAATAACCAACATCAATACGATGAACATGTCTTGTATTGTGTGCGTATAGCCGTTTTCAGACATGTTGCTACGGAGTTTTCCCAGTTTTTACCTTTCACACATGTACAACCTAGCAGGAGGTTCTCTGCACAGCCGCGTTCACAACAGCAACAAATCCTCCACATTATTCAGTTGAGAGGTGGAGCATCCGGGTGCAGCACACAGAGGCAAGCAGTGATGTTTTAAATCCGCTGATCACGTGTTCATGTTTACAACAACCTGACACTGTGTCTTCTACCTGTGTGTCACCGCCTTTTCACCGGGAGATATTTGTTTTCGTTCGCGGTCATCCCCTTCTGTGTTCACACATCGACTTCTCCTGGATTTCTACAGACATTATAGCAAGAGGTCAGGCAGATAAAGTCTGTAGAAACTGTGGAGCGCCTCATTCTTACATTTGCATTCACACATGCACCTCCTTCAGAAAAATACGGAGGAACTGCAGATTTCAGTGCATGTCTGAAAGCAGCTTACAGTAAACAAAGTGGATTGGTCTCAGTGGGTTAAACCTGTTTCCTATGTTTGTTTTAATGGGCAGGGTACAAGACACCGATGATTTCATTTGATCCTTAGATGTTCCCATGTAAATAGCTGACTTTTGATCTTCACATTACTGAACACATCTGACAAGTTCCTCCCTTTATTTTGAAATGTAGTGCACTAGTTATTGAATATGTATATATATATATTGTTTGAGTCTTTAGAGTTTCAAATTGGAGTTGAAAGAAGTGGATCGTTACCTGACAGAGAGTATTACTGTCTGATTAATCAGGTAAAAGTCTTTTTCACAAATTAGAAAGATACTGCTACATATTTATTAGGGAAATCAACTGCATCAAAACTAGTACCCCCACTTTATTCTTCAACAAATGGCCACGCAGCATTACACCATGTGACCTAGAGCAGCAGAAACTGACAGCTAGGAAAATAAATCCAATGAGAGACAGAGTGAGAGAGAGGTTGTGTAAGGACAGATGAAAATGACTAAGGGAATCCAGAAGAAATTAGATGTATTTGTTTATTTTGTTTAGCATAGCTTCCTCTCTCATCATCTTACACACAGAAAAACTGATGACAAGAGAATGAGGTGTTTAAAATTTTAAACATGGACCATAAAAAACAAACTGAAAACTTTGAAGAGTTCCTTTTTCAGTTGTCCAGTTGATTTGCCCTTCCAATAGCAGCCACCTTCATATTTTGTGTTTCCTTCTGTATCAAGTTAATGAGTGCAGTGAAATTACATATTTTTTTGGAGAATATAACCTAAAGACATAACCGTGATCCACTCCAAGCAAAGCAAAATAAAAGTTAACCTCAACTGTTCAACAGCTGCTTTTTGGTTTAACATAACAGTCCGATTGATTCTTAAACTATGTATAGTTACTCAGCTGGAAATGACTTCATGCTTTGTAACCAGTTATTCAGGAGCCTTTGTGCATTATCTAAACTCCCACTGGTGAGACTCTTTGAAAGGTGTAGAGTGTCCCGTGTTGAGCAACCTCTTTGTAGGAGCCACACCATATGATGCTCACGTTTGCATGACAACAACAGTGCACAGGACGTTATTGTCATTCAGAAGTGTGAGAGATGAGCTCAGTGAAGGGCACTCCACCCATGTAGTGTCATTGATACCGGCATAAAGAGAGACCAACAGGTGGCCTCTGTCATAGAGAGAGATACCAGACAGACAGCACACTCGCTTTTACTTATGTTCTGAGGCATGTTAGCAGTAAAACTTCAATTTGGGTGAGTCGGTACGATATGTTTTATCTATATATATATTTTATGTTTATTTAACATCCACAGTTTCCAATTTTTATCTTGTTCCTTATTCCAAAAAGAAAATATTGTAGTGAAGTAATGTGTATGATCTGTGCAACCATTCTCCTAATCCTCACCTCGGTTTTTGGATCTTCTGATTTCTTATTTATACAGGGGGGTGGGGACAGCTGGTTGGGGTAGAGAAGATTGTGAAGGTTCACATCATGGTTTCAGTCTCAGTTCTGATGTACACACTGAAGCTTCTTTTAGATATGCACTGAACTCTCCGGAGGGGCTACGTACTTTTTGTGGAGTTTCTCCTGCCAGCCCCCTGTGAAACATGTCCGAATGATCAGATGGGAGAAAATAGCAGGAGATCCTCTGCGGTAGGATTCTAAATATCTCAGGATGACATGTCGATATGTTGTATGTGTAAAAGGCAAACTCAAGACAAAGTCCGGACCCAATTCCTTTGGAATTCATGTCTGAAAGCAGCGTGAGAGAACCAGACAGGACATGCTTAACAGAAGCTTCATTATGTAGACCCAGATAACTCAGTTACTCTTCCTGTGACCGTGTTTACCTTCGTCAATCATTGGATGAACACTGACATCATAGTTGTAACATGACCACTGGATATTGCCGGCATCATGTTTCATGTTTGTGCGAGGTATCGTTGTCACGCTCTATCCAGAGCTGCGACTGAAGGAGGGGGGAGGGGGGGGGGGTCCACCGTACCAACAGTTGTACACTGGGTAACTTGTCACAGTTTGTAAGAATTCAGATTGGGAGGTTTGTGTTATGGCCTCTGTCCACAAGTCACTGTTCTGTGTCTTGTGACTGCAGATCCATGTACAGCGTTGACTTTCATCGAAGCTGCGTGCTTTATGTGTTAATGATCTCTGAGAACTCCTAATTGAATCTGTATGAGCAACCATTGGCGTGTCCCCGGTGTGCTAGAAACTACAGCATTAGGAGTTTGTATACTTCTACCGTTTAGTTAATCACAGCGTTCCACTGTGTATTATGGTTAAATTAGGCTCTCAAATATTATTATTCAATCTCATATGCGCCATTAGTTCACTATCAGTCCTCTAATGGTCGCTTTGATTTCCGTACATTGATCTTTTTCTTCCTCTGGACTAAAACCTCCAAAGAGTTAAAAGTGTTAATGTGAATCAGACAGGAAAAAGTGATCGGCTCCCACTTCTTTGCACTGGAGCATTATTTATTCCTCTTTGCATACTTTGCGGGAACTGAAATATTCCTCCTCGAGCTGCCAGCTGAACAGTTACCAGGGAGGAGGCTCGCAGAAGAGAGGGAGCCGTGTGTCTTCTCATGCTGGCATAATCATAGTGGCTGCTGGAGCGAGCGAGAAGTCCTCTGCCGCAGTGTATTATTTGATAGAGCTGCAGATGATAGTCCGTGCTGCCTGGCTGTGTAATTAAAAGCTTTCTATTGTGCTCCTCAGCTTCTCTGACAGAGGGCCCAGTGACTGTAAAGTCAGAGAAAAGGCGGAGGAGTTTGAACATTACCCAGCGCCACCCCCTCCGCCCATGACAGGAGCCAACCCTGACTGCAGACACAGAGCTGCTTCTGCCACTGAGAACCACAGAGCCACACCTCTGTCCCACGGTGTCACTGAGTGTGCTGTCCCTCAGCCCGGGGACCCCAGCCACGACCAGCCGCCGTCTGGAGCCAGGAGGAAAACCCCAGTGCTGGAGAAGCCTCCCCCTCAGAGATGCCCAGAGGTCAACACCCACGAGTCCTCCATCAGCTCCCAAAGTGAAGTCTACACCCGCTGCTCTCCTACCACTGATAGTAACTCCTCCTTTGTCCCCACCCACCTTGCAAAGAGAGATCCTGAGCCGGGCAGAGGACTTGTGGACAAAGGACAAGGGGCAGTACATCATCTGTCAACGTCCAATCCTCAGCCGGCCTCCTCGCCCCCGGCTTCCTCCTACAGACCTTCAGGGCCGAGCAGTATGGACGGGCAGCGCTCACCCTCTCCACAGTTTTCTCCTCAGAGACTCAGCGACAGGCCTCCAGTCTCTTTGCAGCATGAAGACTCAAACAGGTAAACTTATTCTTTTATTTCATCTGACAGGATAGCTGTTCGTGCCATAATGTTGCTGCAACTTCAAACTTCCACCGTGTTGAGTCAGAACACAGGAACTGCAGCTCCTCAACTTATCGTGTCTTTATGCTGCATGTACAAAGGAGCTTATTGAGAGTCTCTGCCTGTGTAGAGTCAGCATGTGAGAGCCATCAAGCCACAGTAAATTAGAGGGATTCCCCGCATGTCTATAAAAGCCACTGCTGGTTTTAGTGTAATTCAGCTAAATGCCGAAAATGTAAAATGTTGTTTAAAGCCCCAAAACACAAAACCTTAGTTTCATCTCCTTGATTCAGAATGAATTGATATCATCTGCAGTGAGCTTCAGATTTTACAGCAGGACTATTAAAGCAAGCAGAAACCAAAGTAGTGGGAGGAGTCACATGTCTTAGATATTCCAGCACACTGGGCATGGAAAAAAATTTAATTTGCCATCATGCAGTGAAACTTTTAATCATCGTATGACTGGAACAACTGCAACTAGAGATTTCCTCCTCCTCCTCCTCCTCCTCCTCCTCCTCCTCCTCCTCCTCTTCCTCCTCCTCCTCCTCCTCCTCCTCCTCCTCCTCCTCCTCCTCCAGAGAGAGTTTAATTTTATAAGATGCGTCTGTCTGTCTCTGATATTTCAGGATGGAGCATGTGATAGAAAGCCAAAATCCTGCTGTGAAGAAAGTGCCCATCAGGATCGTGCACTCAGAGGGCGTGACAGAGTTGGAGAAAAGTCCATACTTGCAGCACAGCGACCCGCCTACTGTAGAAGCTGAGGTTCCTGGTGTTAACAGACTCAACAGTCTGACAGCTGCAGGGCAGGACTCCGTGTTCTGCGCCTTCACTCGGCAGACAGAGCCCGAGAGGCTACCAGCTGCTGAGACCGACACAAAGTCCCACAAAGACGCATACATGACCACGGTCAGAGATCCCATCAGCTCCAGCTGTCAGCAGCCAGGACCGCTCGCAGACGAGCCCCCCAGCGACGGGACAGCTGTGATCACGGGAGTGACAGAGGATCGGAAGAGAGAGGAGCTGGCCAGGGACATCATGGGGAAGGACAAGTCACTAGCTGATATACTGGATCAGAGCAAGATGAAGACCACCATGGACTTGATGGAGGGGATCTTTCCTCAGGGGGGGCAGCTGCTGGAGGAGGCTCACCAGCGCAGGAAGGTGCCGGTCAAACAGTCAGTCACCCGACCGTCCGAGGAAAGGTCAGTCTGATCTGATTGAGTCTTTAACCCGTTTCTCTACATCAATCATCACAACACTTTTGAATATTAACTAAAAGTCTAGAGAAAAAGTTGAAATAACTTGAAATAACTTGCTGATAAATCCAGCTGCTTATCCAAATAGACAATATCTGTATGGTAAATGACAGCTCTCATCGGTTTAAGTTAAAATTGTAAATTTTTATTTCAGAGAAAAGGAGGACAATATGGCAGCAGCTGTCGCCATGATGACCAGCTCTACATATTTCAGCACATCTGCTCCCAAAGCTGAACTCCTTATCAAGATGAAGGACATGCAGGAGCAGCAAGAGGAAGAGGAGGAGTCAGAGGACGAACTGGATATTGATCTGGCCAACAAGAAGGTACCACACGCGCACACACACAATTCACACACACACACTCACACAGCTCCTCAACAGTGTTTGAGGTCTCTGTTTTCATTGAATAGTATTGATCGTTCAGTGTTTTTTTTGTATGTTCTGTTTTTCATGTAGCAAGAGCTGATCGACAGCCTCAGCAGGAAGCTCCAGGTGTTGCGGGAGGCCAGGCAGAGTCTTCAGGAGGACATCCTGGACAACAACGCTTTGGGAGACGAGGTGGAAGCCCAAGTGCAACAGGTCTGCAAACCCAACGAGCTGGACAAGTTCAGGATGTTTGTCGGGGACCTGGACAAGGTGGTGAGTCTGCTGCTGTCCCTGTCGGGTCGTCTGGCCAGAGTGGAGAACGCCCTCAACAGTCTGGAGGAGGACACTACAGCTGAGGAGAAGGTTAGTGAATACAAACCTTAGAATTCGAACAGATGGTTTTTAGGTCTTTGGAGGAAATATGACACATCCGCACAAACCCTAATGTTCATTTCCTTTTCAGCGTACGTTGGTTGAGAAGAGGAAGCTGCTGATCCGTCAGCATGAGGATGCGAAGGAGCTGAAGGAGAATCTGGACCGGCGGGAAAGTGTTGTTTACGACATCCTGGCCAACTACCTGCAGGTGGACAGCATGACGGACTATGAGCACTTTGTCAAGATGAAGTCTGCGCTCATCATTGAGCAGCGCAAGCTTGAGGACAAAATCAAACTGGGCGATGAGCAGCTCAAGTGTCTGATGGACAGTCTGCCAATAGAACAGAGGCTGTCCTTCTGAGGGAGTTGGACGCAGTCTTGGAAATAGCCCAGGACTCTGGTTGTGTTTCTTCAAGATGCAGCTGTGTCTGGTGTCCAGTAGAGGGAGACAGAGACAACAAGCTGCAGAGACAAACGAGCTGTTTGCAACAAGTACTGTTGCATTTTCTGACTTTTTTTCAATTCACACCCCCTGAAGTGGACCGCCACAGACTGACAGCATCCAGAACTCCTGTGTGAAAGATGCTGCTTTTCTCAACCAACCACTGTATCTATTCTTTATTTGCTGTTTTTATTTTGTTTTTGGCTTTTTTAGTAATTTATTGTAGCCTTTTGAATCCGGGCAGGAGGAGACAGTATTTTATCTTCAACTGATCTGAGCAGCCGTGCTACCTGATGATGTGTGTCACATGCTGAACAAATAAAAGTATTTATCAGGTTTTATGTGGAAATAATCTCACACTCTGAAATTCACATAATCCATCAAATCTGGCCAAATATTTCAATAAACACAAAGAAGTTTGTTAACATTTATATCTAAACTTGTGGCCTTGTACTAAGATTTTTGTGCCCTTGCTTTTCTTCTGCAAAAAAGACAAAAAAAACAAGATGAAGACAGAAGGCTGATAGTGCAGCAGCCCTGTGAATGAACTGGTCATTTTAAAGAACACTTGTTCAACTTCACTGAGCAGAAGAAGCACTTCACATCCAGATTTGAACACAAGTCAAATCCACGGTGAAAGTGCCTGGGGAGTCATCCACGTCACTGCATGTCACTGAACGCTCTGTAATCCACTTCTGTCACAGTTGTTTGGTTTTATTCACCACCAGAAAACTTTACATTATGATATCGTCACACGTATGTTGACCAAGTGTTTTTGTATTTCGTCTTATTACTTCACTGTGTTTTTGTTATTCACGGTGCAGATGTTTCATGCGTAGTTACCACAGATGTTACTTGACCTATTAATAATTTCAACACTAAAAATGTTTCCGGTTGATCATTTTGCCACAAAACATGGGAGTAAATCATTCCAAAACCTTTTTCAGACCTTAAGAATGAAATGAGTGTGTTCAGATGTGAAACTCCTGCTGGAGGACGTTTGTTCTGCCCATTTGAGTGTGTCACAGTTTGCTTCATGCACTGCTGCAGCCCGACTCTTAACACTTTATCAGCTGTGCCCCTTTATGTCAAATAAAGAGTTTGCTGAGATCACTCACTCTTGTCTGATTGATTTCTTCTTAGCTCATATCCACTGTCATTCATTAACTCCACCACGCCCTCCTATCCGCTGATAATGTGGAGGTTAAATACAGTGACCGGATACGGAGGATCTTTAACGTTCAGGTGGTTCAGGGTGTCGAAGATGCCGACCATCACTCAGATTCCAGCTTCTCTGATAAATACAGCTTCTGTGGAAAGACGCAGTGTTTGATGAAAACCACTGAATCTGAATGTGAGACTCATTTTGGTGAGTAAATGGACAGCATGTAAGTGGAGGTTCCTTTATTACGGTCTATTACCTGCAGGGATTTAAATGGACAATCATTAACTACAGCACTGCTTGAACAGATTGGACCTGCTGTTACTGTAGAATAAGTCTCCACACTTCCACTGCAGCGCGTTGTCTAATCATTCTTAAAAGGAAGTTTTGAATTTTCACCCGAGGTTTTGTTATGCTTGATACTTCTCAAGGTACGTAATAGCTTTTTTCCTCACCCCACTGTATTTCTAGATGTTTACTTGTTCACTTCCTGGATAATGTAACTACATACGAGACCTGTTTAGAGCTGAGTTAAAGACCACACTTTAATGTGGGTTGTAATGCATGCTTGTACGAATATAGTGGTACTATAGAAACATTGTTATACATTACTATGGCAAGATTATCACACAGTGACCACACACGCAGCAGAAGTTGTATTAGTTATTATGACCATTGTGGTAATAGTACATTGCAACACTTAACACTGTCGCTTATCTGTGTAGTGTCTGAAGTCTGTGCACATACGACTTCAGACACTTGTTATAATAACTACAATGCTACGATGAATTCACCCTGTGTCTGGATAGACTCAGTCTGTAAGAATTGCAACACAGAGCTTATTCCTGAACCCTGTATGAAGAACAAAGTGGTTAATGTTAAGTTTCAAGAATTATTTGTTTATGAGAATTATGACCAAGATATGTCAGATATGCATATTAAATACTACACAGTTTCCAACAGCTCTACTTCACACAGTAAATATCAGATACAGATAACAGTGACATTTGAATGCCTCAGTTCATTAGATTATATCTACATTTCATTATATCACTTTTCTCCCCCTGCTTTAGTAAACACATCTTAAAGGATCAGTTTGTTGATTGTATTGAGCTGATGATGTTTTCTAAAGCCTCAGTAGATACAATTACAAAATTATGGATAATAAAATGACTTTAGAATGTAGCTGCAGGTATCTCTTACTCTTGTAGCAGCAGGATCCAGATCTGATACTACTCTATTATTATTATTATTATTATTATTATTATCATTATTACTCTCTCTCTTTCTTCTCTCCCCTCCACCTCTCTGCTCTATCTCCCATTTCTCTCCGTTCATGCCAACCAGTCGAGGCAGATGGCCGACCACCTTAACTCTGGTTCTCACAAACGCAATAGTTTTCCCACGTTGTGAGAACCAGGACTCTTCTGGTTAATGTACAACTGTTTCTCTATAATATTGTAAGGTTTCCACCTCGCTATGTGAAGTGCCTTGAAATAATATATGTTGTGATATACAATTAGAATTGAATTGAACTGTAAGGGGTTACCTGAGGATTGTATGTGTTTTGATTATTTGAGTGAACTAAACCTTTAAAGGTTCTTTCGGAGGTGTATCTGCTGTGATACCAGCCCCCACTGACATGTTGAAGGATGCGGCTTTCCTCCTGTCAGATTGCAAGCTTAAGTAGCTCAACTAGTAGTAAAACTAGTATATTAATATTGTGGGGATCATGTTTGTTCTCATCAGATGTGATGAAACCAGCGATGCTGCATGAAGTCCACGATGTGTGAGCCTGCCATCAGTCTCTCGGAGCATTAGCAGTCCCACTGGACACCATCATGTACTTGGTTCACACGGCTCACTTGCAGTTCCTGGGCCTGACCACAGGCTTTCTGGGGTGGATCCTCACCATGGTCACAGTCGGCCTCAACGAGTGGCGGCTGTGGCACGTGGACGATGTGTCCGTCATCACCTCGGGCGTGGCCTGGGTTGGTATCTGGAAGGTGTGTTTCTACACACACGTCCTTCCACAGATGGAGTTCTGTCGGAGCATCAGCATGTCAGACTCTTTTCTTCCAGTGGAGATCCCTGTGGCTCAGGTGCTGATGGTGCTGGCGGTGATCCTTGGCCTGGCAGGAAGCATCAGCGGCGGAGTGGCCATGAGGATGGTCTACTTCACCGTGGAGGATCGAAAGAACATCAGGCTGGTCTTCATACTGACAGGGACCCTGTATCTGTTCTCGGGGTCTTGCTCCTTGGTGCCGCTGGTCTGGAACATGAACTCTGTGCATATCAACAGCACCATAGACTTTCCTCCTGAGTATCACCTCCCTGTGGTTCCTGTCAGGCAGCAGATCGGCATAGCCATCGGTGTTGGCATCTTTTCTTCCATCCTGATGTTCATCAGCGGCCTGCTGTTCCTCTCCTACAAGTATGCCCGCCACACTCTGAGGTCACAGCCCCCCAGAAGCACCAGCAACCCGCTCCGTGGTCCCTGGACGGTAACAACCACGGCACAGAGGTCAAATGGAGTCAACCAGGGCAGTGACAATCCTGCATTCTTCAGTGAAGAGGTCTCATGATGAAAAAGAGCATGTAACTTCAGGAGCATTTTAATCGATTCAAAATTTTTGTTTTCATCTTCATCGTCCAAGGGAAAGAAAGAGACAGACAATGCCATAAAGTCCCATTTAAATCACAGTGCTGCTCGATCACTTCTTATTATTGTTGCTTTACTTTTTATTTTACACTCTATGACACAATCAGATTAAAGGACAATTTATAAGTATGTGTACAATCAGCCTTCAAACCCATTCACACAAAACATCTTAAGATATATTTACTGCATCAGATATCTCAGAGAGAACTATGTTTTATAATGAACCAGAAACATTTTCATACTTTTTGTATATAAATATGTAATTATTAGAATTTATTTTAAATATGTGTTTATTGTTTTTTAGCAATAATACAAATAGACACACAAAAAAAAACACAAATTAAATACAAAGCAGTTTTTCTTTAAGTATAAAGGTATCTATACGTAAACAAAATAAAGGGACATTACACAGCAAGGTGCTTAACACCGGACATAACATAACACACTAGTCCTCGCCCTGAAAACATTTCAGAACGGGGTCCAATATCTAATCATACACCCATCTTCCCATATTATCAATGTGTTTGACATCTCTCTCCACCATAAATCACATGTGGGTACAGACTCCATTTTCCACACTTGCAGGATACATTTTTTCTAATCAACATTCCAAAGAAAACAGCCTTTTTTTTTCAAACTTATTGGCAAGCGATAGGGAGCTTGTTCCTCCAAGAATGGCTGTGAGCGGATCAGGTTCCCAAAAGCCTCTGACAAACAGTGAAAAATGCTTTTCCAGTATATGTAAAATTTACTGCATGACCAGAAAAAATGTGTTCAATGACCGATCATAGACTTACCAACAGGTGAAACATCAGTAAAGAAGCTATGTAACTTTTCCCTGGAATAATAGTCTCTTTACTTTTAATTATGGGACCATAATCTGAAAAATATGGATTGAATTATACTACTCCCAATAAAGAATAACTGATAATTTGACATTCAAATGCTGGCATTGCCTCCATTTTAATGAACCTACTCATAATAGTAATAATAAACTTTATTTATACAGCATGTTACAAAACACAGTTACAAAATACTTCACAATAAGCAAGACAACAAATAAAATAAAATAAATATACCAAGGCCCAACAGGCCTCTCATGAAACCACATTAAAACTCATATTTGAATCTGCACCCAATTTCCCACACTCTTAAATATCAGATCAATTTTTCATCAACATCCATTGATTATTCCCTGAGAAATCAAAGCAAATGTTTAAAATTCCACAATGTTGAAGAAAGTGAAAAACATTCACATGTCCAACCCTTTCCCGAAATGTAATGGAAATAGGTTGAGTAGCTTTTAAGTAATCCTGCTGGTAAACAAACCCCCCTTGACAGAGGTAATTAAGAATGCAGATAAAATCAAGAAGGGCTTTCTGGTAGAAGTACGTTTATTGAAAGAGTTTACAAAGGAATAGATAAACATGGAGCTCTGTAGCTGTGAAGAAGTCTTGTAACTGATTGGCTTCTTGGATGCAGCAGGAACAAACTGTGACATAACCAGGTCATTTCAATTAATCTACACAGTCTCACAGATATGGTGCAACATTAGCAGTCGGGTTTCAGTACACCTGATGGTGGAAGATATTTATCTTAATTAAGCTCTTTAGCTTCTAAATGCTTCAGTGAGACAAGGTTATTGGAGAGTTTGAGGTTTTCTTTGCTGAAAGAAGTTACTCGCTTCAGGCAAATACGACTATGAGAGTGTGAGAATGAACCTGAAAAATGAAGCTGTGGCCTCGAAAAATAATACAATGAGCTGAAAGAGGCTAAACTGTTGTGTGGAGGTGAAGAGAACTAAAGTCTGTTTGTCATGGGTTTGTCACAAGTGGCACCTTTCACAAACGTGTTGTGATTATAGCAGATTTAATATAGTAGTGTAATATAAAATATTGTGTGTGACATGATATGAGTTCCTGCTGCCATGTTCTTAGTGAAATCTATTTTAAGTCAGTGTAACAAATGAACGGCTAAACTGGACGGATGTTGCCAAAGTCCAGGGACAGATTCATATCTGCAGGTGTCATAATAAACTTTATCTCTTCAGCATTATCTGAATGTTCTGGGGAGTGAAAAACGTGCAGGTTCCCGTAATGACTGATCAGCTTTATTACCGCACGGGCCGGGGGAGGTTACATGACCTGCTGAGGTGTGGGCTTCTGACTGTGACCATGTGACCATGGGAGGAGGGATCGCAGCAGGTCAGCTTGACTGGGGGGCCTGCTCATGTGACCCGGGTAGGAGGCTGACGCGAGCAGGCATGTGAGTACGGAGAGGGGGCCGCCTCACAGTCGTGATTGTTGCCAGGCAAAGCACACACGCACACACACACACACACACACACACACACACACACACACACACACACACACACACACACACACACACACACACACATTCAAACACACACACTGTGGCCCAGTGGCCCGCTGCACCTCTCTGGAGGCGGCTTGTTGCCAAGGAACAAAAGACCCTCTTCAGCCGAGCAAAGCTCTCTGTCAAAAACACAAGTTCCAGAAGTGGATGAATGGTGGACCTGGTCTGACCACATCCAGACGGTGGTGAGCCGTGTTATCACAGTGCCAGTAAACAGGACGTCCACTGACTTGAATCTAATTGAGTATAACTCAATATTATTCAGAGACATTCCTCCAGATAAAAGTTTTGGGTAAAAGTATTTCAATAATTCTCTGTCCATCCCTCCCCATCTGTCTTCACCATCCCAGAGATAAGATAAGAGATAATATTATGTCAGGCAGATAATATCCAGAGCTGGCCATGCTTTATCTAATCTGTTTTGCCAAGTCATCTACTCTGTCGGCTAGAATGGAGGAGGACTGAGATAGAAGGGAATGTGATCCCTTATAGGAAAATCATTTAAAGGTATCAGATCAAAGTATTCTGTGTTTTACCATTGAATTGTAAATGGACTGTATTTATTTAATCCTTTTCAAGTCTTATCACACACAATTGTGCACACACACATACACACATTCATACAGCACTTGTATATTTCTATCACATAGCATTCACACACTGTCAGTAGAGCCGTCAGGGGCGATTTGAGGTTCAGTGTCTTGCCTAAGGACAACTTGGATTGCAGGTGGAGCCGATGATCAAACCGGTTAATGGACAACCCGCTCTACCTCCTGCAGCTCCCCTCTATATATTTAGCCCAACTGATCACATTTCATTAATCGTTCATTGGATCCAAGAGAGATGATTGGTGGTAAAGCTCCAGGCAGATGAGCAGTAAGTCGTCACGTGTTCCTTTGATCCTCCTCAGAGTTCTAATCATCCTCAGAGATCCAGATCAGATAAAATGCCCTGCTGGCAAAATAACCACAGTCGTTCAGGTATGATTTTATTCAAGTTTACATTTCAACACCCCATCAGAAGCAAACACTGGATTTCTTTAGGGCACAGGAATGTTATCATATCTTTAATGAGCGTGTTGAGCTGTGGACGACTCATCTTCCAGAACTGTGATTTCCAACCTCTTGAATGTGATATCTTATCAGAGTTTGAACTGACACTATGTCCTGCCCCTGTGAGCAGTTGACTCGTCGGCCCCTGAGAGCAGCCCTGTTTGTTTGCAGTCGGATGCATTTAGACCTAATTCCTCTTGCCACTGGGGTCTCACAGTAATCATCAGGTTGTTTTCCCTGCCTCCCCTGCTGACTGCTGCCCTCACACTGGGAGACCCGGGGCCCTCGCTGCAGCCCCCTGTGGCGTCAGAGGCTCCGCGAGGCCGGATAGATGCACTGATAAGTGAAGTCTGTCCTGTCTCTGGCCCCCGACACACCACCATCGTTATCTCTCATTAACGTCCTTCTATAAGAGCCACAACACCACACCGACAAATCCTCCCCATATATGTCTGTGGACCTGTGTGTGAAAATGATACAGACGGTGCTGCAGTGCAGGGAGCAGCGGCGCCCTCTGACCTTGGCAAATCTGTGTAATTATGTCAAAGCGGGAGCCGCAAGGGCAACCTGTTCTGCATTCTTCACAGTACACACACTGCCCATTAAAGCATTCATTAAACACAGCTTAGCTCAGCGAGTGACTAGGAAATCTGATGGAATTAGTCTCAAGCTGCGTTTCCACCGCCGCAGACACACCTGATGAACCGGGACGGCTGTTTCAAGTCGCCACCGCCGCCCCCCCCGCTCCGCTTGTCGTCTGGTTGTTAAGACAGCAACTGGGAAACGCTTCCTCACCGAAAAAAGGTTTACGTGACTGAGAGAGCAGCCATGTTTTCACCTCTGACATAACTGAGGACAAGCTTAAGCAACTTTTTCATCTCACCGATTTTAGAGGTGATTATTTTCAGGACTAACAAACAGAGAGTGCAATACTTGAGCAAAAAAATGACATTTTTAATGGAAACAAGAAACAAGGTCTTTACATGAATCATCACATGAACAATGTGTGCTGCCTTTATGTTTTAGTATGAAGAATAACTTACAATCACAGCATTTTAAAAGCTAAACTTTCTTGTGAATCAGGCTACGTTTGTCTTTGCTGGTGTTGATCGGAGAAAGTTTCTGAAGCAGTCACAGAGTAAGGAATATAAAGTATCTTATAAAACATATCTTTAAAAAAATATTCATTTTTACTGGTCACAGCAGGTTGTCTTAGAATCGTATGTTTGATTGTGCGGGTGAGTCATTGGAAGTAGCTGAAATGAGGCCGAAGTTTCACAAAACCTTTGAAGCAACTCCTATGCGGTGATGTAAAACCAGATGTGAAGATTATTGTTTTGAAGCTGTTTGAATGAAGTGCAGTTCTACGGGGGATTGTGTTGTGCTGTCAGTCTCTAAGCAGGTCAATCTATGATGGACGATCCCTCAAACGTACTCGGTGCGCTTCCTGAAGTTAATGTCCGTACTCATCACCTGGTACCGTCGCTGCTGCGCCGGCTGAGGCTCCACCTGTGAGCACCAGCATGAGGTGACCAGGAGCAGCCCGGCCACTATGAGGAGAAATCCTCCCACCCAGCCACAGAACAGGGCATCTCCAAACTCCCATCTTGGCACAACATCGGGTACTTTATCGTCAAAGAAATGGATGACGGCTAAATGGGCCATGTAGGAGACCGGGATCAGACACAGCACTCCAGAGACCATCCCCAGCAGCCCTCCCACAGTGGTCAGAGTCCTCTTGGTTCGACAGCCTCTACCTTCTTTACAGATGTTGACCAGGTACAGCCCAGGTATAGCTACCAGGATTCCAAGCATGCCCACAACGAGGGATGCACACATGAGGATGCGGGCCAGCTTGATGTCACTGGAGAGGCCCAGCAGGCTGTCATAAGCCCGGCACTCCATGCCCCCGACGTCCTGGACCACGCAGGTCTCCCACAGGCCCAGCTCGTAGCTCTCCACCGGCAGCAGGGCGGTGGACATGGTCAGCCACTGTGGTAAGATAGTGGTGCTCAGAGCACACAGCCAAGCTCCAACAAAGACCAGCATCCCCAGCAGCTCCAAAGCGCAGGCACACGTGTCCATCACTGTCTCTCTGTCCTCCACACTTGACGGAGCCTCAAGAGTCCTTCTTCTCTGGAGAGGCCTGTTGATGTCCAGCCGGGACAGACGCTGCTCACGGTACCTGATGATTGGAGTTGACTGCTCGGTCTCTGAACTCGGAGCTGTTTCACAAACAGTTCCCACTCAGAGGAGCACACGTCTTGCGTTGCTGGGTGGAGAGGGGGGCCTGTTGGGGCCCTCCCCTTTGTGGTCCTTCTGCTCCTCTGCTGTGCCAATGGGCAGCAGAGGCAGAGACGACTGGGCAGCCTCAAGATCATAATGCTTCTTTCTGTGATAGCAGGCCCCAAGGGATGTCATTACATGTAGACAGGATATTTATGTTTTATGAAAAAAGTCAGTTTTTGCATCCTGTATGTCCTCAGAGACTCAGTGCAAAAACAAACTAGAATGGCAGAGTGTTTACCTCCACCAAGGCCCAGCAGTACCCTCATGAAACCTAATCTAAAGTCACGAGATCCTGGATTTGTTTGGGATCTGAACCAAACTGCCAACACTCTTAAATACCAGTCCCCTAAACATGACTGAATTTGAAAATCATTATTTTTTTTCACTAAGATACTTGAATTATTCTCAGAGAAAACAAGGATAATGTTGAAAAACTCACGATGCTAAGGAAAGTTAACAACATTCCTGGATCCACAATCTGATCCAGATCTGCACCAAAATTGAAGTGGTTCTTGATTGACCTATACCACATCCTTTCATCAATTTTCTTGATAATTAATTCAGTAGTTTTCGCATAATCCTGCTAACTAACTAACTAACAAACAAGACATATATAAAGACATTTATAAGCTTTATTGACTAGTTTAAAAACAAATAAACATGTGTAGTACAGCAGGTTTTTATTAATGTACGAATGCCAGACAAAGATGAGCTTCTGATAAACTGAGCTGCCTCCAGAGCCAGACATTAAACAAAACCTCCTGATTTGAAACTGTGTGATATGATGAGGACTTTGTCTCACACTTGTGCATGAAAACACTAATGTTAGTGCAATCTTCAATGTGGAAATGCTCCAGGCTCTTAATTGATTTATTGTCTGTGAAATAAAGTGATGCAAGGCAAATAAGAGCAGCTCCATGAATATTGGAGATTTCAAGATTTGTTCATATATGTTTATAAGATAATAATGTGACTTTTTTCATGTTCATCGGTTTGGTGTAGCTGTGCCACAGTCAGGCCTCCTGCTGCATGTGACTGAAAGAGAATCGACAGTGCAGCTTATTGTGGCTCTCCTATGAACACAGCACAGCCTGTGGGAAATGGACGTAGGAGGCTATAGATCAAAGCTGTGATGAGAGAAACTGGTTCCCAGCCACACACACACGTACACGCACACACACATACACACACACACATACAGAAACACACACAGACACACACACACACACACACAAGAGACACACACACAAACAAAAATGCACAGATAAAATCCCCAGCCTGCTAAACTCCTCCTCCTCTGGAGCAGAAAACGCTCAGCTGACTGAAGAGACGTCAGGACAAAGACTCTACGTTTGTTCGGCTGCACACATGCACACCCGCAGTCTGGTGTTCTGGTGTGTGAGTCTGCAGCAGCGGTGCATGTGTCTGGTGCACTGGGGGCCGAATAATGCCAAATTCCACCAGTAAGAAAAAAAACTGCCTTCAACTCCAGAAGAGCATCTCCACAGTGACACAGACATGAGGATCAAGATCACAAATTCGAGCTCAGTGGAACTTGATTTTCAAGTCACAATGAATTGTAAGTGCACCAGAGGCTTCAAGTGAGGAAATACAGTAAACAAAGTCAGTGTTGTTGCAGTGCCTACAGGTCACAGATAGAGGGAGACAAAGATCCTGCCTCACACATACACAGTGCATGTGTAACAAATATGAATGCGTCTATTTCCTCCTCTGTTCCGACAAGATGTCCAATACTTGAGTATCATGCTTTAACTCAACAGAACAGCTACTGATACACATGTTTTTAAAACAAAACAAGGGGACTTTAAAACTTTCTCAGCATGTCCAACTTCAACTTTGTTACCAGTAGGGTTGGGAAAATAAAATAAAAAGGTATCATAACCGACATTTATAACCTCTCACCGATGTTATTGAAGTTTTCTGGAAGCTGGTGAAAGGAGAACTCAGGAAGCAGCTGACGTTTTATGCAGAAGAGTTTAATGTAGAGTTGATTCATCAAGGAGACCAGAAGGTGGAACAATAAACAAACGCTAACAGAGTAACAAGAGCAATTGTCACCCCCTTGTCTGAAGATGTCTCCCACAGAATCTCCCTCTACTTGCGTCACCCATTCCAACAGCACATCCGTGAAAGCCTAGAATTGCTGTCACTCTCTATGTTACATGTAGGTGTTGGCATACTACTGGATAGTTAAGTATGCATTCCTAAATCACATTGTGTCATTACGTCCTGCCACTGGTGAAATACGCAAAAAGGTTGAAGATGGTGCCTCTCTGTCTGAGCATCTGAGTTAGATATGAGAGTCCCTAAGTGTAGACACTACAATGTACTGTTGGTTGGCCCTTTATCTATAACCTGACCTTTGGTAATGCTAAGAGAGAGAAGGGAGTGTGTGTGGATTAAGACAGGCACTGTTCTCCTGTACAGATAAAATGTAATACCCAATATACATAATATAAAGTGGCATATACAGTAATGTGTGAGGATGGTCACAAATTCCTTTACTTAATCTTAATTCAGTTAATACTTTCCCCAATGCGTGCATTCATGAGCTGCCTAGCAGCGGCGACCCAGGTACCCTGTACCGTGCTGTATTACCAGAGGTGTAAAAAGTACTGAAATATTATACTCAAGTAAAAGTACCTTTACTTTGCTGAAATTTTACTTAGGTACAAGTAAAATTACCCATCTGTGAGTAATCTACTTAAGTAAAAGTAAAAAGTAGTTCATTTAAAATGTACTTTAAGTAAAAGTTACTTAGGTACTTCCAACAACTTGATGGGGGCCGCTCCTATACAGTGCAAAAAAGGACAAGGGGTCATAAATCCAATCCAAAAACAGTTATTTTTAATTAAAGGAGAATCTTTACAAATATAAGTGCAATGACATTAAACATGTCAAACATTAAACATTTAACATGTCAACACAACATTTAAGATATTTTGGGAGGACATGTCAAGACATGAACCACATGACCTTGCCTTGAACTATGTTTTTTTTTTACTCAGTAACGGATGTAATTTCCAATCTAGCGAAGTACAATACTTCAGTCAAAATCTACTTAAATAAAAGTAAAATTATCCATTTCAAAAACTACTCAAAAAATTACAAAGTACACGAAAAAACTACTCAATTACAGTAACATGAGTAAATGTAATTCGTTACTTTACACCTCTGTGTATTACCCTGGTATGCCCCCCCCCCCCCCCCCACACTCTTTACTTTACACCAGAACCTCTTATTTCGGTTCCGCGTAGACCACCTCCTCCGAAAGACACAGCCCCTGCATTCAGTTCACCTTAATGAACCAGGAATTCTGCAAGAATGTTAGACATATCATTGGCCCCTCTGTGGCCCCTTTACAGCCCCATGAATGTAAAAAATCTTAGGACCGCCACTGCCACACAGTGAACACTTTGAAAACAACCTGGCCGCGGTGCAAACCCAGTTGAGTCTGTGGTGGACACCAGGTGGCGCTGCTGTGCCGCTGATACAACCCTGCAGTCACGATTAAACCACTGTATCAGCTTTAATGATCTAAATTAAAAGTTTGACAGGTTTAAACTGCTGAACCGGTTTCAGTCTCAAACACAACTCATCTCATGTTTAATGTGTGGTTGGTTTGTTCACCTGGATCCACAGGTGGAGGTTCTCTCAGTGAGCCGCGGCGTTAAACCTGCAGCGGGGGACATGTGTCAGATTCCAACCTGGCCGTGGCAGTGTATGAAACCCGGTGTTACAGTGTAATGAAGCTGTGGAGCTGTGACGCGTCGCCATTGGACGGAGCTGCTGTGTCGTACGTCCGACCACTTATGCAAATCCGCTCTTCCCGAATATGGACACGGAGGAATGAAGTATGGAGGAGGAGGCGAACATGGAGGACCGAGGACCGTGAGAGCGCCGCGGGGCCGTGAGACGGGTTTTTCGGGGGGTTCGTCGGGAGAAGAGCGGATGTACCTCCGGCGGAACTTCTCAGCGCACGAGCTCGGCGGAAAGTTAGTGTTTTGTTGAGCGGAGGGAGTGCGTCGAGGCGGGAGGGGGGGGTGTAATGCGGTGAAGAGAAGAGCGAGTCCTGCTCTTCTCCTCGGCGGGGGGACTACACGGCGGGGCGGGGGGCTCGCGGCACGGGGGTCGTGCCCTCTCACCATCCCGACGCCATGCCGTGGGTCAGCGGGGGGGGCACCCGGAGGGACAGCTCGGAGCTGCCGCTGCCCGCGGGCTGGGAGGAAGCCCGGGACTACGATGGCCGAGTGTTCTTCATCGACCACAACACCCGGCAGACTTCGTGGATCGACCCCCGAGATAGGTACGTGAGGCCCGGGAGTGGTGGGATCACACACACACACACACACACACACACAGAGTAAGATTATTACAACAGGACCCCCGCTCACTAACACACCACCCGGCTGGAGGAGGAGATGTCAGGGCGGCTACAAGTGAAGGAACCAGTTTAGTTGAGTTTAGTTTCCAGGGCTGTTGTGGATCCCGGAGCCAGATGAACCAGCTGAGATCTGGCAGCAGATGATCGAGGCCTCCCCCCCATGTCCCCCCCCACCTCCTCCACAAGTTCCCATGCAGAGACGGGACGTGACGCCCCCGGTCCCTCAGCCACCAGCTGCTCCGGCCACCACTGTCCCAACATGGCTCCTCTAAACCCTGAAACATCACGGTTCTCCTCCTGTGTAGCAGTGACCCGGGGTGAGACAGCAGCAGCCCTCGGTCTTTCCGGTTTGGTGTGTGTCATGAGGATGGGTTCGATCAGCTCCCTGTGCTCACACTGCTCACCTGGGTCTCCTCATGATCTCTCTCCTCCTCCAGAGAGAGGAAACCTACATGTCTGCAGACCTCAGTGATCCACACTCATCACGGAGCTCCGCAGATTTATGACTTCCAGTGACCTGAAACATTCCTGGTTCACACACACCTAACACAGAGACCTATTGTTACACAGCTCCCCTTTCCTTCTCACACACACACACACACACACACACACACACACACACACACACACACACACACACACACACACACACACACACACCCTGGAGCCCTAACACATCTCTGAAGTCTCTGCTCCATTCTGCCTCAAAAATCCTCTCAAAATGACCCTCAGTGTGTGTGTGTGTGTGAGTCTCTTGCTGCATTTGAGAATGGAGAGTGTAGCACAGGCGATAAACTCCAACTCCCAGAAATCTCTGTGGAAAAATGTGAGGAATGCTCGCTGGGCCACTGGGAAAAGCTGCAAGGATGTGCTTTCTGTGTGGGACTGGGACATCAGCAGCCCAGGAACAGGCTCAATCAGGCATTCGGAGCCGACTCTGTGAGATTACTGGGAATTATTTGAACTAGGCTGCATTAAGAGGGGGGGGGGGGGAGGCAGAAATCCACAAAAACAACACTCCCAAGTATGGAGCGGGGACACCAGTTGCAGTCCGAGTTTCCATCTGAGTAAACCAGTCTGCTGGTTGCTGCACACGGCTCAGTTTAAAGCAGCTTTCTTGCAGTCGGCTCCAACAGTAGGAATGTAGTAGCTGCATGTAATCTAGATAAGAGAAACCTGATTTCCTTCAAGGCCCCCTCCTCCCAGCAAGTTGATGAACCATTGTTGGGTGAAGCTGATAGCAGTCGTGAGCGTTTGAAGGGGGAACTGTGAGGTTTTGTGTTTGCATGACAAAAGAACATTCTCAGCATTTATTCTGGTGCTGCTCACTGCTCAGTGAGTTATAGGTAAATCCAGATCAGAGGAATGTCTGTCACCACCTGATACTGTCTTTCCTATAGATCACGTTACTGCACGGCAGTAAAAGATGGCTTTCTGCTAACATCCAACAGATACAAAAAGGTGTCGGTTGTTCTTTCCGCCTCGCTGCACTAATGTACAGTAGTTCCTTCAATCCACTGCAATTAAATGGCCGGTTCGGATGACCCTTGGGGATGGGGAGGGCAGGAGAAGAGCGATAAATGTATTAATGATCTTAATGGTTTCATACTTGTCCTCGTCAAAGCACATTGTGAAAGCTGCTCTGTTTAAGTACAACACAAATCAAAGGCTTACAGGTGAGGATAGTTGTCTGGTATCGGCCATATGTTATTATAGGCCTGAATTATCATGAGTAACTGGCTTTAACCTGGCATGACGTTCTGCTCCACAGAGACTTGAGAGAAGCCACAAAGTCATCGGGATTAGATTCCTCAGATGTGTCAGAAAAAAAGAATAAAATGTAGTCAGGCACTGTGGACAGTAATATTTAAATACCAGTGAGGACTGAGGTGATCTACTTACGATACCACCATATTCTGTCCTGCCACAGTTTTGTCATAAATCCAAAAAAGCCTGTTACACTTCTAATAACAACATGTGATGTCTAATTTGGTGTTTTGCTCTGTTACTGCATAGTATGTCCGTGTGCTCCCTCATCTACTCGTGCCATCATCCATAAAGTTGTCACTGTCCACGCAGACAGTCAGACATCATATTTACAGCTGCAGTTGTGTGTTTCCCATAAGTAGCATGCAATGCAGTTCTCCCTCTCTCACGCTCTGGTTCGTGTACCTGTCACTCACTGTTATTATTACCATCAGCCTCCAAAAATTCCATATACGTCGAGCTGTAGAAAATATTTTGAAAATGCTGATTGGCATTCCCCGAAACCTAAGATCACGTTTTTAAATATCTTTTAATGTCAGACCAACACTTTACTGTTTTACCACAAATATTCACATTTTGTGGTATCATTGTTAAATAACGGGCATCAACACATACCAATATTAATTTCAAGCAGTTAAAACCTGTGGATCAGTTGGAAAATGTTGCCCTGTCTGTGTTTGTTGGACCATGATGTTTTATGTTGGAGACTATGACATAACCAGTGTAAAACTAGCCTTATTTGGCAAGGATCAAACTGTCATATTTTGGCCATAATGTGGTCTGTGTATGAAGAGGAACAGCTGCCTCAGGACCCCCCCTTCAACTCCTGATTTGAAAAACCTCAGGTACTAACATCCTGTGACCTGTCGTGTCCGCACACCCTACAGCGAGCTCTGCTGATCCCCAGAGAGGCAACTTGGCGCCAAATTATTGCCTGATCTCTAAAACACAAGAGGCATTGAGCTGAAACATAATTGTCAGGGATGAACATGAAATGGTGTAACGGCGCTCCATATCGGCCAGAGTTCATGTTCTCTGCTGCTGCTTCACCGGCGTCTGCACGCGGGAGAGGGGCTGGATGGAGCTGTTCTGGTTAGGTGACAGCGTGTAGTGAGAAATTCGATGGGTGTGTGAAATGCTGTGGAGCATCTATCGGTCAACACATGGCTGGCACCAATGCAGAAGAGCAGAATCTTGTGTTTATCTTTAGCCTGACGTGACACAACTTTAAAGATAAAAATGTAGGGGTAGAATAAAGCTCTTCAAACATTTCTCTTTGTAAACAGTCTCCATCCACTCATCCTGGTTTTCAGTCCCCCTGGCTGATGAACATGTCTTGGAGGACGGTGGACACCCTGACCAGCTCGGGGCGGCCCTGCCAGCTCCTGCAGATAAGCCCAGTCGCTCTGTGGGGCTTTTTTGTTACAGTGGAATGAGCGTTATGTTAGGCATGCCTACGCTAATGCCCCGGGGGCTCTGCTCGCTCGCGGCCCCAGACAAAGCAGCAGAAGGGAGGCAGTTCCCACGTGTCTGCCTCCTCCTCTCCATCCTGGGCCCTGTAGGCCTCCTTTATTAGCTCTGTTATGCAACAGTCATGGCCGGCCTGCCGCTCAGCAAAGGGAGGCCTTTATACTTGGTCACAAAGCACACCAAATTCAATTATTCTGGAAAGGGTGAGCTGTGTTTCCAGCACCGAAAGGTTATTCACATGCGCTGAACCCCGCTGTTATTTTGCTTCCCCCAGTGTTTTCATTATGATGGCTCTTTTTTGTCTTTTGGTGGGGGGAGGTTGCGAACATGCCATTGCTTGATCCGGTGTCATTTTGCCGTATGTGTTTTCTGTGTTCTTTTTCACCAGCAGACAATGTGCTTGTCTTCAGATTTCACCTAGCTCCCTTTAAAGAAAGTTCAAACCACTTTCCTGCAGCAGTTAGTGTTACAGGCGTGTCTCCCTCTCGTGTCCAGTTCATCCAGCTGATAACCTGTGTTTCTGGATGATTCATACCAATTAAAACACTTTCTCAATGCTCTGATGCTGCTTTGCATCGGCTCTGTGTGTTGATGGAGCTGAAGCATGTGTAGTCGGCAGTCGGCCGATGTCAATTGTTTGTGTTTAATGTGTATAGTGTGAAGAATGCTACCTAAACAGGACATGCCTAACTCAGCGGAGCAACCTCCAGCTTTAGGCCACCATTGTTTTGTTTTGAGTTTTTTCCAACTATTGTTGACAAGACGGGTGCATCCGGTAAGCTGTGTACATTTCTGTACGTTCCTTCTTCTTGGTATAAATACACTCTAATTCAGCAGCGTTTCATCTTTTCTTGTAGTTTAGTCTGCTGATATTTTTAAGTGACTTCCCTTTCAACTTATTCAGCATTTATTTAACAATAACAAGCATAAACACTCACATGTATAAAAATTACAATAATTATGACTGGTTTGTGGACAATTTAAGTATTTATCAATGTATAGCATTTGTCAACAACTAGAATGGCACTCAGTAGTGTGCAGATCTCCGCCAAGGCCCAACATTCCCCTTGTGAAATCACATTTGGATCCAGATTTTTATTTGTATCTGCGCCAAATTGTACCTAAATATCATAAATATCAGTCCCCTAGATAAGCCTGATATGTTTCATCAAGGTGCATGAACTATTCTCTGAGAAATTAATATGAATATTGAAGAACACAAAAAATGAGTAAAATAATTCCTGGATCGGCTTCCTGATCCTGATCTGCGCCAAAACTAATTGAGTTCTTTCCTGACCCATACCACATCCTTTCACCATGTTTTGTGGTAATTCCTCCTGTATTTCCATCTAACTATCTAACAAACAAACAAACATCAATGAAAACACTACCTCCTTGGCGGAGGTAATTAGGTTAATAGTTGAGACATTTTCTGTTTAAATACCCTGCACCTGCGTTAAGTCTCAGTCATTGACTGTTTATACACCTGCATTGAGTTATAGATACTTAAAGGTTGATTGTGTAGAAGTTTTTGACATCTAGTGGTGAAGTTGCATTTTGCAGCTGAATACCTCTCACCTCACCCTCGCCTACCAAACATTAAGGAGAACCTGTTGCAGCCTTCAGTTGTCCTAAAACTCAAAAGGTGTTAAGTTTGTCCAGTCTGAGCTACTGTAATGAACATGGCGGCCTCCGGAGAGAGAATGCACTCCCGTTTGATGTTGAACACCAGTAATGAACACATTATGTGCTAGGCTACTTCCTTTGGCCAAGCACTCGAACAGCAGTTTCCCCCTGTTTTCATTCATTATTCTAAACTAAGGTAAGCTTTACTGTACAGGCATGAGGGAGAAGGAGAAAGGAGCATTTTTAAAAAGGCTAGTGTAAGAGCTTTGCATTAAGCAACTTTCTTATATTTTGTATTAAAAATGATTATGGTCAAAATGCTATGCTGGCTTTCATGGTGGGTATATGTACCATAAGTATTTCTCAAAATGGCTCTTGTACATTTGAAGAATACGCCGCCAACAAGGTTATGTTTTCAACTGCATTTGTCTGTTTGTTAGAAGAATTAAGCTGACACTACCTGACAGATTACCATGACACTCGGTGGGAGGATGTGGTATGGGTCAGGGGAAATTTGGTTTGGATCCGGAGGCAGATCCAGGATTTTTCCACATTTTCATTGATTTCTCAGACAATAATTAGTGAATCTTGATGAAAAACATCAGATATGTTTAGGAGGCTGTAATCTCTGAGTGGGTGTTCTTTGCGTTATTAAATTCAAAGGGACTGTTTAGCCTTGACGGAGGTTTGTGCTCTTTTGAATGCCATTCTAGTTAAACATGTAGTGCTCTTTTATTTTTGTTATAGTTTGAAATTACTCATGCATGACTTTTCTTTCAGCCCATTTCCCCCTGCTGCTGACAGTTTTACTTTTGGACCCAGCTCTGTTCTGCTCCTGATAAGACGGGCCCTTCCCATGTGTCCAGACGCTGTCTAAATGTGAACCGAGACAGGGATGGTGGTCTACTTATAGAGACCTATTTCTATAAGATTCAGCACAGAATGGGAGAAGCGGGTGTCTGACCGTCTGTCAGTCCGTCAGCTGCTTCAGGCCTCGGTCTGAAACGCAGCACCAGGCCCTCAGAGAGGCTGGACATAAATGACATTCCTCCCAAAGTTGTTTTCACATTTCTTTTTTAACACAGAAAGGAATTTTTAGGCCAACAACACTGGTCTGTTTTTTTCTCAGAGTCTGTGTGTGTGTGTGTTGTCAGCTCCTCAGAGGAGCTAACATTATGGCAAGGAAAACAGGTGACGTTTGTGGTGCATATTGGAGTTAAAATGGGAACATGCAGATTATTCTGTTCTCGCCTCGTGCCTGTCTACAACACTGTTGTCGGCGTCATCACATTTGTTGTTTTTTCGGTCTCATGTGCAATGCTTGTCATCCAGAGGTCAAGCCTCAATTCTTATTTGTAGACCTCAGCAGCTGGTTTACTGGAGCGATAAAAGACCGTCAGTGGTTGGATGAGTTTGTTGATTCCCTTTGAGGCGCGCAGCTCTTCACAGTCTTCCGACGTGGTTGACTCTATCTGGTGGTTTATCACTCCAGTGTTTGGTTTATTTATACAGCGAACAATCACAGTGTTAAACACCAGTGTCAAAAAAGTCATCCCATGTGAACTCCGTCGCTGGGAAACTTACTTTGGGGCTGTGGTGACTACTCGTCTAAATTAACACATTTGATGGTGTAATGGACCACAATCTTAATTTGATTTGAACTGACTGAACTGTATTAAAGACAGCAGCAGCAGCAGGAGCGTCTTGGATTTGTGTTGGGAGCTTCAGAACATGTGGCGGTCACTTCTTAGTGAGCTCATTGTGGGCAAGCTGAAGGATAGTAACCCATATCCAGAGTATTAAAACTCACCTTCTGTAATTGAATGTAACAATGAATATTGTTTTGACAAAATATGTTTTTTGGCACATTCTAATTGTTGTGGTTGAGAAACAAAGGCCGAGGGGTCTGCTTGGGATGACCAGACCAGACGAGGTCCAAGACTCCAGTTTCACATGCCTTTCCAATGCAGCCCGTCGCCAGGCGAAGGGGTGGGGGGGTCGGCTACAGATAGAAATATCCTCTGGGACAATTCAGGATGGCACAGATTATTCTAGAATTAGCGAATGTCTTTGACAACTAAATATATTTTTGCTGGGAAGTTGCGAGACACAAAAAGGCCCAGCAGCATTTCAGTCCTCCACAGCTGAACATACTTGTCATTCTGTTGGTCTATTTAAGATATCTGTCTCATTTTCTGTTTCCTTTCATACTGGAAGAGGATACTGGAGAGTCTGTGTAAAATTGTACCTCAAAACTTCAGCTCTTAAACCAAATTCATTTTCTATTGGCAGAGAGGCTCAATCAATTAAAAGATCATATTAATACAATGTATTTATCCCAAATTTAAAGATATTGTACTTTGCATTCCAGCATACTAATGAAAGTATTCGGGCAGTGTCTTTAATTCTGATAGCATCTGGTCATAAACCAGATGACCAGATGGTTTATGACAAACAACCGGACTGTTTGAACGAATTGAGCTATCAATAATCAAAAGGATAACCAAAGTTTAGGGGAATCACGAATGTCCAACAGTTCTTGAGATATTTCAGTCTGGACCAAAGTGGTGGACCAACTGAGCCACAGACTGACGTCTCATCCAGAGGACCATGCAGCCAGCAGAGCTGAAAACTCCGTAACAGTCACAGCCAGCACCTGCTGCAGACATACAGTAATTCTATAGGAGCTCCGTCATAATCTTACAGCAATAGAGTTATCATAGAAATTAGTTTTTTGCCTTACACAGCAGAGCTAGGATGTTGGTTTGGAGCGGCAAAGTTAACTATGAATTTAATGTAAACTAATGTGTTCTTAAAAGGTGTTATTGGATGGATACATAGATTTGCTTACTGAAAAATTTCCAACCCAACATTTTTGGCAGTATCAGAGGCATTTAGGATGCTAGTATCAGAACATCTCTAGCAGTGTTAGATGTGCCTTAAACTCAGTTGGGGAAATAAATATTGTTGACAGACAGTTCAGGGCCACTGTGTCAGGTCTAACAGGAATGTGATATGATTATTTTTCTCTCCGAGCCGCTCTCAGGGAAAACACGCGTTGATGGTAATGATCATAAAAATGAGTTATGCTTTTCTGCAGAGTGCAGATTTCATTCAGTTCAAAGGGTTCCATCAAAAACACTCGTAAACCAAGTGTGACTCCTTGTAGTTTTACGATAATTTGGCGGCGTCCTCCTCACTCTCTAAATGTGTGTCAGATCCCTCCTCTCCTGCTCTGTGTATCCTCCTCTCTGTGAGTCTGCTGTGCTGTGCAGCGGTCAGAGTCTCCCAAGACATGACTCGGAACAACAGAGGCTGCTGTCACAAGACTGCATAACAAACCAAACATTCACATATTGGGATTCAGATCTGCAAGAGGACATGTTTTTCCGTGTGTTTCTCTCTTTCTCTGTCCCTGGAGAGGTCGAAGAGCAGCTCAGGACTAAACTCCCACTGACGTCACTTCCAGAGTTTTCTTTGTGGCCTCCTCTCTGTGTTTTTACAACCATGTTAGCTCAATCAAATATATATCAGAACGTCTGAATACAGCTATAATTCTTTACCTTTAGTCATTATTTACACAAAAACCAACAACAAAGGTGTAGCTGCCTCCTCTAAGTGTTTTTTAAGTGTTTACAAATGCATGTAGTGTCGGGACGTATGTTTACTTTAAACAAACACTTGAAGCCAGAGAAGGCGTGGAGTGTGCTGGTGTTTGCCTTGTCCGTGTGCTTGGCTGCACACGGCTCATGTGAGAGTCCTTTTTACACACTGTCACCAAGCCGCTGACCGTCTGCAGACGTGTGTGCTCAATCTGTGCTTGTATTAACAGATCTTTTTTGGGGGAATATGAGGGTCTTTGTCAGGGTCATTATCAGTGCTTTTCTAGAAAGAAGGGGTGTGTGACGTGGAGATGTAGAACTATGGTTCCCCAAGACGACTCTAATGGATCCTAAAACAAAACCAATAGACCATAATATTAATCAGTTTGTTGCAAAAGCTAGAATGGCTGCCCTCGTGAAACTACATTTACATTCACTATATCCAGATTTTTAATATGATCTGCACCAAATTGCTCATACTCATCAAGATCCATGAGTTATTCCCGTCAACATGGTTAAAACTAAAAACAAAGAAAATGGATCTGCTCCTTTATCTGAATCCACCCCAAAGTTCAATGGTTTCTTTCTTGGTCCATGTCCCATTCTTTGTGGATATCCATTTAGTAGTTTGTGGCAAAATCGTGCTGACACACAAACAACCACACACTAAAAAAAACAACCAATGGACAAGGGTGAAAGTATAACCTCCTTGGCTGAGGTAACGATAATTTTTGCAGTTCAGAAATCTTTTTTACTTACCATAACTACAAGGCAAATTAATGTCACTCACATGAAACCACCTCTATGAATGTGTCCTGTCACTGGGGATTATATCCTCTACAGTATTTGATCTAATTCAATGAGAGAATGTAGTCAAACTTATCTAATCATTAATTGATTTACCACAATATCTCAGTCTGTGGATTCTCTCAAAATACCTTGATCCATGTCAAGCATAGTTCAAGAGTTCTAACATGAGGATAGGAATTATATCCTGAAAAATTGAAAATAGTTTCGGGCGCCCTAATTTCTCACCTGTGTTTGTGCGCCATGGACTGAGGCTTGAGTCCTTCCGCATGTTTTCCCTGCTCTCTCTCGCCCAAGGTTGGTAGTAATCTGTCCAGTAGTTTTTGTCTTCTCTTGCTAACTAACAAACAGACTTAAATGAAACCATAACCTCCTTGGTAGAGCTAACAAACAACCATCGGTGACAACATGATCTCCATGGTGGATGTAAATAGACTAGAATTAAAGTCCTGCCATACATGCAAAACTGCAGGTCAGTGTTGTAGGCTTTGGAATTTTCCAAAAATGTGTGAAATGCAAAGGGAGTTTATTGAATTTGAGGCATTGTTGAAGGCCTTTTTTACGAGCCTATGTGATTCATCATCAGCCAAGACTCTGTTCAGCACATCCTAATAGCCTGGAAAGTGCTTAGAAAGGCTTTTCCGAGTGTTTCCAGAGAGGAGGAACATGTTCTGTGTTTCTAGTGTTAGTGGCATTTGGCGCTGACATGGAGTGAAGTTTGTCCTGAGCGGCTCCGGAGAGCAGAGCTGCTGCCGCTGCGTCTGTCTCCTGAGGAATGTGCTGCAGAATACCTCAGCTTCTCTCTTGGGGCCATCCCCTCATTGTATGCAATAGCTCACCAGGATCAGGCCTCGTGCACTGTCTGCATTGTGAGCATACTGTTGAGGACAGGGTCACTGCCCCTGCACCCTCCACCCTTTTTTTCTGCGTTGATTGATGGTAATCAGACAGTGCGGCCAGTGGACCCACTGGTTCACAGCTCACTGATATGTGGAGATTAGTAGAGTTAGTTATGTGTCAGCCTGATGTCATAAGCGCTGCCCTGTCATAGTCAATGTTATAGCCTGACATAGTGTGTACTGATGAGGCCTGCATCCACACAAATGGTTTATTAATCATTACACGTTACAAGTTCAGCCGGCAAATTCAAGCTTTGGCACAGTAAATAACATTTTCAAGAATTTCCTTTGGCCAAATTTAAATCTGAACAGACTTTATATATGAGTTTGATTAATGAGATTATCTGCCCTTCACAGGAGAGAGCAGCAGTTACAACTGAACGGCTGCACTTGAGAAAAAAACATTTAAATCATGGATGTATTAAGAAAAATGTTCAAGTTTAGTCTACAAATTTATATATTGAAAAATTTGATATTAATATAGTTTAACCTCACTTAACCACTGATCACACTATAGTCAAAATAGTATTGCAGTTGCTGTTAGTCTGCTAAGCTAACATTAGGTTAACTATCCAGCTTGTCGGTTTAGCTTTTTTTTAATTATTTTTTTATTTTATCTGTCATGTTGTGATCACACATATAATTATATTACTAGTTGTATTTGTATCAATATAATTTTCATCAATATGCATTTTGCACGGTGAGAAGGTATAACACGTTATTGATCGACCTCAGTTTTTCAAAATGTTTTGCTGTTTATCGAGTGTTTGTCGTTCTTTGCTCATAAATAAGAGTTTAAAACCACAGCTTTCACTCAGGAGCAAAAACCAGTCTCTAAACTTAAAATAAATAATATTAATGTGATATTTATCCTGATAATTATTTATATTGACTGAACATTTTGTCTTAATGGACCTTTTCGCCATATTATCCAGATGGTCCAGGATCCTGCTTTGTGTGACAGCCAAAGTGTGAAAGTCCTTATGGGTATTATTAATAGTTTAGAAGGTGTGAACACTTTATTTATATGTAAAGTCTATGGAAAGGTTGGTGTCCTGATCACCTGAACCGATGTGGTTCTTCTCTGAGCAGCACTTAGATAAAAATCTTTAACCTTGTGAATCTGACAGACACTTGGCTCTGTCCAAGCATGTTACATTTTCTATTATATTATCTCTTTTTTATCTTTTTTTGAAATTTGTATCTCTTTATCTGCTCACTTTTTTGTTGCTGTAAGTTTATTTTCGTCCGACCAGTATATTTCTAATGATAACTGACAATTTATTGGGGTATTAAAAGCACACGAAATGTCACACGTGTTGGAATAGGAGATAAGCGTTTTAGTCAATTTCAGAAATTGCGTAAACATAAGTTATCTTTGTTCATTCAAAGTTTTAGGCCTCGTTCCTTGTTTGAGTTTGTGCTGTGAGACAAAAGCAGGTCCAGAAGAAATAATTTTTAGAACAAATGTTTGCATTTTGCTTCTTTCTCCTTGATTAGCATAGAAAACATATATTATAAACATGACAAATGAGGCACAGCAGAGCGCTAACAAGGAAAATGACACAATGTGGGAAATGGGAAACCACAGCTCTGTATAATAATAAGAATTTAGTAGATTTCAACTGTCTTCCTGTAAATCCACTGATGCTGTATAGTTTAATTATCAGTACTACATCATAGTTTTTATGGGTGCTATTAGCTTTGATTTATATTGATGAAGATAATGATAATGGTTCCACTACGATGAAAAAGAAAAGGCGAGTTTTGAGTCCCTGTCAGGGAAAGCATTATGTTGCACATACTTTTTTATTTGTGAGGCTGATATTAAAGTGGATGTCCATTCCTTGGGGTTACTGTTGCACTCAATTGATTTTAAATCATTTCAGGATCACTAAACCACTGACGTTTGCCGATTGTGTTGGAGATGAACTGCCTCTCGGGTGGGAGGAAGTTTACGACCAGCAAGTGGGAGTTTACTACATCGACCACATCAACAGTGAGTACAGTGTTTGAATACAGAAATATCATCACATAGGGCATGGAGTCTGTGTTTTAATTTGTTCTTATGTGGTGTACTGAGTCGTTTTATCTCAAAGAGGACACAACAGCACTTTCAGGCATTTCAGATTTTTATTATCACAGGTCTTCACAGAAATATTGGCCTGTTAATCACCTTTGTCGCGTTCTGCTGTCAGAGACCACCCAGATAGAGAACCCGCGGACTCAATGGCGGCAGGAGCAGGAGCGCATGCTGAAGGAGTACCTTGTGGTGGCCCAGGAGGCCCTCAAAGCCAAGAAGGAGATGTACCTGGTCAAGCAGCAGCGTTTGGAGCTGGCTCAGCAGGAAATGTTGCTCTTCCACGAGCTCTCCGAGGACAACCGCTCCATCACCAGCAGTAAGGCTTTATTCACACTATGCTATGTTTTCGTTTTAAAACTCTGCTGGGGTCCACACTACTCCAGAGTTTCAGAGCTGCAAAAATGCTGCTAGCACCGTTTTAGATTGAAAACTATGGCACACTATTGTAGTCTGGACGAGCACAAATGGAGATGTTTGGAAATGTTGACAGACTCGCACAGCCGCCTGCCGATTAGGTATTTTCTGTCACAATGTAGCCATTGCTGATTCGTCAGGCTCCTATCACATGACCCCTATCTGGAAGAAGACAACCAGTATGAGCCTTGGCTACCAGTATAGAAAACAAAATAGATAATCAATCACAATCCATTAGTGAATCGAGCTCACTTGTATCGCACCTTTCAAACAAATCCATTGAAGGACAAAGTGCGTTACAAGCGATTGACAAAATGTTGAAAAAGGATTCTTCCGCTCAGAAGCCAGTGAACTCATAACTGTTAAAGATAACAAAGTAAATGATAATAAATATTGAAATGTAAATTAAAAAAAAGATAGAAGAAATAATAAGAAGAAAGAAATTATAAAATATATATTTAAAAAAGATATCATAATAAATATAACCAGTGTAAATTCTAAAGAGCCATAAAAATTACAAAACACTACATGAAAGCCAGGCTGAAAAGATGGGTTTTTAGTTTACATTCTTAAATATCTACATTTCCACCCCCCCTTTAGATCCTCTGGAAGGCGGTTACAGACCCTGTTGTCTTTTCTAACAGCTGTTGTGTAGGGAAATTCTGAAATTTACAACGATACAATGTGTAGGAGACCAGATATTATTTGAGCAATCTGAGACAATTCCTATGTCCAGTGGGATGCCTTCCAGTTCATACCGGCATGCTCATGCCCAGTGTAAGTGAGTGGTCACATGATTTACCTTTTCAGACGTGTTAGTATCATTGAAACTGATATGAAGCCAAAACGCTTGGACAGCGATCGTTTGAAAACACAGTTGTATGGATGTAGCCTAAGACACTAATGTCACACTCGGGCACACAACTCTACAGTTTCATTATCAAAGAAAGAGAGATGATGGATGAGAGAGGTGTTAACTGGAAGACTCCTTTAAAAACAATATACATTTATATCAGCTGACCTAAATTTCTGGCCTGGACATGGAACAGTATATTGTTGATGTCCCTTCAGGAACTTGTGGGGGATGTTCCTGCTTCACCCCACCCTCCCTTTAATCACCTCCACCCAGTTTGCCCTCCTGACTCCAGCCAGCTGTCTCACACAAAGTGTCCTAGGGGTGTTTACAGCCAGTGAGGGCGTGAGGAGAGGACACTGATTCTCCCCTTCAGCTCTTACTATACCATGTTCACTTTAAAATCATCACTATTCACTACCTGCTAATCACCCTTTGTCCTTCTCTTGTTATGTGTTCACAGCGCTCTCCGGCTCGTCCTCAAACGCGAAATACGACCCTGACCAAATAAAAGTGGAAATAGCTTGTAGACGAGAGCGGGTAAGTCATTATCGGAGGAGAACAATGGGCTGCAGCGAGGGGCCCTTTTGGGCAGAAAGGGGGCCGGGGTGTGGCCCCTACAGGATACTGTGGCTCTGGCTTGGGGCCTCGGGAGGATGAGGATGAGATCACCATCAAAGGGTCAGGCAGAGGCTACTCACATGACCAAGTTGGACATTTCTCTGAGATCAGTCATATGGGTGAGGGTGTTTCCTGGATCAGCGACATTTGTCCCTCAGGAGCTGTTCTGAAAAGATGAATCAGACTTGATCGTAATGGTACAATAGAAATCTGTTCAATGGAACAATTCAGAGCCAGTGTTTTATAACCTCTTAATCTTATGATGATTATTTATTCATAATTCATTTTCATTCAACAAATCCTAGAACTGTTGTACGTCATGTTTCCACAAAACATGGGGCGTAGCTTCCACGAGAGGGTCGATTGGAGCGGGCTGGATGTATCTGTTGAATTTGTACAGTCTGACCTGCTCTTACTATCTTTTCCAGTATTACCAACCCTAGCTTTAACATCAGCATGTTAGCTATGACTCTGTATGTTTGCATGTTAACATTAGCACGTAGCTCAAAGGCCACATACTCTTAATATTGTTTATATTCGCCTGGCAGTTATAAATGTATGACACATTAAGTCAAATATATGTAAAATTATGTATAACATAATGAAATTGATGCAAAACTGTTTAGAAACTTACAACAAAGAACATATTAAAACATTTTGTTTTATTTTTCATTCATAAAACAATATTATTATTATTATATTATGGTGGCATCCCTGATGAATGATTATCTTAAACTTTAAGGAAATCTTCAGAGCCACAGACATGAGGAGTAAATTGAATTTGATGTGTGAAACTAGAAGATTGCTCCTGCAATGTCAACAATAGACAACACTGATTTATCCTCATCTCTTTTTTAAGATTCTGTAATAACATAGCATTTCAGTGTTTTTGCAAACTTAAACCCAAATTTGAAATATTCTCAGAGGACAAAAGCCTCAATGTGTGAGATCCAGTGTATGTTGACGTGCATGTTCATCTCTGTATTAACATTGCCAGACATTCCTGTATGTTAATAGTCATGACTAAGCACTTTTGGCTGGTAGTGGTGGTAAGAGAAGCCCATTGTGCGCCATGCTAACGCCGTGCTGGGCCTTGTGTCCGCAGCTCTCCAGACTGAAGCAGGAGCTGGCCCAGGTGAAGCAGGAGCTGCAGTATAAGGAAATGGGAGTGGAGACCCTGCAGGAGTGAGTGTTCCTCTGCCGCTATGTGTCCCAGTCCCACCCTTCCTCCCATGGCTGTTGCCCCCCACCCAGTGGCCTGTTCCCTTTTTTGTATTCCCTCTCGCCTTCAGTCTCGTCCTTTCTCTTCTAACTCCAACTTTTGTGTTTTTCTTTTTCTTCTGTACGTGCCTTCATGTGCTCATCCAAATTATTTCATGTTGTATAACCAGGTTATGTTTAGTCTTCACCCTTTTGAAATTATTTCCCATGGTTTACAATTATAATTTAGTATATATATTGAAACTGTTAGGCATTATTTAGAAAATTATAAAGATTTGGTTCAAAAAGCTTTTTGAAATTACAGGATAGTAATGGAATAATCAGGAGATAATCTTCTGTTTGTTCGGATGCAGTTCGCCCTTTGCCTTTAGTTTGTGTTGGTATTTAAACACACACACACACACACGCACACACACACACAAACACACAGTGCCTTTCTGTGCTGGGAACATTTGAGAGCAGTTCCAATGTTAGAAATAGTTGCTCCACCTCTCAAAGTTAAAAAAAAAAAGAGAGAGAGAGAGTGTGTTTGAGAAAAGGCAAATGGAGGGAGTTTTTTGATGGAAAAGGGGACTCCACCTCAGGAAGAGGATGCACCAGTGGAGTGCAGGGAGCCAAGGCTCGGCCTGGAGAGGAAGTTGCTCCATGGAGAGGGGAGGGGAGGGGGGGGGGGGCGGAGGGGGGGAGGTGTGGTCTCGAGAACAGTTTAAAAAAACACTGAGATATCTGGCAGTGAATTCCTCTGCACTTCCTGAGTCCTGGCAAAGAGTCTCTTATCTCTTAGGTAATACACAACTCGAGTGATTCCCAGAATAGCCAGAAGAATACACAGCTTGCAGAAAACATGAACGCATCCTCCTCTCAAATGTTTTCGCCTGTGTGTGTGTGTACAAGCTTGTATTTGTGTTTATGCCTATGATTGCCTGTGTGTGTGTGTGTGTGTGTTTGTGTGTGTGTGTGTGTGTGTTTGTGTGTGTGTGTGTGTGTGGCCTATTGTTTCTCCTGGGTTGGTTTTTGCCTAGTACGTTTGAGGCCAGTAGGGACCTTGTGTTTTTTGTTTTTTGTCCTTCTTTCAATCTCAGTTGTTGTCAGCAACAAAGCTAATTGTTCTCCACGCCACGACACATCAGAAAAAGCAAATGAGCAGTTTCTAATGTCATCAACAATTTACCTCGCTTATTGTCACAGATTGAACAAAATAATTCAGGAGTTGGAGTCAGGAGTTTATCTCTTTTGGACAGTTTGACGTTTGAGCATCTTTTCTGCCTCCATTCTACCTCATCTTGACCAACCAAGTTTCTCAAATGCTCAGACACTTCACATACTTTCAGTTATTAGACTTTGTCAATAGCAAACACCTCAACTGGTGTTAACTGGGCCCTAATCATGGCAAATATATTGTTTGTTTAGAAATAGTAAAAGCATATTTACTACTTTACAGTACACAGGGTGGGGGCCTCAATACAGGCAGGCACTGACAGGGTGGTTAGTGCCTTTTTTTTTTGCTAAGCACATAAACTCCCAGGCCCTGCCAATAGGGGTAGGGGGAACAAAGCAGGACTTGTTTTGGGAGGAAGAGGCAGGGTCGAGTAGATGAACAGTACCTGCTGTTGAAAGAGAGTGAAGGAAGCGGGCTGCGGTGGGAGCGGGGGCCACGTGCCCGGCCCAGTGATGGAGGAGGCACCATGCCACACTCCTCCATCCCGCAACCAACCAACCAAACAGACTCCCCTGCTCCTCCTCCGCACACAGACACTGAAAAACACAGGTTCTGATCAAAGCAGTCGAGCAAACTGGTTTCGTTGATTCGTTATTAATTTCCTAATCAATACACTGTTTAATCCTCTTGTGAGTGGATTGTTAAACTTTAGATTTGTCTTTGCTGACACTTGATACCAGGGGTTTAGAGTTGGATTTCACCTTTAGCCTTTGAAAGCAGCACTAAAAGCCCTGAAACAATGTCTCAGCATGTGCAAACAGAGATTATCATTCACACTTGCCCGTCATTATTAATTTGAAAATAATTGACTCTGTATGCTTCTGTTGCAAAACCCAACCTAAGTGAATGTAAATATTAAGTAATCATACCCAGCAGGTCAATTTTAGCATTCAGGGTTTTGTGCAGATGTAGACTAGTGAAAACTCAAGGTGATTTAGTTACCGTAGTAACTCACCCTGTGAACCTAACCTGCTCCCTGGCAGCTTTTTTTCCATAAACCCAGAGATTCTCTCTGTTCACATCCTGGATTCATCCTCAGCTCAGAGTAAAATCTAAACACTGTCCAGACTAATAACATTAATACAATTGTCAGGTTGTCAATAATTTCCTGTGCACTGACACATTTACAGTACATTACTGTAATAATCAGTTTAAAATCAATGTGAAGCTTCAGACACATCAGACACTGACATCTGTCACGCTGACGGAAGACTGATGACAGTGAACAGAAGCTGCATATAATCTTAAAATATATTATTATTATATAGAATAATATAGAGATAATAACTATATTGCCAGGTGCACCTTGTTCCTTCAGGTCACAACTAAAAATATATATTTATTGTCCATTCAGCTATTTCAAGTCTGTTAAATAATGACTGAATGAACTGAACGGTAAATCTACCTGTTCTGACCTGGAACATCATCATTTAAACATCTATATTATAGACTCGTCAAACACTTGATGAGAACCACAAATGTCATCATTATTAATTATAAAAAGGATAACTTAAGGAAAACTTGGTAAGAAAGTGAACAAATGAATAACATATTAACTAAGTAAACATAAAAAAAGACCAGATACTGATGTGTGAATTGTTCAGGATACGTTTCAGTAAAATTCACAATTGGAGTCCCACACTTGCTGACAGCTGATCCTTGAGGCTGTAGGTTTAGGTTTCAAAGGGATGAGTTTCATTATCCAACTTCTTGCAACAAGTAAAATAATATTTAACTAGTTTTCACATCTGGGCTTTGACATTCAGTGGCCAGCATGAATTGTATTCTGAATGTGTTTTTGTGTCACAGGATAGACAGGAAGATGTCCAACAGTCAGACAAACTACAAGCTGGATGAGGCTCAAGCCATCTTCAACGAGCTGCGGAGCATCAAGAAGACCATCAGCACGGGCGAGAAGGAGAGGCAGGACCTCATCCAGGTAGCTCTCTCTCTCTTTTGTCCTTTAAAGATAAACTCCTTCTATCCGAACTTTACTCCTGCAACATTTGTCTGTGAAATATTCAATGCTGACCTCTAGTGTCTGTCAGCCTCCACTGTTCTGCTGCTTCTCATCTGCTCCGTGTGAAGCACATTTCCAGACACATGAATCACCAACCACATCTCTGATTTTGTCAGCAAAGCAGAAGATAGGAATGAGTAATATATAATGAATAATAGACGATGATTCAGTTTGATTGTCAGGCCACATTTACTGAAGCATTTTCTTCTATTTATGAATTTGAGCTGGAGGCAAATGACACACTCTTACAGTTTAAATAAATGTTAATGTGTGGTCCCGTAAAAATGCCCCTTAAAAATTGCTCCTGGCAATTTACCCTTTTTGTTGCTTTTGTCACATCACAGTGATAAATGCACTACTTTGAAACATTTTCTGTTTTGTCATATTATGATGGATAACCCTGATTTGTTGTCAATCACTGTTCTATCCCACAGAGCCTGGCGAAGCTGACGGTGAACCTCCAAAGCAGCTTGTCCATCAGCGACTCAGTCAGCGAAGTGTCGAACAGCACTGGAACTGTGGGCGACTCGTGCAATCTGCAGCAGTACTGTGACACCGGCTGTCAGACGGACATCATGGGAGAGGTGAGAGGACCTGCTGCTTCTCCCTGCCTCCCTCTTAAATACAGGGAGGGAGAGTCAAAGGCGGTGGGAGGTAGCGATGTGAATGGCAGTTTGTGTCAAACGTTTGATTGAATGATAACTCGCTCAAATGTTAATATATAGATAAAAACTTTTATTTTTAGATTCAGTGTGACTTGAACATCCGGGGGATATCTTTATCAGTATATCAAAATCTTCATCTCTGCCAAAAATTACTGATAAATCTGTTTAGATATTGCAGAAAATAGACACTCCTGGAAACTCGAATTGTTAAGTTTCATCTTAATCCAGTGATGATTGTGAGAACATCAATGTGTTTATTCCAAACAGGAACTGCTAATAGTGAATTTTCTACACTTTTATTAGTCCCAATTTGGAAATATGTCAACAAATATAGGATCAATAAATCAGGGCTCAAATTGTGGAAACCTCTACACTAAAAGAACGACTAGCTGCTCAAATGTTGACTAAATAAACAGCAGGAAGCTCTTCATACACTCATACCTCTGAAATAATTTTGCTGTAATTCTTTGAAATCATGTCTCAAAAGTTGTCCATAATGTGAACTACTCTGAGCTAATTCCTTTTTAATTTCTCTCTCTTTTTTTAGTATGGTTCCCAAGAGTCCTCACAATTGGTGGACAAAGTGAAACTCAACTGGCAGTACGAGGAAGCTAAGAAAAAGTAAGTGTGTCCGGCTGCTTGTTTACCAGTCATAGTACTATGACCCACTCGCAGTCACGAGTCCCGTGCGTCCCCTCTCGTTCCCCGGCCCTGCACGTTGTCCAGAGGGAGTAGGTGTTATGTGTAGTATTTGCGTCTGGTGGCCGTGGCTGCTGAGCGGTGTCTGGCCCGGCCGGAATGAGCTGGGTGGTCACATTCTTGCCTGGCCACGCTGCTGCTGACTGTGTGCTGCCTTTGTGTGCGCGGCCAGAGAGCGGACTGCCCACCGCCTGCCTCAGCGCACACCCTGCTCCTTCGCAAGGTGGTTTAATGTACACACTCTTTGGTTAAATATAGCTCTCTCATATAGCACAGGCCAAAGTACATGTTGGCAAAATCAACACTGAGTGAAACCTGAAGTTCTGTGTAATTTTGACAAGCAGTCGCTCCGGCATTAAGCTCAGGTGTCCAGTGTCATAAGGGTCGTGTGTTATCTAATGATGGATACACTCCCGGTTGGACATGGTACGTTCCAGCTGTGAGGGGCAGCAGTTTGATGATAACTGCAGCAGAAACAGTCACAGTATTATTAAGCTGGCTTTTTTTTTATTACAAGATTCATGTTGCTGTGGTGACCCAGCAACAGCAATGCCAACCATGACATCAGAGAGGGAGAGCGGGAGGGAGGGAGGGTGAGAGAGAGAGTAGGGAGACCTGTGGAAACTTGCATGCTCTGTCACTGAGTCACTCTGTCTGAAATCCAGGACACATAAGCACAGTTATTTCATCTGAGCTGAGGGTTTTGCTCTCTGAGATCCAACTCAACTCTGTCTACATCATCGTCTGTGTGCTGATACACACCTGAGAAGCAACTGATGCAGCAGCTCGCCCACGTACAAAATACACAATGTCATTATAGTCCAAGTGTCAGCTCCCACGTGGCCTTCAATACAGCTTTGTCATATTCATTAGCAATGTCTTGTATGATAAAATATAACATTAATACGTAGCCATTTTTACCTCCATCCATAAGAGTATGTTTTTATCTGTGTTTGTTCTGTTGTAGGATTATGCAAAATCTAGAGCGAAGGAAATGAAAGTGAGATTTCTGCCAATATGTTGTTGCCTCTGCATGCAAACGATGACATGTGTGAATGTTGCTGATGAAGTGTGTGATCTGAGCTGAGGAAGAGAGCTGCAGTGGAATGAGTTTTTTTACTGTGTTGATCTTGGCATCTGAACTCTGTGCTCTTTGTACTTGAGCCACAGTGCCAGGCACATTTGTCCTCTAGTAAGGTTTATACAAACAAATGTTTTAAACCAAGTGGACACGGCAGGTACTTGCCCAACTATAAATGTGTCATGTGTATCCATTGTTGAACAAATTCCAGGTGTGGGGAGAGAATTGAAAAACGTCCCTTCCTGTACTAACCTCTGTGCCGTTCCCTCAGGGTTCAGAGCATACAGCACCAGCTAGCACAGCTGGACAGTGAGAGCTGGTCGGGGCGGGCGGAGGCGGACCGCGACCGGGACTTCCTGCAGCTCCTGCGCGAGAAGGAGGCCCTTCTGCAGGAGATCATTCTGGTCAGCAAGCAGCAGCACCCTCCTGAGACGCTACTGCAGCTGGAGGAGGAGCGCTCCAGGCTGGAGGAGGAGGTGCAGAGGGCCCAGAGCTCCCAGAGCCAGGGAGCCAATCAGAGGTCAGAATGGTGAAAGTCTGGGTTGTCAAATTTTGTGTGAAGGCTCTGGGCTAACAACAACGTCTGTGTTAGCACAGAAAAGTTTGAACTGATGTTATTATTGTCATACTTTCAGATCTCATACTTTCTTGATATTTTGTAAATCAAACATTGTAGTCATGTTCAACATTCGCAGCAGTGGTATTGTTGGCACTGTTTGAATCCTGGTGCGGGGGGGGGTCTTTTTGTGTGGCGTTTGCATATTCTCGCCGTGTCTGCATGGTTTCTCTCCTGCTACTCCGGCATCCTCCCACAGTCCAAAAAGATGCAGGTTGGGGTTAGGTTCATTGAAGACTTAAAATTGCCCTTAGGTGTGAATGTGAGTGTGAGAGCAGTGTTTCCCCTCAGGATTTTTTTTAGCAGTGGGGTGTGGCCATACAAATCTCTGCATAATTTCTTAAGTAATTCCCCAAAATGTTGAAAGACGCCCTATCTCGCATTGTTGAAGAAGGATAATAAATGTTTTCCTGGATCCCACCCCTGATCTGGATCTGCACCAAAATGTTACGGGTTCTTCCTTGGAACATGGCCCCTCCCTCTACAGATTGAATGGGAATCAGTTGCATAGTTTTTGTGTAATCCTGCTAACAAAGAAACGCAGGTGAAAACATAACCTGTTTGGTAGAGTTTAAATACATTATATCTCCCTCAGGATCCTCCAGAGATATAATGTTGATGATCTTTGTTTTCAGTTTCAGGCAGAGCAGCGAACCAATGCATGTATGACTTTTTTAAAGCACTGCTGCTCTACAAATTGACAATGTGACAAACCGCATTTAAGTCACAATATCTCATCAACATTTCTCCACTTAAAAGGGAAATTGTTAGACCTGGTCCAGACAACATCTTCTCGTGGAGTCATCATTGCTGCTCAACAAGGAAACAAATGAATAATACATGATAATAGTAATAATAATAATAGCGATAAAAAAACAATAATAACCTGGCACTTCAAGTCAATTCAGGAATTTGCCTTCTGAAAGAAGTCGAGTGCAAGTAGTGCAGTGGTAAATAGAGAATTTAAAGATCAGAGATAGAGCCGGGGGCTGGGTCATAAAGAGCTTTAAAAGTAATCAGTAAATCTTAAAATCAATCCTAACACAAACTGGATGAATGTGAAAAATGATAAAACCGGCGTGATCATATCTCTTTGTTCTAGTCAAAAGCCTAGCTGCTGAATATTGTAATGACTGCATTTATTTCTGGGTTTTCTGATTAAGACCAGAAAAGGGCTGTTGTTAATCAAAGCGTGTGAGGTAATACAAGCATGAATGATCAGTTATTCATCTCTAAAATAGACACGCAGAAATGGTAGAGAGTGACGGCTCATTTAACTTTGTCAAACTGAATTTCTCATGCATGGATGTGTATTTCATGACAGGATCCTGCAGCAGGAGAAGAGGAACATTCTGCTGAGGCAGCTGGAGGAGGCATCGCGTATCACCACCTATCTCCACACGCAGCTGAAGAGGTGCAGCTCACACACTCCTTCTTGAAGATCTTAGCTGACCTCCTTCGCACCTCTCTGTCTTTTCTCATATGTCTCCTACCTGCTTTTTCCCCAGCTGGTCGGCCAGTTCTCTGACGGTGTCGTCCAGTAGCAGTCGGGGGTCTCTTGCCTCCAGTCGGGGCTCCCTGGCCTCCAGCAGAGGCTCCCTCAGCTCCATCAGCTTCAGTGACATCTACGGTCTCCCACAGTATGAACGTCACGACGGCTTGGGAGAGACGCTAGATCCCCACCTGCGCTACCTGCTGCCCCCAGAAACTGTGTCCAGAGACTGTTCCATGTTCAATCCTGACCCTCTGACCCAGAGCAAAACCAAACGCTCCCATGACACCCCGCAGTCCCTAGCCTCCCTCTCCTCCCGCTCCTCGCTCTCCTCCCTCTCACCACCCAGCTCCCCTATGGACACACCCTACCACTCTGCCCCTCAGGACTGCCCCCTCACCCAGATGACAGAGGAGTACATGGAGCAGGCCGGTCGTGGCCTTTTAGAGGGGCTGCGGGCACAGTCGCAAGCCCTGTCGCACACGGCCATGTTGAGCGGCGAGGACCCGGCCGCGGCGCATCAACTGGAGAGCAAGAGTCACCGAGACACCGTCGCTCCGGGGCCTTTTACCTCTACAGGCAAGTTAAAGACTGCCGCTCTTTCTCTCAAACAATGAAGGTGACCTTACGATTAACTGGATGTGCTTTTTCCCTGAAGGAGTGACTCTGAGAGGAAACAGCGCCAACAGAAGTGGCAGGAGGGCCAGGAGAGTCTCTGCAGGAGTGTCTGAGGACGCCCTGGCCACAGACAGTGGGGTCTTTGAAGCCTGGGGTCGAAGGTGAGAGGACGTCCACCCCAACACTGCTGAAACAGAACATTTATAGAGACCATTTTGATGTTGATGCTCCAAGACATGAGTGCTAAGTCGTTATTGCCACATTATTTCACGAGTAGACAATATTTAAAGGTGGGACCACACCCATCTCCCAACTCCATACCTGTGGAGTTTTGTGACTGAAGAATAGTCTGTATTTATATAGTTAGCAGTCTTCATGAGCTCTCAACGCTCTTTACTGTAGAGTTTTGATATTCACCCATTCACACACACATTTATACTGATAAGGGGCAATTCAGTATCTTAGTCAGAATGGGGGGACTGTTAGAGGACGACCCGCTCTACCTCCTAAGCCAAAGCTGCTCCAGTTTTGATGCTATCACAGTGACAAAATATGTCCACAGAAAAAGCGACAGACACTTCAAACCGCCTCTCGACTGGTTCCAACTACAGTTCATGTCTCCATCTCGACATTTTGCATTGATAAGGTTTCTGGAACAACTGTGCTACCTAGTGACCGAGGAGAAAACTGCAACTCCGAAAGTAAACACATCTGTGTTTGAGCATTTGTAGTGGAGGGATTTCTGTTTCCTGTCCCAGTGGAATTTAATCAAATCAAATCAATCAAAAATAGTCTTAATCACCTTTAAATTAAGTTGTAATATCACATTACACAGACATTTAGTTTAGTGCCTGAAGAAAGTAGAACTTATCGTGGTGTTTGGGTCCCAGGAATTAAGATTTAAAGTTAATTAAACTAAAAGTGAAAGCGGTTGTTTATCTCTCTCTTTGACGTTCCCCCCACAGGCCGGAGGAGTCAGAGGAGATGTCGTACATGAAAGAGCTGACATCTGTGAGCGACCCCGCCCAGATCCAACTGGGACTGCTGTGAGTAAACTGTTTGTGTAGACTGCTATGTGGGTGGCTGCTTGTTCCCTGTTCGTATCTAACTCTACATCCTCTGTTCATTTTTCCTCTCTACAGGTGGGAGTCTAACTCTCAGTCTCTAAGACTTCACCTGCTACAGCTCAAGAACCTAAACAGGTCCATTGTGAGAGATGGATATAAAGTGTGAGTACTTTAGAGTTGATGTTGATGATTCAAGGTTGATTCATGTTGCAACTATTCCTTGTGGCGTTCTTTCAACGTTAGAAGTCAAATATTTTTCAGATAGTTCATCCTGAGCCTTGGTATAGCTCCACATATGATGTTGAGCAAATTGTTACTGACAACCAGTGACACATTTATGTTTTTCTGTCATCGAGAGCTACAAATCTCATGTTGTGAAATATTGCTGTGTTCACGCTCAGGTATGTGAAGGTGCACTTGATTCCACTGGACGCCGGCAGGGCCTGTGCGTTTTACTGTTGTACAGCGTTGGAGCCGCAGCCCCAGATGAGTTTCAACGAAGGCTTCCGCATTCCTGTCCCTGCAAACGCCCTGGCGGTGTGCGCCCTGCAGCTGTCGGTCTGCTCGCTGGGACCTCAGGCTCAGGAGGAACTACTGGTACTGCTGAAGAATCTCAGATGCAATGACCCTGCTGATGTCACATTCCCCAAATCTCCGAAAATTCAACAATTAAACTGTCTATGTGAAAATGCAGGGTACGACCCAGGTGAGCCTGGCAGATTGTGAAGGAAGTGCAGAGATGGTTTACCACTGGCTGCGAGTCCAGATGTTGAGCGGGACAGAGTTGCCGAGGCCTGACCAGAAGAACCTCTGCCATCGAAGACAGCAGGAGGGCCATGAAGAAGAGCAGAGGCCCAGAGCCATGGTAAACCCACACACCTGTACTGTGTTCTTTTATTCTGTATATTTGAAATAAAGTGTAGTTACAGCATGATGACATTGAAAGAGATCTCAGGTGTTGGCACCAGAAGAAATGGAAATGAAGAAGAACATTGGAGTGTGTAGCCCAAAGTGCTTTACAAACAAATTTGAAATACATAATTAAAATAAAACCCATGACTTTTACAAACAAAGAAAACAATAAATACATAAAGAATTAGGATCAATTATTAATAGTGGTAGGAAGCTCCAGTGTTACTCTTGTGTAGGAAGGTATGGCTGTGGCTTAACAATAATAAGGGCTGTTGTACTTTATAAAAAGATCTCTGTGGCGTTACATATATGCAAATAAAATAGGACCTAGACAGGAACCTTGGGGTACACTACAAGAGAGTGAAGCAGATCATCATTTCCTTAAATGTTCTCATTCACCTTTTCGTTGAGAATATTTTCCATCTAGAAAGGTTTCATGTAAAGAATCTTTAGAACTGAAAAGACAAAAGTAAACAGTAGATTATGGAAAATATACATAAAGAAAGCTCAGATAAGAACGAAAACCATGTATAGGGCTTGGCTGTGCACCAGGTTGTGCTAAACCTGATCAGGAATCGAAAGTGTATTCTTATGCATCCACCTGCTGGCACAGTACCAAATCAATCTATGGTGTTCCCATCAAACACTTCTATAAAATGATTTGTTGCTTTAAATACCTGCAATAAATTGTACGACTTATCCGGCCCTTGGGAGGAATTCCCTGTCATGCTGTTGCTATGCAGCTTTCAGCCCGTGGTCCGTAGTTGTGGAGCTCGTTAAATTGAGTATTTGACAAGAATGTGTCTCACAAACCAAGCAAGCCTTCACACCACAGCTTCAACCTACTGCTCCCAGAGGAGAGAGGAGGAATGTTGGCAGTGTGAGGTTGGTGATAGTTTGTGATGTGACATTACAGGATCCTGTGTCACGTACCAACACCACCCATCTGGAGGAGCAGGGCACCGGGCTGGAGCTGCAGAGGCTGGAGAAGAAGGACGAGCCAGGGGAGGTGGCATCGGAGAGGTGACATTTTACAGCTCGAGCCAAATGATCTCTTGTCAAACAGAACCACAAACTTCCTTCTGCCTCCAGCATGAATTCATTTTCTTGAATGATGAAAAACTGTGTATTTTGCAGGAGCTGGCAGGCAGAGTCAGTGGACAGCGGCTGCAGCAACAGCACAGCATTCACAGCTCCCTGTTTAGAGGGACTGTGTGCCGAGGGCATCTGCATCACCACTGGAGGGCGCTGTGATCAGACAACAAACAAGCTCTGTACAGTAAAGGTAAGAGAGGGCAGTGGTGGGAGTGAGGAGCTGGTCAGTCTGTGGTCCAGATGCACAAAACTGTTGCTGATCCACAGGTGGAGAAGGCCACCATGACAGAGGGCCTGTTCCCAGAGCCTGTGCGGGTTCGGCCCAAAGAGAGGGGGGGGCGCTGGGGTCACGCCTCCCCCTTCATGCGCGGCAGCACCATTGTTCGCTCTCAGACCTTCTCTCCCGGGGCTCGGAGTCAGTACGTCTGCAGGGTACGTGTTTGCAAAAAGGGGAAACTATTATAACACCCTTAATTTGCAGTCTGCCTGAACAACACTGTTATCAGTGTCTTTTATCTGACATTTACGACTTTGCTGTAAATATTGTTTGGTGACAGTCCTGTGAGAATCTCTACATCCAATTGAATTCTACCTTTCAGTTATATCGCAGCGACAGTGACAGCTCGACGTTACCAAAGAAATCGCCTTTTGTCAGAAACACCTTGGAAAGAAGAACTTTGCGATATAAACAGGTAGAGTCTGACATTTGTTCCTCAGGGAATACATGACACAGAGAGTTTAGGATTGAGTGTCTGAGGTGTGTTTGTTTGCGTGAGCAGCAGTCGTACCGCTCCTCCCTGGCCGAGCAGCCCACCCGTACCTCCCTGGACCTGGAGCTGGATCTCCAGGCCTGCAGGACGCGTCAGAGGCAGCTGACGGAGGAGCTGAACGCCCTCAGGGAGCTGAAGCTGCGACTGGAGGAGCCGCAAGGCAGGGAGACCACCGAGCTCCCCCACTGGGCTCTGAGGGACGAGCGATTCCGCTGCCTGCTCAGAGAGGCCCAGAGACAGGTGAGACCGGAGTATGCCGCGGTTACGTCACACATGAGAGTCGGCCTCACCCGGCAGCAGTTGACTGTGTTGTCGCTCCACAGGCCGGCCAAAGCAAGCAGGAGCAGCGTCAGGAGGAGGCGGTGGAGAGGAGGCTGAGGAAGGCTTCCAAAGAGGTTCTGCAGATGAGGGGACAGAGTCACAAGGAGCCCTTGCCTGTGCAGACATTCAGGTTGGGATTGGTTTCACTACTAGTCAGCTGTCACACTCTTTAAGAGCCTTATTTCCCCGGGTCACGGCGAAACACCTGAGCTAGTTTGGCTAAAGCTTCATGAATGTGACGCACATATGTGGATGTGATAGGATTTCAAGATCAAACCCTTGACAGGAATCTTGGTCTCCATGCACACTCCCCTCACCAAATTTGTTGAGATCAATTGTCAAAGCACAAAGAATAAAATGAAATGAAATGAAAAATATCAGCATATGCAGATTTCCCTATGCATAGAAAGTTATTTTCAAAGCAAAGCAGGTTTGTTTGCTTGCTAGCGTTCAGCGTCTGCCCTGCCTTCTCTGGCACACACACATATTTACAGGAGAGTTTATTGCTTTGTATGCATCACTATGAATATGCAAGAGAACAAACAAACAAAAGAACTATGCCCTATAGAGCTTCTTGAGGTCAGGGGGTGGGGCTTGTTTGTTTGTTGCAGGTTTACTTGCAAACAGCCATTGATCCAACACTCTTTAATTTACTAGTGTCAGACTGGCAATCTCGCCATTTGAATATCTCATGTAGAAAGTACATAATTGTTCTGTCCACTATGCCGACGGAGGGGTGGGTGAAGGGTCTGAAATCCAATACAATTGAAGTTGTGATAAATGTTAGCGCGTTTGCGTGTGGATCACAGCAGACCATTGTTTTTGGGTGAACTATCCCTTTAATTAACAAAATAAAACTGATAAAACAGTTTTTTTTCCTTTTGTCTACAGAGAGAAGATGGCTTTTTTCACAAGACCAAGGTTCAACATACCTCCTTTACCAGCCGACGATGTATGAGAGATTGCCTCTGTATTATGTGACTTAACATGAAGTATTTGTCAATTTTTTTCTGAGCTCATGAAGTACAAAGTTCTTTCTACCGAGGACGCGTGCGGAGCGACACGCAGGTGATTTGAGGATTAGAAGGATTCACATTTTCAGACGTGTTTGTGCGGCTCTTCTTCAGAACACGAACACTCTAGACACACAGCTCTTGACAAACAACACAACTGTTCATTTCCTCTTGGGGGGGGGGGGGGACGCCTCTCATAAGGAAACAGAATCTCTTCACTCGTGTCTGAGTTACTTCTTTTGTTTGTGCTTACAAAAAGGCTGGAAGACGGGATCAAAAGTTGGTTTGGACAATTTCACTGTACTGTAACTTATTTTATAGTACTTTTCCTTGAAGGAAATTTAAAAAAAATCGCTTCCTCCTTTTTAAGTGTATTTTGTAGCTTTGAACAAATAGCACTTCAGTGTTTTTACATGCAGTAAAATTGAGCTATTGTCTGATTTCTGTTTTCTGTTACCTAATTCTTAAGAATTATTTACATCAAAATGTCACTTTGTAATCCACTTTTATTACCGATGTCATTGTTCCTTTGTTATGTTATTAAAATTAATATTATTTCATGTACTTTTCAATATATGGATGAATATATGAAACACTGTATTCAGATTTTTTTATGATGTCTGTATGAACATCTGCAGTGTTACCTCTTGTGAAGATAAAACAATTAAACCATGTCTTGACGCTTCTTCTTTTTATCAGTGATGTTTCAAACGCAGGTGACACAGGATTTATTCAGTGATGGACGTCTGCAGGGATGAAGAGCACATCACATTTTGCATGCACATACATTTTGTTTAAATGTGTCACAGTGTAACACACTTTTTTTTTCAATGACCACAAACCTGTTGTGTTGAATGATGACCCAATTGACTCTGAACTTGCCAGTTTGTGGATAGCCGTGTCAGCTACTTATCTACATGCAGCATCCTGTTTGAGCATTTTCAAGTAAGCCACCAGGTACCTGGAAGAAGTTTAGTGTCACTACTATTCTCTGATTCTCTGAAGAGCAGCTCAGATGAAACACTCCACGACACACCACTGTGTCAACAACTTCTGTCCTTAATGACAGATGACACTTTTAACTGTCCTGTTCCCATGGCTCTCTCCCTAACAGAAAAATGCTGCTCACTATTTGAAAAATCCTCGATGGCCCTGCAGCCAAACTAGTCCCAGGTCTGTGCTTGTGTGAGGTTTCCTTGAGGTGTTTGGCCGCTTCAACAAATACCTCTATTTGTGTTTCCAGACGAGATGCCAAACACTCAACCTGTTCTACTGCTGCAACAAATGTTTGAACGGGAGTTGTCTGGCTGAAGTAATTTTGTTCTGATCATGATTCAAGATTTGATTTGGACAAAATAAAATATATAGTTGTGATGTTTTTTACTAAAATCTGAAATACTCATAGAAGACACATCTGTCTTCTATTCAAACATGTACCATGCAGTAGATGCCATAAAGAGTTATTTTCGAACACTGCGTTGTTTATTTTTTTCTTCACACAACAGAACCGCATTAAGAACGATATTATCTCATCGTTATCTCTGACGCAGTGTGTACCAAAGGGGGGGGGGGTCCATGTTTACATATCAAATGAAAAAGGCCTTCTGAACGACTGTAAAAAACAATCATCTGACTATTTCAAACCTCAGATCTCGTCTAAATTAAATTATACTAGTAATTATGTTTTTGTCCATTAAACAAGGGACCATAAAAATCAACTGTGATGTCATCTATCGGTCAAAGGCTCGTCCAAAAGAGCATCACAGTCGACCTCGCACTTTTCCAGTTTACGGTCCATCAGATGACTTGATGGCAAGAAAATCAAACAACAGACAGAAATACAGAGATTTCTGTATTTATTAGTAGCACATGAGCAAGTGTGTGTCCCAATAAAACACACAAACAAATCTTTCATTCACGAAGACATTTCTTCAAATGACAAAGAACAAACAAAGCCAAAAGAAATGTTACTCTTTCTGCGAGGAATCTAAAATAACTAGTTACACTTCTGCAACGCATCCCAGTAGAAAGGTTCACACAGCACCCGACACATTTCAACAATATACAATCTACACAGTCACATGGTAAAATAAAAAAACAATCCTGTACATTTATGATGGCAAAAATGACCTGGAGCTGTTGGGAGAGATAGTTTTGGATTTCAGTCCAGGTCAGAGGTCTCTATATGGGGATGGAAACGATGGTTGGCAGCTCCCCGATCGGAGGTGGGTTATACTTCTCCACCCTCATGAGCCGCCGCAGGATGTCGTCCCTGTCGCGTGGCCAAGCGTACACGTTGGTGTTCTGAAGCCAGTTGGGGATGTGACACTGTGATCACAGAAACAAAAACACACGGCACAGCGGACAGATTGTGAAACTGTTGAGGGTTTAATTGTATCACAACAAAGCCTTCATGACATGTTACTGTGGTTGCGTGCATGTGTTTGGTATGTTTCACAGCAGTAAATGGCGCCAGGGCACACGTGAGTTCACTCCTGTCACGCGGCATAATAACTAACCTTTCTAGCCCCGGGGAACAAAATGGGAATGAACCTGAAATTCTTGCTTCCATTCTGAATGAACTCATTCTGGAGCTGAACAACAGCACAGGAAAAAAAAGGAAAATAAAAATCGTAAGAAAGCAATTTCTTTTTTTTTTAGTTCTCATGTGACTGTGGTCTCTGACCTGTTTGTGTATGTAGACGGTGTTGAAGGTCCTTTCATCGTTCTCCAGGCTGAAAGGGGAAGCTGTCACCGTGTTGTAGTACTTGGGACTGATGATGATAATGATCAGGTATTCTTTCTGCATAGGGGACAACAACACCACAGCTTATCAACAGTTCTTCGTGTCAGTGAGTTGCTCTTACTCTTCCTGCTACACTTCACTCTTGAAACATGATCCCTCTTGCAGAAAGACATTAAAAGGTGAAGCAACACCTTCCCAAGAGTGCCACATTTGAACATCAAAACAGTTTCTAGCTGTTAATCTTTTTCTTATCCACAAAAATCTGTCTGGTTTTTACCTCACTGAGGTATCGCTCCATGAAGTCGATCTTGCTTATGCTCCTAAACTGCTGCTCAAAAATGTCAATCTGAAAGAAACAGACATCAGGTCGTTAACACGCAGGCGGCACATCTAACAATCTGCACTGAACAGGTCAGAGCCTACATGTGTATCGAAGCCGTTGTGTCGCAGCAGGGCGACAAAGTTGATGACCTCATTGACGTGCTTGTCGTTGTCAGCTTCGTAAGTGACAAACACCCTCCCTGCGTTCAACAGACACAAGAGCAAATAAGTTACAGGACTTGACGGCAGCTGGATCAGTCATGTGATCATGTGCTGATGTTGACACTCACTCTGCTCCAGAGACAGCAGGGTGCTGTACGCAGGGTGCTTCTCTTTAGCTGGAGACTTGTGGCCCCTGAAGGAACATGTTTAATTAGAGTAAGAAAGATGCAGAATATACTGTGGTGCTCAGATGTGTCTGTGTGAGGCAGACTTAGAATAATAATGAAAAAACGTCTCACGTCTGTGTGTGTCCAGCTCCAGGAAGTCTGCAGTCACCCGGATCTGAAGCAGAAAATTCGGAATTCATGGGTTTTCATCGTGTGATACTGTACCATGATTAAAAAAAGACGACTAAGATACTGCTTGTCTTATTTTCTGTAGCTGACACACAGGATGAGTCTGTGTCAGGGCTGATAAACACATCAACACTCACAGTACGGGCTGTGCCCTGGGTGGTACTGGGCTCCGGGGGGTTTGTGGACCATGATCCCTCTGGTGAAGGTGTCCACCTGGCACTGAGCGCAGCAGGCGGCTCCCTGTGGCGAGCATGCGTACGGAGACAAGGTGTGGTGACGCAAGTCGGCCGATGGCGGGTTGGAGCGTAATGAGAGCGGCTGCTCTAGGCTGCTCATCGTGGTGCACTTGTACCTGCAGTGGCAGCTCTCTCCAGAGCAGTTGGAGTAATCTTTGTGGCCAGTGTACGACGGCAGGCTGTTGGGATACACCGAGCAGCTGCTGGCACAGCTCGGGTGAGACCACTGCCCTTCAGCCTGGCTGGGGAACGGAGTGGGCTGATTGTAGCCAGCCGGCAAACTGTGAGGATGCTGGTATGAGTAATAGCTCGGGCCGGGCTCGGACAGAGTGTGGTGGTGTAAGTGTTGGTGCTCTGGGTCCAGACTCCGCCTGCTGAACAGGGAGTCGTCGGCGAAGGGGGCGTGCTCTGCTAGGGGGCGCTGGTCATCATGTTTCGAGGTGGAGTCCATCATGGTCACAACCCTGGCTTCTTGCTCCTTGATGCTCATGGTCTCATCGTCTTCTTCAGGCGTGTTGTAATGGCAGCTTTTGTATCTGCTCAGCTGACTGACGTGACTGGGACAGACAAAGAAACTTCATCACATAATGCAGTGGATCTGTCATTCAACCAAAGTGTCTGTTGTTAACATTAACATAAAGAATCTGTTGTTAAACTAACGTGAAGGATTGTTGAACTGTGGAGCTGCTACTTAACGCCTGATGCCTGTTTAACAGTTTGCTCTGTTCTTTATCATTTCTTATCAAAGTGTGATTTCTACTGCAGGGAGTTCAAACTGCATCTGTTCACACACATACTGCCGTAGAAAGATGGGTGGTGCATTGTGTTGTTTCTTCTGTGTTTCACCACATTGGTTACCACACTCACCTACTTGTTGCTGAAGCCGAGTGACCTGAAGACGGCAGCATCATAGGAGCTCTTCCTCCGGATGTCCATGTGGGTCTGATTTAATCTGCATCTAAGAATCTGTCAAAGAAAAGAAGAACATACTGATGAATCCGACGGAAGAAAAATATCTGATTGCAAGTGCACAAACTACAACCCTATTCCTCTAAAAGGTATTCCATTCTATGGTGTATTGATGACGGTGCTGAAACATAGCAGTGTTCAGTCGGGGTTCAGATCTGGTGATGGTGAAGTCCATAGCGGCTGATTCACGTTACTTTCACGCCCATCAGATCATTCCATGACCTCTACTGACTATGGCTGGGAATTGGCAAAAATGTGACAATTCGATAGTATTGCAATATTTGGGCCACGATTCAATATAATTGCGATTCAGCAAGTATTGCGATTCGATTCTGTGATATATTGCGATTCATGTCCCCCATATTATTCAAAAGCATTACAAAAAATGAGAAAAATAAAACTGCTCAACTCACGTCAAATGTCACATTTAATTCTGTGAACAACATTGTCTTCTACACATTAACTGAAGTGCAAAAACTCAGAAAGGGTAGTACAAAAACGTTGTCCTTGACAACGTTGAACCTTCAGGACACAGGACCTTTGTTATTATTTTCTGAATAGGAGACCTCTCACATGACACAGAGCTCCCAGCACATAACTTACAATTATTTAAATACAACACAGTAACATAAAGCAGACATAATAGAGTTACATAAACCTGAGAATAATCATATAAATAAGAGTAACTTAGAGCTTCAATCAAATTGAGAAAAATAAAGAAAAATGTGTACCATTAGAGTCCAGTCCAGTTGGCTGCAAGGTCATGACCCAAAATGTCAAATTCATTTGGGAATATTGGCATTTTTGTTTAGAAAAAGGAGTTGGTCAACATGCTCAGATGTTAAAGTGCTCCTCTGGGCCGTTACTATATCTCCTGCAGTGGAGAACATCCTTTCCGCACACACACTTGGTATCTTTTAAACTCTGAAAATCTCCTCGTCATGCTTTGCCAGCCAGGGGCTGTAACATATATAATTATATATTGCAGAAATTGTAAATAAAGTATTAAAAAAAATATATATATATTGCAATACTTTATGCTACTGTATCGATATAATTGCTTGAGCAAAATATCGCGATTCTGAACAGAATCGATTTTTTCCCCCACCACTACTCCTGACCTGTGGTGTGGAAGAGACCCCTTCAATCGGGATGGAATCTTCCATCATAGGGGCCCTCCACTGTATGTGTCATAACTTCAGTTGTTCTTTTGGTGTGCGCCAAACATGCACCCACCCACGGGGACAGAATACAGTGGAGGATGACTCATCGGGCCGCATCACCTACTTTTCCACATCTCCATTGATCAGTGAACTGTATGTGCGTCCATCTGTGTATTGAGGGCTGTACACGCTGCAGCTGTACAATAATAACCCTCCCTGTGTGTGTCTGATCTTGCCGATGCAGTCTGATCACATCCTGTCCCGACACTCTGACGCCTGAGCTGCTCCTCTGTTGTGTCACTTCACTCACTGATCCTGTTCACACGCCAGCCACGCTTTGAAACTGGAGCTCAGGTGTCGTGCGTGGCAAGTCACTCAGATCTTTTCCTCTCGTCGTCTTGATACAAAATCTAGACTATTCGGCATTTTTACATCTGCCACAGAGCATGATAGGCTATTAATGAATGATTCTACCATGCAATGCACCTGCATGTGTTGTGTTTCGCCCTCATTTGTCAGCGTTTTCCCTTCAATCTGTCTCCATCCTCTTCACACTGGTATTCAACCCAACCCAGTCCTCTGCTGCTGGTCTGAATGGGAACAGGTTCAGTGTACGACACCGTGTCTCCCACACAGGGGACTTTTCTCAAAAGCTTTGGTGGTTAACACTCAGGAGATAAATGAACCCATGTGTGGGACTGAGGAACATGATGCCTCTCGACACACAGACACAAGCCTCAGGTGGAAAACCACAAAACTTCCCGAAAATAAAAAAGTGCCTCTGGATTTCTGAGTAATGACACGTTTGTTAACAGATAGGAAAAGCTATATTCTCACTGTCCTTTTAACAGCAGACTCACATCCAGATGGTGAACAGGCTCATATATGGCTGGGTGATGAAACAATAACAACAATTATCGCAATGTAATTTAGTGGCAATAAAACAAAGGTCCATACATATCCATATATTGCCTATGACTCATCATTTATCTAAGTTAAAATGACTCTGGTGGTGATGCTCACTATGCAGCACAGGAAGTAACTGTCTGACGGCCTGAGGACAGCTCCCTCCCCTGCAGCTTTTACAATAAGACTGTTAACAACTCAACTATTTTACAAAGTCCTGCCATCATTGTTTTTCATCTATTTAAATTGTATTATTTTACACAGCACCATCTACTTTATTTGTATTAGTTTTCTCCTTCAATTTATTTTTAAATGTTTCTACAAATGTATCCATTGTATAACTCTGGTCAGGAGCAAATTAAACCAGTCTTCTCACTATAAAGAAATAAAAATGTGGCATTTATCATGATAATTATCAATATTGACTTGATAATATGAATTCACGACTGAAAATTAAATGTGCTTCTTTTATTACACAAATACATAAATAATCAGGCCACAGTCATTAGTTTGACAGACTACACACCGACTGCTAATAACATCGTTTCACCTGAGATCATCAATCACCCGTCAGTTAAAGGTGATGCTTTATAAAAGGTCAAATGAATGTGTTGCATGAGACAGGTCATATATAACACAGCTGCCACAGGTTCATGGTTGTGTGAGTGTCATCCTACCGTGTGTGTGTGTGTCCTGTGCTCAGCTCTGCTGCGGGTCCCCCCCCTCCGCAAACACACAGGGATCGGTGTTTTTTACCATCAACCTCAAATACTTAGTAGTAGTTCATGTTTTAGTCGAGTCCTCAGGAAAAGTGAAAAGTACAGACGCGGAAGGTGAGTTTGTTCAGTGGCTTCCCTCAGCCAAGCCCCGCCCCTCTCTCTGACACCGCTCCCCTCTCACTAACTCCACCTTTCATCTACTGTGCGTGTGTTTACAGGTACTACTGTCGTTGTGGGGACCTCTGTATTTGTGTGTATTTTAGGTTCTTTATGGGAACGAAATCACAGGCCTCGCAAAGTGAATCATTTAAATGGTGATGGCCTGATCCAGGGCTGGACTGGGAGAACAAAACGGCCCGGGCATTTTTTGGCTCAGACCGGCCCACATAATTAGCCGAGCACATCTGCCATTAAATTGACGTAACTTATGTCTTCTAAATGTCTTAAAGTAGCTCATATTAAAAGTACTTAAGTATCAAAAGTATCTGGTGTTGAAATGTACTTAAGTATCAAAAGTACAAGAACTAAAATAAAAAATGCAAAGCTCTTTTTATAGTAGGTCTTTACAGACACAAAACAACCCAAAATGTTTCTCCTCAAGATTTAACTCAACTGACTGAAAAATTACAACAACAATATGCATATAATGTATAATTTTACCAATTTTGAACCCTAGATGCTGAGGTTCAAATAGTAATGGACCAGTGCATCTAGAGACAACAAAGAATTAACTATAAACAAGTGCCTCTTGTGTCTGCCCAAGAACATTAATAAACCGCAGTATAACCACTAAGACATTCTGTAAATATCACTAAACATGGACCTCTCATCAGTAGCAAGAGTGATACACAATGCCCCTTATGATAACTCAGCAAAGGGAAACCAGATCTAGGCACACAAAATAAGACACTATCTCTTATCCTATTCTAGAGGAAGTAAAAGTCGTAACAAGATTTCTGAAGGTGAACCTGCGGAGGGATAGACCAACCCCCCCCCCCCCCCCCCGACGGCAAACACGCCACCGGGACCTGCACATCTCAGGAGGGAGGGGGCAGCGAGTGAGAGAGAGAGAGAGAGAGTGAGAGAGAGAGAGGGGGGGGTGCGCCGTGGGTAGAGGCGTGCGACGCCAACCTCCGCTGCTCAAGTAACGAGCCAGTTTGGAGAGTGTATTGAAAATTGAAAATGCGCGCTCACATGTCTGCCTCCACTCGCTCATCATTGTCGAGTCCTCCTCGCTCGTCTCCCGGCGCACCTGCTGCTGCTGGGCTGGTGAACCCGGCACCACATAGGTCCGTCTATTTGGCATATTTAGCAGCCTCCACCTCCAGAGACTTCTGCTTTTTTTCCCGATGCTTCTCAGCGCCACCCGGGCGTTTTTTTACTCTTATTATCCATTAAGTTAAGTTTCTGTCTCAGCAGCAGCCCGTCCCGCGACTCCCGCCCCCGGTTTGTATTGTGATTGACAGCATTGTCAGGGCTCTCTGAGCCTGTCAGCCCATGATTGATTGACAATGACAAACAATAGACCAATAATATGTGTCGATGCTGGTAACACACTGCTAGCCCTCTGTAGCCAATTGGCCGGCCCAATTGGAGGGAATTTAGAGAGGAAGAAGAGAAAAAAAACAAAAAAACAACATAGCGGACCAGACCGGCCCACATTGGGTCAACGGCCCACCGGGATTATGCCCGGTATGCCAGATGGCCAGTCCACCCCTGGCCTGATCTAAAAGTGGGAACATCCCTACCCTGCTCACCCAATTGGTCAACTTGATTCTGTCCCATGTGATTCTGCCAATCAGGTTTATTTAATTCGCCCCCGTCAGAATTTTAACATGTGGCATCTATAGGTCACATGTTAAACACTCCAGAGGGGACTTGTTTTTATATGTAAAAAAATCTATTATTTATTAGCGATAATAGATTTTTTTACATATAAAAACACTCTCAGAATCACAGACTCACTCACACACAGTCACTTACACACAATCTGACTCACTCATACACTCTCACACACACACACATAAACACACACACACACACACACACACACGCACGCACACACACACACACACACACACTTAGGTACCCCAGGGGGGAAATAATTTGCTGCTACCTTCAGTTCCGGTCGAAAAAACAAAAACTCTACTCAGAGGACATCCAAGCCATTGTCCATACACTGAAGCAAACCGGGCTGTTGAACTTGTTTTTAACATATTTTAAATGAATCACTCCTGTATCAGTAAAAATCTATCTTCAGTGTTGTGTTTAATTGCAGCATTGTTGATTCAGGACAGAGTTCTCACCGTAACTCATCACCTGCATGTGTGCTTAGGGGTATAAAAGTTTGGCGTCACTAGTTAGGGTGCAGCCCTATTTTCTAATTCACGAATTAAAAGTTGAGTGATCTTTGTTTTGTTGATATTATCAGTTTATCAGTGAAATGGTTTCAAAATGATGACAACAATATCATTTATTACAATCATTTCTGGGAAAACGTATCGTGACAGGTCTACCTTAATATTTTGAATAATGCACCAAGTGAGTTGCACAGTTTACAGCTTTCACTTTCTGAGAATATCTTTCATATCCAAATTGGTATTGTACAATTAAATATTCTTAACTGAATCAATATTGAATCGAATCAAATGGGATATCGAAGCGAATGGAAACATTGTTAATCACAGTCAAACATTTTGGGGGAATCAGTGGCAATACCCAGCACCAAAGAGGCTGCTCCTTGTGTTCATTCTGCATGCAGATCATTTGTAGACTAATCCTATGTGACAGGGGAAGCATATTAGTATTGTAATTAGCATCCTTTTTCTTATTAAAGCTTCTTTTTGTCAACAAAAAAAATAGTTTGTTGTTGTGTAAATAGGTATCGTTGCTGGTAATTGTTTTATTTTTCTAGCTAAATGGCTAGCAAGTGAATACCGACAGTATTTAGCATTTGACATTTTGCAAACGTTTATCAGCACTCATTCGGTATAAAGCTAATGTACCTGGTAAGAAAGTGCTACAATTGAAGTCGTCATTCGCAATTAATTGACGTTTAATGTACTTCTATGTAATTTCTAAAAACATTACCACTGTACATAGAAGTGCACTCAAATGATTCTAATGTATCTGCACATGAATAGGTTACGATTTTAATAGAGAAGTAAGGTTATCAGAGGTGTGGGCAGCACTAGCACCACTGACAATTCTTACTTTGAACAATTTCACACATGGGCACATTTCACATTACAATTCATTTAGCTGACTTACAATAAGTGCATTTGACCCCGAGGGTACAGACCCAGGACAACAAGAATCAAAAAAGTACAATTTCTTCAAAATAAAGCAAAACTACAAAGTGCTATAAGTAAGTGCAATTTAAGTGCTACTAAATTGTTAGTTTCAAAAATTGTTTTTTTTTTAAACAATTTTTTTTTAATTTATTCAAGGTATAGGAGGTATAGTCAGTAATCTCATCTCTCTGATTAAAATAATTATTATTATACCACAGCTTGGTTGAATTTTCTATCGTGACAAGTTCCTTAAAATTAGGAAAATACGCTCAACACTAAGTCTTCTGTGGGAAAAGGTGCCCGCCCCACATTTCTAAATGCCCCCCCTATCTGAGCAGTCTAGATCTGGGCCTGTTCAAATGTAAGGTGAAATGTCAAATGGTCAGAGGGGGAATAAAGGTGGGGTTAGTAGAAGTCACTCGAAGATTATATAATGTCCCTCAAATTGAACCATGACAATGTTTAGCCACTCACACACACACTGGATTTATAACTGAGGATTCATTACACAAACAATAGTTGATTAATTTTCCTAGACACTGGATGTATCCTGGCAGAAATGTCAGCACAAACCAACCTAGCACCAGTAGCACAGCAGTATATTTATTTACTGATTCTTTCATTTATACATCAATCGTTATAAACGTTTGTGTAACTATAAAGCATTTACACATTTTAAAGCAGTGAACCGAGTTCATTCATGATTTAGACAAATTGATCATTAAAAAGTGATGAAACACTGGATCATAGTGTTATTTGAGCAGATGTGTGAACTGCTCAGTGTTGACTCTTCGTTGTTTGGAGAAGCACGAGTCCAGCCAAGCCTTCTGCACAGGGAGCGCCTGCGTGTACTGACGCACCAGATCCTGGAGCTCCTGGTTCACACAGTAAAATAAAACAAATCAATCCTGCAACCATCTTATTGCATCTGCTTGAAACAGTCTTGAAACGTTTTTGGTAGAAATTATGTGATAATGTCAACATGAAGCAGAATCTCAAAGGAACATCTACCAACATCTTGTTGAAGCCATGATTTCTGAGGCAAATATGGTTTAAAATAGTGATTTAAAAATAATACGGTCTCTGTCTTTGTGTTTTATCTCTGCATCAGTAATAATCTGTGTCCATAATAATACAAAAAAAACGTGTACACTGTGCATGTGTGTGTCGTATAAACAGGAAGCAGACTGTCTACCCTTCAGTCGGTTGCTTGAAACCACAGTGGTAAAAAGAATGATGAGAGATTCATTTTCCTAGAGCGACAGACGAGGTGGGAGTGTGACTGAGAGTAAGTGTTAACAAGACTTTGCTTTCATCACTGGAAGTGAAGCTGTGACTGATGTGAACCTCTCAGGAGGTGATGCTTCTGCCCGTCCAGACTCAACACAACCAGCTGTTTTTAAACTAAAATGGAGCCAGCAGCATTTCCAAACTTTTATTTTAGCCACTGGAAAATGATAGATGCAGCAACAGCGATGCATCTTATAACTAAAATGTAGTAGTGTGGATGTAGCCTTAGTTTAAGTATGGTGTTTCCAATAAAGAGCTCAGTGAGAGGAGGACAGAGATCAGACTATGATCAGTAAACCCCAAAATGCTACTGACCTTTGAGTGGATGCTATTCTCCACCTCTGCAACTATGTGGGTGACCTCTGGACTCATCATATCCGCCTCATCACCATCATAAGTGCAATGTAGTTAAGGAGTAGTGACATTTTTACACTATATTGTAATAATAACTATTTCACTTGTTACCCTTCCCTCCCAGCAAAACTCTACGTAAACATGTTTCCTGCTTATACATTCATTTTTGCTTTAAAAAACCCTTTGACTGTGAGAACAAACTGAAGAAAACATCCTGTCAGAAAGGATATGTGAAAAGGTAACGGGCCAGCCTCTTTCTCTCTGATGCAGGGAGGTTGTAGAAAAACACCTGGACTCCCGACATGAAACTGGGGAGATCTGTGGGGCCGGGGCTCCCAACAGGAGCTGAGGGGCCAGGAGTGTCTGCTTCTGTTTCACTAGTCAGCCTGTTGGGGTTACACAGCTGTGGTTCAGGGCAGGATGTCGATGTCGAGGTGGCAGAGGTGGATGGCTGAGGTGTAGCAGTTTTCTTAGAAGCACTGCTGTGATAGTATCTGTCAGAGTCACATTCAGGAAAAACAAGTCCAAACTTTTCGATAGATAAGGCTTCTAGAGAACAGAAATATCTGCTGAAACTTTTAAAGGATACATGAACGTGGGGATGCCCCTGGAGGCCAAGTGTTTCCGGATGAGTTGCTCCGTGCCGTACCAGTTGAATCCTTTGGTGGAGTGACCGATGCGAGGGAGATGAACGCTTGCTTTGAGGGGGAAAAGACAAAGAGGGCAGAGTGAGTGTGAGGGAGGGTGAGCTTGAATGTTAACTGCAACCTCCTGAATTTCTAATGTTAGAGTTGCACTCAAGTTGACCTACAGACTGACAGAAGGGAAATGTGCAGGTTTGCATCACCTACTTGAAAAACATTGAGAGGTGAAGCTAACTTTAGTGCACGGTGTTCTTATCAGTTCCTCTACTGTGCAGCTCAACAAGAGGAATATCCAATTCCTCTCCTGTGTGCTGTTCCTCAGTAATTGTGTTGGCCCTAATGTTCTGTGCACTCTCACGTGTTTTTACGATAACACACAGCATGTCCTGCATATCTTGTCAGTCAAGTCTAACAATAATACAACACTGGAACCTGAAGGTGAGGCTTAAACATTGTTTGTTCATGCACTGGTCAATTTGGAGGTTCCATAACGTCTTCTTTCATACTTTTCATACTAACATCCAAGCTGTACATTTAGATTTTCACTTTACAAGTTGCCGAATCGAGTTCTCCTGAATTCACCAGGAGTTGGTTTTTAAACACAACATGCTGGAACATGATCACTACACCGGGTCATTCTCCTGCCAAGTCTTGTGCAGTCAATATTAGTTTCCAATAAAAAGTATTGAACTATATTCTTACAGCTTTTTTTTTTTCTCAAAATCACAACTCTGAGCCAGAATTCTTCACATCAGTAGCACTTGGCTACAGTAAACTTTCCAGAACAAAAGTCTTAATGAATTTGTTTTACTGTATTCACCTGTCGTGTGTTTATCAGCATGTTAGTATAAATTCAGGAGGTTATTTTAGCATGTATGACATGATTCTAAAATGTTTGGTCACTTTAAAGGTGTAATTGTCAAAGTGTTTAAAGATCCAGTGCTTTACTGTACCCTTGTTTCTTTTGGCTGCAGCATAAATCTTCTTCAGACCTTCGTCCAGAGCCGTCAGGCGGATCCCAGACAAGTTGTTGGCTTTGTTTCTCTGCTGTGACACTATCAGGGCCAACTGAGGACACAAGGAAGGAGGTTGACAGAATTTAAAGCTTAATCTTATGATCAGTCAGTTTCTTCACTTGCTGCCACAATTTCACAATCCTGTAACCACACATAAACCCAAACCCTACTGTTGATCACTACTACTGCAACGAGGCAGCTTCTACCATGAACCAAGTATGCATTTCCAGGCAGCAAAGTTTTATGCAGTCTTAATGCATCTTGGTTTTTTTCGTTTTAAAATAACCTACTTGATCCTGGCCGTCCAATCTGGACTGTTTGTCATCGATGGGGAAGAGCAGAACGTTGCCAATGTCCAAATCTGAGAAAAATGACAGGTTCACACTTTAGATTGTCTGCTTCATTCTCAACCAGAGTCCAAAAGTGAAAATGGTACAAGTCTCCATTTTCTTTGTAATCGGGGACAATCTCACCTTTCATCTTGCCTGCCAACTCATACTGCTTCCGTGGTTCATCAGATCTCAGCTCCAGAGCAGTAAACAAGCCTCCCCTCCCCCACCACCCTGAGTCATCTACACATCATCACTTTGATTAATACAAGACTGACCAGAGAACATTTCCATGTCAGTTTGACGTACAACCTGGCATGTTGCTATTGTAACTCACCAACACAGTGGACAATGATAGCATCTCCCTGAGCAGCATGTGGATGAGCAACATCCCCTAGAACATAGTGGATAGCCGTGCTGTCAGAGTCTGTGGAGCACAAACTGCCATCATCCTCCTCATCCTCCTCTTCTTCACTGTCCACAGACTGCAGGCACAGTGATCTGTAGCCACACGACTCCCACCATGCCCTTCTGCAGGATTAAGAAAAACACCAAGTTGCAAGCAGCATTGAAGGGCCCTCGCACCTTTGTGCATTTCAAGGGGAGGTGCAGGTGTTTTGTCCTTTCTGTGGAACGACCTGAAGATCATTGGATTATGCACGAAGGAGCGACTGAGTTATGGATAATTCTTTCTAAAATAGTGATTCTATATGAATGGAGAAATAAGAAAGAGATGCTCCTGAGCCCTAGTGAAGTATCAATACCGCAAGACTCTTTTAGTGCTAACTGATAAATTGTCTGTACAAATATATGAACTCCTGCAAGAAAATCATGGCAAAAGTCTGCCAGAAACTGAATGACTAAGAAAATAGCTATATCTGTAGTGAGGCGTTTTGCCACACCCAAATCCCAAACAACCCCATCAAATTACACCTCTCTGTCACTTTGACATCTGTGCCAAATTTGGTGGATTTTCAAACAAGCTAGGCTAAGTGTTGTCATGGCAATATTACACTGGGTTCATATATTCATGTTTTTAATTTAAACATGTGCAAGGTACAGGGTTGCCATGCCACTGCCATTTATAAACATACATCTTGCATACAACACTGAGCTATTAAAGTCATTCACAGATTCATGTTTTTATTTTCAACATGCATGTAGAAGAGACAGTGAATCCTCAAGCCATCTGTGGATGGCACACATACTCCCACATTAGTGAGATGTCGGACCCTGATGGGTAGCACACGACTTATCTAATCTTGGACGGATGGAGGTTGTCAGGCAGAGGGTCAAATCAGCCTCACAATATGTTGGATGCATGTTAATGTGTATTTAAAGACATTTAAATTTGTGGGAAAAAAATTGGTTTGAAAATTAAAAAAAAACGTTCTGATCATCTTTCCTAGCTTGACGTATAGCTGATCCAGAGAAAAGCATAGGTTCCCCCCCCATCCCTCTCTGCACTCTCGATAGCCCCTGTGAACCACACTGTGTTCTCATCTATTGTTTCGAATGCTTGCACTTTTGCTTGTATGGAAGGAGAAGACATTTCCTCTGTACATTCTTCTATCATTGTTCCTATTTCATAGGGCATTCTTGAAAGACTATCAGCATCACGGTTCTCGTTTCCCGGACGATATCTGATAGTTAAGTGAAAATCTGATAGTTCAGCAACCCACCTATATCCTGTGGCGTTGAGTTTGGCTGTGGACAATACATAGGTAAGCGGGTTGTTATCCGTGTACACAGTGAAGGATTTGTGGAAGTCTGGAAATCCAAGTCAAGGCGGCTCCACCAAACAGTTTTTCCAGTATCTGCTGGTGCTTGTCAGTCCATGTAATCAGCTTATGTGAAGGTGCCCCTTTGCTTTTTCCTTTTACATTCCTTGTCTTTACATAGCTGGTTTTTGGTTTAGCTGCCTCAGGGTCTGATTCGAGTAGAACATACAGGGGTCCCGCTATTCAAGAGAAATCCTGAATGTCGGTAGTAGCTCAGTTGTCCCATGACTGCCCTCACCTCTCCTACAGTTCTTTGCTTCTTCTCCTTTAAAGCTCTCACAGCCAGAGTATCAGCTGGGTCCATGTTACTGCCCTCAGCAGACAACATCCGCCCGAGGTATCAGACCTCACGCCTGACCACTTCACACTTACTAGGCCTCAGCTTTATCCCGTACTGCTGTAGTCGCTGTAGTACTGTCCTCACATCCTCTACATGGTCGTCAAATGATTTGCTAAAGACCAGAGTGTCATCTAAATATGGAATACAGATCTCATCTCTCAGTCCTGCCAAACATTCCTCCATGCAACGCTGGAAGGCATCTGGGGCGTTCATTAGGCCAAAAGATATCCTTATCCATTCATAGAGGCCCCAGGGAGTTACAAAAGCAGTCACAGGTCTGCTCTCTTTGGCCATGAAACCCTGGTGATAGGCTTTGCCTTGGTCTAGCAGTGAGAACCAGGAGTTTCCTCCAAGACCATCCATGATATCTTGTACTCTGGGAATAGGCTGGATGTCCGGGAGAGTTTTTCTGTTCACCTCACGGAAGACAATACATAGTCTTAAACTCCCATCTTTTTTCCGAACACAGACGACTGGTGATCCATATGGTGAATTTGACTTCTGAACCCAGCCCTGTGTGATGAGATCATGCAAATAGTCTTTAATTTCCTGGTACAATTGCTTAGGCACTGAAAGGTAGGTTTTTGCAACATGTTCTCTATCTTTCAGTGATATTCTGAGTTGACTCCTCCCTTAACATCTGGTGAGCTCTTACTGGCTCTGGCTCACTAAGTTGGCTAAGATTCACAGGCGGGTCCCACACATCGTCAGCAGCTTGGTTACTTTCCACTTTCATGTGATCCATCATGTGATGGGCAGGGCTGGATCCTTCTAGTTTGGAGGCTGGGTAATGGGCCTGAATGGGCTGGACATTGGCGATCACAGTTCTCCCTACCAACACCATGTCATGGTCTGTGTGGTTCTGAACCCTCACAATATGGGATGGTTTGTTACCTTTAATCCCTTTTACGAGTGTGTCACTGAATTCGAGCCCCTCTGTCCAGCGGGGCTTCACATCGGGCTCCATGATCAGTGTGATATCATCTTGTGGTGAACACATGTGCACATGGCTCTCAACCTGGAAAGAAGTGTGTTTCGGTATGTTGATCCTCTCCTTCTTTGTCTTGACAACATACTCATTTGTCTGCTCAGCATGAATTTGATCCACAAAGGCTTTTGCTTGAGTCGGCCCTAGGTCAGGAAATACTGCCCTCAGCGCATAACCCATCTGTTCCCGGTCAGTGGTGTTGGACTGTTTCAGTTAGCTGTCTTTAATGAGCTTAATAACATTCAAGCCAATTATTGGTCGAATAAGCTTATTTCCTCTCATTACAATTGTGGGGACTACGACTTCTGTCATTGGAGCTTCTCCTGCAGCTAGTCTGAAAGTGACTTCTACCCACCCTGCATATGGCATGTTCTCACCGTTTGCTGCCACTATGTCTAGTGTGTCGGCTGTGTCCAGTATTTCGGAAATGTCTCTTAGTCTTGTGTCAGGCAAGTATGCTTCTTTCCAAAGCTCATCAATTATTGTCACTTGGGAGCCTGAGTCCCACAAGGCCTGAACCCTTTAATCTTGGATGTAACAGTCAAACAGATACTTTCTCCCCACCAGTGGAGCCATGCTAGCCCGTTTTTTTCTTGTAGGGGGAGAGTTTATGTTCATACATAAAAGTGGCGCACGTTTCTCTTGGTGCACAGGCCAATTATCAACTTGACATGGTCTTGAACAGTAGAGCACTTTTTTACATGAGGCACATTGCTTTAATGGTACTGTTTTACTGACTCTGCTTACTGCGAGGCAAAACAAAATCTTCTGTCTCAGGTCAAAGTTTGGATAAGGAAGTTCTGTTGGGTTTTCTTTCTCAGAGATGAGCTGATTATAGAGCTCGGTTGCACTCTTCTCCTGATAGTGAGACCGAAGTATATGTCTCAATGTGGGCAATGTCAGGTTCATTTCCCCCTCCAAATAGCTGCGGAGTTGCATACCAGGAGAAATGGCTCTTAGGTTGGTTCTTTCTCACTTGGTTTCTGTATCTTTTTCAACTGGAGCTGCAAGGTCTCGACCTCGTTCAATATATTTTCCTGTTCCTGATCCTTCCTTATCTGTTCCTCATTCACAGCTTCTCCCTGTGAATTTACTTGGTCTTCTGGTCACTTGAGGCAACTAGCTGGAGCTCAGAAATGTTATCCTGAAGATGGAGTAGAAAAGACATTCCCTTGTCCTCCAGCTCTTCGACATCCTCCCTCTGTATGTGGTTCGAAATTAGTGTCATGAGAGCTGTTCGACTCTTGCCAGTTACAAACTCAAACTTTGGCTCTGCGATGATTAGAAAGTCACATAATTCCACCAGAATCTCTCTGGGAAGTACACATGATTATCTCCAGCTGTAGCTGTTCCATCTCTGAAAAAAACTCATCTTTCCAGCAGAGCGTGGGGATGAACGTTGACTTGTGGTCCATTTTAACTCTTTATAGAGGTAGGTTAGTAGCAGCTCTCCTAGTATTTAATAACACCTCAGATAACATGTTCTCTGTCCTCAACTTGTCAGGATCCCACTGTGGACCCTTCACCACCTGCTCTTGATGTCTGCGTAGTTTATCGACGGCCGCGTGACCGGTGAGGATATCTACTACTTCTCGAAGCTGATCCATGCCGTACACACATCGCATCAGTGGCTCCAAATGTTACGCCCCTAGAAAAGGGGGAAGGACAAAAATGAAACGGACACGGTGTTTGCTGGCTTCCAGTCCAAGTGTAATGAACAAGCCACCCCGTCTACTGTCCAAACCCTGAATCCCAGTGTGAAATTAACCCAAAGACCAAAGCAACAGATCCCAGACGTCACCGATAATTCAACCCCTGCAAACAATTGCAAACAATATTAGAAAATGACACATTCACCACACTGACAAACTTCTATAGGTTATAGACTGACAAAATCTGAAGTCAATTGTATTAATGCCCTGGGAGGAGTTGGAAATTATTCAACCAATAAATTCAAAATGGCAGATTTCCTATTGGGTTTAGGGAATAGCTCCAAGAGCCTTGTTTTAAGTCTGGGCCTAAAAGATGTGTCTCCCAAATATCAGTAGGGCAAAGGTAAAGCAGGGGACTTTGAATTTTTAACTGTTAGGGCGAGGCTTTCTGCCATGCACATGTGTGAGACCCATAAAAGACTGGACTGGACCAGATGTGTGCAAAGGTTTGTGAGTTTGAGCAGGTTCAGGCCCTCATATATGTGCGTCCAAATACAAAAAAAAAATCTAATTGAGAAATGACTCGCTGGCGTACCTTTCTGTCACTTACCAACCTGCCTGCCTGTGTGCATCCTCACTTTTTTTTCTAAAAGAGTGATGCTATATAAATTGAGAAATAAGAAAGAGATGCTCCTGAGCCCCTCGCCCTATTCTGGGCTTGGCCCCAAATCTAATGAAAAGCTTTAGTGTTGATTTACAAATATTTACCTTTTCTTATCCTCCTGAATTCTGGCTCTCTTGGCTGCAGTCTCCTGCTTATCCTCACTCCGTAATGTCCTCTTCCTTGTTGGGGGTAAAGCCTGGGTACCAACACATAATATACAAAAGTCACAGCTGCACAGATAGGGTGGGGTGCTGTTAAATATATCTGTGGACAGTTTTGATTCCCAGATATCAATCACAGTAAGTAAAACATACATGACTGATCACACATGAACCAGCACCTTTGTAATTGAATTTAAACAAAAGACTAAACATTGCAAACTTCAGGAAGGGAGGATGTGTGCAGGACTGTTGTATACGATTCATACTGCATTCATTTAGCTGTGAACATGATAAACTGCTGATGTGAATGTTGAAATGATACAAAGTTCCAGTGGCCCTGCAAACCAGACAAAAAAGAACTTGCCCCAAAATTGTTGCCCTAAACAAAAGGAGTGTATAATATAGTGTCTAAAATAATTTATGGATATTCATGAAAAGAACTATCCCATTTAGTGAATTGATATCTGTGAGGGTGCAGCTTGATAGAATTTAAATGGACTTGGGCCTTAGTGGAGGTATGTGCTCCCCTGAGTGTCATTCTGGTTTATTATGGACCTGCAGTAAAAAAAGCCAGTTCTATATCTTCTCTATCTACTAAAAAGATTCAATGTTTTCAATTCAAAAATGTGTACTTCCCCCTCAGTTGATAGTAAAGGGGACAGACTCTTACCTCAGTTCTGGCTCGCAGAGCTCGTCCCTGTTCCGCAGCTCTCTCATACTCAGCCTTGTGCTGCCTCATCAAACGTGCAAACCTCCTGAGGTCTTCAGCGCTGGGGTTAGTGGGCCTACTGTAGTCTTTCCCCTCATAGTAGTACATGTGGTCTGTAAGATGGGACAGCACAATGGTGAGTCTGATTGTTCATCTCCAGCAGAGTACGTTGTATGAACCAAGTGGATTACAGTAATTATGTGGCGTGTTTATATATGTGGTTATTTTTGTGGTTATAAATGTGATTCCCACCAGGTTGGCTGAGTGCTCTGCACATACATAATAGTGATTTGAGACTTTGAAGTGGTAAAACATACTCTGTCCGTCAAGGTCAAAGGCACTGCAATCCTCCTCCTCTTCATCTTCTTTGAGTGCAGTGGAGTCTTCATCATCCACCCACATGCCGTTAAGCGTTGGACCGAGGATTTTCTTCAGGAGTGTCACTTCCTCTACAGAGCTCTCTTCTGTCGACAGAAGCTTATCTACCCCAAACTTCACGATCTCACTGAGCTACGTGGGGCAGGAAATATGAGCGAGAAGAAGTGGTTTGAATTGAGTTTAGTATAAAAGTGAACACAGCAACTAGGGACTGCAGGATTCAAAGAAAAGAGATCATGGTGATCAAAGTTCACAAACCTCGAGTCCTGCCGGGTCTGATTGAACTTGCTCCAGTAGAGAGAAGCGACCATCTTCAATGACAGCCGTGGTGAGGTGCAGCTTAGACACGGCTCGAGAGTACATTAGTTCCTCCACAGTGTGTCTTGCCAGAAGGCGGATCACTTTCACCGGTCTGTAATGAAATACAGTCAATCTAAGAGTAAAAGGCTTCTCCAGTAGTTTGATTTTGCACTTCACTTAGGTTGGTTAGTTAGGGTATTTATGAGAGAGGATGTGAAGAAAATGGTTGATATCAAAGTGGAAGAGACTGAACGACTACAGAGTTTTAAATCTTGTTCATATCTGGTTTTTAAATCCATCCTGAGAGATCCGAGAGCTCTAAGTTTGTCTATTCACACCTAACATTAAAATGTATCCTGAATGTGTCTCCTGTGACCACTTGTAATTGGATTTCACTTCTCTGCTCTACAAGAAATGAATCATGTAAATCATTTATGTTTGCAAGACTAAAATATGTGGCTTTTAACCATTTTACAGAGTTAACAGATGTGTCTAATGACAATGTTTATCTGTCTGTCGAGCAGGGCAGGAGGGACTGTGGGAATCTAGTGCAGAATCTAGTGCAGCCAAGGACAGGTTTGTGGTGACACAGCTCAAAGAATGAGCTTGTTGATCACTTGTGATCGGATCACTCAGGAGGTCTGAACGTGGTCTTAAAAAAAAAGGTTTCAAAAACGCTGGATCTTAAAAGTATCTTTCCTTTGACATTTCCTGTTTGTTAAATGCCCTCCTCTTCCTAACTCCCTGCCACTTGTTTATATTTTTTGTTCCAATATTATTGAAAATAGGTGCAAAAAACCTTTAGTGTCTCCAGAGGGAGAAATGTTGGTGGGTAATGAAAACTACAAGTTGAAGAAGTTATAATGAACAAACTGACTAACACCTGGCATGATAACAACTGAATCCCTGACAGACTCTTACACCTCACCTGTGCTGACCAATCCGATGGCAGCGAGCCGCAGCCTGCAGGTCGTTTTGAGGGTTGAAGTCACTATCCATGAAAATTACTGTGTCAGCAGCTGTAAGGTTCAGGCCCACTCCCCCTGCAAAGACAGAGCACCATGTTTGAGAACAGCGCGCACTTCTTACTTACAATACATTCTACAGGTGGAGTAATGCATTTATACACGTTACAGAAATATGCACTGAAAGCGTTCAGCATGAAGAAGTGAGAGCTGCTCTAAGTCACAGCAGTGTGTCATCCTGTGGCAGCTCTTATCTCTGTGTGATCAGTCCCCTTTCCTCTCTCAGCTACTTACAAGAACTGCAGAGGTACATACGCAGCTTTCAAGTGCAGCTCAGTCACTGCTGACTTTGCTGTGTTATCTACAAACCTGTGGTAAGGTATTATTAACAACATTTTAGTCACCTGCTTTAGTGCTGAGGAGGAAGATAAATACTTCCTTTCCGTTAAAGTTCTTCACTGCCAGATTTCGTTCTTCCCCTCGGATAGAGCCATCCAGACGTTCGTAGCTGTAACCTGAGGTCAAGCAGGTTGAGAAAAGGACAGGACTATTAAGGTTCATGTTCCATTTTTGCAAAATTGAAATCATTGCAACATCAGACAGTTTAATTTCAATGAGAGTGAGGTTTGAATTAATATGAGAGCAAGTCAGCCTGCTCGCTCACCTCTGTACTCCAGGTAATCCTGAAGAATATCCAGCATCCTGGTCATCTGAGAGAACAACAGGATCTGATGGCCTCTTCACTCACAAACAAGAAAAATGTTATCAAATAATTATCAGGGAATATGAAACTTAAACTATATTACAAGTACAGTTAAGTGCTCCAAGAGATCATAACATTGTGTCAGCATCTAGTTCATGTGGTATCAACGTTACAGCAGTCAGACTTGGACTACACTGCCAGCAGATGGAGACAAATAACAAGCAGCTGGACTTACCCAGTGTGCAGGAAGGCCAGCATGCTGTCTAGGAGGCAAAGCTTCCCACTGGCTTGGATAAGATGCTCTCCCATCTCAAAAGGCTCAGGCTCCAGCCCTGAACAAAAGAAACCCTTCACGTATAAAACATGCTTCTATATTTGCAATGAATAGTATCTGTCTCTTTCACACATCTCACCATTAAACAGGTATGGGTGGTCCACACACTTTCTCAGGTTCATCAAGATGTTCATGAGCCGGTTCCGTTTTCCTTTTTCCTTGTTTTCAAAAGCCCCTGAAAGCGCAGGTTCAGAAGACAGAAAGCTTTCAGTCATTTTAGGATTTTAACATATGAACAATGCAGCAGGAGCTTGTCTGGGACAGATGCGTTCATACAAAAGGACATTTCTTTGGAGCGTTCTGTTGTTTTTCAGTTTTGTGTGTTAGAAAAATCCTCAACGTGTCCACTTGCTCGTGGTGAATCCTGCAGATAATCTCCTGCTCTATCCTCTCAAGAGCTCATGTTTCTACTATGGGGCTGACAGGAGAAACTCAAAAGAAAGTCCAGAGCAACTGACTCAGATATTTGCGTTCTCACATAGTCAGACCCTCCTGTCATTCTCCATGTCTGAAAGCAGCTTATGACGATTCATAGATTCTGCAGCATCCTACCAGGATTGTCAATTCACAAACTCTTACCCAGGTCCTTCAGCAGAAAGGCTCTGTAGCATTTCTTCTGCAGCGCCGACATGCCATGGTACATCAGCAGCTCCGTTTTCTTCGGCAGTTCGACAGCGACCTCTGACTTGACTCTGCGAAGTAGGAAAGGCTCCAGGATAAACTGTAGCCGAGCAGCTGGAAACAGAGACAGAGCGACACAGTAGACCAGTGTTGATTAAGTACAGAATTCTCAGTGCAGTACAAGTAAATAACAAATAATTGTTTTCTAGCTGATAACTAATCCTGCTGAATGTATCCAAACATTGTGACAGGATAAATATGCATCATACCAAGAGCAGGGTGATGTTGTACATTTGAGTAAGTCTGGACGAAGAGATCTATCTCCTTAGCGATGAAGATGCTGGGCTGAATGAAGGTCAGCAGGGAGTAGATCTCCTGCAGGTTGTTCTGAATGGGCGTTCCTGTCAGCAGGATTCTGAAATCCACTGAAAACTATGGAAGAAATACAGAAAAAAACTCAATCACCTTGTCAGGGAAATAACAGAATAGTGGAGAAGATAAGGAGACAAAAGGTTGACTCTGTACCTTTGTCAGGATTGAGTGCAATAATGAGTTGTGGTTCTTTAATCGATGAGCTTCGTCTACCACAAGCACCCTCCAATCCCACCTGGGAAACAGAATGTGATGGTGCATGGACACAATGAGTTAACCCATGAAAATTCATCATCGTTATCGCTATAAATAAAACATCAAATATAATGACATTCATGTTTTGATCAGGATCTTGATGAACAAAAGATGTGATAACAGGTTAGTTACATGTTCATCCTGTATTGTATTATACATTTGAACTCCAAGGAAAGCAGGATACACAAAAACAACTGGATGCATTTCCAGGAAAACTTGGTGGAAGGATGTGGTATTTGTTCAATTGAAATTTAGTGTTGATCAAGATCAGGGGGCGGATCCACAGTTTTATCTTTTTACTTTCTTTAACATTGTGAGATAGGGCGCTTTTCAACATTTTCATTTGCAGGGAATGATTCATGGCGCTTGATTAAATAAATCCTGCACGTTTGGGGAACTGAAATCTATGAATGTGTGAAATTTAGTGCAGCTCGGTTAGATTTTAGGGGACTGCTGGGCCTTGGCAGAGGTATGTGCTCTACTGTCTGTCATTGTAGTTTGTTATACAAATTAAATACTGAGGTCTACTGCATAAATACATTCATCAATTATTTTATTTTATTTATATACCGTTTTATGCAGGATTTGCTTGGTTCAAAATGTATCAATGTGAGCAACCAATTCTTAATTCAAATCCCTGCTGGTAGTTGTGTAACAGATCCCACTCACCGTTTCAGGAATGAGGCATCTTTGAGACACAGCTGGAAATAACAGAATAAAAAAAATAAACATGTCAGTTTGAATACAGATGAAACTTTAGGTCATTTTGTTTTCACCAAAACAGCCTCTGACCTCATATGTTGTGAGAAGAACATGGAAGTCCTCTGTTTTTGTTGCTTTCTGAATCTTTGCTCGGCTCTTCTTGCCTCCCGTGTAAACCATCACAATCAGAGAGGGGGCGAGGCTGCAACCAGGAGAAACACAAGTGGAGAATTTTTCATTTTACATTCAGTCCAGCACACACTCAAATTAAAGCTATAACTTGGCATGTTAAAAACGTATCCAGATACGTTGTCTGTGTTTGATGGTGTTATATACAGATTAATAATTTAAATAACATTTTTAAGTTAATGTAGATTTACAGATAAATGTGACAGTACCGTTCCAACTCTTCTTTCCAGTACTCCAGGACAGAGAGTGGGCTCATGACTAAAAACGGGCCGTCACTACCAAGAGCTCCTAACATGTACACCAGCAGAGAGATCGTCTGAAGGGACAAATTATGATCATGAAATTGTCACATACATCATACAGTCCGGATATCTTTTCAGTCAGGGGATAAAAGTGCCTTTGCTATTTTAAACAAGCTACAGGTCCATGAAATATCGATCAGATTATCTGTACAACCAACAAATGCAAAACAAAACACATTCTGGTAGGTATTTAGACCATGGTTAATTTGATGATAACAACACAATAGGTGAATACTACTTTACTCCAGCCATAGCTTTAGTGGGCACTGGTACACTACAGGTCACATTCACTAATTCACACACCGGTTCAGAGAGAGCTTCCTCAAAACACACACACACACACACACACACACACACACACACACACACACACACACACACACACACACACACACACACACACACACACACACACACACACAAACTTTGTTTCATTTACATGACCAACAGATGGTCATGTAAATGAAAAGCAGGAAGTAGGAAAGGTCTGGAATATTTGCTTGAAGAATGAAATAGTTACTGATGTTTTTTCTGTTGATTGACAAACAAGATAAATCAACTACTTGTGTTGTTTATAAACAGTGGAGTTATAGCTGGCCTATGAATCAGGGCAGGTTTACTTATAAGCCTTTTTATAAATCATTGTTATTTTATAAATAATGATGGTTGAACTCCTTCACTGACATCGTCCTGTTGTTGTGTGTGGTGGTTAACTGTCACACTGTCATGATTCATTGGTCATGAATCAGCAGCAACTTAACTTTTCTTACAGACAAATCAAAATGTCTCCTGTGAGATAAAAAAAGCCTGCAGGTTTATCTTTCTTCATTTACACTTAGACTAAAGAGCAGAGAGCTGGTAAAGTATATTACAATGAAATAAAACATTGTATTTACACCCTTATTACCTGTTTCCTGTTATTCATCTCGGTTTGAAAACACACAGAGAAACATTGCCATGCATCACTATGACAACTCATACTTAAGTAGGTGAGAGTGATGGACCACACACCTGACAGGTTTTACCCAGACCCATCTCATCTCCCAGGATGCATCCCTGCTGGGACTGCAGACACTGGCTCAGCCACTGCACCCCGTCCAGCTGGTAGCCCCTCAACGTGATCCCTGAGAGCAACGGGACAGTTCATCACTACTGACCAGAGACTGGGTATGTTACTGACACTGGCGCACACACATGTAAACCAGAATAGAACACGAACATTAAGGAGACACAACTTAACGATAGTTGAAATAGTTTAAACACAGCTGCTTAAACCTGTGAATGAACAAAGCGACCCGGAAGTTACAGAGTCCGTACCTCTTAACCCGCATTTCTCTAGCTCCCTCTGGGTCACAGGTTCCCTATCTATGGCCCCCTTCTTCTTCCTCTTCTTCTTCGCCAAGAGGGATTTCACCCTCGCCATGATGTGTGACATGTCTTCACGGTGACAGGCCCAATGAGTTAACGCACTGTAGCTGCTGGTAGACAAGTTCAGGCAAGTTTCCCTGACTTGTTTCCAGAAGTCCAGGAAGACCTGAGTGAAGCTCGTATTTAGGCTTGTCTCTGATGACGTATCGCGGTGACGTTAGCGCCGGCCGTACCACCACGTGACTGATACAGGAAATGGTTCGCGTGTTTGGTGTGCGATGCAAAATATAAGGGGCGGCGAGACGAGATGGATCCCCTCACACTTTGTGGACTTGGGACGTTTGTTTCTTCAGAGCTTCAAGGAGCGAGCTTGATCTCGCAACCACTGAAGTATCATCTTAGGGGTTCCACTACATCACAGGCATCTGCCTTTAGAAGTGTGGCATCAGAGGCAGTCGCCTTTACATATCAGTGGCAGTTTCTATTGTAAGAGCCTATACGAACTACTCGTGCCTACCATAGATATATCTATGGTGCCTACAGTCTAGGCTGCTGCCACATGACGGTGCGAAGTCGGGCGCCAATGAAATTCCAATCCATTGTGATTTGTATCTGTGTCTAATCACAACATACTTGGTCTCGATGTAGGTCAAAATAAATAGATTCACAAATTAATAAATTGATGAAATAAAGACAGACTGCAAAGAAAAATATTTTTCCTACAATAATTTATTAATTCATTTGTATGTTAATTTATTTACTTATTTCTACAATTATTTACTTATTTCTACAATTATTTATTTACTTCATACATTATTTTTTTTTATTAATACATTTTTACACTGTTTATTCATTTATTAGCTTACTTTTATATGTACAAATGTATTAATACATTTTTCAATTAATTTATTTCTATAATTCTACAGTTGTTTATTTCTGTATTTCTGTGTCTATATGTAAATGAAAAAAATGTTTTTACCTGTGTCATATTTTTGTTCCTCATGTTTTGAAGCACTTCACAGAGTAAGAACGATACCTTTTTGCCATTTAAATAAATATATATATATATATATATATATATATATATATATATATATATATATATATATATATAAATGTATATTTAAATACATGTGTAGGTGCATAAATTTGGATGTATCCTGTAAGTATGTTTTTGTTCATGAAGAAGAATCAATCAATTTTATTCACACGACATTAACACAAATACATAAATATAATGTAAAAGTAGGTGTGTAAGCATGTAAGCGAACATTAATAATGTTCATCAAGTATTTACACAGACAAGATCTGCTAGGAATATTTATTCAGAGTTGACCGGGGTCTTTTTTGTGATTTTTTGATAATAATAAAATAATGAGACAATGTCGATATCAGTAAAGGAGTTGAAAGAATAGGGGAGACATACAAAGCTCAAGTCTCTACTCTTCTTTTCCTCCTATACATAATGTTTATGATTGGAACATAAATGTTCAAACTAAATCTAAATATTAAATCTACAATCTAAAATCTAAAATCTAAGTGTGTTGAGAGGAAAGCTAGAGCTCGATTACATTGCCGGTCATTGGTAGAAATCAAATAAAAGGTTCTGAGACATTATATCACTTTCCTTTTGATTCAGGTAAGAATGTAACTCTTTCCATTTACAGTATCCGGTCATTCCCAAAAATGGCCTCTTTGGAAATTTGCTCTAATGTTTCAGACGTATGATGGATTCGCCCAGTCTTGTAAAGTCTCACAGACAGCAGCTCAACAGGATTTGAGCCCATTCTTCAAAATAATAGTGCTATTAATTGTGGGCCTATAACGTAAAAATTCAAATTCACTTCAATAAATTCTCAATTTTGACAGACTGAACACATTTTATGAATGATATTAACAAAATAGCGACAAATCAGCAAACTTACACCTGGTAATAAATGTAAAATCAAAAATAAATCTCTTGAGAAGCTAAAATCAATCAAATGTTTTTGGTAATTTATACGTTTCAAGACCAAAATAATAGTATTTAACAGTTATTCAGGATGTGTCTCTGTCAACTTAAGTATATTTGTGTTTCACAGGCTAAATTTAAAAAATGTTTTAAAAAAAAAGCTATACAGTATTTGGGAGAAGTATGAAAAAATTATAATAATACAAACATATTTTTGGAAGCATGTTGGACAGATGTACATGTTTTGCTCTGCTACAGCACTTAAGACTTGAGTGATTTATTTTTTAAACTAATTTCAGAAGCTTAAAAATATTTCCTGTAATTGCATTTATTTCTCTTGGTGATGGAAATAACAAAGTTGATGTAGTAATTTACCAAAATAATTACATTCATTTATTACAAATATTTACATATATTACAAAATATGCCCCTATGTAAAACTTGGTCTAAACAGCTAAAGTCATCAATAGCATCTTCATTCATTGCAACAATTAGGAGATAAGAACATGTGGATATTCACGTATTAACAGAGGAGGGCTGGGCAGCAGTAAGAGTCACAGACTCTGAAGCAGAACAATACAAATATATCATTATAACATCAATAAGAGACGCGCCCATTTCCCTCAAGCTTCAGCAAGAAGACGCTGCTCATTTCATGCAGACCGCCAATATCTTCATTAGGGCCTCCCTGGAAAGTAAAGCACATGAATCAGATGTGCAGATGAGGCTCTGAGGGGCATTTTGATTGTGACCATTTATGCAGCTGATTTGGATAAAGGGTATTAAAATGACAAACCTCATATATGGGATGTATGACAGGCTGTACCTGGACACAAAGCACATCTGTGTCACACACCGACAGTAAATTCACACTGAAGCCATCAGTTAAAAACTCATTAGAAATTGTGACTCACCAGGCAAATGACAAGACTTGTAAGATGACAAATAACAAAGCAAGCCCAAAGTTCTTCCACTGAGGGAAAACAACACTGATATGAAACACTGGACTAACATCAAACAGTATCAAACAGATAATTGTGTACAAATGATTTGTTGACATAGGACCAAAGCATTTATTTTAGTTTGAAGCTCACTTACCCAGAAAGCTGCACAGAGAGTCAACACCAGGCAGGTCTACAGCAAAGAAAAGGAGACATGTTATCAACAACGTGGACTTTCTGGTAGTAGATTCTGAATAATGGTTTCCTATCATCTGTCTTTCAACACTATTTAGTTTGAATTGTCAAAATTCCATTCATTAATTCGTTATAAACCATTTCTGCAATGATTTTAATGGCAGAAAGTGCAGACGTGACCAGGCACTGTGGTTTTTTTGCAATAAGTTGTCAAGTTGTTTCCCTTATTAACATGTGGCTGGAGAGTTAGGAATCAGGTACAGCCAACCAGAACCTCTTCACATCAGGGGAGAGAACATGGGCATGAGTTGAGCCACCTCACCACACCCATGTCTGTGCCTCTTTATACACAGACCCCTCCCCCTGACGATGCTTCCTTCATTCATTATTAATATTGATTTCTAGACTCTATTGAAACATGTTATTAAAAATAGATTCAAGTTGTGTGTATACGAAAATTCTCTATAAGGCGACTCAAACTTTTTCTTTCAATTCATCATGTCATTTAGTGCCATTCTGTCCAACATTACCCTGTACTGTGTAAGCACAAGACAGGAAGTATTTGAGCTACACGGTAATAAGTGCAGGGACACATTGGCTAAAAAAACACCTTTATTTTTGGACGTCAACCTAATCCATCTTTATCAGGACCTGTCGAAACATTAACTGGAATCACACGTTTAAGGTTTCATTTTCATTTGTGATTTTGCTTAAGTACATTTCCTGCACAGATAAAAAAAAAGTATAGAAAATTCTCAGAGTTCTAACTGAGTGTCTAATAGAGCACAAACATAAATGAGCTTTGTGAACTTACAATCATAATAGCGGTGGCCAGTGCTCTTGTTTTGTCACACATCTTCTTCAGCTGCCTCATTGGCCCCATCAGAAACATAGTGCTGTAGAACAGGGGACACAAATTAACAAATAAGTTAACATGAAAATAACTACTTTTTAAAGGTTATATTAGGAATGGACAATATGCCCGAAAATTATATAAAGATAAGAATGTTTCACATCAGTCGATATCAATGATTATCAAGATAAATGTCACATTATTATTTCTCAATGCTTATTTTTAAATCTCTTAATGGACATGGCCCTGCCATTATTGTATTTTAATCTATTTTTATTATTTTATACAGATTTGATACTTTTTATTTATTTTACCTCTATTAATCTCTTTAACTAGTATATTCTGCTGTTATTCGTTTATTTTGCTTGAAATTGGTTTTAACGGTGCTTTCTGATCTTACTTTTTATATGTTGTCTGAAGTTTTTAATATGCACATGTATGAAATGTGATTTATAAATAAATCTGCGTGGCCTTTAAGTTTAAAGAGAGATTTCTGCTCCTGAGTAAAGGTTGCAGTTTTTTCCTCATTCTTATTAGCAGAGAATAACAAAGACTGATAAACTGCACAATATTTTACCAAAATCTGAGGTGGATGTGTTATACCTCCTGACTGGGCTTACACAATGCATCAGCACTAGACTGACATACATCTGTATTGAACCTTAGTTATATTGCTATTGAAAAATATCTTGCGCCCTGTTATTGGTCTTGTTTTATTAGGGTTGACATATACTGCTTATTAAATGTGAAGTACCAGAATCCACCTTAGTCCTGGCAGGGAATCATTTTGCGCACTGACCTGCCCAAAGCACATAGGTTTCCAAAAGTGTAAAAGACGATGAAGAGGGTGATTCCAATCCTGGGGAGGAAGAGCAAACACACTCCCTGCAACATGGAGAGCACAGAGAAGCCCCAGGGTCACACGTTAGATTAATCTCACAGCATGTTTTCATCTGTCAGCTGCAGCAGCCTGAGGGACTGGTTCATGTCATTCAAAGCATGAACGGCACAGTCTCAACATTCCTCAGAGCTAGAAGAACCAGTAAGGTCACCTCCACCTGAGCTCTTCCTCGTTGCAGAATAACACACCCCGAGTGCATCACGAGAAAGTAGGGGTGGGACAAGTATATAACAAAGATATCGTCATCCTAACTCAAGAAATTATCTTTACTTGTTTATTCATGTTCATTCATATATTTGGACCAGTTCATGGTTACTTTACAGTGGAATGATGGCACATGTGGACATTTATGAGTTACAGTATGTTTGTTAAAGAGGCACTAAGATAGGACTTGATGCACTTTATCGTACATTGTTTCATCTCAGTTGGGGTCAAACTCAGTGAAACTGACCCAGATGTCAGTGAATAAATAAACAAACCCTACACTTCCCCTCTATTTGTCATTTTTTATTATTCCTCAGTTCGACAGACATCGGAATGTATCGTTACACGATTATCTTTGAAAATATTGATCATCCCAGAATCGCTGTAGTGTGATATTATTGTTATCGTGGGTTACCCTGAGATCCCCAGCCCTACCACAGAAGCGATCACATGCACGTCCTTACCACCACAGTGCACGCGGCCCCCACCACGAAGCAGACGGCGAATCCCTTCAGTCGTGTGGTCCAGCTCAGCGTGGAGGCTTCGTTCACGGTCTGCAGGAGCAGGAATAGAGCCCGGGTCAAGTCACAGGGAATCAGCGGAGATCACAGTGGGAATCATGTCACATACAGCTGCGGGTCACTTTTACCTCTAGCACGGTTCGATCATCTCTTTTCGCTTCCTCGCCGCTGAGAACAGACTTCAGTTTATCCATCACGCAAGATCCTTTAAATCCACTGAGACGAGGAACAACCCGATTTCCTTCAGAGACGGAGAAACTGTTTCCCTCTGAGCTGTGATGAAGAGCAGCAGCGTCACATTACGTCTGGAAGCAGCTCACCTGGACAGGTGCACCACTTCCGGTGAGTCACACCTGAGCCGAGCAGCAGCAGGAGGTCTCACTCTGATCTTTTTCTGCTTTTCTTTTTATCAGCAACGTCAATTAATATCAAAACATAAATCAAAAATCAAAATCTTCGTAAAACATGATCTACAAATGCTATAAAATGCAGTTGTTGTTGAGACTACTCTTGTTAATATATTGGTGTTATTTAGACTGCTGCAATGATAAATGTGTATTTTATGATATTTTATTGATAAAACATTGAAGTTACAAGATAATAACCAGAAGCTTAAACAACGACAACAATAATTAGTTGCTAGGCCAAAACAAAATTATTTCGCAAATTACATTTGCAGGAACGTATGCTTCACTTTACAATCCAGTGCAATACGGCATAGGCCACCTTTCTGAACACTCAAGAATATGTCTTCTTCCACATATAAGATCTTTGTAGACACCTGTTGCCAGGGATGCAGGGTGTGTTGTTCTGTTGGGATGGGCAGGAGGAACCAGTGAGATAAAATGGCTGCCTTCCGCTGGGATGATTATGTGATTCATGGGTGATCATTTGGTTATAAGTTATGTTTTGAGCTGTCACTAGTGGGGGAAAAAACAAACATTAATGTAGCGGTGACTTCTGTAAATAACCCAATGATAACTATTCAAATGGAAGGTACATGTATGATAAGAACACTAGAGACACTGTGTGAGCTTCCACTGACAAGCAGAAAGTCCACACACAAAGACACTGTTAAAACATTTATCCACACTGAAAAAACAAACATTTACAGCAAAGGCAATAATAATTTAGTCTGTATTCATCTCAAACAGCAAAAATTCAACATAAATAATGTATTGTTTGGCTTTTGGTTCGACTCACATGTGCGACTCAATTTCCTATCTTTATGAAACACAAATACTTTCAAGTAATATATGCTGTGCTGATGGTGATCACTGTTTTCACCACAAGGTGGCACTACTGAACACCAACATGTCTGACAAGAAATGTTGGGTTAGTGAAATGAAAAGCATGCGATCGATAAAACGTGTGCAAATTAATAATAAATGAATATGGAAGAATATATGCAAAGTATCCCATCCTATGTTCAGCCTGTTTGAGCTCCAGGAGGCGCTATAGAGCCCCTTTAGCGACCAAGATGTATTTAAGAAGTCCTTTATCCCAAGTGCCATCAATATCAATAGTGACCAATGAGATTTACCCACATAAATTGACATGACATTCTTTGAATTTTTTTTTATGTATCATATTACCTAGCCCATGTGTTTGTTTTACGAATGTTTGTTTTTTTTATGTTGTTTGGTGAGACAAATTTCCTCCAACAAAAAAAGATATGGACAATAATGATATATTGTATTCTAAAGGCCATGGCTAAAATAAATTCAACAATGATAGTAAGAACAGTTGATTAAATAAGGCAGAGGTAGGATATATTTCTAAAGTAAAGCACATGTCCTCATCCCTTTCTTGTTTGAATGCCTCTCTTCTTGCTGTATGGCTGCAAACATTATATCCCTGATTCAACTGTGATGTACACAAATCACAGTGAAGTTAAACAACAGTCCTCCTTATAAAATCTCATCCTCTGACTCTGGGTCCCTCTCGCTGGGCTTCAGGAGCCCCATTTCCATCGGAGGAGTCCTCTTCAATCTGGAGCGAACCCCACTACAGAGAAAGTACAACCAACAACGGACCTGAGATTGTGGCAGTACAGGCACAGAAGAATCGATCAAATTCCAAATGCATGAGCAGCAGCTTATAGGTTATCTGGTATGAAGAAGGTTCTCACCAGTTGACGGTGCAGTACAGCAAACCCACGGCGAGCATGGCGAAGGCGAGGTGCCACGAGAAACACATGGTGATGAACATCATGTTGTTGTGATCCTTCATGTCCCACTCAGTGCCACTGGGAGAGTACAGCACGAAGCCAATCTATATCCAAGAGAGGGTCATGTCAGGAGAACAACAGATGAAAATTTGTTTATCTTGTTTCTAATTCCACAAATGAACATCTTTCTGCCTCTCTATGGAATATAGCTTATTTCAGGAACCATATAATCAGCTTCACACTTGGCGTGTGTATTGTCAATTGTCGATCAAATTGCAGTGCCGTGTTTCAAAATCTATAAACATTTAATAAACCGGCAGTCTGAGGACACACTTATCACAATAAGGTTCATAGAATCAACTTCACTTTTGCAATATGTTTTTAAAGGAAAAGCACAATGTTTGATTTGTTGCTGCAATGCTTTATATTGAGCTGAATTACAGGGTTTTTCACAGCTTTTTTGAAAAGTTGTGAACTTGGGTCTGTAGATTACAGACCTGTGAAATAGCTGACCTGTAATCCATGAACTAGTGTTGAGATATCTATGTTTTGTTCTCTATCTTATGAATATATTTTACTATATTTTATCTACATTATATCCTGTGAATCAATATTAGCTGTGTAGTCTATAGAATTAACAATATTACAACTGTTAATTTTATCCTGGAGTGATATATAATTTCTGGACTCAGGTACAGGGTCAAACACAGAGTGCAACCATCTGAGGGTCAATCTGACTGCAAAGTGCAATTTGGGGAAAGCGTGAGAAGGAAAGTTCCTCTTGAGATTTGAGATAATGAAAGCAGGATTCTCAGGAAGGAGAGAGGATGTGCCCGGACTAAACACAAAGAACCTTTTTCATAAATTATTATGAGAAAAAGATATTAAATCCTCCTCTAAAGTCTAATCTGCTGGGTCTCTCCACTGCGGAAAACTCCCTGTTTGATAAGGGCACAATGGTGAGACACCTGGTGGAGTAAACCTTCTCTCACAATGATGTGCTTGCAAAAAACTGCACTTTGAGAGACAGTACACATCTGGCCAATTGCTGAGTGCCCTCAAGAAAAGACCCGCCTCTGTGTTGCACGCCGTGTCTCTTACAAATACTGTGGACTTGGGAAAAGTGGGGGCTTTTGCTTCTCGACATGATCCAATGACCTGGTGACGTGTCCAGCAGAACCCCAGAGACTCTCTGTAAGTATTGTTCTTATACAATAAACGTATTACTGTGAAACTTTTGAACACTGAACTTGTCTAAATTATTAACCTTTCCCACTTGAACCTCGAATCAACGAACACGCTGTCTGGTCCAGAAGGGACCGGGCTCGACATTTGGTGACCCGACGTCCTTCGAGATGAAAGGTTGTTGACCGATTCGGACGAGTAAGAAACACATCTCCATGTGTCCTTGAGTTTGTTGTTCACAGTGAACGGTCTGATAAATCAGGTGAGGAGGAACCCTTTTCATAAAATCAACTAAAAGCATTGTAAAGTTTTCAAAAGTTTCTTGAATGATCACTTATCGGTTAAAGTCCGAGAGTGTTGGGAATGGTCAATTTTTCAGTTAAAGTCTGATATTGAATGATCACTTATCGGTTAAAGTCCGAGAGTGATGGGAATGGTCAATTTTTCAGTTAAAGTCTGATATTGAATGATCACTTATCGGTTAAAGTCCGAGAGTGTTGGGAATGGTCAATTTTTCAGTTAAAGTCTGATATTGAATGATCACTTATCGGTTAAAGTCCGAGAGTGTTGGGAATGGTCAATTTTTCAGTTAAAGTCTGATATTGAATGATCACTTATTGGTTAAAGTCCGAGAGTGTTGGGAAATGTTTGGGTGGGTCCTGTAAATTGTCGGTATACTACCAACACAAAGAGTGTAAGACAATTACAGTCCTGTATCTATTATAATAGATATTGGCAGAATATTAATAGATTGTGGAAAAGTGTCTATTTTGGTTGTGTTAAACACCGAGAGAACGGGCGCTACTGAAACTATTTCTGTAGTAGAAGCTTCCTGTTCTGACCAAGTACACATGGCAATGCGTTCTCCCTATCTAAGTTCTGCCAACTGTATTTGAATAAACTTGTGAAAACAGTAGTTAAAAAAGCAAGCATAATGACAACTACTGCAACATTTCAGGAGGTGATTCATTTGGCCATTTTAAAAAACATAGAACACTCTGTGGATCGTGACAAAGCCAGAAAAAAAGGAACAGAGTAATAAGAGGAAGATAAGATTAAAAGAAATGATCCTCTAAATAAGCCGCAGAATCTGGATAATCAAGCACTCAGTGGAGGAGCTTGTAGAAATCCACAGTTTTAATAACTGGAGATGTAGAAAATAAATTCGATTGACAGGTCTCACTCTTACATTTGTTGACGAACAAACCTCACGAAATCACATTAATGTGTCCTTTAAAGCCCATCTCTTAGTACAGTTAATGTGCAATGTTTTTTCTTTTCTTGGCTTTGTTGATAATGAATGCTTCACAGTGTTTTTGTTTTATAATATTGAGAACTAGGCTCTGATAAAGTCAGCACAGTGAATTTAGATAGAGCTGGTCAGTTTTGTTCTGCTCAAGCCAGAGGAGAAGGGGAAATATTTCTATCCCCTTTAGAATATCAATCTATGATTCACCTTTTTTTTTCTTATTTTATATTCTTTCCACAAAATGTATGTTGAAACAATTATCGATTATATCAACTGAAAGTTTAGGATAATGTGTCAAAGGAGGTGAAAGTTTAGGATAATTGTGTCAAAGGAGGGATTATTAGGGCCAGAGCACTGATCAAAGGTCAGGTGAGACCCTATTGAAATTGTAAGGATTATTATTATTATTATTCAGGCAAATGAATTGGCTTTTTCAACTTCAACTTCTTACCAAAATTTGCAGAAAGTTAGAAAGTGGTGAAAATTTACGTATTCTGAAGGAATTTTCAATGGGCGTCGCAAAATGGCTCAACGGTGCCCCGCGAGACCCCTGGAACGTGTTCACATTGACCGGTCTTCACAAAAATCGATATACAGGTGTACCATGACCAGACAAACAAAAAAGTCTTAGGTGCAATTGGAAAAACACAACAGGAAGCCTGCTATTTTGCGTTTAGTGGCCAATTTATTTGCCTGAATAATAATAATAATAATAATAATAATAATAAAATCACACAGGTTGTGGTTCATGCATGTAAATGGTCATACCCATGGCCAGTGATGAAAGAATTGCTGTGAAAATGGAATCTGCAATAATCAGTATATTATATCAACAAGGAATCACATGCCTAGTTGGTTGCTAAAGGGTCAATCATGGTGATTCAATGATTAAGAGCTATCGCCTGGCAATGCAGTCCATTTAGCTCTATGAGGCTTCATGGTGTCTCTTTTATCAATGTTTTTGCTTTCATTTCCCACAATTATGTGGTTTGGTTCCACCCTGTTTTGGTTTATTGTTTCACTTTTTCAGATAAGAAAAAATGCTCTTTAAACCCACAGTGCACTTCCTGCATCACCGAACAGGAAACTTAGTAATGAGCTGGTGAAAGTAGTGGAACATTTAACCATCAAAGAGCCAAATATTTCCCTTTGGAGGTGAGGGAAACCAAAAATCTGCGTGGTACAGAGACATGAATCATCAGTCTTGTGATACGTTCAATATGAATAAACTTTGAATACACAGGTGACCAGCGCTCTGGGACTTATCAACGTAAGTGATGTTGTTGATCACGACAACAGTACATCCACAACAACAGGTACGTTCAGGACAGCAGCAATGGCAACAGATTGTCCAGTCTAGGATTCTGCAAACTAAGTTGAACTTGACAGAACTTTGAAAAACAGCTTCATGGTTTTTGTGGACTGAGTCCTGCAGCAGCTCTTTATTTATTACTGCAGGTGACTTTTACAGTTTCAGAAAGAAAGCTGCAACCGGCATCACTACAGACCAAACCAGCTTGTTTAGAAAGTAACTATGGTTATTAATGTTGCTCTGTATTTGCTCAACTTTAAATAAAAATAAATGTCAGTTAACATTCTCACAGCAAAATTATGTTTTGCATTTTAGACTGATAGGTGTCTCACAGCTGTGTAACAAAGAGCAACTACAACAACAAAAATGGCCACTAAATGCAAAATAGCAGGCTTCCTGTTGTGTTTTTCCAATTGCACCTACCGCAATTTTTTTTTTGTCTGGTCATAATACACCTGTGTATCGATTTTTGTGAAGATCAGTCAATGTGAACACGTTCCAGGGGTCTCGGGGGGCACCGTTGAGCCATTTTGCGACGCCCATTGAAAATTCCTTCAGAATACGTAAATTTTCACCACTTTCTAACTTTCTGCAAATTTTGGTAAGAAGTTGAGCATGGTAAAGCCCTCAAAAAGCCAATTAATTTGCCTGAATAATAATAATAATAATAATAATAATTAAATCACACAGGTTGTGGTTCATGCATGTAAATGGTCATACCTATGGCCAGTGATGAACGAATTGCTGTGAAAATGGAATCTGCAATAATCAGTATATTATATCAACAATAGTTGGTTGCTAAAGGGTCAATCATGGTGATTCAATGATTAAGAGCTATCGCCTGGCAATGCAGTCCATTGCTTCATGGTGTCTCTTTTATCAATGTTTTTGCTTTCATTTCCCACAATTATGTGGTTTGGTTCCACCCTGTTTTGGTTTATTGTTTCACTTTTTCAGATAAGAAAAAATGCTCTTTAAACCCACAGTGCACTTCCTGCATCACCAAACAGGAAACTTAATAATGAGCTGGTGAACATAGTGGAACATTTAACCATCAAAGAGCCAAATATTTCCCTTTGGAGGTGAGGGAAACCAAAAATCTGCGTGGTACAGAGACATGAATCATCAGTCTTGTGATACGTTCAATATGAATAAACTTTGAATACACAGGTGACCAGCGCTAACCTTTCCCTATCAAATAAATATACAAATGAATTGAAATTAAACTTCGACCATGAACTTCTGCTCTTACATGCCCCAACTAAAGGCCGATTTATAGTCGGATTTTACGCAGGCACGCAAGACACGCAACGTGCCCCATGCGCCAATTTTTCTAACTATACGACAAAGCTACGCAACCCTCACGTAGCCCGCAAGGCTGTGATTGGTCTGCTTACTACATCCCGTCCGGAGTCTAGTTTCCGGTTTCATGCCCCATAATAAAGGCAGAAATCACGGAAGATTTAGAAGAACGAATATAGACCAAATAGAAGAGCACTTGGCAGAAGAGATCCGAAAGTATGACCACTTGTATAACCCGTCACTGACTTGCGGATTTGTCCGCCAGAAAAAGGCAATGAGGAGCCGCAGTGGCGATGTAAATAAACAGTCGACGACGACTGCCACACACAAAGAAGACGTCTCTAATGTTGTCTTTGACAAAACACGTTACTCCACCTAGTGTTCTGGCGGGGAATTAACACATGCAACCCTTGGAGAACCATAAACCAAAACGAGTCCGTCGATGCAACTGCAACTCGCAGTTCTATAAATCGGCCTTTACACATACCTGCCAGAACCAGGTGCCCTGCACCATAGTGAGGCAGCACCGCACCAGCTCCAGAACGATGTTGCCTCGTTGGAAGACCTCCAGGAAGGCAACAAAAGCCCCTCCAAAGATGGCATAGAGCAGCAGCTGATGTACATGGACGTCCAGCATACTTCTCCCATGGAGGTGGTAGAAAAAAAGAAATCCTGCAACAGCAAAGGAAAGTGTAAAAACTGAGTAGGAAGGTTGTTTTGAAGATGAGAAGTGTCGTTATTATTTGCACTCAACTTTTGGACCGTTGAAGGTTTTCGCAGTTTTCTCTGTATGAACCATAAGTGTAAACCAAGTTTTGCACTTGTAACCGAGGTAATACCTCTCCAGATACCAAGGACTCTAATGTAAAAAGTAGATAAGAAAGTAGTGGCTCAACTAATACAAAAAAAAATAAAAAATTATTTGAGTCAGCAAACAAATATGATTTGTTTCAATTGAGAGTGTAAGCAAGTTGGTTTGCAGAGAAATAACTAAGAACTGGGTTAAAATCTTTACAGTTCAAATAGATAACTTTAGGTAAAAGCAGTGAATAAACTGTTGTAATAATTACCGGTAAAAGTAATGGATAAGTGGCTCAAATCAATGCCAATGCCTAATCATAACAGATAGTTAAACTAATGATTGTAAATCATTGAATGGTTATCTTAATGAAATGCATAAATGGGGCTAAAAGGTTAAAATGAATAACTAAAAGTAGCTGATAAAGCTTATAGAAGCTAAAGGTAGCTAAAATAGTTGAAAAACAGCTGAACATAAATGATAAATAGTTCAAATATATAGCTATAGCTCAAAATTAATTTAACAAGTTAAGGATAAATGATTGAAGCTTCTTCTACACAGAATATTAGAACCATGTTAATTACAAGAGTAAAGTTGTAATATTACAATAATCTAGTCCGAATATTAAGAGAATAAAGTTGTAATTGTGAAAAAGTCATAATATTTAAAGAAAAATCTAACTTTTAATATCTTTTAAAGACATATTCAGGAAGGAGAGCACTGCTCACCTGTGTTCCCTTCTCTCTGGATCCAAAATCTTGAACCAATATCACTGTTTCTTAAGAAACATTTCCTCCTCCACAAAAGAGAGAATTTCCTCCAAGTCTGTGTGATTCTTTTTACAGAATTGATTCAGTTTCTTTCAGAAACTTTTCAAAATCTTGATACTTATGATAATATGGTGCTGATGAGCCAAAATATCAAGTATTACGTTATTTGTAAGCGTCATTCTAAAGTATAACTTAACAAGTTCCTCCACATTCTTCATTTTAATACAGGTGACAGGCAGCTTTTCTGAGATTCATCCTCTAACATGACATGAAGCTTAAAATTAAGACTTTTTTTCTCCTAACATAATTACTTTATTCTCTCAATCTCAGATATTTTCCTCTTTAAGTTATACACTGTAGTATTCTTTCAGTATTAGTAAGCTACAAATCAAAATCAATCAAAACAGTGAGTGATAATGAATATGAAACAATATTGTTCATGTTGTAAAATAACATTCGGTTAAAAATCAGTTTATATTATATACATTTGACATGTGTGCCGGAGCTGTGGGGGTGCATTTAGAATGCAGCCGAGGAACATGAATAGAACATCAAAATAAGGAATCGTTTTTACCTTCGTTAAAGAATGCGATGGCCAGCATTAACCTGTCCAGAGTCAGTGGGAAAGCCTCTGTGGTGTGGATAATCAGAGACACTATCCCAACCAGGCCAAAGAAGAGGTACATGGTTGAATGCTGCCAGTTCATCAGATATTCCCAGTGTTTCTCTGTAAAGTCGTACAACCGGAGCTTCGGTCCATCTGCAAAAAACTGCTCTGCCAGCATCCCTGTAGAACATTGAAAAAAACCTCTCTGATCTCTTTTACTGAACAACTGGATACTTAGAAAAGCCTTAATTTTTAAATTGTAACTACATGACATCATCCGAGATTAAAGAAGGTTCATGAAGTTGTTGTCACTCACAAACATGTTTTCTAGGAAGTCAGAGACCTGCTTACCGAAAAAAGAGAAGAAGACTACGATAGAGCTTTCAATGATCTCCAGGCGGCGCTGCGAGGCTCTGCTAGCCAACCGGGTGGAACCTACGTTCTTGTTCCTGCGGGTGGCGTGCCAGAGCGAGTATTTTGCTGTCCACCAGAGCCCAGCTAGAAGGAAGAAGCTCCCAGGGAGAGCGTGGCCCTTGAAGCTTCCCATGACTCACAACGCCTGAATTGAGGGAGGAAACAGATCTATAAGTTGTTGTTATGGATCATTGTTCCAATCAATAATTGTTGTAATAAAGTGAAGACCATTGCTGCTATTTTTTCTTGCACGACAGCTAAAACCACAGCTTTGTACTCAAATCAGGGTTCTTTCTGAATATTTCCTCTATCTTACATCAGCAAGTACAAAAATATTGTCTTTCTTTAATTTCAGGGATATGTATCTAGGCTACAGAGTGTATGTAAAGATGAACAACATGACTGATCCCCAAAATTGAAGCCAAAAATCTCTCAATCACCCCCAAGTGGTAGGCTGCAGAATAGGTCACATCTCCCGCCTTCTCCATGTTAGTAAATGGGACATGGGTTAAACTAAAAAAGTCAAAGTATATGTTTAATTAACTTTTCAGAGAGTCAAATCAGGATCTGGATCAATATACTGATGTGGTAACTTCCTACATAAACTTCTCTGAAAATGTGTGTTCCATCTAAGCCGGCGATTATATTCAGTAACAACAAACCATGGTTCAGCAGAGAGATTAACATAGAGGAAAGCAACAGGCCCAGACATGGTATTCTCTACCTCGCTTAAATGTTGTGCAGATGAACTTACCACAGTCTTCACTGATATCTTTAACAGGTCTCTTAAGGAATTCAAAGCTCCTGCTTGTTTTAAGTCCGATCTCATAATACCTGCACCTAAGAAATCCAACATCAGTTGCCTGGATGATTACAAACCTGTCGCATTAACTTCTGTACAAATGAAAATCTTTGAGCGCCTAATATGTAAACACCTGTCCAACGCGGTCAGCTCAGACAGACACCAGTTTGCATACAGGGCAAATAGGTCTGGAGAGGATGCTGTGTCACTCTGTGTCAATTCCATCCTGCAGCACTCAGCAGCCATTGCCACCTACACACGGCTTCTCTTTGTGGATATTACAGCTCCACTTTCAATACCATTTTACCAACAAAACTTTTTGATAAGTTGCTGGTGCCCCCCAGGGTTGCATTCTATCGCCTCTCCTGTATTCACTGTACACAAACAATTGCATTTCACATTGTGACTGTGTTAAAAAGTTCAAATTTGCTGACAACACAACAGTGGTAGGGCTGATCTCATGCGACGATGAACCAGCCTACAGAAATTAAGTTGTGTCTCGGAACAACAGTCTCCTTTTCTCTGAAGTGGGATGACAACTCCATCGGTGTCGTCAGAAAAGCCCATCAAAGTCTCTTTTTCCTTTGCCTGCATCACCCATCTTTAATTATAGTCTATATTTAAAACAAACAAGATCATTCCACCCCATACACTGTACAGTTCGACGTATATTTGATTGTGTGTTCTTAAAGTAGCATGGGTGTTCACAGTATTTTAGTGTGCCTGACACGAGTGGAAGAAATTAGAAAATAGAGGGGGGATTTGAAGGAGTGCCTGCAATTTAGTTGAAGAGCATAATTAGACATAATTACTGTGTGTGTGCTGGCGACAGGCCTTCAGCTGACCTTGGTAGGAGTGCGTCTAGACGTAGAGAGAAAGCTTTAGAGTGTCAAGAGGCTTTCACCTTTACCTTTAAACATCTACCTCACTGCACTGTACAACAGAGCTGTTCTCTTCTCAGTTACACCACCGCTCACATGATCTCCTTTGTAATGATTAGCCATCATTTCCTCAACAGTGAGAACTTCACATGATTGATGTGAACTATGATCTGCGGCTGCAGACCAGCCTTTCATCTGTTTACTCCTCCATTCTCTCCAGGAAACAGATGTTTGTCCAATTAAAGTAAAGATAATGATCAACTACTCAAGGATGTGTTGGGCCCTCCATTATCCATTGTGTTTCTGCCTCATGGTTTCAGTGTAAATATGAGATGAATACTCAGGGGCATCATAAACCTGCTTAACTTTAGTCCACTTTGCAGTGAATAACGCTTGGTAAACTCTGAGAGAGCAAAGTGGGGGTGACATCAATAAGCAGAGAATTTCATTAAGGTGCCTGGATGCACTTTGCTTTGTGATGTAGATGACGGACAGCATTCTGCTCAGCAACAAAGGGAACCTTTTGAAGGACAACACATGATGCAGGCAGATTTTTTCAGACGTTGAAATGAACTCGTCGTGCAGCCTCTCCAGATTGGGGAAAACACTTTAGTCGCCATGGCGATCGCTCAATCATGTCACTGGAAGCCATCCAGACCTTCAAGTGTGTGACTGATTTAATCCATGACAACATCTGTGTGGTCTTGTCTCCAGATTCATTAGTTCACACAGTTCCTCGTGTGAGGGATCTAAGTGAGTTAATGCACTTTTATCAAACATAATGTTGGCAAGTAACTATATTTAAACAAGCACAAATTTGAAGTACTTTATGCATCAACTCAGAGTAACGTTTTATACTTTTCCTCCAATCAATTTATATTAGGCTTCTGCAGGTTACTTTCATATAAAGATTTTACAAGGATGATGCACTGCAATAGATTAAACTACCCAAGAGTTAACAGATGAAAGCAGCTTGACAAACTAAACTTTCAAGTTGATGCATCAGTCATGAAGATTAAAAAATAATAATCGAATCATAAAGTAAGACCAAACGTAAGATACTTTAACTAGTCAAGTAATACCTGTTTAATCAAGTAGCAGTGCCGATGACGGGCTGTTACCTGCCTGTTATTGAGTATTTCTAACTGGCATAGCAACTTTAAGTAAATTATGTGAACAGTGATTTAAGTTTGGCCATTTATAGAAGCATCTAAGCAGTAAGTGAGAAGATTGAAACCTATAATCATGTGTATCATATTCTCACACACCTACGTACACTACTTTAAACGAGATCCTCTTTAGATTGTGAATAATCATTATACATTTCGGTCTTCGGTGTAGATCTAGTTTTTATTTAGGAGTAACAGTTTAAATTACTGACCTCAGCTGTTTTAAAAGGAACGGCACCTTTAAAACTAGAGCAAGATAATAAAGAAATTATATTACAAAGAGTATAATAAATTTTGCCCAGGCAGAACAAACGGAAGCTGTGAAAGTAATGCATACTTATAAACTAAGACGAATTAAATGCCTTAACATGAGGTGACTACTATATACTATAAAAGACTACTGTACAAACGCTTCAAGGGCTCTTGAGGCAACACGTTTACACTTTACTTGTGTAAGAAAGAAAGGCACATAAAGCCCCAGTTGAACACACAGCATCCTTGAATTCGTCGATAGCAGCAAGAAAACGGGGGGTTCTTACCCAGTATGTTTGTTAATGGAACAAAAAGTTGCAGTGAGGAAATTCAACCAGGAAAATCAAAGCATCCTCTTCCTGTCTTCATTGAAAATCCTGTTCCGGGAGTAACACAGTCAGATGTGTTGTGTTCCTCAGTAAAATGTGGAATAAGCATCAGTTGTGTGTCTCCTCCTGGCCCAACACTCCGCTACATCCGTTTTTCTCATTTTTCCGACTGTTATTTTTACTCCACCAGTAAACTCTCCCATTGGGTAACTGGTGGGAGCTGGCGTCACCAATCCGTGCTGTGATTGGCTTAAGTTCACGTCAGTCTCAGGTGTCCACGAGTGCACTTTCACTCCGCCTGGTCCCTCCTCTTTATAAACAGTCTGTGCTCCCTCCCTCCGCGGAGGAAGTGAGTCCATGTGTCCGGCCAGAGTGGGCCTGGCCCGGGACAAGAGCCCCGGCACGTAGACCCTCTTCTCATTCCTCAGGCTCCAGGGTCTGATGAGTCAGTCACAGTCATGTGCGAATAAACTGGACAATAACATTTCAGATTCAGGCTGGATGAAGTAAACAACCAGCAAAGTCAACAGAAAACAATGTAATATCTGTTCTATTGCTATTTTTATTATAAAATCACTGTAATAAAACAGACATCTTATTTAAAGTGCACATTTCTGTCTGGTCAGAGCTTACATATTTATGTATAGATTTTTATAGCAGCAGGATAAAGTAAGTCAGAACACTAGGTGGAGTAACGTTTTTTGTCGAAGACGACCTTAGAGTCGTTGTGTGTGGCAGTCGTTGTCGACTGTTTATTTACATTGCCACTGCTCCTCATAGCCTTTTTCTGGCAGGCAAATTTGTCCCTGATCTTCCTCCACAGCTTCGTACACTCGTCGGCCTGCAAACCGACATTAACTGAGATCTCCTTCCAGGAATTGCAGGCCATCTGCGCGTCCTTGTATTCCGTCAAAGACGGGTTATACAAGTGGACTGGATGCTTGAGTAGTGCGTGTTCATGGAGGAATCTCTTTCTTTTTATTCAGGCACCCATGCTATCACGCTGGAGCTGCCAATTTGGCACGTCTCCTGTGTATGAGCTGCAGTGGTGTATAAAGTACTTGAAAGCCATACTTGAGTAAAAGTAGAGATATCTTACTTGAAAGTGACTCCGGTAAAAGTAAAAGTCACCCCTCAGAAAATGACTTAAGTAAAAGTCTTCGAGTTGCTCATATTAAATGTACTTAAGTATCAAAAGTATCTGGTGTTGAAATGTACTTAAGTATCAAAAGTAAAAGTACAAGTACCAAAATGAAGTGCTTTTTATAGTAGGCCTATACAGACACAAAACAACCCAAAATTGTTCAGTTCAGGATTTATTTCAACTGACTAGTATTGGACAAGTGCATCTGAACTTCTAGCGACAACAAAGAATCAACACAACAGAATAAACCTGTGCCTCTTGATTCTACTTAAGAACACAAATAGACCAAATGAACCTTTTGTGTCTATTAGCTGTATTTTGTAACTGCCTGGATGTTTACCTGCCTGTATACCTGCCCGCCAGCTTGTCCAAGAATCTACATGTAAGCCTGTTTATTTATCATTAGACTATCTTCACTGAATGGGCCTGCGGTTGTGTTTGCATTTGTTTCCAGCAGGGTGACAATGCACCTGTAGGGTCTCTTGCCTGTAGGGACGACAAAGTGAAGACACAACCCTGCTTGAAGTTGTACACATTAGCCAGTTTGTACAATACATATATAAGACTCAACAGCTTCTAAGTTGTGTTGAGTCAGCACAAAGGACGATTAAGGATTGGAATTGGCAATATATAGATATATAATATCTTTGCAAAAATTATATTAGCATTATAGTGAGTGGAAAACTGGGCCTGATTACCCAGGGTTCCATTTGGCGAGGTCCATTAAAAAACCTGAATTGTGTGCGTGATTATGCAGTAATTCACGACACAGTGTTTGTTTTTGGTTGTGTTGGCTGAAAGTTGTTTTTGCGTTTGCTTATATAATTGGTTGTGTTGTTTGTTTTTCCATCTCGACTTGTTTTAAATCTGTTTGGTTTTGTTTACGTGGACGTGTAAGACTAAGTAGACACGGCCAACCAATGATAGTCTATTTGCCAACAGTTTTTGTTTAAACTAACTACTTCCAATATTTGCTTTAAGAAAAGTTAACCACTTGCTGCTTCGAGCTATGAATTTATGTGCAGATGTTGACACGAAGCAGGAAAGGGAAAACAAATGTGAATCGAAAAAGGAATACCTTCAAAAAATTATGTAAAGTCACCAAATAAAAGCCCTCAAAAAGCCAATTCATTTGCCTGAATATTAATCCTTACAATTTCAATAGGGCCTCACGTCTGTCAGTGCCTGTCAGTGCCTGTCAGTGCTCGGGCCCTAATAATAAAGACTGAACCGAGCTCCTGCAGGAGCGAGAAGGCAAGAGAGGTGCGCCGTGCGTAAAGGTGCACGTTCCGCCAGTAACAAAGTATTTCTACTTTGTTACTGCACCACTGATGAGCTGTGCTGCTCTTCTGGAAAGTCCGGCCTCACCTTTCTTCTCCACATCCCACATGCGGTTCACAGCCAAATAGAGAGTGCAAATTATCACTAACCACAGTTTCAATGTCATTCAATTGTGTCACAATAAATATTCTCAACATTTCCTGTACCTCTTTCAAAGAAAAAGCACCTGGTTTAGATGACCAGATAGGCCTAGTTTTTATTCGAGAGTGGTCATAACAGAAACCTTACGTAGTTTAGATTTTTCACATTTTATGTATTAATGCATGTATGCATTTAATGTTATTGTGGTTAAAGTATGTTTCTGCATACTGCAGGCTGACAAATGTTGGAGCCTGAATAAGTTGTTTGATAAGTTTGATAAGTAGGAAAGTACAGCCACTAGCTGGTTTAACACAAAGTCTGGAAACAGAGGAAACAACCTGGCTCTGGTTAAAAAAAGCTTATGTGATGCACACGCTGTATTCAGACTGTAGCATAACAATAAACAATTGGCCATGCCTTTCCTCCAGCTCCATATTTAGAAAAAGCTAAAAGCCACCAAATGCTCCCAAAATATATAGTTTCATAGTATCTGCATGATATGTATATATATATATATATATATATATATATATATATATATATATATATATATATATATATATATATATATATATATATATATATAAATAATGTATATATGTAATGTATGTATATATATATATAAATAACATGTAAAACATATATTTACATGTTTGAGATACATGTAAATACAGATACACTCACACAAGAGGAAGTATTTATGTGTTTACTTGAACATCACAGAGGTGTAACTGATAACATTGAATATGGCTGCTTGGCAGTTAGGTTATATGGGTCACATAAATTTGAAATTGCACATGCTGACGCACAAACAAACAGAACGGATCCATCAGTACGACTAAAAATCTGTCTTGAGAAAGTTTTTTTATTGTTATTATGAGGTTTGGAAACCTTGAGTATTGTTATAACATTCCTTTTGTCTTTCTGCAGTGATATCATTTGAACAATAAAAGTATAATTAACTACTGTAAAGCACATATTGAGACACAGAAAACTAAGTTTGGGTTGACAAAGTAAACCACAGCGAGGGTGTGTCACATAAGTGTGTCTTTATTGAAGAAGACAGGTCGGCGCATTCACAGAAGAACAGTTCTGTGAGTGACAGTGAACATAGCAGCATTTCAGCTTTTGCCAGTGTGTAACTTCTTGACACAAGGGTTGTCGTTTTTAGCAAAAATCTTTTCAAATGTAGGACAGTATAACATTAAATAGGTCACATGTGATAGACAGTCCAGGAACCAAATGTGTTACTCACAGACAAGATGGTAAGTAAAAGACCAAATGAAATGGAAAGATAACTTGAACCTTCCTCAGCTACATGTTTACCAACCCTAATAGATGTTATCTGCATTGTGTGAACAGATTGATCTTGGTTTGATACAAACACATCCAGAAAAATTACCAACATTTTGGATATTAATACAATATATTCACTGATTATCGACTGAATTATACAGATAAATACATACTGTGGGTCAAATACAATTAAAACAATGTAGTATTCAACATGCTAAAGATTTGTAAGCCAGCTAATTAAATTTTTTTTTGATATAAAGTTATGTACATGCAGTCCGATGCTGTTAGACATGTAGCACACACTGTAAACTCTCATTTGGCCGTGTAAGACATGCAACATGACAGAGGTGCTTGAAAGCTCGAGTGGTGACGACAGTTGATTACACCTCACATGCAGAACAATAGCACAGATAAGGCAGGGAGAGATGGAACAGATGGAAAGTTGTGTGTCAGATAAGCTCAAAGCTTAAGGAGGAGTTTACACCTATAACAGCAGAGACAAAACCCGTAGGCTCACTCACTCTCAGATCAGCAAAGCCAGTTCATCATAAGCCTGTGAGTGTTATTACATTGGGCCATTATATATTTTTCAGCAACTTGGAACAACAGCACAGAGAAAACACATTGAATATGTAAATATTCAATATACACTTGATACTCTGAAGTGAGTTTGACACTTCAGAGTATCAGAAAAAGGAGAGGAATAAAAAGGTTTAAGTTGTTAAATTTGCTATTAATTAAATTAAATGAGGAAAAACTTGGAAGCGGTAAGTTTAATGTGGTGTAGTTTATGTGGGTCATTTGCTCAAGAATTGTTGGACATTTTGGGAAATACTTTCATTTACTCTCTTGCCAAGAATTAGACAAGAATATATCGCTCTTGTGTTAGTACGGTAAATATGTAGACGGAGCCAGCAGCTGCTTAGCTAAGCATAAGGCCTAGCTCTGTACAAAGTTTGCCTCTAAGCACCTCTAAAAGTCACTAATTAACAACTTCTCATTTGTTTTTTGTGTAAAAACCTGAATTATCTCTTTTACAGGGTTTCTGTGGTGGAATATTCCTTTTGACTAGTTGGGCAACAAAGCAGAAACTTGAGGACTGGACAAATGTATTATCTCAGGACAAAGTCAGGCTGAATGCTTCCGTCTGTTTACGGTTTTAGAGCTGAGCTCAAGTCTGGTTTATATTTAACAGACAAGTACTGTATGTCAGCAGTATTTATGTCCTCATTTAACTTAAATATAGTGAGTATATTTCCCAAAAGGTATTTAAAATAAAGAAAAAAGCAAAAACAATAAAAAAAAAAAAATATATATTATTATTTTAGCTTAAAACAAATACAAAACATTGTGTAGAATGTCGCCAGACATTGAGGAGAAGCAGACAAAACCTCTCACATTTATATCATATAAAGTCTGAGCTTAAATTACAATATTTTACTATTTTATTAACTTTGAAAGAGTGCCCAGTGCCTCACCTAACAGAAGAACTGAAATAAGTTTCCCTCTAGAGTACTAATGTAATGAAACCCTCATGCAGATATTCATCCCAGAGGTTTAAGCAGAAGGACTGGGGTGTGGTGGAGGTCATGGGGTCAGTGGGTCTCATGCAGGCATGCGTTCATGGCAGGGACCGTCATGGGACATTGGATCGGGACGATGAGCAGTAGAGGACCTGTGGCATTGACACATGGACAAGAAATGTAGGACACGTCTGTCTCTTCCATAGCCACTGCAACATGCACTGAAACACATTTTAAATGATGTTATTGTCGCATCTGTTGAAACTAATTTTCACCCAAGCTGAATGTTAAGGATTTTCACAGGCATCGATTTCCCTCACTGAAGCCAGGAGGTCATTTCCAACATGTTAACTTGTTGACTACATGCAGGCTCGACGCTGACCTGACCCTGAACTGTGAGGACTCTATGTCACATGTTTTTTAATCTATTTTCAAAAAGGTTATAAAGCTGATGAAATCCAAAGTACTTTTAATTTCTTTGGTTTTTATTGACATTTGAATTAGGACTGAACACAAAAATACACGGCAAAAAAATATTGCACTTCTTCCTACAAGTCTTCAGACTCTATTGTACATGAACATCTACTGAATATGCCAAATTAAATATTATAGGATTTTTTTTACCCCTTACACTATTGAATTGTGTAGTAATCAAACCATCAGATGAGTTAAACAAAAAAGATATCTGATCGATTGTCACCTAATAGCTAACTGTGTCATGGCTGAACATATAGGACCATTGTGAATGAAGCAAATACTTTATATGGAATAAGTGTGTATGGAGTATAAGCAGGAAACTTCAGGTAATGATAATTTCAGTACTGCTTAAGTTTTTTTAATAAACAATCGAAATTCCACCAAATCATTATGCTTCATTCACATATTCTGAATCCGCCTCGTTTTGGATTTTGACACAGTGGAGAAAGTCGTAAAGACAGCAGACACAGCAATTGGTCCCATGGGGCAGCTTCACAGGATCAGGTCAGACAAAGTCAAGGCCCTGAGACTTGATCAGCTGAACCACCAGTCTCACACCATACAGTAGTAAAGGTACAGGGAGAAAAGCCTGAAGATTAGGCCATGGGTTCACATCTTCCATCTTGTTCTCCACCTCCTTCCACTGACCAATATCAGCGATGTCTCCGCAGGGAAAGTTGACGACGGAGTGTCTGCTGCTCATTCTCCATGTAGATTGGGCCGTCTGCGGACTTCCTCCTCTCGTCCGACAGTCTCCTCACCTGAGAAGCTGCTGCCTCTTTGCCGCTGCTGTGGGGCCGACACTGCTCTAGCCTGCGAGCCGCCTACGGCACCCACCAAACAGAAACATGGCAATCAGTAAGCTTTGAATCTTTGACCACTCGAAAGCTGCAAGTGTGCCCCATGCTCATGCAGGCGAACGCCCAGTGTTCACTCTTCATACCACTTCACATCATGCGTGTCATGCACCAGGGTTATCTGATATCTGACATGCTGGGACCTGAGGGAATAAGTGATGAGGCCTCTGCAATGAAGGTCAGGGTGAGGGAAACACATGCAGTCAATCAATCTCAGAGGATGTTTTACCTCTTTGTGGAAGCGATGTGTACAGTGCAGCTCTTGTGCGCCTCTGTTCGTACGCATGTCCTCGTGACAGATCAGACACAACCTCTCATCACCGCTCTGTAAAAGAAAAGAACTTTGACTCAAAATGAATTGTAATACTATAGTAACATTGTTTTTAATGCTATTTATGTCATATATTGTTGTCCATACAACATCAGATCACTGTGTGTATTAACTCCAACCATTTGAGTTTGATGGTTACGAGAAAATGCATAACTTAAGTTTTAATAATGATAGAGATATTTAAAGCTAAACCATGATTACAAGCTAAAAAGAATACAAACCAAACTGATGAAAACAATATGTTGAATGCATTTATGATGCAAAAACAGGTGATAGACATTCCATCAATATGAGCTTTTGGTACATTTCACGCAGGAGAAATCTGAGGATCTGTGATCCTGTCAACACATTAAGTAATACACCTTTTAAATCTCTCTAAGAGCTCTTCAATCTTGAAGAGCTTCGTAATGCCCTCTTAGTGGAAGACAGAGACCAAACGAGATTTAACCTGATGTTAAATGGATCATGCACCACACACTGCAGCTCACCAGAGGCACGGCCCTCTTATCACGGACACAAAGTCTCCTCTCGAAGGACTCTGTGAGCTCCGGGATGGTGGTGATACGGTTCTCTGGGATGGCGTTCTTTTGGCGACTGTTGTCGTCTGAGGAGGAACGGCGAGCCCTCTGGTGGGGTCTGACCTCCGTCTTCTCATCTCTCGTCTTGCTGTGGCTGGGAGAGGACGCTATCGTCGCTGCATGGAGCCTGCTCAACTTCATGGCGTCCAACTGTGACTGTGGATCACACAGAGTGTTGATGGACAAGTGACATTAAAACTCAATCTTACTTTGAACACCACATTGATGCAAACATAGCTGGGAGTAAACAATAGTGTCAAATTTCCTATTACGGCTGTAAATGCATTGAGAGCTCCTGAGAACAGACGACTCTGCTGAGCCTCTCTGTGTGAATGGGGTTAATCACTCGCTAATATCCTTAAGTAACATGTTAGCAAAGCACCCACCTAATTATAGTATCGACTGAGTTTTATTGATATTTACACAGCAGTAATAATAGGATTGTTTCTCTTATATGTTGCAAAACAGGGTTGCTGAGGGAGCGAGTGAATATTGTGATCTGTTCTCCTCATTGATGATTTACTGCCAAATTGCCTGATTGTTTCAATCAAGACCCATGAATTATTTCCTAGGTATTAGGTGAGAACGTCCTAACTCGGCTTATCTCGCCATGTTAGAGAAAGTGATTAAACATTCCTGGATCTGTTCCTTTGCCTGGATCCATGCCACAATTTTAATTGGGTTCTTTCTATGCCCATGTCCCATCCCCCCCACCAAGTTTCGGGGAAATCTAAAATCATCGGTTATTGCAAAATCCTGACGACAACCTAGAACTTAACAAATGCCTCTGGCAAGGCTCAATAGTCCCGTTAAACTCAATCAAGCTTAAATTCAATCTACGAATACTCACACTCATAAACTTCCCTAAATGTCCCTGATTCTTTTCATTAAGATTCATGAATTATTCCAAGGGAAGTTGGAAAAAACATGAAAAAACAAGGGGAAACAATTCCTGGATCTGCCCCTCATCCAGATCTGCACCAAACTGTTCTTCCCTGCCCCATACCACATCCTTCCACCAAGTTTCCCGGTTATCTGTTCTGTATTTTTGCGTTATCCTGCTGACAAACAAAGAAGCGAACCAACCAAACCAACAATCATAAAGACAGGGGTGAAAACTTGTCGGAAGTAGAACAGAGAAGCATGTTTCTGAATTTTTATGCTGACATTGATGTGCTTCTGCTGAAAAATCAGGTTTCCCAATGTTTTTAACTATTGAGCAGCGACATCTTTGGCCCCTAAAGGACATATCTCAAAATCTCAAAAATCTAATAGAAGCACATTTCTAATCATATGAACATATTTTGTCAGCAGCAGCAGTTAAATCTATTTAACATTCTACTTTTGTCAACTCAAACTGTTAGATGGGTTAAATCTATGCAAGGGAAATGTATGCATCAAGAAACTTGTATATCAGCATTATCTCAGGTACTTTAAGCTTTGCAGTCTTTAAATTTATTACAGAACACATCAACTGACAGGAAAAACATGAATTCAGCGGCAGACACACACACATTGACTGTCCCTTAACCAGCTCATCTTAAGCGTACAGAGTAAACATTTATTTTGTAAACATCCATGGTCTAATAACTGCACATATGCAGACTGCTCTTCAACTGTACTGTATGTTTCCACATCAAGTGTGAATGCGTGCATGTGTGTGTGTGTGTGTGTGTGTGTGTGTGTGTGTGTGTGTGTGTGTGTGTGTGTGTGTGTGTGTGTGTGTGTGTGTGTGTGTGTGTGTGTTGGTGTGTGCTGGGGAAATGTCATATAGTTGTGGATCAGGTGATTATAGATGTGAAATCACAGGTCAGGACATCGTATTACTAAACACATTAACAGACCTGCGGTGTCATTGTCTCATAAATATACAATAAAGGAGTTGTGCCTTCTCATGGGTCAACCTTTGTCTTTAACTACACTGTCCATAACGTTTACCCACTTTTTCCATGTTTTTTTATTTTAACAAATAAAAGAAGATACAGTATTTTCTCTTAACCTTTAAGTTTAAAAACGAAATATGATGTGGTCAGACATTGTAAAAGACATTGAATACAATGAAAAGTGTGTGTCTGCTGTTTATGTCCGTGTGAATACATTGAACAAAGTCACATGCATGGATCCATGAAATGCTGTCTGTTCTTACCACAGTCGGGAGTGATGCTCTTCGATCACCTTGTGTTCTTGCAGGTCTTCTGAAGCTGTGTTTTCTTTCTCTGGAGTGTGCACCCTCAGCTCCGTGACCCCAGTAACTACTCATCCATTTTGTAAAGTTACCATCGTCGTCCTCGTCATTGTCCATACTAAATGCAGGCAGGAGCCTGAGTGCCATGGTGGACAAGAGAGTCTCTGTGCAGCACGTCCCTGTTCAGCAGAGGAGAGTGTGTGATCCCAGCTGAGTGGTACACAGGGTAAAGACAACACAGAGCTGACCTACTAAGCTTCTAACTCACTGGCCGCTCAACTACTAAAAAGGTAACTCACTTCAATTAGATCCCTCTGGTGCCTCAAGCGCAGTTGCTGTTGTTGTGTTATTCTTGGAGGATCCAGAAATGCATGGCAGAGCTTTTGCTCAGGTCTTTAAATAAGTGAATCCCCAGTAATCTATTGAATGTTAGTTGTAGAAAGTGAAAAACGGGGGTGATGGGAATAAACAGGGAGGCAGGGAGGAATGGTATTCTGGCACTGGGTGGCTGATGTGACCACAGCTTTTAATCTTTCCATTACAGTCATGGGCCTGGGGGTAGACATCTGAAACTCCAATTTCCCCATACTTTCCACTCGCTGAGTACATCAAACCTGTCAATATTTATGGAGTGCATGCATCTGGCTACCACTGTGCACTGTGAGCCCGAGGCTTGTGCAATACAGGACAGAGAGGGAGCATGTTGAATCATATTTTCTTGTTTTTGTTTTTAGAAGAGCTTTTTAATAAATTAATATGTGAGAAATACAACTAGAAAAGCAACAGCCGCACAAACTTGTACAAAATCATAAGCATATGTTGATTTGTACAAGACCATAAGGTTACATTTGCTACCTGTTGTGTGTCTGTGATCAGTTCCATCAGCTGCATCAAAGGAAACTTTTTGCATTTAAAGATTAATTTAAACATTATTAATTCTAGAATTTAATGTTATAAATAAATATATTTACTAACATAAAATATGCAACATAAAATCAAATCATAGTAGAGACTCCAGTTATTTGTGGTGTTCATTACAGGTAAGGAGAGTGATCTGTGAGAGACACAAGAATAACATATAAAAGCTGTACTGAAGACGCTATTTAAAGTTGCACAATCCTGTTATACAACTCGTCTGGTTCTACTATTTATTACATTTTGTAAAACACTTAGTTGTTATCAATTATACAAATAATTATGATGTTTGAATGAATAAAGTAAATATTAGATAACCCCTGAAAAACACTTGAGATAAAACGTTTTGCAGTGCAGCAGACTTACTAATGTGTGTAGTTAAGAAATTGTAGACAAAGCAATGGAATCTTAAGGGAGTTACAATTTTACACTTGAACATGAAAACATTTTTCCTTTCGACCTTCACAAACTGAAAGGATTCAAATTCTGCTAATTAGCTCAGTGACCTGAGTCTCACAGATGAGCTCTAATACAGACACACACTGTTATGAGATACTCATGCTGCTTTGTAATGACGCCTCAAACCTCAAACTGAGAACAAGATTACACTAATCTGTCATTTTTCAACATAATGGAGCCAATTCATGTCACACTTGCTCACAATAGCATTGAATATTAGTAAAAATAATCAAATAAAATCAAATACAGGAGATTACTCTAGTTATCAATTGATTCAATTTAATTTTTATTCTGACGTGTTTTAAAAGATCTACTAAATAATTTTTTATACACACTGGATTTAGTGTTTAAGAACCCAGACCAGACTTTCAACTGTATAGATTAAAATATGCCTGTTAACCAGTTTTAATAAACCACCTGAAATAATGTTTATGTTTATGACAGGTGATGTGTACAGATTTACATTTTAAAAGTACCTGCTAACTTTGTCTAAACATTTTTCCGCATTACAGGAGCATACACACATCTCCGTGGCCATGGTTACCAATCATCTAGTGGCAGGGCCTAAAACTAAGCCCGGCTGTGCTAACAATAGCAGGCGCATATTACAGGAATAACAAAAACAGGGTTAGGAATTGTCAAAAGATCAGACATCCTTATTATAATCTCCATCACCAGCACTTTTTCCCCTTTGTGAAACAACAACATCTGCTGGGTTACTGCAGGTTAGTTAGCACGTCCACTACACAAGGTTATTGTGTCTCATCACGTGTTGTAGTTTTGAGGAATTGATTTTATGGCTTTTCAAAACAAGCAACTGCAACATGTGTTAAACTGCTCAATGTGGACAGATCAAAACATGTCACATATTTTACATTAATTTAGAATGAAATATAAGTAAGGAAACTCTATTTTTTTACTTTTAACAACTACAAGAGCAAAATGAAAGAATAGTTACCTGACTGTGTGAATAGGTTACAAGTTGCAGCATAACTTTCAACATGCGCTTGAATTTTAGAACAGTTCATGAGGGACAAGTCGTCCCAACAAAGGTCTGTGTCTCTGTAAGGACAGGGCTCTTCCTCACAGAGACTTCATTCTCAAGCACCTATATACAGTTGACTTTGAAAACTGTTCAGTGCTGGTCCCTGTGTGAGGACAGATGGCCCCGGGTGCAAATTAAGGTCCAGACAGACCAGCACTAAGCTTTGAAATGGGACAAAGTGGAGATACAAACACACTGTGATTCACACGCACACTCTCAGTCAAACTCGTATGATAAATCAACATTGATCAGGATAAAAGGAAGAGTGATGGTGTTGGGGCTGAAAATCAACACACAATCTGAAGAGAACATAGCCTTGACTATTGAAGTAAATTAGATGCATCACCCAGCTTCCTTTTGGTGGAAGCAGGAAGTATTCTACACAAAAAGCCACATGTCAAGAGGTATATACATCTTTTTATATATATATATATATATGTATATATATTTATGTACAATTCAAGAGTGGGCAAGAGCACAGGTTCACTCACAGAAAAGCAGCAATGCCACCTGGTGGCTTCAACAGTTAAAAAATAAAGTATTTTTCCACAGAGCTGCGAAAATTAAAACATTAATTCTACCACAAAAAACTCAAAAGAATAAATTCACTCCAGGTGCCAGGCAATTATAGTTATTTTATCCCTATTATTACCATTATTGTTTATTTACTTCTCTCTGTGTTTCAAGCATCTGTTTTCTGCTGAGCAGCACTTTGTGCTTCATGTTGAAAAGTGAGGTATCAAATAAGTTTTTATCATTATAGTGGCAATAAAGTCATCTCATGTGTAAAACAGGAAAAATATATTTCTAATAGAATTGATGCTTAATCAATTGACTACAAATCAGATAGTAAACCTGTTGGCCCGTGATAATCTTAGAAAGTTCTACTGGTGACATATCTTATTATTTGTGCCTTTAAACCACTTTTGTGAAGAACAATTAAAAAATATAAAATATTTGTTTGTGAATATGATTAGTCTACAGGGCATCATTGCACTAAATGAAATGCAGTCTCTCGAACATTAGTTCTCTGACCTCTGTTTCTCTGAGGTGATGTTTGGACTACAAACCCTCAAGGTGGGACTACAACTACACACAGCCCCGTGGCCTGTCCGCCAATATCCCATGATTCCTCGCTGTGTCCTCTCGGCGCAGGGGAAGAAGAAGAAGTGTGCGCAGCTCACGCTGTCTCCTGCTGTTACCGACGGGCTAGTGGCTAACCAGTGCTCGGGTGTAGATCATGGCTGCTTCTAAGCCGGTGGAGCCGCATGTCGGGACAGGACTTCCCCGCTGGCAGCTGGCCCTGCTCATCGGGACTCCCATCGTGCTGGGAGCGGGGGCGCTTTACCTCTGGAAACGCGGCAGGACGAAGGAGCCGAAAGGCACCGGGGAGCGGAAGACCCCGGAGGGCAGCGCCAGCCCCGTCCAGGGCCAGGACGGAGCCGCCCGGGCGAGCCGGGAGCTGGAGGACATGGTAACGTCCCCGTTGCCTGGAGACTGCTCGAGCCTCCGCTACTAGCAGAGCGGGCACCGCATTAGCGCGACCGTGTAACGCGCACGGTTTAGCGTGAACACCTGTCATCACCGTAACACCACAGTCAAGGACACCGGACGCTACCGACCCCCAGCACTGACAGCTACTGCCACAGCAAGGCCGACTGCTACCGCGGTGGCTAGCGGCTCAGTCGTGGTGAATTAGCCTGTTAGCTGCTGGCTAGCTGCCTCTTACGCTAATGTTTTCACGGGAGCTAGGTTAGCATGGTGAACTGCTGGACCGTCTACAACTGTATTAACAATTAACACCACATTGGCATCAGCCGGTGAATCATGCGGTTACCATGTGGCCACAAAATGACGACGGGTGTTAACACTAGCGTTGTTATTAGCTGTTAGCATGTGTTTCACGACGGGCTAACTATCTGTTCGGAAAGTCAAATGCGACGGAAGTCATTTCAAACAGAGGCAGGTTTACTACGCTGTGCAGCTACGAGTGGCTGCCATTACTTTCACTTTGCGCCGTCATGCGTCACTAACGAACAATATTTAATCTGCACAGAGAAGATTACTCGATGAAAGATCATATTTACAGCTCAGAGTCCACCAGGCCAGAATTATGATGAAACATTTGCCCAGCCTTACTTTTAGCGGCAGAGCTCACCTGTGCATTTTCCACCAAAGGTGTCTGTTATATTTTGTGTGCTTGTGTCTTCAGTGCTCGTTTGCTGGTGTTCCTGATTTTGGAAGGCCTCCAAATGGCAAAGAGCAAGATTTAGTAGTTGTCAGATCACATTACTGTTATGAGATTCATTCTTGAAAACAGGAGGAGTGTGCTGTCAGTCAATAGGTCATTTAATCCCCACTGACATTTGACAACGGTCAGGAATCATTTCGTGAACTGTGTGGTATTGAGGAGTACAGTTCCTTCTGTTTGGTTGGCTTGTGATGATGCTGGTAGCAGCTTTCTTTCTTTTTGGCCGGATTTTATTGTCAATGTTTTTCTTAAATTGAAACCGAATTAGCTTGATTACTGTTTACACTGGTGGTTTATGTATAAGCTTGAATGGTTTACTTAACTGCTGTTATTTCTTCAAACATTACATGTCCAGTACGTCAGAGGTCTGTTAAGCACCTGACACAATCTTCAGACCCAGGTTCACATCTCTTTCAAATATAAACTCTTTAATTATGCTCTGTATAAAGCAATACAGAAGTAAAACAAAAGCAGTGCTCTTTCTTTTAAGACAACTTGCCTAAGAGTAATTGAATGACTATCGTTGCCATGACGGAGATCATGACTCCCGTAAATATCTGTCAGTTTTATATGGTGGAATACAAATTATCTTCAAAATGATCTGTTTGGATGGATATTATTGCTGATGGGACAGTTATGGCCAGTGGGCTTTCTGTTGCCAGCGTCTGCTGAAGAAGTAGAAGAAGACCTGTTCCCCTCTGTCCGCAGACTGACTGCTACAGAGCGCTGGTCGGCTCTTAATTCAAATTTTATTTATATTGGAAGTTTCCAAATCTCACCAAATTCAACACTGCTCTTCCTTGGTCCATTAAGAATAAATATACCAAAGGCGATACGATGAACGCTTTGCGAGATATGCATTTCACATACAAACAGACATTTGTTGATTAAGTAGAAACGTAGCTACATGGCTATGAGGTGATGTATGAAGTGTTATTAGTAAACCAGCATTGTGCTGACAGAATAATTAATTGAATTTATTAAGGCACACCCAAAGCACATACTGGGAGGCCGTGGTTGCGTAGCAGGTTACCAGTGTGGTTTCTATCAACTATTTCCCTGCTCAAACATACATATTATCAATTGGTCCAAGTTCAAAATGGTGTGTTCAGTTCAGTGTTTGATAATGTCAGTGGAATTCCCTTTATTATTATACAATAGGATAACTTTTGAAACTTGCACTTGGATCTACGCACGTCGATGATTGTTTGATTCATTGTAGTTAGTTTATATCTTTATTACTTTGCATATGGGTTATTTGCACTTTTGGATTGTCACTTTAATGGCATTCAATCCTATGCACAGTTAACTTAAAAGCCTACTGTAGTATAAGATGCAAAGTGATAACTTTGTTATGTATAAATGTCTTGCTATGTCTTTTTAACTCTTTAATACTTGATCTCTCTCTCTCTCTCTCTCTCTCTCTCTTGTTCAGAGCCCTTTGGATCGGGCCCAAGCAGCAAAGAACAAGGGCAACAAGTACTTCAAGGCTTCAAAGTACGAGAACGCCATCCAGTGCTACACCGAGGCCATTGCCCTCTGTCCCACAGAGCAGAAGACTGATTTATCAACATTTTACCAGAACAGAGCAGCAGCCTACGAACAGCAGGTTCGCACCGCCTTCTTTTATCCTGTGCTGAAATTGTTGTTCAAATGAAAGACACACACAATTACAGATATCTTTATCAAGAGTGATGAAAATTATATTTCTCAGATTGTATGTCATTCCCTTTTTGAGGAGGTTTGTCGTGTGCCTGGCTTCGATTTTCTGTTGGTTATTTTGCAGGAAGCTATAGCCTTTCTCCGTAAGCAAATTGTTTTTTTAGAGTATAACTGCAAGTGTCTTGTATGTTGCATTTATGGGGCACTTAATCCTTTCCCGAAGAGCTGTTCACTGGGTTGAGGTTCTTGTAGAAAGAACAATGTTGTTCAATGTTCTTTTCCCTACCCTGAATTTAATATCTACCTGAAATGGTTTCATTGAATAATAAAGGATCCTCTTCTCACAACTCAAACCTTGAAGGGATGACATTCCTTTGCAGAAAACAGCTGTTACTTTCATGTGTTTGGTTAAAGTGTTGCAAATCACCAACATTTTCAACTCTTTTGCCCTTGATGTTTTACTGAAGGTCAAAATGTATATCGTGGTTCTGGAAACTGATCCAATATAAAAAAGTTTTATATATTGGTTTTCAGATTCAAGTATAACAGTATATTTCTTTGCACTTGCTTTGGAGGAAAATCAGTGTGTGAAAATGTTTCTAGCATGCCTTGAACTTCCCTTTTTTGTAAATGTTCATGGAGCTACAAAGAGCGAAAGAGAGAACAGTTTGCCCTCAAGTACTGTAAAGCGCAAGCTTTAGTCACAGTGAGGAACAGAGCTGTTCATTTTCAAGCAATTTAATTTGCATTTCAATGTAGTAAAATTAAGAAATGACAGATCTGTGTTTCCACTGCACCCATAGACCTTCTCTGGCTATTGGCCAGAGCTCTGGACCACTGCAGAATCTGATACAGATATTGTGTAGAAGATGATTATTGTATAACTGTTGTTTCAGTGTAAGTGGACAGAAGTAATACAGGACTGCTCTCAGGCCGTGGGGCTAAATCCACGCTACATCAAGGCTCTTTTCAGGAGGGCCAAGGCTCTGGAAAAACAAGAGAACAAGAAGGAGTGCTTAGAGGGTGAGACACTTATCTTTCTTAAAAAAACGTGTATGTTCAAATTTCACCCCCAAAAAATCTGTGATGCTTATGCTAGTCGGTTTTGTTTCCCCCCAGATGTCACAGCCGTGTGTATTCTTGAGGCCTTCCAGAACCAACAGAGCATGCTGCTAGCAGACAAAGTGCTGAAGCATCTGGGGAAAGAGAAGGCAAAGGACAAGTACAAGGTATTTATCCACTTTGAGAAACATTTCTCTTTAATTTATCCCCCTGATTTGACGCAATAAGTTTATTGTTTGAAAATCTCTCTTCTGTAGAACCGTGAGCCGATGATGCCTTCTCCTCAGTTCATCAAGTCCTACTTTAGTTCGTTCACCGATGACATCATCTCGCAGCCCCTGCAGAAGGGAGAGAAGAAAGATGAAGACAAGGACAAAGAGGGCGAGGCAGCTGAGGTCACTGAGAGGTCAGGGGACATTTACTTTATTGGTAACTAGAATGGTGATTGGAGAATGCATACCTCCACCATTAATAACAAAAAACTGTGTCCATCCTTCCACTTAACCGGATCTAGTATAATGTAAGGGGTTCTTCCTCTGGCCATGCCCCACCCCTCCACAACATTTAATTGAAATTGGTTCAATAAAAAAAATGTCAGTCTTGAGGTAAATATAGATTTTACAGATGAGCTGATAGTATAGAACGAGATGGCGCTAATATTCCATTGGATAGTGTCCCTATGTTAAATTGATAACATCACAACTTACTTTTACACAAATTTGAAAGTTCTTTACAAGGTCATTTTTACAACCACAGGGAAAGAGTTTAGTTTTGGACATGATTTGACAGATGACTAACTGATAATTAAAATGTCTGACGCTAAACATATAAAGTTCTATGATAGGCAAGACAGTAGGTGTCGAATTAAAGGTCCGGGATGACATAAATTATCTTAATTCTTCATTATTATACACAGGCAATTTCATAGACTTTTTTTAGATTAGGTGTAGTTTTAGATGTAACAGTTCCTTATCTGTTTTTCCCTCCACCTCTTTAGCTCTGGATATCTGAAGGCGAAGCAGTACATGGAAGAGGAGAACTATGACAAAATCATCAGCGAATGCACCAAGGAGATTGAGTCAGGCGGTCGATACACTGCGGAGGCACTGCTGCTGCGAGCCACTTTCTTTCTGCTCATTGGTAATGCTACTGCTGCTCAACCTGATTTGGATCGGGTAATCAACATGCAGGACGCCAATGTGAAGGTGAGGACTGCTGATTTAATAAACCTGCTGCTAGATGAGACATCAATGCCATTCAGCTACTACGAGAGTTGTTTAGTACCATTAAAAGGCACAACAACATTCTAATTTATAGCCTGCTAACTCAAAAGGTTCTTTTGGATGTGCAGATAATTCTTGGGATTTGGACATTGTAAGAAGCTGCACCATGTAAGACACAAAGTCTCATGGTTTGATAAATACTAGTCATTGAAAATTACATTAAATTCATGGAAATTTCATTTGAGAAACAAACTGCCTCTGAAACTAAAGACAGAATACACTGTGAGAAAAATACCCTCTACTAATTTATTTACATAAACATAGAGATAATTTACTGAGGACTTGGAGAGCTAACTTGACTGGTTTTCTCTCTGTTCTTTGATCTTCACAGCTACGAGCCAACGCGCTGATTAAGCGTGGAAGTATGTACATGCAGCAGCAGCAGCCTATGCTCTCTACAGAGGATTTTAACATGGCAGCTGAGATTGATACACGCAACCCTGATGTGTATCACCACAGGGGTCAGGTAAGAGGTCGAATTGGTTTCTTGAACATCTGTTTGGCAACCATTGCCCTAATGTTTGCAATGCCTCGGCTATAGAGCAAAAATAACAGTGGTCATGAATATGGTGGACATGTTATACTTCATAACTGTGCCATGTATTTCCTCTCAGCTGAAGATCCTGCTGGACCAGGTGGACGAGGCAGTGGGAGACTTTGACGAGTGCATCCTGCTCAGACCTGACTCTGCTCTGGCCCAGGCACAGAAATGCTTTGCTCTTGTAAGTTCCTAAAATCGAACTTGTCTGACGTAATGTATATAGTTTTACTCTTTATCCTGATTTTGTCCCTTTTTACATGTATCAAGCATTCAAAATTTCATTTTAGTTAAGTTCTTTTGGTCTTGTATTTCCCAGTACAGACAAGCTTATACTGGAAGCAACCCCTCACAAGTACAGACAGCCATGGACGGCTTTGAGGATGTTATCAGGAGGTTCCCTAAGTGTGCAGAAGGCTACGCTCTCTATGCTCAGGTATGAAGTCGACCTGGACTTTTGAAGGAAAATACAGGTTGAAATAGCTTTGATACCTTGTTGATGTTGTCAGTGTGACCATACAACTCTAAATGTTGCGTTGTGTTCTTACCAGGCACTGACTGATCAGCAGCAGTTTGGAAAAGCAGACGAGATGTATGACAAGTGTATCGAACTGGAGCAGGACAACGCTACCACATATGTCCACAAGGGGTAAGCATTTATTTTCCCTTTGTTATGTCACAGTTCATTCATAATTCAACTGACTTGTGTCGATGGGACATGTTGGTAACAGTTAAAATGAATTTTTCCAGGTTGTTACAGCTTCAGTGGAAACAAGACCTTGACTTGGGTCTGGATCTTATCAGTAAGGCCATTGAAATTGACAACAAGTGTGACTTTGCCTATGAAACTATGGGAACCATTGAAGTGCAAAGGTGAGATGTAACTATTTAATTGAAACCAGTCAATTATTACACGTCGTCCTGAATTGCTTGAGTTAACCTCAGGATTTTCTTTTCAGAGGGAATCTGGACAAGGCGATAGAAATGTTCAACAAGGCCATTAATCTAGCCAAGTCCGAGATGGAGATGGCTCATTTGTACTCATTATGTGATGCAGCGTACGCCCAGACAGAAGTGGCCAGGAAGTATGGGCTGAAACCTCCAACACTGTAACTTCTCTTCCAATTGATCGCCAATCTCAGTCTTCATTGCTTAACCCCAACTGTGTTAAAATGCAACATTCGGAGTAACTTTGATCTGTAAAAACAAAAACAAAAAAAAGGGTGCTAGTATATGAGAAGTAAGGAAGAGCCCTGCATATAAACAGTGTTTACATCACATCAAAAGGGTTTGTTTTGATGAAAAATAATGATTTCTATTCACTATCACGGCAAGGCTGGGATACAGGCCTCTGGTATACTCGTTTGGGTGGCTGAGGGGGGTGGTCTAGTCCAGCACAGTCCTTTGCTGGCACTTAATTCAACCAGAACACCAATATAAAACCTTTTTATTGCTCAGAGAAATAATAGGAGAGAATATCTGTGTCCTCTAGAGAGAAAAACATACATGATTGGCCATGTATGCCCGTCTAAATTAGTAGTAACTGTAAAATGTAGGAGAATTGAAATGTGTGCAGTCTGTTAAACCGATTAATGATGAAGCTTCTGTGACACAAATCTACAGAAAATACTGTGAGAGCTTTATATAGTTCCAATGGACTGTTCACTTATAATTTATGCTGATCTGAAGTGTTTTTGTCCAGCTACTTCCATATTACAACTTACATCATCAGTTCTGAATGCAAGATTAAAATTATAGTCAAACGTGTAATGTCTGTGTTTGGAATTGATCCCATAGATGTGGGGCAACAGAGCGCTTAGTTTAGCAAATGTATTTTTTGTTTGTTTCATTTTTTTAATGATGGGATTGCCTGTTTTCATTTTTATATACTTTGTGCAGCATGTTCACTTTATTGATAAATGTAAATGCAATGCTCGTGCTGTCTTGAACACTATGAAAACCCGTCTATAAGATACTTTGGGCAAAACACTTTGGATTAGAAAACCCTAACGAACTAGTTTTTTGGGGAAGTTACATTTTAATTTCCTCAAGTGTCAGATTTCAAAAGGGATTGGTGAGTCAATGTTTTTTTCCTAGATCATCTCAATTGAGAAACAGGATTTTTTTTAATTTGATTGTAAAAGGTTTATTTTCATGATACATTTGGTTTCATCTCTTTATCACGTGGTGATTTGATTTATTTTTTCTCTCATTTTCAAATGATCTTTTCACAGCCCACGTGTTGTTTTTCCAGCCTGCATGCAGCCCTGAGGAGCTGTTGGTTCAGTGTATGATTTGGTTCTCAAGTTGCATCTGTGCACTGCGAAAAGCAAAATTTTGCCACAAGAGCTGACTATGTGAGGAGCATTTTCAATTACTAGAAAATTGAATCACTCCTGTTTTCTGTGACGTTCATTAATCAAGCAGCAGTAATGGCTACATTTCATTAAATGTGTGGTAATGCCAAAGAACCAAATCATGCATCCCAGGTGCAGCTGGCAAGGAGTTCTCAAATTATGTCATCTTTCTCAAAATTGGGGAAATGGTTGTAACCTGAAGCGGTGTATCTGCAGGCATCCAGTACATTCTGTCTGTTTGATAGAGAATCAGTGATATATATGGTGACCAAAGTGAAAGACGATATGAATCCTAATAAAGTTATAATTCCTGGAATGAATTTCACCTCTGTTTCTTCTGCTTTACTGTTTAGTGTTGTAATTACTGCTTGATTTCAACACCCTGACAACTCTTGTCCTCTGTGAGTCAGTGAGAAAACCTTTTGTCAGATTGATATCTTTAATATTTTGGTTATTTATATGAAATATGAAGCCCCTCATGCAGCTGAATTGAATCAGAAACTGATCCAACTGTTAAACGGACTGGAAATTGTCCATGAACAGAGGCTTCCAGTCATTGTTTGACATGTCACACTGGTGCCACCTTTATGAATGGATGGGGAAACAAAGAGTACAAATGAGATGCTGCCACCTACAGGCTAAGAATATAGTTTTGTGACACGTTTAACTTCTCCGTTTAATCTAATGTAATGGTGATACAAAGTGAATAATAACAATTAGAATAAATTCAATTTGGTTTAATGTTAAGTGTATCCAAGAAGATGACTTTTACAGGTAAGCCCATCTGTAATTAAACTTTTTTGTCAGAGATCAGAATGACTTTATTTTAAAAGGTTGTTGAGGAATCAGTGATGTTTGAAATCCATGCAGCTGCTTCGGGTTTTAAGTCCTGGTGTTGTGCATGCTGCGACGAAAATAAGGTGGTTTCATATATTTCATTGTTAAAAATCTAAAGATGAGGCGGCAGACTGAAATAAACTAAACCCAGTCATACTCACATCTGTCAGTGTTGACATCTTTGTTATATTTGGCAACAAAGACAATTCACCGCCTTCAATAAACAACGTCACAGGCTCATTCATCAATGACAACGCAACAACAGTTTCTGTCAAGTGTGGATCAAGCATTTTCTAAATCTTCCCCAAAGGTCAAGGATAATAGAATTACTAGATGTGTTAATATATATATTAATTTACAAGTTTTACCCAGAATTTGGTTATCACTGTAAGAAAACAACATTCTGAACTTTAACATCTCCCATATTCCTTTGTATTAGCATAGTCTAAATGTATTCATTATAGGATGAAGAAAGCCCAAGCCCTCTTGTCAGCGGTCTACAGGGGAAGAAAAAGATGATGATGAAGATGATAAAATAACACTCATCAGTGACAGCGCTTTGCGACACTCTGGCCCTGTTGACGGCACTTGACGTGTCTCCGTCAACACAACAATGGCGGACGCCGCGGAGGAAGCGCTTCACGGCAGCTGGTGAGACCATTCGTATCGGACTGACGTGAACAGAGACGTTATTTTAATTGTCAAACTCCAGTGTTGTGTTTATCTGACTCTGTATCGTGTGGAGCAGCTAAACGTGTGTGTGTGTTGTGAGTCTGCTCCGCTGACGTTGGATGCTCGTCGCTTTGGTACCGTTACTGGTCGGCAGCTAGCCAGCTAATGATAATTAGCTAAGTTGGTTGTGTTAAACAGCCGAGGCTCTAAGACGGGTAAAGATGAATAACCAGCTTCGGGACATATCAGTGTAAAAGCGTATCGTTTCATCACTTATTTCTCTTGTCACAAGTCAACATGTGAAGTGTGTCGACCAGTAAGCTAACCTTAACTAGCTTAATAGCCGGTGTGAGTCGACTTGTGCTCGGCTTTAAACGATCCAAACCGCGGCCCCACACCTTAGCTAGCTCCGGTGTTCTGTACTCATGGGACGCTTTCAAATATCTTCATATAACATAGTGTAATTTACGGTCTAGACCTGTCAAACATGTGAGGAGCTGTTAAGACATGTCTGGATTAGTGTGGACATAAGTATCATCATAATAAAGATTCCCACATGTTTCAGCTCGACCACCTGTTAAATAGTCCTGTGTCCTACACATTCCACAGTGTACTGTAATGACAGGCCCAAGGTATAGCTGTTTGGGGGGAATTATCAAAACTATAACCTATTATTTATGTATTCATCACATTTGCTTTGCATAACGTGTAATTGTAATTCCAAGTACAGATCAGAACTTATGAGTGCACTGACATGGTTTAAATGGTTTGTTGTGTCTACCTTGTGATTGAAAACTCCATATATTACATTAACAGTAATACTACATAGAGAAAAACAGCAAACCTCCTTATTAAAAGAACTGTCTACCTGGAGGTTTTTATTTTCTCATTGAGAAAATAAAATAAAAAAATTGAGTCATTAAAATAGTCATGCATGGAGACTTTGTGGAAAAGGTTTAAATATTGGGACTCTGCTGTCTTTGCTGCCTCAGGGACCAGGATCTAGCCGATGCTCTGGATTCTGGTGGTTCTGACACGGAGATGGAGAGAGGCATCGCCCAGGTGCAGGAACAGTCAGCCCAACACAGAGCCAAAATGTGGAAGGTGAAGAACACTTACAATGTGACCATTACTGTAGTTTACAAGTTATAAAGCTAGAGACGGTATGTTTGTCTGTATGACTATGAATCCCTAATGCTTCTATTAATAGTCTACATGCTGTGACGGTGACAGTGCCTCATGTGAGGCAGATGTCAACAGACTGGAAAGACCAGCATTGTATGTTCAGATGACACACCCACATGACAGGCTCGGTCTGAAACCACATACCTACAACATATTTGAAAGGTTCTGTGAGCAGTTAATACTGTTTGGTTTCGACTGTTGACAATTTTATCAGTTCATTAACAATATTCCATTTTTTATGTAATGAAATAATCTGTTATAGTATATAGGGTTCAATATATTTTCCAATCATTTAAAATACCATGCAGCTTTTTTTTTACTATTAATTTAAGAGAGACTTGTATTTGCTCAGATATGATAAAAACAATGATTTTCATTACACAATCATCTTTTTACTTGCTGGTTGACGCAAGTTATGGCCATATTGTTGTGTGGATACAATTAATCAACATAATTTTAACTATCAAATTTAAGAAGATTCTGCATTGTTAGTTATTTTGTTGTGGACAAAAAGTAATCCTGATTTATGTTGAGTCAGTATTAACTCAGTTGTCAAGAATACAATTCTAACTTTGTGAACCTGTTGAATCTGCTACATTTTCATTTTACTTGAACATGTAAAGTAATACAGCAGACTAACTCTCCGATTGTTTAGCAGATTATAATCATGATCATCTGGTTAAAAGTGAGTTCATTGCTTGGATTGCAGATGTTGGATTTTAATAAGCATTTATTACCAAACTCTACTTTTACATCTTAGTAGATGTGGTTTTCATTAGTGCCGAAGCAGTTGAGACACTGACGAGATTTAATTATCAGTTGTCTCTTTCTCACTTATTGTCTGCATGTTCAGCTGTGACTTCTTTGTTTTGTGTTGATCAGATCGCTCTCAATGTCTCTGGAAAAGGAGACAGTCTGTCTCCCTGGGACGGCGTCTTGGATTTACCAGAACAGACACCCATTCATAATCGAAGTCAACAGCTGATTGGTGAGTAAATGCATGTGTCTTTAATTCTTTGAAACAATGATGATTTGTGGAACTGTGGTAGTGAAAGTACTTAATCAGTGCCCAAACTTGAACAGAATGTAGTTAGTTGTTAGTAGTTTGTGCAGATCCAGGATGTGAATCCCCTTCAAAATACAAAGTATCAGTCATCATGTATCAGTCATCATGTCATCATGTCTATAAGGTTTGACAATGACAAAGTGCAAAATAGTATTGATAATACAATGAGTATTGTCTGTATTTAATGATGGTTTTACCTTAAATTTTACAAACAGAAACTAAAGACAGCTTCGCACCTCTATTTGGTGGAACCTGTGTGTAGGAAAGGGACGAGCAGATCAAAAACTGCAAAAAGACATTTTGCAGTTTCTCATCTGTATGCACCGTAATTACAATACTCTGCTCCTGCATCATTAGTCTGTTTGAAGATGGGTATTTTACTTATAAAATGCTTGAAGAAAAAACCAAGATGGTTCACTGTAGGTGGTGAATAGGTGGTGAACAGTAACTTAATAATGATGATCTCATTGTTTAAAACTGTCAGCTGTCTAAGCAGAAAATGTAAAAGAAATATTTATATACGGCAATTAAGATAATTCTTTCAGGAGGCTAGACAACAAAAAACCAACATGATAAAGTTAACAGCTTCTGATAAGTATGTATCTCAAGTCCAGTCATTAGATAGGACACAGATCCAAACATTTCCTCATTCATGCAGTCTGTTGGTATCCAAAGAAGATCAAATGACTTCTTTTTAGTCTGCCCTTGACAACAGGATCTCATATAGCTTAAAATAGAAAACCTCTTATTAGAAAGAGTTTCAGAAAAAATAGGTTTACAGAAAGAAGTGCTCTTTTCAGGTGTATTTGTATAATTACGTAAAATGTGTTTTTTTTTTCACTGTACAATGTGTTAATAAACTAACAAAAATAATACCTCCCTCTGTCTCCATGTGTAGATCAGCTGGGATTATCGGAGGAGGAGAGCAGTGACATGGTGTCTGATGTTGAGTCAGTCATCACTTTCTACTGCAAGTCCCGCAACATCACCTTCACTCCAGAGCTGAGCTGGCCACACCTGCTCAAACCACTACTGGGGCTTATGCTTCCCCGCAGCGACCTCTACAACTGCTTCTATGCTGTTATGAACAAATACATCCCCAGGTGAATCATCTGGACATTGTTGTCCCAACTTTTCATCCCACTCACATAGACCCATGAACTTTAACTCTTTTATCTGGAAAACGTGTTTGTTTCAGGGACTGTGTGCCAAACGGTCGACCCTTCCACCTGTTCAGACTACTGCTGCAGTACCACGAGCCTGAGCTCTGCTCTTTCTTGGACACCAAAAAGATCACACCTGACTCCTACGCCATCAACTGGGTTAGTGAGTTTTTCTTCACAATTCCTGTCACAGGCTGTTTCCTGTGATTAAGACAGATAATATAAATGTAGTCCTGTCTGAACCATGTGTCTTTGTCTTTTCTCTGTAGCTGGGTAGTATATTTTCCAGTCACTGCCTTCCTGATGTTACCCAGGCATTGTGGGACATCTACCTCCAGCAGGCTGACCCCTTCCTCATCTTCTTCATCATGCTAGTTATGCTCGTCAATGCCAAGTAGGCAACTTGTGTTAAAAACTACAGAAACACGATCATACTGAGGAACTTAAGATTTCTATTTGATTTGTCTTTTTTTGATTAACCTTCAGAGAGAGCATCCTTACACAAGAAGGAGACGGCAAAGAGGAAATCATCAGTAAGTTTGGTGTCCTGTTTTATTATTTCTGGATTCGCTCTGTGTCTTGTTAAAATGAACGAGACCTTTTCTCCCACAGAAATGCTGGAAGCGTTTCCTTCGCTCCTGGAATCTGAAGACGTTGAAGATTTGTTTTCTCTGGCTCAGTATTATCAGAGCAAGACTCCATTGTCGCTCAGAAAGGTAAGGTGCTATGTACAAATAGAGAATCTTGGTTTGGATACTCAGAGATTAGTGTTCATAAGATCCAGGATTGTGATGACAAAGTTAACAAAGAGGTGACTGAGGCTGCACAAGATAATTCATTGTTTGCTATTTTTTCTGTTTGTGCCCTGGCAGATGAATCAGAATCTGTTTGGTAGCAGCCTGGTGGCTCTGAAAGAGGAGGACACAGACCTGAGTCAGGCCCTGTGTCTCCCTGTGTCTGTCCCTGAAATCCTGCAGGCCAACCAGCTTCAGCAGGTCAGTAACACTCCCAGGTTACTTCTCACTCCTTTAAACTAACAAGGATGTTATTAGCACTTGAAGCTCTGCCATGTGATAAGCTGGAAAGAGAATATGATATGTGATCCGATATTAATGGGTTTTACCGTCAGGATGGTGTGCGGTTCTTTGTGGTGGACTGTCGGCCTGCGGAGCAGTACAATGCCGGGCACCTGTCCACGGCCTTCCACCTGGACTCTGACCTGGTGAGAAATTTACAATATTGATTCTGTATGAAAATGTATATGAAATCTGTACGTGAAGTAATATGTTTGTTCCTGTCATCCCACAGATGCTCCAGAATCCTTCTGAGTTTGCTCTCTCTGTGAAATCCCTGCTGGATGCTCAGAAGCAGTCTTTAGAGTCTGGTTCCATCGCCAGCGGAGAGCACCTGTGCTTCATGGGCAGTGGGAGGGAGGAGGAGGACATGTATATGAACATGGTGTTGGCCCATTTCCTGCAGGTGAGGGATGTGGAAAGGCACGGAAGGAAGATTAACTGGCAGAAAAGAGAAAAAGACTGAAAATCTTCATAGACCTTTGTTTTGCTGTCTGTGTGAAACAATCATCTTTGCCCAATTTCCTTAAATGTCATCCTTTTGCACGATCTAACATCTTTGTATGCTCTTGCAGAAAAACAAAGAATATGTCTGCATCACTAAAGGAGGTTTCATGGGTAAGGACATGTATGGGATATATATATAATAAATATAGATATATGGGATATGGATCAGAATTCTAAACTCAGATTTGTGTGATTTCAGCTCTTCAGCAGCATCTGGTTGACATTAATGTGGAAGGCCTGGACTCTTCATACCTCCACTGGATTGTCAGCACATCAGGGTCTCACAGCAGCCTCAGCTCTGCTGATGTAAGTGGCCAGAGATGTTGAAACGGCCCTGGTGTCAGTTAACAAAAATTACATCATGTAAAATAATAGGCCAAACAGGACAGTATATAATTATTTTATAAATACACAAGTGTAAGGATAAGGTGGAGGTATGTTGATGAATTACAAGAGGGCATTTTGCTTGATTAGTTTCTCTCAGGATTGTGTTTTTTCTGTTGTATTTTGACCGCCCCCTCTTGTTTCTATAGTTGCTTACAGATATGCAAACCTGGACATTTTAAATATATCTTTACTTGTGTTCTGTTTTTCTTCTGGGAATACAGGGAGAGTCACTCAGCAGCCCTGGAGACGGCAAAGGAGTGAAGTCCCTGGTCAACAAAATGACATTTGCCTTCAAGTCCAAGTCGGTAAACGTGAAGGAGAAGATGATCAGCTTCATTGAAAATACTTCCACCCCTGTAGACAGGTGAGGTCCCACTTCCCCTTCATGGTTATGAACCACAAAGCATTGCTTCATCACAGACATTTCCTTTACTACTTGTTTAGTTTTTCAGATGATGAATATAACATTTCATTTTCAGGTCCCCTAAAGTTAGACATTAATTTGGTCACTAATATGAAACCATGCTGCCGTGTTCGATATCTGTTCACACCTGTTTAACATGTAGAAATAAAATGAAAGGTATAGTTAGTAAACATGTTTTTTCCTCACAAACCATTGCTGCCTTTCACATTCTGCACACTGGACTGACAGTGAGCAGACTACTTTAAATGAGGTCATTGTTATGACTGTCGCATCATGTTTTGCTATTTGGTTGTGTTTTAACTTAAGTTTATCAAACCTTGTGCCTTATTCCACGCTAGAATGTCTTTCAATCTGCCTTGGCCAGAGAAGGTGATTCCAGATCGGTAAGAGCTCCCTGACATCGAGTCGTTTGTCACCAGCATGCCCACCAGCTGTAGGCCCGCACCGGTCCGCGAGGGGCTGTAGGACACTTACCTTGTTTCACAATAACGCATGCCTAGCACCAGCATCTCTGTCCAGACACATTCCCATACAGCGTGGGCAAGCTGCGCACAAGATGTTCCTACAGATCTGTCCTCATGCTTTCACTAACATGTAGCACTGCTCTCAAGGTGGCACTGGTGACGCTGCTGTGCCCTTTCAGGATGCATTGACTCATCTTTACACCCACAACTCACTGTCTCTTTCTAGTGCGAATAGCTGAGGTGTTAAGGGAGAACCTCAGCCTCACTGCTGTTTGCTTGGAGATGCACTTAACAGTCTGTCTTTCCATCTCATTGTTCTTTTAGATGATAGCCGGGGCTATTAAAGAAACATTTTATTGCACCACAGAAATAATTACTAGGTTTTATTGATTTTAAATAGCCCTGAATATCATTCAGGAACTAATCTCTAACTCCTGGTGTCCAGTAGAAACATCTCTTAACCTCTTTCTTTGTTTTCAGCAGCATAACACAAGGCAGTAGACGGCTAAGAGTGTTAACTGCAGCCTGGAGATCTTCATGCCATTGCTATTTGTTCAACCCTGCTGTTATGTGTACTTTATGTCACCTTCCATCCCAGGTATTGATGTGTCTTTATGCCTTAGTTCTGATGTAAGGCACTAAGTTCCCCTGTTTCTTGTAACTTCATCTCCAGGCACGTGAGCAGCAGCGACCGTGTCGGCAAACCTTACCGAGGTGTTAAACCTGTGTTCAGTATTGGTGATGAAGAGGAGTATGACACAGGTAAACTCTCAATGCAAATATAAAGGAGCTGAACCCTCGAGACTAATAATATTCAAATAATATGGGAGTTTTTATTTTTGGGAAAAAATGAATCTGAACCTCCATCTTTTATCTGTGCAGATGAGATTGACAGCTCGTCCATGTCAGACGATGACAGGAAGGAGATTGTCAACATTCAGACCTGGATGAAAAAACCAGACGTAAAGCATCACATTCCATGTAATGAGGTGAAAGAAACTGGCCACATGTTCCCGAGGTGAGTCGAATGCATGAATGACTGATAACATGTGATCAAATATTCCTCTTGTGACACCTACACCCATCCTCCACGGCTGGATTTGTATTGAGCAAGCAAATGAAGAAGCACATGGAGCACATTCTGAGCAGCTGCTTAAGGCATTAGGTGAGGGACAGTACCGATGCAGGCATGACCAGCTCGATCCTTGTCCAAAGCATTCAGTTTGCCGGGCAAGTGCCGGAGAAAGCCTCAAGGTGGGTGTGGCTCAAATGAGAAGAAACATGGGGTGCAAGGTAGCGAGCTAGCCATCTGGACACAAGCTGGGGTCTGAAAAGGTTTAGCTGGGTCGCCTGGAGGAAGCTGATCGATACTGAAACACCTGATGTTTCCAGGAACATCACTGATGATGGGTCCAGAAGCATTTGCATTTAAAACATGACTATTGCACACTTCATTCACAATGGATTTACAAGATGCATTATAATTCAGGAATCCATGAATCTGAACCCTCACACTGTTCTTTTGTGTTTCCAGCCACTTGTTGATCACAGCAACTCACATGTACTGCCTGAGGGAGATCGCCTCAAGGAAAGGCTTCGCCTACATCCAATCCAGACAAGCACTGAACTCTGTGGTGAAGATCACATCCAAAAAGAAGCACCCCGAACTGATCACATTCAAATTTGGCAGCAACAACTCAGCTGGAGTGGAGATATCAGCAGTTGAGAGGTGCTTGTTCACAGAAGCAGATTTCACATTAGACGTCCAGTTGATGAGAAACAAGTGTGATTGGGTGTGACTTTAAAGCAGTGATGAACTTCTTAGTCTGTATAACATATACAGGACCCTTATCACCTGATTTTATTTGGTAATCTTTCAGAGTTCTCTTGTGTCTCAAATAATTCAATGTTATTTAAGAGTTACACTTGATATGTTCTGTTTTCTATGAGAACATGCATAACGACAACATGACAAGTACGTAAACACGGGTGTAAAAATCACAAATTGTTTGGTTAATGGGGAGCTACTTCCTGTAGCTCCATCTTAGCTAAGCAACAGGTTCATTCCAGTTTTAATCAGTGTACTAAAGTGAGAGGGTTTTTAATCCTCTCATCTAACATCAGCATGACAGGAGGTTGAGCACCTTTTATAAATGTGAACAAATTAATATTTTCTTCAATTAACAACTTTGCACTTAATTTGCAGATTGCCCTGATAAAAAGCGCCACAGGCTGAGTTAGACCTACATTCATTATCTTAGGATTTGACATCTGATCTCTATGAAGCTCTTTATGGAGATCTCTTTTTTTTTGTTGCATGAAGCTCTAATGTAATCATCACCGTTGTTTCCTCATAACCGATCTACCGCCTCCTTCTCTTAGATACTTGATACCAAACGCAGGCGACGCCACCAAAGTCATCAAGCAGCAGATCATGAAAGTGCTGGATGCTCTGGAAAGCTCGTAAACAGAGATGATGGTGTCACGATGGAGGGGCTCTGGACGGCCAGCCGTGACGCAGACTGTACAGAAGAGTCACCGTCTGCCACCGTTTGTCCCGCTCCCCCTCGGCTGTCCTCCCTCCTGGACAGATGCAGTGCAGTGATGACTGGACAGCCCTGTGTGTCTGTGTCTGGGACGGGGGAGCTCACCACTGACTGCAGACCTGTGGGACAGAATGTGTGTGCAAATACTTAGGTGCTCTGCAGTCATCAAACCATTATCTTACACTAATTTAAAATCTATTGGTTCAAGTGTATGTTTTACTTTACTCTTGACAAAACATGGGATTACAGTGCAATTCCAACCTGGCAATTTCCCTCTGGCCTTAACGTAGCTACTGAGCAACTGACCGGCGGCACACCTGTTCAATCATTACGCGACTGACTTTTTCTTTGGACTCAAGCATCTCGAGTCTTACTCCTTCTTTTTGTAGTGAACAGTATCGCAGGTCAGTCATGTCTCTTAACTAACTTTCTGGATGTGTTCAGTAGATTTAAGGATCCTGGTTGTTTTCAAGAAGTGAGCATGGGTCAGCAAACCTTAAGATCCACATCCCCCCCAAAAAAGGCATTGCAGGCACATGAGTCAGGTTTTCTCACCATAACACCTATTTTTGTTAACTTTTCTTTTCCAACAGGCTCCTTAAATATATACTATTTGAGGCTGTTTGAAAATGTGATGTGTGTATATACATATATATATATTATGTAAACTGCTCTATATCAGCACAGACCTTTTCAATGTTTCTCTGAAAGCATTTCCTGATAGTTAGAATATGCAGTGAAACTTCTAAACCGGCTCAGAGTTTAAAGCCTTTCACTGAGTTTCTGGCAGATCATTAATCTCTGCTTTTCCACACAGTAATGAATTAACCTCATCTCATAGCAGTCTGATGTAGCTCTCCTAAAGTATTGCTCACATTCCTCTTGACTGCATCAACAGGAGGGTCAGTGATTGTTTTAAAGGCCGAGCACCTCAGTGTTTTTCCATCCCATTCAGACTGAATGATTTTCCCACTAATGATGCTTAGGTGGAATTGTTTTTTGATAATGACACTGTAAAAGAAGCAGCATCAACCTGTTCAGAGAGAAGACGTCACTACAACGAGGACTGTGCTTTGACGCTAATTAAGATCAGCCCGTCTCGTCCACTGTATTAGTCAAAACTCAACAGCTCCAGTTTGCTCGCCACTGTTGCCTTCGGCCTCATGCCTGTGATGTGTGATATTGGAACCAGCAGTGGCAGTGTATCGCTGCGTGCCCTCTAATCTTAAACTCACCTAAAGACTTCCCCTCGCTTCGTTCTTGCTCACCAGTTAATTTGTCTAGTTGTGTGGGCATCCTGCGTTTCAGGTGTCAAAGCCTCTAAAGTGGTGCAGGACTTTCCTGACAAGCTCCAGTTCAAATTTCAGTCAGGAGAGGAGGAATAATAATGGGCTAAAACATGTGGCACATTTAAAAATGGGCAACAAGATGCAAAAACTTGAATTAAAAATTCCTAATACTGGTCATTCTTCACTGCGGCCCTTCAGAGCATTCCTGTGTAACCCATGCATTGTGTTGTACTTTGTAATTTGTGATACTTTTCGGTTTTCTGTTAACTGGAGTCTTGACTCTTGACATCACTGGCGAAGGATGTCAACCACTAGTTGAGATGCAACATGTCTCAGATGTAACTGGCACCTTACTGTACTGCTATCTTTTTCTAAGCGTTGCTGTTTTTAATAAATGGAGATTATTCGACTGCACCAGTGGAGCCATTCATTCATACGTTTTTGTGTTACTAGTTTGTTTAGTTTTATTTGCTGATACTGGATTGGCAGCTTAACACACACCCCCTGCTGACCTAACTGTGTCTTTACACTTCAAATTAAAAGGTCTGAACATTCTATTAATCCAAATTTTTGTGAAAGTTTTAGTTATAATAGGATAAAATGATCAAATAAAACCATGTGTTTTTTTTCACCGTCTTGTTATTTTGTTTTTGATTTACAACACCTCCCGAAGGCGAAGACTTACTACAGAATCTTATTTTGAAAAGCAAAGAGCCACCCGGAAGCACATGTCATTCCTGCTCATGAATGTCAACAGGAGTGAACTGTGGAATCAAACATCTACTGTGCTCACATGTCAGGATTAACCAGAGCAATGTCCAGTAAGTTCTCTCCTGCGAGTTATGATGTGTGTTCTACTTTATCTGAAGCTAAGAGTTAAACTAACCGAGAGGACAGCTGGTGGACTGATGTGTGTTGACTCTCTCCCGGTGGTTGTGTGTCTGTCAGAGTTCCGTCTGGCGGTGGTGCAGCTGCAGGTCAGCGGAGTGAAGGCGGACAACCTGGGCAGAGCCCGGAGGCTGGTGAAGGAGGCGGCGGAGCGGGACAGTCAGGTGGTGCTGCTGCCGGTGAGCAGGAGGAGGAGGAGGTGGAGGAGCAGGTGGAGGTGGAGGAGGAGGAGGAGGCTGCACAGCTGACTGTACAGTTAAAAGTGTTCATCCGGCCCATGCAACATTCAAACAGTAATGCGAGGGTAGTTAGCAATAATAATATAAAGTTAATATGATGATGAATCCACACATGTATGTATTTAAGAGCACCATTCATTGTAAGAAATTATATTACTCAATGGTATCTTAGCATAAACCAAAAAATTATAAAGATCAAACTTCTCAAGGTTTAGATATAATCTTTTGGACAAGATGGAGAATATCCCTTGTTTATTGAAGGTCTTCAGCACCAGGGTGATGATAGCCTGCCAACCACCAGCAGATGTTTGGTTCACATCTTCAGGTGTTTACCTCGGCGTCATCGGGTGTTTTCTTGTGCGTTATCTTGTGCTTTTTAATCACAAGATACCCCCTCTTCTAAGTCAGGCCCACCACAGCCTGGTCAGACCTGGGTTTGTGTCCCTTACATCTTGGGGCCCAGTTGGGATCTTCCCTCCTGATCCAGAGCCATTGGCTGCAGTGCTCTGCAGCCTGTGATGTTTCCTTCATGGTCTGGCACAGGACTGGTCCATGGATTCCCAGATCTCAGAGCAACATGATGTGGACCATGCAACAAAAACCCTGCAGCCAACTTTCTCTGGGCAGACCATTGCTTCGCAGCCTTGTTTTTCCTCAGATTCCAGTATACCAGTATACCCCAGGGTGTTGAACCAGAGTATCAGATCTGGTCTTAGGTTGGTGGTAACGATGTGTGATGGGACTATAAGCTGCTGGCCGACATCCACCAGCATTTCCCAGTGTGTGGCTCCTGGTCAGTGGAAGAGGCCCTCTCTGTCCCTGTTCACCTTTTCAGACAAGTGGTATCAAATATCAAACTCCACATGACAGTCTGGGACCTAGATTAATGTCACATCTTACTTTAAGACCGCTCTCTCGTTGGTCTTAAACACAGGAATGCTTCAATTCTCCGTATGGAACCAGCTTCTTCTCTTCGTACGCTGAGAGGATCCCAGGAGAGTCCACCCAGGTTCTGTCAGAGGCAGCCAAGGAGAACAAGGTGTATCTGGTGGGAGGTAAGGAGCCATACGTAACTGTACTGACCAATCAAACTGCAGTCCATTAAGGAGTCAATGTAAATATGCCTTTGAATGTGTTCTAACAAGAAGCCTTTCTCCTGTACATAGTATTCATATTACAGTATTATACAGTATTACAGTGTGAGCATGTGTTCTAGCTTTGTTTCTGGGATTAAAAAGAATTAAATGATCCATCTACCAATTTCACAAAAGTCTGCCAGTCTGTATGTGGAACGCATATCTCGCAAGCTTTGCGAGAATTGCTATTGTTTGATATTGATGAACTTTGAAGAAACAGGCGACCAGCGCTCTGTCGCAGTCAGTGAGGGCGGGACCAAGTTACATGTCTTCTTCTATGTCCTTTGGATAAACCAGATCATTTCGATTATTTGTTTTTTTTTATTTCACCATATTGACACACAGCAGAGGTACTGATCTCATGGTACAAACATTTGGAATTTGTCTTCAAAGTAAAACACGTGCTTTAAATTGAGCTGGATTATAGAGATTTTATTTTGAAAAGTTGTCAACTTGGGTCTGAAGATTGTGTTGATTGTTTAACAGACCTCGGAAATATGTAATGTATGAAAAAGATAACACCAGTTGAGTAAATCATTCAAACTTATGCAAGAACCACACAAGTAAACAGTAATAACTTCACTGCTCCAGGTGGGATGAACACAACGTTTTCTAACTGCACACAACGTCCAGCACACAAACAATAAAAAGTGACAGTATATTGTAGAAAAGTTTAAGGAGGACTCACTAATTACAAGGTATAATTCTGATGTAGTTCAGAGCATCAACACAGGTGACATGATTGTGGCATCGTGAAGGAGGAAGTGTGTGATGTAATGAACCATGTGAGTGTGTGTTCACCAGGTTCCATCCCTGAGGAGGATGGAGGGAAGTTGTATAACAGCTGCACAGTGTTCGGGCCTGATGGAGAGATGATTCTCAAACACAGAAAGGTGTGTGTGCATTGATCACGATCATTTAGTTAAACTTCTTTCTGACCTCTTAGTGAGATTAAAGCAGGACATCCACAATATCATCTTCATCTCTCAACGTTTTCTCTCAAGATTCACCTGTTCGACATCGACGTTCCGGGAAAGATTCGCTTCCAGGAGTCGGAGACGCTGAGTCCGGGCAACAGTTTGTCAATGTTTGAAACGCGTGAGTGACGCCTGCTGACGGTGGCTTCTTTCCCTGCAGCTGGATGAGTGTCACTTTGATGCGTTTGCCTTTTCTCTGTGTTACGCCCTGCAGCGTTCTGTAAAGTCGGCGTGGGGATTTGCTACGACATCAGGTTTGCAGAGCTGGCGCAGCTCTACAGCAGGAAAGGTGAGCGGCTGAAGTGACAGCTCGTATGTCATGAGTTCAGTGTTGTGTGTTATTTTGCTGAGTGAGTGTGTCCTACTGTCATCAGGCTGCCAGCTGCTAGTCTACCCCGGAGCCTTCAACATGACGACTGGTCCAGCGCACTGGGAGCTCCTGCAGAGGGGGAGGTCAGGCTCACACTCCCAGTCACCACCCAAAACCCTTTCAGTGAAAGTCCACTGGATATTTGCTCTTGGAAACTAACCTATTCCTGTAAAACCTGTATCTTCAGAAAAAGTTTAACTCTTATTTTTAAGGCAGCAACATGTGAACAGCAAGTACACCCACAACCATGAAATATGACAACAAAATAAATCTAAATTCCACTCTGCAACAAAATCTTAAAAATGATAGTAAAGGTGCATCTCCGACAATTTCAATATCAAAAAAAAATTTGATATTTTTCGGGGTGTATGGCAAGTGAAAATTAAATATATCCTACACATTTTAGTAATTTATCGCAAAATAATTCATTTGAGTTTGAGTTAATTTCTGTTCATACAGTATATATACAGTGTTTCTCTCAGTGTAGTACAGTGCACGATCATCGACACGCTCCACAAGGAGGAGCCACAGAAGGTCATTGCTGAGAGGGCTGGCGTTTCACAGAATGTATATAAAGCCCTTTTCAATTTATTTGAGGAAATTTTCAAATACTTAAGGGTAACAATTTTTTTATTTTCCTGAGGTGTGAGCCATAATCATCGGAATAGAAACTAAAATGGCTTCGAAAATATTGTACTTTCAAGTAATGTCTGAAATATATGAAACTTTGACTTTTTTAATTAAATTACAAAAACAAAGAACTTTTCGACAATACAAAAATGTCCTCCATTGCACCTGTGCATCATATGAACTGTCAATATCCCTTTACCCGGGTGCTAATCTGTCGATGATACCACGACTGTAACCTGGTTGTCTTCCACGCAGGGCCGTAGATAACCAACTGTACGTGGCCACAGCGTCTCCTGCCAGAGATGAGAGCGCTTCGTACGTGGCCTGGGGTCACAGCACTGTTGTAAACCCATGGTGAGAAACAGGGGAAGATGTGTGGTCGTGTGATGTGACGTCATAAGTAAGAGAGGAAAGTACAGAGGCGTAGAATAAGTAGTAGTGAGGCAGCTGTGACGGACAGGGTCAAGTGTGTGAGAGAGGAAGTGACTGTGAGAGCATTAGTATTCATCATTCAGAAAAACTGTAATTTAAATGTTAAATATTGCTCCATTATTTCTGAGAATGTATTCATGTGTGAGTATTTTATCCTGAATTTACCCGGAGTTGTCCGGCCTGCCCCCTCGTCTAACTCTGGATAATGTCTAAATGAGCCAAATAAGTCCACCCACACTCGACTGACGCAAAACTGAAAAAAAAACTAATAGGAATGCAAATATCAGGATGAAAAGGTTGTGCAGCACACGTAGAAGCCACTGGAGGAGCATTCAGGTGAGGGGTGGTGCCCCAGGCGGAGGCAGGATGGAATGTTTCGTTTCACGTACATCGACACCAGTATCAGCTTTGATCACTAAACATTCTGTTGACATTTCCCTCAGTGTCTTTTACGTTTGTGACAGAAACTTCATCAACACGCACTCTGTGAATCCCCTGGAGGATCTCCTGCTGTGTGCTCAAAGCGGCTCATTGGACATAATCCAGAATTTTTACTTGGCATTTTTACAGCCCTCCCGCAGAATGTCTGGAGAATGCATGTCTGAAAGCCGCTTTTGTTTAGTAAACTACCAGTAAAATACTTAGAGCGGAGTAAAAGCTACAACATTTCCCTTTTAAGATGCACTGAAGTAAACTGGCATCAAGTGTAAATACTCAAAAACCTCAAATGGTACGTAAACACAGTAGTCAATGTATTTTACTCTGACTTTCCAGCTCTAAGGTCATGTCTCTCCTTCTTCCATAATAACCAACTACATCCTACCTGACTGTGGATATTTTTAGATGTTTCAGCGTTGTGTTAATTTTTTTTTCAACCTGTCATCGCAGGGGAGAAGTTATATCTAAGGCCGGAGCAGAGGAAGGTGTGATTTATGCTGATATAGGTGAGTGGAAGAGTAGTGGGCTTGTGGTGATCAGTAGAATTACAAATGCAGATGAAACAATCAAACTCACAGTCGCTACGTCTTTTGTTTACGAGCTGCACGATGATGATGATGATGATGATGATGATGATGATGATGATGATGATGATGATGATGATGATGATGATGATGATGATGATGATGATGATGATGATGATGATGATGATGATGATGATGATGATGATGATTGATGATATCTTAATGATAAGGCAAGGAAGCAGGGAAATGTTGCAAAATAAAAGTGAAATAAATTACTACATCAGACCCCTGTTCCAGATCGGCACCAACATTTAACTGGTTCTTTCCTGACCCATAACACATCTTTCCAACAAGTTTTGTCTAATCTGTTGGGTAGATTTTGCGTAATCCTGTTTATTAACAGACTGACAAAAACAGCCTGCTGACACCGCTGCAGACTTCTGCTCCACAAAAGTAGTACACACAGAGCAGATGTATTAGGTCACACTATTGTTTCCACTTCTCTTTACATAGTGAGTCTCCATTAAACTCGTGTCACCTGTCCCCAGACCTGCAGTATTTGGCCGACATCCGGCAGCAGATCCCGATCACGGCCCAGCGTCGCAGTGACATCTACACAGTGTCGTCTGTGCAGGAGGGATCCAGCTGAACGCAGCGACCACAGCAAATCAGGTCTGAAGACGCCGAATGCAAACCGGGCATCAGACTTCTGCTGCTTCCCGTCGTCTTCCTCCAGTGACTCAGGAAATGCAGCTGGGACGACAACCGATTGATTGATTGCCAATGATTTCAGCGCAGTAATCCTGCCGACCTCTTAAAGATGGACCAGTGATGACATTTTTTGTAATGTCAGCTGAAATAAGTCGGTCAATAGCAAGTTAATGAAAGTTTTGGTGAGCAGTTCTATATATTCCCTGGTTACAAATGATCTAATGTTAAAATCTTGTTTCATGTGCCTCAGATTATTTGTAATGGTACCATTGACATTTTTGATATCAGGGAAGAAATTTTGTCAGTAAAATTCTTCATAGATTGCAGCTATTTTAATATCAATGTATCTCACTGGAATTATACTAATCCTATTATTTAGTCGTTTTTCTTTCATCAGTTTCAACTCATGAACTATTTTTGGTGATCTTAAGAGATCTGAAATGTCATTTTCTGTCATGAGGAAAAAACATGAAGTAAAAGCACCAAGTTTGAGATTGTGAATCTTTATTAAATCTTGAAAAACAACAACTTCTCCCAGTGAGAAAAGATTAAAGGTCGAGTCCAGTAAATATGAAACCGGGTTACAGATAGTAAAGAAGTGAGATGAGCTGAGTAACTTTACTAATAACTTTAGTAACTACTAATATCTACATGATCTGTTTAAACCCACACACACACACACACACACACACACACACACACACACACACACACACACACACACACACACACACACACACACACACACACACACACACACACACACACACACACACACACACACACACACACACACACACACACACACACACACACACACACACACACACACACACACACACACACACACACAGGTTTGTGCAACTAGACTTTGCTTCGGCTTTCACATCTCATCCCCTAACTTTAACGAAAAGCTAAGGACATGAGGTCTACTGGTCCTGACAAGTGTTAATGCTGGAAAAGGTCCTAAGTAGTTAACAAATACACACATACACACACAGGCAAACAACAAACGTGTACAATTCAGTGCTCTGTTTCCCTCCAGCTGGGACACTTTAGGAGGATTTTAAACATCAGTCTCTATGGACCCTGGCTTCATGACCTCTGTCTCCTCCCCGTTCTGATGTCTGTCATAAACTGGAGACAACAAACATTAATTCAGTTTTTTTAGTAATCACAAAATGCAAAGTACACTGGAGTTCATGTTCCACCTCTGTGAATGAATATAGTTATACAGTTAAGTATTAAGTGCCAATTTCCTGACCATGAAAAGTCTCCAAAACAGAAACTGTGCTCTTGATCAACCAGGAGAGAGTTTCAATTTAAGAACCAAAATACTTTCTCTTCTTATAGCCGCTCTTTGGGAAGGATGGGAAACACTTATATTTATAATGAAGGTTTGCTAGATTCTGAAGTTAAGCAAAATCATGTGTTTATATTTTTCTAACTTTCTCTCTATTGTTCTCTGTGTATTGTTCCTCTGTGAGGAAAGGGAAACTTTCAGCTCCCTGTCTCTAAAAAAGTAAATATATCTTTGCCTGTTACTCACATAATCGAGTCGTGGAGGCGTCACAAATGTATATATCTTCATTTTTACTACAAGTAGTCATCCGTGTCAAGTCAGGCTTGCCACCCTTAATTTCTCTTTAGATAAAAATGTGTCAAATAGGCAAAATTCTTCTAATGGCAAAGTCAAAGGTCTTTGATGAGTGAGGACCATAGTGTCGTTGTATCCTGTTTCTATTGGTGAACTGCAGGTCATGTATCAAGGATGTTTACACAAAACACAACCAAGATATTGTTGCACACATCTACTCTGTGAATGAAGTATGTAGGTTTCAACCCAGCAGCCGTTTTAAGTCTGTCAACTAATCTGTGCTGTAATCTCATTAGAAAACTACTTCCCTCAGTAGAGCTTCCCCATTAGTCCACATGTGAAACCACATTTAAAATGAGAAGATCCAGCAACAACACGTCACCAGCAGATGATCCCTACCTCTGCTCAGCTGATGTTTACGGAACTCCTTCTTCTTCCGCTTGCTTATCCTGTCCAGGTGGATCTGATAGACCACTCCCACTGCCACCATGATCCCCACCACCACACAGAGACCGGTGCTGAAGATCCACATGGCCTCTGACGCTCGCTTGTTCAGCGTGGCCCTCTTCACGCCATCTGATCACAACGAGAACCACAGAGAAGAGGAAACAAGGAGATGCTTACTACAGTGTCTGTGACCTCACTGCTGAGTGATTCACCACACAAGAACACCTCACTCTAATGTCGTAAATATTGTTATTTTTTATGTGCTCTGTCACATGAGACAGATCCTTCATGTGTGACGCTCTCTGAGATGTATATGTTCAATAGGGTTAAGGACAGAGGATGTCTCACCTTGTCAAGCCCCATGAGGCAAATTGTGATTGGTGAATATGGACTATGCAAATCAAATTTGACCGATCGATTGATTAGAAACTCACAGCTGATGGAGGTCAAGTTCTGGTTCATGGACTGGTTCTCTATCATGCACGACACGCTGGAGTCCTTGGAAATGTTGACTTTCAGGTGGCTGGTGACGTTGTAGAGGTTGGAGTCAGGGAGTGCTGTGGTCAGGGTCCTCACCGACCCTTCGGGGGGCTTCTCTGTGTCGTTGATGAGCCAGTAGACGACAGGTTCAGGGAAACCCCCAGTGGAGTGACACCAGAAGGCTATCTCCTCTCCCTGCTCTGCCTCCTCCCTCTCCAGCACTGGGGGACTGAAGCTGGCTGCAATCAGCCATCAGACACTGAGTTACTTTCTGTCAACACCACTCAGATATCTTCCTGTCTGTTCATGCACACGTTTGGTCTGAAGTATGTTTCTTAATCACTTAAGTTTAATATTTGTCTGGTATCACAACTGTAAATGTGTTTGCATTACTTGCACTGTCTCCCACGAAACACACTTTAACTTATGCACAATATGTTTAGGTATGATTTTAGTTAAAATTGTATTTTTTTCCTTTGAAGTTGTAGCATCTGTCTGTCTGTCTGTCTGTCTGTCTGTCTGTCTGTCCATCACTGACCTGCTGTTGAGAGACACACAGTGCACACGGCTACACTTTGATTCCCCTCTGAGATGATGAACAGACTAAAGTAGGTGTTGTCCTCTCTGGGATCCACTGATGGCAGCAGCAGGGACAGGTTTCCGGTCAGGACAGCGTCAGCAGAGATGGCAGCGCTGTCAGTGCTCCGTCTGTCCCACTGTCCGTCCTGTCCCCAGTCCGATCGGAGCACCACCTCGTCCCCTCTCCTCCACTCGATGGACACATTCACAGAGGTGGATATGTTGGGGTAGAGGCATGGCAGGGACACCGGCCGGCCCACTATGCCGAGGACACAGTGTGGGTCTGTGGACAGAGGACAGAGGAGTGGAGCAATGAGTTTCAGAGACAGGTCTCCATTCAATGACCTGAGGTGCGGCACCACCCAGTCACCTCACCCAGACAGGAGCAGGCAGTGATGAGGCTGAGCAGCAGTCCTGGGCGACACAGAGCCAGCGGCATCGCAAGATAACAAAAAACACCTCAAGTATAGGTTGGCCTCTTAATTCACAGAACAAAATCACATTTGTTCTTAAATTGTGAAACTCTCCCCCCGCTGATTCACCTCATCTCACACGCGGAAGGAATTCACTGTCGGTCATGTTGTGGCTTGCTGAGCCATACCTGGATTCTCTCTCTCTCTCTCTCTTCCTCACCCTCTCCTGTAGTTTAAACGACCCGTGGCACCGTCACCGGGGTTTTAAAACCATAAAGTTTCCCAGGCCAGATTAAAAGACTTAAAACCTCCTGTCTAGAAAGTTTCCAGAGGCACAGATCCCGTTGGCAGCCATTGTTTGGAGATCAGTCCGACCTGTTTGACTTCTTTTTAGAGTCTCTCTCTCCCCCTCACACACAAACACACCCACACACAAACACACCCACAGCCCACATATGATGACGACAGTTTGATATGACAAAGCTTCAAACAATGTGTGAGACAGACATGCCTGTATATGTTAAACTCATTTAACAAGCCCTCACCCAAACCTATATAATAGTCAAATTAATGTTTAAAACCATAGTAAAATTTTGATTTAATGTAGGATAAAGCTACTGAAGTTGTCTAATTTCCAGACAAAAAAAAGGAGACAGCCGTTTGTTTGTTTATCAAAAAATAATGCTAGAGTTGCTAATGTGTCACTAAAAATTTAAAAAAGTGTCACTCGAAAAGGTAAAACGTGTTTTTTAAATCATTGCCTTCAAGAATTTTATTTTATATAATTAAAATATTTGTCCTTCAAGTCAGTGCCCAAAGTCGACCCAGTTAAGTTAAATAAATTATTAAAAAATGTTCACACACATGCTATCCATGCAATACTTTTATTTATTGTTAAAGTTGTCTAGTTGTTAAACGTAATCTTTTTTGTCTATTCTGTACTGTTAGTTTTTTCTTATATGTAATACATGTTATTAATGATTTTAATAACTTTGGTTAAAAGAAATACAACTTTTAAGATTTCAACAAGATTACCCTGTTATCTTGGAGGAGCTCAGACAATGTGCTGTTTGCTGTACCTGTGAAACACTATATGAGTAAAACCATAGACATTTATGCTTTTTGTGTTAAAATAAATGTTAAACTTTGTGTTTTGATTTGTCTCCACAACTATATATATATATAGATATATCAATATTTATTTAGTTTTTTTCTCAATAAAGATATTAAAGAAAACGTTTTTAACAACTTTATTTACAAACTGGTTTATATGCAAACATTGCAGGTATGTGCTTGATACAGAATAATAGGCTAAAACAGTTGAAAAATGCATGTAAAATTACTTAGAAAAAAATAACCAATATATATATACGTTGTATCCTACATCATTATACATTATACAAAATAACATAAATATAACGAATAGAAAAGAGGTTCTTCTTGTTTATTAAAAAGTTTACTGTAAATTTGGACAGTGTTGTTGCGGTTTTAGTGTCTGAAAGCTTTTGAGTCTAGATATCTTCTTTAAATTAATATAGAAACACAGGAAATTACGTAAAAAATTGGTACGCCTATACTTTACCTCCCTCAGTTAAGACTCTCAGGCAACCTCTCCCTCCCAAACTGTGAGGAATGCTTCCTCCGATGGGATTTGCAAACCAAACACAAACTCACAACTAGAAATAAAACCATGAACACAATCACGTCAATACACCCAAGCACCAGCAGCTTGGTAAGTGTATGTTTAAAGCGCAGCTTGACAGCAAGAGCTGCCTACAAGTCATAAACCAGGGCTAAATGACTCCGTAGACTCACATGGGCTGGAACATAACATGCTATCTGTTAGCATCATGCAGCTAACACGTAGCTGTAGGTGTGCGTGCGGTGTGAAGTGGAAAACTGCTTTAGAGAAGTGCGTCTAAAACCTCCTGCGACAGGAGGGGGGGGCAGTGTGATCTCTCCACGCTGCTGGCAGCCTGCAGCATGCAAACCGGAGAAGAAGAAGGAAAAGTCAACAGAAGGGTGACCTGCCATGATCAGTGTATTTAGCTCAGAGGTGAGAGTGAGATTGAACAGCTGATGGCAGCACTGAGCAGGATGTGTTCCGGGTTCGGACCCTGCACACTGCGCTGTCACAGAGCAGCAGCAGCCTGGTCTCTGCTCCACACCCACCAACGTGCACACACCGGAAACACCTGCAAACTACGGTGGCCGAGTGCTGCAGCCACTGTGCAGGCCAGAGCTGTCTCACTCTGTGCCCGCAGGTTGAAGATAGAGGATGGACAGCACACAGGCTTCACGGAGGAGGAGGAGGATGGAGATTTCATCGAGGACAGTGAGGTGGAGGAGCTGTTCCAGCAGCAGGGCCCTGAAGGCACCACAGGGGGACACCACAGGGTCTTCATCGTTCAGCCTGATGTGAAGTGGGGCAGCAGGAAGCAGCATCTGACCACAGGTAACAAGTGTGTATAGATGTGTGAGAGTTGGTGAAGCCACATTTTCACTGCAATGTGAGGTTCTGAACCTCTAAGGAGCTGTAAATACTCAACTTTTTACATTTTTACAACACTACAAAGCATTTTGTACCATTTACAGAGTATTAAAATATATACAGAAACTACTTCTAGTACAACCCAGTCATCTCAGCATGCACTAGAGTCTTGCCAACCTGCAGAACAGTGTCACCTCCACATGCTCCAGATGTCACTGTGGTTGTGATCCACGTTAGCCCATTTGCATGCTCAGGCTCTGGCAATGGTGAAGTGGATGAACAGGGATATAACGTTGTAATATTATTAGAATATAGAATGTATTTAGTCTATATATTTAAGTTGACTATTCATCTCTGTGATCGGACTCTCTCTGCAGCCGAGCTAATGATGGCCGAGGCCGTGGGGCTCGTCAACACTTTAGACAGCTGGAGAGTGGTGGACAAGATCATCCTCTCCACCAAGACTCCGGAGAAGAAGAGGATCTTTGGCAAAGGCAACTTCCAGACCCTCACAGGTATCATCCACTCTCAGTGTCCAGCTGTGGATCTATGCACTGGTCCCACTTCTGTGACTTCATCGAACTCTTCTGTGCTTTCACCCCCTTCAGAGAAAATCAGACAAACAGCAGGAATCACCGCTGTGTTTGTGAACGTTGAGCGTCTGTCTCCTTCGTCTGAGGTGAGCGTGTTTGGAAACCATCCTGGCTGCTGACACAAAGGTTTTGTGTACTCATGCTGGTTTTCTCCTCCACACAGAGGGAGTTTGAGGAAGCATGGGGAGTTAAAGTCTTCGACAGATACTCAGTGGTCCTTCACATCTTCCGCTGCAACGCCAGAACCAAAGAGGCCAAGTTACAGATCTCTCTGGCCGAGATTCCCTTGTTACGGTAATGTTTTTCTCAGTTATACAAAACTTGTTTCAATACTAGACAATGCATTTCTTGTAGAAAATGTGGTGTGAATGCTGAATTGAGGAATCAGTGTGAAAATCCACAATGTGATGATGCCAGACTGCCAAGATCGAAGTCACAGAGTCATTAGCTCCGTGTGTGATGTCACCACTCTCCCATGAACATTCATTTTAAAATCCCAAAATGCAGAATATAAAAAAAAAATAACGAGGGTTTGAAAAAAGCAAAACGAGAGCGGGAATGTCCCTGAGGGAAAGTATCTGTAGACGGATGTTGTCTTCAGCAAAGTATTTATTCTCTATAACGTAGGCATCGGGAGACCAGGCTGATGAACCTCACAAAAAGTTAACAAGTTAACAGTTGTATTGCCATCACTAAATTTGAGGAAGATGATGATGATTGTGGCCACCAACCATTATTATTCATGCAGAGCTTCTCTATTGGACAAATATATTCCAATCTCATCTCACAAAACCATTGTTGTGTCTTCTCTGTTTGTTCAGAGATTCAGAGAGTGTCCTCTCACATCATGTTCCTTCCTCCAGTTGTTATCTGTCTGGCTTTCTAACCCACCACACACTGCAATAGAGAAACAGGGACTCAGTGTTATAACAGTATTATCTGGTGGATTTGGTTAATCTTCCTCTGACTTTACTCTATGTACTGTCATGCTGGGTTATTGAGACCAAAAATAAGACAACTCACACTAAGTGAAATACTAAATAACCAAATAAGAACCAAACCATAAACTAAATTTCCACAATAGTCAAAAATAAGCGGAACTTTTTGATGGATGAAATCAGTTGAGGTTGTTTACAACTTTGTGACCGAAACCTATATAAAAAATGCATTTCCTGAATCATGTAAAGATGTGTGATTTGTAGAATAATAAAGAAATAGGAAAAACTATAGTGCAGCTGCTATGTAAGCATTAAAACAAATGACTTTATATCGCTTTAGAAACTTAATTTAGACAAATAATGAATAATACAAAAATTGAAAACAGTCAACACAATCCATTTTCAGCATATTGAAGGGAGGGGGTGGGGATGGATGTTCAGTAGATGGATGAAGGTAAATAGAAAAACTAGATGTGTCCCTTTATACGTTCCAGTATATCTGTGTGTGGAAGGGTGTGGTTGTAGCAGCAGATGTAGACCCCTCTACACCTGCTGTTGTGTCCTCAGCTCTCGTCTTTACTGTTCGAACACTCTTTCTATCGCTGGCAGATCTCGTTTGAAGCATGAAATGGGAAACATGGATCAGCAAGGTGGAGGATCAAGATACATCGGTGGTTCAGGTACTGTGCCATCGCCGCACCTGAGTGTCTGCCTGCATGAACATTAGCTGGGCTGCCAGGGTAGAACAACACTCTGCTTGGTATCTGGTTCTTACAGGTGAGACACTGTTTGAGGTCCAGCAGCGGCTGCTGAAGGAGCGCGAGTTAAAGATTCGCTCGGCGCTGGAAAAACTGCGCAGGAAGAGGCACCTGCTGCGTTCTCAGCGCAAACGCAACGAGTTCCCCATTGTCTCTGTGTTGGGATACACAAACTGTGGTGAGCCTGGAAACACACACACACTCACACACACCAGGTCAAGCTGAACAATGTACCAGTGCTGTAGATATTTATCTCCTGTTATCTGCTCAGGGAAAACCACTCTGATCAAAGCTCTGACTGGGGACAGCACTCTCCAGCCCAGGAACCAGCTCTTCGCCACCCTGGATGTCACCGTCCACGCCGGCCAGCTTCCCAGCCGCATGACGGTTCTGTACGTCGACACCATCGGCTTCCTGTCCCAGCTGCCCCACCAGCTCATCGACTCCTTCTCTGCCACCCTGGACGATATCAAACACTCTGTATGTACCTGAGGCTCACATCGCTGTGGGATGAGATGCTTTTGATCACAGAGGTTTTAAAGTAAAAAATAACCTCTCATAGTCGAATGTGTGAACTCTATGCTCGTTTCGCTCACACTTCCAGGATCTGTTGATTCACGTCAGAGACATAAGTCATCCGGAGGCGGTGAATCAGAAGGTGAACGTCCTGAATGTCCTCAAGAACCTCAAGGTCCCCGACAGGCTGATGAGCTCCATGATTGAAGTCCACAATAAAACTGACCTCGTAAACAAGTAATAGCAAAAACTCTTATTGCACCTAAGCGTTTTTCTATTTTGAAGACTTTCACAATAAGATCAAGGATGTAAGTGATATGATGGGTTACATTTGTCAAAAGGAAGAACTCATCTTTTTTATAATCTTATCATTCTCAGCTATCAGTGTGCAGAGCCCGAGGCACTGCCCGTATCTGCCCTGCAAGAGCGAGGCCTAGACGAGCTGAAGGAGGTTGTGGAAGAAGAGATCGTAAACTCCACTGGGAAACGCATCTTAGATCTGAAAGTCAACCTCAGCACTTCTCAATTAAGGTGTGAGCTGCTTCTCTTACTTTTTAATGTTTAAAAATAACAAATCATCCGTAAGTGAATGTGCATCTTCATCCACAGCTGGCTTTACAGAGAGGCAGTGGTTCAGGACGTGCAGGTGAACGCAGACGACGGCTCGGCTGTCGTCAAGGTTCTCATCAGCACCGCAGCTTACGGACGCTACAAGAAGCTGTTCCCGGGCAGATAGCAGAGTACGGGACAGAAGTACTGAAGTGTTCCATGTGGGTCAAAGAGACATTCAAATAATGTATTGTACAGCGTATTAAAATAAATGAAAATAATTAATTTTGTTAAAGAATGATGTGCATTCTTGTTAACACAAACATATGAATTGCACGTTACAGAATGAGTTGGGATTTTAAAAAACACCTTCAAATAATTTAAAAATGTAGAAACTGCATAAAATATATATTCCTTCCAGTTCAAAGTGTAAATTCTGACAAAACTGCATATACATTGAGAGAGATCCAGAGAAGGAACAATAGGGTTGTGAGCTATAGGGGAATCAAATCACATCTTATATTGTTTTCTTTATCGAACTGGAATCCTTCCATACAAGTTTTTGGTTGAGTGCAATAACCAGAGAGCAGAGGGGAAGTGTCCCCACAAAGTCTCCTGCGATGATGTTCAGGCTCTTGGACTGCGAGCCAGGGATCTGCTCCTCCAGCCATTCCTTCAAACACTCCCAGTTACTGTAAGTCAGCGTCCGCAGCGATTCCTTTGGATGTGTGAGGATGTAACCCCTATCCGCCGTCAGGTTCAGGCCAGAGACAAAGAAGCCATCTGAGGAAAAAGTATATTTTTTAAAAAGCACATCCAGACTAACCACTGAAAAGGCTAAAAATGTCTCACACTGTACACTGTGAAACTAAAGCTGAATTCAGACATGTACAGAACTCCGAAAACTCTCCAGAAATTATCTGGCAGGTCTGTATGAATGCATATGTCTTAGTGACTTCTCCTGCCAACCCCCTAGAGAATACGCTTCAGAATGTCCAAAAGAGCCCATGTGAGAACACAGCAGGAGATCCTCTGCAGGATTTTACTGTATGTGTGTATTGATGACATTTCTAACACCCAAGACTCCCAAAAAAAAGTTACTAATATCTCAGGATGAAAAACCTGAGCATCGCACAGAAAACGCAGAGGAAGATGTCAAAAGAGCTCTTGGTGATAAGGGCCAACGCAGTGTTGATGTGCTGTAAACAAAAACACGTGATCTCAGCGGCAGCATTAATATGTTACGTCCGGCCTCTGCCTGCTGCACCACCACTCGCTTCAACACTCTGATTTATGTTGTTGTGAATGTAAATGAGCACAGAATCTCCTGCTGCGTTGTTCATATGTGAAAGATAAACTCTGAAGAGTGCGGACATCCTCCGGAGTTCATGTCTGAAAACAGCTTAAGTCAAACTCACCTGGACGCCCCCTATCTTTGTTCCTGTCCAGGTAACTGATCAGTCCCTGTGCCGTGCGCTGGTTGGCCCAGTGGTAGGGGATGTCAGGCCAGAGCTCCTGATGTCTCAACGCACTCTGGCAGTCATAGGTCAGGATGACCTGGTAACCAGATGCCCACAGGCTCCGCAGGGTAAGGACAGATTCCTGTGCGGGTGCAAGTCTGATGTGTTAGGGCCCAGTGTAGTTTTAAAACCATACAACAACTGTGCAAGTAGAAAGAAAACGAACCGTCCGGGGACAGAGTTTTGAGGCAAACAGCTTCTTCAGGGAAAAAATGAACAATTCATGACATCTGTCGTCCATTCCCTCAAAATGGCTGCAATCGAGGATAACAATCTCTTTAGGATGAGACTTCAGCCAAATGGCAACAGACAGCAGTGTTTCCTGTAAAGAAAGGACGTGTACTGTAAATATTCAATAAAATCCGTAAAGTAAATCATTTCTATTATTTTCTTTACTAAACTTACCAAAACTGTTAGATGAGTGTAAATGACGTGAGTGAAATACAGGTCACAGGATGAGTCGTTCTGTTTGTGTGCAACGCGGAGATCAAAGAAACGAATCCCCATCGACAGCTGCTCCTCGATGCTTTTATCCTGAAAAGAAGAGTAACTCAGTTCACTGAGCACTGCAGAGAATAAGATGTGGATGGATTTAAAGTAATTGACATCAATTGTATTAAATACCACAGACAGATGTTGCTCCTAGTACATGTGAGTTCCCCTTAGGGAAGTCATTTAACACACATTCACAAATCAGAATGGATTAGGGTGAAATCAAACCAATCATGATCACTTAAAGCTGCTAAAATCTAAAATGATTACACCGGCATGGAAGGAAATGAAATTTGGATCAAATGACTATGTGTCATTTGAATGTGATAACTTTCAGTAATAAACTGACAGAAAATGATCATCCCACTCTGCAGGTCCCTGGACTCTAGTCTCAGAGTTTGTAGAGACTAGGTTGTGATCGTAGAGCAACTCCAATCTGCACGTCTCTGTACTGTTAAAGGAATTTGGAGTTTCCTAAGATAACCCACGCAAACATGGAGGTAACATGCAAACTTCACACAGGGAGACCCTACCAAAACAGGATTCAAGCCAGGAACCACCATGCTGAGCAAAATGAAGATTAAACATTGGACTTTGCTTGACAGAAACACAACAAAATAAATGTTTTCTCCCACGTGGCCACAGAAATCTGTCAATGCCGCTGTGAAGCTCTAGTGATACTCTAATAGTTAATCCTGTTATTTTGTTTTGAGTTTTCTGGCTAACTAACGACTGTATCATCTTTGAAAGAAATGAGGAGCGAGTCCCCTGGTTGAACTGAGGACCCCCCCCACACACACACACACATACACACATGCTATCATATGTGTTTTCTGTTCAGCCAGATTAGACTTGTTGATTTGAGCCATACTGGGGATTACATGAGGTCACCAAACTCTATGTATCTATAGATAGGCCTGTTGAGCTGATAGGGTTCCAGTTTCAGAGCAGCCCTATGATCCCTGCAAACATTTAGACTTTTCTAAGTAGCAACAAGAACCAAAAGATAATGCAGCAATAAAATCTTAGTCCCATATTATACATAAACATTTCACCTTAAAATGTCATAATTCCTATGTCCAGATAAATACGTATTTCTTGAAATCATGAAAATATCATGTTATAACAAGAGAAACATATAAAGATTACACTGATCTGTTTAACTTGTTTAACTCTGTCATGGCAGCATTAGGATTTGGGAACAGCTGTACTTTGAGACTCCGAACACCGTACATACCTGTGTGGTCGACCATTTGAAAATGGTAGGTCTGGTTAAACAGCAGAAAAGTCCATCCAGGACCCTTAAGAAGTCCGACTCAGACCTGACCAGGGGGGAGTTAATGTCCAGGCAGTAACTCATGGCATCGTGGCTCCCTGCATGACACATGTGAATCAACACATCAACAAAGATTATTTTTAAATTCAGATTTTGAAATTTATTTTTAAGATGTTTATACGCGCGACTGAGACACAACATCAACATATATAGCCAACATGTAATGTATGTAAAATAACACCGGTTGAGTCAATAATTTAAATGTATACATAATTCACTAGCACGTATACTAATAAAACTAATTCAATTTCATTTTATGAAAAACGTTGACTATAAAATCTCCATTGCAGATAAACCAGGTAGGATGAATACAAAGTTTTCAAACTTCACTCTGCTTCAATACTTTATATAGAGCAAACTTACGGATTAGTCCAATTTTATATATTGTTTGTTTTATTTTGAAAAGCTGTGATCTTGAGTATGAAGCTTGTGTCAACTGACGTCACTTCCAGCTACAGCTCAGGGGAATGAAGCACACGGACACCCAGTGTCCAGGTGAGGGGGGAGGGGAGGGGGTCGTTCCAATTGCTTAACAGAGTTTTGACATAGCTGACATTAAGTGTTTGAAATATTTAACAGCACAATTAAGTTTAATTTTATGGAGAAAAAGACGTCTTCGTGGCAGATAAACCAGGTCGGATGAACACAAAGTTTTATAATGTCACTCTGCACCAAAGACTAGGAATAATTAGGGGGGGGTAGCTGCACACACAGTGGAACAGCCCATTCCCGACAGACAGGTTTACAACAGGCCCTGCCCTGAACGACTCGTGTGACATAAGACATAATGTGAATGTACTGTATGTAATGCACCTTATGTCTCTAGAGTACAGGACGTCTAAAGCTCAACTGCATTAAATCACCTAAATGAATACAGATTATCATAAAATAATCATTACACAATACAAGAATAGAAGTGTAACAAACACAAGCTCGTATTTAGTAAACATTTAGGAACACAAACAGTCCAGAAGGCAGACATGCAGGTGCAGAGAAACAGGAAGTAATGAATATGACACTGTAGGAAAGAGACGTATTTAGATGTGTGTAGGAGTCCTTATGAGAGAGTCACATGTACCAGGTATGGCCAGGTCTGTGAGCGGGACGTCCCACAGCTGCTCTGGTAAAGAGGACATCCAGTCCTGGCAGCTGCTGAGGTCCATGTCCCCCAGTCTGTCTGTCCCAGTCTGTCCCAGTCTGTCCCAGTCCCGCAGCGGAGACTCACTAACACCAGGTCTGGGTCTGCGCTAGATGGATCTAAGAATCCTGCTGGGACCAGACATCCTGTGATCTCTGGTCCTTCCCTTCAACCATCGAGGAGGAGGAAGAGGAGGGAGGGGGAGGAGGAGGCGACATTCAGACGTTTCCTGATTCTTTAGCTGAAAAACTTTACAACAAACTTTATTAGCAGTAGGATGTACATACAAGGCAGATGTGCGCTCTGTCTCAGGAGCGTTTCAAGGGACTTTGGGGGCGATGGGCAAAACATCGGCATAAACACAAGAAAAAAACACATGACAGACATAGACAAGATTATGTTTTTTTTTGTTTTTTTTGCAGTAATGTACTGGCATGGGGCCTCATTAGGAAGTTCAGTTAATTTCCATATAATATAATTGTAAAGCATCATAGTAAAGTGTAGACTTTATAAAGAACCCTTACAAGAAACCCAACAGTTTAGACAATGTGCAAATACTGTGTGACGAATGTGGAGAGAAAAAAACATCTTCTACATGTACGGTAGCTCTTGTCCTCCTGATATATTTGTTATTGTTTTTATTTTTTTGTTTTGCATATATCGCGTGTTAGAAATGTCATGAACACACCCACTCGCTCATGGTACATCCTGCAGAAGATCTCCTGCTGTATTCTCACAGGAGCTCATTATCATTATCATTAGCCAAATGTTGTAACTAGGGGGCTGGCAGGAGAAACTCCACAGAAAGACTGGAGCCATTTCACCCAAAATAAGAAGCATCCATCTTGATTTAGAAAAACGACGAGAAAGGAAGCAGAATACAGCAAAGTTTGGGATTTAATATATACAGTATCAATAAAAAAAAGTATTCTGGACATTCATAATTATATCTGAGCTCTTAAACTCTTCAAGTATAACTGGATATATCATTAAACACATGCCAGACCATGCTACTGAGATAACTGTAGACACTGGTTACTTGAATCTGTGGGTCAGACCTTGTCAAGTGGATTAAACAGAAATTGTACATTTTAAAGATCAGTTGCATGTTATATAAAAACAATACATGAACACATTATGACTGTTAAGGACTTCGATGTAGAGGTAAACTATTGTGTGGCTGTCTAAATCTAAATATGCCATCAGTCGTCAGCAGGAGTCAGTTCAATACACTGATCAATGAGCAGATCAATCATACCTAACAACAACAGAGCTGGAAACAAAGTTCATATCATTTGTAAGTGATTGGGGAGAAAAAACATTTTATATCTCTATTCATTGAAACATAGTTTAACATCATTTAAAAAGATTGTTGCAATAGTTCATGCAAATTCCTTTTTACAATCAAATTTTCATCTCGCAACTTGATCATCATCTCATCCTGACACAATTCCTGTAAATGCTCAGTCAAATTTCAGTTTTTGGCACAAATATAATAAGGTTTTGAAGTCAACTTGAAGTTTGTATTCCATTTTTCATCATCGTAGTAACTTGTATATTTAGTAGTCCATGTCCCCTGTCTGAATGGTGAGCAAATAATCAAGCTAATCAGCTTAAAAATGCTCAGGTTTATTCAAAAAGCTCATCTCCACAGGCACAGTGGTGCAATATCACTTTAAATCAAGGCCTAACCTGTGACCTAAAGTCAGTAATAAGTAGAAGAATCCAGGTTTGGTTCATGCAAATAACATTTCCATGCAGTTTCATGTCTCTACATTCTCTATGGACAAATACAGTACGTGTGGAGTAGGTGGTAAAGTTAGGCTGCTTCTCCAACTTCTGCTCACATTTAGAAAAGTTTCTACATTACAGTCATATGTGCTCTTTGAATACATTGTGCTTACTCTTCTAAAATGCCTGCGGTGATGAGGTGAGATTAGTAGTATCATTATTGCTTTGGTCACCACTGGTCACCTCGCTGAAAACAGTGCATTGCATAAAGAGTTAACTGAATGTAAACAAACAAATGCCGGTCAAAATACCAAACGCAATTAAAAAACTGAAATGTTGCCTCCAATCAGTGCATTTATGTTTAAATTAACTATTCAAGTACTCCCCCCCCCCCCCCCCCGTCTCGTTTAACAAAACAAGCTTGTGTGTGTGTTTTTCATGCTGTGATTCACATTTTCTTTTTTGTAAAATAATGCGTTCTGGTGAAAAGTCATGAGGACCATTTCAGTAGTTTCTCATTTAGCATAACAACAGTTGGTACAAAGTGACTCTCTGTGATGAAGTCCCCAGCGATGATGTTGAGGGAGCCCACCCTGGAGCCGGGGGTCTGCTCTTTGACCCAGCTGAGCAGCGTGGGATACGTGGACGTCACCAGGTCCTTCAGGGACTCTGTCGGGTGAGTGCAGATGTATTTCAGGTCCTCGGTCAGATTAATTCCTGTGACAAAGAGACCTCCTGAAACACAAAATAATACACGTGATATTGTGATTGCTGCAGGTCGATTACAGCATTAACACAAAACTTGAGCATTTCTGTCCAGCCTTTGTCTGGTAGTCCATCAGCAGCAGATTACCTGGTCTGCCATGTTGCTTCCTGTTCTCAAACTCCTCAATAAGAGCCTCAGCCTTGCATTTATTAGCCCACCAGTAAGGAACATGTGGCCACAGCTCACTGTTACAGTTGGCCATATTGTGCTCATAAGAAACTATCACCTGGTAGCCAACAGCCCACAGGTTTCGAAGTGTTAACGTTTCCTGAAATCAACAGAATCACAGTCTTAGAATCATATTATCGGAATTTTTTCATTTTTTAAAATCAAACATTAAAGCTGTTAAACAAAATAATAAATATTGCCAGTCTTAGTCTTTGTATAAAACCGGAGGAGAGGTTGTACCGTTTTGGGACAGAGTTTGGAGGTGAAAACGTTGCGTATGTTTGTGAGCAGCAGCATGTGGAGCTCCGGGCTCAGGCCCAGGAAGTGGCTGAAGGAGAGAATGACCACCTCTCTGGGATGAGCGTCCAGCCACTCTCTTATCTCCAGGAGAACAGTCTGTCAGAAAAAACACAAGGTGCCGTTTAGTCTGCTTTTAAATCACAATTGTTGGCCTTGGTTAAAAGTTTAATAGTGCACAACCCACATAACCAAATTATTTTAGACCAAATAAGGCCCACATCCAGCCACAAACCAAGTGGAATGATGGCACTTCTGTGGTCAACTCCTGTTTGCCAGACCTGGGCCACAACTAAACCATAGAAAATCCTGCATGTCAACTAAAGGTGCCAAAGGTGGCAAGAATTTGTTTTGTGCTATTTGGGCCATATTCACCATTTACAACTTTAGGGTCGAAGGTGCTGCAGCATTGCCTGAAGTGGCCCACATCTGTATGCTATCTGGGGAGGAACATCCCCAGGGTCAGTTGTTTTAAAGGATGAGTTTGTTGGCATTCACCCGTGAGTCTACTACACGATCATGACTGGCTGATAGACCGAATAAAAAGGTCTGTTTGTGGTTTCATCACATTGCTGCACGTAAAAACTTTCACATGGAGGTGCATATGAAAACTCTACTGCAGTAACTGCACTGCATTAAAAGCAAAAAAATGATGACACCCAATCAAATGAAAGTCTTACAAAGCTGGAGCAAGACAATTATACATCTTACTGCAGTGATGAGTCTCTGCAGACCATGAAAGTATCATGGTTGTGTACACATGTGTGGCTGCATGTTGTAATTGTACCTCCACAGTCAGTGTGGTGTAAACACCATGGTAGAAATACAGATCGCTGGAGCTGTCATTGGGCCTGTGTGCGATCCTCAGGTCACAGTATCTGACCCCACAGTCCAGCTGCTGCTTTATAGTGTACTCCTGCAAGACAAGCATCCAGGAATTCATTATAGGAGTCCCAGCTTAAAAGAATTATAATTTCACCAACAAGTATCTTGAGCATCTTCTTCTGTGATCCGTTACCTGGGTTACAGCCCACTTGTAGACAAATGGTCGAATAAGGGGCTTCATGTATTTGTCCAGCTTTTGAAGCATGTCTGGTTGGGTGAGGTCAACTGGGGATCTGTCATTCATATCCAGACAGTAGGTTATTGCATTGTGGCTGCCTAGTTGGGGCGAAGATAACACACATAATCACCATTAGACAAATGGTTATTCACATATTCCCTCAGGATGCAACAAGATACATTTCCCAGTGAATAGTCGAGGTGGATTGACTTGATCCGGCCCCGTACAAGATTTTACATGAGAGATGAGAGGTGCATAACTTAAATTATATTCCTCCCAGTTGCGTTGTTTTATGTCCTGTTAAGGTTTGTAACAAAAAATGTATGCCTATGGAATAATAATTATAAAAACAGGCTACGGGTAAAACATTTGTAATTGTCTTTTGTGACACGTGTGGCTGCCAATAAACAACGTGGAATTCTACATGTGTTGGCGGCAGCACGTTTCTTAATGATGCAAGTGCAAACATGTAAAATTAATCAATTCTTGATAGGTACATGTCTGACTCATTTGTTACACTGTAATGCTGCTTATGTGCTGTCAAACTAGTGAGGCTGGTTTCTTTGTTTGCATGTGTTTTCTTTAGTGGCCGTGCACGCAGCTCGGCAGGGTCACCTTTCAAACAGGAGCCAGGTGGATCCAACCACTCACACAGCACACATATTTCCAACAAACACCATTCTGTCAGCATCTACAGGGAGCAGATCTGTGGCAGCTTACCTGGGATGGCCAGGTGGGGCAGGGGGGTGTCCCACAGAGCACAGGGCAGGTGAGACATCCAGCTCTCCATGGGCAGCTCACTCAGGCTGGACATACCGAGCTCCAGTGTCTGCACACAGATCAGTGTTCAGGGTTTCCACTTCTGGAGGCTGTTATCATGTTACAGCACATAGGCACATAGGCAGACACACAGGACACTATGGGGTGTGTGTGATTGGTTGGGATCAGTGTGACTCAGTCAACTTGAGAGAGGTGTAGTCCTGTTTGTCTCACACTTACTGATCAGAGAGCCGCGGCTGTGTCCTCCTCTCCGTCAACCACACAACTCGATCCCTGTGAAACTACAGCCGGGAGAAGTCGTCCATCCCGCGGCGTCACAACATGTCATGGCTGAGCAACACACATGGCCGAGGATGAGGAGGATGTTGATGATGAGATCCAGAGAAGCAGCGTGGCCGCGATGCTTCGGTCCGCCGGTTACCTGCGAATCCCGGAAGAGACGGGACCATGTGCCCGGCGCATTCTCCTTAACATCGACTGTCGATTATCCAAAACATGTCCAGGTATGGTGATGCTGCGGTGCACCAGACAGCGTGTGGGACCGGCGGCCGGGTGCTGGTCGTCCCCTGGGCTGCAGCAGGATGTGCAGCAGGGAGGGCGGCACCGAGCCTGCTGACAGATCAGCAGATACACAGGCTCCTCTTAAAGAGACCCGGAGCTGGTGTTCTCTGACACATACCGAGCAGAGAGATGCTGATCCACCGTCTCAGACACACGTGGTCGTCCCCCCCAGGTCAGACCCCCTGCTGGGAGGGTGTGGTCAGAGCTGCAGGCTATGACCTCAACTGTAGGAGTAATTATCAGGTCATTACAGTTTGTCCAATACTCAGCCTTTCTTTCAGGCTATTTTCTAAATGTTTTGCATGCTTAATTAAGACAGGGAACATGTTTAACATAGTTGCTGCTAGCTAAATATTGGTCTGCTAGTATTGTCATTGTGAAACATGTTGGTGCGAACCTTTCTTTCTTTTTAAATTCTATGTGAAGTGTCTTTGAGTTTCTTAAAATGTATTAGTATATATATATATATATATATATATATATATATATATATATATATACTCTCAGAGCTTATCATCAAATGAAAGCGTTTTCACAGATTAGGTTTATACACAAGTTAAAATAATTATTGAACTGGCGTCGATTGTCCATACATTGCATGTTGGCTAGGAGTTGGAGTTCTGTTAAACTATCTTCAGACCCAAGGTCTCAGTACTAAAATAAAACCTCTGTAATCCATCTGGTGAGAAGAATTGCAACAAAGCGAACGTTGTGCTTTTATTTTGAAGACTAATAGCTAATGAGGAAGTGAGTCAATGAATGTTGTTGCCATGACGGAGATCATGTCACGTGACTACTTTGAATGTTTGTCTTGGAGAAATACACAAATTTAAAACAATAAATCATCTGAAAATTTGACCCAGGGTTTGATCCAGGTTACTGACCTCTGCTGTAGTTTATCAGATGACATGTAGATGACATGTTGAATTTAATCCACAGAACTGAACATATCCAGAAATTAAGCCAAAAGATCCCAGATAGTTGACCATGTGGTGCCAGAGTCTGCACAGAAGTGATTGAGGGATGGAGCCTAGGTAGCTCACCCTATAACTAACTAATTCAAACAAAACTTACCTGACAAATTGACACTTGGGCATACATCAGTGTGATACAATTAATTTGGAGTGTACTTTCTTGTTTAGTCCACTTCCTACTAACATAAATGAGTTGGGATTCGTGACCTGTGCTCCAGCCAGGTACCAGGAGGTGATCGAGACACTTTGGTGTCAATGATGGTAACTTTGATCAAAAGATATATTACTGCTTCAAAAATGCTGTGTATTTTTTGACATGTGCACTTCTTTTTTTGTTTTGCAATTTCATAAAGTGTACCCTCATCAGACCACTAAGGGTTACAAACGAGACACACATACACCTTCGTATGTGGGATATGTGAAAAGAGGTCATAAGAAGACATAGAGTAGCTTTGCTTTATGAGGTGAAAGAGTTTGAACTGCTGACCTGCATTATCACATATTTGTTCTCCATACAGGCAGGACTACACCCTTTGTATCTGCAAATCCCAACCAGTCAGATGTCAGATGTTGTCACTTTTTCTAGATATGCAAATATCTAAAACACATCTGTTTGATTGAACAATTTCAACATAAATCAGGTTAATTTAATCTGAGGTTCACCTTTGTGCTTAAACAGACTTCCCAGAAACTGATCATCTGTTTGTTTGTGATCATTTGGCTTGGTCAGGTCTTGCTCAGCTTCTTCAGTTTGTCAATAAACCCTGAAACAGCACTAGCCAGTCTGGTCAAGCAAACAAGACAAACTGATGAGTATCATTATTACAAGTACATGTGAAACTACTCACATTATTAATGGCTGTTCTTCAGTTAGTGTAAACACTTTCCTGGTGCTATCACACTGACACACTTAAGGTGAAAGAAAACCACAGGTATAACATTTAACAGCTCTGCCTGGCTACAAACTGTGCAGTTGCTATGTTTGAGACTGCCGACATTTAGCCAACCAACTAAATAACTAATAAAAATCATGAAATAATAAACAATGGAACTATTTCATGTAGCCTATTTTTTGTCAGTAGTCATTCATTTATCTCGGCCTTATCCCTTCCTAATACCACCCTTCTGAACAAAGCCACTTTCATAAAATTCATCTATTTACACAAAGAACACAATTATTTAATCAACATTTTATTTGAAAACTTTACCTTCCAAAGGAGAAACATAACATTGCATGTTCAAATGCATGTGGGCCATTATTTTTGGGTAAAAAATGTGTTGGATGTGTTGAATTGTGCACCTGTTTTACATTGACAATCCACATCAGTCTTGACTGTTTGTTTTGAGAAGGTGAACTGAACAAAAATGCATTGACAGTGTTAGTTGATGCTACACAGGAGGTAAGTCACTCAAACACACACAATGCAGTTGTGAAATGATTACATAGCGTAGGTCAGAGCTGAAAACCATGTTTCACTTCAGCATATAAAGTTTCTGGTTTACGGAACAAGTAGTGTGTCTACTTCTGGAAACGTTCACTGGCATGAACCTCCCTGCTCTCAGTTAGTGTTAGAGGTGAGGAAACCGATTCAGTTTCACCTACTTCCTCTTCCCTCATTTGAGAAGGTGATTTTACTCAACCTTGTTCTGAATGGAACCTCAGGTGTAACACCCACTTTGCAACTGTTTATTTCAACTGTGTTTATTGGTGTATTTGAAAAAATATATAATTACACCTGAATTATGCTACGTGAATACTGCAGCTGGGTTCCAAACAAATACCACAATTGTTTTTGTGAAATATGCTAACAGTCTTTTATTCTGTCATAGTTATGGTGTTGAATTATATTACATAACCAGACCTCCCTGCACCCATGATCACTCTGCTGTAATTCTTATTGCCAAAATGGTTAAGATCATTGTGAGATCAAAGTGACCTTTGACAAATAAATACTGAACCTCTCTCATCCTGGAGTCCAAGTGAACATTTGTGCCAAATTAGAGGAAGTTACACCATGGCGAACCTGAGATATTGTGTTCACAACAATGGGTTTGAGGGTTGGACAAAATGGAAACTTGTCTCCACAGCTGTCGTTTGCATGGAGGCATAAGGACTGGTATTCGTTCTTCATCTATACAGCTTCTACTTTTGTGAGTTCTGAGGGAGCTGGAGCCAATCGCAGCTGAGATTGGACGAGATGCAGGATTCACCCTGACGTACACCATGGACAGGTCCCCAGAGCGTCACAGGGCCGACATACAGAGGCAAACAACCATTCACCCCATACCTTCAGTCAAAGTACAGTCTCCAGTTAACCTAAGCTACACCTGTATGTGTTTGGGAGGGGGATTGTGGGAGGAAGCTGAAGTTTCCGGATTAATCCAATGTGACCCCAGTTTCTTGCTGTGAAGCAGTAGTGTTAACCGCCGCACCCCCATGCTGCCCTGTGTGATCACATGTCCTCTTTAAATCATAGTTTGGTCAACTTTTACAATGTTTGTTATTTAGGCAGTTTTTGTACAGCTGTTTTTATAACGTCACGGCTGCTTTAGAGACGTTCGGCTTTTTTTATTAAATAAAATAAAGTTTTTTGTATTAAAAATTGGTTCATATTTGGCAAGCTCCTCAATTTTCAATAAAAATAAAACAGCTGTTATAAAGACTGACCATGTTACTATCTGAGGAAAGAGCTGTATTCAGTCTTTGCCCTTATGCATCCCGTTTCAAGTCATTCCCGATGGATGTAGTTATATTTTCTGGCATTTTCTCCCTTATGGGCAAGAACCTGATTGTTTAACCACCTGCAAAAACTGAAGGTCCTCACTGTGGGAAAGTGTAATCCTACACAAAAGGCATTCATGTTTTAGAATTACATGACTCCACTATTTGACGATGGTAAAAACCACCATGTCAGTCACCTTTGAGGAAAGCAATGGAAACAGGTGGAGTAGATGCTGGAGTTCTCTACAGGATTCCCATTAGCCGTTTCAGTTTTAATATCTGGCCACAGTGACAGTGAAGGATCAATTAAGTGGAACATGTGTTTCAGTTACACAACATTTACATCCCAATTTGAACAATGTATGTACAACAGTTTTTTTTTTTCAAAGGCAGATTGAACCTGTGTACAGGGGAACAGGGCTGTTTAATACAAAATGTGATGCTGGCCACAAACAAAAAGGCAAGCATGATAATCTCAGAAGACAGATTTGTTCCTGTTAAATCAATACTGTAACAGCTACGCTTCTCCGTGAACTCTACTGGGCCGCTATCAACGACAACACCCGTCAAACATCTTCTGGTTCGTGTGAACAGCAACGTGAGCGCTGGGTCTTGGTCTGGTCCCTGATTGAAATGTGTTCAGAGAGGCAGCCTGGCACTTAGGAAGTCTGCCAGAGGGTCAGGAGACATCAGTGGCAGTGAGAAGAGTAAAAAAAAAACTACGACAATAACAAAAAAAGAAAGAAAATACAGCTGTCACCTTTGCATGGGGTGTCGGGAGCCCAGCGACTGTTTCCCCCGACTGACCCCTTCCCTTGGAGTGTCAACCTGCCGTGGGTGCCGCCCTTTGGCCTCTGGCTCTGAGTCACTGAGCTCCAGGTCGGGACAGTATCCGTCACTGTCCTGGTACGATCGCGCGCTTTTCACCTTGTGTTCAGTCACGGGTTTCGCCCACAGTCTCTCCTTGGCAGACACTTTGCGGGACAGTTTGTCAGAGGCCCTCAGGTCCTCTGTGGTCCGTACCAGGTTAATGGTCGCCTCTTTGAATGACCTGCCGAAGTGCTCGATGGCAGACTTGCGAAAGCTGCCCTTGTCGTTTGCGGTGTCCTGGTGAATGGGAGTCTGGCAGGAGCTGTCCCTCTGAGCCGCAAACTTCTCTAGGCGGCCGTTAGCCTTTGCTCGGTCTTGGTCCAGCTTGCCGTTGCTGTGGGACGAGTGGCCGTGCAGTGCAGCGTGTAGGGATAGCGGTTTGCCGGTTGGTTTAACAGGCAGTGTCGGGATGATGGAGTGGCTCGAGGAAGCCAGTCGGCCAATGGATCGCTCGTCTCGCCGAACACGGCCGTGCATTTGAGGTTTCCCCTGACCAAGCCCCTCACCTGTGTATTCTGAAACATTACCCCTATTGTCCGGACACAGTGGCCCATTACCAGATTTGGAACTGCTATTTCCATTTCCAAGATTTGAAGCTTTGGGCATTTTAAGCTTTAGAGTAATCCGCGGAGGAGGACGGAACAGTGTACTCTCCACTGGGAATGAAGCAGGAAGGCCTTGGGATGAAGGGAGACACAACATTGCAGGTCAGCTATTGGCGATCACAACATCAAGTGACCAAACAGATAACTATAACAAAAGAGGCATCTCACCCGCAGACTGCTCCTGGTTCATTAGCTGCAGATGCAAGTTAAACATCTGCTCCTGGGATTTACTCTGCAGCAGCTTCAGCTTCTCCCGCCGACTCACCATGTAACACAGATTCCTCACCTGCAGAACACGGACATGACGGTGTGTCAGGTAAAAAGGTTCATCACACATGTTCATCATTTAATTTCCTTTTGTTTTTTTTACTAGTACTGAAATGGTTAATTGATTTAATAAATTCAAATTAAATAGCTGGCAACTAATTTCATGAACAATTAGTCGGGTCTGCTATGATGCACAGCACACACAGAGGCAACGTCCCCTGAGGTGGGGGGGTAGTAAACCAGCCAATCCCGTGCCTTGTGAAGCTCACATTACGACGCCTTCTCTTCCCACAAGTAAGTGTTTGAAAAATGGTACAGCAGCACATCATCATTATATGAACCTGAAGAGAAAACTGTGAGAACCTCTCCTCCTCCTCCCTTCATAACAACTTTACGGTTCATACCACAGTGATGTTGTGTGGCGGTTTTTACTCTCTTAAGAGTTTATAACGCCCTATGAAAACATTTATCTGGTTTTCAGATTTAGTTTTACAACTTTGAGTTTGGTGATAGAATATAAGCTATAATTCTGTGTCATAATTAGGGTTGCAAGGGGGGCGGAAAGTTTCCGGTAAATTTCGGGAACTTTCCATTGGAAGTTAAGCTCGGGAATTTTGGGAATTTTGAAAAAAAAAAAACTTCGCAAATTAAACTTCTTTTTTTTTTTTTAATTCTTCCATCACATGCACAGATAACTCCCAGCATCCTGCTCACTACAGCAGGGCTATTGAGGCCTGCTGTAGTGTGCAGGAATAGTCAGGTAAGTTTCAATGATATAACTGGGGAAAATATATTAGCATGCTGATTGAGGATTGTTCATCTGTTCATCTAGCCTATTTCCATTCATCGATTGTAAAATATTTTTACAGACGATTCCAATTGTTTGGCTAACTATTTATATCTCTTGCATTGCATTAGTGTTTTTTTACAAACTTTTTTCTCATCTTACTCTACAGAACAATGCCAAGTGTACCATCTCATGTGTGGAGACATTTCACCCCATCCAATGTAGAAGGAAAGGCTGTATACATTTGCAAATACTGTGCAAAGACCTATGTTAAGAATGACACAACGATGCAGAGGCGTATAGTCAAGTGCCCAAAGTTTCCTCAGGGCTCAAATCAGCCTATGACAAAACAAAATGCTTATATTTATGTCTGTATATGACAAGGTAAATACAGTTAGTATAAATTAGCCACAACATTTCCAGTTTATTCCCTTAAATTCCCGTTGATTCCCGTATATTCCCGATGATTCCCATGGAGAGTTTCCAACTTTGAAAATTACCGGAACTTTGCAACCCTAGTCATAATACACTAATTTGATTTGTAGCATCAGAAATCAGCTCTGGAAATTCATTTATTCAGTTTATGAGTCTGAGCAAAACAGACTCTTTAAGCTGTTTAGTGCACTGTGGCTGTATGGAGAGATTTCTGCCATGTATATATTTATCAATAACAATGACAAAATATATAGAATATGCAAACTCTATTGCTCAGGAACTACCATAGTAAAATGTGATTTCGGAGTTAATAGAATAAAACGTGAATTCAAGCACATAATCTGTCAGCCTCCTTGAAAAAAGCCCATTAGGAATAAGCAAACTATAGGATGAATAAAACTAAGACAACAAATACAGTGTGAACAGAGAAATGTCCTAGACTAAGCAGAAAAAAAAACTGAGACTCAGCACTCCAGAGTACAACACACTGCAGTGAGAAATAAAGCACCCACCCTCTCTAAATCCTGTCGCAAGTGCATGAACATCCGCATGCGTGTATGGATGCTGTCCTCCTGAGGCTGCAGCACCAGGTTCTCCTCCTCTTCTTTAGGGGGCAGCAGAGCTTTGTTAAAGCTCCCTTTCCTCTTCAGTTTCCAGTAATGGTAGATGAAGTCCACCAAGCGCTGAGAGAGCCCGAGGGCCCGCGCCAGCTCGTCCGGCTGGATCAGACTGAAAAACTCCTCCTCCAGCTCATGTAGTCTCTGCGCCCGCTGGCCCACCTTCACCACCTCTATGGGGGGTTTGGAGCGGGCCGGGCTCAGGCTGGCCTCCCCGGGTTTGGATTTGCTGTGCTTGAGGCAGAACGACTTGAACTTGACTTCATCCCCTTCGTCTAAGATGGTCTTCATCTCCAGGCTGTGCTCAAAGGCACATGTCACATGGAAGGGAGTGGTGCAGTTCTTTACAGAGCACTGCGAGTGGAGGGGACATAATGGTTATTTAAAGAAAACCAATGTTCCTTTCATTACTCGAGTTACCATGATTTGGTTTGTAATTGTTCGTATATGTTGGAAGTTTGGACATCTTGTTATTCTTAAAAAAAGTTTTGCAATGAAACTCTAAACAAGATATAGTGTAGAAATTAGATGGAGAAAAGTAAAAATGCACAAGTTTTGTTTACACATGTTTACATGGATATTTGGATACCTGTTTTCCACTGTATTTGAATGTATTGCTACGGCTGCAATGTCCTCAAAGGATTAAGCAACTAACTTCTTGGAGAAGTGGAATTTTTTGAAAGGCTTACTTTTTTTTACTATAAGTATGAGTTTCAGGCAGCCTGTTAAGTGTTATTTACACTTTGCACACAGCCAGTATTAAAACCAAGTAAGTGGCCACCACCACCAGCTGCTCCCACAGAGAAACCACGGCTGGCAGCATAGAAAACTTACTTACAGCTCCGTTAAAGTTTACATTTACTGTGTTGTTCTTGTAACACCAATGAATGCGCATATTCACACTCACCTGGATGCATGCACCGGTCTTCAGTTTACACAGACTGCAGATGAGAGACCAGCGGCTGGGTGGGATGTGGGAGACTTTGGTGATGGGCTCCATCCTCTCAGGACACGCAATGCTCACCTGCAGGGCAGCAAAACATTCAGTGTGGTATGAGACTGTTGACAGGGTTATTAATGTAAAACTGTTTAGTGAGGTCAAGAGGTAGCGCAGAGGTGAGGCGCGTTTACCTCTGGTATCCACAGGGCACAGCTCACATGTGCCCACTTGGTGCCGGCACGTGTTGCCTTCATGGCGCCGCCCTTCTGGGGACACAGAAGGCACTGCGGGTCGATGCCGAGGACGCACGTCCTACACAGCCAGTTTCCAACGGGCACTTTGACGATGCCGTAACAGGCCTGAGGAGCGAAGAGCAGGTTAGAACATTATGTGATTGACACATTCCCTGACAACACAATAAACCAATAACCATTTGGTACCAACAGATGAATAAATACTCTTAGATTTAGGTACTAACAATCATTGTTTTTCCTTTTAATGTCTGCTTTACTGCAATGGAGTAGTGCACGGGGTAAACAGTATGGCCCTGGTCAGGCTCCAGTATTTCCAGACTCCAGCAGCCAGGGTTATCATTTATACCAAGCCCATCATCACTAGCCTCCGGTCAAGTCCTGCATCGTGTACAAACTCCTCCTCCTCACTTATAACTCCCTCAATACACTTGCCCCCTGCCCCCGGGCCTGTCTGATCCTGCATCCCTTTACAGTAGTTCATCCTGGACCACACTGTCCTCTATCCCCAGCACCAGCCCGTGAACTGATGGTGACACGACAGCACCACCCTCCAAACTCTTCTTAAACAAAAACTTTTAAAACTCTTCAAAAATATTCACAAAGGCTTTGGCCACAAGATTAAAATATGTGCAGCGTGCACTACTGACGCCTTTCACCTTGCACTACTAACTTCATTTTCTTGTCCTGGTTTGTTTTATTTATTAAGTTCTTTGTTTGCCTTATTCTGTAAAGTGACTGTGGTTATGTTGAATATAAATCCAAATTCATAGAGCACGGTGGAGGTAGCATTAAGCTAATTCTAACATAATTAAGACCTTCCTAAACATATTTAAGACAAAGTACAAAACATTTTAACATATTTCAGACTAAAGGCCAATGTTTCTGATTATTGAATTGTAGAGTTTATAACATTTTTAAGTCCCAACGAAACTATCTAGCTAGAAAATGTATATGCTCCGATATACAAGGATGTCTGGTTTTGTGTGTGTTTGGTATTTTTTAACATATTTTTAGCAGGCCTCTCGCCCACTCTTGAATACAATGACAGTAGTGACTGGACAAATATACATTCTGATAATAACGGATCAATCAAGTGACCGAACATGGAGCTCCCGTGCGGCCTGAGTGCTGAAAGGTGTTCTCATATTTACCTGGTGCACACAGATGTTGCACTTGTCACAGAACACCATGTCATTCCCCTCTTCGCTGTCCGGGGAGCGGCACACGTCGCAGATAACGTCCTCGTCGTACTCAATCCCCAGACCCTCCACTGTCTCGATGGCGTGTTTCATGTTGCCATGGCACTGCCTCTCCAGGGCTTCCATGGTGCGCTCCATCGTCAGCTCATCTATGGGTTCCTCCCCTGGGAGAAACAGAGAGACGAAGCTCCACATGGTCAGAGAAAGCCTAGACTGTAAGAACACCATGATTCCAAATCTTAAAGCTCTTATTTGTGTCTCAGGGGGACAGATGTCCGCTGTTGTAGATGTGATCTATCACCGGGTGGTGAATTTTAAGATGGATTATCCCTTTACAATCCAGCTCCTTACCCATGCGGTCCAGCTCTCGGTTGAGTGCGTGCAGCCAGTGAAGGTCCATGTCATCCAGATCGTAGCGACACATGGCCTCTGCCAGCTCCTTGATGTTGACATAACCTGGTTCAGTTGACTCCTGACAAGAGCACTGAATGTACTTCCTCTGGTGGGTGTACAGGACTTCCTTGGGCTTCTCCACAACAATCCTGAGCACAGACAACACATTGCAAATCTGTCAGAACTGCAAGGATCTTCAAACAGTGATATATAGTGTTTGTTAACAGTCAGTGTTTACCTGACGGACGGCTCTGGGATGGTGTCCGGACTTGCTGGCACCTGGACTCCCTTCTCCCACTCCTGCTTCCAGGTGTCTGCCAGCAGGTAGTAGTCCTCTGGGGAGACATGGTGCGAGTCTGGCAGCTTCATGGCACTAATCAGGTCTTTTCTGAACACCTTTGGGAGAGGGAAGGGGACGCGGGGCGGCACACAGTCAGTCCAACACTGGCCTTTACATTTAACAAACCCAGTATGCAGTGCTCGTTGTCGATGGCAACTTACTTCAGCCGGTTTCTTCGGGTTGGAGACGGGGGTTTCAGGTTTGCCGCCATACTTGTTGGAAGAGCAGAAGGAGGTTGATGGACCTAAATGAAGAAAAAGAGATTTGATCAAATTGCAGAGGAGAAAACAAAATACAGTCCAGTTCAGGCAGTGGGGTCTCGAGGGGCAAATTACTCACTCTCATTGTCAGAGCTGTCGCTGCTGCTTGAGGACCTGAGACGTTTCATCCTGTAACATCCTGCAGAAGAGATGACAGACTTTAGACATGGTTCAAAAGAAGGTATGGATGGTATGAGATGATTTGTTCAGTTCAAGTAAAGCCGTTTTCAGACATGAGCTCTGAAATTTTTTCACGTTTGAATAACGCAGGAGGAGATTATGGGTCAGTCATAATCACAACAACAGGAAAATGTCCATTCTGGCATGGAGTCTGGGCACAGGAGTCAGGACATGACGTTTACATTTTGCTGAGGGAATCAAATGTTTATCTGGAAAATGTCTGGAGCAACTGACTCGGATGTTTGCGCTCTTACATACAGCCCCTCTGGAGAGATGTCCTGAGCTCAGTGTATGTCTGAAAGCATCTTTTTATTTCAAATTGATAAAGAGATGGAGAAAAGATAATTACTCACCATAAATTTCAAGTTGAAAAGCATGCTAGTGGATTCCTCTGATAGAAAATAAACCCTTTACTGCTCAACTTCATTCCTGCAAAGAAGAAATATAAGAGTCACATAAGCAAATATGTTTGCATGTAAACAAGAAGCACGTGTTCTGTCTATATTGTCATATTAGGGTTTGGCCCAAATCATTGCAATAAAACATCCAATATTCTAACCCACTAACAATATTCCTTGGTTGTCTTTCTATTTTGTTTTTCATCTTCACAAGTCCACAGTTTGAACCATGAAGGTTTAAAAGAAATGTAGGAACGTCAACGCGGTGTAGCCCCCAATACAGTTCACTGTTTCAACAGACAGGACATGCCTCACATTCCTCATGAGGACAGGAGGGGTGGGCGAGGGAATAAAGCCAATCCCACTCCCTATCATAGTATAAATAAATGTTTAAGATGTTTGTAGGTGAAAACGTTATGCTATTTTTAAGAACAAGTCACACAGCACAGACACACTGCAGCAAACTGTGTAGCAGTAACCATTAGACCAGGGACCTGCCATTAACAGATGCCTGGTCTGAATACACTGAGCTCTGTGTGATGAACTGAAGACCGCTTTACTCCGAAAATTGACACAATTATATTAAATAGATGCCAATTACTTTCCTGGCAATCAAAACAATCAATATGTTGGCAAATCTATACTTCAGCTTTAATCCAGAGATAATGCAGGACTAGAAAAAACTCATGAGAATTAATATTTAGACAAAACAGAATCAGTGTTCTCAGAACACTTGGGTATGAGAGGATTAGCCTGTCTGCGTTGAAATGACGAACGTGGAGCATCTTGTTAAGTTAAAATATTTACTTATATTATAAGTATCAGGACTTTGCAAGCAATTGTGCAAGAACCTGTGTCTATTCTGAAGAAAGAACCAGAGAGACTTTGAGGAAATTGTCTCAGTTTTGTAGAGGACGAAATGTTAGGTAGTGGTTGACTGGGATCTATGGGCTATTTAAATGAATTTTGTAGTTTTTCCGGAACCAGATAAGATAAGAGTGGGAGACAGGGGATGATGGGTTCTCCTACAACTAAAACTACCCGTGTAATATTACGACTAAACTCGTAATATTATGACAATATTCTAAAATTTCTGATTTCTTTTCTTCAATTTGGGCTCAATACACTTTTGTAGCCTTCGACCCTGGATAATGATTTTTAATCTTCAGGAGGGAACTTGACTTGCTTGTGTTTCTTAAAAGACGTTTAACAGAGATATTATGCAAAAGGACTGTCAAGATAGACAACACCCTACAGTGGTTAAAGACCTGACACCATTTGTCAAGCTGCTTTGAATTATCTCCTGAAGGTCTGTATGTCAGAACGCCAATGTCCAAGTGAGAGGCTCCCGAGTTTCTCCCGACAGTCCCCTAATAAAAACTCTGGATAATATCCAATTTTTTCAAGAGAGCTTTTGGTGATCAGGCCTGACGCCGGTGATATGTGCTATTCACAAAAACACATGATCTGCGCAACGGAAATAATACACAGAACGCAGCAGAGACTTCTGTGTTACTGTTAACGTGTTTGAGCGAATAATCTCTGTGCGACAGGCAACCACCAGAGAAAGTGCAGGCACAATTGTGCGGACATCCTCCGGAGTTCATGTCTGAGACCAGCATTTGCTCATTTTGCAGACCTGGAGGGGCCTGCTCTTGTTACATCTACATTTGGAACCAGGAAAACAAGATATCATCAAAGTGTGATGGGTCTCTTGTCTGTTCAAACTGCATACAGCTGTCATGTACTCAAAACAGGACTTGGATGGTAGAGAGAGTAAAACATGGCAGAGTCAGTTCATCCATGTTGTTGTTACCTGACTAAACCTGATCTGCTCTAAACCTCCATCACCCTGAAGAGAAACCAGACCCTGAGAGTCTGAGATGATGTGGAGCTCAGTGCATGTCTGAGAGCAGCTGTAGTGTGACTGCAGCCTGTGATGTAACATGCACGGAAATGACGTCACAGCGCTCCCAAAAGCGCTGGTTTGAGTTAACGGGATCGTCCACTGTGGTCTCCTGTGTGTTTTATATGGCATGTAATGTGCTATCATGTAGCTGCTAGCGGTGGCTACATTGTTAGCTGCAGCTACACGCAGATTGAGGGCTTTAAATGAACTAACGCCGAGCGGCTGCCCTGCCCAAAGAGTCTGGTTGGCGCCAAACAAACACACACAGGCCTGGAGCGGGCTCCACTGCAGACTGTGGAGAAATCAAACATGGGCGCCACCACCATACAAAGATGTCACTTCCTAGAGGCAGCAGGACGGAGGTTTGAGAAGCTGCTTCACAGTCTCATGTAGAGAGAGCTACCACACACACCAGTGAAAGCAGACAGTGGGGGTAGTGGGAGCAGGAGGCCCCGTGGCCTGGATCAACCATCCAGGGCAGATCCTGGCACAGGGAGCCCCGCTGGACACACACGGGTATATCGTTCACATCCCTCCGTGTCTTACCTCCGGTACACTCGCTGCTGTCCGCCTCGGTCCCGCCACGTCCACCCGCACACACACACACTCTGCACACTGGGTCTCTGCTCCTGGCTCCGGGTTCAATGATGGGTTTTGTGTGTCCCCCTCACTGGGAATCTCCAGAGCTGCGATCTGTCCTCCTCCACCACCACGGCACAACGGCTCTATTGTACCGCGCGTCCCGCCGGGTCCTAAACCCCGCCGAGTTCCCTCCATCCTGGGGACGCTCAATTTGTTCACCGGCGTCCACCTCTATCCACGCACACAGTGGGAACAAAGACAACAATCTAGTCCCAACCAATGAAAACAGGGCGACCAGGGGTGGATTTGTCATCTTATTGTAAAGGCGACATAAACCTTTCTCGTGCAATTCCTAAAGGGAACACACATCTACATATGCAGTGCATAAATAAAAAAGCATAAGGGTCACACCAGGATGTTTAAATAATTATATGATAGAGAAATAAGTTATACAAGTGTTTGTTAGAAGTCCAATCATATATATATATAGGTTCTGCTTCCAAACATGAAAGAGAACCTGTAGTTGTCATAAAAACTCAAAAGGTGTTTTTCTAGGGCCATTCTAGGGTAAAGAAAACATTAAGTACAATTAAGATGAGACACACTAGTGAAAACCTCACTAGCAATATTTATATTCAATTTCTGCCAATAGAACCACTTCACCTAAATCTTACGCACTGAACCTTGACCTGTACTATAGATGATATCCCTGATAAGACTTATTTTATCGAAGAAGCAGATCTCTAAAGTTTGGTAGTGTTTGTTGTAATTATCAATTTTTTTCATGAATGGAGTCTTAATGTATCTACAAAATTATACATGGAATTACACCATGGCAGACATTTTACATGCAGTATAAAAAACAACTGTACCAACCCCCCCTGCCTGCCCCATTAAATGCACCACTGAGGCTGATATATATTTACCACACAGTCATTGTTGTTTTGGTCAGCTGTTGTGATATTTCAGGCCAATTTTTAGCTTTACCTACATCTGCAACGTGCTGAATGTGTTCTGTCCTTGATAAACGATTAGACGACAAGCCCCCAGCACAGACTGGGCGAGGTCAAGCTGCAGGCTGTGCAACCTGGAATGTTTGTAGCGAGTCAAACGTTGAAATGTTGCTGAAAATATGTGGAAGTCAAATAGCTGAAGTGAAAGATGCAAAACTGTGATACACTGGAAAAGACCGCATTTGTTAATTCAAGATTCCATGACTCACACTTCACGTTTAAAAATGCTCAAATCTTTAAGCAGTTGGCTTCTATTGCAACATAGAGGAAACTTTATATCTAATCTGGTGAGTGAAGATCCTAACGCCTAAAGCCAGAAATACAGTAATGTACAATTAGACATGCAGTGACTGGAGTAACTCAGAAAGACAGATTGACTATATATTGAGTCTACAACCATTATGACAGATTTATTTCATACATAACAGAACTGAAGTCGTCATGAGGACACTTTTACTAAAAATGTCAATGGAGAACATTAAATTGTTTCTATACAAAAACATTGAGTAGAGTATAAAACAAATGTTACAAATATTTTTTTTCTAAACTAATAACATAAGTTGCCTACATCAAAACTCAGCATTTATACATCTTTAACATAACTCATTCAATTGATCTGAATTCAAGATACACTCAAGCTCTTCAAAGTTCAGCTTTGGCCTTCTCACCAAATAGCGAGTTTCAAATGTACACACCTTCAACAGAGAAAAGTTCACAATCTAAACCATATACACAAATTAATCCTTACAGGAAATAAAAACATTTTTTATTATTACAAATATTTTCCCTCAGGCTTGTGCTCATGTTTTTGTAACTGCGTCAACGGTTGAAGAAGGTAATGAAAAAAACAATTGCTTTAAATTAAATGAATCCGATTTACAGCAAAGAACTACATTCACAATCGATAAAAGCAACAGGCTTATCAAATACATTCAAAGAAATATAAATATTCACAGCACTCGTAGCAACTAATGGATATTAAGTGGTTTACAGCAAATCATTTTGGATGATAGAGACTGAATCTAGTCCTTAATAATTACCATTCCTACCTATCATTTTTAAAAGAGGCAAATAGTTCCAACACCACTGGCATTCAACCAGATCTGGGCGGCAGGTGGATAAGAAAATAAGATTCAGAGAATGACAAGCAGTTTGTTCAATATTTCTATAATTCACAAGCCCATCTGCATGTCTGCAAAATTGAAGAAGTTGTCCACATCTCGAGAGGATGTGTTTTTGTTATCAGACACAAAAACCTGTGGGGGAAAAAGAAACACAACTTACTCTAAGCTCTTGAAAATATTTGTAACCGGTAAAAGACAGATGCCACAACCAAAGTGTAATTACCTTGGTGCCATTGAACATTTCATTTGCGATGTTCTTGCAGGCTTCCACAACTCCGTCACCATTTAGCTCCAGGGCAATCACAGGGCCTTTTGTGGTGAGAAATGAAAGTCAAAACCCTACAGCACAACAACAGTGCAGCAACCACAACTCTACAGTTACCTTCATACTAAAGCTAAATACAGGTCACCCTCCTCTTTGCAAAAGTCCAGTTACATTGACACACACTTTGGTTATGAAACAGTAACCGCCTACCAGGGAAATGGGGATCGTTAACAATTCCAGTCCTCATAAACATATATGCAAATACTGATTCAACTGATTTCAGCAGTGTTTTCCAAATGGGTACTGGGAAACTGGTAGTCAGCAGTATTAATAATCATGTGAGTGTGTTGCAATGGCTCTATTTAAGGCATTTTAAGACATGCTGTGGATGTGTCAATGTGTTCTGCTTTAATATGTGCTACATCCTTTAAGATAATGCATTTCCTGCGGAAGATTTGGTGTAAATGACGAATTGCTGAAAGGCTTTGCTGCTACGAGCTGCAGAATAATAAAAGGTAACCATGTTACACCTCCTAGATGCAAGAAATGTGATATGACAACTATATAAGCCTACAATACTTATCGCAGAATAAGCTGAATGTTTCAAAAACTATGAGGAGTTGATATAATAAAATCAGATCAGGAATGACCTGAACAAGATGAAAGTTTGAATGTTGTTGAAAAATGCTGAGGTTTTTCTTAACTGAAACGGACTACAAATTTGAACCAAAAAATGTACACAGATAGAGAAGTAATAACGAAAGAGGAAAACCACAGAGTGGCCGCTGTGCCAGCATTCACACTAATTACCTTTGGTGATCCACTCCACGAGATCCTCTGCACTGTGTTGGAAGACTCTTTTCACGTCTTCAGGTCGCATTGAGACTTCCTTTGTCTGGATCAGCACAAAACCTTTAGTAGACACCTGTTCCAATTAGATTTTAGAAAGGGAGGTTATATAACAAAGGTTGTAGTGAACCAGTGACAATTACATGCAGATTCCACATGTAACTCCAGTCTCAGGCTTAAGTGACGGAGTAATGCATATTTTGACAAGAGCAAGCAAATAACTAAAATACTTGAGTAGCATGCAGCCATCTTAGCAAGTTAGCTAAAAAAAGGAAAACACATTACTCTGAACACTGAGATAATACTGAGCACATAAAAAAGATTCATGTTTACACATACCTGATTGGATTTGACAGATAACCATCTTCAGATTGAGATGAATCCACGACCAATGGCAGTAAAGCTTGATAAGATTTCCTCACTATTTAACTTCATTTATGATTCTGTGGTAAACTTCTGTTCCTTTTACAATGCTGCAAGTGTGATGTGTTGTTTTCTTTTGATTTGCTCAACAAACTTTTCAACATGACTGACTTTACCTAAACCTGTCTTATTATTAGTAAGTAATCTCTTAAACTCTGGGTGGTGCTCCTGGTGACAGGCATACAGCCACCACCCTTTTACCTCTCACTCTCAAATACAAATAAAGACTTCCCCATTTAAACAACACCTCACAATCAGGTGTTAAATAATACAAAACTTCCTCACTCTCTCACCTCATCGATCAGTTTGCGGGAATTTGCAGTGCTGTACTCCCCAGCGAAGAAGACAAAGAGGCAGGACTCTTCACTGTCCTTACGTCTCCCTCCCTTTGTCAAAGGCACAATGCTGCGAGCGGGGTCACCGGAGATTCGCACGGATTTGAACTCAGACTCGGTATCTGGTGCTGGTACAAAATCCAGAACCGCTGAAGCCTCTGGCAACAGGCTCCAGTTGTTCTCGCCGGACACTGGCGTGAAGTCGTGGATGTTGCTCCAGTTGTTGTTGAATATGCTGAGCCCGGCGTCCTTGAAGTGGAAGGCCAGCTCCGGATAGAAATACTGAAAGCAGCCAAACTTCATGCCTGTGGACGACTCGATGATGGGCTGAGTGGCACAGCACAAGAAAACCTCCATCTTTTTACAGTCCCGTGTGCGAAACTGCTGACAGGCCACCACGCACTTGATGTCTTTACAGTCTCTGAAAAACACGCTGCCCTTGATAGGTCCGAGAAAAATGCGGCAGTTGACACAGTCATCGATGGTGATAGTCGCTGAGTGGTCAAACACGTATATGTTGCAGTTCTCACACTCTTGGATGACAAACTGTTGCCCATTTAGTTTGTCAGGGAGACGGCCCACTGTGACATCTTTGAGCCCTGTCAGCATGTAGTCCTTGGGATCAACCTATGTGAAGAGAAAAGTGACCGGATGAGTATTTAAACAATATATTTTGAGATGAACATCATTTCTGGTCTACACCACAATACACCTTATTGCCAAGAACTCTTGAATCCCCCATGTTGATATCTTCATCGGTGTCTTGTGTAAGGCACAATCTTTTCTTCTTGAGATGTCTTTTTTATTTTTTCAGTTTTGCATCTGCTGCGTAAGAACCGTCCTCGTTGTGCCAACAAAGTGGGGAATTCCCTGGTTAATATGCCACTGAATTCTCAGATGGGCTCATTTGGAGACTCTGCAGAGAATTTACAGGAAGGATCAACTCTGGAGATGGTTTGGAGCAACTGACTGGGACATTTGCTTTTTCTATCTGGAGATCAATGAATGTCTGAAAGCGGCTTTAGAGATAGACAACATTTCTGACACACTTGTATCTGAAAGATTTCCACCTCTATCATCCAACTCTACTTTTTCATGAAACATTGAACATGTAAGCTTTTAAGACACCAATGATGAATTTTTGATCCTTCATAAAACTGTTAGGCTTTCCATATATGAGTATTATTTACCAAGCAACGGTAAAACGACATGGCCAAAAATTGTATCTAAATGAAAATGTTGATATGGGTTGATTGTCGATAACTATTACCACGATAAATTAGATATTTAACCCTGTTAAGATGCAGGTCATGTGGTTCAAGTTTCAAATTCAAGTTTTATTTAACATGTGTATGTGAACACAAGGTAAACGATGCAATAAAATGTTCTGGACAAGAAGGACAGGTCAGCTCAGCAGAGCAATAATTGAATCTAAATTAAAATAGTAAAATAAGCTTAATATAAAAAAGTCACATACAACACTAAAACTATCTACAGGATGCAGTGTAAGATTTGAGGACGCAAACGAAGGAACCAAAGTGATAACTGTAAACTGTAAGCGTTAATTATTGCAAACAAGTTATTGAGCTATGCTGTGACTGACATGGAGGAGTATTTCAAAAGTGCAACAAGCAATGAGTCAAAACGGAAGTTGAACCACCGCTCGGTTAACGCCTGTGAGTGCGGTCAGCTGTACAACAGCGAGCTACACAACATTGTGTAGTAATCCGATAACGAGATAACTCTGGACACGAAATGTGAGGGAGAGCCAGGGAGCGGGCGCTGAGCCTCAAACTCAGGGGTCGTCAACACACAACGAGCCTCGGGTGCATCCCCTGGCTCTGGAGGGAACATGGAAGTGAATGTGTCGTGATACTGCGCAGTCAATCTCAGCTGGGGGGGGGGGGGGGGGTATCTATGCAGCGCCGAGGGAAATGGTCAGAAACACCTACATCGACATTATTGAATGCTACAGGTGGGTCGGTGACACCCGGGAACAACCACGGCGCAGGGCAGCGTCCATTGAATTATGTCTCATTTAATAGTAACCTAAATGTTCATGTAGCTGCAAGTTAAAGGTGTAAAAGAAGTTAGCGAACAGTGGAAGACGAGTATCAGCTACCTGGAAGCGAGTTAGAGCTCAGGTTAAAGGCTGTTGAGCTAAACAGAAAACCAAGAGTTAGCATCTAAAACCAGAGTTAGCATCTAAAACCAGAGTTAGCATCTAAAGCCAGCACCTGCCACAGCCCTCCCAGTAGTGATTTCCTGCTCCAGTGAGCTCGGGGATACCTTCTCTCTCTTGTCCCAGCTGTACTGCTTCGGGGGCTCGTCGGTGTTGTTGCCAAGGGGAACCGCGTTGCCCGTCGTCGTGGTGTCGACGGTGGTAGTTGTCGGCGTCAGATCCTCTTTATCCGACTTCCTTTTGGACTTCTTGGAGAAGAAACACCCCATGTTGACTCGTACCGCGGCGACCAGCTGAGGAGCGTTCTCTCGCCGTGACGTTTGCTCCGTGAACGCGAGAAATGTGGCACTGAAGCTTCTGAGCACTTCAGGAGACCAGATTTTTTTTTTAGCTTCCCGTTTCCCCAGCTTCAGCTCACCAGCCAATCAGCGCCGAGGTGGTCATTGCAACAGCCAATCACCGAGCCCGGCGGGGTGACGGGATCACGTAGGAGATGTGTGCACCCATGAGGCATTTATGTAAAAAACATCAAACCAGATTGCTTTAAACTGTTTTATCTTTATCTTATTCCAATGAGTGTGTATGGACATAAAGTAAAATACACACATTCAAAATATATACTGTCTAAGCTGAATCAAATGAGATGACTCCGTGTGATATATGACAACACTATAGCTGCTATTCAAATACGGTGACTTTGCATACAAACTGATATAAATTAATCGAATGCATTTAAGTATTAAAATACAATTACACGTTCCAGATTATAAAGTAGAGTGCTTTCAAAGTAGACGGACCTCTAACCCCACACATTCGTGAGCCAGGAGAAGGTGTAATCGAGTAGTTATCGATTTAACAGATGAGCCTGAATGCACCTCCATCTGCACATTGGGCACAACTCTCAGGTGTTGCCTTCATCCCAAAAATGACTTTGTACACATTGCAGCTCATGGTAGATGTGTTATACAAAATAATAACATAAAGAAATTAATCAAATGAGTGAAATAGTGCTAAAATCGTATAATGTATGATTATAAAAGTTAGTAAAAGTCTGTGATGATATATGGGCATTGTTTTACACTCCAGCCACGTTTATAACCATAATTAAGTTACTATGTTGTTGAGAAAAAAATATGATTGTGCACAAGAAAAAACACAACAACTAACATGAAACCCATTTAAACCAGACAGATTAGCTTGCAATTTAAGCCACTAGGACACTCTAATAATAGGTAATCCCCCATCCTGCCTCTGTAAGAGATCCTTTGAAGCCTGGCCTTTCCACTACATGCCCATTTTTAACTCTGTGTAACCATATAATCATTATGTGACTGTTACCTTTGGACTATAAAGCATTTTTGCAGCTGGATTTGTAGATTAAGATTAAGGTTAGAAGGGGAAATAGCAAAGTGACAGGATTAGATATCAAATCAGAGGTACACAGGGTTAGGGTTGGAGACAAGTGTTGCTTATAAAGCAGCTGTTTTACCAATCACAGAGATGATATACCATCTGGTGCACTGTGTTCTTACTGGCATCAAATGAATTGTTTGTTGCATCCGTTTTTTTAATTAATTTGTAAAGACTCACCCTCCTCTCATTTACAGCCTGTAAAATGACACCAGAGCAGTCTATTAAACCGGTGTCACACCAGCGACACCTGTGTTGTAGTACATGAGGGGCACGGCTGGATTAACCTGTTAGGGGCCTTTGGACCTTCTGACCATCCCTCCCTCTCAAAAACCTCCATGTGATACTCAGCCACTGTAGCTTGTGTCTGTGCCCTATCACCTCCAACAAGTCCCCAACTCAGTCAGTCCTTGTTTTAATACAATTTTATTAAAGGACTTTCATCATGTGAATACAATTTAAACTAAAATTTATGAAATTGCTGTTTAAGGTGGAAAACAGAAACATTGTGACAGAGAGACTCAGTTAAAGTTACAGGGTGTGCAAGTAGTTCCCCTAAGGCTTAATGTGCACTAGTGCACTACATGTTTTAAACCTTACTGGCTATTTACTTGTACTATAATATACTGTCACTTTTTATCATTGGTGTGCTGGATGTTGTGTGCAGAGTTGATGTTAAAAAACTTTGTGTTCATCCTTCCTGGTTTATCTGCAGTGAAGATTTTATAGACATTTTTTTTCATGAATGGTGAAATATAAATTATTTGATTTTAAAAATGATCCTACGTGCCACATTTTATGGGCTGCCGGCTGCCAGTTACAGACATGTTCAACTTGGTCCACATACTGACCATTTGCACACTGCCCTACCCCCAGTGACTGCTACAGAGCACTGGTTGACTGTTTATTCAAATCGTATTATTATCGAGCGAATCGCTTGTCCAAATCACATCAAACTCGGCACTGCACTTCCTTGAGCCATTAACAATACATGTGCCAAGTGGTAAACTGATTAGATGAACGGTTCGTGACATACGTAAAGACAGGCAGACATTTGTGGAATTAATAGATAATAATTCTGGAAACAGTTGATCAATTAAGTGCACTTTAATGCCGTGTAGCTTGAGAATATGTTTGTGTTTCAGAAAAATAAAGCAATACAATATGATGCAATGTGGCCAACAGTAACAGCTTTAATATCCTGTAGCTCTGTTGTGGTCTCTAACAGCTCCTCAGGGAAATATCTTTAGCGTCTAAATGCTCTGCTATGTTTAACAGCTATTTGTCAACTGTCAGTCATTTGGTGCTGGGCAGGAATGCATACAATGGGTTTGCCAATAACAATGTGTTCAATGAACCCATGTAGCTGCCAGTTACTGGACAACAGTTTGATTGAGGAAGTGAAAATGAACAGAAGATTAGAGTTGTGTGATTAGAGTTGTGTCCTTACAAATCTGAATATTAACATGATGGAAGCTCAATCGTTCTACAGAGCTGCAGAGTTATACATGGTGTGTCACTATAAAAGGCATTATTCACTTAAAACGGTAATTTGATCTTCTATTGTGGTGCAACTTTATATTTGGGGCCACAGAAAAGTTCTTCTTTAAAAACATTTCTCTGATTCCCAGTTAGATCCCCTCTAACTGTTCCTCCCTGGTGAAAACCCACCTCTCACCCACTGCTATCACCACAGCTATAGGCCACACTATCCAAAGCGGATATTTCCTCCGGCTTCTCTTCCAAAAAGGCAGCAGAGACCACGTGAATTTCCTGTTTTGAAGAGAGACTCATGCACTGAACTGCACAATCATCAGAATCCGGGGACGATGACTCAGTAGGCTGAGCTCGGTGGACTCCGGCGGCTGCATCCTGGTGTGATTCGCTCTCCTCCACAGGGGCAGCGCAGTCTCAGATTCCTCCTCCGCTCGCATCGCGCAGTGTGCCTTTAAAAGGTTGAACTCGCCGGTGCACGGACTGTGAGCCCCGGACTGCTTCCCCCTGCTCGGCTCAGCTGTGTGTACCTGTCCGCAGTGACATGGCATCGCGGCTTTGAGCAGCAGCAGCAGCAGCAGCAGGAGCAGCAGCAGCATCATCCTGCACCATGGAGGCGATACGGCAGCCGAGGCGCCGCGCAGCCTGCGTGGTGGTGCCCGCCTGGATCCTCCTGAACACGGTGTCCGGACTGAATGCGCAGGGCGACGGCATGGAAGAACTCACCACCGAGAAGGAGGCGGAGGAAAGTCACCGACAGGACAGCGTGAATCTGCTGACATTCATTCTGCTGCTGACCTTAACCATCCTCACCATATGGCTCTTCAAGCACAGACGGGTCCGATTCCTCCACGAAACCGGGCTGGCGATGATATACGGTGAGGTTGCGTGATGAATACACAAACACTAGCACTCACTTTCCCCTTCACAGCTCCCACCACCACCACCAGCAGCTCCCCGCAGGCTTTGCATGATTCCGGCTGTCCTGTGGTGCTTGTGCAGAGTCTGATCCAAGTCTCAAGAAACGGACTCGCCTCCGCATTCCCAGCGGCTCACACGACTCCGTCTTAACTGGGCCACAGCTCGTTTCTAGAAGGAGCTCTGGGCTGTTGTCGACTCAACAACGCAGTCTGACTGACCTGGAGTCCGCCGCCTGACACGTGAAGGCCTTCGCACCATGTCTGTGCTGCACTAAATGAGATTACAGTGACCTTTAAGTATTTTATATGGTTTAACCTCTTATGATATCACTGAATTTAATATTATACACTGTCCCAATACAATTTTGCTATGAGTAACAGCTTCAATAGCCAAATGCTTGACTACTAACTCTCTTTTTAGCTCTGTTTTGGTCTCTACCAGAAACTGTCACTTCAAACTGTCATTCATTTGGTTATGATAAAAGTCGTTTTTGGTGCATCTTTAAAGGTTCAGTGTGCATAATTTAGTGAAATCTAGTGGTTAAGTTGCATATTGCAGCAGAATACCCCTCACCTCACCCTCCCCTTCCAAACATGATAGAGAACCTTGTTGTTCAGTTTACATAACTCAAAACGTGTTTAGTTTGTCCAGTCAGGGCTACTGTAAAAAACATGGCGACCTCCATAGAGAGGACCCACTCCCGATGTAAATATAAAGTGTTGCAATTTAAGACTTAATTTCCCTTCGGGGATGAATAAAGTAATCTATCTATCTATCTATCTATCTATCTTAAAGGGCTCTTTCTAAGGTAAAACATCACTAGGATTATTTTATATTAAATTTCTGCCAATCCCTTTCACCTAAATCTCACACACTGAACAAAAGTATTTAATGCAACAGAAATAGCATCCCTTGAAACTTTTCTCCGGTTCCCCCTTGGATTTTTATAGCTTGAATACTCACTCTCTTTTTATCTCTGTTTCGGTCTCTACCTGCTCCTCAGGGAAATATCTGACTCCTTATCTTCTTAATGCTACCATTTGTAAAGTATCATTTGGTGCTGGCTAGGTATACATGCAATGGGTTTACCGAAAACCCCCAGATTCAACTGAACATAGCTGCCCTTTACATGAAAAGAGTTTGATCAAGCTCGTGAAATTGAGCCAGAAGTACAAAGTCGTGGCATTTAAATCAAAATAATGAGCTGATGGAAGCTAAATCAGTCCATAAAGCTAAAGGGAATTGACGTTTTAGACTTCATGTAGAATATCTTCCTGTGAAATGCTTTATAAAGATGGCATATTGATGTGGACCACCTCAGGCATCGATGCAGCACTTTTGGCCCGGACAAAATGGATGTGATCCTAAAGTTGTGCACTTGAAAACTTGCAAATTTGGCCCAAATATCCAGAAACAAAAGTGGGTATTCTTTGCCAAATATGCAGGGCTCTAGGGAAGGTGAATCTAAAACCTAAATTCACTTGTGCGTGGTAAATGGTGACTATGGCCTAAGTAGCACAGAACAAATTTGTTTCACCGTTGGTACCTTTAGTTGACATGCGGTATTGCTCTGGGTTGACAGTGTTGCAGTGAGACAGTTTCTGTGGTCAAACAACATTGCTATTGGGTCTCTGAACCGAGCAAAGGGGAAATCACAGGGAAGGTAACAGGGGACAAAAAATAAATACATATTTTGCATGCGTTGTACATACCCACCCTCAAATTTATTATTTGTGCAGATTGCAATCAAAAATCTCAGCAACATATTGCCCATATTCCCACCATTGTCTCAGTTTGTTAAAGACCATGAAATGGTATCAAAGCAGCCGAAAGCTGAGTTTTTTTTATAAATATCCATCACTGTGGTGGGGTGTCATCAGCTGCATATATTTCTGTGCCAGTGAGTTCATTACATTTATTTCTACAGGGACTTGCTACATAAAGTACAGGACATTCACTGGACAGACTAATGCAGCATATGCGGTATAATGTGTATCCTATAAGCCCATTTCGAAAGCGTAACTGTGAAAACAACAGAGGCTGGTCCACTTTCCTAGTAGATACATTCAGAGAAAACTCCTCAATCAACAAACCAAAGGGTGATTTAAATGACCCTATCAGTCCGAAACCACGGCAACAGCGTGCACCAAGTCGTGCTAAGCTAAACAGATTCAGAGCAACAGGGAGAATTTTAGTAGTTCGGTTTTTCTTCGTAGTTTATCAAAATGATCCCAGTCAGTCGATGCTGCAAATTATTAACTCGTTAATACTCACTTATTAACTAGAGATCTCGAATGAAAAAGTCAGAGTTTGACCTGTTTTTTTAGTATGTTCCCAGTTGTTGTTGTGATTTACAATCATTGCTGATGAGCCCCAGCAGGAAGTTATGACCAGGCAGAAGGTCAAAAAACAAAAAAGGATTAATTGTTTCCAGAAGTGGCAACATCATTTTTATTTTGTGGTTTGCATATATGCACTTAAAATATATTTTCCAAATGTATAAATAGGACAGCTGGGTTTATATGTATCAATGGCAAGTTCATAACTAATTTGTATGTGGATTCAGTTTGATTCCATGAAGTTTAAACCTACTTTGTGTTGGATCAGACTGTTTATAGTTTTTGGACTGTCACAAATATCAAAGTGATGACAAATAGAAACCTTGCCACTGTATTGATCATGTGTATAAAGAGCAGCCTAATCAGAAACTTGTATCTTCAGTTAGTTACTGGGGCAAAGTGATGCAGAGAACATTAATGAAGCTCAGTGGTGTCACTGCCTAAAAACAGGAAACCGTCCATGAGCTGGAAAGAACCTAAAGTTTGTGACCTCAGTCATTTGTTCTACATGAACTGTCACTATAGACGCTTTCATTTTCAAACAGTACTCAATGTCAAGTCTGTGCTTGTTGCAAGACTCGAGCGTGATATATGTGGTCAACCTTCTGGTAGGAAGAGGCAGAGATTGCAGGGCTGGCCGCTCTGCCTGGCCATGTCTCCTGCAGATAACTGCTGTCTAAGCAGAGGATTTATGTTCTCGTACTGCCCGCCTGCCTCCTCCTGGATTTAGTACTCCCCACAAGCCTCTCCTTCACTATCTCCCCATTTTTCTCTCTGTGTTCTGCTGCTCTCTGTGTGACTCTCTGATCCTGAGGGCTTGTAAAGCAGCAGCACCTGGGAAATTCTTACCTTGTTGACATTTAGTGCTCCACATTAGCTGATTAATTACTTTGGTGATACCCATGAATAGTGGCAGTTCTTTTATTATTCTGTCATCAACCCTCTCTTTTAGGTTTGCTGGTTGGTGTTATTCTGCGATACGGCATCCCTGCCACCAGCTACCACAACAAGACGCCCCCGAGCTGCTCTATGAAGGAAGGACCTGCCAGCACCCTGCTGCTTAATGTCAGCGGAAAGTTTTTTGAGTACACCCTCAAAGGGGAGATCAACTCCCGAGAGATTCACAATGTGGAGCAGAATGATATGCTGCGCAAGGTACCAGTCAGAACAAACTCTAATGGCTTATTTCTGCTGGTCAAATGTACCCTAATAATGCTTTCACTTTGTTTGCCCCTCCAGGTGACATTTGACCCTGAAGTATTTTTCAACATTCTGCTGCCCCCTATCATTTTCCATGCTGGCTACAGTCTCAAGAAGGTGAGATTTGTCATTCTAAGCTCAGGATCTGTGCCTCTTTCAAGGCTGAATTTGTATGATACACTGCAGCATGAGCTAATGTTGTTGCAGTGCCAAGTGAACATACCTGCTGCCACAAACTGCTGTCTCATTGGACAGATGCTTAGCAAAGAGAAGCTCTCATTGGTGTGAGGGCTTTCAGAACATAAGTGGCCCTTTTGAGGGGAAGTCCGAAGCAGATGTCTTTCATTTCCTCTCCGGCACTTGCACAGGCAAAGAAAAAAAAGCCGTTTCTGCTTTTGATTATTGTAGAGCAAACGATTTATATTAATTAGGGAATTGTTGGAGTAGCTCTGTGCTTTATTTTTTGTAATAAAGCACTTTATCATTATTACAATCATACTAGGACCTGGTCTTGTGGCCTGTGTTCTGAAGCTACTTCAGAAATATTCTTTGTCATTAGCGAGTCCCCCTCAAACAGTTTTACAATATACTCTCACTTTTTATTGTTTGTGTGCTGGACGTTGTGTTCAGAGCTTTTTTATAAACAATCTTTACTGCAGAGTGAAGTTCGTAAACGGTGTTCATTCTACCTGGTTTATCTGCAGTGAAGATTTTACAGTCATTGTTTTTATAGAATGACACTGAATCTGTGTTACTACTGTTGTGTGACTTATGTGGCTTATTTATTTCACAAGTGTTAGTTTTTCATACGTTGCACGTCTGCTATTTCAGGTTTTTGTTAAGCAATCAACACAATATTCAGACTCAAGTTCAGATATTTTGAAAAATACACGCTCTGCAATGCCCCTCAGTGTAAAAGCCTTGCAGCAGCAGAACAAACATTGTGCTCTTACTGTGAAGAAAAAATTCTAACCAAGAAATTATTCTGTGAATATACCATTATGTAGATCTGCACCTGACGTGGGTGAGTCAGTCTGTGTCTATGTAGATGTCTCAGTCCAATACGGTGAAATAAGAATAATCAAATAATCAGTCAGCAAATTTGAATGGTGTTTGACCCAGTTGCAGACCGTGCAGTTATTTATCAGAGGACATAGAAGAAGACATGTTCATATCGGTCCGCAGACTGTTGAAGCACACTGCCCAGCCCACACACACACACTGACTGCTACAGAGCACTGATCACCTGTTTATTATTTATTAATATTGAACTCACTGTGTCCAAATCTTAACAAACACGTGAGATATGTGTTCCACAGACAGAGGGACAGAGAGATGTTTGTGGAATTAGTTGATGGATTTACAGTAAGAGCAGTCGGTGCTTTTAATGCGTGATAATTGTGGGTAGATGATCTCTAAGGTGCATTAATGTCATGACATCTAATCTATTTTGTTATTATGATAACATCAACATTGATAGATGATATAAAGTGCAGGTCAGATGAATTAGAGAAAATTACCTTCTGCTTTGCTGTTGTGCAGAGCATTTGTATAGGGTGTGACCGTGTGTGACCATGAAGTGGTAATTGGATTGTTTGCCTTGTCAGGGTCATGACTCTAGGGATGGGAATGTTACTTGGCCCACCTCTTTGGTCTAAACTGGAATATCTCAGCAGCTGTGTGATGGGTTGCCGTGAAAGTTTGGACAAAGATGAATGGTCCCCTTGAAGATGAATCTGGCTGTTTGTGTTGATGCGCTCTAATTTCCCCCAGTTTCATAGTTTAAAACCACATCATTCCATCAGCCCCCTGTGTGCCCTGTAACTTGGCCAGCAAGCAACATGCTAAACTAAAGAAGACATCACCTCTGCAGCATTGCCACTGTAATGTTAGCTTGTACAACCTCACAGATATGCTTACTTGGCGCTAAACATATTAATACTCTACAGAGCATTTTACATGGTAACTATTTTCAAGACATATCACATAAAACTCTCTAGTGTTTTAGACATTAACTCTCTACAGATCGTATTACACACTAACTCTTGAGTACATGCTGTGTACTGTACATATTACATAGTCAAATTACATACTAATTATCACTGTGTACTGTCTTGGCAGTCAGTATACAATAAAACAAGATGCATACCAACAACATGCTTAACATTTTACCATCTCAGAAAGTTGTATAACAGTTCAATCTAATAACAATCAAGTTGTCTGGTATTTGTGCAGAGTAAACTAGCAGTGCAATGCTTCTCTATTTCCTTCCTGCGTGTTTTTCACGGCAGAGCAGTGTTCATCAACAGCTCACTCAAACATCTACAGTAGTTCCCATGCATGCTCACTCGTCTGAGTAATGATGAAACCATTGTTTTACAACTTGTTTAAAAAATGACTTAAATTATCAATCGATTATCATAATTGTGGAATCCTTTTCTGACCATAAATCAACCAACAGCTTGACTTGCTTCATCCTTGTCAAGTTTATTTCTGCGCAATTAACATTGGTTTTCCAAAAAAACAAGACGCCTTCTATTTTTTCATTGTATTTCTAGTGAAAATGGAATTTGCTGAGTCAAACAACAGACCTGAGGAAATGGGAAACAGGAGGATGAGTCAGGCCTAGAAATACAAATGTTTTAAATGAAATGTTGCAACAGGAGTTAATTTTCAGCTAAATGATACCAGCTGCAGAATCAAAGACAGATGAAGTGTGAGGCTCAGAATGTTTGTGTCTGTCTGGTCCATTCAGTTAATAATGTGCTGTAGATCATTCTCACAGAACTTCGGCTCATAATGAAACGTCAGCATAATATGCTGCATATCATCTAACTGAGCTGTCACAGAAGATCTGTTTCCTGTTTACTCAACTTAAACATCAGAGTATTTATCTTCCATTCAGTTTTCCTCAACAACAGTCACTCTGGGCAGTCACTGAGGAAAATACACATTTCCTTGAAATATTCAAACCAGCCTTTTTTTCTTTTTAACCTTAGAGTGCAAAGAGAGAGCTCAGGTTGGATGTGATGTGGAGAGGCCTATTTGTTTAGCTTGTTTCTTCTTGTTTGTTTTACAACCAGTCAAACCACTAAATCTGTGTTTGTGCTTCAGGTTTTGCTTAACAGGGAGCGACTCAGGTCATTGGCTATAAACGACCTTAAGCCTTATTCACAACATTCATTGTTAAAGGAAACGAAAATGTAATCTGTTTGAGAACGTGTACTTTGTGAGAAAGAATCTACGATGCTAACCTTGTTCACTTATATTTAAACATAAAACGCATCAAGTCCCTTTCTTATTAATAAAAATTCAGTCATTCAACAGTTACATTTATCTGTATGTAAATATGTTTATATTGATAAAACTGAGAGGCAGACGTAAAATGTAAAAAGGCACTTAGGCAGGTGCACAGTACCAAGTTAAATCTTAAAAACATATTGTGTGTGCTATTATGGTAACATGGGTTTCACATAAATACAAATTTATTTACCCACAAAATATGTGCTTTGTTTCCTGTAAATCCACTTTTCCTATGCCACCTGAAAAACAACAAATATTTCCCATCCTTATTGGGTTTAACGTGTCATCATTACCAAATGCTAGTGCTATAAGATATCATATTTTAGTTCTCTCTCCTTTCCTTTGCTCATCTCCTTTTTCATTTTCTAGAGACATTTCTTCAGGAACCTGGGCTCCATCATAACATATGCGTTTCTTGGCACCGCCATCTCCTGTTTTGTTATTGGGTGAGCATCTACTCTCTGTTCATAAAATTCAAAATGACAAACTCGGTGTACGTAAGTGTAATCCAACTCCGGTCCGTCTCCAGGAATCTGATGTACGGTGTGGTCAAACTGATGCAAGCGGTCGGACAGCTGACTGAAAAGTTCTACTACACGGACTGCCTTTTCTTTGGTGCTATCCTCTCTGCCACAGACCCAGGTATATGGTGATCACTCTCAGACAGTTTAGAGAATGGAACATGTCAACAATTCAGTGTCTGCATGATTTTCCCTCTCTTTTCTGTGTGTAGTGACGGTGTTGGCCATTTTCAACGAGCTCCATGCAGACGGCGATCTCTACGCTCTGCTGTTCGGAGAAAGCGTCATGAACGATGCAGTTGCCATCGTGCTTTCCTCGTAAGTCACATCGAACCCACATCTGCAAACCTTATAACTCTTTCCTTCCTGCTATACCAGACCAACGTTTTACCTGTGTATGTTTTTTTAAAACCCTCTTCCCATCTGGTGTTAAAATTCAACACTCATGTGTGAGACAGAGCAGCAGACAGCACTTTGCCTCCCTCTGTTGGAAGATGTCCAATCTCTCTTCCTAGTACAGATTTTTTCATGACCACTTATTTCATTTCATTAAGCTAAAAATGAAAACAAATTCATTACGACCACAGATTGTTTGACAAAATTCTATATTTTATATAAGGAAATAAATCAATTCAAAACATTACTGGCAAATTGATGATTTATTGTTTTCTGTATTTCAGGTCTATTGTGGCTTACCAGCCCAGTGGAGCAAACACACACATGTTTGATGCCTCAGCCTTTTTCAAGTCAGTGGGGGTTTTCCTGGGTATATTCAGCGGCTCCTTTATAATGGGTGCAGCTACTGGAGTTGTCACTGCTCTCATATCCTTTTATTAATGCCTGTTTTAAAATGAAAGTACACGTTTTTTAAGTCTAATTTCCAGACTGAGCTGTTTCTTGAAACAGACCCTGTATTAAAGTGTTGTTCCTTAACACGACCTCCACGTCACCAAGTTCACCAAGCTGCACTGCTTTCCCCTGCTGGAGACGGCCCTCTTCTTCCTCATGTCCTGGAGTACCTTCCTGCTAGCTGAGGCCTGCGGGTTCACAGGTGAGCTGGGGAGGAAGTGGTTGCAGTTTGGGACGTAAGCATGAAGCAAATGTGGTCAGGATTTTAGTACAAAACAAAACAAAAATGGCCCAGTCTCCTTCTAAAATCTTGCACTGTTAAAGAAAGTGCTTAAAATTCCTCAGCCCACTGATCTGCACCAAAATGTTATGGGTTCCTCCCTGACCAGGACCCCATCCTTCCAACAGTTTCATGGTAATCCATCCAGTAGTTTCGGTAGCAACAACTCTGCTTATGACTCAATACCAAAACTTTGTATGTGAAGTCAACGTTAGTCGTCCTACCATACATGAAAAATGCACCTTCATGAAGTTAAAAATGCTAATTTAATGAAAACAAATAAACCGATGATTATTTTAACTAGAAAGAGACTCAGTTAAGCATAGTGCTCTGCCAAGCCGCAACAGTCCTTAAATTCAATCATCTGCACCAAATTTAATATTTAAATATAGATGATTTATTTTTACACCAAGATACTGTCTCGAATGTTTTTTTTGTTTTTGTGTAGGCGTCTTTAAAAGCAGTCTTTTTTTTGGTAATAAGACTTTATGATGAGCACTTCACACAAGAATAAATAGATTTTTCTGCATGTGAAGATCTTCTTCTAGTTCTTTGTCAACATGTGGGCTTTTTTTCTACTTGAGGGAACATAAAAGAGTTAAGATGGACTATCAAAAGACCCTTTAGTCATTTATAATTGAGAAAAAGACGACAGTGTTTCAGATAGGTGTGAGAATTTGTTTTGCTCAGTGACAACTACACTTTACCCAGACAGAGCCTTTTTATTCCACGCTCTCTCACAAGTCATTGATTTGTTCTAAATAACATAATTATAGGCACTTTAAACCACTTGGTGAACAGGGGCTTAAAAACAGATTATGCAGCAAATGTGCAGTAGATAAAATGAACAGATAATATGTGACTTAGTATCAAAAGCATCAAGAGGACTGAGAATCTTTAGTTCAGATGTTCTTACATAATCACTGCAGCGAATTAATTGTTACATTGTGTATTTAAATTATACAGCCCTGTCACAGTCACTGTATTAATGCTTTTGAATGATTGTTGTTCTGCAGGCGTCGTGGCCGTGCTCTTCTGTGGAATCACACAGGCTCACTACACGTACAATAACCTCTCCGAAGAGTCCACAAAGAGAACCAAGCAGGTAGCATCGGACCACTTCCTGCACACATGGCCATATTTATTTTGAACCCCCTGATACTAGCAACCGGGTGCTCGGCCCCTGGTGCCAGATGGCTCCATGATCAGCCTGCTGTGACCTTAATCAGAGCTGTATGAGGACGTCCCTCCTGACACGACTGTTTAGTTTCCCAGAGGGGCTTCAGTCTTGAGGACAGGCTGTAGATTAGCTTGTACGCAACACACGGTGTGACACATTTTAGATCCATGCTCAGAATATCTTGGCAGTCTTATATTCCGTTGCAAAGACAGCTATGTGTGCACATCAAGGTTAAAGTACTTCACTTCGATTAAAAAAAAATCATCAATCATCATTTCAGCTAGTTTTCGATTAATTATTGGGCTTCCATTTTCATTTGCACCTGTGTCAGTTTGCCCTTGCCCTTGTCTCGTTCCTCCTGCTCAGACCATCATGGAAGCAGTGAGCTCTGTAATCATCATGGCAGCCAGAGAGTCTGCAGCTCCGTCACACCGGGAGAGAAAAGAAAAAAACGACTCCCAAAGCCCCTCTGGATTCTGAGGGGATAGATGAGGAGCTTAGCTCAGAGGACCAGGCAGTGCAGTGTGAAAATATATAAGAAATTCTCTTACAAAGCTTCAAACTTTAAAGCATCTTCTTATGGATTTGATCTATATTCTTGTTGTGTATTCGTACATTTCTAATCATTAATATTGTATGTTTCTTGCAGCTCTTTGAGGTCCTTCACTTCCTCGCTGAGAATTTCATATTCTCCTACATGGGCTTGGCTCTGTTCACCTTCCAGAACCACGTCTTCAACCCTATTTTCATTATCGGGGCTTTCGTATCCTTTTGGTGCACTGCAGCCAGTATGAATGTTTCTGGCTCCAGTCTGCAGAGAACTAGGTTTTTCCACAGCTGCAGAAGTGGTAACGACTTGAACTTTGCTGTGATGTCCCTGTAGACAGGTCATAGTCGACTCCAGATGTATGTCGTTTTCCAGTCCAAGGTCAGGGTCTCCTGTAGAGAATGTTTGTTTCTCCCTCCAAAAAAGCAATCAAATCCTTCCAAGAAGGATTTTACTGTTGCACCTTTAAGTTTCCTTTCATGTGTAGTCACACACTGCTCCTTGAATCTGTTCAGCACTAAAATCGTCAGTCAAATACTTCTTGACCTGTATGTCAGATTGCCATATTCATTGGAAGAGCCTTCAACATTTACCCACTCTCCTTCTTCCTCAACCTCGGCCGAAGGCACAAGATCAAGGGAAACTTCCAGAACATGATGATGTTTGCAGGTATGAAAAAGCCAGTTCAAGTTTTGTTTTGAAAACAAATTATATGATATTACTTATAAAACATTACTTTATATACCACTTTATATTATGTATATTATTATATTATTATATCTGTACAGGATAACAGTGCCTGTCTTAATCCACACACACTCCCTTGTCTCTCTAAGCATTACCAAAGGTCAGGTTATAGATAAAGGACCAACCAACAGTACATTGTAGTGTCTACGCTTAGGGACTTTCATATCTGACTCAGATGCTCCAGACAGAGAGGCACCAACTCTTTTGCGTATTTCACCAGTGGAAAGATGTAAGGACACAAAGTGATTTAGGAATGCATACTTTAGGCTCAACTATCTAGTAGTTTGCGAACACCTACATGTAACATTCTAGCCACTCATGGATGTGCTGTTGGAATGGGTGACGCATGTAGAAGAAGATATATGAGGATGCTGTGGGAGACCTCTTCAGACTTGGGGGTGACAATTGCTCATGCAACTCTGTTAGCGTTTTTATATTATTCCACCTTCTGGTCTCCTTGATGCATCAACTCTACATTAAACTATTCTGCATAAAATGTCAGATGCTGCCTGAGTTCTACTTTCACCAGCTTCCAGAAAACTTCCATAACTCCTCTGATTTGTCAAACCCAAAGTTTGGGTTTCTCTCTCATAATTCGTGGTTGAATGTTATCAGATGATTTTTTTCGGGGCGGGGTGTATGATCCACTGCAGGTCTGCGAGGTGCAATGGCATTTGCTTTGGCTATCCGGGATACTGCCACCTACGCCCGGCAAATGATGTTCACCACCACCTTGCTCATCGTCTTCTTCACTGTGTGGGTGTTTGGTGGTGGAACCACGCCCATGTTGTCCTGGCTACACATCAGGTAACATCACATCCATTAAATATTGATTATATATTGTGTATATATATTGTGCTACAATTTTTCCCTACAATATGTAGTTCCTCAAATCCACCTGCTGTGGACTAGTCTTGTCCTGTGTGGTGGGACTGTCCAGGAGATGGGGCTAGAGTCTTCCTACAGGTCTGCTGCAGGCTTTCTGTCTCCCAGCTCTTAAATCCAGTGTCTTTATAAACTGGGCCTTCTGTAACATCTGTGCAGACATCCCAGCATTCACTGGACCAGGAAGTTCGAGCCATTTACTCTAAGATTGATCACATGAGCTCTTAAATTAAGAGTCAGGCTAAATCCAGTTATATCAGCTCTTTATCACCAGGCTGCAACAACACTGTCCCAACTTGAGATGTTATCAGCGGTTGGACTGTTGCTGTCGTGCTTTGCTTGTGTCGGTTTGGAGCCCAGGTTCACTTATTTGTGTCTGACCGTGATGCACTGGGAGCTTGTATTTGTCATGATAAAGCGGATTATGGGTTGGCTGTGTGTGTGTGTGACAGCATGTGACAGAGTGAACAGCCTCTGTTTAATATGGGTAATGCCTCCTCGGGCCGAGCAGAAACTATTGTGTTTGGTGGAGGTTAAGAGCTCTGCCAAAATCTCCACATGAACCCATTGCCATGGTTACAGGGACATGTGGTGTATGGCAGGCGGATATCGGCCGTGCTCCGCTGTGATTCTGGTTATCTTCCTATTTACATGTGCATATATTTACAATTTTTACCCCTTTTGGGGAAACACTTTCAAAACCCTGCAAATTAGTAGGACATCCTGTTGCATAGGACTTAAGAAATCTACTATACTATATCTTTTAAAATTGTTCTGAATATTCATTTTATGATAATACTAAAGATTAAATTTGCAAGATATCATTTACTATTTTTGTGAAAATGAGGCGGCCCTGTTGAGGCAGCCGGGTGATGGAGGATGTGATAGAGGACCAGTGCTGGGATGACAGAGGAGACGCTGCTGATTTGTGTTATTGGGTTTTGATGGACGGTCACTGACCCTCCGCAGTGCAGCCACAGAAAGAGATAGAGATCCTGTGTGCTCATGTTTGGTCAGAGTAGAACCACAAATCTCTCAATGAGGATGTGTGCAGTGGTATTTGCTGAGTTCATTGTTTTACAGGATTAACAGTGAGGAATAAGTGCTTAAAAGTGCCAGTGCTAAATCTGCAATCAGTTCTTTGTGTTTTGACGACCGAAGAGCTGGCTCCTACATCGCCTCAATCAGAGGCTCTGGGTTGGATCATCGTGACCAACAAGACCTAACCAAAACTTTTGTTGTGACTAACATTTTTTTTTTAATCAGTGAGCACGAACAGCATAGTCTGCAGCGATAGTAATGGAATGCGAAAATGAGGCAGCAGTGGTACCTGGATCAGTTCTCTAAATGTGCCTGATTTCTTGCATTAAAAACCATGGGAAAACTGTGAAAATATTGAAAAATGCCAAGTGAGTAAGGAAACCATAATGTTATCTGTTCTTCCCTGACCCACATTTTTCCACCATGTTTTCTGGTAATCTGTCCTGTACTTTTTGTGTAAAAACTGAGAAAGGTGAAACATGACCTCCTCTGCAGAGGTAGCAGAACTTCTCAAGTTCTCAACAACAATTGATTTTTCAAAAAAGCATTCAGCTGAAACATTTGAAATAGTTAAGGTGCTGACAAAAGCTGAAGATGCAGGCAGATAGAAAGGGAGCTAAATTAAAAGTGACTTAAAATAGATTGATTGGCAGTTACAAAGAAAGTGTAGAAATGTTAAATGAAACCATTACTATTCCATTACTATTATGGCTTTAACATTAGATACAGCTCTGCACATGCTGTAGTTGCATAGCCCAAGAGAGTGCATTTTAAATGGACACTGCCAGGATTTGAACCTGACACTTCTCAAATGACACATATGTCACCTTAGTGGTTATTGGCTACAATCAGAACATGGCCATGTTGAGAAGAAGCTGGAGTTGCAGTCCAAATACAATAAGTGGAAGAAGTCTGAATTCTATTTTAACTGGAAGTGATAAAAGAAGTGTGGTAGACTGAGAAAACCAGGTGAAGTATAATCAAACATCAAATAAGAACTGAGTTTGTTTGGACATGTAGAAGTGGAAAAGCAGTTGAATCATCAGTTGAAGAGTTCTAGATGTGTTATCCAGATTTTTTTTTTGTGCATGCCTGAACATCTGCTGATCCTCTGTCTGGGGATTAGTGCATGTCCCCAAAACACAGGATCGTATTTGGCCAAGACTGTTGCCAATTACTGTTTTTTAAAAAAAGAAAGTGGTCAGTGTTATCTGCTTAAACTCTCATTCATGTTCAGTCACTCCATTAAACTAACACAGAGCAGCAAAATACCTGTTTGATACTGAAGTTATGGATGACAACTTTCATCTTTTCCACTTGTGGGCAACTTTAGAAAACATATTTAATCCTTATTTGTGTCCGATGAATAGATGAAAAGTGAACATTCAGAGATTTGTGTTGCACTGTGACCATGCCAGTTACTCAAATGTTGTTTTTTACGCAGAGGAATTCCACAAAAACTGTTGATGAATGTGTATGTTTATGATGTGACAGAGTTGGAGACAGCACAGCGTTGCAGGAGCAGGGACGTCAGTACGGAAAGTGGAAGTACTTCAGGTGCTGTATATCTGAGCGTGTATAAACTGAGTGGTGTTGGGAAATCGGGCACTGACCTCAGATATGATTCTGTCTCTTGGTGGTTAACTTCTGTTTTTGTGGTGAAGGGGGAAATCTTGCATCCTGTGAAAAAAACAAGACTCATAAAACCTTAAGTATTTTTTAGTGGCTCAAGTTGGGTGTTTGATCTCAGGATAGAAAATAAACACATTCATTTCTGGTGAAGAGATATTTCAGAAAAATAGACTGCATCACACAACAGCTCAGCTCTGGTGGAGGTGCTGGTTGCCATAGTATGGGCAGGTGCTTTGTTCAAGGCTTTTCTCTGGATGTCTGTCTGTTTTTGTGGTGAATCTCTATCAATGGGCCTCAAGTTCTTAACACGGGGGTGTGAAGAGCAGACTTCCTCACTGCGTTCCCCAGACGCAGCACAACAAACACATGAGAACAATTCTGAAGTGTGCTCAAAAGAGGAAGGAAACAAGCAGACTGTGTCACTCTGGTTCCTCCATTTTGACTCTGGATTGCATGTCTTCCCTAGAAGACAGACACGCTGCTGAAGAAATTACTTGTGAGGAATATTAGATGGATTTAAAGGGGAGGAGAGGTTGTGTTCAGGATTAGGATTATAGGTCAGTGGGTGAACTGAAGTCTATGAAGCTCTGTCTCTCTTATGTTAGGATATGAACCCGTGTGGCCACTCAATACTGTTTCTAGTCATTGGAAATGTGAGTAAGACCTTGCCTCTCTCCTCTGGGGCCCCCGACCACTTGTGTCTTACAATCTCAGGTCCATTCCTCACAGATCCTCCCCGATACAGGCTGTCATCAGCCTCCTTGTTTTTGCAGATCCTCTGAGCTCACTCCTCAATATCCTCTCTCTTGTACGTGTGACGGATTCCCCAAATGCATCAAGGCTGAGTGGGTATGGTGAGGTTTAGGTTAAAGGTGAGAGATAAGCAAGTAGTGGTTAAGGTCTGGGTAAGTCCCCAGGAAATAAATGCAAGTCTATGCAAAGTCAACATATATGACATAAGACAACGTGCCTGTCATTTGTGTTTGAGTGTGTTTATTTTAAAGAGGAAAAAGTCCTTAAAGACAGCCGGATATTTGAGGCTTGCTCCTTCTCATGGTGCTAGAGTAGAAAAATGCTGTTTGTCCTTCACGCAGAGGGGATTTTTCTTCTGTGTGGCGGCCGGGGGAACATATAAAGATCGGTGCACACATTAGTTAAACCTCCCATTGCACAGTGTCAGCCGTTGATTCAGATGTAACCATGAAAGGCTGCACATCTCTGTCTTGGCCTGTGTCCATGAGGATTAAAATCAACTGCTCTAGAGCTTATATGACTTTAAAGTGCCCCTTTTTAAAATCTGCTTGTGTTGGGTTTAATCCTGCTCTGTTGGTAAGATACACCAGGGGGGGGGGGGGGGACTATTAATGCTCAGCTATGATGACTAAAAAAATGTACTGCAGTCACTTTTAAAAGGGTAGTTTAAAATGAGGGAAATATGCGTTTGTTTGTAGCAAAAAGAGTTAAGTGCATTGTGGCAACTGCTTTTCTATAACTTTGTAAATTCTTGACCTTACTATGTATCATTGAGAGAATGTTGTTATTTGACACTATACATTTAAAATTGAAATGGATTTGAATTTCGGTAAATATGCTAATTTTAGCTGGTTAGTTTAGGAAATGACAGCACCCAGCCAAGATACAGTTTGGAAGACAACCTTAATAGCACAAAATGTTGTTTTTCAACTCAGCTTTTCTACAGATTAAAAAACTATGTTAATTCTGGAGCTTTTCGGGGCAGGTTTTTTAACTTTTAGACAGATACAGGCTAGCTGTTCCATTTTATATGCTAAGACAGCTAGCTGCTGGCTGCAGCTTATTTTTCACCATACAAATATGAGAGTGATATATTGATTTTCTGATCAAACTCTTGGCTAGAAGGAAAAAAAGCGCCATGTCAAACCTCCTTTATGGTAATGTGATACACAGTAAAAATCCCTTGGACAAAGTTGACCCATTTTTGGGTTAATACAACAGGCGTTGCTGTATAGTCATACCAGAGACGTTATAGGGACTTTGGCTTTACACAGTGCCCATTGGTAGAAAACCTATAGGTGTCCAATTAGACACAAGACATGTGGGCAGTTTGGACCCAGAACCATCATTGGTTCTGATACTGTTTTGGTTTTTAGCTATCGTAATAGGTCATAGTTACTGAACTGTTATTTGCATTATTGAATATTGGGGACATCTTTCGCAGTTTTGATACGCAGCTTCTTTTGTACAACTACCAATACATTTGAAACAGTTATGAAGCAAATGTAAAGCTATTTGTGTGTAACACCCAGTCTAAATGACCCATTGTTTTGGATTTGTGTGTAAAGGGTAAAGTTAAACCAGGATTGCGTCAATGTTACCCAAAGTGGGTCAGTTTTGAAATGCACCATGTTGATGTTAAGCATAGACACATACTGTAACTAGTTCAATCACATGATGGATCAGTAGGTCCTGCATATGAAGCAGCCTTTGTCATGAGGTAGTCGTTGACGTGAAAGTGATTTACCGCATTGATAAGGATCTAGCTTGTTTAAAAGGTGATCATATGCCTAACCCTAATTTTTATAAAGTGTGAAATTTCTGTCAGCTTTTCTTTATTTTACTTAAACTGTATGGGGTTGAAAGCTAATGCAGCATGTTTCAGCCACCGAAAGATTTAGCAATCTTTGAAAGATTTAGCATCACATCCCCTTTTGATGTGTTGGTTTTCAAAGCAACTTCTCATATGCAACAGAGCCACAATGAGGCCACCTCTGCATTCAGCAGGTGCACCAGTCACAAGAAGACATTGGACTCTTCCTGTGTCAAAATGAACCGTCTTCAAAATCATGACAAACTACTAACAAAAAGTCTAAGTGGCTGAAAAATACTGCCGATTGTGCACTAATTTTGGTGACTTCAGGGTTAATCATAATTTTTATGAGATGGTGACATTTTCTTTCTTTCCTCCTGTGTTGCAGAGTCGGTGTGGACCCAGATCAAGACCTGCAGCCCTGTGGAGACAGCTTCCAGGTCCTGCAGGGGGTGAGGATCCCACTCGGACTCTCACATATATTATTTACATCCTCAGCTTCTGCTTTTCTCATTGCAGAAACAATTCTGCTTATTCAGTTTTATGTCGACTTGGAGCACAGTCGAGAGTAATGGGGGTGATTTCCTGGACAAGAAGGCGAAACTAGCATACCTCCATTAGCTGCAGAGCACAATGTGGTTTCACTTACTTTTCTGTAAGTTTCCACTTATGATGATGAACAACTTCTACACAGAATATTACTTGTGGAATGTTTTAAGCTGCTTCCCCCTGTCCCATGTAGTTAAATATGAAGCGATGTGTATATACACTACTACACTCATTCATGTAGAAATTAAAATATTTAATCATTTTAACTTATTCTCAGTGGGAAGCATCACCCTGAAGCCTCTCTTCTACTTCAATATAGGAAAAGCTAGTATAACTTTATTTGATTGTTGATGATTTGACACATGCAAGGATTTTTCTTCAGTTCTAAACTGACCTTGAATGTTCTGACTTACACAGATAGAGAACAAACAGTAACATCAGTAACAAAACACAACCGTGGCTTTCATACACATTTATTGGCTGACTGCTGATCATATGAAACTGTTATATTATGATGCTACTCATGGTTTCATGTTGCTTGTTATCCCAAATCAATTTCCACTGGCATAAATTAAATGCTGAACCAAACTACAAGGCCATTCGGAGAACGTATAGCTCCACCAAAGCTGATTGGCGACTTTATCAACAAGTATTGTCAAAAACACCCTATATTGTAAAGTTAACAAATTCTGTCTTGGCCCATGCCCCACTCCTCCACCAAGTTCCAAGCAATCTGTTCTGTAGATTTTGTGTAAACCTGCTTATAGACAGACCAACTGTCAAACAACAATGAAAGAAAACAACATCCTTGGTGGAGATAATTAGTTATTAAGAATTACCAGGTTTATTTTAGCCTGATAACAATATGATAGTAGGGATAAGTCAAGTCACATTTGAGGAATTGGCCCCAGGTTCTCATTGATCCATTTGTGTTTATGCAGCAAATCTAGAAGATGAGATCATGATGACTTTTTTCTTGTGTTTCTGTAGGATGGCACTCCGGGTGAAGGACAGAGTAAAACCAAACAGGAGAGTGCTTGGCTCTTCAGACTGTGGTACTCCTTCGACCACAAGTATCCTTTCTGTGCTGAGCTTCACTCAACCAAAGAGCGTTTGTGTATCAACTTCTTTTAGGCCACAGCTTTTTGAAGTAGCTCTTCGTGGTAATATGAGGTCCAGTCAGGAAGATTTTGTAGGTACTATCTTTTAATTTGTACCCTGTATAAGTAGGAAGGCCAACAATGGCATATGTGCTGCGCAAGCCCAAAACTTTTCCATTGGGAGGATCGTGCTGCAAATTCTGAAATAATGCCAATTCAAAAACACATATGATAATACGTAACTAACCACTTGGCGTTGTCCCTACAGGCCTGGAGAACTTAGCAATAGGGTGTGTGTGTGTTTCCATTTGCCGCTTCCTCCATTGTTGCATTTGTATTGTATTTTTGTATACATTTTTTCCTTTGGCACTGTTTCTGAATTTGCAGCACGAATGCCCTTGTCGGTCGCCGTATACAAGCTTACATTGTATACAAAGTCACACTTACAATTGATGTTATTGGATTATTCTATATTGGATCAGAATAACACACATTAATCCATAACATGATTGCCGTGCCTACTTCGTCTCATCACAAGGAACAGACATAAGTGAAAGAGTTTTAGCAGCTCATCCTCCCTTTTCCTCTCTGCTGAACTGTTGCCTCCCAGGGCGGCTGATTGTGTAGCTGCTTCTGATCGGAGCAGCTGGGTTTTACAGTGGAGACCTTCTCCCTGGTGACACGCGCCAGACTCAGTTGAAACGAGCAGGGTGGATTTCTCTCATGTTTCAGCTCTGCAGAGGCTGATATCAACATAACACAGGCCTCTGATGCGTGGTGTGTACAGACTTTACTCATCTCTGGGTACAGCGACCGCTGTTTTCAACCACTGAGTTTAATTTCTGTTGAATTGTACGTATTCTGACAGGAAGCAGCCTGCCTCACCCCAAAGGACTTGTGACCTGACCTGTTGAGCAGGGCACTGGGATTTCCCAGAGTGCAACACAGCCTGATTAATTACAAACAAGAGGCATAGGGTCCCGCTGGTTTGACTCTCTGCTGCTCTGCTGCCAAGCATCACAAACTCTACCCTCAACTGCTCACTGAATCTCATGGAGATTATTAAGCTATAATTCATCATTCACTGTGCGTTCATTTGGGGGTCACCGCAGGAAGAGAAGGACACAAGGTCTATTTAATTCATATAGCCACAACCCTTTGTTGGAATTAACTTATGTAAACTGTGTTTATCAGAACACTTTCTAATAAGTAAGCCATGTAAGTGTTTTATAAGATTTAACTAATACTTTATCAATGAATGCATTATAAATTAACCATTAATATGAATTACTTGTGGGTTGCCACATATACCAAAATCCTCCTTCTGCATGACAGTTTTCGTCAACTCTATAAATCAGCACTTTTGGAAAATGGCTGCAAGACTTAAATAGCTTGTTTTTGCATTTGCTTCAGCTGCCCTGGTGGATTACTGTTAGCTCCCTTTATTATTGCTTTTTTGACATTTTTTTATTTGCAGGTGACTGACTACATCTTGCTGATGGAAATTAGACAATCAGACTAAGCTGCTTTTAACTAATAAATAATAGCAAGACATTAATAAGGGTTAGTGGCTGTAATTTTTAAAAATATACCATAAATTCTACAGTTATAGATGTTAATAAAAATCATTAGAAGAATGTGTTTCTGTCTGTCACCTGCTTTTGTAAATCTTAATCATTAATAAGGAGCGGTTACAGTGAAAATCCAATCTGTCGTTGCAAATGTTAAGCTGATAACAAACTGCTTTTGGCACCACGTGCCCTGCAGCATGTTCTCGGTGGGTAGGTGGTCAGTTATGGGGGTGGGGGGAAATTTCATGGATTAAAGAACTAAAGGGACAAAGCCCTTGCTGTGTCAGAGGAGGATTTCCTTGAAGCCAAAGTAATGTTTTTCTTAAAGGATTAAAAATGATCTGGCATGCATTAGCTAATGATTAATTAACCATAAACAGAGCAAGTCTCTATAAAAGATATTTTACAATGAAGTAGAGCAGATAAGGAATATTGACTGCATTCAAATCGCATTTTCTCGCCGTTGATGAAATCTTCAGATCATTTTCCTTATTAACTGTCCAGTTACCTGAAGCCCATCCTGACACATAGCGGCCCACCTCTCACCTCCACCCTGCCCAGCTACTGTGGGCCGCTGGCCAGCTGTCTCACCAGCCAACAGGCATACGAGGTCAGTGTCCAGTCCACACACACTAACATAAAACTGTAAGTCTGCAGCAGGCACATCACTGCCGACCTGTGATCAATGTTCACACTTCAGAAAGTGCAGGACGTCTATGCACTGGTACTTTTAAAAGGGGAAAGACAATCACATTCATGAGAATATGATGAGAAAACTGCAGCTGGTTGCTACTTCATCACAAAGAGCAAGCCCGACTCTGTCCAGTTCCAATGTTTATCATCAACTCTTTGATTTAGGATTTATATCTTGTTTGTTTATTTGGTACAAAACCGAAAGAATGGGGATTTTCCTATTCAGGACAGAGACAGGATTGTGATAACTTTCCCCTGTTTATAGTCTTTCTGTAAAGCTAAGCTAAGCAGCTGCTAGCTATTCCACATGATGTGGTATGAGAGTGAATAAACAGGGAAAATATAAAGACTTTAAAGACACAATGACATGAAAAATGCATTTTCCAAAGTCTCTTCAGTATAATTTGTTACCTTGTATTGAATCAAAATAGATATTTTGCCTCCGTATAATGATATATTTTAAGACTTGTCTTAAACTAAGGGGCAGTAATACATCCAAACAAACCAGAGACTTGATTGCGTTCATATGGCAAAAATGTTGCTATTTCTAAATACAGCTGATAAAGATATACAAATTTATCATTGTGATTTTTCATTTATATACTATGATTATTTATTTTAAGACTTTGATTTGTGTTCAAATTATGACACGATGATGTTGGTGCTGCTACAATAAAATAGCTTGGTTCATGATATTTTTTGAATTAGCCAAGACCTATTCATTCTGTAAAATGACTACAAAGTGGTCATTTTTCTGTCCTTTCTTATATTCAAATGTGAGCCCGGTGTCTCAGGAAGGCTCACTGTGAATACTGAAGCTATATTTCTCTCAGGAGAACCGTGATATGGTCAAAATATTCCCAATGCTTGCCAGTAAACACACAAAGCACCAAGGCCTCCAGTGAGGCATAAAATAGATGGTCAAAAAGCCTTTCTATACTCAGAGGGCACAAAAGACTCTTTTCAGCACCTCCTCCATGAGGATCACTGTTCTGAAAGACACAGCGCTCTGATGTTTAAACCAACGACACCCATTGAGGGAACGGTCACACTTGGATTCACTCTGGCAAATTCTTCTTTTCATTTCATATGAAACACTTTTTTTATTATTCTCACAATAACCCACTGAGCCTGTCACAGTGGGGTTACAAATCTGAAGTTTATTTCCTTACTGCAAAGTAGGAATATTCCATAGCATCTCCTTTGAAAGTAATTCTCTGAGGGTTAAGTTCTTTCTTAAGTTCTGCATCAGTAATGTTTTCCTCTCCTGGTGTGTGGCTCTTGGTTTACCAGCCCAGGGCTGCCTGCCTGGCGAGCCATGAATTTAGAACGTTGTTCATATTATCAAGGCTGTCCAGTTCTCTCTGTTGTTGAGTGGGGAGCCAGGATTAAGTTAAGCTCAGTGCCTTTGCTTGTGGACATTAATATAAATATTTAGTTAATAAAATGCCCTAAAGATGTTTGCTTCCCACTGACTGCAAATTCAGAAACATTTCAAATGTGTTTTTCTATGTAGAACATAACTTTTTAGATACAAGATACTTCATTTAACAATCCTTATTTCTCACAGAATATTTTGAATGAATAAGGCTGGCTGTTGTCTAAACTTTTCTTACTGTTAACACATCCAAAGTCCAAAAACTGACCAGACTACATCTCTTAGTACTTTCTGACTTCCTCTGGCTGTGTTGCACTCAGCCCAAACCCCAATGTTTCCTATTAAGGACATTAACCTTCAAGAATAGAAGACATTGATATATATATATACATATACGTTTACTTTCCAAAGAGGCTAAATCTTCTCTGGAAACATCTGGGCAGTGTAGTTTTTAGAAAACATGACTCAAACAAGAGTGTTGTCTGCTGTGGACTATTTTTAGCTCCGGATTAAATCAGATTTGGTGCTTTAGTGAGTATTTACTGTAGCAGGATGGCGCACTGTATTTGGGGATTCACACGCAATAAACCAGTGTTTTAGTGTCTATGGTGATGAACAAATATGTTCCCTGAGTGCAACAGCGGAACATAAATGTGTTTTTAGATTTTGAGTTTTGAACAATAATGGGGCTCAGTGGCACAACCGGCTGTGGATGCAGTGAACCTCATGGGATTTTCTAAGTATTTCGCTTTAATGTAAAGTGCCTAGAAGTGATCCCCTCATTCTGATTGGTCGGGACATTTCTAGGCATTTTTGCTATAATGTTAAGTGCCTACAAGTGTCCCACGTATTGTACTTTCCTAACACCAAGAGTGGGACATTTCTAGGCATTTTGCCTCAATGATAAGTGCCTAGAAGTGTCCGGCTCATTCTGATTGGTCGGGACATTTCTAGGAATTGTGCCTCAATGATAAGTGCCTAGAAGTGTCCGGCTCATTCTGATTGGTCGGGACAATTCTAGGGAGAAAAATGTTGAATACCATGAGAATCTAGCCTAAAAATCTATTTTTCTTCCCGTTGTCTTTATTTTACTAAATTATTTATGTTGTCATCTTGATACAAATTGAAATCAGTTAAGTATATGTTTTTTCTTACTTAGTCTTTGAATGGCAATTGTGTCACTATTTTAATTAGCAAGTTACCAATACACTTTTTAACACCACAGTGGATTCATTAGATTTTTTTTTCATCATTTCCCCTTCAAGATAATTGTTGGAGAGAACGGGTTATGCGGTTATGTAACATTTAATCATGAAGGGTTTTTCTTGGGTCCCTTTAACAGATCAATCCTGTGTTGACACAATGTTAACTCATCCTGCTCTCCCCGGGGACATGGAGGGATTATTGATTATCAGCCAGTCAATTAGATCTGTGAGGAGCTCCGGCTGAAGTTCATTGGTTGCGTGTGTAACTGTGCAGCCTGAGGTTTCCTGTGTTGTCTTTGTTTCAGCTGCTCTTTCAGCTAGTTGCTGCAGAACAGGCCACTAAGTAAAAGTCTCCCTGCTGTAAATCCACAGTGTCCCTTCTGAGCCTTTGCACGCTGAACATCAGTCTGTTCATCTGTTCACGCCACATGCTCCCACACTGTGTGTCCTGCATCTGCGTGTATCACTCCCATGTGTAACCAATCCCTCCCCTCATGTTCCACTGTGGATGTGCTTTCAGAACCACGAGCAGCTGAGGGACCAGGACTCTGACCTCATTCGTAGCGATGGTGACCTGACCTACACATTTGGTGACACTGCGATCACAGCCAATGGTGCGTCTGGCGGTGGGGGGGAGGGAGCTGCAGGGTCAGGCTGGAGCGTTAATGGAAAACGGAGCGGCAGCACCTCAGAGGAGGCACTGGAGCGTGAGCTGGACTCCCGCGAGCAGGAGCTGCTGAGCCGCGGCACGCGCCTGGTTTTCCCGATCGAGGATCATGTCTGACTTTCCCTTCCTCCCTGCTTGCGCTGTCGACTTCCCTGACCTGACCCCCAGAACGCCTCGCCCTCCTCTCTCTCCATATCCTGCGGGCAGAGCGTCCAGTCCTTCAGAGATAAGACAAAGTGGAGATATGGGAGCAGACAAGAGGGGAGGTTTCAGAGCGACTGAGCTCCCTCCAGGCCTGGAAGTAGAGTTCAAGGATCATTTCATCCTCATTACAGAGATGGAGTTTATTCTCAAGGAGACATGTGTCCTCAAGATCCTCTAACAGAGTTAATGTGATTCACTTTTACTGATATTGTCCTCTGCATAGCCAGGGGAGAAACCCTTATGCAGGATATGGGGATGAAATAACCTCATGCAAGATTGAATCTGCACTTGTGATATTTTGTGTTTTTCGGCAGGAACGGAAAAGAGGTAGAAAAATGAATTATAGCCTGACAGCATGTCGTCATATGATCCGACAAGTTTGATTTCGCAGTACATCAGTCTGTGACTGCGAAATGCAAAGTGACTCCTTCACACACACTGACCTGTATACAGTGGCCAAACAAACCAACAGTGAACAGTTCCCAGATCAAACCGGAGCTCTGTGGTAGATGCATTTCATTGATATTGATCCCATGTTGCCAACAGACCATGTCTTTGGTATGTTTGTCAAGATTTCCTTTGTGTCACACAAAAGCATCTGTGTGGAGGCAGTGTGGCATGTGAGGAGGAGCACAGAAAGGGGCAGTTGTGCTGTGCCCTGGTTGTGTTGCCCTCTCAGTCACCGCAGCCCTTTCTTGGGTGAAATAAGAGGGGTGAAGAATGTGTGCATGTAAATAGCTACAATGCTGAGCTTTGTTCCATTTTAATCGGGACGGCTCCTTTCAGTGCATTACATCACATGACTGTTACCAATCGCTCTGTATATCTTGTCTTGAGTAGACTTGGATAATTTTTTGTGTGAAGAAGGAATGCTGATTTCCCCCAACTGTAAAAACTGATAGAAGATAATAATACAGTTAAAACGTATTTTCAATGCAAAAAAATAAACCAGACATGCATTATAATTTTGTAACTCTTTTGCAAAAATAATATGTGTCTGCTGATTTTTAAAAGATATATTCAGTAAAATAGGACTGCAAATTATTTTCATTGACTATTAATCATTTTTTAGATTAACCAATTAGCAATGTAGTCAATGATGGAAAGTAACCCAGTAACTGTACTCAAGCACTGTACTTCTGTCCAGTTTTGATCTACTGGGGGAGGCAAGTATTTCTATTTTATGCTACTTCCACTCAACTACATTTCAGAGGAATATAATGTTCTCTTTCTCCACTACATTTATTGGACCGATTTACTTACTACACTTTTATGTGAAGATTCTAAAGAACAGATAATATAGCAAGCTTTTAAAATATAACACCTTATTAATGATTTAACCAGCGGTTTCCTCTTAGGTTTCTGACGTCTTGCACATCTGTCTTCTGCGGCACCAAGTGATTTGTGTATTCATTTAAATGAATGATTGAATGACCCAAATGAAGAATTTCAGCAAAAATCAAAGAATAGAGAAAGAATCTGAAAACTGAAACGGACCCTGTTTATACAACTGCAGTTCAAACCTGCAGCAGTAACAGGCTGCTTACTCACTGATCCAGTATTAATCATCTACCGATGTTATATGTAATAATATATCAGCTAAAAGGACCAGATCAGTCATTTTATTTTAGTAAAATAATATATATTCCACCACTGTGTTTAATCAAGTTCAAAGAAAGTATAAGAAACAGTTTAAAGTCTATCAAAGAGCCAAAGGTGATGTCATTAAATTGCTTGTTATTCTGGCAAATGGTCTAAACTGCTGTATAACAAAAAACTGCAGTGAAGTATCACACTGGAGAAGCTGGAACCAGTCAATGTTTGGCATTTTGCTGACAAAATTACTAATATTGTTTACTTTAACCGACTGACTAATCAATTGCTTTTACTTTTTATAACTGCACTTAATCTGAATGTTAATGTGTATAACGTGGTATGATGATGATGATGTGCTTGCACAGGTCCCATGCAGTAGAAGAGCATTTTAATTCAGGAAAGTAGTTCTTCAAATACTTTTCCTGTTAACAACCTTCAACCTGTCAACTTTATACTCATGTGTTTAAAAAAGGATAGACAAGTTCATTCATATTCAACTTAAAAAACACTGATGCCAATCTCTGACAACCAGAGATTACCAGAGGAAGTGCATGCACATGATTTCACCCAGCAACCCTGCACTCTTCACCTTCATAAGCTTTTTGTTGACGAAAAAAAAAAGTGTATGTGGGCTTTTGCCCTTATAACGTATAAAGCATTGGCCAATTAACCTGGAATGCAGCAAAAAGTCTCCTGTCTCACCTGTTGTTTTTAAACCTCAGTTCCCAGGAGTGTGGTCATATATATATATATATATATATATTTCAACATTATAAATTTCGAAATCATCTTTGCCAACCTCTTAATTTAATAAAAATATGATATCATCTGAACCTATTTGGGATCCGATTTGGTAAAGGCAAAATGTAAAATTTGACATTGTAGGAAAACACAAATATGCTTTAATGCCATTTGAGAAATTTATTTTTTCTCACCCACATATAATTAAAATAAATATGAAGATACAACTAGTAGCTGCCCTTTGTTACCCTGGCACAAAGGCTAATTATTACCCTCTTGTTTACAGGCTTTTTGCTCAGATAGGCTACAAGACAAACTGCTGGTTGTAGCTTCATGTTTAATGCACTTCCCTATAGGCTCTGATGACCGGTAACCTGAACACCCATGAACATCGATTGTTCTCTTCAGCAGTAAAATCACATGAACCTCCTGGTGTTTTTGATTTCATTTTGATTTGCATAACTCCACATAAACTATGAATTATTGTGTTGCCTTTACTATGTCCAGACATCCCGTCTGCACCCCCTTTTTAAAATACACCCCTGCAGCACACTGCCCCCTTTTTTTTTCTCCTTCGCCTACACACAGTGGCTGCTGCATTTATGCATGAGTGCAAGAGGGCAGGTGTGAAAGGAGTGATTGTGGAAGGTGAAGCTGAGGCTTTCACAGGGGGGAGAAGCCCCACACAAGTTTAAATAGCTGACTCGGTGGGGGCCTCCATGAGGAAATGAATCTACTTATGTAAGAGTCTGCCAGTATGCACAGTGTGTCATTTCAACTCTGCCTGGAGTGAGCCATAATGTGAAGCTGTCTTACATCCTGTAACCGTCTGTTGATTGGGAAACTTCTGTTGTATTAAGGCCACTAAAATACTCACTTGTTGATTATTTTGTCATTATTTAACCATTGACGCAGCCTCTTCTAATATAACCTGCAGCAGATATAACATATATGATAGAACTTTAATATGTGATTTTTTATGCTTTCTGATTGGGGTTTCACACATGTCCTGCTGTATTGACTAACACAAGTGCATAAAAAGACAGAAGAAGAACTCGCATTTGACCACATGTTGGAAACTCCCGGGCACTTTTATGGACAGCGACAACACAGACGACTTGAATGACGACCACAGGCAAATAAATGAGCAGAGTTTGACACTTCACCCCAAGCAGAGGACACTCTCTGTACTCTTATATAACCATCATGTGCACTCTTTCTCTCTCTCTCTGTCTGTTCCTCTCTCTGTCAGACTGTTGTGCTGTCAGTTGTCTCGCTGGCTATATTTACATGCTCTCTGTACCTGAGAAATATGAGAAGTAGCTCAATTGTCAATACGTGGACCTGTTATTTCTTGTAGCAGCTGGCTGCCAGGATCCACCCGCCGTGGTTTGCATGTCAACAAGTTAATAAAAATTGTCAAATTATCTGAGCCGCACAGTCGTGGTCTATTGTGGTCGAGTACAACGGCAAAGCAATTTGCATACTTCTTAAGTATGTATGTTTCATACACCACAACCTCCATGGTACCCTGCATTTTGATCAAATCTAAACAGAATTACATGTTTATAAGTTTTTACTGAAAACCACATTTTAATGACACTTCTGCCCCATGTCTCCTTCTAGTTTTAATGCTACCAAGATTGTGTGTAATTCTCCTTGGATGGCTGTTAAGACTTATCTTGTAGTTATTTTCCATTAGTCATTATTATACTAATCCCAACAGACATCCATTGTATTTACATTTCAGCTAATGTACAAAGTATTGACATGATTTCCCACAGACAAATTGTACATTATTTAATTTTAAAGAAATGTACAAGATTATGGGTTATTGTGAACATTATATCGTTTTTAAGTCTATGAAGGCCCAATCAGATCAACTGCCTATGAGCTCATTTTGATCACGCATGTACAATTTAAGAATAATTGCTGTATAAATCAAGTATTTTGACCTATTCAAATAAAAAATGCACACTGATCACCTGTAAGTTCATTAATGGTATCCACAGTGTATATCGGACTGCATTTAAGTCTAATGCAGATATGTTTTCAAGCCTCCATTCACTTCTACTGGTTGTGAGTATTAGGGCCAGGTGTAGGAAAAAATGAGGAGAGGGGCGATTCCTTATTTTGTTTCTGTGCTGATATAGTTTCCTCGTAACTTAAACTGATACTGGAGAACAGTCACACCAATTTTAAAAGATATTAATATTCTTAAAGGTTTGATATCTTGAAATTTCAAGTTCTATTTCAAGTCATGTTCTGATGTAATCGTTGATATTCAAAATAATATAATATTTCTCTGATTGTTCAATTTTATCCTCCACATTTCAACTTTATTCTCAAAATCTTCTTATTTTTTCTTATATCTAAGCCTAATATTCTTCTGTACACTGGGTCTATAACTAAGCCAAAACATTAAGGAAAGTTCCTGAATATTGAGTCACCCAGTAATCATGGCAGTCTGCATCAACATGCAAAGCAATCACACACATGTTCTTCAGATTTTTACTAACTCTTTGTTGCAGTCAGTTTAAATAGCATACAGGTTATTTCTTTCTTTGACAAGAGAACTTCAGGTAAACCACCCAGAACAATTATTATAACAGAACCAACTTCTAAAGTTGAACACATGGATGCTGGTTATTATTTCACCCCTCCTCAACACATCCTTAACCAGAGGGATATCACAGCATTTTACAATATTTTTGACAAAACTAGAAACAACAGTAAGAATGGTACACAATACGATTCAGTACCGATTGCTGTTTGTGGCAACTTGTGGAAAAGTCCATTGGCAGAGGACGGAGGCAGATTTGCAAGACGCGTCCATTGGCTCTTCAAAAATGTCCCACCCATGTGAGTGTTTTGTCAGTGGGGTGCTGCAGCTGTCCGGATTCCTGAGGGGTCGGGGGTGAAACAATAGTTCCTCAACGAGGCCTCCTTTGCAGAAAATACTGTAGCTTCTTCTTTCAGAGCTCTACATTAGCACGGTTAGTGAGCCAGTTGCAGTTATTGAGTGTCAGTATTGCTCGAGATTACTGCCACGCTTAGTCATAAGCTGGACAGATACGTCATTCAGGTGTGAGCGAACCTGATTCTGCCACGCTGGATCCTGGCCTTCGTCTCCAGATAAGGACCCATCTTGAGCTTTTTATGGCCCTGGCCTGCAGGGGATTTGAGGAGGGATTAGTGCTACTAAAAGGACAGTAGGAAAGAGGGAGGCCGGTGTGGCGCCAGTGGAAACCTCTCTCTCTTTCTTCTGTTTATTTCCCCTCCCCACATTCTTTATATCTGTCCAGGCCCTGTTGATGTTATACAGGTAACACTGTAAAAATAAGCTGCCTTCCTCCCGTTTCAAATTCATCTGTCTCCGATTGGCTGCTCTGTCCACTTGGATTCTCTCCACTTCACCGACCTGGCTCGGCTGAAGGAAAACAACCCGAGAGACGTGCTCACGAGTGGACCACATTCCAGCTGCTTGTTTTGTTATTCCGCCTTTCGCCCTCAGCCTTGAATGCAAGGCCCCTGGAAGAGAAAAACAATCAACTGAGGATTAAAACAAAACCCTCCAAATTGTAACACAATTGCACGCTGAAACAGATACGGAGCATAAGGACGCCACACATTCAACCAGATTAATAATGCACAGGACCTCCATCAATAGCTCTTTCAGTGCCAACAAATCAGGGTGGAGGTGGTGAGACAAGGGGCCCCCTGTCTCCACCCTGTGCGTGCTCCACGCTGGCGACTTGAAGGTCGGCCCCGCTCTAAAGGCCCTTGCTTGTGGGAGCTGGTGACTGGCCGGTGGTCACCCCGGGAGCGCTGTGCTGTCACACACAGCCGTACACAATGATCCCCTTCTCGACAGCACAGCCTGTGGCCCGGTCGCGCTCGCTGCCAGGCCCCCTACGGTGCCCATGAGAGCACCAAGCATTGCCAGGGAGAAAACAATGGCGCCTCTATCAAACATCACATCAGTCGCTCATTAAGGAGTATTTCTGACTGTCTCGCTCTGATAGCAACAAAACTCAGTAGCAGTAATGTTCCTTGTATCTAAAATGTTTTTAGTTTAGCCCGAAGAAAAACTGAATAACTTTGGGTTAAATCTGACGATGAAGAGGGGGAGCTCTGTGTGAAAGAGACAACCACAACACTGTGACACATTAATGAATAGATTATGAGCGTGTCACAGAGCTGTTATCTATCTACACACGACTCCTTTACTGTCTGGACTACACAGCTCACAGACAGTATGAGGTATGACTGTGAAAACAATAGGGGGGAAATAAACAAGAGAATCAACAGATGGATTCCATTAAAGATGCACTGTAGGACTCAAGTTTCCACATCGCACAGGTTTAACTTGTATGTTGGACCATGGTGTCTTGCAATTAAATGGTACTGGTTATACTGGTAATTCAAGAAACAAAGCTGTTACATAAACTTCCTCCAGCAGATAATTGAAAACAGCCTTCTGGGGTATGTACGGTGAATGTCAAGCATCCATAAGGAAGGATAAACAAAACACACTTTAACTGGAGAAAATCTTTGAAACTGATCAAATCTAACCTTTTTTGTTTAATCTTTGGCAACCATGTTAAACCATGACTACAAATGTGAGACAGCAGATCCCCACGTGGTTGCTCTGTTCCTCATTTGCCCCCTTCTGGTAGAGGTCAGAGGTCATGGCTCTGCACAACAGAAGCCTTGCAGTCTGCAGGAGGGCTTCTGGTTAACCTCAAACTTCCTGCATGGATAAGACTTTGCTCAGCTGAAGATGAGTGGAATGTACAGTCCACTGCTCTGTTTTGCTTCACTGTCAAACTACTGCTAAGACCTCGAAAAGACATCCTCACTGACAGCCCTGAGTGATCTGAGCGTACCTTGATCCCATCGATTCCTCGAACCACATCCTCATGTGGCTTTGTCCAGGTTGTTCTTCTGATACCCCAGCTGCCTCATGACCTCACTGCAGTAGGCCTCCACCTGGTTGATCTGCTCCACGTTGAGCCGCTCCCTCCACGCGTAGATGGCCTCTTTGGCATCTCTGGATGAGATGAGGAAGGGCTTGTCCGAGGAGTACCCCTGGCCGTGCGTCATGTTGAGCGCAAACCTCTCCAGGGCAGGGACGCTGGACAGGTTGGCGAAGCGGTAGAGCCTCTGGAGCTCCCCCATGGGGTGCAGGACCAGGTCCTCGTAGCGGAGGCGCAGGTAGTTCCTCCTCACCCACGGAGGCGCGTTCATCACCAGCATGATGTCACTGAACCAGTTGTCACAGATGAGCTCCATGGCGCTGGAGACGTAGCTCTCGGCCCGGTTCACCCTGTTGCTCGACACCAGCAGCCGCTTGTACTTGTCGGCCTGCTTCTTGCTCCTCAGCACCTGGATGCTCTCCTTCACCAGCGCCTGCTTGGACTTGAGCCGCGAGTTGTGCACGGCCCTCGGGTCTCTGAAGAGCTGGACGATCTGGAGGTTGATGGCCGGGTCCTTCATCAGAGGCACCAGGGTGCTCAGGTCCAGGACGCGGACTCCTTTGATCACCATCACGGGGTACTTCTTGCACTCCCGCTCCAGCTCCCTGATGTCCCTCTTCGGGCACTTTGCGCACTGGTCCTCCTTCACCAGCCCGACTTCGTGGCGCTTGTGCCCCTCGCACAGCGGCTCCGAGCAGATCACCTTGTTCATCTTCCAGCCGAAGATGAACGACGTGGTGATGTTCTGCGTGCCTGCGTAAAGTTTGAGCACGGAGAAGTCGCAGCGGTACAGGGCGTTCATCATGTCCCGCACGGCGCCCTGCAGGCTGCCGGCGTCCCCCGGGTACAGCGCCTGCCAGATGTGCCACATGGGCTCGTACAGGTAGAACACATCGGGGTGCTGGTTGAACAACTCGCCCAGGAACGAGGAGCCGGTCCTCCAGGTGGCGTGCACGTAGATGTGCACCCGGGCCTGGCTCCGGTTGGCGGCGGGCTCCGCGGCGTCGCTGCCGTTGGCTCTGTAACCGTCATCCCACAGCAGCGCCACCGAGTTCTCCAGCTCCGGACATCTGGGCTGCTGCTGCGGGAGCCCCCGGCCCGCCTGCTGCACGGATCGGTCCCGGTAGTCCAGCACGTAGGGGATGAGCAGCAGCAACCCGGAGTAAGCCAGAATCAGAACCAGGTACTTCTTGTGAAGCCGTCTCTTCATCTCCTCTGCGCTGCGGCGGGGAGCTGCTGCTCTGGAGGTCGGCTCGGCGCTTTATGCTGCGCCGCGGCGCCACGGTGAAGTTATGCGAATGCGTGAGACAAGGAGTGAGTGTGTGTGTATGGGGGAGCTCCGCCCCGCCCCCTTTTAAGACAAAATAACCCGATTATTTGTCCTTCGTGTTCAAACTTAACAAAAATAAACAACAATAACAAATTGTGTCTGTGATCAAAGTTGAAAAAAACGTATGTGTGAAACTGTAGTTAACACCGTCGCGTGTGAGCGCCGTTAAATCAGAGAAGTCAGAGAGCGTTGACGAGAAGAGTTCCCTATAGCTACCGCCTCCTGTAACCCAGCGCAATGCATCATGGGAGATGGGTGAGAACTTGCTGCTCCTTTTTAATAGTGTATTCCCGGTGTTTTGTTGTAGGTTAGTGTTTAACGTCTTCCCAGCAAATATTTTTAATCAGGAGCTTTCAGATAAATATTCCTGATTTCAACTTTTTTTAATACTTCGGTGACGCGCATGCGCGCTCATTTGTTTTGAGAGGAGCGCGGCACAGGACAAACCGATGGAGACATGAAGCTGCGGTGCCTTCTCATCACTAGTAGCATGTTATTGTTGTTGTTAGCCTGTTAGCTCCAGGTTAGCTCGCAGAATCACCTGTGCAGCAGCGAGCCTGGCGGACAGCAGGCAGTCAGGTACAGTGCTAACGTCAAGCTAACTGCAGCAACATGGCGCACTGGACCGACTTCGACAAGGAGACGGAGAGAGAGACGAAGAAGCTGGTGAGATGTCTGGGCGGCGTGGAGGACGAGGAGGACCAGAACTTTCAGCTGGCACTGAAGTTCGCCTGGTCCAATTTCAGGTGAGTCCGGGTGGCAGCAGCTAGCCGGGGAGCTGCTAGCATGTAGCATCACGTTAGCCACAAACAGACGTAGAGGATGTCCGTAACGAGTGTGGCTTGTCGACAGGTTCCATCGCTACCTGGACGTGGACAGCCATAAAGTCCAGCGCAGTCTGACTGGGTGAGTGTTGTCTGCTGCTCCTCCTGCAGTGTGTGTTGCAGGGATGGAATCATCTGGTACCTATAGTTTTCCCTGGCAACCACCACTGCTCCACCCTGGTCTTGTGTGAACTAGTAATAGCAAAGCATTCAAAAGAAACACACGAAAAGGAAGAGAACAATCCTAGATACTCTGAATGTGTACCACGTTTACATTCAGGAGCATATACCCATCCACACCACAAGTCTGTTTGCATGTTGCTGTTCTGCATAATCGCCCATGTTTTCCAGGATCTATGATAAGCTCATGATCCACTCTGACTTGGGTAAAGCAGGAAGTTGGATGAGGCTGACAGAAGAGTTCCTGAACTCACCTTTACCTAATACAGATGGAACAAAGGTATGGTAAAGAAAGTGGCCAATGAAAAATGAATTGGAACCTTAAGGCCAATAATGTTACACTGACATCTAGATAAATCCCTGATAGATTCTTCTCTTCGTGGATCATGTTTCTCTTCTGGTTAAAGCACAACATCCTGACACAGTGCACACAGTACAGTTCTGTTGTGTTTCTTTGCAGACTGAGGTACATTACAGCGTGCTGTCGCTGCTGCTCTTGTTGTCGGGATCCCCCTCAAACACAGACTTTATTGAGAAACCCAGGGTGAAGGAGGCTGGTGAGTTGATCTTTCACACATATTAGATTTGCGTGTTGCGGCAAATCCACACCTGGCATTCTATCGGTTGGGGAATTTTGACAGACTTGAATCACGAAAAATCCATGAGCGGAGGAGAAATCTGAGAGCAGACGATTTACACACACGCAGAAGCTAAGTGAGCGTGAGGAGAAGAGCTGAAGCTGGAGCACAGGGAATCTAAGCACAAGCAGGGTCTATTTGTGTGCAAGTGCCCCCCCCCCCACCTCCCTGACATGAGCAAAGATGTCTGTGCCCTTTAATGCTGCTTGAAGCTTTAATTTCCCTTGTGAAACTTAAGTGTTTTTTTAAATGCTACATGCCCATGTTAATTATGAACTTGTCTGTGCAGAACCAGAGGACACATTTGACTGGGGTAAATATCTGATGGAGGGTGAGGACATAGACATCGGACCATATCCAGATACTCCTGTGAGTAGATCATAACGAAACCCAACCTATATGGACATTTGTTGCCACACCAGTACCACAACAGTTACAGGTCATAGATTTGTATCAAAGTCTAACTTTTTCAACGGTTCTTTAGGAGTGGTCTGAGGAGGAGAGTGAGGATGATGACAGTGAGCAGCCAATCAGCAGAGAGGACTCTGGGATCCAGTTGGACAGAACCCCCCAGGAGGACCAAGACAACACCAACAAACCAGTTCCAGTCACCTGGACAGGTACATGGATATGAAATAATGTAAAACGATATTGTATCAAAACAATCATCTACACTGAAGCTTTTGTGAGTGTAAAAATATTTCCACTGTGTTTGTTTCCAGTGGGGGAGCCTGACGCCCGCGCCTGGCTTGAGCAACATGTGGTGACACCGTACTGGGTGCCTCATGCCTCTCGTTTTCCTCACAGCTTGCACTTACACTCCAACTTGCTCAATGCGTGGTAAGATTCTAAACTGATTTCTCTGTCTTTGCTTCAGGCCCTAATTCCATACATTTTTGTTACCACATCATTGACAACAGTATTGGATACAGTTTTGTAGAAATGCATTCTGAATGTGTCTCCTGTGACCAGCTGTGATCTGATCTCACTTCCCGCTTTGTATGCAAATGATTACATATGATATTTCCTTTTAATGAAGACCAAATGAAACCAGTCTGAGTATACAGATGTGTGTGTTGTCTCTTGTGTTTGTGTGTGTGCTTGTATGTCGGAGTGAGTAAGAAAGAGATAAAAAAGACAGCGAACGGAGTTGGAAGGGGCTGAGTGAATCAGTACGCAGCATCATCAAGATATGAAATTTATTTTAATCATGTGGTGGTCGGTGTTGATACTATAATGGTGACCACAAACAAGTCAATGTATGAACACTGGGAAGAAAAAACACCTTTTAAACTTTAGCGGGTTATAGAACGGATGTGGTCCTTCATGTGTGGTCAAGGACCTATTTGCATTCACACAGCTTAAACAATTTTGGCCAAATTTGTCCAGGACTACCTCCGAATGTGGTATAAGTGAATGGATCTCAGGACTCATTCGTTTGCGTTCACATACGACTTAAATTTAAATACTTGTGATCTGATTACTCAGGACAAATGTCCATATCAGGTCTGAACGGGGTCACTGCCCCTCACTCTGAGCTTAGCTATTGTTGTGTCTCCACATGCGACCAGGCATACTGCTGTCACCTGTTTACTTCATTACAGTATATTGTTAGGTTCATAATAATACTTTATTGCTAGACACACATTCTTTCTCATTATGACTTTGTGTTGAAGTTCACTTCAGAGGATTTGGGAGTTGAGATGATTTGAAATGGTCAAATGTTTATGCTGTGCTCCTCTCTTCTCTTCTCAGGGATCAGCACTTGTATAACACTGATCCATTGTATCTACCAGAAGAAAAGGCCTTTGTCACAGAGACCCAAGTAATACGGGAGACACTGTGGTAAGATGGAATGATGCTGTGGTGTGCGACTGTGACTGTGACTTTTTGTTGTCAATATACAAACTTTCAAAGAAATGTCTTCTGACTTCTCACACGTTTTATCTTTTTATATGTTGTAAATCCCCCAAAACCTGAGTCCTCCTTGTTATGTTGCACTGGAAATCCCCTCATCCCTTACAGACTCACACTGAGGGATTTATTTAGTAATATCTGTGACTAATATGTTGCAGGCTTCTGTCTGGCGTGAAGAAACACTTTATATTCCAGCACCATGATGGAAAAGTGTCTGTAAGGAACAACGTGGTGATAACTCATCTAACCAGCGTGAGTAAAACAATCTGAAAAGGACTTATTATATCTGATTAAGCTCCATTAACCATCTTTTCTCTTCTTGTGCTACAGAACTGCCTGCGCTCTGTGCTGGAGCATATCGCTGTGTACGGGCAGGCGGTGTTCAGGCTGCAGAGGTTCATCGACGAGGTGACGGGGTACAGCTCAGAGCCTTGTCAACCGAGCTCTGGTTCCTCCTACGGCTCCAAGAAGAGCTCTGAGCCTCCGTTCAGGACCTACCAGGCCTTCGTGTGGGCGCTCAACAAGTACTTTGCAGGCTTCAAAGAGGAGCTTACCACAATTGAGAGAGAGATCATACGCAACGGCAAGTACAGCGTGTTTGATGAGGTGCAAACCGCTGAGGTAGAACAGCAACATGAACTTTGCATTCCTTGTAACAAGATAACACTGGTAACGCAACACAGGTGATCTTTAGAAAAATGTTTGACGTTTTACATGGTACCTGAGCCATTTTAGCACTTGGATTTAAGTTACCCCGTTACAATGGATTTCTGTGATTCTGGAGTGGCCCTGTATGAGTGAGTGTAGAGCCGAAAAAGGAAAAAAACTAAAGGAGGGGGCTTTTAAAATATTATGTATTTAGTCATAAATATGTTTAGGTAGGTGTTTGACTGAATATGTAATTATGTAATTAATAACTGATAGTCCACAAACAACCTGGTCAGAATTTATCTCAGTACACTCCGCTTGGCTTTGATAAAGACAATATATACCTACTGTGTCTGCTTGAAGTTTGTGAGATACGTTTTCTGGGTTATTCTCTCCCAGAGGATGTCTAATAGTAAAGTGTAAGTCTTTCTGGGACTGGCGTATTCCTTCATATCTGTCGTACTTGAAATTGGTTTTGGAATTTAGGTTATTTGAAAGGTAAACAGATTGTTAATGACAAAAATGCATAGATTTAAATGTTTGTGTCAGCGAATGTTTCGTACAAACACACTGACATTATGTTGTAACACATTGTTGACATTGTTGTCAACAATTGGAATATACAACATTGCTTTACATAGTTTTTTTAGCCACCTCTTATTAAGAGTAATTGATTAATGAGGGGTTTATTTGTTTGTTTGGTCTTTGTTTGATGAGTCCTCCTCTTTTACAGACGAGACTGTGACGCTGTCTGCAGTTCTTGAGAGACTCGGTCCTCACTTGGCTCAGATCAAAGTGCTGCACAAAGTCTTCTGCACTGGGGTCGCTGAAGTTCCCCCTGAGACTCCAAATGTTGTGAGGGCGTCTCACTTGCTCAACACCCTGTACAAGGCGATCATTGAGTATGACAATGTCGGGGAAGCATCTGAACAAGACGTGAGTTTCTCATTGAGAATCAAGTTCAGTTAAATCAACATAACAGACAGATATCACTGATGTTAAAAGGGAAATATCGGTGTGTGTTCTCTTTGTTTGCTAGGTGGCTCTATTGTTTTCTCTATGGACAGAGACGGTCCGACCGTATTTGGAGATTGTGGATGAATGGATTGTTCACGGCCACTTGTTTGACCCTGCAAAAGAGTTCATCATCCAAAGGTACGACACAGAGATGGAGAGGAATTAAATAAAAGATCTCCTCCAACATGACTTTTGTAAGTCCCGACATTCGCTCCTCTTCTTGTTCAGGAACAAAGACGTCCAGGTGAACCACAGGGATTTCTGGTACGCCACCTACACGCTGTACAGTGTTTCAGAAACAGTGGAGACCGAGGAGAAGCTGAATGATGCGGCCAGCGGGAGCTCCGGAGGCGATCAGGGCTCCAGCCACAGGCAGCTCACCATGGTGTCCTTCCTAAAACCTGTTCTCAAGCAGATTATCATGGCAGGAAAATCCATGCAGCTGCTCAGAAATCTGGACTGTAAAGAGACTGAGCAATCAGAGAGATCCACTAGAGGTCAGGGTTTCTTCTGAAAGCGACGTTGTGGTATCTATGTACTTACACTGGTTAAGGTTTGAGTTCAGTATTGACCTGAGCTGTGTCAAAATCTTGCATTGCAGATGCAGAGAGGAAGAGTATATACACGCTGTTTTTGGAGTCGGTGCAGTCACGCCTCTGCAGCCAAGAGGAATCTCCGACAGACACAGTAACTGAACAGCAAGCCACTAAGAGGAGTCTCATCCAGATGCAGTCCATCGTGGCCCAACACTTGGAGATTGATGACGTCCATGATCCGTTGCTGGCCATAAACTTTGCAAGGTAAATAGCAACACCATTAAAATAACAAGTAGATCGCAAATCTTACTTGTTCTGCTCAAAATAAACAGTGAAGCAAATTTTAGAGCATAGCAGGAGACAATTTTGTCATTCCTTCATTTCAAGAATAAAGCCTAGGGCTTCAGTTTAGCCGTCATTTATGCAAAACCTTTTTGCAGCTGTTGGTTTTATCATTTCTCAAATGGCACTATTCAAACATAATTGGATTTCAAAGGGATTTAATGTTTTTGGTCCCAGACCTGCAGGTCAGGCCGAATGGTAAGATTTACATTCTGGTTACATTCTGTTCCCCCTCAGGCTGTACTTGGACCAGAGTGACTTCTACGAGCGTTTCTCTGGAGGTGATTTTATCGTGGAGCGTTCCTCGCAGTCGGTCACCTGCCAGACATTTGAGCTCACCCTGCGCTCCTGCCTCTACCCCCACATCGAGAGGCGGTACATCGAGTGCTGTGGCAACCTGATGAAGACCCTGAAAAAAGACTACAGGTAAGCGTCACTCTTGTGGCTACTATATGACTCTGAATCACTTTTTGTTATTGCACATGGAACGTTTGAATTCCTTGGTGTCTCCTAAGGCTGCTGGAATACCTCCAAGCCATGAGGAACTACTTCCTGCTGGAGGCCGGAGACACCATGTACGACTTTTACACGGCCATCTTTGACAAGGTGCAGGAGAAGGAGAGCTGGCAGCAGCGGTCTTTTCTCAATGTGCAGCTGCAGGAAGCAGTGGGACAGCGCCACCCAGAGGACGGTAGCAGGTACTGCCTGCTTTAACAACATTTAAGACACAGAATATTGATAATTATGGGAATATTAAGCTTTTATATAATAAGAAAAAAACAATTCCCCATTTTATGTTTTATAGATTATCAATCTTCTTAGAGCCCATGGACCCTTCAAGGAAAAAACACCCTGTGAATAACCTTGAAGTACTTACTCTCAGTTACAAGGTAAGCTTCCATTGCCTTTATACTTTTTTAAAGCTTTTTTACTCCCTTTTTATTTTTAACATAGAGTAATATATATTTTCATTGAATTCTGCGTAGGTTCCCTGGCCCGTCGACATTGTGATCAGCACCGAGTGTCAGAAGATCTACAATCAAGTGTTTCTCCTCCTGCTGCAGATCAAATGGGCCAAATACAGTTTGGACACACTTCGATTCAGTGGTACGAGTCGGTTGAGACAGGTTTCAGTCAATTAACTCCTTTTGTTCTTTCAATGTGAAATTTCCAAATTTGAAACAGTTTGACCTTTTGGATCATTGTCCAAGAAAATTAGAAATTTTAAGAAAATACTGTTGTCATTTCAAGACATTGCCATTACAGAACTAAAAATCCTTTAATAGAGAAACCAAAGAAGGAATAATCAATTAATATAGTTAGTTGCAGCCCTACTTATATTGGTACTTTTAATTTGACACATATTAACTGCTCATTCAATTGATATCCATGATAACTCATCACCTGTTGATTGTGCATGAATACAATGAGTGTGTGAAGACTTTTCTTGCCGTGCTCTAATATGTGAAATGTTTCTCTGTTGTAGATTTCGCTGACATCAGTAAGAAAGTGGAGGGAGAGCTGGCTGAGGAGGCGAAGGTCAAAGAGCCTATAAATCAGCAGATTCATCGAATGTGTCTGCTGCGGGTCAAACTGATGCACTTTGTCAACAGCCTTCACAACTACATCATGACCAGGGTGAGAGGGATCATGGAGAAGCAGACATGCACAACACCAGGACCATGAAACTGAAATAAACTTTTAACCATTATTAATTTTAATATTTACACCGGTACTTTTGTACTGTGACATGTCAACTTTTTGACTGATCGGCTTCTAAAAGTATCTTTGCGCAGACTCATTGTCCTGCATCTAAAACGAAAGAACGTTTTGAAGATTCACATCAGTGATGCTTTGAAGAACAGTATAATATAACAGCCATGACCGTGATCTTATTGTTAGAAGACAGCTTTAAATACTTGTGTCTGATCACTGAGAGACCGTATTCAGAGGGGGAATGGGACCCACATTTTTTAGCTGTGTGAATGCATTTTCATGCTACAACATCATAATGAATCCAAAGTATTTTTTGCGCTTCTCAGTGCCCATACGTTGATTTTTTTTTATGGCCACCATTTGGCCAGTCATTTGCAAAGTATGCAGTTGTTAATTGGCTAATTTATCTGATAACACTTATTGAAATTATCCTCAATCTCTTTGTACTTTTTGCTGTCAGATTCTGCACAGCACCGGACTGGAGTTTCAGCACCAAGTTCAGGAAGCAAAGGACCTAGACCAGCTGATCAAGATCCATTATCGATATTTGGCAACAATCCATGACCGCTGCCTGCTGAGAGAGAAGGTAAATAGCACCCACAGGGGAACAGGGTTAACTGCTGGGAAGGATTGTTAATTATACAATAAAGCTAAGTAGTGTTTACCATCCTGGACCAAAATACTGAGTGTCTGTCAGCTCCAATATCACCTTTGCTTGGCTGGAGCTGTACTGCGTTGGCAGGCGGATAAATACATTAATAACCATAACTCCACATATTAATTATTTGTATCCTTTGATCACATGTTTATATTTGTTGTTGAGAGCTGGACATGAGCGGCCTCCTACGTGGTTTTATAACATTAAATACATTCCCTGTTGTCTAATGCAATGTTGTGTTTTCTCAGGTCAGTTTTGTGAAGGAGGCAATAATGAAGGTTCTGAATCTGGTCCTGATCTTCTCTGACCGATGGCAGACTGGATTTGGAGCCTGGAAGTAAGAGCTTTTATATTGAATTAATTCACAACATAAGCCACACAAATATGAATTCTGGAAGATGTCCGCACAATTGGGTCCGGACTTTCTCCAGATTTTCCCTTTTCACGTATAAAAGACGCAGCAGGAAATTCTATGCTCACATGTGCTCACAACACAGAAATCTCCAGTCTGTTCAGGTGAGAGATGGTGCAGCAGGCAGAGCCAGGAAGTAGCGTATTCATTCTGCTGTGGAGATCACGTGTTTTTGCTAACAGCACATTGAGGGTTTATCACCAAAACGCTCTCTTGACATCTTCATCTGTGTGCTCTACGTGTGCCACCACATCATCCTCTTATGCTATTCTGGGATAGGTTTCCTTTTTCCACGCACCCACTCGCTCACTGTTAATCCTCTGGAGAATCTCCTGCTGTTTTCTCACATAGGCTCATTCACACATTTCCCCTTGTGTTAACTAGGGGGCTGGCCGGTACAGTCCGGCTCTCATTTGTACTTTAGTGTTCTCACATACAGCTCCTGTGGAGAATGTCCAGAGATTCACTAGTGTTCAGTTCATGCCTGAAAGCAGCTTAAGAGTAATAATGTGAGAACATTTTTGGTGGATTATTAAATATGACAAGTTGTTCACACTTGAATGTATTTCTTATATTTCAAACGATTGCAGTGGCAGCTATCCTGACAGGCCTTTTGAATCTCAACATTGTGCTTATCTCTGATTACAGGATCGAGTCCATTGATAAAATGGAGTCAGATTTCAAAAACTGTCACATGTTCCTTGTGACGATACTCAACAAGGCCGTGTGTCGCGGCTCCTTCCCCCACTGTAAGTACCACTGAAATCATACAGGCCTGAGTTTCTGTTGCAGTTTTACTTTAGACCTCTCTGTACAGACAGGAATAATTCGCCTGGAAGTAATCCGCTTTTCTTTGCCTCTCGTACAGTGGAGTCTCTTGCCCTTTCTCTGATGGCCGGATTCGAGCAGTGCTGAGGAACCGCCCATGTTTCAGTGTTTTGACATGACGGGTTGAACTCTGTTTGCTGCTGTGTCTCATGTCTGTATTTTCTCTGACTGCTGTCATTGTTCATGATGGTGTCCAACAGTGTGATGTCAGCATCTGCTCTGACTGCTGGAGATGGAATTGAACCATGTGGTTTGTGCCATAGTCAAATGCAACATGTGAACATACATCGACAGTATCTAAAAGAAAAATGTAAATTTGTTGTAAATTGTGTTTAATGAGGTGTTATATTGTTTGGAATGTGTTTACATAAAGCACAATAAATATTGCTTAATGATGTATGTTGTTCAACATAATGTGATATTGCTGTGAGATTTATGTTTATTAAAAAAATATTATTGACATCGTATCAACAAATTCATTTTGACATTTTGCAGTTGATGCCTATACAAGATCGTTGTAAAGAAGTAATTTATACACGACTGAATAGATTTTTGAAACGCTGTGGGAATATAAAAACATTGTGGGTTCAGGGTTTGAGTTTTTGATTTAAACTAGTTTATTCACATATTGCATATCTTGACAAAAATTTCAGTTAAACAGCTTTTTCTTGATGAAACATGAGTTCACACTACATATTATATATTTAAGGGAAGGAGGTTAGAAGGGGAAACTAATTAACCTCTGTTATTTCTGCCAAATAAACAAGTAGTATTTATTTACAAAACTCTTTTACCCGTTAAACAGTTACATGTAAGTGTAGTTAAAGTGTGTGAGGCCCTCTGTTTATGTTGTACCACTGAAAGAGTGATGAAGTAGTTTGCCCTCAGCAGTGTGGTCACTGTGTGCTTTTGTTTCCCTTCCTATAACCTACAGCTGCGGATTAAAGGGTTTTCACGAGTGATCTGTACAGGCATTGTTCCAGTTGGACCTCAGTGTAGCTTATGACTTAGTGGTGAATGGAAGTACACAAGCTGTTTAGTTGCTGTACCTGGCGTCTGGAGTCATTTATTTGCTCTGAGTGACCTTTAACGGAATGTTTGATTTTGGAATACCACAAAAAAAATCCCCAAATGAGTTGTGTAAGTGGCTTTATTCGATTTCATGTTTCTTTATTTCCTTGTTTCAGTTCCCTTGTGCTCTCTGAAGCAGTTTATTAGAACATTGTAGAGATAAAGTTACAGTATCACTTGACAAGTGGGTTTTAGTCAGTAGATCAAGAAAGTTATATCAATACCTCAGCTGTTCTTCATAACTATATTCATATACATTAGTAATTAGTAATTATAGATAATACAGGATGCCTCTGCAGCCTCTTTGCTCTGCCTTTGATTACCTTTCATCTTTGTCATGAAGGAAATGGGGGATGGGCATGAAGTTGCTGTGGGTAAAACCTCATCGGTAAAAGTCTGGTTTGGTATTTCTCTCTGTGGGTGTTTTTTTTTATTAAGGATGCTGATAAACCAAATGAGAATATCACATCTGGAGTCATAAACAGTTGCAAGCATAATGTTTACAGTACAACTACAGTGAAGCCAGTGAAACTGAGTGACGGCTTTCATTTCCCTATTGATCATTTATTTTCTCATGCTCTTGTCAGACCTGATATTTTACATTTTGTTTGCAGTATTGAAAAAAACTTTATAAACTTGGTATACATCTTGACGGAAATATTTATATTAGCTATAAGACCCAATTAGTCAATTGTAGTAGCAATAGATCAATATCTTTATCAATATTTGATTACATAAAATGTCTGTCTGTATGTGGACAACATATCTCGAGAAACAACTTAGAGGCTTCACACTTCATTGTGAAGTATTGTTAATAGCCTGATGAAGTGTGGTATTGAATTTGGTGTGATTTGGACACATGATGCGTTCTATATTAATAACCTTCAAATAAACAGGCAAACAGCAACTTACAATCTAAACAGTTAGTCTGTGGACAGAGTTACATACTTTGTATTGAGTGGACTTATGGGTCTTTTATTTTGTTGTTTGTTATATTTTCTATATAGTTTAATCTATTTTGAAAAGTTGTGAACTTATGTCTGAAGATTGTGTTAATTACTTAACAGACTTTTGGCATAGCTGACAAACAGTCTATGAAAAAATTTAACAGCAGTTCCGTTAATCATTCACACTTATATGTACACCACAAATACCAACAGTAAAAAGCACAATTCAGTTTCATTTTATGAAAGACATTGACTGTGAACTCTTCACTGCAGTTGAAGACTAGGTAGGATGAACACAAAGTTGTCTAAATTCACTCTGCACCATAGACTGTTTATAAAAAAGCTCTGCACACAACGTCCAGCACACAAACAATTTGACATGTCATTTGGCAGACACTTTAATCCAAAGCGACCTACAATTAGTCCATTCAACATCTATGAACAATAAAAAAGTATATATTGTAGAACTGTTTAAGGAGGACTAATGACAAGAAATGATTCTGAAGAAGCTGCAGAGCTTTGACACAGGACAAGAGAACCGAACATTTTCAACAGATTGGTTTACAATGGGCTCTGCACTGGGAGGACCCAAATAATCAATGGTAGTAGTAGACAAATAATCGATTTGATTGAGCATGTTTTTCAATATATGTAAAATATTTCATACGAATTTATATCCAGGAAATTACATTACATTTCATTTAGCTGACACATTTATCCAAAGCGACTTACAATAAGTGCATCTCACAATGAGGGTACAAACCCAGAACAACAAGAATCAAGAAAGTCCAATTTATTCAAGAAGTAAGTGTCATTTAAGTGCTACTATATTTTTAGTTTAAACTTTGTTTTTCTGTTTTTATTCAAGGTAAAGCCGCAAAATATGTGTTTTTAGTTTGCAGCGGAAGATGCAAACTTCCGCAGCGGAATGCAAACTAAAAACACATCTCTTGCGGCTTTACCTTGAATAAAAACAAAAAAGGAGCCAGGAGAGCAAGCAGACGTGATTTCGCTGATTTTAAAAACTCAGATTTTGTTCATTTTTAAAGAGGGAATCAAATTCATGCCCGTGTGCTGCAGCAGCTGGACCAGGAGGGGGGTTCGGGTTGTTTTTTTGGGCACTAATCAGCCTCCATACCCGCGGACAGGTTCTCACTGTACATTCCTCCGTCCCAGCCAGTGGTCCCAGCCTGTGGTGGCCCTGTGGTCCGACTCCTAGCGGAGCAGAGCAGCACCGCAGCTCCGAGCCCAGCTTCCTGTTGAGTTTCCCTGTGTGAGGGACAGGAACTCCCTGCTCGACTTCTCTCCCCCGCCCATGATAATAACAGCGACCGAGGAAAAGATTCCCGTGGCCGACGACTGGAATCAAACCTCGGCCAGAGGAGCTGAGAACCCCGGGCTGCTCGGTGGCCAGAGAGGGATCGACCTCCCGGCTGCGTGTGTGGCTGTAGTCCGCTGTGAGAACGCACAAGTTTTTCCCTGCTAACCAGCGACGGACTGCGGGTGAGTGGGGAAGAGTCATCTCGAAGTTGGTTTCGTGGTGTGAACTTCCAGCGAAGTCCGCCGAGCAGCCACAGAAAAGCGAGTCGTGTCGCTAACTCCGAGCGGAGCTGGTTCGAGGTTAAGAATCAGACTCCCGGTCCGAATTAGCTCCGAGGTTAAACAGCTTGTTGCGGTTCAAAGCCATTTCCCTGGCTCGCAGGCCCGAGTGTGACTAATCTCAGGCCCCGGCTCGGAGCACGGACACGGCCATTACTTGACTTGCATGTCGGAGCAGCGTTCACAGGACGAGTCCACCGCAGCGGCTCTCCGGGCTGTTCTCTGGGCTGGTCTCCAGTCGCCCTGAACTTTGTTTGGAGAGTTTTGTGTTGACCTGTGACCTGGTGAGTGGAGAGTTGTGTCCCCAGGTGGGAAAGAGCCACACACCTGACGTTACCATATTAGTATCCCTGATACAATATTAACTTGACTGTTTGTAGGTGTGGACTTTTTAAAGCAGTATTAATGTTTTATTGTGGACATATTGTGGTATTGTGGCTGTTCCTTCCTCTGGTTGTTACTGTAGCTGGACATTCGTTCCGCTGGGTTCCACACCCTCCAGATGATGCGTTTAGGGCCCGGCCACACTCTGTAAATAGCAAAACACTCGAGTTTTTCTGCTTTCTACTTTCATATCTTTTCATATCACCAGTACAGCGCATGTGGTGTTCGCTCGTCCTGGAGCCACTCAATTATTTCTTGACATAAGTGTCTCCTAACACAATACTACTATATATTGTCACTTTCTATTGTTTGTGTGCAGAGCTGTTTATAAACAGTCTTTTGTGCAGAGTGAAGTTAGACAATGTTGGGTTCATCCCATCTGGTTTATCTGCATTGAAGAGTTTATACTCATAACATGTACATTACATTACATTTAGCTGACGCTTTCATCCAAAGCGACTTACAATAAGTGCATTCAACCCCGAGGGTAAAGACCCAGAACATCAAGAATCAAGAAAGTACAATTTATTCAAAAATAAGGCAAAACTACAAAGTGCTAGAAGTAAGTGCCATTTAAGTGCTACTAAATTGTTAGTTTCAAAATTTTATTCAAGGTATAGTCGGAAGAGGTATGTTTTTAGTTTGCGGCGGAAGATGTGGGAACTTTCTGATGTCCGGATGTCAATGGGGAGCTCATTCCACCATTTAGGAGCCAGGACAGCAAACAGTTGTGATTTTGATGAGTGTTTAGCTCCAATACTCTGGTTTTCATCACATGAAACAGAATTGGCTTTAGATCTGTACATGTGTGTGCCTTAAAAGTTTGAATGATTAACTGAACTGGTGTTATTGTACTCATACCTGGCATGTTGGGTATTTCAGGTCTGTTTGGCAATCAACACAATACTCAAGCCTAAGATCACGACTTTTCTGTGTCAGGTCAATATGTTGAAATACATATAATCAGGTTGCTCATATATTATTGTCTGTAGCCTGCTAGTTGCTGAAGGCTGCTGGATGAAGACTTGTTCAACTCAGTGGAAAGACTGACTGTTTGCCCACTGCCTGACCCCCACCGCCTGCTACAAAGCACTAGACGCCTGTTTATTCAAATTTGTTAATATTGAACATATCTCTTGTCCAATTTGCACCAATTGCAACACTACTCTTCCCTGGACCACAAAGATTGCATGTGCCTCAGTGTGAAGCTGATGAGATGAATTTTTCGTGGGATATACGTTCCACAGACAGAAAGACAGCCACTTGTGGAATTAGTAGATTAGATAGAGGGCAACTTCTCAGTTGAATAGGCAACAGAAACAATAATAAACGTGTGGATTAAAGGCTCTTATATACTTCTACGTATCCGTTTCTCTGAGAGGGCTCGACGGGGGGCGAAGAGTCTTTTTGATTTTTACTAGTCCGACCACTGTACGTCGAAAAAAATTCACCGCCAAACCCATAGGTGGCGCAACGGAAGACGAGCTCAGAGAAGCCTACCCCAATTTTGGGAAGAAGAAGTCCACGTGTGTCTGTTTATCTCTGTCTCCCACACACTGAACCCTGGCAACTAACAGAACTAAATAAAGTGACACCCAGCAGGTCAAAATGCTGATGTTATCGTTTCTTAGCACAGCGGTTTCCCGGTCTTGTTTCCGAACTCTGTTGCTGATTCCACAGCTTGAATCTGCTTGAGGCTACACGGAGCTAGCTAGCTCCCCTCCCAGCTAGCTTTCACCCCCTATTCCACACACAGTCAGCAGGGACTCCCGGCACTAACTACTACCCAGTGTTTGCTTCTAACCTGACGGTATTATAGAAACAGTGTCATGATAGAAGTGGAATTAAAGTCGTGACGGCGGGTTATTGCACTGTTACCACCGCAGTTAGCATGGTTGCTAGCCCGCTAGCCTAGCCCGCTAGCGCCGTTTTGAAAGCTCGTTATAACCGTATGTGACCGTGCACACATGCCGTCAGTGCTCTAACGAGCCACCGTCAGCCGGACAACTTTGCTGGCTCAACACACGTCACATTAATCGTAGAATCGTAGTTGTGTTTGGGTTTGATGCTACAGGGAAGTAAACAGGAAGTTTGAGGTCCGGAAATGACGTCGTAGGGAAATGATGTCGTTCGCGGACCAATCACAGCCAAGAGCTGTCCGTGGCTCTCCAACATGAAGACGGAGAGTTAGAAAAATCAGAGGTGTACGAAAACGCGTGTTGCCATGCAATTCCCCGCCAGAACACTAGGCGCAGTAATGTTTTTTGTCGAAGTCGGCTCTTCTTCGTGTGTTGCACGAAGAAGAGCGATTTATTTACATCGCCACGGCGGCTCCTCAGAGCCTTTTTCTGGCGGAAAAATCCGCCGGTTAGTGACGGGTTATACTAGTGGACATAGTGTCGGATCTCTTCTGCCAAGTGCTCTTCTATCTGGTCCATATTTGTTCTTCTAAATCTTCCGTGGTTTCCGGGCATGAACCGGAAATGCGACTCCGGAAATGATGTAGTCAGCAGACCAATCACAGCCCTCGCGGCTGGGTGACGCTTGCGGGGCTTTGCCGTCTAGTTAGAAAAATTGGCCGACGCACATAAAAACGTAGGAAGGGCCGTGAGGGGCCCGGAAGGGCTCTTGCGTCTCCGTTCCCGTGAAAACGCAGAAGCATGCGCCGGCCTTAAAACCTCACCGGTAAAAGTTTGGTTTGGTATTTCTCTCTATGGATGTTTTTTTTTTATCAAGGATGCTGATAAACTAAATGAGAATATCACATCTAGAGTGATAAACAGTATGCAGTATAATGTTTACAGTACAACTACAGCGAAGCCAGTGAAACTGAGTGATGGCTTTCCTCTCCCTATTGATCATTTATTTTCTCAGTCTCTTGTCAGACCTTATGTTTTTCATTTTGTTTGCAGTATTGAACAAAACTTTAAACTTGAGTGGGGGTTGCAGTTGGATGGTCCCTTTTTTTAATATCTGTGAAAAAGAAAACAAGTCAAATTAATAAACTTCACTGTGTCCCAATTAGCTCAAACCAGTGAAGTGTATTGAATTAATAGTAAACCTAAGACATTAAGAGATTCATGCACTGATAAGTGGCAACGATTTTCACACCTCAGCATACGACTTCCTCAGGGTGACACAGTTGGTGCAGCTGGATGATGAAGTGATATCGAGTGACTGTTATTGTGTCTTGTGTTTCTGTTCATCATCACTAAGGAAATGTCTTAAAAACTGACTTGCGAGGAATATAATGTATATTTCCTCCCCATCTTCAGTGAAGAAACAATTTAGAAAAGTGTCAATCGGCTCGTATTGGTGTCAAAGTGTCAAACGCTTTGTCATTTCATCTTTTGTGCTTTTCAACAAGATGGTTCATACCTCCCCAGTCCCCACAGATTGCTGTTTCCCCTTTTTTTCAGACTTTAAGTAGTGTTGCGTAACTGCTGTTTCTATGCAGTAACAACCTCAAAACAAGTTACCAAAAATAATCACTCACTCTGGTTTTTCCTTCCACATCTACAGTTTCAGTTTTAACTGAAGCTACATACAGATATATGTCTGTTACAGTGGAGGTGAAAGGAATTTTATTTGTGGCGTTTGACAAAAAATGTTAACAATGTCCTGGTTGGTGCAGATCAGTGGTCACCAAGCTTCTTTCTCTGAAATACCCCCCAAGGCCTGTCAGAGGAACTCAAGTAACATTTTGCCAGGACAAGCAGTCATGTTCTTTGAAAGTAATTTAAAATGGATGATTACCCTGTTGATTTTATAAAGTGGACGTAATTACATTTATTGGGTTTTAATCCAGTTAAAGTCTGTGTTTTGGTCACAGCTTGTATTGGTACTTTCACTGTGGCTCATCTATTACTTATAGTTAACCATTTATCCATTATTAGTAGCTATTTAATTCTCAAAATTTGTATTTATTTCTGGATCACATGACGTTTCATATTTTGTCGTAGGAATTGCTCAAGCGACTGTCCATATGCACTTTGTGTGATATTAAAAAAGAGCTTAAGAGAACCTTCACTAGTATAATCACTGTTGCGTGGCAGTGACTTGCCCTCTGCTTGGCACATCAACTTTACCTACTTGAGGCTGGTTTTAAGCTTCTTACTGTGTAATTACAGATCAAGCCCTGCTAACACATGGTGTGCAACTTCAGCAGTGGGTGTAATGGCCAACAACCGGACAGTCAAAATGAACACTATTAGGAGCAAGGCTTTGTTTAGCTCTTCGAACAGCAGACCTCTTTACCGTCAGCAGTCTAAACAGGAACCGTGCACTAAAAGAAATCCTTCAAGGTTCCTTTTTTTTAGGTAATGGACATGGTTTCAGTACAGAGTTGAAGTTGACACTTCCTGAAACATTTGTCAAAGTAACTAATTCTCTCTATTTTCATATGAATAGATTCTAGCCACAGAAAGGCTGTGTGTGTGTGTGTGTGTGTGTGTGTGTGTGTGTGTGTGTGTGTGTGTGTGTGTGTGTGTGTGTGTGTGTGTGTGTGTGTGTGTGTGTGTGTGTGTGTGTGTGTGTGTGTGTGTGTGTGTGTGTGTGTGTGTGTGTGTGTGTGTGTGTGTGTGTGTGTGTGTGTGTGTGTGTGTGTGTGTGTGTGTGTGTCAGTTTCTGGTAAATCAGTTTAAAGGTTCAGTGTCAGTCCCTTCCCATCTTGATATAGACTGTAATTCATTCATACTTCCTTCCCCCTTGGTCGGCAAGAAGCCTGATCTGTAAGTAGTTCAGACCTGGTCTCTCTAAACTCAGACTGGCTAAAAACAACATCATTTGGTGTTTGCAAACACAAATTACTTACATGATATAGAGCAGGTTAGCAAGTGAGATCCAAAGGACACATTTTGATACTAGGTATGAACATACAACCTTACAGGGATAGTTCACCCAAAAAAACTTCAATTGTATTGGATTTGGCTGCAACACTGTTTACCCCTGAAACTCCAAAAGTGTTTTGTGGAATCAAACATTTCACCCAGTCCCTCCATTGGCATAACTACAATGCTGAATGAGGGGGTACATATTAAGGGCATTTTCATTTTTGGGTGAACTATCCTTTTAAGGCTGTCCATTTGTGATCAGATCTCTGAGAATGGAGGTTGATACCAGGTCGGAACAGGGCCTGTTTGTTGTTCAGTTTGATGAGCTCTGATGCTCTACTTGCTCTTCTTGGCTGCTCACATCTAACTTACTTCTCTGTTTTTTTTGCAACTAACTGCACCTACTGTATTTTACCCCATGTACAGTGGAGTGACTCTGGTTATTGTAATGTGTACATACTTGAGCAGCATAAAAACGTTCACTTATTCCATCACTTACAGTGCAGTGTATCCGAAAACTAACACATTTAGGTTTGTGGGCTCTGGGTGACCACACTGTCCGATGACACATTAAAGCATCAGTCCCTGTGTGGTGTCAAGTTCATCAGGCTGCAGCACAGAAACAAAGCAAACTAAAACTGAAAAGAAACTAAACTAAACTTAGATATAATAATGTCACACTTATTATAATTATCAATATCGACTAATAGGTAAATCTTTGTCTGATATAATTTTTGCCTATATCATTCAGGCCTGCAGGGAAGATTCCCAACATGCCAATAGAGCTTTAAAATGATTAAAGTGCCCTTGAGAGATCGCAATCAATAAATGAAATTATCTCTTTGGCCTTTGCAGAGAATTTATTTATGTGATATGATTAATGATGAGTTTTATATGTTCAGGTTCATTTTTGTTCCTGCATCATTTTCATGCTCAAAAACATCAGCTGCCGAATGGTAATATGATGCCTCTTACAGTGGGGACTGAGCACGTTTGAAGAAATCTCTGTAGCACGCATGCTTGGGCTTGCATCAGAAGTTGGTCCTCTGTATGATTTGCATAATGCCTGCAAAATGAATCAAAACATATTTAGATGAAGAACAGCTAATGGTATATATACATGTGTATGTCCCTCTCTACTGTTGGATAGCAACATCTAAACATATTTAAATTTAAACCAAAGTAAAATCCTGAATATATTGTAAGCATCCAAGAACCACACTCTCAATCAACTTCCTTTGGTATAACAATTTTCAAACTTGCCATGGCGCCTGACATCTGTTTCTCAAAGACATCATGATAAGTTGTATCAACCATCCAGTAACTGTGCATTTATAATGATGACAGAGACTCAATTGCTGCTGAATGTATGTTATATTACCCATTAAAAGCTCAAATTCTTTTAAATGCATTGGCCCATGTCTTCCTCGTGCCCAGTACTGTGCTTCCATCTGCAGAGGAGGAAGTCAGTGACCTCGTCTGACCCTGAGCCTGTGCATGCAGTGACTGACCACGCTTTTGTGTTGGCAGTCAGTCGCTTGGGATTGTTTCACCCTCTGTCAATTCTCATTTCAATAGATTTTTTTGATTGTTCCGTGTCAGTGACGTCTGAAAATCGGCAGTCAGCAGCAGCAGCATGAGAATGCAAACCATAGCAATTACTGATGCAGTGCTAATCTATTGTCATCACACTGATTTTCTATAATTCTCCATCAGGGATGTCAACAAAGAACCAAACAACTCGACTCTACTCACACTTTGAAATGCCGCATCAAATATTTTTGAATAGCTTGTTGATAAAAAAAAATCTCTCTGGCATTATCCCGCCAGCTCACTTTGTCCCCAGCGGTATAGTGAGGTCCCAACCTCAGCCCTGACCTTGTTGATCTATCTGAGGGTATTTGTACAGGAAGCTCTGTGTGGCCTCATAACACAACACAATACCTTGTTTGAAGGTTTTATTCAAAGATAAAGGTGCTGTCTGCAGTTGTATCAGGTTACTACTGGTGATGTACAACAACGTTTAGGATGAAGCTCAGGACTCTGTGGCTGGTGTCTCAGGTTGTCAACCCAATGCATAACCTAAAAAATCATGTTATTATTTAGACATTGCCTGAGCATTATGCTGTCTTGTTTCATTGCTGCTAGAGTCTAGCTCCTTCATTCTAAGCTAAACATGATTCTTTTTGTCTTTTGCAGCAGCATGGCATCCACGGTGACTTTAGAGGATGCTCTGTCCAACGTGGACCTGTTGGAGGAGCTGCCGCTCCCTGACCAGCAGCCATGCATCGAGCCCCTCCCCTCCTCCATCATGTATCAGGTCAGTGCCAACAGTAGCGCAACGCTAATGTCCGACCACTCATCATCCATGCAATTATTTCGTGATAATGTTTGTTGTTTTGTGTTTTTCTCACTTACCTTGGTTTCTCACATTAGTTCATCACTAGTGATTACTTAGTGTTTTTGTGACCTTGTGGTAAATGGATGTTTCTTTTGTGGAAACACGCATTGATATATATACTGAAGTTACAGGGAATAGGAGAAAATACATCGATCAACAAGCAAACCTTAATAAGGTAAACTCTGTTGCCAATTCTTTAGATTTTACCCGCTGATCATGTCTGAAAACGGCTCGTCTGACAAAAAGTGAAAAACGTCAGCGTTTCTTCCAGAATAAGAATCTTATCAATGGGAGGCTGTTACACACATCTCAACAAGGAAAGCTTATGAATGCACCAATCTGAGTATCCTTGTTAGTTAGGTAACACTTACAGATATATTTTTATGCAAAAGGAACAAATAATTAAATGCAGAAATATTACATTAGTTTTGGTCAGGTATAATATTTGTGTAAGCTGCTCAAGTAAATCAAAATAAGAAATCCTAGGACAAATCAAATAGTTTGGCATTTTTTGCTTCTCACATACATATGAACCTCTCTAGCTATGACGTGATGTGTTGTGCCTTACATAGCTGAAGTTTGATCCTGTGTAATTTCTTTGGTCATTATTTCCCATCTCCCCACAGCCAAACTTTAACACCAACTTTGAGGATCGAAATGCCTTCGTCACCGGCATCGCCAGATACATCGAGCAAGCCACCGTCCACTCCAACATGGTATGTGAAGCTACTCCTCAGTGCGTCCATCATCGCTCTCACCTCAGTAATGACTCTGGGAAAATATATTCCCCACAAAGAGGTCAAGGTTCGTTTGGAACAGGATCGGGTAAAAGAGGAGCGTCTGTCCCAGCAGAGTCTTTGGTATTGTCTAGCGGGAAGCTCACAGAATCCATGGCTTTGTGTCTAATTAGTGAGCGACTAATTGCTCGGGGCTGGAATCAGACAGCACTTTGTGTAAAGGCAGGATGGCACTTTGCTCCACTCACTGTAAACAGCTGACATGTTTTAGTCCTTATGTGGTTTTTCTTGGTCTTATTGATTTTTTTGTTGTTGTTTTGAAATAGAATGAGATGCTGGAGGAGGGGCAGGGGTACGCCATCATGCTCTACACCTGGAGAAGCTGCTCTCGTGCAATACCACAGGTAATCACTGTCCTTCCGGGAACACTGTGCTCCCATGACTTCTATGTATAAGGCTAAAACTATTATCCAATTAAATAATTAGCAGTTTCCAAATTAGAAAATATGCTGCTTTTCTTTGTCACCTCTTCATTGTGAGTTTTTGTAATCAGTATTTTGAACTATTTCCTGCCATGTTGCAGACAACACAATCATTAGGAGATTAATATGCAGATTAATTGATGATGCAAACAAATGTTTTTTTTAACCCTAATCTTGATAACTCTGGATTAAAAGATATGTGAGGTTTCTTTGTGATCCCCCCTTCAGATTTTTGTTTCTCTTTTTCTCTTCTAGGTAAAATGCAATGAGCAGCCCAACAGAGTGGAGATCTACGAGAAGACAGTGGAGGTGCTGGAGCCTGAAGTCACCAAGCTGATGAATTTCATGTACTTCCAGGTAAATATATATTCATATATGGGTAGAGAGTCTCCTTGGCTGTCTCTTCAAAGCTTAATCTCCTCCTTGTCTCCTTCAGCGCACCGCCATCGACCGCTTTTGCGGGGAGGTCCGTCGTCTCTGTCACACCGAGCGCAGAAAGGACTTTGTCTCTGAGGCGTACCTGATGACCCTCGGAAAGTTCATCAACATGTTCGCTGTGCTGGACGAGCTGAAGAACATGAAATGCAGCGTCAAGAATGACCACTCTGCCTACAAACGGTACTGAGAGTTGTTCACACTGTGGGTGCCATGACAGCCACTAGATGGCAGCATCAGCCACCAAAACTGAAAAAAACGTCCTTTGTCAGACCTGTGTTTTTCAACCAGGGAGACCACTGCCCCTGACACAGGAGACTCAGTGTTCCATGCGAACTATGTGAATGCTAGAAAACTACTGATAGTTTGATACAATACATTATTGCAATTTTTTAAAAGATGTTATTGATGATTTTTAAAGCTTTAATTTTCATTTTATTATTTTAATGTGTGAAGCACTGTCACGACTACCTAGCTCACAGTAGTCATGACAAAGGGAAGACAGACACCGTCGGGTAACGTTTTAACAATACTTCAAGTTTATTAACAAAATAGATACAAAAGACAGTATCGAGACTAGCTGCAATCTCCAGCTCCTCCTATATGTTGAACGGAGAAAACAGGAGACATGCACACATAGAAACCACAGAGCCTAGTGTCAAAGCCGGGGCGTCACAAGCACTTTGTAACTTTGTTAAGAAAACCGCTTATTCTTCGTTTCCTCCTTATACCTCTTTTTCCCCTTATATTATTATTCTGTGGTTTACTTTAATTTTCATTTCGAGGCTTTAAAAAACTCTTTCCATTCTTGAACACCATTTTTGAAGCCTTTACCTGTATGTATTTGTATTGTGTGTGGCAGTCAGCCAAGTTAATATCTGTTTGATTTGATTTTTTTTAGATTATTAAAACACATTATTTCTTGTCTCTGCCTAGAGCGGCCCAGTTCCTCAGAAAGATGTCCGAGCCCTCGTCCATTCAGGAGTCTCAGAATTTGTCCATGTTCCTGGCAAACCACAACAAAATCACTCAGGTTTGTTGTACGTGCATCAGACTGTTCAAACTCTCAAGATGAAATGGTTTCAACATGGAAGCACTTCTCAACAACTATGTCATTGCTGCTTTCAGTCTTGAAACACCTGCAAAAAAATACACAAGTCCTTTTTTAGTCTTAACCTATAATCTATTCCTGGATTTTAATAAGCATTTGATTAAAAAATAAGATTTGAAATTTAGGCAAAGAGAGTCCTTAAAGGCTAAGGTAAAAAACAGACAGTTACTCTAACTGTTAACAGTTAAAAACATGACTAATAGCCTTATAATTTAATAATCAGTTGTCCTCTGTGATGTCCTTCAGTCTTTGATGCAGCAGCTGGAGGTGATAAATGGATATGACGAGCTGCTGGCAGACATTGTCAACCTGTGCATCGATTACTACGAGAACAAGATGTACCTCACTCCCAGTGAGAAACACATGCTGCTCAAAGTAAGTGAAGCTCTTCACCAGCTACTGGTGAATGACTGCTTCCGTTAATTCTAAACAATTTACTGGAGCATTGTCCACAGTAATGAACATCCTTTACAACATGTAACCAACACTCCACTTCCCCAGGTAATGGGCTTTGGTTTGTTCCTAATGGACGGAAACAGCAGCAGCATCTACAAACTCGATGCCAAGAAGAGACTTAACCTCAGCAAGATTGACAAGTTTTTCAAGGTACAAAGGTGTATATATATGTCACATATATATATATATATCCACAATAACATTAGTCAAGTTGTACTGTAATTCACTGTACTGTGTGATGGAAATTCTCTCGAAACTGGTGAAAGGAGAACTCAGGCAGCAGCTGATGTCTTATCCAGAATAGTTTAATGTAGAGTTGATGCATCAAGGAGACCAGAAGGTGGAACAATATACAAACTATAACAGAGTAACATGAGCAATTGTCACCCCCAAGTCTGAAGAGGTCTCCCACAACATTTCCATATATCTCCCTCTACTTGCGTCACCCATTCCAACAGCACATCATCCATGAATGGCTAGAATTGCTGTCACTCTGTATGTTACATTTAGGAGTTTGCATACACTGGATAGTTAAGCCTAAAATATGCATTCCTATATCACTTTGTGTCCTTACGTCTTGCCACTGGTGAAATACCCAAAAGAGTTCAAGTCGGTGAGAGTTGAAGTTGGTGCCTCTCTGTCTGGGGCATCTGAGTTAGATATGAAAGTCACTACAATGTATTCTTGGTTGGCCCTTTATCTATAACCTGACCTTGGGTACTGCTAAGAGAGAGAAGAGAGTGGTTTGGAATAAGCACTTTTCTCCTGTACAGATATGATTTGTAATATACAATATGCATAATATATAGTTGCATATACAGTAATGTGTACGGATGGTCAAACATTCCTCAACATACTGCAAAATATTTAAATTCAATTTCCAAATTCTTCTTAAACATTTTGAATAAGCTTTGTATTCACATAATATTTTTTCAAAGCAGTACAAAAGAAGGCAAAGTGCAGCTTGGAAAAGAACCCCAAAAAAAGAGGGGAACAAAACAGAAAACGAGAAGGAAAACTAAATAGCTAAAACTAAAATAAGTATATAACCCACCACCCTTAACAAATCCACTCAAATGTATGGGTTCTCCCCTGACCCAAACCTTTACCTTCTACCAAGTTTAAATGAAATAGTTTCTGTAGTTTTTGCGCAACTCTGCTAAAAGGCTAACTTTGGAAAACATAACCCTCTTAGTGGAGGTAAAAAAATAGCCCACCCCAAATATCCATGTGTCTCAACTACAATAACATTAAGTCCCTTCCACGTAATGATTCTACCTTGATTGTTATTGCTGCTTACATTAAATGAATCTTGAGCGATGCCCCGATATACCCAGTATTTGGTGTTGGAGAAGTGAAGAGATGCTTCATGTAAATCTGTGTGTTTTGGTGTTCACAGCAACTCCAGGTGGTCCCTCTGTTTGGTGACATGCAGATTGAGCTGTCGCGATACATCAAGACCAGTGCTCACTTCGAAGATAACAAATCCAGGTGAGATGAACACAAGCGTCTCTGCCAGCTCGGCCCTAGCCTCTTTGATTTTTTTTAATAGAAGTACATTTTCTGACAATCATAATAAATAGACAATTTTCAGCCTTATCTTTTATTGTATTGTTTCCTGTTCACAAAGGACAAGTTACAGTTGAGTGATTATTTTTCTTCAGCTTTATTAAACTGATATGCCTCTACCTGCTTGGCCGTCTAATCTTTGTCTAGCAACTAATGTGTTCTTTGGCTATGTCATTACATCAGTTCTTAAGTACATTGATTTTTTTCTCAGCATCTGTGTGTACTAGCTTTATTAACAAGATTACATGTATTCTTCACTGGGCTTCTCTCCTTACTCGTATCCCCCAGGTGGACTTGCACATCTATATCCAGCAGTCCCCAGTACAACATCTGTGAGCAGATGCTTCAGATCCGCGACGATCACATGCGCTTCATCTCAGAGCTGGCTCGCTACAGCAACAGTGAGGTGAGTGCCACATTCCAATGAGTTTAAATTGGCTTGGATCAGGACATGGCATACTTGCACAGTATTTTACCTTTAGCCAATTAAATAAAGAAACATTTAGTACATCAGCCGTCTAGCAGCTTTCAGCTCCTTATGTGAGGGATGTGTGAATTCCCAGCTGTGATGTAACAAGCTTTGAGCAGATGTCATGCCCCTACGGATTTCAGAGGTCACAAATCACTGTGGTTCAGATGGAAGTTTAACCAACTGACTTTTGGATCAGAATGGCTGATGCAATCACTGAGGACAGATATGTTGAGAATGAGGAAAGTAATTTCAATGATCACATCCTGAATGGTGAAGTTTTACTGCTGTGTTTTTATGCTCTGTAATAATTTTCACTGATCTGAGCTGTGCGAAAATCATGATTTAAAAAAAGTGGGCCTGCCGTGTTAATTTTCAGGGTGTGACAAAGTGTGTTACTTTTTGTCGACGTAGGTGGTGACGGGATCAGGGCGTCAGGAAGCCCAAAAGACTGATGCTGAGTACAGGAAGCTGTTTGACCTGGCCCTGCAGGGCCTGCAGCTGCTCTCCCAGTGGAGCGCTCATGTCATGGAAGTGGTAAGAAAGCACAGATTCTTATCATTTTATATATAACTTTTACATATATACACTAGACTTTAAGTAAAATAAGGTATTGAGAATGTTTACCAATCCCCAGCTTCTTGACATTTAATTCATCTGTTTCTTTTTGTATCTTTGCCGACAGTACTCCTGGAAACTGGTTCATCCAACAGACAAGTATTCCAACAAAGAGTGCCCTGACAATGCAGAGGAGTACGAAAGAGCCACCAGATACAACTACACCAGCGAGGAGAAATTTGCCCTTGTAGAGGTCAGTTGTGACCTCATCACATGAGGCACACATACTCTATGGTTTATCAGCTGCCACCAGTCTAAATCACTGATTCTCTAAGTCACTGATTCTCTAAGTCACTGATTCTCTAAGTCACTGATTCTCTAAGTCACTGATTCTCTAAATCACTGATTCAATGGTGGTCTTTTGACAGGTAATGGCTATGATAAAGGGACTGCAGGTGTTGATGGGACGCATGGAGAGTGTGTTCAATCACGCCATCCGTCACACCATCTATTCAGCCCTGCAGGATTTTGCTCAGGTCACTCTGCGTGACCCACTGCGGCAGGCCATCAAGAAGAAGAAAAATGTTGTTCAGAGGTAAAGGTCTCACTACAATCACATTCACAGCTGCAGACCGTCCCACAAAACTTTATTCTTGTGTTAATCATATCACTCAGAAAATAATAAAACAGATGCTTTTCATGATGCTGCAACAAAACAAAATGTATTTATTTTGTCTGGTTTTCCAGGCTTTGGGATGTGTTAAAGGTGATAGTCAAATTTTTATACTAACAGTGGGTCCAATGACGCTATCAAATGATGCTTTAAAGTGAAAGCTGTTGCTCATAGTGTTGGACCACAGATAAATATCACCTCACTTTTTGGTTTCTCTCAACTTTGTTGAGCTTTATAGCATCTTTTAACACATTACTTTGATTTTCCAACCTTAACAGTTTTGGTTCCATCCCACCACTATTAATATGTTTTCTCCTGTGGCAGGTTGCTGTTCACAACAATAACACACTGGTCTTTGCAGCTGCTTCTTTACAAACCTCTGTACTGTATAAAAAATGAATCTCCAGCTATGCCAGTGTGTGTTAACTGGGACTTTCAAGCCAGCGATTAACTAGATATTTTCCTTTGACCACAGCGTCCTCCAGGCCATTCGGAAGACCATCTGTGACTGGGAGATCGGCCGGGAGCCCCACAACGATCCTGCCCTCCGCGGAGAAAAAGACCCGAAGGGAGGCTTTGACATAAAGGTTCCCCGCCGTGCTGTGGGGCCCTCCAGCACTCAGGTCTGAGCTCCACCCTCTGCTGATAAACCCACCTCCCTTTCACCTCTCCTTTTGTAATCATTTCCTATACCTCCAAGGTCGTATTCACTGCGACCCTGGCTGCTGCCAGTCATCAATAATGAGTATTATAAAGCTGTCAATGCCGATGTGTCACACATCAGGTATTAATAAGGGACATAATATGAGTGCAGCTTTCATAAACCTGCCTGATGTGTTTGCTGAATTGTTCTCTCTTCTCATTATCTCTGAATGACTATAATAGAACCTTATCTTCCAACCTTCTACTTCAGATTCATCACAGCGCTGAATAGCAGTCATCTATGCAATTGCGTTACATATCACAAATATTATCATTATTTAGAAGCATCCCGCATGGTGCATAAACCATACAGATTCATCAGCTTAGAGCTTAATTCCAAGAACTAATCTTTTTTCCAGTTCCAGTTTGACTGTAAAGCCCTAAACAATCACCTTCTGTGTTTGTCTGCCCGACTCAACAGATTTTCACTCGTTTGAGTTGTAACAAGTAGAGATTATAAAGTCGCGGTCTGAGAAAATGTTCCCCACTGAGGTGAACTCGGAAATTATTTTCAGTGATTATCAAAAGGAAATTGCACTGCAGCTTCTCTGCTGAACATGTAAGATGAGACAAATTGCGACTTGTGAATATGGGCTATACAAATAAAATTTGATTGATTGATTGATGATCCATGTAAGATTATATACTGTGAAATGTCTGTGAGACAAGACTGTCTGAAGGGGAGGTAGTTGGTAAAATCCACTTACAGTGTTGTCTTTTATTAAATACATGTAGCTCTATATGGTGAGGACCATGCTGGAGTCTCTCATTGCTGACAAAAGTGGATCTAAGAAGACTCTGCGCAGCACTCTCGAAGGCCCAACCATCCTGGACATGGAGAGGTTTCACCGCGAGTCCTTCTTTTACACCCACCTGCTGAATTTCAGTGGTACGAAGAAACAGCAGTTTGATCATGTAGCTCCTTTTAATGCTGAATAACTGCCACTAAATGGAGCCACTCTAATGAAACCAATTTCTCTTCCATGCAGAGACCTTGCAGCAGTGCTGCGACGTCTCCCAGCTGTGGTTCAGGGAGTTCTTCCTGGAGCTCACCATGGGTCGCAGGATTCAGTTCCCCATCGAGATGTCCATGCCCTGGATCCTCACCGACCACATCCTGGAGACCAAGGAAGCTTCTATGATGGAGTAAATTATGATCTATTTTTTATCCTGTATCAAATATAATTGCGGGGGAATATTCCCTTTCAACCACCCCCCAACACCTCACATGTTTCTTCCCTTCTTTAGCTGTGAACTTTGGAGCTTTCCTTTAGTTTTAGCCTTTTGCTGAACTTTCACTCTCTAACTAACTGTGTGTGAGATTGGTGGTCTGACTTGCCAGAGGCATTCAGCAACTTAAGTAATTGTTTTGTCTTATCTTATGTTTTCAAAAAAAGGCCTGGGTAAGAACCTAAAAATTGGGATGAACTTTGAATATCTATTTTAAAACTGCAGGGAAACACAGCAGGATTATGCTTTTATGAGGCAGGTTTTACATAAGCCATTAAGCACATCATCTGGCTTGAACCATAAATATTGTAATTCTTCATGTTCACCAAAAACTGTTAAAAAAGTGTGTATCAACCATATATATATTTAATATGGACATTTATCATTTTAATATTGGTGAACAACTTGTGCTTGTACAAATAACTCACTTACTCACCTCGTTTATGTGTTAGTGTGTGTTTTTGTGTGTGTTTTGTGCGTGTTCGTGGTCTTTGTGTGTGTTTGTGCGTGTTCGTGTGAGTGAGAGCAGGATAGCAGAGTGCACTAATGCTCTGCACAGTGAATGAAATAAGATTTTAACCATTTGAACTACTGAATGAAACAGGAAATCTGTATCGATCACAGAATAGATAAATTGGTCTGTGGTGTTCTGCCACAGTCAAGGTAACTAAAGCACTTAGCACTCTATGAATCACCGTGTAGCCGTCACACTCAGCTTTCCTTATTTTTTAGCAAATTGACGTATGCAATCATTGTGTAACATATTAATGGATCTTTTGTTCCCTCTTTATTCACAAGTAAGACACTGAACCTTTCCTTTCTTTCTCTCATCTCCTGCAGGTATGTGCTGTATCCCCTGGATTTGTACAACGACAGTGCACACTACGCCCTGACCAAATTCAAGAAGCAGTTCCTCTACGATGAAATAGAAGCTGAGGTAATAGACAAAAATATGTAGCAGCAGGCTTTAACAGTCACTTATGTCCTTCTCTACGTCCTTTGATAAACTACAGCAGTGGTCTGTAACTGGGTCAAACCTCAATCACCAGATCATTTAGATAATCTGGTTATTTCTATGTCACCATATCAGAGTCACACAGCAATTCACAGATATGTCTGTCATGGCAACAACATTCATAGAACCACTTCCTCTTCAGGGAAATTTTCTTCAAAGTAGAAGCACAATGTTTTGTTGCTGTAATGCTTTCAATAAAGCTGAATTGCAGAGCTTTTATTTTGTAAAGGTGTAAACTTGTGTCTGAAGATTGTGTCACAACGTCCAGCACACAAACAATAAAATTGATAGTATATTGCAGAACTGTTTGAGGAGGACTCACTAATGACAATCATTCTGAAGAAGCTGCAGAGCTTTGACACAGGACAAAAGAACCGAACATTTTAAACAGACCAGTTTAAAACTGGCTCTGTACTTTGTATGTAGAGGAACACTGTCTTATGACATTAATTTTTTTTTTAAATCTCTATGAATGACTATTCATACAGGTCGGTTGAATTTTGAGTAGAAGTGATTTCAAAATGGTGTCTGCAAATGCAACATTTTCAAATTGAGAAAGAAAATGTTTTGTGGTTTTATTTCTGTCCATCACAGACGGAAACATGTTTTCAAAAATTCCAGTTAATTTGAACCTCTGTGTTTTTCAGGTGAACTTGTGCTTTGATCAGTTTGTCTACAAACTGGCTGATCAGATATTTGGCTACTACAAGATTCTAGCAGGAAGGTAGGTGAATCATTTGCATGTACTTTTGTTTTTTTCCCTCCTTTTCATTGGGTTCCAAGTTACCAGAGGATCCTTGGTACCTCAATTATATGAACAAATTGTATTGATGATTTTATTAGAATATATATAGGCAGTTCTTTGTGTTAAGGTAGAAAACAATTCAGAAACCAATCTGGTGTGTTGCTGACCTGAAAACTTCCGGCTACAGTACACAGACCTCCCACCAACTAAATTACACTTTAACTCTGAGAGTCTTTAACAAGTGAACACAGTTAGCTTAGGGTAATGGATAGGTTGTTAAAAAAATGAAATAAACAGATAAAACTATAGATAAATATTGAAATAATTGCGGAAATTTATTAAAAGAACCAAAATGGTAAATATTTACCCAGCAGCAATACAACTTACAAGTAATAAACTAAATTTAATGGATATTTAGTATAAATGGCTAATGTTAGTTAAAAGTAATGAACTTAACAATATGCTGAAAAAATAAATGTTAACAATTTTCACTATTGTGTTGTTACCCAATATTCACTTTAAAATCAGTTGAAGCATATTTGGAGCAGGATGGGCGATGTCAATAAAGTGTTCTCTATCTCCTCTGGTCGGGATGTCGGTGTGAGCTGGGAACCATGGATGTAATGCACTTGTTTCTGGCGGGAAAACAAAAAATGCAGATTTGCACTTCTATTAAAACACCCTTCATACAGTTAACTTCACTTTTCCTTTTAATCCCTCAGTCTTCTCCTTGACAAACGTTTGCGAGCTGACTGCAAGAACCAGGGTGCCAATATACCCTGGCCTTCCTCCAACCGCTACGAGACTCTGCTGAAGCAACGCCACGTCCAGGTAGAAACTCAACACACCTTCTGCCTCATTTATTATTTTGCGCTTATTGTGCCTTTACTAACTAGTTGTGAACCTCAGCTTTTAGGCCGCTCCATAGATCTGAACAGGCTCATCACTCAGAGGATCTCAGCTGCTCTTTCAAAGTCTATCGAACTGGCCATCAATCGCTTTGAGAGTGAGGACCTCACCTCGATCATGGTATGTTGATTTTAATCTTTGTGACTAAATAACATCCTCTTTTTATTTTAGTTATTGCTCCTGTTATTTGCTTCTTCTTCTATGCGTTTAGAGGAGCTCGTGTCATTTTCAAGATCTGCAGTTTGTCCTTGTCCTGATTAGAGAGAAGGAACCTGAGAGTTGGCGTGCTGATATAAACCATTATTCTGTGTATTTCTTGGTTAAAGGAACTGGAAGGTCTTCTGGATATCAACCGCCTGACGCACAAGCTCCTCAGCAAGTTTTTGACGCTGGACAGCCTGGACGCCATGTTCCGCGAGGCCAACCACAACGTGTCGGCCCCATACGGCAGGATTACACTGCACGTCTTCTGGGAACTCAACTATGATTTCTTGCCCAACTATTGCTACAATGGCTCGACCAACAGGTGCGTCAATAATTTAGCCAGTATGTTCTGCAGTTTGAGTGCACTGGTGGTACACAACTTCACTTGTTCACTATATGCATTACCAAACAAATCATTGTTTATTATAGTTTCCTGCTGACACGCTGCAGTCGTAATTAATTAAACATTCTAAATGAAAATAAACATGAAATAAAGAGCAATGAAATGCTCAAATGACAAACCTAGATTAAAATATATAAATGTAGATTAATGTATGTGACTGGCCATTTCAGCTCCAGAGAACTTGGATTATTAATGAACTGTCATATTGTTTTATGGTGGTCAACAAATGTTTGCCGAGGGCTCCCGGAGCAGTTTCATCTGACCAGAGTAGTAACATGTAACAAAATAATACTGGCTTTAAAAGTCAATACCCCTCTGACATATTGTGCTGTCTCTGTCTGTACCTCTGATCTTACTAATGGGCCTGCAACAAACCTCAGAGCTTAGGTGTTCCCACAGTGAGAGATTTTTGATGAACCAGTCTATTTGAGGAACTGTATCATCTCTGTGGTATCCTGCTGGAAAGAAAGCTCTTCTCTGATTGTTCACTGTTGTTGTATGGACTACACAGAGAACATCCTGTAATGTGTGGATGACAAAGATTCATACTCAGCGGTGGTCTTTGAAATAAGCAGTAACAGCTTCCTCACATGTAGTTTGCTAACAAACACACATTGTTTGGGTGTTTAATAAGCTATCAAATGTCAGATTTTCAGTTTATTCATCATATTTTCTCAAATGTTAAGCTGTGTGTATAACATAGTGAAAATACCGCTGCAGGGTAATCTTCATTAGTGTGTGTTTGTGAGTGTGTGTTGATTCATTTTAGTTTCCTTTTAGATAAAACATAATACTGTCTCTCTGTGTTCAGGTTTGTGCGCACCATCCTGCCCTTCTCTCAAGAGTTCCAGAGAGACAAGCCACCCAACGCTCAGCCTCAGTATCTGTACGGGTCAAAGGTCAGTCATCCTCCCCCGCCGAGAAAGCACTATCCTTCATTTTCTGTACTTGGATTCCATGAGCAAATTTATTTTTTCTGTGATTTGACGGACATCTTTTGAGTCCGTCAAAATCAAACACTCAGTAAAACATTTATCTACAATACAAGTGGACAAATATAATAATTGGGGATCAGCGTACGTTCGTGAACATAAATCGAAATTTATATTACCAAAAGCCTGAGATTTAGAAGTCCTTGTTATTTATAAGAGAAGCATTCAGAGGATCAATTACTGTTCAATGTGTTTGCACAAAAGGTTTCATTGAAAAGTTTGCAGTGGTGCGGTAATATTTTCTTTTAATTCGGTTCCCTTGAAAACATTTTTATTTCTGCTAAACCCAAATAAGATTTTGTCAGTGGATGAAAATACTCAGTGACATTTCAGTGCGGGCAGAACAATGCTGTGATGACCTTAATCCAGTTGATTCACACTGGCTCACTGCCTGACAGCTTAGCGAGTGTCCTCAGCTCGTGGTCTTGGGTAATTATGTGGCCAGTGGGCTGTGCTAAGAGGAGGGGGGGCGGCATGGTGGTGGAATGTTTAGTGGCGTCCGTGCTGCCTCGGGGAGTGTAGAGGCGTGCAGATCCAGACATGTCTTGGAGGGTGGAGTTGCTCACCACTGGGCTGCCGTCAGAGGCCTGGCTCTGGAGGGAGCAGATGGTGTGAAGACATCCCCACAACAGGATGCTGGCGATGACCAGCAGTAAGATGCAGCAGGTCAACCAGACGCCCATGGCGAGTTCCCAGCCCGCTCTTTCATGACCTTCGCCCCTCACACTCAGAGTGCTGAACACCTGGCATTGGTCCGGCACTGGATTGGCGGCCTGACATGTCACGCATAAGAAGTAGGCGCTCTGGGGGAGGAGGTTGGCCAGGTGGGTGCTGCTCTGACTGACGGGGATACGTTCCTCATGCATGAAACTCTTGCGCTTGTAGCCCATGAGCACGCTGTTCCAGTTGGGGTCGTACATGACGCTGTAGAAGGTGTCCAGGCAGCTGGGGGACGACGGCGGCCAGCTCACCATCGCTGAGGTGGCGGTGATGTTGTAGACTGCAATCCCCATGTGGAGGCGCCGCTGAGTTAAGTTGATATGAGTGAAGTGTTTCCTCAGTTGTTACAGTCTTTGTACGCTCAAAATGAAAATCCGAACTGGGAAAGAGAGATGACAAAAACACAGTAAAACAATCTCATGAAGAAATACAGATGATGTAAAGATTTTTGGCATGGCCATTTCTAAATTCTGTGTTTCTTTCCACCTTGAACCTCATGGCTAGCTTGATAGATGGATAGATATATGGATTGATAGATGGATCGATAGATAGATAGATAGATGGATGGATGGATGGATGGATGGATGGATGGATGGATTGATTGCCATTTGCACAGGTACAAGACAGTTAGGCTACATTGGAAGTCTTGTGCGTAGCTTTCATAAAAGGGCAGCAATGAGCTATTAATGAATACACAAACTAAAAAAGAAAATATTTGTAAAATGAAGAATAAATACACAAATATAAGATATGCAGTCTCATGACGAATACATTGAATTATTGCTAAAAAAGAGTAAAAGGGGTTGAGTTAGTCGGAATATGGAGCCTCCGTGACTGTAGGTTTGTAGTTGTTGTAGTCTGTGTTTGACCACTTGGATTACTGCACCTGTTCTGTCATAATTGGAAAAAATGTCAGGATCCAGCTCACGTTGCGCAGTGTTGAACACAATTTAGAAAAGTCACATCCACCCATCCCACTCACTCCAACCTAACCACCCTGCAAGGATGGAAAAAAACTGTATCGTAGGATAATAAGCATTGTGAAAAGGATTATCTGGGACAAAGTGCAGCGGTGGGAGGGAGGTGAGCGTATGTACAGATGTTCAGCAAATTACACATCGCAGAATGTTTTGGGAGGAGGCTCATCTGTGCTGGTACAGTACAGATGATGATCTGCAGACATTGAGCGGTTTCAACTCCCCACTGGTCAGATCTGAAGCTCCAACCTTTGGTTTCAGCTTTAATTTGAGCATTATTTGTTATATCTATTGAAACGCAGCTTTCTCCATCATATATATTTCAACATAGTCCAGACCTGGGACAGATGTTAGGTAAAATAAAGTTTCATGTTGTGAAAATGGAAACAAAACAGAAGCATGATTCATTGAAAAGCCCAGATTACATCATCAGTGTTGAATTTATGTTATCAAATGCAGTGTGACGTAGTTAACCTGAAGTGTTTACTTGGCCTATTACCGTTTAAACTAGTGCAGAGTGCTCTTATTGGAAAGAAGACGTATTAAAAAAAAAGGTTACTTATCCTTGTTTTGCTCTTTAATCCTTATTTTTCCAAGGTCTTTTCTCACTAAGCCGCAATTAACAATATTCATTTTATGAACATTAACAATTTCAGACACATATTCTCACAAGAATAGTTGGTTTGGAGTCAGCTCTAAATTAAAACAAATGTTCAATCTTTTTTCAATTTGAGCAAGTTTTTTCTTTTTCTGGTGCATTAGCTGTAACCCATAGCAACAAAACATACCTTCCACATGGCAAGGATCCTCTTCAAGCGAATCATTGCTGCTCATTCAATCAAACACGAGAGGAGAAAGGACTTACCGGGTGAACGGTTCCAGCACGTGTTGGACATGGATGTGCAGTGTCTGAGCTGCTGCTTCAGCCTGTCCTGTGCTCCTGCCGTCTGCTCATATAAGCGTCTACGCTCTATCACTGTCAGCGCATCAACAGCTGTGACGTCGAGCTGCTGCTGTGTAGCTTTTCAGCCTCAAGAGGGGACCAGAGATATTGTGTGTGCGTGCGTGCATGCGTGTAAGAGTGCCGCTAGATTAGAGCACCAGCCTCAGCCGACAGAGGAACAGAGGAAGCTGAATCCTTCTGCAGTGGATGAAGAGGAGGTCAGAACAGGGTCATTCTATTTACAACGTTTTTTACAATGTTGTAAATTTGCTTATTTTGATATTATGTTCTGTTCCCTTTTTTTCCATACCAGTTAACCAAGTAGAATTGTTGAAACGTCAATCATTCATTTACCCATGATCCTATATTTGGTCCATGCCGTCTTGTTGGGACAATCTAGTGCTGTGTTCTTGAGGGTGGAGTGGGGAGAGACGGCTGAACTGCTCCTCAGTAGGTCGATCCATCAGTCCGACTGTGAAGTCCAGAACAATGTGTCTCAACTGCTGGCCAGATTGTCGTAACATGTTCTGTGAATAACGCTGCTGCACATCCCCTGAAACTGAGAATTCCACAAAGCACATATTTCTACATCTGCAAAAATATATAATCGAGGTGATGTTTATCCTTTGCACTGTTAACACTCACACAACCTTTTAATCCAGTGCCGATAAAAATCTCACATAAGATGTCTCATAATCTCCAAGGCAGATTCATGCCTGTAAGAGGATTAAACAATTTTAGCACTGCTAGCTGGGTGGCTTCAACGATAGCAATGGCTGTTAGAAATTAGTTTCTTCTGGTGTGCTACGTTCAATGTCTCAAACATGTCGTAAAACTGGGTTAGTTAACAGTAGAAAGCAGCATGCTGTTTGACTTGAGACAGTTAGAATTCATGGATGACATGGCAAAGAGTTGCAGAAGTTACTGACTCCATGATAGCCAGGAAGAGGGGGGGAAATGTGCATGTCGACCTGTCGTGTCTACATCAGTGTTGACCGGAGCTGGAGCTGATGAATAACTGCGATTACCTCTGAGTCATTGGACCCACAACCACCTCACCTCACCTCACATTGACTGGATGAAAACATGTCTGGATGTAGAACGTTCTGTAATGCATTGTGGGATTTCATATACACCACACTGTGCACTGCAGCCCCTAGAGGACAACTAACAGATTACAACATTAGGCTTTAAGGCTTTTTTTTTTTTTAAACTAGTGATCAGCTCTGCTATCAACACTTGCACACAAGTCTAATTTACTTCAAGTACTAATTTGTTAATGATGACAAACCTAGGAAGTGGTGGTTATGTGTTTATCAGTATTCATCCTCATCTACAATATACCTTTATTTTAAGTGTCAGACCTCTGAGCTCAACATTTTTTCTTGTCGTCTTTTCTTCCCTCTGAACTTCTAGACCTTGAACCTGGCGTACAGCAGCATTTTTAACGCCTACCGGAACTTCGTGGGTCCCCCGCACATCAAGGCCATGTGTCGACTGCTTGGCTACCAGGGCATCGCCGTGGTGATGGAGGAACTGCTGAAGGTTGTCAAAAGTCTGGTGAGTAAGACATGGAGTTTGTAGGAGACAAAATGTCACTGCTGTACCAGGTGAAACGAGGCTGCTGTCTTTGTTAGTTGTGACTGATGTCATATCAACAGTAAAAGAAGATGGGTTGCGTCTGTTCTTAAGTATTTCCTTTCAAATATGCTGCGGGTTAATAATGTTCCTTTTTGGTAAAGCTCCAGGGAACCATAATGCAGTATGTGAGGACGCTGATGGAGGTGATGCCCAAGATCTGCAGACTTCCACGCCACGAGTATGGCTCCCCAGGTTGGTGAACATTGTACCTGTTCTTAGTGGTCGGCCTTGAGCTTTTCATGGTCTATTCAGGAGTGCACAACGTGTGGGCCACAGTGGCTGCGGCAGCGTTTGTGTTGCAGAGTGTGATCAGGTTAGAGCGTCCACACTGTCTGTGTGAGACACGCATCACAGGTGCATCTCCTTTGTGTGAGCGGCGCTGCTCTTTTAGGGTTGGGCTCTCACCTGTTTGGTCCACATGCCGCGTGCAGTTCACAGCAGAAAAGTCCTGTTAGTGCTGTATGACAGGAAAGAAGTGAGCTGTGCAGCTACACACCATGAGCTATTATACTTTCATGAGAACATCTGCTTTAACAATAAAACACAGCATCAAATCGACATGAAATAATAGAACAAAGAGCTGAGCCTGTTTTCTCCTGTTGTAGTTTTTCGGTGCAGTGGGAAAATCACACCTCGTTTAAGAGTCCTCTGTGCTTATGTTCTGTGAGGAAATGAGCTGAGCTTCATGCCGGCAGTTCAGACGGCTGGCAGTGTGTGCTTATAAATCAGCAGGGTGTACCTACTGCTGTGTGGTGGATGGTTGCTGCTGTGTGGTGGATGTGTAATAATGTGATAATTACCCTGCTTTTCCTGTCAGGTATTCTTGAATTCTTCCACCACCAGCTGAAGGACATCGTAGAGTACGCTGAGCTCAAGACGGTTTGTTTCCAGAACCTGAGGGAAGTGGGCAATGCCCTCCTGTTCTGTCTGCTGAGCGAGCAGAGTCTGGTGAGGATCACACTATGATCAGGAAAATTCCAAACTTAATATGCAAGTTCTGGTGATTTCACTTTGATCAATTCTTCTCTCCAGTCACAAGAAGAAGTTTGTGATTTGCTGCATGCTGCACCTTTCCAAAACATTCTTCCCAGAGTCCACGTCAAAGGTAAATACAAGAAAGAAAACACAATTTAATTTAAAGTAAAACGCACTTACTTTTGTTTCTGAGGTTCTATAAAGAATGAGGCTTGTTTTACTGAACAACTTTGTACAACTTGTTGGAAGGAAACAAGGAGACTGAAATAACTGTGTAAAGAATGAGAAGAGGAGTGAAAACCCTTCTCCCATCCAAGCAGCTGCTAAACTGTAACTGTGTAAACAAATGCACCGATCAGTCGTAAGACAAAACATGAACGTATAATATATATCAGACTTTGAACACTGGATAATATATATATTATATGTACATCGGATGTATAACCAGATTTTCTTTTCCTCACTGTGTAGAGGGGGAACGCTTGGATGCAAAGATGAAGCGTTTGGAATCCAAATACACAGCTCTGCATTTGGTTCCTCTGATCGAACGCCTCGGCACCCCACAGGTACAGCCCGTCTGCAGAGAGCAGGACCCGACCAATGGAATGTGTCGACCCTCATTCGTGTTAAGAGTGAATCCTCCAACATGTCTCCTGTTTCACTTCTCTTTCAGCAAATAGCCATTGCTCGTGAGGGCGACCTTTTGACCAAAGAGAGGCTGTGCTGCGGTTTGTCCATGTTCGAAGTCATCCTCACACGTGTGCGAGGCTTCCTGGAGGACACCATCTGGCGTGGACCGCTGCCCGGCAACGGCGTAATGCACGTGGACGAGTGTGTGGAGTTCCACCGTCTCTGGAGTGCGATGCAGTTTGTCTACTGCATCCCTGTGGGTGCTCACGAGTTCACAGTGGAGTGAGTTCACCAGGGCGCACGTCTGTACCGCCAAATGGGATTTAAAGCAGCGCAGCTTAACTAACAGCAACGTTCCTGTTTTCCAGGCAGTGCTTCGGAGACGGCCTCCACTGGGCCGGCTGCATGATCATCGCCCTGCTGGGACAGCAGAGACGCTTCGACATCCTAGACTTCAGCTACCACCTCCTGAAGGTCCAGAAACACGACGGCAAGGATGAGGTTATCAAGAGTGTGGTAAGCTAGAAACATGAGGATTACAAATACTGTCCTGTTCAGTAACTACTCTGAAATCGCAGCTTAACACTTTGCATGCTTCATATGGACAACACTGGTTGTCAGTAATCTCATATTCATTATTTTATTTATTTGATCTTAAAAACAGTGACAGCAATCTTAAAATTGTGTGGTGCGTCCTGTTCTTATGCTAAGATAAATAGTTGTTGGTTGTAGCTTCAAATTAAGCAACTGCACATAAATGTTGTCTTATTTACTCCTGGCAAGAAAGCGAAGTTTATAAAACGCTGAAATATTCCATAAAAGCCCAAACAATACTCAGTCTCATGGAATACGAGCAAAACTTTCTATCCCATGCTTTTTCGGTACAAAAATCATTCATACAAAAAGAATAGGAAAGTGTTTTTCTTTAAATCACAAGATACTCAGTGTGTCCATATTTTTCATTTTCCCTTCAGCCACTCAAGAAAATGGTGGACAGAATCCGCAAATTCCAGATGCTCAACAATGAGATATTTGCCATCCTGAACAAGTACATGAAGTCTGGAGATGGAGAGAACATGCCGGTTGAGCATGTGCGATGCTTCCAGCCTCCGATACACCAGTCACTTGCCAGCAGCTGAGCTGTGGATACTGTGGAGCAGCGTGAGGTTCCAGACACTGCCAGCATCTACAATAATTCCTCCTCATTTATGTATATGGTCTTTATTAGCAAAGAACCATAAAATGTATGGAAGTGGGGCCACTTTTTTTGTATTCACTTGTGCCTTAAATGATAGATATCTCCCCTTTTATGAATGAGCTATTCTTTTTTTATACTTGCATAAAGCTATAGATGAGGGAAGGGAAATTAGTTTTATCAGATATATATTTAAAGAGTTTGCAGTGGTGGATTATTAAGGGTGAACAGTTACCTATTTTAAGCGGGGGTTGAAAGTAAACTTGTATTTTCTATACTGTTGAACATGCATGCTAAACAGCTTAAAGGAAATTGAAAAGTAACAAAGCTCATACTCATGTTAAGCATTTATTCTTTGTGCCTTGTGTTCCAAATGTTTTAAATCCTTTTAATTCAATAAATATGAAACAAATCTATTGGTTCATCTTTGTAGCTTTTCATGTTAACCCTACAAAAGAGTTCAGAACGACGCCCAAGAAAAACTGTTATTACTTTCAAGTATCACGACAAACCCATTCATAGTTAATGTCCTTTTTAATATAGTCCTTGTCAGAAGGGGCTCCTGTAGAAGATATATTAAAATTTTTCTTTGATTTATAGAAAGTAAGTCAGTGCATGGATATGCATGTACATATAACAAAACATTTCTTTTAAAAAACTCATATTTACAACGCTACAGAGGAATGAAATTAAGTTCTAACTGCAACTGAATATGAGCAGGTCATATTCGGAGAAAAGTAAGGCAAATCAAACAAATACAATCCACTGGTCCGTCCAAGTCACTCTTCACATACAGTTGATTGTCTTATTGTTCACATACACCGCAACAACGCCATTACTGGTCTGTCGGGTGACAGGAAAAACAGAAGTTTCTTAATGATCCAACGAGGAAGTCATTGCCCCGTTTCTTCTAGAAAGACTATCAAAAGGCAAACCCATTTCTCTTTCCTCCACGTCCTCAGTGGACTCGTTGTGTAGCAGTTCGTAGGTGCTGTGGGAGGCCACGCCATTGGCTGCAGGAGAGGCCCGCTCGTCCTTCCTCATCGTCACAGCTAGAGTAGCCAGACTGACGTTGATGTCTTTGAAGGCATGGAGCAGGAAGATCCCCACGACGATGGTGAGGAAGCCACTGAGGGTGCCGATCACGTCGCCGGTGCCCATGTGCTCCCACTCCTTGAAGAGGATGGCGGAGCAGGTGAGCACTGACATGGTGAAGAACACGTAATAGATGGGCGTCACCAGGGACGTGTTGAATATGTCCAGAGCCTTGTTCAGGTAGTTGATCTGCGTGCTCACACAGGCCACCAGACTCAGGAGCAAGAACCAGGCTAGCGGGTTTCCGGCAACAGGTTTCCCAGCGATCGCTTCCTTTATGGCGATGCCCAGTCCTTTGACACAGGATACTGATAGTGCTCCGATTACCGAGCAGATGGTGATATACACAAGGATATTGGTCTGCCCGTGGCGTGGACTCACAACAAATATGAAGATGACCGCAACGATGATGACGAGAGTTGCAAAGCAAAAAAAGGCTGGAGAAAAAAAAGGAAAGTTAGATTAAATGAATGATAATATACATCTGGACAAATTAGTTATTTTAAGTCTTAAATTAAAGAAAATAGTGCCATTCTCAACTATTTACCCTGGGTAAATTCAAAAACAGTCAATTTTTTTTTTCACTTGAATATTTGCTTTAGTGTTTTAAATGTTGTGCTAAAGTGAGGGAAGAGGCAAAACTCAGTTAGTCCACGTGGACAGGACCTCTGAAGCAGAGCTTGTTCTATACCTGGGTCGACCAGCTTCTTGGCCATGTCCTCCAGGCTGTTGATCTCTTCCTCCTGCGGCGCATGAATCACCATGTTGGTGGAGCCCAGGATGCTGAGCAGGCAGCCCAGCTTCCCATGCAGGTTGAGCCGTTCTGTGAGGAAGTAGGACGACAGCACCGCACTGCAATAGGATAATATACAGTCAGTCCCAATGACTCCACTACACAAAACCAAGGACAGGAAACAAGGGGGAGTTGTCGGACATGGTTATTGCAGTGAATGGTCCGTACCTCACGAGCACACTGAGGGCTCCCAGTGGCGTCACCAGAGTCGCAGGAGCGAAGGCATAGGCTGCGAAGTTGGCTGCTTCACCGGCCCCCACTGCCAGAGATCAACACACATCCAGGTGAACATGAGAAGGATCACTATGTCCTAATGAAGGCAGACACTGAAATACTGTCTGAAGTTTACTCTACTGAACACACAGGCTTAATGTGTGCTGGAGCTATATTCAGTACAAAGAAAGATTTGCATGCAAGCACCGGTGTGGTAACTTGCAGGAGGTTGGCAATCCAGTTAAACTTGGTTTGATATTTTTAGACATCAAGGTTCGGTGTAAGGGTTTTCCACGGTATTTCGGTGAAATATTTCAATAAATAGCTCAAACTTACAACTTTATGTTTTAATATCCTTTAACTGAAACGGTTACATGAAACTGAGGAGTCTGAACAATGTTTAACAAACTTAAATTCTGCTCCAAACTTGTCATCCGCACACAACTTAACCTGTGAATATTTAAATCCAGTGTCGTCACTTACTTGATAATAAACCGGCCCACCATAGCCACTCTTTTAGATATGCATGACCACCCTGGCCTGGAGAGGAAACACAGAAATATTATAGCACACTTAAACACCATGAATTATGTAGACCTGACAGCTGCACGGGATACGAGTTAAAGGTCAAGAGAAAAAGTAATGAGGTTAATGATTACCTCGTGTTAAGACTGTCTTGTTTGCTCTCTCACACACACACACACACACACACACACACACACACACCCTTCACACCCTTCACACATTGAAAGAACCAGGCCTGAAATGTCATCTTGTATTTCAATCTGCCACCACTGGTTTGACCTCTTAGCTGCCTGTCAGTGTTGCTCAACTGCATCAGGGAGTGCCCGATAGCAGCCGACAAGGTTTAACCTGTTCCCTGGCGTCAGGTGATTTGTGATGTTAGAACCGATCAGAAAAGGGTCCGTACCCGCCCGCATGGACCCCTTCCTCGCCAGCCGCAGCAGGCCCTTCTTCTTGAGGATGAAGCTGCCTCCGATGAAGATGCTGGAGCTGACGGCCAACCCCAGGCCGATGTAGAAGTCAAACTTGCCCCTGTCCTGACCCATAGTGAGGCTGGATGTGTCGTTGGTGCGATCCGTCACATTGACCAGTGAACAGTGAAGCTGAGGACCCACAGTGCAGCTCTGTTCAGCCCAGACACCTGAGAGAGAGAGGAAGACGAGACATGTACAAGCTGCTGCCATCAACACCTTCATCATCATCATCACCATCACCACAGTAATGACCTACCGTCTCCACAGGTGATATTACAAACGGACAAGCCATCATTTAATGTGAAGTTAGAGTCCATCAGAGTAACAGCAGCTCCCACACACACAGGTGACTGGAGAGACACGCACCTATCTATGTAAATGTCCTTACTAAAAACACTCAGGAATCCAGGAAGTGCCACAGGACAATGTTAGTAGCAGCGTGTTTACGAGACAAGTCCTTTCACTGGCTCGGGTTCAGAACTACTCCCCGTTTCCACATCAGCGGGTGTGGCTGTGAACCACGCAGCTCTTCCACCACAACATTTATCTTTTTACGAGAATCTCCGTGTGCCTCGGTTCGCTAACACGGGCGAGGCGGTGCTAGCTGCTCGGCTAGCGTTGTGAGTTAGCATGTTAGCATGGCGTGTGGGGGGTGAGTTGGTGGTCGGGTGCGAGGAGGGCTTCACGTACCTGTTCTCACCGGAACGAAGGAGAGTGGTCGCGGCTCGAGGTTCGCTCACAGCCAGCCGGTCCTCCGGGCGGTGTGGGGAACCATCATGTAGCACTCGCTGCTGCTGGACGACTGTCGCACTGCGAGCTGCTTCTTCCGCCTTCTCCCCTGACCCTGTCACTGTGGAACGTGTGTGTGTGTGTGTGTGTGTGTGTGTGTGTTTGTGTGTGTGTGTCCAGGCTGAAGTCCACACTGTTATCGGCCATCCGCTCCTATGTGCTCAAACCAGCCCACTCCACATGGCCAGTGGCCCCGTGTTCTAGCCTTTAGCAGAAGTGAAAGTGTCCACAGCGACCTGACCCGGCGTTCAAAAATAAATACAAAAACATCCCAGTGTGAGGTTGTGTTGGGATTAAGTCTGAACTCTGGCTGCCTTATAAAAACACTTTGCTGCTCAACTTTTGTAAATAACTGGTGGTTTGGAGCTAAGATCATCACTGACTGCATATATTTTGAAAAATCAATCTTTCTTAATATATCACTTTAGAGAAATTACAAAATGCATATTCAAAATGCTTCATTTCTGAAACTCCAGCTGCTATAAGACTCACTGCTGAATATCTTCTAGCAATGACTAGTGGGTTTGAGTTAAGATCATCACTGACTGCATATATTTTGAAAAATCAATCTTTCTTAATATATCACTTTAGAGAAATTACAAAATGCATATTTAAAATGCTTCATTTCTGAAACTCCAGCTGCTATACAACACTCATGCTGCATATCTTCTAGCAATGACTGGTGGGTTTGAGCTAAGATCATCACTGACTGCATATATTTTGAAAAATCAATCTTTCTTAATATATCACTTTAGAGACATTACAAAATGCATATTTAAAATGCTTCATTTCTGAAACTCCAGCTGCTATACAACACTCATGCTGCATATCTTCTAGCAATGACTGGTGGGTTTGAGTTAAGATCATCACTGACTATTGTTATTGTTTATTTTTTATTTATTTATCTATTTCTGTATGACGTGTCATCTAAAACCGATCTGGTATATTATACTGTTGTTAAAATGTTTGAAGATATCTGGGATGGGGGGATGGGCATGGGCTTATACAAAATGAAAATGAAACTGTCTTTGATTGTATTGTCTACTGCAAATGTGAAATCAATAAAAATGTTTATAAAAAAAAAAGATCATCACTGACTGCATATATTTTTAAAAATCAATCATTCTTAATATACCACTTTAGAGAAATTACAAAATGCATATTCAAAATGCTTCATTTTTTAAACTGCAGCTGCTATACAACACTCTGCTGCATATCTTCTAGCAATGACTGGTGGGTTTGAGTTCAGAACATCACGGACTGAACACCGACTGCAAATGAAACTACTGCTGCTGTGTGCAAGGGGGGGCAGAGACGTGGAAGATGAGGTGGAGAGCATGCATATGGAGGATCCAGGGAGTAATGCTATTGTAAAGTGAGGAGCCATAATATAGCTATTGTTTTATGTTATGTTTCTGCAGCACCCCGGCGACCACATGTAGTATATCATTTGAACACTTGAAGGAGCAGTTTCAAAGGAAGTGCACATGGCTCAGCTCCAGATGAGGAGCAGCAGGCCTCCCCTGTGTGATGGGGAAGTGAACTGTTATTTGACTGGTTCAGAGTGGTGTGTGGTGGTTGTGTTGTGTTTAAATGAATTTGCTAATGGACACTGGTCTGTGAATAACTGGAATATGCACTGGGTCTTATGTGCTAAGGTGAACAGAACAATGATGATGATGATGAACAATACTAACATTGTTGTGATGTGAATAAATGGGTTCTTAAAGGTATACAAATCATTGGTCAAGGTTTATTGTTTGAGCCCAGAACACACGTCCAACCTCTATGGTCCAAACAAGTTCTCTCTCCCTCTGGGGCTCAAATGTTTGAAGTATGATTTGAAGACATTGCACCAGCAACAGACCCAGGGACCACGAGTGACACTCCAGAGGACTTGACACTGGGTATAAGAGAAATGCCAGCTGACGTATAATACAGGGCTGTACTCAGATTTTTTGAAAACACGGGAATTAGAAGAACAATTTTACCCAATTATATTTATTAACCGTGCTGAATCACACTCCTTTCCAGAAGGTGGCGGTAATGCAGCTATACGTTGTTTGCCAACCGTTATTAAGACAAGCATTACAAATATAAGGCAAACAAGGAAAACATTTAATATGATATGAGCCTTTTCTCAGACGTTTATGTTTGCAGATATGTGCCAATAGAAGAATTTTTATTTTTTGCAGAGAAAACGCTGACTAAAATGCTCTCGGGACTGTATTGCACGTGGCACAAGCTCACACATGCAGCAAGTAATGCTGCTACTCTGTCGTGGACGATGGGGTTACCAGTGTTATACGTGTTAAGGCACATACGATTATATAATTTGCCCACAGGTCACACCGTCTTTTTCCTTTTTTAATGGACATAAATCTTGTTTGGTTCATTTTGAATATCAGTTTTCATCTCGACACAGTCATAACGATCTATAATTGCTTTATATTTCTCATAACAAAAGGTCCCAACACTCTGTTTGTATCCATTGCCCTCAGGGCTGTGTGCTCTCACCACTGCTCGTCATCCTTTACCGAGATGATGACAGATCCACACAGACCAACTGTCACCTGGTTAAGTAACCTGATGACACAGTTCTTCTGTGTCTGCTATCAGGCCCTCACAGCACCACAGGCCTGTTCTGCAGGTGCTTTTGGAGTGGTGTGTGACAGCTCTTGATTGGAACTGAACGTCAGCAAAACCAAATAGATGGTTGTGAGCTTTTCAAACAGGCAGAGGGAACTGGCAGCCGCCACCACCACGATCCAAGGGGGCCGTGTGGAGCCATCGACGAGTACAAGTACCTGGGCTTCTATCGTTTTCCCACATAGCTACTATATTATTATATTTACTCATCAGCTTTAGATTTACTTATCCACTGCAATATTTATTTATCTATAACACATCTGCTGTATATATATTTAATAACTGCTACAATAATTATTCAACTGCTGCTACCAATCTTTTACATTAATTCTCCATTATCAGTATTCACCTTAACTGTTCATAATCTCCATATATATTTATCTCCTGCATATATATATTTATTCATACAATACAGTCTTTATTCATCTGCTACCTGGTCTGTTACGTATATTCTTGATTCACCTTAAAGAGATAGTTCACCCATGTACTCACCACTATCCCGATGGAGGGGTGGGTAAAGTGTTTGAGTCGCCCAACCACCCTTGGAGTTTCAGGAGTAAACAGATGTGCAGCCAAATACAATCCAATTTAAGTTAATGGTGAGCGATTCTTCAAACGTAAAGATACAACAGAAAAAACCCAGAATGTGGCTCCATACTGCTCCTGTGGTGTCGTTCAAGTGTCCAGAAGCCCTGACAAATCTGGAGGAGGATAACAATTCATGACCTAACAGTTGGCAAGATTTAGTTAATGATGGAGGAAGATCAAAGCTATTCCTATGAAGATCCATCTATTCCTTTGGATGGGATATCCTCACACTCCTTTGATAACTCCAGTCAAGTCTTTTTTTTAATGCACGTTAAGCTTGGAGGTGCCAGTCTGAGGATTAAGGAAGAAAATGACATCATACCAGAAAGGAGATCACCGGACGGAGAATGCAAAGGCTGTGAAAAGGGTAAGTCAGAGAGAAGTCAATGAGGAGAGAAACAGAGCAGGGAAGCAAGTCACAAAAGAATCAGAACAAGACACTGAGGGGAAAGTGAATGTTGACTTAAAGAAGCTAGTCACTTTCATAGCAGGGGTGATAAATGCTACAATGGAGGTTGCCCATCAGCTTGATATCAGTGGGATGACATGGGTGGAAGAGACAACATCTCATCTCTTCTAATTCTAATACCATGATTTTGACCATCTCTCCCAGGGGTGGAATTACACCCTCATCTTATTCAGGTTGCAGCTCTTGTATAAAAAGAAAACATTTATCCCATTACTACTATCATTGTTTACTTCTACTTTGTGTCCTTCATGCTCAAGCATTGTTCCTCTCCTCACCCAACTCCTGAGGGATAGGTCGACTTTCTTCCTATTATTCACAATCTCTTGATCTCCTACCATTAAAACACGACTCCCAGCAATATGTCCTCCTCCACAACTGCCACACTTTACCACCCTTTCTTTACCATCAGAAATCTCATGTTCACCCCCACATTTATTACATTTTCTCATTCCTCGACATGCAGCTGCTGAACATTGCCGTACTGCTGATATTTAAACTAGTGCAGAGGTGGCTTCCTATGTGGATGAACTTTAAAGGACAAACTTCCCTGAAACACTCGTTGAAATATTGTTTTTGCAAGGCAGTGTCTTGTGATGTCACTGCAATCTTGAATTTACCCACCAAATTAGCATCACATCATCTCAACTCAACATCCCCACATTCGTTTCATCTTGGCCTCACCTTTACTCTTCATACATTTTCAGCTTCATTCAGCAAATCCTTTCCCCTATATCTTCCTCCATGCAAACTAACCCTTTTCTAGCTATCTGTGTTAATATGCATTTGGATGGTGTAGAGTGAGTGTCTGCAGGTCTGTTGTTGTTGTTTTCCTTTACTGTGTGTGTGCTTGTGCTACACCAGGAATGTCGAGACAGCAGGGAAAAACAGGCGGAGATACTGAAATGCAGATTCAAAGAGGAGAAGCCGAGGCAGAAGGCAGTGGTAAGTATTGTTCTGGCACTCTCTCAACTCTCCTATCCTGAATCTGTCTCCATTTATGAGGTCAAACAGTAAAGGTGATAATCACCTCTGCATTTCTTGCTAAATATTAACTGCTTGAGCAGTATTCAGCCCAGGAGTGCGATGATGAGGAAGAGATATCCAGCATCCAGCACCACAGTGAAAATGAGGAATCAGCAGAGCCAGTTGTTGGTTCCAGACCTCAACCTCATTCTTGGAAAGGTTGGTGTCTGAATCTGTCTCCTCTCTTATACTTCTTAGACTTCTCTGAGTCTTTATTTTTAGTTCTTTAAAATACTATGTAATATATATATATATATATATATTGTTGTTTTATGATGTGCTTACTTCTCCTTGGTCTCTCCATAGGAATGCAACCAACTACTGGCTCTGAGCGTTTAGATAAGTCTATCGAACGACACTTGGAAGAAAGACTGAGATCAGCAATCGTAATTCCAATTTCATTATTTTCCACACTACCTAGCTTTTGTTTTGAATAAGACTTGAAAGATACCACTTACATGACATATTTGTTTGATAAAAACGTGCCAATCCTTGATTTAAGTGTTGATGCATAATGAATGTCCTCTTGTGTGACAGTCTAGAGGTCAGAGGCGGGAGGAAGATTTATTCTTCATTAAAAAGTCATCCAAAGACTTCCTGGAAGTGAGGAAAGCAGAGTATGTCAGCCAACGAAAACGTATCCAGAGAGAAAGGAAACTTCTCTTTACACCAAGTTCTCGACCAGGTACTCTAACGCACTCAACCACCTGATAAACACCCACACCTCTTAAAAACCCAATGGTAATTTTTTTTATTCATTGCAGGATAATAACTTTATTTTATGTTTTATTGTTGTCACAGTGCCAGACTTCATTAAACTGCCTGAAAACATGAGGCCCAGTTATCTCGAGGATGAGGGTCTGTATGTGGGAAAAAGGCCCCCTATGTCCCAGACTAATGAGAACATTCTGGAGAACCGCATTTTAATAATGGAAGAGGTAATCTCAACCAACATACTGGACAGTTTAACTATGTCACTGGCTCTAAACCTTCCAGGAATTTTCTATATACTTAATTCTATTATTCATTTATTTATTATAATTTATAAGGGAAAGAAGTGGATTGGAGATGATGGCCGGATCATGGCTCTGCCGAACCCTGTTAAGGAATCATCCACAAGACCCCCTGTCTTTCACAAGGAGGAGGACCTGGACCCTGCTCTGCAAACTGTATACAGGAAGGTCAGACGCATGCCCACTTTGATCATCACATCCATTTGCCGAATCTAAAGCAAAGTGCATTCCCATTGCTCTTTATTTCATGTATTACAAGAAACAAAAGTCTGGCTGCGGCAAACGATTATTTTGATTATTAATCTGCTGATTATTTGTTTGGTGTAATAAATGTCATAAAATGGTTAAAAATGTTAATTACAGTTTCCCAAAGCCCAAGGGGATACCCTAAAATTGGTTGTGTTGTTTGATGATGGATGATTTTTTTCAATCCTCCAGGCAACAAGGTCCACATATAAAAAAAACAAGTGCACTGATGGTACATTGGATCCTAAGGGAGACTACCAACTTGATCTTGAAGTTTTTGGGCTGACCTTCTCCCATCACCCACTCTTCAGTCGCGAACATGTCCTGGGAGCCCGGCTAGTTCAGCTGCACGACCAGTTCCTCACCAGGCAGCACAATAACCGGACAGGACACTTAACTGACAAGGTAAACTCCATATGCTGCTTGTAAATATGAAAGTAACGTCACCGATATTGTAAAATGTCTTTCCCTTCTTTAGTACACTTACAACTTAAATATAACTTATGTTTGTTTCGTGTTTTCTGTCTGCTGCAGTTGAATGGGTTGAGGAGTGCACTGCGGAATATCCTTGATATCCACGACAGCCAGAGCCTCACTCAGGCCATGCAGCAGAGGATATCTGATTACAGTCTGGAGGTTCGGTGAGTTTCCCAGATCTTGTCTCTCCCATCTGTGTCCTGTCCAGACATCTATCTCTACTCTACTTTAATCACTTTCCTGATGCATGTTTGTCCGTAGAAACACTCGGCAGCTACGAGACAGCGAGCAGGAGAAAGACCGGACTCTGCTGAAGGACATAATTAAAGTGTGGAAAGACATCAAGGACCTGAGAGAGTTTCAGAAGTTCACCAACACACCCTACAAGCTCTTCCTCAGAAAGTAATGCTCTGTAATTTTTTCCAAATACAATGTGATTCCTATTTTCACGACCCCTCCCCTACCCGTGCCTACTGGATAATGTATCTTTTACAGATTCTTGGAATCCTGTGAATAATCGGACCCTCTCGAAAATGGTGCAACTCAAGGGGTTTATCCCATTTAAATAGATACATTTCACAACAACTAATGTGCTGTGTTTTCCACATCTGCTCCAGAGAGAATGTAGACCAGGCGTCAGATGAGCAGGTGTATGAGGATGAAATCTTTGCAGAAGTTGTGGAATTGGAGGCTGAGAGTGAGGAGGACTACCAACGAAAGCTGGCAGAGTACAAGAAACAGCTGGCAGAGTGGAAGCTCTCAAGAAGAAAACAGGTGCCTAACTATTAAATATTTACTTATTTTTGGATTAGTAACTGACATCCGAGCATATTGTATGCTACTGTACAAATAAACTCTGTTAATTATATCTTAAGCTTATAGAAAAAAGTCTACATGGCTTTGCTGACTGTGTAAATATGAAAATGTAGTGATACCAACACTTATATCTCTTTGTTTGCAGAAAGCCAAAAAGAAGAAGAGAAAAAAGAAGAAGACGGGCCAGTTACAGGATGAAGAAGAAGATGAAGACCAGGAGTTGAGTGAATCAGAAGGGCCTGAGGAAGAAGACTGTCCAAAGCCTGAGCCTCCCGAGAGGCCAGACTTTGACTCTATAGAGCAGCAAGTCAGAGAGAAAGCTGTCAGGATACGCAGGAAACCAGGAGAGTCCGTCCTGATTCCTGAGCTGCATGCATCTGGAAACATCACGGACAATGACCTCTGCCCCAGGTACGAGCACAATCATGGAGAAGGTCTGGATTTCTTTCAGAAGATTTTAACTTTTAACTTATACTCTGTGTATCATTCATTCTTTTCATTTTCAATTTATGATGAGTTTTTGTTTTTTCTTTGTTGTAGGGTGGAAGTAGCTCGTAGACAGGATGTTGAGAGGCACTCTTTTGTCATCAGGATCGTTTACAATAGAAAAGGAGTTTCCCGAACTGACAGCTGCTTCCTGGACACTGACTTCAGAGTGCACTTTGGTCAGATCTTCAATCTCAAGCTAGTTAATTCTCCTCAAAGCATCACATTGAAGATCTTTGAAAATATTGGATCATTGTGTTCCCTCCTGACTCAAGTGTTCGTCCCAGTGCCAGAACCTTCTGTCTTAACAGGCAATGTCTCTCTTGAGGAATTCGAGTTCAGCAGCAACCAGAGAGTAATGTTTGACCATGAAGGAGTTGGAAGTGGTAAATGTCTTCATTTGATACCTGTTCCGATGTGAAAAGTCCCTTTTATTTATGTAACACATCACTTGTCTATACCTTGTTTCTCATCTGTCTGGCTTGTCAGATGTCCCCCTGTCCTTCGAGCCTGATGGCAGTAACAAACAGACTCTGCTGACCTCTGGTAAACTGACCTGTTGTGTATCCTGGGGTATTGGGGAGGATGATGTACCACTCGCCCCTCCTGTGTCTAAACAACCTGCTGGCATACACAGGTAATATCACTGCAAAAGCAGTATTGGTGGTCATGCATGTTTTATTCTTTCCTACTCTTCAGCCTGCCAATGGTTTCTGGATTATGTCAGCATCATGTAAACATAGCGACTTGAAACTGTATTTATTTTTATGTCAAAGTTCATGCATCAAGTTTCTGAAGAGCTTCTGTGTTTGTCTGACTTTCCGATGTGTCTATATATTTGACAACAAAAGCTCATAAATGATTCTGAAGGCTCATTCATCATGCAATTAAGTGACTCATAATATGCGGAAGGCAATAGTCCATGGTTCTGTATTGTGTTTGCAGTCTGAAGTTTATGGGCTATAACAGCTAAACACCCCTTTGGTTATTAAAATCTGTTTCTAAACTCTGTTGCTTCTCTATGTAGCAAACTCCCCAAGCACATTGTAGCTTTGAGCAGCTTTTTCACTTTCACTTTCTTTGTCTTTGTCTTAGCGGCCTGCGCCTTTTTGATGCTGTCACATCTATCTGGGGATGTGAACTCGATGACAGGAAAAAAACTGTGGAGCGGGCCAGACAGTTACCTCTGGACCCCAACGACCCAACCAATGATTCTATCATGCAACTGCTAAAAGTGGGTGCCACAACAAAGAGCTGTTCAAACATCTCAATGATCCTGGAGAATTCAACTTGCTCATTTTTTGTGACAAAAACATTCTTTCTTTGTATCTGTGGTCCACCAGATGACCAGAAGTGAAGAGGTGCATGCTCCTAAGTACTTCCGACTAGAGCAGCTACAGGAGGAGTTTTACTTTGTGACTGATGAAGCGCTGGAGTTGAAATGTACGCAACGGCTCAGGAGGGAGGTCTCTTATAAGACGGTTCAGGTCAGCCTTTTAAATATGTACATGTCATAGAATGTTATGAATATGGCAAAGGCAGGATGTATTTGCTCAATAAGAGGCCAATTAGATTTTGATACATATATATGTGTGTGTGTGTGTGTTTGTGTGTGTTGATGTGTTTATTTGAATAACAGCATTAAGTGAAGCCTTTTTTGTTATTTACCCACAGATCCATGCTTGTTCCCTCCAAGAAATACTTGAGATTCAACGGCAGTGGTGGAGCAAGTTATCTCCGTTTTTCCTAAATAGAAATAACATATTCATGAAACCTTTAATAGCATTAGAGAAGATTGTCAATAGGGCAAGGCCTTAAAGACTATCTATGATGTGTTCTCTCACTAACAGTGTGCCATTGACAGATATTACATATGTTACTTTTCCCCTACGTACCTGAACCCATCACCCTGTATTTTTTCATGATACAAAACTTTGATTTAACTGAAACGAGAAAAGACTTGAGATCGGGTGCTGTTGTCGGCTTACTGACGCGTTACGAGAAGTACAAAGTGTTGGGATATGGAAAGCATAACAAATTAATGTGAATTTGTAATGCGCAAACAACACTTGCAATGCATTAATGACGTACGATCTCAGATGTCAATTTCATATGTATTTAAGCCATTTGACATCTTGCCCACTGCCTCAAGGGATCATAAGGTTGAACCCTTTTTGTAAACCCAGGGGGACTTTCTTATAACTTTAAATAGCATACCAAAGGTCATTTTTTTGTCAAGTTGATAAAAATAAAATATTTAGTTTGCACTTTCCTGACTTTTCTTTCATCAAATTAGAAAAATTACTACATTTTGTTCCTTCACTGGCCTTTTGGTAAACAAACACATGAGTAGATATTCTAGCTTCAACTGCATTCATCAATGTTTTGTCAACTTGTTATTTACATGTAGTGAGTGACAGTTAGCGTGTCTCAAACTGACCAATGGGGAAATGGGCTCGATTTTTTTTTTTGTTTTGTTTGTTACAAATGCACTTGTTTTTGGATTGTTTGGCTTACCATAGCATCTTGAACACACTAACTTATTGGGCTGCGGCGATTACAGCGTGTTACAGCACATAGTCACCTGCATCGATAGTATCACCAGAAGCTCTCGAATCTCTGTCTTCCCAAATTCACACCATCATCAGTGTCTTCTACGTGTATGGTTTATCTTTTTTTTATTTTTTAAGTCTTGCATGGACTACGTTAAAAGCATCTTAAAAAAGCCTAATCGCACGCGGTAATATCCTGCTATATTCTCACATCGGGTCAATCACATTATCCGCCTTTATTTTACCAGGGGGCTGGCAGGAGAAACTTCAGATAAAGTCACGAGACTCTGACTCTTGAGATTTGCATTCTTAAATACAACCCCTCTCAATAATCTCAGACATTATCTGGAGTGTTGTGCATGTCTGAAGGCAGCAAAAGACTTGAGATTGTAATCTTTGCCAACAGTAACTCATCCTCATGCTTAGTAAAGGGTCTGAAAACATAGTGAAAGTTTTTTTGTTTGTTTTTGCTTTGTCATTATTTTCAGGGTTTTAAGTGTTGATTAAGGGACTTTTTTTTTTTTTAGCATAAAGATGTGAATAATTTCTATCTTGATATTTCTTTTGATCCCAGATCCCAAGTTTCTTCTTCTCCACATGACATTAAGCTGTGTCGAGTTTATTTTATGATATTATTATAAGATTAATTAAAAAAACAGATACCAGAGTAAAACTCAGAATCCACCTTCCCAGGAAGATGGCTTTTGAATAATCTTACATGTAAATTCAATTTACCCGAGTCTCCCAAGTAGAGATATCACATTAGGGCTTAATAAATGTATCATTGGCAGATTGGAGCGCATTGCTTTGTAAATTAGCCTGTCTAGCACTTCTTAAATTTGATTCACCTTTTGTTGTGAAACAGACTTTCTGGTTAGCCCAGCCCACAACCTACTGTTATTTTTGACTTGCCTTAATGTTATGGTATAAAAAGGTTCAGTGTGTAGAATTCAGTGACATCTAGTGGTAAAGTTGCATGTTGCAGCTGAGAACCCCTCACTTCACCTTCCCCTTCCAAACATGAAAGAGAACCTGTGATAGTCTTCAGTTATGATTAAAAACTCAAAAGGTGTTTAGTTTGTCCAGTCTGGGCTACTGTTAAAAACATGGCAGCCTCCGTAGAGAGGACCTGCTCCAGATGTAAATATATAGTATTTAAATATAAAGGGCTCATTCTAGGGTAAAGAAAACAAAAAATCTTATATAGATGAAACACACTAGTGAAAAAATCACTTGCATTATTTTAAATTCAATTTGTGCCAAAAGATCCCTTTCACCTAAATGTTACACAGTGCACCTTTAACTCTGAATGTTGACCATCAGCCAGAACTGTGCTGCTTTGTTGTAAGTATTATTGTAAGTCGCTTTGGATAAAAGCGTCCGCTAAATGACATGTAATGTAATAGTGAATACAACTCATCTAAAGCAGCCACATAATTTGCCTTGAAGGATTTTTCACAGCTTAAACATTAAATGCAAAAAGTAGGAAAGCTGACTATATTGTACTAATATCTGCTAATTCAAATGTTAAATGTCATCTTATTGTATGTGTGCCAATGGTACAAGATAATCAGTGTCTAGTATTTGCTTCAACTGTGTTCACAATGTTCTGCCTCCTCCGTGTAGACCAGGGGTGTCCAAACTTTTTATCCCGAGGGCCACATATAGAAAAAAATACGAAGGTCTGGGCCACTCACGCCGCCACGGCCCCCTGCCCTGGAGCGGACTGTTGACAATCGCGTCGCTCAGGGCGGGGGGGGGGGGGGGGCGTAACGGTGTTAACTGAGAAGTACAATACAGTGGGCCATAGTCCATTACATTACATTTAGCTGACGCTTTTATCCAAAGCTACTTATAATAAGTGCATTCAAGGGTACCCGAGGGTACAAACCCAGAACAACAAGAATCAAGAAAGTACAATATCTTCAAAAATAGAGCAAAACTACAATAAGTGTGCTATAAGTAAGTGCCATTTAAGTGCTACTAAATTGTTAGTTTCAGTTATTTTTTTTTTCTAGGCAGGCCAATTTAAAATGGATGGCGGGCCGCAGATGGCCCGCGGGCCGTAGTTTGGACACCCCTGGTGTAGACCGACAGGAAAACTATAGCTTCTAACTCTGGGAGAAGGAAGAAGCATGAATCCAAATCATTTTGTGGAAATACTTTAAATACAGCAAACACTTGGTACTTGGTGTTTGTTTCTATACTTTTTACTTTTCAAAACCAAAAAAGGAAACAGGATGTACATTTGCAGATGCCTAAATTCCTTTATCATAAGTTTCCTTTTCCAAAAGATTGTTTCCATTTAATATAGATGGAAATGGAAAAAAACAGGAGCAAAATTACAGTTTCATCCAAAACATTTTTTAAGTGACACAAAATACAGCAAATGGTTTTCCCAGGATAAAGTGCAATAAAAAGGAGACGTAGACATTTGAGGAGAGCATAGCCAGGCAGGATCACTCTCCAGAGCGACAGCAGGCTCTGAAGCCGCACTGGAGGTTCTGGCAGCCGCTGGCCGTATCTGCGTGGGGACCTGAAGAGAAACACCACACAGTAATTATCTTACTCAACTGCATGCCCACGTGGAAAAGCTTACAAGCATCCTCACATACACAATATTCTCAATTTATCATAGAAATGAAGTAGACATATGGAACACAATGCTGAAGGCATCATACTGGCTACTGTAATACCTACTTACCTTCCACTTCAGCAGCAATGGTTACTTACATTAGGGCACATGCTATGCAAGTGGGGTTAGTAATGTGTGTTACAGTTGCCACAGTACAATACCTCACAAATAATTTCTATTAACTCGTTTATAGTTACACATGAACACAATACCGTACTAGATTATGAGCATGTATGATTTTGTGTTTGACTTGTGTTACCGTTAATGTTGTCGCAGTAATAGAAGTGTTCATCATTGAGGGAAGGACAGGCGGACACCAGCTCCTGCAGCCCCACCTCAGTGATGAAGAGGCAGCCGGACAAGTTGAGATGCTCCAGAACAGGAAGCCCTCCCCGCTGAGACAGAGCCCTGAATCACACACACAGCGCAGTGCAACCTCATTACAGTGCATACAAACTGATAATCATGTCTCAATTGCAAAGCCTCCCTCTCCCTAATAACCTGAGCTAAGGTGTCGACTAACGGAGATGGAACTTGATGAGCATTTTGACAAGAGTCGGACCACTTTGAGTTGGCCAATAAAAATCTGCCAATATCTGTCTTTCACAAATGCATCTGCGATCCTTGCTAATATGTGCCGACAAAAATATTTTTACAGAACAAACTATGCAAACATTTTCAATGACAAATTCTGAAATGAAAATATATATTGTGTTTTCTTTTAATATGTTGTTATTTATAATAAGGTTTTTAAAGCCTCAATTACAAATCATTGACATAAGGGTGTGATATAAAAATCTTGGGAATTATCAGCAAATAATCGGTATCAGAAATGTGTCACTCCTTTATCTTGGTATTGGCATCAAGGCACAAAAATCTGTCGGGCTCTAATTTGTGATTATGAAAAACAGTCACACTGCATCTCACACAAATTGTGTATGTGTGAAGGGTTGCATAGAGAACGTTTACCAAGCTAATTGGCCATATGTCCATTCCCAAATGACAACAGTTACGCAAGCTATTGCACCAGGCTCTGTTTTTAGTTGCCACTGAATTACTACACTCTGAAGATACTAACTTCCAAATAAACCCACATTAGTTTGGAAAGATCAGGGAATTTTAAGTATAAAGGAAGTGAGATTTTTTTGGTGTGTTTGCAAAACAGTAATGCATGGTCTTTACCTCAAGCCCAAATCTGTGACTTGGTAACATCCAGAGAGACTGAGGAATCTCAGTGAGCGTTTAGTCTCTGATTGGTCAGTCCTGTTTTCAGGCTCCAGACACTGCAGGCCCTCAAATGAGGAGCACTTAGTCCGAAATTCTGCAGTGATGTTTCTGGTGGTCCCTGACTCGCACTGGGGCCCAATAAAAGTCCTGAGGGCCATGTCGCTAGTGCAGCAGGTGGAGTGACCACAGAACATTTCCCCAGTCATGGAATATTGCTGATGTAAATAGGAGGCATTTGTCCTGTGCCCGCGCCCCCTGCTCTTCCTGCAGGAACACGAGGTTCCCAAAAGCTGCGTCTCAACGAAGTTTTCTGCATCAGGAAGAGACATTCCACCACGACCGCTCCATTCTGCAGCGTCTTCGATGTCAGCAAGGTCTGAGGATTCCAGCACCCAAACTTGTGCGGGCCTGCGGGCAGTCCCCCAACGACCAGTCCCTTGCTTGAAAATGATGGCCTGTCGCTTCCGTCCCACTGGATGAAGGTCTCTCTCGTCCATGAGTGTGATGGGTACTGTGGAGCTTTTCAGGAGCTTAGCTCGTCGGTCTACACGCTTGTCAAAGCAGGTTGAAGACGTGAGGTCACCAAGCCCAAAAGACAATTTCTTCAGGGTGTGATCTGTGATCTTCTCACATCCAGACAAATCCAGGTGCTCCAGAGAGAGACAAGCTCCAACAGATGACCAGCTGTAAGAAGGAGGATCCAAGGAACACATGGTGAGTACTAAGTTTCTGCACATAAGAAATCTGAACAGGGTTGGCACTGAACAAATTTAGGGCTTCATCAATTGTGGCTCTAGTATATAAACTTTGTCAATGATACCATAGAATAATCTGAAATCACTGATTGTTTACATTTACCTGTCAAATGCAAAATCTGTAACATCAGTCTGAGTCAGATCCAGATGAATAATATTTGGGCAAAGACTGAGGATTTGACGGACCTGGAAAAAGACAAAAATGTAGTCAACATTAATTAAAAATTGTATGAAGTAGTTCTGTCTTACACTTTTTCATATTCACGTACTGGACAATTAGAGTGAAAAAAACTAAAAAAATGATATACCATTTTACTCGAGACTGTAGAACTGTATGCCAGAACAATAGACTTGACAGATGGGCCCACAGCTGGCAGTAGATTCTGGATAATCCCATTCAGAAGCTTCTTCTCCCGCAGAGCATTGTCAATTGCCAGAGAGCCTCCTGAGTGGTCCGACACATCTGACAAGACATAAACAACATGAAAATTTCCGTTTCTATTGGTTGCCTTGGTAGAATGGAAAAAAGTCTGTTTACTACCTTTATGTCAGAGTGGAACCTGAGGTCTAAAGGCAGTACCTTTCTCACTTTAGTGCAAACTCATTGAGGGTAGATAAAGGTGAAGGGAGTCACAACAAAACCATGTGAACTAAGGCTGCACAATATTAGGAAAACATGAAATATGCGATTATGCTGTTGAAGTCGCGATGACAATATATGACTTGCGATAAATAAACACTGGCTACCGACGCATGGAACACAAACGATTAGACCTTTAAGATGCTGTATAAAAAATGCAATTTGTTTTTAACTTACCAAAGGCAAAGTGAAAGGGTTTGTAAGTAGGAAAAGCACATCCCTAATTACACTTTCTGAAAATGTCACATCACATACTACTAATAATAAATTGGCTTTTCTTAGATCAAATTGTACTTACTTGATTCTTGCTGTTCTGGGTTTGTACCTCATAGTTGAATGCACTTATTGTAAGTCTCTTTGGATAAAAGCGTCAGCTAAATGAAATGTAATGTAATTGTTTTGTTGTTTTAGTCACTAACAGAGGTGTGAAGACAAAATCTTACCAGACTCATCAACATCAGCATCCTCATCCCATTCCTGATAGGCCCGACCCTCATTCTGCAGACTCTTCACCCACTCGTCATCTGGCTCCTGGTACAGATCCCCTGGTGGACCACAGTAATTATCACCTACATGTCAGACACAAACTTTTATCAGCAGTGTACTACTACAACATATTCAACTGAATACAGCAAAGTCTTTGCCCTAAGGTATTCGCCAGCTTTCAGCAGTTTACCTCTGGCCCAGCGCACAGGATAGAGGTGCCTCCACAGAGAGCCGGTCTTAGCAAGCTCTGACCAGGAGCTGCACACTTGACTACAGCGACACAGATCTTGAGGACCCAGATAATAGAACAGCCTCAGCATAATTTCTGTAGGGAGCTGGGATATGTGGGTTGAAGAATCCTTTTTCTTATCCAGTTCTGAGAAAGAGGACAAAAGAGCTTGGCTTGTCAGTCATATACCAAAAGTATGTCATGGATCTTTTTCAAATGTCTTCCACTTTCCAGATCAGTTTATCCTTTCATGTAGGTAATGTCTTAAAAAGTCCAACAGTGCCCTGCTTATGCAGTTTACGAAAAGCACAGGTGTAAATGACGAAAGTTCCCTTCCTCAGTTTTAGGCTCTGAGTATTGTGCATTAGGGTTTGGTACCGAAATCCTCCTACATGGCCGCTAGCTACCGCACCGAATCACAAGGCAGATATGGTTAAAATTATACTTAACTGCCCTTGCTAATAGACGAGGACCAAACAGGAATACATAGTTTGTCTCATCAGCATCTTAATGATACTGTTGCACTGTGATCATTGTTTATTCAAACAGAAGTTTTTTAAAAGCTGTGTTGGTCAGACCAAATAACCAAAATATTACAAATGTTACAAATAAGCAGCTTTAAGTGATATAACAAAACTGACCTTTAGATTTTACAAGCTGGATTCAGCTCTGTTGGTATTTTTACGTATCAAAACTGTTTTTTGATACGACAATATTATTTGCATTTGAATAACTTTTGTATGTACCAAAATTTGGCTTTCAGGAAAAACTGGAGACAGAAGAAAGAACCTCAAATCAGGTTTGAGACACAACAGTTTCAACATATATGAATATACCCACTAACCGTAATCTGTCTTCTCATGATCCGCATATTTAAAGGCCTTTTGCAGCTCCTCCGCCTGGCTCCACAAAGTGAAGCCCTTCAGTACCTCAGCGGCACAGTCCCATTGATGTTGGCTGCAGTGTTGTGCTATAACCTGCTTCTTGATGTCCTTGAGCTCCTCGTAGGTAAAGTGCTCCATAAGCATAGGCTGAAACACCTGCAAACAATCTCTTCAGTTTACAAGTGGTTTCAAACAGTGCAAATTACTAAGCAAACACATTTAAAATGAGTTTCCATTCATTATTTGTGCAGTAATGCAATGCATGCAAATATATTATTATTCCCCATACTTATTGTTATTTTTCGTTCTTCTGCCATTTTTATGGGGTTCAATGGTAGCCTTCATCGAAGGAATGAGTATCAGTGTCAGTGGTCATAAGAAATCTTTGATGTCTCATTCTCTCTGTCTCTCTCTCTTAAACGAGCCAGTCTGTGTCTCTCTCGCTCTCAAACTGAAACAGTCTCTGGACCCGGCAGGAAGCACGCTGCACACATTAAAAGTTTCTAGGGAGGTATTTTCTAGTTTGTTTTCTGTTCTTTCCTTTGTTGTTTATGACCACAGTTTAGTCTGATCCATCCTTTCTCAACCAATCAAAAAGGTTTTATCAAAAACAGAGATAAGCAACCATCTTGTACCTCTTCTTCTTCCTTCATGTGGGGCAGAAAGTCCTGTGTGAAAGCTTCTAGTCTCTCCTTCAGCTGCTGGACATAGTTAAGCTGCTCATATTCACTCTAAAACACAGAACAACTATTAGTACAAGGAAATCAGTGAGGAGCATACAAGTTCAGACATCTTTACAGCCACATCTACAACATTTACTTATTCAGTCTTTGCAATCGCATCAACAATACCTACTATTAGGTATTTTTATTCTCATTATAACCAAATGTGTGGTCATCCATATTTCACAGTAGGATTATTCAATATGTAAATTATGTTGTATAATCTTCTCTGCGCTAATATTCTTAAGAGTCTCTTAATCAAGTGAGGGTGTTCAATATGACATCATCGAAAATTACTAAAAAACTGTTTTTTTCCAAACTGACTAGGGCAGAACGGATGATAGGAGTTACACAATTGCATCATCCTGGTGAGCCCATGCTTTTGGTTGGCTTGTGGCTGGAGAGAGAACAATAAGAATTGCAGTCTTTTAAGCAGATCACAATACAACCATCCCTCCATTAAACAAATCAGACTACTGCTTTCTTAATTTTGCCATATTCTTAATAAGTGAAGTCTTAATTTGTAACCCCATAGATTTGACACAAAAACCTGGTTGGATACAACAAATTGTCAAAAAGCTTTGAAATATATCACATTTAAAAGAGATACACTACAATTACCTGTCATTACAATTAGCATGCACACACGAAAAATAACTATTTTGATGTCTACAACTGTTGTCTGGCTAACATGGTAGTTATTCTAATGACAGTGTTCTTACCCCACCATTGAGCAATAAGTATCAGCTGAGTTCTGCACAACTCACATATGACCCTCTTAAGTAAAGCCTAGTATTTTTCTGCTGAGCCACGTCGAATGCAAATCAATCAAAAACATTGATCCATATTTACCTTAACACTGTGTAGTCCCTTTTCAAAGAGGGTCAACATCTCTGAGAGTTTGTTGTCAGAGTGCACATTGTACACAGTGCAGCAGCGTTGTTGCAACAGGCTGATAATGTACTCATTCTCGATTTGTTCATGCATCTTGAACTCCTTGAAGGTGGCGCAGAGGGACTGGAGAAATGAGCGGAAATCATTGTTGTTGGAAAAGTTGGTCTTTGACAGCTGTGGAAAAACAAACAAAACTGTCACCCAAGACTCCTGGACAAATAACAGCAGTAGAACTTCTGCTGGTGGCGTTAAATCACGACAAACGGTAGGTCCGGTGGAAACCCTCAGAAAGAACAGCTGACGAGAGCGTCTTTACGGCAGAAACTGTGACGTTACAGCAGTTGGCTCCAGATTACGTTAGAACACACGCAGTGCCTTAGCCGGTTTTGCTAAACAGACCTTTCTTGTTAGCCTTGTCAGCCTGGAGATGCTCAGTGTTATATGTGTATCACAGTTCGTGGGAGCCTTGTAAACTACTTAGTGACCCTTGATTCTCGTTGCATAACAAGCTACCCTGCAAGTGAGTCAAGCTAGCTAAAGCTGTTAGCATGTCATATCTGAGTAGACAGGGGGTGGGTTGTTCTGAGTTTGAGGAGGGTGATCGGAACCAGGCCCACAGTGCTGGCTGAGTGAACGTCTCTGTGCAACGCTGACGTTTACGAGTCTGACCACGGAGACACCGAACGGTTCCCAAGTAGCCAAGCTAGCTCGCTAGCATGCTATGTGGCGTTCACTGGTCCGTGGGCCACACGCGTCATATATCCCGCTGTAAAACTGCACGTTAAGCACGGACGGTCGTTTGTATTCACCTTTTCGCAGTATGAGCCCACCAGCTGCTTCATTCGCCAGTGGGGGCCAGTGAAAACATCCACCTCGTCCGGGAAGGGAGCCATCTTCGCGCTGAGCCTCAGTGCGTCATCCACACACAGGACGCGACACAGTCAACAAGGAGGCGTGTGCTGCCGCCCACGTGACCGCCGAGCCACGAACGTGGGCTCAGACAGTGGAGCTCTGAGATCAACGTTTTAAAAATACATATTGGGAAAGTCATTATGAGACTTTCACGTTTGAAAACACACCTACACGAGTAAAATAAACCTCAGAGCAAGCTCTACTTATATAATATTAGATCAGACTGGGAGATATTGGAGAGGAGATATTGACAGAACAGATGTGTGAAGCTCGATATGTCTTCAGGGCCATCAACTCGTTTGTCATTTTTTATTCGTGCAAAATTAATTATGTTCTCTCTATTTTTTCCATTTTCTGAATGCATGTCATAGTTTTGCTCAACTATATGAGTGGACTTTCTTTGCTGTCCTATTATATATTCAATATGTGCATCTTCTCAATTAAACATGTGTGTCACTTGTGTTAGGGCCTGAGCACTGACAGACGAGGTCCTATTGAAATTGTAAGGATTATTATTATTATTCAGGCAAATAAATTGGCTTTTTGAGGGATTTAACATGCTCAAATTCTTACCAAAATTTGCAGAAAGTTAGAAAGTGGTGAAACTGTACGTATTCTGGAAGAATTTTCAATGGGCGTGGCAAAATGGCTCAACGGTGCCCCCCGAGACCCCCGGAACGTGTTCACATTGACCGATCTTCACAAAAATCGATACATGGGTGTACCATGACCAGACAAACAAAATGGACAAGTATGAAATAGTCAAGAAAATCGGGTAAGGCTCATTTGGTCAAGCCTTCCTTGTCAAAGCAAAAAAGAGGAAGGACACCAGTATGTCTGTAGACTGTAGAGATGGTAGCAGACTTCAGGTTGGGGCCCAGCCCAAACAGCCCCCCACCATGTGCGAGTCTTTCAGATTCCTTGGGACTATAATTGCACAGGACCTGAGATGGGCGGAGAACATCACCTCCACCATCAAGAAGGCCCATAACTTATTGTTTCTTACTGTATATATCGTTGTCTTACTGTATATATTGTTTCTTACTGTATATATTGTTGTCTTACTGTATATATTGTTGTTTTATGTTTTATGTACAGTGCACCAACCACACCAAGGCAATTTCCTGTATGTGCAAATATACTTGGCAAATAAAATAATTCTGAATCTGATTCTGATCTGAAACCATTCACTTGAGCTCCCTTTCACTACCAATCTCCTTCATCCATCCTCTTTCCCATTCACTTTGACAGATGCCAAACAGCTTTTCTTGCCAAAAATGAGTCACCCCAACATTGTCCAATATAAGGATTCTTTTGAAGGTATTCACATGAATAAATAAATCACTTAAGATCTTCGCAACAACCAGAAAGAACCACAGAGATGATCCTCTGTACTTATTTCCCAATGCACTCAATATAATAAGTATAATATTACTTTGCTCTGAATTCAACACTTTTCAGGCGGAGACCTCTTTAACAAGCTTCAACTCTCAGAAAAGAGGACGGTTCTCAGAAGATCAAGTAATCCATTCACTTTTGAGACCACTATGAGCTTCCTAGACGTACCAGATGACAGGCTGAGAAAGGGTTCATCATGTCGCATTGTAGCATCGGTTAAGATGATACAAATCTTAACCGATGCTTTTCTAGACTTCCATACTCGCCAGTCTTTAACATCTATTTAGATTACATTACATTTCATTTAGCTGACGCTTTTATCCAAAGCGACTTACAATAAGTGCATTCAACCCTGAGGGTACAAACCAAGAACAACAAGTCAGAATCAAGACAGTAAAATTTCTTCGAAATAAAGCAAAACTACAGAGTGCTATAAGTAAGTGCCATTTTAGTGCTACCAAAGTGTTAGTTTTCAAAAGTGGTTAGTTTTTTTTTTTTTTTTTTTTTTTTTTTTTTTTATTCAAGGTACAGTCGGAAGAGGTGTGTTTTTAGTTTTCGGCGAAAGATGTGTAAACTTTCAGATGTCCGGATGTCGAGTGGGAGCTCATTCCACCATTTAGGAGCTAGGACAGCAAACAGTCGTGATTTTGATGAGTGTTTAGCTCGCAGTGAAGGAGGAACGAGTCGTTTAGCTGAAGCAGAGCGGAGAGAACGTGCTGGTGTGTAGTGTTTGACCATGTCCTGGATGTAAACTGGACCTGATCTGTTTACAGCATGGTATGCGAGTACTAGTGTTTTGAACCGGATGCGGGCAGTCACTGGTAGCCAGTGTAGGGAGCGGAGGAGCGGAGTAGTGCGAGTGAATTTAGGTTGGTTAAAAACCAGTCGAGCTGCTGCATTCTGGATGAGCTGCAAAGGTCGGATGGCAGTAGCAGGTAGACCTGCCAGGAGGGAGTTACAGTAGTCGAGGCGTGAGATGACCAGGGCCTGGACCAGAACCTGCACCGCCTTCTGAGTGAGAAGGGGGCGTATTCTCCGGATGTTGTAAAGCATGAATCTACAGGACCGCGTTGTTGCAGTAATGTTGGCAGAAAGGGAGAGTTGGCAGTCGAGTGTCACACCCAGGTTCCTAGCAGTCTGAGTGGGGGTCAGCACGGAGTTGTCAAAGTTAATAGTCAGGTCATGGGTGGGAGAGTTTGTCCCTGGAAGGAAAAGTATTTCAGTCTTGTCAAGATTAATCTTCAGGTGGTGAGCGGTCATCCACTGAGAGATGTCAGTCAGACAGGCAGAGATTTGAGCTGCTACCTGTGTTTCTGATCGGGGAAAAGACAGGATTAGTTGGGTGTCATCAGCATAGCTATGGTAGGAAAAGCCATGTGAGTGAATGACAGAGCCGAGAGTGTTGGTGTACAAAGAAAAGAGGAGAGGACCCAGGACCGAACCTTGAGGGACCCCAGTAGTGAGAGGACAAGGTTCAGAAACAGATCCTCTCCAAGTTACCCGATAAGTGCGTTCGTTGAGGTAGGAAGAGAGCAGGGAGAGGGCAGAGCCTGAGATACCCAGGTCCTGAAGGGATGAGATCAGGATCTGGTGGTTCACTGTGTCAAATGCAGCAGAGAGGTCTAGAAGGATAAGGACAGAGGAGAGAGAATCTGCTCTAGCAGTGTGAAGCTGCTAGATAATTTTTATGCTTCTGTAATTTACCTTAGTGATATCTTTATAATGCCGCGAGAGGATATTTTAAAATTTGGCACAAATGTTCACTTAGACACACAGATTAACGGATTCGATTTGGGTGGCCAAAGGTCAGGATGCCTCACAAAACGTTGTTTTTGGCCTTGTACGGAAAGATTAACTGATTTCAGTGGTCACAGTGACATTTTTTTTATCTCATACTATCTCATAATTATGAGATACTTTTTTCATCATTTGAGTTTGTTTTGTTTTAGTTTATCAAAGATGCAGAGTAGAGATAAATATAGCAGTGTATGTCTTGGTAACCCTTTGTGAGGACTTGTTGTTTATCTGGTGAGTAATCCACCCAGCCTTGCTATATTAATAGAGCTGCAGTTGGTTCATATTCACTTACAAAACGGGTCTTGTATTTTTTTCAAAAAAAACACATTGGCAAAATTTACACCCCTCCTAATGGCCGCAGATGCCAGAATGGAGGGCTGCGAGGTGGAGCCACGCTACACAACAGAACTGAAAGTCCTCCTGCAGCGCCTGCTTCTCTCCGGCCTTACCAAATCTCCGATCATCCACGCTGTTGAGTCCCTGGATCTTTCAGATCTAGCAGACGGGAGTCAGTTGTTCTCGAGGACACACCGAAACAGGCCCTACGTCCTCCAGCTGGTGTGCAGCAGGCATGGGAACAGATCGCCCAGCAGCAAATGTGACTTTTCATCTTTATCATCATTTATATTAAGAACTTTGCTGTTTCACGCCAAAATGAAAATATATTGATTGTTCCCTGACCCCAATATGAGTTAAGCTTAATGTCCCAGTGTATTTAAGTGAACAAGATTATTGTGTTTCAGCTTATAAAAGGCAACATGTCTCTGTGAACAATTTCATACATGTTTGTGTAGTTCCCTAATAGGCCATCAGAGGGCAGTAAAAGACCAAGAGGCACCAATGAGGGTGAGAGGAGTGTGGAGAAACCCACAGAATCTTCAAGTGAGATGATTGTTTAGAGAATTAAAGATAATTTGTTATTCAGCATGATTATCTCCTTATAAATCTGCCCCCTTCCCTCCCTTCCCCCAGGTTTAGTACAGAGTGAGGAGCCTCCACTTAAAAAAAGGAAATCTATAGACTCTCCCTTGAAGATTGTCCCTCTATTGACGTCGTACTACGCCGTACTTGCACCAGGTTTTCCACCATTTTCGCTCACTTTTCGCACAAGGTCTGTGGTTGTGAAGCATGCAATTTACTTCTACAATTTCATTGTTTTTAGTTATAAATTGTGCTGCTAAAGCATTTAACACATAGAAAGTCAGCATAACATCAGCATTGTGTTTTAGAATCATCATTTCATTAAATTAATTGAATCATCATTTCATTAAATTTTATGAGTAAATCTGCAAACCGAAGTAGATGTTTCTCGAGGCCTGTGTGTTTTACAAAGCTGCGTGTTCATTTCATCGGGTCTCAGAGAGTTTTGCGATATGACCAGTGTTGTGCATTGAACAGGTTCATATTTTTTGTGAACGCTGAAGTTTACGAATCCGTTAACGAATGATTTTTTAAGTCGACATAGCGTAGGCCAGGGCTCTTCAATAGGCGGCCCTGGAGCTGCTTTGGACTGCCCCCCGGAGTGTGCTAAAAAAGTGCTTGATACAAATTTAGTAGCACTTAAATGGCACTTACTTATAGCACTTTGTAGCTTTGCTTATTTTGAAAAAATTGTACTTTCTTGATTCTTGTTGTTCTGGGTTTGTACCCTCGGGGTTGAATGCACTTATTGTAAGTCGCTTTGGATAAAAGCGTTGACTAAACGAAATATAATGTAATGTAATGTAATGCTCCGGTAGCCTCATTCAGTTTGTGATAGGGATGCACCGATATGGAAATTCTTGGCCGATACCGATGTTTAAAACAACAATCTAGCCGATACCGATATTTGTTTATTTTGTTTTTGTTGTTATTCATTCACCCTTTTGTACCAGGAAAATAATTGTATCATTATTTAAAAATCACTATTTTAAATTATTTCAGTCTTTTATCACTCTTATCTTTTAATGAGCACAAATTCAATCAGATTTATGAAACAATCTGATTGTCTCAGGTATGGTGGCGGTATGCACCCGTTTAAGCCAAGTAAACAGGTACTGCATGTTTTGGCCGGACATACATTTTGAGGGACAACAAATGACCAATCAAATTTGCCCCTTCGCGCTCTAAGGTGCATCACTGTTACCGTTTTGACTCGTACCTTTCAAGCTACGCTAACTAGACAAAAATGTCTCTCTCCACCTTAAAAAAAAGGAAAGTTGTCTCAGAAAATAGGCAGTTCAAAAAATGAATGGACAGAGAAATGCGTATTTATTACTGTGGATAGCAGGAAACCGGTACTTTTAATCTGCAATGAGTGCCTCGCCGTGTGTAAAGAGTACAATTTGAGAAGGCATTTGAAGACTGCGCAGGCTAACTTTGATGTCACTTTCCCACTGGGCTCTGCTGCTCGGAAGCAGAAGATATCGAGCCTCAAATCTTGTTTTGAGCGAAGATGTCAAACTTTGTTTCAGGCCTCTACGGATCAAGAGAGAGCAACGGTGGCATCGTTACGAGTGGCATGGATATTGGCTAGAAAGAAAAAGCCGTTTACAGACTCTGAGATGGTCAAGGAGTGTATGCTAGCATCCATTGAGGAGGTGGTAGCAGATGAGAAAACACGAAAAAGCGTTAGCAATTCCATCAAGCAAGTTCCAATATTTGACTTGTCAAATATGAGGAGAGTGGAGTCCCTTGCATCGGACTTTTTCAAAGACGCTTTTGGACAATCTGAGGAAGGCCGAAGTGATGTCTCTGGTCGTGGATGAGTCCACCGATAACAGTGATGTTGCACAGCTGTGCCTCTATGTGCGATTTTTTGATGGGGAATGTTTTCGTGAGGATCTGCTTGGACTAATTCCCATGGAGGGACATACTACCGGTGAGATTCTTTTCACCAAAATCGTTTCAGGCTTGTAGGGTATTTTTAGGAAAGATTTCAGTCTTCTTTATTAATGAGGGGGAATGTGAATGAGGCAGGTTTGGTCACTGTGCTTTATGGGTTTGGTTGTTCTTTAGAAGTTAAATTTTCTACATTTAATTTGTGTCACAACAACAGATCCAAGCACACTATACATTTACTCATCACCTTGTTTTCACACGTAAGGCCGTCCAAATATTTCACGGTATACTTTGGGCTGTCAGATGCTGACGAACTGCTCTCCTACAGACACCTGATAGTTTTTCACTAGCTAGGCCAGTTGTGTTTTTACAATATTTGTGCTGTATGTAAATAAAGCTTTGACTCAACATATACCTTGTGTTTTTTTCCCTCTACAATATGTTCAACATATAACTTCAAGCATCACATGAATGAATGTATAGTTTTCAGTAACTGCAGTGCTTTTGGTAAAGGCTTACTAATAATCAATTATATATATATTAATAATATATATATATATAATTGATTATTAGTAAGCCTTTATATATATATATATATGTAATATATATTAATATATCAAGTATTAGTAATAATAACTATGAATTATTATTAATATTGTATGGGAGGGGTTTACCCACGTGGGACCCAGGGTGAACAATAGCAACAGATCTACCAGCCAATCACAAGTGACCTTTAGTTTCAAAGGTCTGTGGTTTCATCCAATGGTGAATCGAGAGAGGCTCTTACCAGCGGCTTCACTCCGATTCATATGCTAATTAGATCACATCTTCGCTCCGCGACTTTACATATCTGCCTGATGTCCAACATAATTGACCTCAGCAACAAAGTCCTCGGAATTGCACTCTAGCCAGAATGAATTCACCCTGGGAGACCCACCGGTTAGATACTCTTTAACGGCGGAACAGTAAACAAATCGTTCTTTCACCATAGCCAGGGGTCGGCAACCTGCGGCTGTTCAGCCCCTCTGCAGTGGCTCCCTGTGCAGTGTTGTGCATGTCGCGCATATAACGTGAGGGAACGTCACGTTAATTTGTTTAATCATCTTCGTATCAGGCCAGCATGAAATACCAGGAGCGGGCCCTGGAGCTCCACTCACTCGCCCAGAGAGACACACACAGTGAGATCAGCGCTTGTTCACTTTGTCGTTGCGTGTTCGTTTATCCTAAATATGAGAAGAGCCAGTTTGGTCTAATTCAAGTATTTATTAAGAAGCAATGAAAAGGTTTGAATCAAAGCAATGGGCATCCAACACACTACAAGAAACAGTGTTCAAAAACCAAGTTGAAAAGACAATATGATGAAGCCTATCTTGCTCTTGGGTTCAAAGTGAATGTGGTGGGACATGAGGATAGACCGGTGTGTATTTAATGTCTGAAAACTCTATGAGACCCAACAAATTAATAAGACACTTAGAAACATTACACCCGCCACATGCATGTGTTCTTTTTTTTGGGGTTGAGCTTTATCATCTTTGTAACAAAGTGATTCTAATTTAATTAATTTTTTCTCTATATTTGAAAAAGTACAGACTGATGGAGGAATGTAGTGATGAATGTCATCAAAAGTACTTCAATTTTGTTGAATTTAAGCAAAGTTATTGCACAATTTTTTGCAAAAAGTGACAAATGTCACAAAAAGTTGTTTGAAAAAGTTTTTTTATTTGCACATCAGATATTCCTGTGAGAAATGTGAATTTAATGTTCATTTGTATGTTATATAATACACGTTAAGCTTGGCCCATTTTGTCATAATTCTGTGTGGGCAGGGGAGTGGGTGGGGCCTGAAACATATTCTAGCTCCAAAGTAGTGCATGACAAAAAAAGTTTGAGAACCACTGCTTTAATGTCACAGTAAGTGATGCAGCGGACGTTCTAAATCGGAGCCCACCTGAAGCCCCCCAGTGTGCAGAAGAGTTGGACGTTTCACCCCCTCACAGTCCACCATTTCTACATATTGACTTATCCAACACATCATTTTACACATCCCCTCAGCTAATTTGACAATTAGCTGAATTTCAAATGACATAATCATTTGAAATTCTACATGAAAAGTTATTGATTTAATTATTTGATCAAGCTGTGAAGAATAATTCTCCCGAGCTTCAAGTTGACTCACTCATTCTGCCACATTGTGCTACTTAATGTGTAATGATCATAGGTTTGCGTTATAATCCTTTTTTTTTTTTCGTTTACAGCATCTTTCCTGTAAAAGGTTATTGTTTGGGGAGGGGGTTGGTTCGTTGTTTACTTCTAATTCCACCCTGAAATTGCCCCTTAAACTCTCCCTGAAGGCGAAACGCATGTATTCAGCTGACGTGTCAACAGGAACTATGATCTGTGCCACAGTGGTGCTTTGTCCAGGAGAGCGTGGTCCGTTGATCTGGATTTGCAGGTTGTAACACCGCTGATTGTTCCTGTTGCACAGTCCCTGGTTGTCAAGGCGAAGATGGTCCGATGTAATCAAGTTGGACCTGGCCTCGGCACTCAAGCGTTGGTTATTCCATCGGTTAATTAATTCTAAGGCTTCGTTGAGCAACTTTTTGTTGGGTTTTTTAATGTATTGTTGACCTCCCACGTCTTTGAAAGTGGTCACTCTCCTGTTGTTGTTGTCGTCGTCGTCTTCCCTGGTACAGATCACTCTTGGATTGTTAGTTTGTCGTTTGGCGCGGTGCGTCTGGGTAAACACACACTCTCCAGGACTTATAATTCCACACCAATCCCAGTTGTTGTTGTATGTTGTGTAGCACCAGGTGTAACTCTGACCATAGCTTCTACAGTCGTGATCAGGGCGACAAGGCTCATTCCTGTAGGTGTGGTCTGGTAGAGGTGAGCAGTAGTCCCAGTCATCTTCAGTATAGCACCAGAAGTAACCCCCAGACTCATGATACAGACACTCTTCAATGCATTCTTTCCTATCCCTGGTGTAATAAATCATTGCCCTCGGCTCCACCCGAGCACATTTGTCCCAGACACCAATCCGCAAGTAACACTCCAAGTGATTTTCTCCATAGTTGTCACATGGATAACGCGTGTCACAAGTGTAGCCTTGGTAATCAACATTGTTGCTCGGTGAGCAGTAGTCCCAGCCCTTTCTGGACTTGCACCAGTAGTAGTCATAACCACGCTTGTCACAGCTGTCTATACACGGCAAATCATACGTGGACGTAAAATGCTTTTTTGGACAATCACGTAAACAATATTGCCCAAACAAATCAAAGAAGCTCTGAAAGTCACTGGTTTCTCCAGACCTGAGCCACAGTGAGAAGCAGAGGACGAAAGTGAACAACGGATCTCTCATTTCAGCTCTGTGCTGCAGAGAGAGAGAGAGCGAGAGAGAGAGAGAGAGAGAGAGAGAGAGAGAGAGAGAATAAGCGACAGTATAATAAAAATAATCCATAAATGGAATATTAATTGATGAGTAAAAGGTTCAACTGAACAAGGGATTCACAAATATAATATAGATAATCAGTCCATTTTAGAATTCATTATATAATTATGGAATAATAATTATAATAATTTCATTTCATTTTCAATTTTTGTTTAAAAGACCTTTATAAATAACCGGATCCACAAATTACTTTAAGACCACAGATTTTAATCGGTTATTTAAAATGAGAATTACCTTTCTTTTTTACCTTTACATCTAAATACTGAGATAGTGAAGATTATAATTATAATAATGACAATGTCAGGAATAACCTAACGTTAAAAGAAATTTAGAAATAATATTGTGAGAAAAATACTGTAACAGTAAATGATTGAATGAAAGTCAAACAAAACAAATAAAATTAAAAGGAAAAGAGTTTATGAAAACTGTTGAAGAATCTATTTAAAGTCATGTTTATTTGTGCAGTGCACATATCATTCTACAATAATATAGAGTTACAGAAATACTGACAATACAATTATATGAATAATAACGACTACAATGACAGTCATAAAAAGTCAAAAAATGAATTCAGAATAAAAAAGATTGAGTAATATTAGAACCAATGATTATAAAATATATCTGTTGATATTTTTATAAATTAAATTGACTGTTTCACCTCAGACGTGGACATTTCTTTTCATCTCTAGGGATAATAGTAAAACTGTTACCGTGTGTTGCTTGTTCCGAAGTCTGTTATTTGCTTCTGAATTTCTGATATATACGCACGGCATTGGACTGAAGCTTTGTTTGAAACCTTGAACTTTGAAACAATCTTGTTTAACACTGTTCAATATTTGTTTGACTCCAAGTGACCTTAGATCACATTCAACTTAATCTGCCTTATCATCATCATGGTGCACAGACGGAATATCCTCCTCAGTGTTTATTACATTGCAGAGGGCATATTATTATTATTATACATATGATTGTATTACGTCATTATAAGAGTAAGAGACAGTTGCAGTCCGTGGAAAAAACTGACAAGAAAACCAAGCAAAACTAATTTGTTTTTATATTGGATTGGATTATATAACAATTACGGTAGGTAGGTAAGTGGGTAGTTAGGGAGGTAGTTAGGTATGTTGTCCAGTAACAAGTAATAACAGGTTGCACTGGCTGGCCTACTTAATAAACATTTTAGACAGATTATAAAGACAATATTCAACACACACACATACACGCACAGAGAGACCAGAGTGGATGCTGAGCAAAGCTTTAATAAGAAAAAATCACAAAATCAGTGTTGCATTTTACATAGATTTTGATTATATAGAATATATAAGTAGGTTGTCGTGGATTTTGGTTCATCACTGCTGACCCCTTTCTAAGTCTGATAAGAGAGCAGAGGACAAATTCCATATTTGATAAGCGACTCTTCACATCAGCCTGAGCTCGATATTCAGCTGTAAATCATCCAACAAGCACACAGGTAGTTTTTAAATCAGTTGTGAGGCATATTATAGTAACTGCATTATTTAATTTAATAGAGGAAAATAGACATCAGACTCAGTATCAGCGCTAAAGCAAAAAGAAAACCATTGTAAGACTCCTCCACACACTTGAATCTGTGTAAAACTCCTTGAAAATTAGCAATATTTCAATCAGTGATTCTTTAAAGGGGACATATTATGAAAATTCTACTTTTTTAGTGCTTTTTACACGTTAATTTGGGTGTCTGGCATGTCAACCGACCCAAAAACTCTGGAAAAAAACAACTCCCGCGATTTGTTATGGTTTCTCTGTCAGAAACGTCATGCTTGAGTGACTGTGAATGAGCTTCCTTATCAAACTCTCGTCACTATTAAATGGGAGTGTCAGGATCTGGCACTTAAGTCTATGTTTATGTTTTATTGTAAAAGTGTTTAGTGTCTGTCAGTAGTCTGTTTAGCAAATCTCTGTTGTGTGTGTTCTAGTTGATTTCATGTTTGCACACCCTGTTTCTGTTTCCTGTTTTATTTTGTAGTCTCTGTTCCTTGTGTGTTGTTTCCGTCTTCACTTCCTGTCTGTGATTGTCAGCTCTGCCCTCATGTGTTTCACCTGTGTTCAATTGCCCCTGCCTTCCCTGTGTATTTAAGCCTCTGTCTTCCCTTTGTCCTCTGTCGGATTGCCTGTTTTTCCTGCTGTGTTTCTGGTTGCTGTCCTGGTCTCCTGAACCTCGTGTAAGCTTACTTGTGTTTTGTTCCTCCTGTTGTCTTTCAAGTTTGGAACTCCTTTAGTGTTTTAGTTTTGTGTTTGTCTAGTTTAAGCCTCTTTTATATTAAATACTCCTTTTGTTTACTATCTCTGCATCTGGGTCCATCTCCTTCATCCAAACCGTGACAGGGAGTCTCTCTTACATGGCCTTGGCCCGCCCCCCCACCCATCTCATCCCCCCTGCTGCAGGCATCACCAGTTTACCAGGATGTGGAGACAAAACACAACAACACAAGACAGAACACAATATATGTATACATACAGGACATACAGATCACTGTCCGTAACAAAGGCGCACAAGCAACCGACAGCGGACACACAAGCCGTGGAGCTTAGGATGGACAGTGCGATCACAGACCAACGTCTGGGGCCGTGCCGGTGGGGGGGTGTTCGATCCGTGGCCACTGACCCGACCCTCCCGCCGGGTCCCACATGGACAGAGCCTGGATGTTCCATTTCTTTAAAAACCTCTGTGTTCTGCTACAAATCTGAGTCAGATAACATTTTAATTTTACAGATGGAGCTTTACTCATGTAGCAGGGGGATGGGGGAGCTGGTTCATTAGAATTTAAAGGAACAGGCACTCAAAACAGGTCACTCTGAGGAGGGCTGTTTTGGACAGGGTTAAAAGGGTGCTGTTTTAAATGATCCTTGTGGTATTTTGACCAAAGTATGTTACAGACATTTCATTAAGACCCCAAGGAACCATATCAACTTGTGGTAAAAGGGGAAGAATATGACCCTTTTAAAGATGTTGTTCTCACTGAGAGTCTGCAGCTTCATGTGTTTGTTCCTTAGTTTCATCTGGTTAGTTCTGTTTTCACATTGTAATTCAGGGACTAAAGATTTCAGACACAACGACAGTTGAACGGATTTTTTTCTTATTTTACAAACACTGGACGATTTGGCCAGAATGTGAAACCACAATCTTGCCGACTGAAGAAAACAATCGCATGAGATTCCTCTCCTTCTGTTTTTTTATGGTGGTGTGGAACACTCGCGTGATTAGACAAGACTTCAGAAGGAAACCAAACATGGAAGCATGTTCTGTATTGCAACAAAAAACAAATAAAAACCACTGATGTAGTCATGGCTTAGAAGGCTGAATTGGCTGAAACAGTTTGTAGCATGAGCTGAAGGTGAGTTTTATTGTTTAGTCGCAGATGTAAAAGTAAACAACATCCTCATTGGCTTTTGCTGTTTCTGTTGGAGCCAATTGCCGTGGCTATGAAACATGTTTCATGTCAGCAATGGCCCTGTGATGGTCAACTTTATTACGCACTATTTTTGACAACACACATTGAAACACCTAATATATTATTTTAAATTACACATTTTGGCAAAAAATGACTAAAAAGAATCACACAAGATGATCAGAATAAACAAGTTCTCGAGTTGTCACAGAACATAAAACATCTTTGAAACACCACAGATCATTAAAAGAGTCCAGGTCACCTGCTGCTTTATAAAAATTACAATAAACCAATAGTCTGGATCTAATCATGTTGACACAGACAGGGACCGACTCAATTAGGAGGTTGTCCTCAACCTTCCTGGTTATGTACACGGCCATTTTAGACTGCCCTAAAATTTGGTTGGAAGTGTATTTAAAACCATTAATAAAAACGTGCTTGTTGAATACCTCTTTAAAACTGATAAAAACAACTTGTAAAGACAGAAACAAATCAGTGAGTCAGTGACACTCATAAAAACAGTGAAAAATTGTTTCCTTTATACCACAAAATGAGCATTTGACTTCCACTGTGATCTGGATTATGGAGACAAAAGCGTTCACCGCCATGATATCTTCCACTGGAGGTCTCCATGGCTCTTACTCAGTGGAGGTTTATAAAGCGACCTCCACTGAGGTCCAGTTTCTTGGGCTCCACCAAAAAAGTTCCTCCAAGGAGTGTCACTCTGTCCATTACGTTTTTTAATGTTAAGTGTTATTACCATTACTCTATAGAGAATTTTTCCCGAAGCTCCCTCCAGGGAGACCAGACGGGCCCATACAGGACAGGCTCCTGCAGCAGCCAGTGCAGGGAGTCCCCCTGTTGCCTTCGCTCTTTTTTTAAAAGGTACCAGACTTTAAAAAAGTACAAGAAAAGATGGTGAGATTATCTTGGTATCGTTCACTAAAAACAGGCTAAAATCCAGACCCAGGCTGTTAAAATGTTGCAGGATGCACGGGATACCATTTGAGCTAATTCCCCATCTACAGAGATCTCTGTAAATCATTTACTTGGCCAGTCTCCCCTGAGGGCCTGTGATGAGAGACTTCATTTGTCTAGGCCAAGGTTGTTTAATAGGCGGCCCGCCGGCTGAATCCGCCCCTCGAGCTGTTTTGGACTGGCCCCCGGTGTGTGCTTGAAAAGTGGTTGAATAAAAATTAAAAATACTAACAATTTAGTAGCACTTAAATGGCAATTACTTATAGCACTTTGTAGTTTTGCTTTATTTGGAAGAAATTGTACTTTCATGATTCTGGTTGTTCTTGGTCTGTACCCTCGAGGTTGGATGCACTTTTTGCAAGTCGCTTTGGATAAAAGTGTCAGCTACATGAAATGTACCGTAATGCTCCAGTAGCCTCATTCATTTCGTGATAGGGATGCACCGACCGATATGGAAATTCTTGGCCTATACTGATACCGATGTTTAAAACAACAATCTAGCCGATACCGATATTTGTTTATTTTGTTTTTGTTGTTATTCATTCACCCTTTTGTGCCAGGTAGCACATGAGTAAACACGAAAAAGCGTTATCGATTCCATCAAGCAAGTTCCAATATCTGACTCGTCAAAATCCCTTGCATCGGACGTTTTCAAGACACTTTTGGCCAATCTGAGCAAGCAGGCCGAAGTGATGTCTCTGGCCGTGGATGAGTCCACCGATAACAGTGATGTGGCACAGCTGTTGCCTCTATGTGCGATTTTTTGATGGTGTTTTCGTGAGGATCTGCTTGGACTAATTCCCATGGAGGGACATACTACCGGTGAGATTCTTTTCACCAAAATCGTTTAATTTTTTTAAGTGAAACACTTGGATTTGGTGCTTGCAACATGTTGGTGACTGATGGTGCACCCTCGATGGCGGACAGGGAGGCCTACTATGCAGTTTTGTTTGGTATTTGTATGTGCACTTGGAAGTTGTTTGCCAGTTACATGAACGAAATTCTAAACAACTGATACAGTTCACCTGAACTGAGTGATGAAATTTGAAACACATTTCCTTCATAGAATACCATGCACATAAGTTGTTGCAATTCTATTCAGTTCCATGCAATGTACTTTGTTGGTGGAGATACATTTGATTCTGCCTGTCACTCAAATCATTTTAATCTTAAATATTGAGGATAATGACCAGTAAAGTTGTGTTGGTACAGCTATGTACAATTAAGTGCATGTTTTTGTTAGTTAATTGCATTTCTCCAATTGTCTTAATATGGCTTGGTTATTGCTCACCTGGTTTGATTTTTGAATCCTTGGGCCTATGAGGCCTCCTGGGCACATGTTTTCTTAAGCTCTTACAAAACAGAATGTATTGACTCCTTCAGTATGTTGTTGTAATTTTTTTTATTTGTTACCGTGATTACTCATATCCTCCGGCCACTGACTGCCTCAGTTTCAAGAACAGGCCCCAGCTCCAAACTATTTGAAGAGCCCTGCTCTACCACCTCCACTAGGGTCTCCGGTTGAGAGACAGGTGTCAAGTAAGTGTTGGTGGAGTTGGCCGGTTTGGTGACATAGGGGGCGTTATCGTTCTCATCCAGGACATTGATGGTCACTCCTACATAAGAAGATCGAGGAGGGTCACCTCCATCCACGGCTCTCAGACGGAAGGTGTAGGTGCTCTCCTTCTCACGGTTAAAGGAAATGCTGGACAGGATGGTTCCGGTGGCATTCAGGATGACAAACTTCCCGTTGTCCGGTTCCACAAACAGGCTGACTCTGGCGTTTTCACCTTTATCAGCATCAGTAACGGTCACCACGCCAACAGGGTTGAGCGGAGCCATGTTCTCAATGACAGAAAAGTTGTAGCCGCTCAGCATAAATTTGGGGTCATTGTCGTTGCGGTCCAGGACATTAATCACCACTGTAGCAGTGCCAATTTTGCTTGGAACCCCCTTGTCTGCTGCTGCCACACGGAACTCATAGCGCTACGTATCCTCCCGATCCAACAGGTTCTTCACACGCACCTCCCCTGTGTCTGAGTCAATCTCAAAGAGCCTGGTCGCTGAGTGCTCGATGATGCTATAGGCCAGTTCTGCGTTGGTGCCACTGTCTGCATCCGTTGCCTCGACATCCAGAACTTTATCACCTGGCTGATTTCCCTCCAAAAAGTCGACCTCGAGCATCGCAGGGGAAAAGTTTGGGGCGTTGTCGTTCACGTCAGTGACCTGGACTTTGAGGGAGTTGGTGCTGGACAGGGCTGGGTTCCCATAATCCACAGCGACAATTTCAATACTGTAAACCTTTACACGCTCATAATCCAGCGGGGTAGTTGTCTGCAGGAAATACCTCCTCTTCCGATCGTTGGCGGACTCACTTGCAAGTCGTAGCTGGAATGGGACGTCACCGGCAACTACACAAGTAACCACAGCATTTTCCCCCTCGTGACACCGTGACCAACGCCACCGGGTAACCGATGGGAATGTCCTCAGAGATGTTCGCCACACCATCTTGATGCGTCACCGAGCCAATACCACGGATCTCAATCACTGGCGTGTTGTCGTTGATGTCCAGCACCTCGATGCGGCCTTCTATTACCCGTGGCCCAATGCCGAGGCCCTTCACCATGTCTGTGATCGACACCTCGAACTCCAGGAAACATTTGTCGCCATCAAACAGGTTGCGGCAGTTGCTCAGCGTCTCGCGGTCGGTGGGGATCTCCGTGGTGTAGATGTTGCCGGTCTTGCCGTCCACCCGCAGATAGGGCAAACCGATTTCCAGCTTGTAGAGGCGGCCGGTGTCGGGGAGGCCCCGGTCTGCCGCCAAGCTGCCAATCAGCATGTTGGGCGGCTGCTCCTCAGGAACTCGATAAAGGATGTCGGTGGGTGCAGCGTTACAGGAGACCAGCAGGACAACCGCCAGGAACATAGGAACCTCCCTACTCAGCGCCGCCATGTCTACGCAAGACAGCACCACTCTGAAAGAGACAGACAGAGAAAACAGATAAACGTTGGGGCCTCTCAGCGCCAGTGTCACATTCACAATGGAACTAATGAAGAACCACAACAACGGGTTCTGAGTACATTAACAGAGGATGGATACCAAACTTTTCTGTCATTCAGGCGACTGAATAAATTAACCAAGCGTGAGGTTCTAATTTGATTTACAAATTTTGGGATTTGCATCTCAGATATGTTTGACATCACTCATCACTTTGCATTTAGGTGCCAATTAAAAGTCCACAAAGTCAAGAGACGTCCATATTTCACTGTGTCCACGTCCAGAAGTTTGAGGCCTTTCTATCTGTGCAGATGCACAAAGCGGGAAAAACCCTGTTTAACCAAAGTTCATCGACGTGTGTTTTAAGGACTGAAACACAATCGTGCACACGGAGCACAAGGCTCAGTCTAGGCCAAACAGATTATTCTGGAGTGAATCAGGTCACGACTGACTCATCAGACTAAAGACGGTTTGGCTGCTGACGTTTCCATCACAGAAACAACATTTAAGGTCTCGATCGTTGTCTCACACCCATCAGGTTTGTGCATCAGTGGCAGCGCCCATTCTCCTCAAATAAACCACACGCACCAAACATTTAGGACACAGGAGAAACTCCTTCAGGTTTAACTTCATTCCACTGTGCATACTGCTAATATTCAGATTACGTTGTATACAGTTTATCTACATTCTACTTTTCCTGTGTTTCCTTGTATCTTTGCATATTTACTGTTTCTGATGTTTTTATTTCTACCTTTGCTGCTGTGACTCCACAAACTGGAACTGACAGACGAGTATTGTCTGAAATTTATAAAATATTAGAAACAAATACTTCCGAGGATAACAAACGAAAAGACAAGGGATTCGACGTCAAAGTGAAAAGCAAAAAAAAACATTTGAGTTCGAAAAAACGTTGAGATCTGACGTAAAAGAAATTCAGCGCTCGACAGATTTTGAACCAACACAACTTTACTTTTTAAAACGTCCTGTAAATTCAGGGTGTCTCGAGTTAATTAACTCAAGAGGCTGTTTGCAACTAAGATGAACTTAAATTTAAGACTTGTTAAATGTGAGTGAGAAAGTTAAAGATTCTGATGTGCTTCAACATCATTTAAAGGGGACATATTATGAAAATTCCACTTTTGTAGCGCTTCTACACGTTAATTTGGGTATCTGGCATGTGTACAGTCCCAAAAACTCTGGAAAAAAACAACTCCCGCAATTTGTTATGGTTTCACTATGTCAGAAACGTCATGCTTGAAGGACTGCGAATGAGTTTTCGTATGCTTCCCTCGTCACAGGCCAAATGGGAGTCTCTCTTACATGGCCTTGGCGATTTCTACACGAGGGCAGCTCACTGGAAGCATTGGAGGTATATTACATTAGGTCACATTATATGAGGCCAAGTCACAGACACACCAAGCTTCTGCTGAATAAAACATCTGCTGACACCAGCTCCTCGTTTGTTTCCAATTCTATCTGCTTTAAATTTGATATTTTCGTCTAAAAACCCAGGGTATCCGCGGGGTCTTGAAAAGTATTAAAAGTAGGGCTGTCAATAGATAAAAATTAACTAATTAATCTCACATTTTGAAATTCATTAATCTAGATTAATCGCGATTAAAAGTTTGTTTTTCTTCTAAAGACTAAATCTTATAAATTAACGAGTAATCACTTCAGACAGCCTGTATTTTACACAATGCTGTGTTTTCAAAGAGGCTCAGGCCTATAACACCTACCTATAAAGTGTCAGCCAGGTCATTAAATATCATGTATGATAAATTGTGTAAAAAAAAAAAAATTTTTTTTAAAAAACTGAAAATATTCCCAATGTCCTTGGAAACAATAACACTGCTTCTTTCTTCAGTGAAACATCCAGATTAGTAAAAGGTAAAAAAAAAAAAAAAAAGGTGTATTTGAGACACCATTACGAATACGTAATTTACCCTCCACAACCGACATTGAATGGAGCGAACAGCGGAGAAGTTCTTGAAGATGGATGACATTAAATTAATAATTGAAGTGGAGAAGTAAAGTGAGCTGTATGATCCTCAGCACATATGAGGCAAAAATACAAACGTTGAGACGCTGCAGTTAATGTTGGAGCAACAAATAAGTATATGCTTGAAAAAAATGATTTAATGCGGTTTTTACTGCAGGCTGATAACAGCAAAAGTATGTGATATTATTAGCGCTGCGCGGCGCTTCAGCAGCGCAGAGTAGGACTACACACACGAACTTGCGCACAAACACACACACAGTTCGAGGAAGATTTAAAAAATGCACATGAAAGGACGGAATGAGTGGAGTTGCCTGTGTGACGGTCTCTGATTGCACTGCTGCTTTCTTCATTCACTTCACTTGACTCAGGCTTAGTGAAACAGTTTAACTTCATTTTCTGTAACGGGACACAGTCACAGTTATCTACAAAAGAAAAGTTGCATATTACTAAACAAGTTTCATACACTAAAATAACCATTAGAAACTAACTAAAACACTAACAGACAGAGCGACACAACTTACTCAGAGCGGGGGAATCTGCTTCTGAGATAAAAAAGGGTGCGCTGCTACACTAATCCCCAGAAGTTCCGGCTGTGGGCCTTCAAAATAAGACAGACACAGCAAAATAAAAGAAATACATAAAAAAAACTGTGACTGCAGTTCCACGTTGAACAGGATTTAACTAACAACATATTTACACCGTTACACCTGCATGGTTCAAGTAGCTTCTCCAACTTCTCCAGTTCAGCCAGCTCTGGTGCAATCAACATCGAGATGTTGGTCTTGCTGAATTTTCTTCCGCACACCGGATGTAAACAAAGCTGCGTTAACTGCGTTAAAATATTTTATTGCATTAATCTAGGGCACAATAATCTCATAAATTAACGCATTAACTTTGACAGCCCTAATTAAAAGGTGATATATAAATTTAGGGAAAATCAAGACCGTTGAAAAGTATTAAAAAGTCTTGAATCTTTTTCGAATTCAAGGCTCTGTGTAGCCGATGGTTTTTTCCTCTTATACTGTCAGGCCTCAGCCGAAAAATGACACGGGAGATGATAATTGAATCGGTATGAATAGATCGCACCCGTTTATTTTCCTCCGCACTTCTCTCTCGACAACACCCCTTTCCGTTAGAACCCCCCTTCAAAACAAGAGTCCCAACCAACACCTTGCTCATATCAGGAACTACACATCAACCTTCCACAGTAAAGCCATTTAATACAATAGCTTACAGATGTGTTGTTTTCTCGATGTGAATAGCATATTTGTCAAAAGTTGTTAAAGTTTATGTGAATTCACTTATTCTAGTCCTCACGACAACGCAACAAAAAAATACCTGGCGTTCAAGCGGGGACGGCCGCAGTGCGAATAGCGCGAGTCATTGAATCTTCCATGTAGAGGACTATAAATTATTTATATTCCTCCCGGCCTATATGAATTCTGTTGTGTTGATACAGTGCTACATAGAAGTTCTGGCAAACTTAATTTCATTTTGCAATCTCAAACTCAATTGTGTCGCTGATGTCAATCAATCAATCAATCTAATTTTATTTGTATAGCCCATATTCACAAATCACAGTTTGTCTCATAGGGCTTTAACAAGGTGTGACATCCTCTGTCCTTGACCCTCAGCATAAGTAAGGAAAAACTACTAAAAACCCTTTAACAGGTAAAAACACGTAGAAACCTCAGAGAGACACATGTGAGGATCCCTCTACCAGGACGGACAGAAGTGCAATAGATGTCAAGTGTAGGAAAACATCATCGGGATTAAAGTTTTTGGCAGCATTGATGAGGGTTAACATTTTGAACGATAACTTCAATACTATATGTCAAGCAGTCCTGCTGCAATCATAGTCTCTGGTCAGCAGCCAGCAAGATCATGATCCAGTATCCAGATGGATTCCACTATATGTAGATGTAACCGGTTACAGCTCCTAGTGGCGCTGGGGTCTTGAAAAAATATTAGAAGGGTCTTGAAAAAGGTCTTGAAAAGTATTGAATTTAATCTCAGGATTGCTGCATATACCATGCATAATGTCTGGCTCAAACTGTTCCTGCCCCCCCCCCTCCTTTCTTATTGTTTAGAGTTTCAGTTCTATAAAGATTTTCAGACACACACACACAGACAAGCTCAAATTTAAAATCCCAACAACTTGAAGCAGCCGGTCAGGGACAAACAAGAAACAGTGTTCAAAAACCAAGTTGAAAAGAAAGTATGATGAAACCTATCTTGCTCTCGGGTTCAAAGTGAATGTGGTAGGACATGAGGAGAGACCAGTGTGTATTTTATGTCTGAAAACTCTATGAGACCCAACAAATTAATAAGATACTTATAAAAAATTACACCCCAGTAACATGTGCTCTTTTTTGGGGGTTGAGCTTTATCATCTTTGTAACAAAGTGATTATTATTGATTTTTTTTTTCTATTTTTGAAAAAGTACAGACTGATGGAGGAATGTAGTGATGAATGTCATCAAAAGTACTTACATTTTTTTGAATTGAAGCAAAGTTATTGCACTATTTTTTGAAAAAAGCGACAAATGTCACAAAAAGTTCAGAAATCAGAAATTCCTGTGAGAAATGTGAATTTAATGTTCATTTGTATGTTATATAATACACGTTAAGCTTGGCCCATTTTGTCATAATTTTGTGTGGGCAGGGGAGCGGGTGGGGCATGAAAAATATTCTAGCTCCAAAGTGGGGCATGACAGAAAAAGTTTGAGAACCACTGCTTTAATGTCAAAGCAAGTGATGCCGCGGACATTCTAAATCGGAGCCCACCTGAAGCCCCCCAGTGTGCATAAGAGTTGGACGTTTCACCCCCACATAGTCCACCATTTCTCCATATTGACATATCCAACACATCATCTTACACATCCCCTCAGCTAATTTGACAATGACATAATCATTTGAAATTGTATATGAAAAGTTATTGATTTAATTATTTGATCAAGCTGTGAAGAATACTTCTCCCGAGCTTCAAGTTGACTTTCTCATTCTGCCACATTGTGCTACTTAATGTGTAATGATCATAGGTTTGCGTTTACAGCATCTTTGGTTGTTGTTTGGGGAGGGGGTTGGTTCGTTGTTTACTTCTAATTCCACCCTGAAATTGCCCATTAAACTCTCCCTGAAGGCCAAACGCATGTATTCAGCTGACGTGTCAACAGGAACTATGATCTGTGCCACAGTGGTGCTTTCTCCAGGAGAGCGTGGTCCATTGATCTGGATTTGCAGGTTGTAACACCGCTGATTGTTCCTGTTGCACAGTCCCTGGTTGTCAAGGCGAAGATGGTCCGATGTAATCAAGTTGGACCTGGCCTCGTCACTCAAGCGTTGGTTCTTCCATCGGTTAATTAATTCTAAGGCTTCGTTGATCAACTTTTTCTTGGGTTTTTTAATGTATTTTTGCCCTCCCATGTCTTTGAAAGTGGTCACTCTCCTGTTGTTGTTGTTGCTGTTGTTGTTGTCGTCTTCCCTGGTACAGATCACTCTTGGATTGTTAGTTTGTCGTTTGGCGCGGTGCGTCTGGGAAAACACACACTCTCCAGGACTTATAATTCCACACCAATCCCAGTTGTTGTTGTATGTTGTGTAGCACCAGGTGTAACTCTGACCATAGCTTCCACAGTCGTGATCAGGGCGACAAGGCTCATTCCTGGTGGTGTGGTCTGGTAGAGGTGAGCAGTAGTCCCAGTCATCTTCAGTATAGCACCAGAAGTAACCCCCAGACTCATGATACAGACACTCTTCAATGCATTCTTTCCTATCCCTGGTGTAATAAATCATTGCCCTCGGCTCCACCCGAACACATTTGTCCCAGACACCAATCTGCAAGTAACACTCCAAGTGATTTTCTCCATAGTTGTCACATGGATAACGCGTGTCACAGGTGAAGCCTTGGTAATCAACATTGTTGCTCGGTGATATTGACAATACACCACTGTTCACAAACATACACACACTTTAACGTGTAGTCAGATACACATAGCGTAAACACACAAACATAACACATAGTTCTTCTCCTGCTTCTCAACCTCAGAATGTTTCATACTCCTTAAAAAGGGAGTCTGCCATAGCGGACAGATAACAGGTTTTCAAACCTCTGGCTTCATGAATCACTTCATTATATTAGTTCTGAGACATTCTCTCTCCTGTGCATGGTACGTCCCACACATCAGTACACACACATAAAATAAGCACACACACCGAGGCAATATGCTCATGAACTCTAGTAACCGCGACATGGCGTGCACGTCATCAACACGCAACGCCAGGGAGAAGACCCAGTGGACGCCAGGAGGAGGACCCAACGACGAACTTCTGTCACGCCCAGTATCGATATATAAGCTATCTGCGGAGTTTGTCTCGCCGCCATTATTTTTCCTCTGCAGCTTAACTGCATAGAACTGATGGCCCATGCATGATTCACTTGCTGGACACCGCATTTTCCTGACCTGTGACCTCTGAATAAACCTGCTTAATTTTAACTTGAGAACGACGCGTCCTGCCTTTGATTTCCACCCCCAACAAAATGGTAGCATTGAGGATGGTTTTAGACGATTGAGAGAGCGGAGTGGAGACAACCAGTCGGGGAGGAGGCCGTCTCTCGGACGGGAAAGAACCGTCCTGAAGTGACTTATCTCTCCTTGGGAAACTGATCAAAGCAGCGCTGTAATACTAAGAGGTAAGCAGAGCCCATTTAATTGAAATCTGCATATTGTCGTGATAGAGAACCTAAATTTTTGATCAGGAGTACTGAGGGGTACAAGTTACATATGCTAAATTTAATAAAGTAATTAAAATGGTCTGAAAGTGCTGTGTATTATGCAATGGTGACGGTTGTATTTTAATAACAAAGCGAACTCACACATCGTAAATAACTAAGCCTGACCTGCAGGTTGATGTGTGAGCAGTAGCTACGACTTTAACTCAGATGAAGAAACAGAAATAAAAGTATTAGCTGTGACTGTGGGAGAAATTGCTGGAGCGTGCCCGTGGAATCTCAGAAGAGGGAGAGCTGTCTTTGCCCTGTGTGTTGGTGCTTTTTCAAACAAGGAAATTGTTCCATATAATTTAAAAAGGCTACAGAGGACATTAAGACCACTCTCGCCTAATATTTGCTGGGGATACACTTATCTTGGCTTTGTTTGGTTTATTACAGAATATATGTTCGCTACGTATAGAAAGTGAGATTTATTGTGCGGAAAAACACATTCCCTCTGACTGATAACACAGCATACATACATGTCCTCCCACTGACAGCGACACACGCACAAATCTTTCTGCGGGCTGACTGAACAGGGGAGATAAAAATGGAGGACTTTGAGGAATATTTGACGGAGCAAGTAAGACTAATGACGGCCGACCCTAAGGAGTGGAAGGGTAGAGAGAAAGTGTGGGATAAGATCCTGATCAGGTGGCGGAGCAAGGGGTGGATATTCCCCGGAAATATAACACCGACTCGAAAAGTGATTGATGTTATGAGAGCCGCGCTGCTTTCAGCAGTGGATGAAGCGGAGGCAGCAGAAAAAGCAGCTAAATGCACTCTGTTAGCCAAGCACCATGCTACAACCAAAATGGCTAAAATGGAATTGGAGATAGGTTCACAGGCTCTGGATGCTTGCTTACGGGTCGGGTTTGGTCTGCCTAAATTTGGAGAAAGAACTGATGGCTTGGGAATGTATGTTCAAACTCCCAGTGGGGACAAGGAGCAATTGCAGAAAACGGCCAACGCCCTTGTAGTACCAACCCCGGCCGCTGCGCCACTCCTATATCCCCAAATGCCCCCTCCCTATTGTGACAATGCAGGTGCAGTACCCCAGTCTCCCCACAAGAGGGAACCAGAGAAAGCCCCAAATGCCCCTCCACTGAATGCCCACACGATGGCGCCATTGCGCTTGGTTGAAAGTGGACAGCTTAGAGGAACTTTGCATCTGACTGGTGGCCAAATAGTGGTGAATGATGACACACACACTGAAGAGCAACAGATTCTCACCGAAACAGTTGAGACCGTCCGAGATGAACTTAAAGTAATACACAGACAGATTGCTGCAATGTCTGAAGCAGTAGCAGCAACTAGAGACGAATTGGAAAGATATGACGACATGAAGGCACTGCAAAGACGGCTCATGGTGGCTCAAGTTGCTAAAAAAGAAGGCACCAGAGCTGAAAGGAAAGCAGCAGCAGCTGCCAAAGTGGTAAAACCTCCCACAGCTGCAGAAGTTGCTGACCTGGTGGTCAAGCAGATGACAGCTGTGCAGTTTCCCTCTGCACCTCAGCCCTTGATGCAAGCCCCTCTACCCCCTAGCTATGGACCACCACAACAACAACAGCTCCCTAGCTATGGTCCGGCACAACAGCAACAACAATATGGCCCATATCAACCCCCTCAAGACCCATATCAATACCAACCCCAAGGAGGTCGTGGAGGATGGGCTCCAAGAGCCAGAGGCCGCAGGATGGAAACCACCTCATACCTCTGTTATAACTGTGGAAAACCTGGACACTTTGCCAGATACTGCAGAAAAGGACCCCAGCAAGGGGGGCCTCCTCAAGGCCGTGGATATGGCCCTCCCAGGGGACCACCTCATCCCCCTCCTCATCCCAACCCAAACCCCGGCCTGTACCCTGTCCCCTATGATGTGTAACAGTTTCCCATTCCTTCCTCTCTGCCCCATCATGCCCTATCAACCTATTAGGACGTGACCTGATGTGCAAACTCAGGTTGAAAATTTACCTTGATGAAAAAGGGGGCCTCAAAGTCAGTGATCAAGTGGCTGCAAAAGGACTTGATCCCCCGTTATGGGATTCCGCGTTTCATTCGATCAGACAATGACACACACTTCAACAACACACACCTAAGAGAGGTAGAGGCAGCCTTGGGCATTCACCACAAGTTTGGCTCAGTGTATCACCCACAGTCACAAGGTCTTGTTGAAAGAGCCAATCAGGCACTGAAAACTAAGATTGCGAAGGTTTGTGCAGACACTAAGATGACATGGGTTGAAGCCCTGCTATTGGTGTTGAAGATTACAAGGGTTGTAGCCCTGCCATTTGTGTTGATGACAAGGGTCGTAGCCCTGCCATTTGTGTTGATGATGACAAGGGTCGTAGCCCTGCCATTTGTGTTGATGATGACATGGGTTGAAGCCCTGCCATTTGTGTTGATGATGACAATGAGGGTTGGATCCCTGAATATATGAAAATGTGTAAAATTAGAGGGTTGGATCCCTGAATTAGACAAATGTAAAATTAGAGGGTTGGAGCCCTGAATATTAAAATTAGACAAATGTGGTAAAATTAGAGGGTTGGAGCCATGAATTAGCCAAATGTAAAATTAGAGGGTTGGAGCCCTAAATATTAAAATTAGAGGGTTGGAGCCCTGACACCACCCAGGGATGGAGGTCACGTGCCACCCGTGGATGTTTTTGAGATTGAAATGTCAAGTTATATGAAGATTTTAACTGCTCTTACTGCAGCATTCTCCAATCAGGTCTCCAGGGCCCTGGCGACTGATCCGGAGGAAGCTGCAGAACCGAAGGTAAAAGTTGGTGACTGGGTAAGAGTCAAGGTTCACAAGAGAAAGTGGCCAGAACCCAGGTGGACTGGACCGTACGAAGTGAAGAAGGTTACTTCACACTCGGCCCAGGTCAAAGGTAAATCAGGCGCACCTTGGCACCACCTGACACATTGTACCCCAGCACCTTCACCTTCCCGCCCATTGGCTGAAATAAGAACTGATTTGAATAATGCAACAGGAGCTTTACAAACCAGACACACCATTGTTTCAGTTGGGCACAAATAACGGAAGGCTGTTACGAATAAGGATTTGAAAGAGGAAATTACTTATATAAATATTATTATACTACTATTGATTATATAATATAGAGAGGATGTGAAGTAACTAGTATGAATGGAAGTGTGTGGCTGTTGGACTGAGTGACTGGTAGAAAACGATGGGGCGCGGCCCTTTGAATCTCAAAAGAGGGAGTCCGGTCTCTGCCCGAAATTTAAAAAAACGTGGCAGAGAGCGCGCTTTGGCTGTGAATGTTCGTGTGCTTGTGTGCAGGGAGATAACTCCAAGATGTGTGTGGGAGTAGGAGTGTTTGTGTGTGTGGAAACGAGAGAAAATATGTGTCAAGGTCAGCTGGCTGACTGAAGACACAGAAAAACTGACGGAGCGACAAACTGACTGGAAAACGACTTTTTCCTAAACTAGAGGTGGTATATGCGCTTGCCATCTGATATATGTTGTATGTATGGGTGGGAGGGGTAAATGTGTTTAGGACTTGCCAAAGAAAGATTAAGGATGTTGACTGAAGGTTTGAGAGATGAAGTAAGACAAGAAAGTTAAAGTTTAGGAGGAAGAAAGATCTTTAGGAGTGAGATGAATCTGGCCAGTAATATCTTGCTCTGAGATGGATAATAGAATGTAAAGCTTGAGTGGTTAAGACAGTAGGGAAGAGAAGTGGGAATAGAAAGATTTAATACGTGCACAGCAGAGGATGAAAAGGGGGAGATAAGAATGTTTGGGAGTCGGGAAAGCCATCTGTGGAAGGCCAGAAGTCTTACAGCTTACAACTGGCGTTAAGATCACAAAGAGGCTTGGTTGTTTGTTTCTATATTGTTTGTTTGTTTGTTTGTTTGTTTTTTAGTATGGAGAACTTACTTCTCCGATGCAATGAGCCCAGTGAAAGTTAGATAACAGCTGATCTGCTTTCTTCTGTTTAGGTTTGGTGAGAAGGGAAATCTAGCTCTTCTCCTTGTTTGTTGAAATGCTGTTTTAATTACTTTTATATCAAGCTGAAAATCATTTATGTGCTTTTAGTCCATATTCAAATCATCCATTTAAAATTCAATAGTCAAGACATGTTAAATCTATTTACAGTTGGAATTTAAACTAGGAGTTTGATTCACCCCCTTGTAACCCTTGTTAGACTCTGGAGAGTCCTAAAATAAATAGTTTCACCATTGGGAAGACGAATAAATTAAAATCCAGTTAAAGGTCAGAGGTCAAATACACTTTAACTCATAGCCTGTTTCATCTTAAATGAAATGCAGAAACCATAATACAAGGCCCTCTGGTTACACACTTATTTGAATGACATATCTATAATTATATTTAAAATTCATTTGGGACCCTTTAACTTTAAGGGAAGAAGGTTTTTATTTTTGTTTTGCTTTATACGTTATCTTAACATCTAATGCTCTTAATTTGAAAGGTGTTATTAAGCTCTACTTATTTTGTTTTTATTTTATCATGAAGAAAATTGTGGCAGAATAACTTTAAATTGTTTTGAATTGTTTCAGCTGTCAACTCTGAAACGTTTGATTGAATCTAATCTCTCACACATTTGTATTTTGTATGTGATTCCTGTTTTAACACAGGACAGTTTGACGTCAAAGCCTCTGAATTATCGTGTTATGGAGCAGTCAATGAATTTTGGAAAATGGTTTGAACACAAATACTCAAACACTGTCATATCTGCTGCATATTGAAATTCAACTTGTTTAAACCTTTTATTTTTTAATGTCCACTGATTCGGCCGACCACACCTCAAAAGTTTTATGAAATTGTTGAATACCAAAAGAGGGTATGTATGCTTTGATTCGATTATTTTGTTTGTTTCTTTTAATTATATACTTATATAATCTACTTTAAATCTCAATTATGCATCGCAGTATATTCATTATTTTTTCTGTTTGTCTTCCTTTCAAACTCTGGGAACTGGGCTTCATGAATTCCACAACTCACTCCCATCCGGTGTTAACTCCACCTCCTCCACCACGACCGACAATACGCCCTGCGCCTGGCTTGTGCAGTGCAAGCCCACCACCTGGCCTGTAGGCGAGTATTAATTCCACGAAAGGATCTTTACAAGGCTAAGATCCAGATCATTCACTACATTTACATGATGGCAGAAACCCGATTTCGGCCGAAATCGGGTTTCTCTATCCATGGGGGGTTAACTGCTCTATCTCAGGGTACATGGCAATGAGAAATCCGACTCTTGCCCGAAAGCATTTCATACCCCGCTACGATAGGTGGCGCTGTTTTCATTACAGCTAGTGGTGATACAGCCATTTCCGCTTGACCTCGTCCCCACTAGCAACCATAAACAACAACAGCCTTCAACTCAGCATGCGAGAAAGATGACGAACGGAGAGCAAGGTGAAGCTACGTTCCTCTACATGATGTTGTGCATGTTTACTCTAGGAGTACTGCGAATGCGAACGGCGCATTTGATTAGAATGGTAATGGCGAGTGCCGGCCGGCACCGGGCAGCGACGTTTTATCTACGTGTCGACTTCCGGGTCACGGCCAGGGAGGGAGGGAGAGAGGAGGGAGGAGGGAGGGAGGGGGGGCAGGATCTCAAGCATGCGCAAAGACGTCTTCTCCAGTTGTTGTCTAGCTTCCAGAGTTACATGCGCGCGTTGTCCGATATACGGCCAAATCCGATCTACTTATCTGGGGGTGGTTATCCGACTTCAGTCGGACACAAGAAATCTAGATTTGTGGAGTTACATGACATGGATCTTCGATTGAAACCGGACAACGCCAGAAATCGGGTTTCAATCGGACACATGTAACCGCAGTGAGTGACTCTTAAAGACTGAAAAAGCCACACTGACAATTCTTGATAATTTTGTTCCTGGAAGCAGATCTGAAAGGAGCTGATATCTGAACAGCTCGCTCCTGTACCCTGTATGGTCACACAGAAACAAATGGCCCTGGCCCCTTCTACTGGCAGGAAGGGTTATGTGTGTGTACTGATAGGAAGTGATTGAAAGACATTTTTTCCAAACTGCCCCTGGTGGCTGGGTGACCAGTGCCCTCTCCACCTCTACGCACCATGACATGACATGGCTGTAGACTCTGCTCTGATGAAGGAAAACGTGCCTCATCCCCAGCTGTTCTGTGGATGCTGAACTGGGGATGGGTGCTGTGGATGCGATGGGTGCTGTGGATGCTGTGGATGCTGAAGGGGAAACTGATGCTGTACAGCTGAAGCTGAGGAAGCTGAGGCCGATGGAGATGACGACCCGACGATTATGATGAGGAGGGGGACGGGTTTGCACTGGATGGGATGATGGTTGAGGGGTACATGAACTCGCCAGTAAGTGGTCACACCCTAAAGGGGGATTAAGAGAGAGTCTGGAGGGATTTCAAATTTTAACTATAGTCTGTGTCTGATTGAACTCTTAAGCAATAAAGATAGGAACAGTTTTAGCTAGATATTATACAAATTATTTTAATAACTGTTGCTGCTTAGTGTTAATAATGAACTTTTCTGATATTAAAGGCTTATTCCCTTAGATTCATTAAACTCACACAGAGATCCAGGAACTGTCCTCTCCTGAGGCAAAGTCAGTGTGACATTGTTTGGGTTCAGTTTGTTCCGAATGTTTACGGTCAGGTTTGTTTTGAGATTTTGTATTGCTGTGATTCTTTTAATCACAGCTATAGTTTGACGTTTTTATATTAAGATGGATTCTTTGTTTTGAGATTTTTTGTTTCGATGGCTGTGATTCTTTTAATCACAGCTATGTTTTGACGTTTTTGTTTTTGTGTTTTACTGAGTATAGGCTTCGTTTTGATTTTAACTATTTGTAGTCTAGTTGGGTTTGTTTTTCTGCCTTGCCCTTTTCTGCCCTTTGCCTTCCCTGTGTTGTCCGCACCTATCAGGGGATTTATTGACAATACACCACTGTTCACACACATACACACACTTTAACGTGTAGTCAGATACACATAGCGTAAACACACAAAAATAACACATAGTTCTTCTCCTGCTTCTCAACCTCAGAATGTTTCATACTCCTTAAAAAGGGAGTCTGCCATAGCGGACAGATAACAGGTTTTCAAACCTCTGGCTTCATGAATCACTTCATTATATTAGTTCTGAGACATTCTCTCTCCTGTGCATGGTACGTCCCACACATCAGTACACACACATAAAATAAGCACACACACCGAGGCAATATGCTCATGAACTCTAGTAACCGCGACATGGCGTGCACGTCATCAACACGCGACGCCAGGGAGAAGACCCAGTGGACGCCAGGAGGAGGACCCAACGTCGAACTTCTGTCACGCCCAGTATCGATATATAAGCTATCTGCGCAGTTTGTCTCGCCATTATTTTTCCTCTGCAGCTTAACTGCATAGAACTGATGGCCCATGCATGATTCACTTGCTGGACACCGCATTTTCCTGACCTGTGACCTCTGAATAAACCTGCTTAATTTTAACTTGAGAACGACGCCTCCTGCCTTTGATTTCCACCCGCAACAGTGAGCAGTAGTCCCAGCCCTTTCTGGACTTGCACCAGTAGTAGTCATAACCACGCTTGTCACAGCTGTCTATACACGGCAAATCATACGTGGACGTAAAATGCTTTGTTTGACAATCACGTAAACAATATTGCCCAAACAAATTAAAGTAGCTCTGTATGTAACTGGTTTCTCCAGACGTGAGCCACAGTGAGAAGCAGAGGACAAAAGGGAATAACGGATCTTTCATTTCAGCTCTGTGCTGCAGAGAAAGAGAGAGAGAGAATAAGTATAAATCCATAATCCATAAATGGAATATTAATGGATGAGTAAAAGGTTTAACTGGTTTAAAAGGTTAAGATTATAATAATAATAATGACAATGTCAGGAATAACCTAACGTTAAAAGAAATTTAGTAATAATATTGTCAGAAAAATACTGTAACAGTAAATGATTGAATGAGAGTCAAACAAAACAAATAAAATTAAAAGGAAAAAAGTTTATGAAAACTTGAAGAATCTATTTAAAGTCATGTTTATTTGTGCAGTGCACATATAATTCTACAATAATATAGAGTTACAGACATACTGACAATAAAATTATATGAATAATAACGACAACAATGACAGTCATAACAATTATTGAAAAAATGAATTCAGAATAAAAAGATTGAGCAATAATAGAACCAATGATTATAAAATATATCTGTTGATATTTTTATAAATTAAATTGACTGCATCACCTCAGTCGTGGACATTTCTTTCCATCTCTAGAGATAATAGTAAAACTGTTACCGTGTGTTGCTTGTTCCGCAGTCTGTTATTTGCTTCTGAATTTCTGATATACGCATGGACTGAAGCTTTGTTTGAAACCTTGAACTTTGAAATTATCTCCTTTAACACTGTTCAATATTTGTTTGACTCCAAGTGACCTTAGATCACATTCAACTTAATCTGCCTTATCGTCATCATGGTGCACAGACGGAATATCCTCCTCAATGTTTATTACATTGCAGAGGGCATATTATTATTATTATACATATGATTGTATTAAGTCATTATAAGAGTAAGAGACAGTTCCAGTCAGTGGAAAAAACTGACAAGAAAACCAAGCAAAACGATTGGATTGGATTATATTACAATTACGGTAGGTAGGTAAGTGGGAGGTTAGGGAGGTAGTTAGGTATGTATGTATGTCGTCCAGTAACAAGTAATAACGGGTTGCACTGGCTGGCCTACAAAATAAACATTTTAAACAGATTATAAAGACAATATTCAACACACACACATACACACACAGAGAGACCAGAGTGGATGCTGAGCAAAGCTTTAATAAGAAAAAACAGAACATCACAAAATCAGTGATATAAAGAATATATAAGTAGGTTGTAGTGGATATTGGTTCATCACTGCTGACCCACTTTCTGAGTCTGATAAGAGAGCAGAGGACAAATTCCATATTTGATAAGCGACTCTTCACATCAGCCTGAGCTCGATATTCAGCTGTAAATCATCAAACAAGCACACAGGTAGTTTTAAAATCAGTTGTGAGGCATATTATAGTAACTGCATTATTTAATTTAATAGAGGAATATAGACATCAGACTCAGTATCAGCGCTAAAGCAAAAAGAAAACCATTATAAGACTCCTCCACACACTCGAATCTGTGTAAAACTCCTTGAAAATTAGCAATATTTCAATCAGTGATTCTTTAAAGGGGACATATTATGAAAATTCTACTTTTTAAGTGCTTCTACACGTTAATTTGGGTATCTGGCATGTCAACCGACCCAAAAACTCTGGAAAAAAACAACTCCCGCGATTTGTTATGGTTTCTCTATGTCAGAAACGTCATGCTTGAGTGACTGTGAATGAGCTTCCTTATCAAATCTCGTCACTATTAAATGGGAGTCTCTCTTACATGGCCTTGGCCCGCCCCTCTCACCCCCCCGCCCCCCCTACACTCATTATAGATACTATATTTGCCAAATGACTTATCTTCGTTTTTGTAAACCTTGGATAAACCTGGACTAGCTAGCTAGCAGCATGTAGCAAATTAAGCACTCAAGATCCTCTGTGGTCAGCTGCACAGATCCGCACAGTATACGCCCCAATAGCCAAGAAAAACTTCCACAAAGTTACTTGATAGTTATTAAAGTTTCAAATCACGACCATGCGCCTACGTGACACGCATTACTTTTCAGTATGGGGTAGATGAAGGCACACTGGCACCCGACAGCAGACACACAAGCCGTGGAGCTTAGGGGCCGTGCCGGTGGGGGAGTGTTCGATCCGCCGGGTCCCACAGGGAAAGAGCCTGGATGTTCCATTTCTTTAAAAACCTCTGTGTTCCGCTACAGATCTGAATCAGATAACATTTTACTTTACAGATGGAGCTTTACTCATGTAGCAGGGGGGACGGGGGAGCTGGTTCATTAGCATTTAAAGGAACAGGCACTCAAAACAGGTCACTCTGAGGAGGGCTGTTTTGGACAGGGTTAAAAGGGTGCTGTTTTAAATGATCCTTGACCAAAGTATGTTACAGACATTTCATGACATTTCAAGACCCCAAGGAACCATATCAACTTGTGGTAAAATGGGAAGAATATGACCCTTTTAAAGATGTTTTTCTCACTGAGAGTCTGCAGCTTCATGTGTTTGTTCCTTAGTTTCATCTGGTTAGTTCTGTTTTCACATTGTAATTCAGGGACTAAAGATTTCAGACACAACGCTAGTTGAACGGATTTTTTTCTTATAATTTTACAAACACTGGACGATTTGGCCAGAATGTGAAACCACAATCTTGCCGACTGAAGAAAACAATCTCAAAGTGACGATTGAAATCGCACAGAAACGCATGAGATTCCTCTCCTTCTGTTTTTTAATGGCGGTGTGGAACACTCGCGTGATTAGACGAGACTTCAGAAGGAAACCAAACATGGAAGCGTGTTCTGTATTGCAGCAAAAAACAAAAAAAACAAATAAAAACCACTGATGTAGTCATGGCTTAGAACAGGGGTTCCCAAACTTTTCAGCCTGGGACCCCCAAAATAACGGTGCCAGAGACTGGGGACCCCCAACGACACTGGTGGTGGTTTATAATGTTGCGCACAGCCACGCACATGCACTATGCGTGCATACGTGCGTGCGTGCATGCGTGAGTGCATGCTTGTGCATGTCTGCTCAGGTAGCCTCTCCTTCTCCGCTAGCCTGTCCTGTTCCTGTGGCCTCCTCGATTTGGTTGGTATTAACCAACGTTTCATTGTGACTGTCAATAATTTTCAGCTGCTTTCCAAAAGAGTTTTGGCCAGCTACCGTGTGACTGGTGCTGCTGTAAATTGAACTGTCGCTAACCTGTGTCGTAAGATAAAAAAAGGAAATGTTTTTTTTTGTGGAGGAAAAAAAGGGGAGAAAAAAGAAAAAAACTGATGGGAAATGTGTAAGCTATTTTATTTAGTGACTCTTATTTTGAAGAGGGGTTTTCCCGGAAGGATGTGCTGTACTAAACGGCTGCTATGTCTCCTGTGTCTTCTTTAGGCTGAGGCCTTATTCAATACAACAACTAAACGCTCGGCTACAATTGCATGGTTTTATTCTAATATCAACTCATATGTATATATTATACAAAAAAAAAATAATAATTGTATTTCTTTTTGGAATGCATTTCGCGACCCCGCCTCTGTGTCTGCACCCCCCGGGGGTCGCGACCCCCACTTTGGGAACCCCTGGCTTAGAAGGCTGAATTGGCTGAAACAGTTTGTAGCATGAGCTGAAGGTGAGTTTTAATGTTTAGTCGCAGATGTAAAAGTAAACAGCATCCTAATTGGCTTTTGCTGTTTCTGTTGGAGCCAATTGCCTTGGCTATAAAACATGTTTCATGTCAGGAATAGCCCTGTGATGGTCAACTTTATCAGGCACTATTTTTGACAACACACATTGAAACACCTAACATATTATTTTAAATTACACATTTTGGCCAAAAATGACTAAAAAGAATCACACAAGATAATCAGCATAAACGAGTTCTCGAGTTGTCACAGAACTTAAAACATCTTTGAAACACCACAGATAATTAAAAGAGTCCAGGTCACCTGCTGCTTTATAAAAACTAAAATCAACCAATAGTCTGGATCTAATCATGTTGACACAGACAGGGACCGACTCAATGTGGAGGTTATCCTCAACCTTCCTCTTCCTGGTTATGTACACAGCCATTTTAGACTGCCCTAAAATTTTGTTCGCAAGTGTATTTAAAACCATAAATAAAAACGTGCTTGTTGAATACCTCTTTAAAACTGGTAAAAACAACTTGTAAAAACAGAAACAAATCAGTGAGTCAGTGACACTCATAAAAACAGTGAAAAATTGTTTCCTTTATACCACAAAATGAGCATTTGTCTTCCACTGTGTTCTGGATTATGGAGACAAAAGCGTTCACCGCCCTGATGTCTTACACTGCAGGTCTCCATGGCTCTTACTCAGTGGAGGTTTTGTTAGGAATTTCAAACTTTTAACTATAGGTTGTGTCTGAAAGAACTCTTAATAATAAAGCTAGAGGTAGTTTTAGCTAGATATAATGCACATACAAATTAATTTAATAACTGTTGCTGTTTAGTGCCAATAATGTATCTTTAAGTTGTCCTCATAATTAACTTCTTGGATATTAAAGCATATTTTCATTAGCTGTATTCAACATCAGACAGAATTCAAGGAGCTGTCCTTTCTGGGGCAAAGTCAGTAAGACATTGTTTAGTTTCGAGGATGCGAATGTTTACACATTCACAGTCAAGATTGTTTTGATGGAGCAGACACACAATAACACAATAATAGTTTCTCAAACCATAATGAATTACTCTTTTCATAAAGGCGGAATGGGAGGTAGGAGCAGTGGGTCAATAACATTACCTTATACAAATCATTATTTTCAACCTTTCGCTTATCATATCTAATATTTGGAATTTGCTAATAATGTTTGTACGTCACAAGCATGGCCAGTCTAACAGCTGTCCTGATAGGAGAGTCGAAGAGAGTTTGTTATGGTTAAGTTGGTGCAGCCGAGATGGCTAGAGCAAGACACTTTCTACTCAAGGCTGAATTACGAGACAACATCAGACTGTCAGGGTAGATAGAGATGCCCTAGCAACCGGTAGAGTAGCGTAGGTGCATGACGGAGAGCTGCTCGCTGTCACTTCCTGGATTCGGTGACAAGAGGCGTGGGACTGCGGCTGGACCAATACGGGAGATCCAAAGTGATTTGCGGTGACTCCCCTCCAAATATTCATAACCAATCACATCAAATCTACTGTTATAACTATACCAAACCCCTTCTGTTCGGGGCCATTTTCATCTTCCTACTGCTAACTTAATTAGCATAGGCTGTGATAATTGTCCATAGCTATGAATAACTTTTCATTGTATCTTTAAATAAAACATTTGATTGAACCAAAATCTTGGATCGGCTTCTCTCATTATATAGGATAAAAAAACACGCCTTAACAGTTTATAAAGCGACCTCCACTGAGGTCCAGTTTCTTGGGCTCCACCAAAAAAGTTCCTCCAAGGAGTGTCACTCTGTCCATTAAGTTTTTTAATGTTAAGTGTTTTTACCATTAGTCTATAGAGAATTTTTCCCGAAGCTCCCTCCAGGGAGACCAGGGGGGCCGGCTGCACCAGAGGTCCAGAACAGTCTTGTATGTCCAGTGGCAGGAAAGTGGCGGGGAAAGGGCCCTCCACATTGGGGGAAATGGAACCATCTTTAAAAGAGTTTAAAAGCAAGATGTCCTGATCTGCCAGTCTTCTCCTTCAGTGGTCAAGTACACTCTCCATCGTTCTTTCGGATTTAATCCCCAGTTTCTTTTGGACAGCCCTGTGGGGTCTTCCTGTCCACTAGCTAGCTTAAGCCCGCTAGCTCCACCCCCTGGCCCCGCCGCAGCCTGCAGCACTCTGGACAGGGTGACTTGTGGCCAGCAGGGGTGATCTAAAATTGTCCCATACAGGACAGGCTCCTGCAGCAGCCAGTGCAGGGAGTCCCCCTGTTGCCTTCGCTCTTTTTTTAAAAGGTACCAGACTTTCACTAAAAACAGGCTAAAATCCAGACCCAGGCTGTTAAAATGTTGCAGGATGCACGGGATAGAAATGATAACCAACTGTGGTCTGCACGCATAGTTTAGAATTCTGTTTTCTCAGCAATAGTTTTCTTCTTCTTCTTGCGTCCACAGCCACTTGTCACCATTGTAACAATTCTCTTAAGAACCGGAAATGTTTGAATTTCAGGAGTAAATCTACTTCTGAATAGGACGAGGTGGCCGAGTGGTCAAGGTGATGCATTGCTAATCCATTGTGCTCTGCGCGTGAGTTCGGATCCCATCCTTGTCGTAGTGAAGTTTACAATACACAAATTTCTACTCTAATTGACTGAATCAGCTTTCTCTGCTGCTTAAGATCATTTTTTCAAATGCTGTATTCTTGTCACGTGTATTGAAAAAAAGCTAATCAGGACTATCAACCAGGTGATTTGACATAGTTACCTGTTCTGAATGTCTTACCAACTTGAAATTACAGATTATTGGGGAAAATATGAGCATTTAGTGAGTGTGTAAGTATGGTGATAGGCCACCGTGTGATGTCAAGAAAAATTCCTGTTATGACTAGTCTGACAGTTATTCAAGTTAAATTAAGCTCTGTATTTTATGTTGGATGTTTAAATGTAGTCTTTTCCTTTTCTTTCAAACTGTAATTATGACCCGATTATTCCTTATGGTGTCGTAAAATAATATTAGTTTTAATTATAACTTTTTTGAATTTTTTCTATTTGGACGTTTTATTTTAATTAGGAGCAAACATATCCTCCATAGTTTTAGGTTAATTTGATATTCAAACGGCGGTGGTAGAAGCGAATGAGACGTGGTTCAGCTCGCTGTCACTATAAATCTATGGCTGTCACCGTCGCCATACTTCCGCAATCGACCTGTGGTTGCTATACGGTTGCCATGGTAAGAGAAACGTCCACACTGACTAGGCCCCTTATTCACCACGGAAGTTGACCGACAGCTGTATGAACCAATGCGCGGTCGAGAAATAGGAAGACGGCCAATGGGAATGCAGCAAAAGAGAGCTGGGTTAGGTTGAGAGCGCGATGAGCGGCAGCAGGTCCCAGCAGCTCTGACACAGCAGCGAAACAGACTAATGGTAAGAAAAGTACCAGACACATAAATACTTGTATCCGCTGCTACCACGTGAGCCTCGCTAATGTCAGCAGTCTGCGTGTCGTCTACTTCCGGTGTGTGTATTTAATGTACGGCGGTCTGCTCTCTCCGTGCGGCCACGGTACCGTTAGCAATGTTGCTACCCGCGGTACTGTGTGTTGTGTCCCAGCATCACAGCCGGAGAGAAAACCCCCTGCTCTGTGTGACAGGGCAGCTCGATGGGGAGGGAACACCAGCGACATGTCTGAACTTAACAACAACAACAACAACAACAACAACAACAACAACAATATAATATAAAAACAAGGATAATGATAACTTTCCTTGTATAGCACTTATCTAAACATGGTTACAAAGTGCTTCAAAATATCTATGGTAAAAAAGGAAAAGGTTTCATTTCAGTTCCATTTTAAGGGTTAGGGTTAGGTTCCAACAATGAGAAAGTACTTTGGCGACTGTAGAGAGAAATCATCAACCAGCAGAACCAGACTCATCTGCCTCCACCGGTTGGGGTGAAGGGAGAAGACAAGAGGGGAGACCGGCAAGAGTTGTGTTACCATCATATTTAAGCTCTGTCAAGGTGGTTGTTGAAAATATTAACCTTTAGTTGTACAACGTGTTTCGGTTCTTTTAATCACAATAACGTTAAAAGCCGAACCTGAGGGTACGCTGAAGCTAAATCTGACAATCTGAAATTATTGCCTTTTACAAAACTACTGCAGCTAAGTGATAGAACCGTACCATTTCAAATACATAGATATCTTCATCTCTCTGCAGACCCAGCACGAGGCGCCCCTCATTCCAGTAACATGGACAAGTACGAAAAGCTGAAGAAAATCGGGGAAGGCTCATTTGGAAAAGCCCTCCTTGTCAAATCAAAAGAGGATGGACACCAGTATGTCATCAAGGAGATTGGCATATCTGGAGTAAGTTTTATGTCCATTATTTCACAAGCTTTACATGAAACCATTAACATGAGCTCCCTTTCACTACCAAGCTCCTTCATCCATCCTGTTTCCGTTTTAACTTTGACAGATGCCAAACAGAGAGAGGCAGGAATCTCGAAAAGAAGTCGCTGTTCTTGCCAAAATGAGTCACCCCAACATTGTCCAGTATAAGGATTCTTTTGAAGGTATTCACATGAATAAATAAATCACTTAAGATCTTCGCAACAACAAGAAAGAACCACAGAGATGATCCTCTGCACTTATTTCCCAATGCACTCAATACAATGAGTATAATATTACTTGGCTCTGAATTGTACACTTTTCAGAAAATGGCTGTCTGTTTATTGTGATGGACTACTGTGAGGGCGGAGACCTCTTCAGGAAGATCAACTCTCAGAAAGGAGTACTGTTCTCAGAAGATCAAGTACGCCATTCCCTTTTTGAGACTACTATGAGCTTCCTAGACGTACTAGATGACAGGCTGAGAATGGGTTCATCATGTACATCGCATTGATATTGCATCTTAACCGATGCTATTCTAGATTTCCATACTCAACAGTCTTTGACATCTATTTAGACTATTTTTATGCTTCTGTAATTTACCTTAGTTGTCATTAGATTTGCAAATGTTAACAGACAGGGAAAGTTGATACTGTGTAATATGTTTTACCATTTCTTCCTTTGCCTAGATCATGGACTGGTTTGTGCAGATTTGCCTGGCACTGAAGCATGTTCATGATCGTAAAATACTGCACAGGGACATCAAATCACAGGTATTGCTCTATGCACCACATGATCCTTCCTCAGTGATTACATGCAATTATTTGTCATTTATCATCAAAATCTGTTTCTTCACAGAATATTTTTTTAACAAAGGATGGGACTGTACAACTTGGGGACTTTGGAATAGCAAGGGTTCTAAATAGGTTTGTACCTATGTCATCAAATAGATTAGCAGATCCCTATAAAGCCAAGATTCGTGAATATTTAATTATCCAACAATTTGCTTTTCATTCTCTTCTCATTTTCAGCACTGTAGAGCTGGCAAGGACATGTATAGGAACACCATATTACCTATCACCAGAGATTTGCGAAAATAAACCATACAACAACAAAAGGTAATAACTTGATGCTGTGGACCACTTTGTTGTATTTGTAGCATATGTGGTGTAAATGGATATGTAATTGTTATCCTGAGAACAAGCACTTTCCCCCATTGAACAATGAGTCATGCATGAGTTAATGTTAGTGAGTTAGAGTCAGTGGCTCCTGGGCGATGTAAAGGTGTCATGTCTCTGCTTTATCGAGTGAACCTGCCTGTGTATATCTGCAACAGCAAGCGAGTATTGATTTTCTTTTAACATGTGTGCGTAATCTTATCCACTTTAGTTACAGCCAATTAATTTAATGAACCTACAACTCAATGTTCAATGTGGAGTTTTCTCAGCAATCAATTCATTTCTCCTCGGAATTGCAAACGACTGATACATTAATGAATGGATGTACTGTTAACCTTCCCCCTGAACTTTTCCCCTGCACAATCCATTTATATGCTCTCTCCTCTTACTTTCCCTACTCTCCCTCCATCTGCAGTGATATTTGGGCCCTAGGGTGTGTCCTGTATGAAATGTGCACTCTTAAGCATGCAGTAAGTATTCCGTGTGTGACTGGTTACCTAAATAAAGTGTTCTCTCACATACTGATTTTAGTTTCTTCCTTATATTCTGTATGTTTAAGGGTTGACAAGCTAAGTTTCAAAAAATGTGTCATCAGTCTTGAGTGCTTTATTATCAAATATGTGTTTCTGTGTTAAATTTGTAATCACACCATTACTTCACACAGTATGAATACTAGGATTCCCTCAGTGATATCTTCATACTGCTCTTCACAGTTTGAGGCTGGCAACATGAAGAACCTAGTCCTGAAGATCATTCGCGGCTCATACCCTCCTGTGTCTATTCACTACTCCCAAGAACTCCGCTCTCTCTTGGCACAGCTGTTTAAACGCAACCCCAGAGAAAGACCGTCAGTCAGCACTGTCCTCGACAAACCTTACTTGTCCTGTAGGATAGAGAGATTCCTCACACCACAGGTAAAACTTGTTGTTTGATTCAGAATTTCACCTCATCTAGGCTGTAAATGCATTTTAATTGAATTCTCTACTGATTCCAGCTCATTGCTCAGGAATTCCGCCACAATCTCCTTCTCAAGCAGCCTAAAGTGGGCGTGTTGCAGGGAGCACCGGGTAAGTAAACACTGCAGCTGAATTTGAAATGTGAGGATACTTTTTCAAACTTAGACCCACTGTATGTTTTATATAATTCAAGGATCTTTTAAATGGACTAAAATTTATTTAAAAAAAAAAGTGTGTGTGGGACAACTGAATTACTCAATATACTAAAGTACTCTTATGAGAGGTATTTGTTGAAGATTTAGAGCTTTAAAAGTGTATTCATTTGAATTTTTGCCATGGACGTTTGTGTGAAGCACTTTGTAACCTTGTTCAGATAAGTGCTATACAAATGAAGTTATTATTATTATTGTTAGTCAGCATGGTCACACACAGTCTCTGCTGTTTTTTTTCACTTGTATGAGCAGCCTGGCGTTCTGCCGCTGGGTCCATACCACTCACTCCAGCCCAGAAGATCACCAAACCAGCCGCCAAATACGGAGTGCCTTTAACTGCGAAGAAGTTGTCAGATGCAGCCAAAAAGCCAGCAGAGAGGAAACCAGCTGTTAAACATAAACCGGTCAGTAGGCAGTAGAAGTTGATGACAAGTTGCTCGGATCTTTTAGCTTCACTCCTGTTTTGTTGTTGTTTTTTTGCTGTGTGTTTAAAAAAGCTGTGTTTGACATTGAGCTCATATTCTGGCATGTTGGAGGCCTCTCCCATCTGTGTGTGTGAGTGTCTGTCTTAACATCATTGTGTGTTGGCAACCTCTGAACCCCGGTGTCATATGTTGCTCAGGCCCCTCTCCCAGCACCCTCCCAAAGAAGAGAGGACAAGGAAGAGAGGAAAAAACAAGAGGTACAGCTGAGAGCCCCACGTAACTTGTATTTACTGTTGGATTCCCCTCCTTTTTCTTTTCCCAATTCCACACACATTAAAATGTGTGTCTTCCTATCAGGATTTTTTGTTTCCCCTCTCTCATTGTGCTTGATCCCGTTTTCATCCCCCGGCTCTATTTGAAATGTTCTGCTTGATTTCTCTTTTAACTGACCTTTCCCTCCTCACCCGTCTGCCCAGTGACAGAGCTGTTCTCCTCCTCTTACCTCAAAGTGGGTTTCTTAAAGATACCGTTGTTTTTGATTGACATGCTTTTTCCTCACATTGCAGGAAGGGATCAGAAAGAAGAAGATGGAGCTGATTGAGAAAGAAAGGAAACAGAGAGAGCAGGTGAGCACAGTGTTGAGTCCATATTTAAAGTCTGTAATTATTTTCCCACTTTCAGTTGTCTCTGTTATCTGTGTCATCTCCAGATGTTCCTGTATAAAGCAGAACAAATGAAGAGATATGAAAAGGAAAAGGTGAGTGAAGACATATATTGTTATTATTAAAAGGGATATTCTCCATCTTGTTCAAAAAAGGGAAAGTGTTCAGTTTAAAAAGGCAAGGATGAAATGATGTTTGATCTACCAAACGGGCCACATGGTTTTCATAGTACTGCCATACAAGCCAGTAGCCACAGTCAGATTTAGCTTTAGCCTCAGCGTACCTTCACGTTTGGCCTGTATCATTGATTACAAGCCCAAAACACTTGATGATGTGCACAACTGTGAAGTTATGTCCCTAACATCAGCTGGTGGCATCTAACACCTGCTGACATCTACTAGTAGGTAGTAATCTAAATTGTGCAGAAGACCTTGAAGCGTACAAGGCATATTCAACATCTCTTCCTATATTTTTAAAGAATTTGTTCTTTTATGCAGTAAATCGAGTCACCACAGTGATAAGCTTTGCAAGGGTCAATGTACTAAGGCCCTTTTCAGATTTGGTGTTAACATCCATCCTGAGAGATCCCATCACAAGTGGTCAACTCTAAGTTTGTCTGTTCGTACCTTAAACACTTGCGTTATTTGTGTTTGAATTAATTTTGTGGTTTTAACCCAGTCTGAGTTAACAAATGTGTCCAATGACAATGTTGGTGTGTGTGTGGGTTTGAGAGAGAGGGAGAGGGAGAGACAGAGACAGAGACAGAGACAGAGACAGAGACAGAGACAGAGACAGAGACAGAGACAGAGACAGAGACAGAGAGAAAGAGACCCAGCGGGAGGGTCTGAATGAACAGAAATGCGACAGCTCTGCCATCAGGAAAGATTTTGACTTTTGGGGAAAAAAGCATCAATCATCATTTGTCGGTCAGTGTTAATATTGTGGCTACAAACAAATCTATCTATGCGCTCTGACTAGCACAGTAATATGTTTGATTCCTTGAAACTGTTGCAGGTTAGAGGCGACAGCTGAGTAGGCTATCCTTAATGTGTGGCCCAGAACACCTTGGTGTTTCACACAGTGAAAAAAATGTGGTGTGAGTAATTAGATCTCAGGACGCATTCAGGATATATAAGGGTTTGTTCTGACCTGTACTTAGTGCTGACCACTTGTGATTGGATCACTCAGGAAGCATGTTAATCCCAGTTCTGAACGGGGTCTATGAAACAGTGATCTTTTACAGATCAATCGTATAAACCAAGCCAGAGAACAGGGCTGGAAGCACGTTCTGAGTTCTAGTGGAGGTAGCAGCCCAGAGAGGAAGGTACTGGACCCCTATTTATGTTTAATAATACAAAGATCTTCTACAAGATATCCTTCTTTTACATTTAAGTACAGCATACACACTTCTTGCTCACAACACTTTCTCCTGCAATCTCAGTGTTTTGTAGGTGGTAGAAACAGGGCTGCAGGTGTTGGCGCCCCTGTCCCATGCTCTGTGCTGAGCAAAAGTCCTTATGAAGCCTACCACGCTGCTCTGGATCAAATGTCTAAACCTCGGCCTAAAGACATTGGTAGGGAGGCATCCTCGGCAACACCGGGCAGTCCCATTCGGTGAGATCGCGCGTCTTCCTTTATCAGACATGTTATGAAGTAAAAATCATCGTATTAACAGGGTTATCTGTTTGTGTATGTAAGAAGTGTACCTGCTGCAGCTGGACCAGTGCTGCCCAGCAGCCCTGCCCATCTCTTAAACCACGATGCAATCAAGAGAGAACTTCAGAGATTGCAGTTCGTTTCTGTACAAGCTCGTTTCAGTAGGTCGGTCAAGTAGCCTCTCTCTAATCAGTAAATAACACTACACATCTGTTGTCATCGCATATAAATGTGTAGTACTAAGTGTCTTATTCTATTTTCAGGCAGCGTGGTCAGGTGGCTCCTGGCCGTGCTAATCAGGTTGAGGAGTTTTTACAGCGGAAGAGAGAAGCTATGCTCAACAAAGTCCGTGCTGAAGGACAACTGGTACGTAGTGGGACTTACACTGGAATGTTAAGGGTAACCACATTGAGTGTAACATTTATTTTATTGATATATCAACCCTTTTCCATGTTGTCGACTATGACCTTTCACAAACTGTGTGTGTTGATGTATCTCTTTCAAATAATAGGAATTCAAGAGCTCCAATAAGCATTAATTCCAGTATTAACACTGAATCAAATAACGCAATGCTGTGTGAATTGCAGTGAGGATTAGCCACTTTTATGCTATAGTTCAAGAACCATGAAGCTATCTAAGTCTATGGTAATTTGCTTGCCTGGTGTTCATAATGGCAATGCCTTAAAACAGACTGTATAAGAAGTGAAAGAACCTCAATCTTATCATTAGATAAGACAAGTGAACTGTTTGTTTCAGAGCTTTTCTGCCGCCTAGTTGTAGAATATACTGCCTGCTCAAATAGGGTTGCTGCTGTAGCCTGGTGTTCCACTGGTGTTCTACGCTGATCAGGCACATTCTGATTCTATAACTTACCCAGCGGCCACATAAAACTTGTTTGGTTCATTTTTGAGTGGCATCGCCCACATTACTAGTTATCAATACGTAGTCTGCTGATGCTGCAGTTATAAAGGGAAAATGTCTGCTTGATGCAACAGCAGAGTTACATTCTCCTGTCTGACACTGACTAAGTAGTGACCGAGCCAACAGGGGATTTAGATTTTTCCAGTGTAGAGCGCTGCATCCTTTACAATGAAGCAAAAGTGGACTTTAAAAGTCTGGGTAATTAAACATTGGACACAACTTCTTGCGTAAGTCTTTTCTTTTTAAATGTCCTGTTTAATCTGTAACACCAGGGGTTGTAACAAGTTTACTACCTGATGAAATCCCTTCTGCACATGTATACTCATAAAGGTGACTTCACTTATTCTAGATGTCAAGTGTAATTTACACTCCTGTCTGTCCTTTTGGTCTTTTGAATCCGTTAAAGTGGGACAAATTACACTATTATCATTCTGAAGTGAAGGCCTGCTCCTGGACTAGGTCCACAGATCCCTGAAGCTGCACCAACGCTGCTGCAAAAAGAGCTGTTCACTGTTTAACCTAACACATGCCAAGTGAAAAGCTGATAAGATGAACAGACATGAACAGATATTTCTTTAATTAGATAGGTAATGGATAGATAGATGTTTGCTGTTTGGTGCTTGACATGTAACACACAGTCTGTGTATCAATGTTTTCCTGGAAACAGTATTGATGAAAGTGGTTAGACTGAACCAAATGATAAATTTGTAGACCATAAGCTGAATAGGCTAAAACGCATCACAGATAATTCTGTGGGTTCATCATAACGAGTGGCCTCACTGTCTTAACATGTATTAATATGAAACCCTTGATTAATGCAGCTTTAAATATATCCTGGCCCCAACTCATGACTGTTGTTACAGTTGGATGTGAGGCCTACGTCCTTTCTAAAATGTGGTTAAATTAAATGGTAAACAGGGCACCCGGCAAAACCTGGCCGCACTCTATGGAAGCCGGGCTGGTTCGGCTCAGTGCAGGAGACCCAGAGCCAACAAAGAAGAGGAGGTAGGAGCCCTAGCTCGAATGCCCAACATCACACTTTGCCTCACTCATGGCACGTCTGACCGGCACGTCTCGTATGTGTGCACTAAAATCCCTCAAGCACGCCCTTAATTCAAACCAGCAGCTCAGACCCATGCCAGCTTCTTCCATTATGTGTGGTGTTCCTCTGTCCAATGTAAACTGTTTGTCCAATGTGAAGTGTTTGACTGTTTTTAGTTTTACCATTTAATGGCTGTTAATCTTCACAACGATAAACAATGAATACCATTGTTTTTGTTTGTTGTGTGTTTGGTCCTATTTTGAATAACCTCTCCACCTCAGCTTTTCAGTGTCTCACATGTTTTTTGCTTTGAATGGAATACACAAGTGTAAGCATCTTTATTGCACTGACAACTGCACAACTATTCTGCCTGGTTGAATGGTCTGTTAACAGGCAGATGCTAACATCATAAGTGTTGAATGAAGCCTTCACTTTCTAGAAGTGCTACCCGTGTATGCTTTTTAAATTTTTTTTGAATGTGACTGCAGATATCAATGCTGCATCCTACTCAGTGTCTGTGTAAGTGTTTATACCACACAGTTTGTAACACTCTTGTATTTGTTGTCAGGAGTACTTGAAGAAACTGAGGCAGATCCGCCTGCTGAATTTCAATGAGCGTCAGCAGATCAAAGCTCAACTCAGAGGAGAGAAGGTACAATGATCGTCTCTTAGATTCTTAGAATACCTTCCACAAAAGTGTTTACTGTTTTTCTCTGAGATTGTGACATTGTGACATTGTGGCTTATGGCGGTTGTTGTTGTTTGTTTCAGTATGACAGTGATGGTTCAGATAGCCAGGAATCCAGTGAGGAGGCAGAGCTCAGGAGAAAGAAGATAGAGGCCTTAAAGGTTAGTCTTTGAGGAACTTAAAACTTTTATATTTTATAATATACTATTTTTATTTATTTAACTATATTTATTTTCAAAATATTTCAGATTTATTTTCATTAAGAGAAGGAATTGCAGTCAGAGACCGCATACCTTCGCCAAGGTCCAACACTCTCCTTTTGAAACCACATTTCAATTCAATAGATCCAGATTTTTATTTTTATCTGCACCAAATTGCACACATTCATTCCTAAATGTTCAATATTTTCTTCATCAAGATCCATGAATGATTTTCTGAGAAATCAAGGAAAATGTTGTACGTAAAACGACTTATCTCGCAGTGTTAAAGAAAGTGAAAAGAAATTCCAGACAAAAGCCCCAGATTGGAGCCAAATCGGTGTAGGATTTGCAGTGGCTGTGTGTGAACTCTTCAAAGACGCCTTTCAAGTCAACAGATTTGGATTCATTTCAGTGAATGAGAGTGCCGGAGTCCATGTAGTGGTGAGGTGCCCTGTGACTATAGCCAATTGCTTTTATGCATAATAAATTAATTTAGTAGTATTGGTTCAGTTTGAGTATGAGCCACACAAAGTAAAACATTTAAGTTAGTAATTATTAAATATTTAGTTATATTTTCTGAGTTATGTTTTAACACTGGCAAAGTTGAGAATAATTACCATGGATTTCCATTTCTATACAACTGGGATGTGACGTCCAAGAAGAGTTTCACCTCTCCTGCTTGATGTGTCACTGAGAGCAGATACAGAAGAGCAGGAGGATCAGTCGGACTCTTCTTGTGACTGATTTTACTAATTGCATCAGTATTGTACAAAGTTAGAAGTGCGCTATTTGATAGATTCCCCTGCTCCCCCTTTCCCAACCCTCCCCATCTCCCTTTAAGTGTGTTAGACCTTAGCTTCTCTGCTCGATGCTTACAAACTGGAAACAGGATGTCCAATCTGACAAGGTTAATTGACACACACTGTGCCATGATATCATTAACGTGACATGACATGAAAATAAGCGATAGAAAACTGATCGAGCCAATGTTAATGTTCCTCTTTTTTTTGTGAGTGCCCTTTGCCGTCACCAGCATGAGGCCATCTTGGTTAGCTGCCCATGTCACCCATACCTACGCTCTCAGTATACATCATTATGTATGTTTATATGTACCTGACAGGCCCAAGCAAATGCCCGTGCTGCTGTTCTGAAGGAGCAACTGGAGAAGAAGAGGAGGGAGGCATATGAGAGAGAGAAGAGAGCTTGGCAGGACCATGTAAGCTCATTCATTTTTTTGTTTCAAGCTAACATTCCTCTGTCAGTAACATTACTTAGCCTTACTGGTGCAAGTATAATCTAATGATGGGTATTGTGTGTTGTGGAAGCTTGTAGTTCGGGGGTTGAAGGTTGGCATGGCAGCAGGGAACGTAGCGGCGGCGGCAGCAGTAGCAGTCTCACCTACCTCCGACAGTCCTCTTCCACAGCCTAATCTGTCTCAACCAGAAGCAGTTACCAATACTCCGGCCCTGCCTCCATCCAAAACCTCCACCCCAGTCATATCCATGACTGCTGCCCTGAAGAATGTTGGAGCAGTCAGTATACATTTACAAAGTCCTTCAGGCCTCTTTCATGTTTTCTTGTATGTATGTATTGCTTGGCTTGGGTATATTCATTTTAATTTTGTGTTTGTCAGATAACTCCACTAAAGGCAATCTTGCCTGTGCTGGAGACTGCGACAGTCATCCAGGTGAGTGTATCACTTCTTAAAGCAACATTATGTAACTTTTACTGAGCAACAGCGCCCTCTGCAGCCACTGAAACACAACTGAACGGTGGTTATTACCACGAACCCCGGCTTCCTGAATCAGAGGTGCTGCGGCTGTAGCAAATACACCTACGTCTATGCAGAATTTTTGATATTTTAAAAGTTTGCTGATCTTACATTTGAGATAAATTATGTTTTTTAAAGACGTCTAAGTCCTTTTAAGTGATCCACTGTTCAGCATCACTTTTGAACTTGCTGGGCCTGACTCGCAATGTAAGCTGCAACTTACACTCTTCTTACAGGATATTGTACTCGCTGACCGAGTTCCATAGCGTTGCTTTAATGTCGTGGGCTTAGATTTCTGATGCCATTTTTAGAAAGATAATGCTACTTAATCCTTTTCATTTAACAGACTGAGAAAAAGCAGATACTGCACCGACTTAACCAGAACCTAAAAGCCCAAAGTCCAGGGGAGGAGGGAAAGGAGGCGGTTCCACCCCCTGCAGAACCAAGTGCTGCTCCCCAGGAGAACCCGTCTGACACAAAGAGTCGTCCCTGTTCCAACGGAGACCGAAAGAAGTGGGATGCAGCTGAACTGCCTATACTTCCTGTGGCTCAGCAAACCTTAGAGCAAACCTTTGCCACAATGATTAGTGAGTTATTCTTCCAAGATATAATGTTGTCTGATCTTACGTTCTCCTTGAGGGAATGTCTTCAAATGTGGGACAGAACATTTACTTGGATTCATAGTTGAACTGATTTGATTTTTGTGGTACAAGGTCAAAGGTTAAGTTAACTGTGACCTCATGTTTTTGTGAACAAGATATATTAGCAACATGTTATTTCATTAGAAGTGGCACACACATTTACCCTTGGACTCAAGGAGGAACAAAGGTCAGGATTGCCTTACAGAACATGTTTTTTGGCTTGTACGGAAAGATTAACTGATTTTAGTGGTCACAGTGAAAAAATTGTCTGACTGAAATTGCACTTATTTGAGTTTGTTTTGTTTTATTTTGTGATAAAGTAAAATTTTGGTTGCACTGAACTTTAAGTAATTTTATAGACAAAGTTTTATTTGAAACAGCCTCAAATTTTGTTTAGCTCTGCTTTATAGCACAAGTAATCCTACATGTTAATACTTGTGCTGTGGAAATTATGTGACCACAGTGAAACTTATGTCATGAAAGTCAAACATATAAATGCATTTGCAAAAGGTTTTGCTCAGTTTTTCAACCTCTCTCTTACCAGACACCTCAGTGTCTCCAGACGAAAGGCCGTCCTCTGGTGGAGACAGGAAGAAGTGGGAGGCAGGACTTCCACTTGTCCTCTCTGTAGCCCAACAAACTCTAGAAAAGACCTACATCACAACCATTGGTGAGCTGGCTTCTCCTGAGTGACATGCACATCTCTCTGAAAATGAACAGTGGGCACAGAAAAAAAGTGAGGCCTTTTTATTTCTGTCAGAGCAAACAGCGGGTGAAGTCATAAAGATGGATTTGCTTCAGGAGGAAGCTCAGAGGAAGATGTGGAGAGTGAGTCCAGACTCCCAGGTGCTTCGACTCCTTCAGGAGGCAGAGCCTCAGCCTCTCACCCAGCAGCTGGAGAATGTCTATATCTGTGAAAAAGAGATTCTCTGCCTCGGTTAGTCTTCATTCAGTTTTCATATTCTCACCATCTACATCTTGCTCTTGTGCCATACAAAAGAAACAAGCTTGTAAACCTCAAAGCTTTAATCAAGAAATTGTTTATTTGTTCTCTCCCTTTATGACTAGATATGTCAATATTTTAGTTTTGTCATAATTTCATCACTAATCTCTTCATTTGACTGTTCCATGCAATATAAATTATTGAGGACACACAGCAGTTGAATTATTTACATCATGATGTGGTACTTTTCAGACTCATTGAAAGTCATGATACAAATCACTCACTGTTGATTATTCTTTACAGATAAGTCTAACCAGGCTGCAGTACCTGAGATGGAGAGGACACCTAAAGAAGTGTTGACCTCTGAGCCAACACCATCTGCTGTGCTTCTGAGCCCTGCATTTGAAAAGGAGAGTTCTGCTCCAACAGAGTCCTCACATCAGGAAACGTCTGTGGCCGGTACAATCGAAACAGTGACACCGCCGCCCAACCTCACTGAGGCTCACGGTTATTACTCAACCTTATATTTAGTCTATCTTCCTCATTTCAAAGTATATATATTTTAGTACAATGCAATCCTGTCTGGCCTGAAAATTCTTTCAGATCTAGCAGACGTGGAGTCAGTTGTTCTCGAGGACACCCCGAAACAGGCCTTACGTCCTCCAGCTGGTGTGCAGCAGGCATGGGAACAGAACGCCCAGCAGCAAATGTGACTTTTCATCTTTATCATATTAAGAACTTTTTTGTTTCATGACAAAATGAAAACATATTAATTGTTCCCTGACCCCAATATGACTTAAGCTCAATATCCCAGTGTATTTAAGTGAACAAGATTATTGTCTTTCAGCTTATAAAAGGTAACATGTCTCTGTGAACAATTTCATACATGTTTGTGTATTTCACTTATAGGCCATCAGAGGGCAGTAAAAGACCAACAGGCACCAAGGAGGGTGAGCGGAGTGTGGAGAAACCTACAGAATCTTCAAGTGAGATGATTGTTTAGAGAATTAAAGATAATTTGTTATTCAGCATGATTATCATCTAATTAAATCTGCCCCTTCCCTCCCTCACTCAGGTTTACCACAGAGCGAGGAGCCTCTGTTCACGAAGTTGTGCTCCCCGGCCCACCGACGCACTGCTGCCCTCTCAGTGCTCTCAGCCCAGTCCTCTATGGATGAATCATCGTCCTCTCTGGCCTCACGCTCACGCTCCGTCTCACCTCTGCGCACCAAACACCACAACTCCCTCCTCATTGGACTCTCTACGGGCATGTTTGATGCCAACAATCCCAAGGTGATCACTGTCTGAACATAATGCATTCGAGTTTTGTCTGGTAATTACCTTGGTAATGATGGAAAGAACAGTGTGGTATAATTTTATATCCATGACTGTTTTAGATGTAATAGGGAGCAGCTGTTCCTGGTGTAATGCCGAGGGTATTTTAGGAAGGATTTCAGTCTTCTTTATTAATGAGGGGAAATGGAATGGAGCTGGTGCCATTAATCACATGGTCTGAACCTGCCCAGGGCCTGGTAGGACAGAAAAGACATCCATCAACCTGTATCTATCATTACCTTCATCAAGGACATTGAGATCTGCAGAACCTAGCTCAACATGCTTATATCCATATAAAGAGCAACATAAAATATGAATGAGGCAGGTTTGGTCACTGTGCTTTTGGGGTTTTGTTGTTCTTTAGTAGTTTCATTTTCTACATTTCATTTGTGTGACAACACCAGATCCAAGCACACTATACATTTACTCATTACCTTGTTTTCACACTTAAGGCCGTCAAAATATTTCACAGTGTGCTTTGTGCTGTCAGATGCTGCGGACCTGCTCTCTACCAGATCTCAGTCGTCTCTTCAGTGCTCAGCAGGACTCTGCAGTAGCTGGTAATGCTAATGTTGCCCCAGACAACAACCTGGAAATTGAGGACCTGGATGAGGCGGCTAAAGATGATGACCAGTCAGAGACTGAAGAGTAAGACAGACAGAAACACATGAAATCTCAAAAACATTCTCAGGCCCAACTGTGTGATATTGTCAGTCCATAAATACACAGTGATGGCTATATGTTCTATGTTGCAATGTGGGTATATTAAATGCTTTCAGTGGGTACTATAACTTCTAAGCCAGTTGCTGCAGTCTTAAGACGACGGGTTATTTAGTTGGATTTCTTGCCTCTCTCGTATTCTAATATTTTTATATGTGTCAGAGACAACATTGTAAAATTGTGTAGGTCATTTTTTTGCAAAGACGCTATCAATACAGCAACCTAATGTTCTATATTGTATGTAATAAGAATATACTCTGTTCCCTAGTGCATATGAGGATGAAGACCTGCAGGACATCAGGGCCTCCATGGAGAGACTACTGCAAGAAGACGAAGACGAGGAATTAATGAGTGGCCCTCCAGAGGATGGAGTAGGAGACTTTAATGGAAACCCTTCAGAGAGCCAAGACAAGGAGTTTTTTAACAGGATAGCAGCTGAGATGGATCAGGACAACAATCAGATGGCTGTAGATAATGACGACGAAGAAGATGAGGATGATGAAGAGGAAGAAGAAGGCGAAGAGGAGGAGGAGGAGGATGATGAGGACGAGGATGAAGAATTCTCCAATGGCAGTCCGGGTGATGTGGAGGCAGGGGAGTTGCTCACCAATGGCGTGGGAGATGAGAACCACAGCAATAACAGCCAGCTCAATGAGGAGTGGCAATCAGGTAGGAGGAATGATGGACTTGCAAATGTGTTTTTTTTTAAAAACATTTATACTTATTTATTTTTTAATGCAATTTTTCACAATTGATTTATTAAATCTTTCAATGCAAGAAAAAACTGATTTTACCACTTTTGCTGACATAGTAAGTTTTTTGCAGCAACCATGGCAAACTCCCTTAGCTTGGAATCATTGTGAATATTTAATGACAGACGATTCATGCCTTTAGAATTAGACAATTAAACCAAAAATAGGTAATCTTTGCCGTCTAAGCATCTCCAAGACCCAAAGTGTAACAGTGTTATGAGAACTGAACTGACTAATCCTGCTGCGTTACAGATGGCAGTGGAGAGGAGCAGGGCGGAGACGCTGAGCTTCATGACAGCATCTTCAGTCGACTGGAGGAGCTTCGCTTTAACTTGGAGCAGCAGATGGGCTTCGAGAAGTTCATCGAGGCCTATAATAAGATTAAGGTATAAAATATTTGTTATTTCGCTCTAAGGGAGTTTTCACACCTGAAAGTCTGGACCATGGTCTGAACCAAGGTTCATGTTAATTTACATGGTTTACAGCTGTTCCGGATAGATTTGGTTTCATATTTTTCTTTAGGAAGAGCACTAAATTTGTATAATATATATGCGCATCCTGTTGCCATTGTCTATGTTGGCTGCGTCAACCTATACTAAACATTGATTTTTTTTTTAGATAGGCGTGTCTGGCGTTGGTGTGTCGTCAATTCTGCTATGGTTTTCACAAACTTTTTTGAATTAAATGCAGCAAAATGAAGTTCCCATTGTTATGTTGTGAGAGGACCATACAAGGGAAATAATATTTAATCTTTAGGTCATCCAAACAACTTCAAAGTTGAGTTTTAGAAGACTGACTTAATTGAATGGATGTCTTGTTGTTTTGTTGATCAAGGCTATACATGAAGATGAAGACGAAAACATTGACCTGGGCTCCAGTTTGGTCTTAAGCATTTTGGGAACTGAGCACCAGCATCTGTATCCCAACATCCTGCATCTAGTGATGGCAGATGGCGCATACCAAGAAGGTGAGCAGTAGCTTATTTTATATACTTAATATTCTATCATTTCCATTGTGTCGCTTTTTCTATTTAATTTCAATCGCACCATAACATGTTTTTTCAAATAATTTCCATTTTCCACTACACACTTTCCTCCTGAGTTTCTGTGTCACTTTCGGGTTGGAAAGCGGCTAAATAAATGTGAAATGCACCTTTAACACTATCTGTCTGCTTTGTCTTGCTCTGTGTCAAGGTGGATGTAAAACTTAAAGTTTTGAGTTTGACATGTTTCCCTTCAGAAATCTTCTGATACATTTTCTCTCTGAACGTCTCTATTTGACAATTTTTTGGTGTTCTATTTTTATTCCTGTCAGAGGAAGAATAGCTTGTTGATGCAAATGCCAAGTATCTGCTCGGAGGATTTATCTCTGTGAAGATGAACCTTATGGATCCATCCTGCAGTAACACTTGCTATATTTTGAAATTTAACTGGGGTAGCTATCAGAGAACAAACCCATTCACTGCAGTCGTTTTAAATAGTCTGTCGGTTATAATCACATTATCCATCCCCCCCAATGTTTCTGAGGTCACAGCTCTGGGTTTTAAGTCATTTGTGATGCTCGTTGTTCCATTAAATATTTGGTTGCCTCATTGATTCTCTCTTTATTGAAACTACTCCAACCAATGAACCTCTTTAATAAATTATCTGTCTCAACGTGATTCTTTGCTTTCTCTCTTTTGTAGATAATGATGACTAATGTTTTCTGCGATTGAACTGCTGGCAGCCATGCTGGCAGCTACGACAATCTGCTTGCTATCTGATGTTTTCCCATGACGTACATCATTGGCAGAAGAATCTATGCATGACATGTTGCAGCTGTTTATCCAACAGTGTTCCTGGCACACTTGCATGATGAATTACTAGTAAACTCAAGGATGTATTTCATACTATTGACTATCAGCACCTGACACTCTTTTCTAACCAGTGTTCATTCAAAAAGTGCATTAACAATACATGTAGTTATTTACCAAAGTTTATGGTTCTGTCAGATGTTTGTGAAGCTTTGTCTGTTAGTGAATGACACGTGTATTGTCACACTGATTCATAGTAGAAACTATTATGTCACAATTTGTTGTTGGTTGCTCATATAGACTCCTCATTTTATTTTGGCGGGCAAACATCTGGTCCTCTCAGGTGCTCTCTCTTTCTAACTGTCACACACACTAAACCATAGCTTCAAAACCAGGTCACCCTGGAAACATAATTTACTCAGAACCAAAGGAACCTCGTTTTCTTAATACAATTTTCATCAAACAAGAAGTTAAATATTGTACAGGACATTTTTCCACATTTCTTACTGTTTCAGTTTACCCATTTTAATTATTGTAATTATATGATTACTGTGAGACTGTTGACTGCTGCCAAGATACTGTAGCAAGACTATAACACTGACGTGCTGAGCATGGTGATGGAGAGACTGGTTATATTTATGTTCAGTGCAGAGCACTGATAAGTAAGCAATGATACAGATATTAACAATAAATCCTATATGACTAAAAATTAAATGTTGTAATTATTTTTTGAAGTAATAAAAACTTTTTTTCGAGAACCTCATGTCTAATTCTCCAATTTTTATTTATTTAATTGTTATGCTTTTTATTGATTATATATAATATATATATGTAATAATACAACACCCTCAACTGAAGCAAGCAATGTGTAACTTTTAAAAACATAAAGTAAAGGGGCTACCGTATAATGGAAGTGAAATTATTCCAGAAACAAGAAAGAAACGTACATATATATTTATACACAGATACAAACATATACATGAGTTAATTTACACAACACAACACATCTGCGTGATGCCCTTGATGTACAAAATAGAGATTGTGTACATACTGTATAGTTATGATACGTTCAAGGAGCATTAAGAAATATAAAAATAACTATAAGACTAAAGTTAAAAATCAATTTGCAATATATGAAGGTTGTGACCATGATATTGAGGAAAATTTATTTTGCCATCATCCGCTTTTTTCTACCTCACTGGCATGAACACTTAAAAATATGGTTACACATTGGACTTGTCAATGTTTACAAATGAGTTTACATTATTATTACAGTATAAAAGATGCTTTTATTAAAATTGATTATAAGGGGTGAAAGGAAAATCATTCTGCTCTACACAGGTCATGAGACTGATGCGTACACTAGAATATTTTCATCCACAGCCCTTCTGGAGACCACTCACCCCTCTGTCAGCTGGAGAGATTTATTTGTAGATGCAGGCCCTGTGGAATAATATAACACAGGCCTCCGGTGTTCTAACACCGCACCATGTCTGATTTAGTGTGGCAGGAGGAGTGGGCGTGTTTCCTTTGAGTGGAGCAGAACCATAGACTGTAGAGCAGAACCCAGTAAATGACTTTACCATCCCTCTAATAAGAAAAAAAAGCAGTGTGATAATGGAGCTTTGTAGCTTGTCATGTCTTTAAAAGTTGTTGCACTTAAAAAGTTGCAATTGTACCCCTCTAGAACTGCCATTACTCAACCGGTCGTTGATTCCCCATGTGCATGACCATGGTGTTTGACAGAGTGCAAATATTTCTTTTAATTTTCACATTTCTCTTTTGTCAAACAATTCCATGCATGTGTGAACTGGTTTCAATGACTAGAAACCGTGGAAATCTTTTACATTACAACTTGTAGGTAGTGATACTGCAGTTGGAAGAATTGAGGAGCCAATTCTACATATAGTCAGGCTCAGTGTCTGAAGGGGGAGACACTGAGCCTGATCGAACACTTCCATTGTTTTTAAATGAATGCAAAGGTATTTTTCTCATCTCTGCTTAAATCCTTTGGTTATTTCATTCCAAGAGACCAGAATGAGAGTTTTATGGGGATTTATATTATTTTTATCAATGTGTCTAGAATAACTTTTCCATTTGAGTGTCATGCTCAGTTCCTGACAGTATATGAGTTCTGGTCAGTTCAGGGCTTCCATAAAGACTTGAGGCTGTTTCATGCTATTCCCAACAATGAAGTATCATTCAGTATTCATGTTGCATGGCGACACTTCATTTGTTTGTTGCTCCGTTTTGGATTCAGTAATTCTGTTTTATTATTATGCATTTTTAACTCAGGGGTGATCACATTTTAGTTGTAAAGAGGAATATGAAGCATTTGGAGGTTGAGAAGTGTCTAATTGTGACAAATACCATAATTAGAGCAAGTGTTTCTTTGAAGTATTTAATAAGGGAAGCTCATTATTGGCTCAGTTTACAGTGGTGGTGTAAAACCAAGTCTGGTTTGTTAATATCGGTTGGTTGACTTCATTTTTACAAACTGGTCAGTTTGATTTCATCTTTATAATCAAGAGGTGACGTATCTCGTCTGGGATTTGTTTGTAAATCCTGGTTAATATGATCACTTGGCTACGCAGAAAACAAGAAGATGGATCAGAAAATGTCCCCTGCTTCAGTCTAATGCCCTCCCACACGATGTCTCTGTCTCACATAATGCTTGAGATTAATTAAACCCTTACTTTGAATCCCCTATAAGGCCTGTGTTCCTCTTGATCCCAGCTCTCAATGGAGAAAAAAGAAAAATCGGCCCACAGAGAAATATATGCACTCTTGCGATATCCGGCAGCATTCATTGACATTCAGCTGTGGTCCCTAATCAAATTCAAAAGCTTGTTGCCTCAGGCTGATTTAGTAAATTTGAAAGCCTTATCAAAGTAGTACAAGTGGAGATTACAGGATGTGAGTGCCATGATTTAAGCAGTACGCCAGTGAGCTTCGGGTTTGATTTCAAATAAAGACATCATCGCTTTAAAAAAGTCAATTATACACAGTAGTTCTGCTGTCAACTTGTGATGCTGCAAATTACACTCATGCAATTTAAAAACACTTTGCTTGTTAAAAATCCCATTTTACTTTGGTATTCGCTGTATTTCAGTTCTTTGTTCTGGGCACCTATTTATATTGATGTGCTGTGCAAGACAGGAAATATATTTCTGTCTAGGTTCATCCCTTCATTGAAATTGGGACATATGTCTTGTCATGTCTTCCCCTGCTTTCCTCGCTCCCATTTATAGGCAGTAACACAGCTGCCACCTACATCATATGAGGGTATCTGAGTGTGTGTGTGTGTGTGTGAGAGAGAGAGAGAGCATTAATCTTATTTTAAGCCCTCAAGTGCAGTCATTGTGAAATAAAATATTACCTTTAAACGATTCCTGTTGCTTCCCTGAATAACATTAAATAATGTTCACTTTTGACAATAAAAGTCTGAATATGTGCAGGATTTGAGTGTGTTGTAAAATATGGGGGTCAAGCAGAAAAAAAGAGGCCAGGGGCCATTGTCTCAGTGGAGGTGGAGGGGCGGAGCGCGGCCTCATCTCAGTGAGGAAATATGACCTGAGGGCTCCTGCCAGCTCCCATGGGATCACATGTGACAGAGGAGCGCTACCTTCATATAAATCTCTTGCTTTATTGCTCTGTTCCTCCTCTCCTTCATCTCTCCCTCTTGCTCAATATGCAGTGTCCTCTGAATGGGATAGAGATAAATCAGATGTTTATTGTCTGGCTCACTGTGTCACTCGCTCTCCTCTCCCCCAGTACTTGTGTGCCTGCAGTGCCTTCAGTTTGAATGTTATTAAGAGTCAAAGGTCTCCTCCCAATTTATTTCTGTAATAAAAGCAGAACCTTTGGAAAAGTTCCTCCCCTCTCCCTGTGAACGTGTTGTCTATTTCTGTATCAGCCAATGATGGCCAACAGTTTGATTTGACCTCAAGAATACATACAAACTCCTATAACCCATAGAAAGATAGATAGATAGATAGATAGATAGATAGATAGATAGATAGATAGATAGATAGATAGATAGATAGATAGATAGATAGATAGATAGATAGATAGATAGATAGATAGATAGATAGATAGATAGATAGATAGAAGGATGGATGGATGGATGGATGGATGGATGGATGGATGGATGGATGGATGGATGGATGGATGGATGGATGGATGGATGGATGGATGGATAGAGAGAGAGAGAGAGAGAGAGAGAGGGAGATAGAGACAGAGAGGTTTATACATACATATAAATAATATATATATATATAGAGAGAGAGATAGAGAAAGATACAGAGTTAGAGAATTACAGAGGGTTATAGACTAAGATCGATATAGAGTAAGATGGAGAGAGATCGGTAGAGAGATATAGAGATAGACATATATATATATATAAAGAGAGATTATAAATAGATAGAGAGATCGGGAGATAGAGAGATAGGTCTGTAACATCTTCATCCTGTATGTCCTGTATTAGTTTGTTGTCCCAGGAATAAAACATAGACCACTAGATGTCCCTATTCACTCTCTGGTACAAATGTAGCCACAGCATATTGCACAGATAAGAATCCAAGTGTGTAAGAGGACCATTTGTTGTCGTCTGTAATGTGCACACAGCAGAGCAGTATGTCAGAGCGTCTATGTGCTGATGCAACAGAAACAAACAACATATATCTATGGTAATTTGAGTTACTGCAGCATTTAACTGTAGTCTCAGGAGTGCTGGCTTCCATTGAGCTACAAATGACTGTTGGTGACATGACATCTGAGCTGAAAACGAGTTATTTCCCTGTGAGTGTGGGGAAAGATGCTGTTTCTGTCACATCCTTCATTACATGTCATTAAACGACACACAACAGTCACGCCCTTTTGACGCCGCCTTATGGTGCGCCTCGGAAATTTGAGCATCCAGCGCACTCTAGTACGACTTCAATCGGTCTGAAATGTGATATCATAAGAAATATAATGAGTATATTTTCTCTTTTATGACAAAAAAATATTCATGGGCTATTATGTTATTCATTTTCAAAAAGGTTACGACTAAATAACCTCCTAAATTCGTGCCTGAGTGATTTAATGTCCCACACACCCGGCCGCACTTGAAGCGCACACCCCCTCCCCCTCTCCGCTTGTTTCCAGCTGCACGGTCCAGCAGGACACAAGTAGCGTAACTAGCATGGCGCTCACTGCGGTCGGAGTTGCGTTGTGTCGCCTGTGTGCTTATCACTTGTGTTTCCCCTTAACTACATGACAGGCGCGTGTTTACAGTCCACGTCGTGCGTGTCCAAAGACTACACAACAGTATTTGTGAGTTGAATCCTCCAGGTAAGTGCTCAGCAAGAGTCCAGGTAGCTCGCTAACTAGTAACGTTAGCAGGGAGGCAAAAACATTGGGAGATACGGAGCAACAAGAGGAGGAGTCCTGGTTTTGAAGAGGTAAGCTCAATTACATTTACTGTGCGAATCACTTCCCAACTTTTACAAATAATTTATAACACGCCGAGGAAGTTGTGGAAATGTTTTTGTGAAGTGTGAACGCTTTAAAAAACTTCTACCCGTTAGTTGCTTATGAGGTTATAACATTGAAGCAGCCTCCTCGCTAGCGAGCGGTGGTTGCTAACAAACTTGCTTTAATATGCGCATTTATAGATTCGTTTCACTCATGTCCGGTTAAAGGCTAATACGTTGAGTGTCAGGCAGAAAAATGTCACGAAAGTTTTACTACACGTTTTCGTGCTGTTAAGTATTACGTAATATTTACATTTTTCCGGAGTAACGTTACGCTGCTGTCGTACAAGCCTGCAACATTTGTGTTCTATCATCTAAGCGTCTTCCTGTGATGTCAGCGTTTCTAATGTGCGACCATCTGACTTTTGTCAAACTCATTTCGTCACTCGATGAAGTGTGTTGTTGACTACCATCTTTGTAAATTACCCTCAGTTTTCACTCTTGATGGATAAATCACAGTCTTTCTCTGTTGCATCGCTGCTGTAGGTTTGTGTCTTTAGTCGCGATTATGGACGTGCTTAGTTCCAATGATCTAAAATCAGTTACCAGGTGTAACGTCCAATCCCCTATTCTGTAATATAATGGCAGACTACAGGGCAGTAGTTTTTGTGTTTTGCAAATGTCGTTAGCTCATCAGTTAGCTGTCGTATTAAATGTGACCTTATTGGGTCAGTTTTTGTTTGTGGAAATTTAAATATATCATTCCTCAGTGTCTGCCATATGTGATCTCTATTGTGTGCCCACTATGACCTATTTACAGATTAATATCCGTGTCTTTACCCTTGTTTGTAGCTGATGCAGATGCCATGGCCATAGCCGAGGTATGGGTGTGACGTGACAGTGCTGCTCCTGCTTCCAAACAACAACCTTATCTGCACCATGTTTTGCTGCTGAAGTCGAGGCAGAACACACAGAGAATGGACGAGTCAGTCTTGTTGGATTTGCTTGAGTGCCCCGTTTGTCTGGAGCGGCTGGACGCCACGGCAAAGGTCCTTCCCTGTCAGCACACCTTCTGCCGAAGATGCCTCCAAGGTATTCTAGGCTCACGTGGAGAGCTGCGTTGCCCAGAGTGCCGGACATTGGTGGAGTGTGCTGTGGATGAACTCCCCAGCAACATACTCCTTGTGCGCCTTTTGGATGGCATCAAGCAGAGGCCTCGTCGGGCCGGTCCAGGGGTTGGAGCCTGCACAAATGGTACATCCGGAGCCGTGGCCAGAGCACACGTCAGAGACCAGGGCTCCAGGGACCAGGGGACTCCAGGAGCACAACCCCAGAGAGCTCAGACGAAGAGCCCCCTTGTCCGTGTAAGTACACTCACAGTGACTACACATGGATCACTGAGCATGAATCTGTGTTTCCCATTGTTGGGGTCAAGCTGAAACAAAACAGCGAAAATCTGTGTGGATTAAAAGCAGCATGTTGCATTACTGCCCTTCTAATCTTTGCTGTGGATCAACTGTTATCATGGTGATCCAAAAGCCAGCCAGTTGACCAGCAGCCCAACATTAGTAATGGCAGTGATTGAGAGCAGTTTAGCCAACAAATGATTCTGCTCTCTGCACTGTTCGCAGCCGGGCCTTTCCTTGTAGAAGGACTCACAGTTGTTTTTTAGCTGCTGACAATGCTGTATGCCAAAATCGTTCTTTCACTTGAGAACTTGCTGTAGAGTTGTGTGTGAATGTACGTGAGAAATGCAGAGTGGGACTACAGGGTTGTTCTGTCTGCAGTACTGAGAGGAATTGTATAGTTGGAGAAGCAGGAGAAAATCGTGAAATGTTAAGAGCCTGTTTATCAACAGTATTATGTAGACATTTTTCGACTACGCCTGTGTTTTCACACTCTTTGAGGGGTTTTAAAAGAGATCCTGACACAAAGAGAAAGGGATAAGCTTTTATGCATACAGATACATTAAAATAACACATTAGATCCCCTTTTTATGTAAGTAGAGAAAACTAAAGTAAGTGCTGAAGACAGCAAATATGGTTTTGCTTTGGTGTTGTGCTTTTTGAAAAAACAGATCTTCTCTGTATTATTTGCACTTCTTTATGGGAAAATCCATACCCATTAAATTCTTGGTTCCACATTTCAGTGAAAAAACTCAAGCCTTTATGTGTGTATATTCTGGTTTCTCTGAGATGACCACATGATTTGGAATAGAAATACATGCGGCACACTCCAGGAAAATTGACACCAGAAAAATCATTGTCAATAATATTATACACCTGCAATATCTTTTTACATTTGTTGCTATAAATGTACTCGCATCAAGCTTAGGATAATATTCTCAATGGTATTATTGCATGACTACAAAAACCAGGCTGCAAAAAATGTGAGGGGGACAAAAAAAAGTGGAATACCCACAGGCCCCTCTTTGAGCTTTTGTGGTCTCCACATGAGGAGGGTAGGGTAGATGAAAAGGTCAAGGTCCTATGTGGAATCACTGGAATGTCAAAGTGCTGATAATGAATCTGCCTAGCCATGCAGGTACGAAGATTAGAGACCTTGCTTAAAAACACTACTGAGGGACCCGCCTCATTTGCCATTCTATCACTTCAGAGGATTCATGCTCATTTCAAAGCTGTTTGTGCATTGCGGAATTCCCCCCCGACTCTGAAAAGCCTGCTTGTCTGTGATAAAAAAATGTTGGACACTTGAAACCGACAAATTATTTCACCACTCTTTTTTTAAGCCAGCTGATTACTGTTTCTCGGTGGTGGCACGGAGGGTACAATGCTCCGATAGCACACAATATATAATGTTTTGTACAAAGAAGTACCTTCAGAAGCTTGCATTGTCAACTATTTTGTTGGATGTCATATTACAGACTAATAGCATCTCTCAAGTCTCTTCTGTGGTCCTGAGGCATTCTGCTGATGACAGTGAACAAGAAAAGACATGGCTGTGCAGGTGAAACATTAAAAGTGGAGATCAAAGCTCTTGCTGATTGCCCAGCCTGATCTGTGGCTGGTGCCTCTCCGGGACTGAGCGCTTCACTGCCCCCGGGTGACTCCCTTAGTTCCACTTCTTTATTGTCCTACTTCTCATGTCTGTTCCAATATTTTTTTTATTTATCTTTTTTAAAGGGGTATCTCAAAGTTTGAAGCATTTCCTCTGGTGCTGTGTCCCCTGTTCGAGCAGAGCTCCACGTCTAGTTGTTATATGGCCAGAGAATGGATGGGAGGGGAGATTGGCCTGACAGATGCACAACAGGGTTCTGTTTCGGGTTCCCTCTGATCTTGCAGCCTGAACGACACTTGTAGAGTGGCCAAGAGAGATTGTGTGTGTATGGAGGGCTACCAGTAACAGAAGCTGATGAGTGTTAAGCGAAGTCATCAGGACCAAAAGGGTCAAATGTTTAGTGAGTAATCTCACACAGTCAGCTTTCTGCCCCTCCTCTTACTATTTCTGAGGTTGCACCAGTTGTTTGACACTCAGCCCTGGCATCCCTTTGATGAGGGGAATAAAAAGGTTCGTCTTGAATTTAGCACTGTGGTTGTCTGGCCCCTTCACAGTCAGTTTGATGACTCACCTACATGGTGCTGCGTTACATTAATGTTTTGTCTTCCCCTCGCCCCCTTTGTTGACTCATATAACACAGTATTTTGTTCACACAGATTGAGAACAGATAGCTCAGTGAAATGTTTGTGTGAGAGCGAGTAAAGCCATTGGAGCTGTCTGGAAGTCAAAGGTCAGGGTTCAGGAGTCATGTAATTCAGGGGCAAGAGCAGACAAGGGAGAGGCGAGAAGAATTAGAGAGAGCTTTCTGTGGAAGTCTTCAGTTATCATTATGGTCCCCTGCAGAGTTGAGTCTGTACACCCACAGACTTAAAATAGAGCTTCTTTTATGATCATTTCTGCCTTCGTAATAAAAGCTTCAGTGTTACGTTTTAATGGTGTTACACATTAGCCCCACAGTTAAGATTACATTTAGAGCCCTAATATGTAAATAATGCTAATGTGGTGGAGTTTTACTTGTTAGATGTGAGCATGTTGGTATGCGTGTGACTGTCTTGAGTGTTTAGTTAATGGGAAATGAGACACTTTTTTCCCCCTACGCTCCTGGGGATGTAATTAGGTCATTGTCTCATCTTTTTTAATGAGCACTTAAACATGAGAAGCTTCTTATTTGTATAGGCCTCATGTTTGCTTCCCCTTACACCTGTCATTATTTCTCATTATCTTTAAATCCACTAGACAAACAGATAACATTGACCTTTTCAGTGTCTATTTTTTCCTCCTCAGTTATTTATAAAATAAAGTTATGGGGTGCCTTGTCCTGTCATTTGTAGTTGAATCATTTCTTTAGAAAAGAAGAATGTTGTTTATGGCTTCCATATGTGGAGGTATCTCATTAAAATTCCTGTGCACTCCCTTGTCTGAGGTTGATGAGTCACACTGGCCCTCTTTGATGACATCATATTGTTGTTGAAGCCTTTCCTCTCGGCCGGCTGGCTGACCTCTGCCTGCGCGACAGAAACCCATCATTACATCCTCAAGCCGCCCACTTACTGGCAAACTGGTCCTGGTTCTTTCCACTGGGAATTTTTCAAAAAGGGCTTTGGTCTGTTGGTTCCTGCTCACTCACATGCTCACACTTTACTCTTGCCTCCTCTGTATTTCCCACGGACGTCTACAAGTAGCCGTGACCTTCTGGACAGTGCGTGTCAGGGATTTTGGAGCCACCTGTAATTTTCTCTTATGAGACACAGGCTGTATTTTCCCCATATTTCTGCCATGTACTTACTCCCTCCTGGCTGTCTAAATCCAGGCTGGAGTCTGTTAAAGGTCTAATGAGATTAGAGTTTATTAGACAGTGAGTTGGCACTGTTCCCCATTCTCCTCTGACTGCTGACTCTCATTCTGAAGAAATGCAACACTTTGTACAACAACCAGTGTCTACATCTGGTTGCCACTATGTATTTTTACACATTTATCTAATAAACCTTACCTTTAGTCAGTTTTTTTTTTGACTACTGCACTGCCCAACACATTCTTCATCACTTTCACACCTATTTGCAATTCTCACATTCCTAACCCTTCTTACAATGTTTTGGGAAAACCAGCGCAAGTTGTCTGTTATGCTGTGTGAAATTATTGTTCCCCATGTATGGGTTTACGTAATTCCCGGGGAGACGTTCACAAGACCTAATCCTTTGATTATGGTGCAGCCAAGGCCTCCTCGTTGTAGTGAAACATTGCTCCCCTGATGAGGGGTGTCTGCCTTTTGATGTCTTTTTGGGCTTTCAAGACTTTCCAGACACGTATAAGAAAATGTTACGTTGTTTTGTTCCTTCTCCTATGACCTTTTTTTTCTCCAGACAGAGTAGGCTGTTTTGTGTTTGTGTGTGAGTGGTTGCAGGTCACTGTTTATACTCTAAACACTGGGCTTGTCTAGTCTCGTCCCACTTGCCAGCTCACATGCACCATCTCCATGAAAGCTCCTTAAAGTATCAACACGCATTTTTGTTTACTTTCTGTGTGTTCGTGGAAGTTAGACTTCCAATGTTATTTGTCGTCTCACAGGTTACTTTGTTGATTGAAAGTATGGTTGAGGTTTGTATCTGCACAAGTAGGTTTGTACATCAGGTGATAATCTTATGTGTAGTGACGTGCCTTTGCACCTCAAAGCCTCGGGGCAGACTCCGCTGCAGCAGTTGTAGCTTGTTGCAAGCCTTGATTCATATACTTACAACCTGTTAGCCACCTGGCCAACACTTTCTGTACTATTTTGGGCTGTCTACATGTCTATGTGAATGGATGATTACATTCAACCTTATTGTGTAGGTTTTGTTAACAAGGGAGTGGTAACATTTGTATGAATTCTGGGTGGTCCAGCAGCCAAAAATGCCACATTTGCCAGTCGCCCACACCTCCCTGCCTCTTCCGTCCATATCTCATCTCCTGCTACGTCTGTCAGCGTGACAATAGTAAGGGATGCAGCAATGACCTTCTTTACCACAGTGCTATCACACCTGTGGGGGCCTACAAAAGCCTGTCTTTATTGCTTGTTTTATGTGTGTGGTCCAGTGGCAAGTTCCACAAAAATGTTTTGTGTACCAACTGTTTGTTTAACAGACAACGTTGTGTGTGCTTCTTCTCATATACCAATGCACTTTACACCAGTAATATAAAAGCATTTATGTCAACTATACTACTGACTTGGATGTTATTCATTGACACCAACTTGGTAATAGTATTTTCAGTGGAATTTATTCCTTTGACTGTTTTGTCAGCTGTTGGACCTTTGTCCCATTGTGTCCCTCCCCTATTCCCAAGGTGCCCTGAATACCTGCCTGGCCTTAACAGAACAGTTTGACCTCTCAACCTGTGTTGTGATTGGTGGGACAGGATTGGTCATCCATGGGCCATTTGACTGCTGGCATGTTAAGTGTTCAGTTCCCATCCCTTAGGCAGAATCATGAGGTGCTGGGAGTCTCGTTTTCAATTGTTTGACCTCTGACCATATAGCTATTACTGGCCTTTGATACACCTTTAAGCTGCCTCTGGCTCACCCTGCTGCTAAGTGAGAGAGATGTGTGGTCCCAGATCGTATCCTGAGATGAGGGAAAACTGATTTTATCAAATGTTTTCATCAGATTTGTAGTGTTTCTTCTGTAATCCGTGTGTATTTGTTGCGCTGCCATGTGCTTAAAAGTTTCCTGTTTTTCTTTGAGGCCCAGAGGTGCAGTTAATCTGCATTTGTCCCCTGAGTGACGTCTTTGTCCAAGCTCTGAGAATGCGCTGGGTATCCGCTACTGAGCCCAAAGAATGAAGAGGCGATGATTGTGTTGCTTACTGTAAATTGAAGTGAATATGTTTTTTTGTATATCTGCTTTGTACAGTATAGTTCTTATTAATGAAATTATTGAAATGTTGCAGATTATTCCTCTGCTAATAATTGATGAATTCCTTTTAGCTCAAACAAGCTGTTGCTTTACCACTTGAGTCTCTTTTTCCATTGGTAAGAAAATGAATATCTATTATTTTGCAAGTAAATGCCAAAATCTTGAAAAACATGGTTTCTAAACGCCTGCGTTCTCAGTTATGCCACATGTGTGGGGTCTCTGGTCTTGACAGTGCTTGATTAATTATTGAGGTGGATATGAATGGAGAGAGCCCTGACAAAGACTTGGGTCTCATGGAGTTGGGGGTTTTCTGTGCTCACATCCTACCACAAATGCTGACTAGAAGTTTCTATTCACACTTCCTATCCAAACCAACTGTTCTGAATAGAGGTAAATGTACTTTGAGTTGTTTGACACACACACAGACCTTGGCCTCTGAGGGTTTGGCCTGACAAATCCAGGGCAATGTTTGCTTTAATGAGTCACCGACTAATTTTAGATCCATGAGGGTACATTATTCGATACACGCCTACAAAAACTGGTGTGTAGTAGTAGTACACAAACAGACCTAAGACAGCAGACCTGAGTTGAAATCGGCAGCATGTTTGAAGCAATCTGCCTGTCTCCTGTAGTAGAAAGGTTTGATTTTCATGCTGTTCATGTTGAGGAGAGGCCTATTAGCTTTCATATACATGGACATCCTGATTAGTTTTAGAGGCACTAGCCTCTGTCTCCTTTCTACCCAGTGTGTAATGGTATTACTGTGGGCCAAGTTAACACAGCAGCCTTGGATATTTTGTAGTGCAAATGTGTGCCAGCAGAATTATCTGCTTGTCAAATGTCTCTAGTCTTGAGGACCAAGAAACTAATGAAGGCCCAAAACTCAGTTTCTCAGATTTGCCCCCTTGACACTGTCACTACAGTATGTGATGCCTCACCTAGCAATGAGTTGAGGTGAAGGAAAGTCAGCAGCTACATGTTACATCTGGGTCTAATAGAGGACGGAATGAACAAACACACTCACACACGTTCTAAAGAGAGGGAAAAATGGCCAGTGCTGTGCTGCGTCTTGAGTCAGGGAGAACAGATGCAGTGTTTGTGCCCTGGCCCTTTGCCATTACTGTGTCAATATCCTGGCTTTGTTTGTCCACTGTAGAGGAGTATAAAAAAGCCAATGTAAGCAAATTATCGTCAGTAGCCCACTACTCTGACATGCAACACTGGACAATTGAAAGATAAGCATAAGCATGTGAGAAACAGTCAGATATTGAACATAGATAACTGGTAGACAGCAGTTATATCTTAAGTTTTATTAAAGTTTATACTGAGTAGCTAATGTCCACTTTCTTGTCAGATTTACCATTAACTTGCAACACCCTGAGTAAATTGAAGTCAGCCTATGTAGAGCAGAGCAGGTGGCTCACCCTGAAAGACGAAAAGAAACAAAAGGGCACAGACACTGCACGCTTTCACCAGCACAGTGGAGAGTAATGTGAGGAAATGCTTAGTATTCAGCTCATATTGACTGCTACTGAATACGCAGATACTGTGACATTTGTGAACTAATCCTTCTGTAGTTTAGATACAAGCTAACTTCCTCGGTGCAACACCTCTCAGTGCTAATCCATGTTGTTAAATATCTATTAGATAAGATTTTATAGTTTTATCACAGATTGAAACCATGCTTTTTACCTAAATACTCTGTTGGTTATAGGGAGGTGTTTTCGTCACATGAAAACTTTTCTTTTTCAATGCAACTGTAAAAGTCTAAATCAACTTATCTCTGGTTTATTTTTGAATTATTTCTCAACAGGATCAGAGGTTTTGATATTCAAAAAGTGTTACACATTAAACTAAATAAATACCAAATAAACACCATGCTCATTTATTTCGTATTTGTTGGACTGATTTCTTAATGTTGTCTATTAAGCATTTTAAGTCCACCAAACAAAATTGTTTATTTATTGCCCTGTTCACATTATTGCAGATATTTTACAAAACAAAGTCACTGATACAGATTTTTAGAAATGCTTTCCAAAAAACTTTGGTTTCTGTGTTTCCATGTGTACATGTAAAACTGCATTTGGGAAACAATGATGACACACCTCTTTCATGCATGCCCACTGTTGGGTAATGAGCATTCGACAGAACCAACGTTGCGATTGTTGCCATAGACTTTTGTGTTCTTGTCTGGATTGAGATATTTTGTAATACCTATGTTGTTAGGACAGAGATCTTTTTTAAAAACTAGGCAGAAAATATCCTTTCAAAAAGTATCTGCAGTAGTGTAGACAAGGACTTGCAGAATTAGGGAAATAAGAATAGCATTGCACTGATAAATTATTTCTGCATGTGAAAATCGAACTGAAAACCTCAGACTGATCCAACTTGCGTGAAATTCATCACGGCAATTAATAATGGCCTCCATGTGTCTGTATGCACTCCCAACAATGTCTGGGCATGCTCCTGATGAGTAGGCGGTTGGTGTTCTGGTGGGATCTTCTACCAGACCTGATCAGGGCACCAGTGAGCTTTTGGACAATCTGTGATGGTACTTGGCTGGTGTCAAAATACGTAACCTCCCATAGGTGCTCAATTGGATTTAGGTCAGGAGAATGGTTGGGCCAGTCAATTGCATTCATGCTTTCATCATCCAGGAACTGCCTACACACTCTGGCCACATGAGGCCTGGCATTGCCCTGCAACAGGTGGAACCCAGGGCCAACTGTACCAGTGTAAGGTCTGACAATCGCTCTGAGGGTTTGAGCCCGGTCACTAACAGCAGTCAGGGTAAGGTTGGCTATGCCGTGGAGGTTTGCACGGCCCTCCAAGGATATGACTCCCCAGACCATCAGTGACCCACCGCCAAACCAGTCATGCTGGATGATTATTCAGGCAGCATAACGTTCACCATGGCGTCTCCAGACTCTTTCACGCCTGTCGCATATGCTCAGTGTGAACCTGCTCTCATCTGTAAAGGAAACAGGACGCCAGTGGCGAACCTGCCAATTCTGCTGTTCTATGACCAATACCAATCGAGCTGCACGGTGCTGCGCTGTGAACATAGGTCCCACTAGAGGATGTCGGGCCCTCATGCCACCCTCATGGAGTCTGTTTCTGACAGTTTGGTTAGAAACCAACACACCAGTAGCTTGCTTGAGGTCATTTTGTTGGGCTCTGGCAGTGCTCCTCTTGTTCCTCCTCACACAAAGGACCAGATACTGGTCCTGCTGCTGGGTTGATGCCCTTCTACGACCTTGTCCAGATCTCCTCTTGTAACACTCAGTCTCCTGGTATCTCCTCCATGCTCTTCAGACTGTGCTTACCTTCTTGCGACCGCACGTATGGATGTGCCATCCTGGAGGAGCTGGACTACCTTTGCCACCTGATTCGGCTGCAGGTACTTCCTCATGCTACCAGTAGGAAGGATAAGGAGAGAACAATATCCTGTGGCCACTACATGCAAAACCAATCACTTTTTGGGGTGTGTCCTGCTTTTTGCGCTTGTGCATCCTAAATGGACAAATCGATATTCCTGAAGTTTAACTGACTTGGTGTTATACTATGACGATAAAGTGTTCCCTTAATTTTTTTGAGCAGTGTTCTTTCCTTGCTCTCTCAGTCTGCTTTGAAATGCAAGTGGGTTCCTGTGAGAGCTATTGTTAAACCCAGTGTATGAACTGGCACAGAGTTAAAGAGTTCTGTCCTTTGAGGTTTCTGGTCAGACAAGCAGACTGAGAGATACAGGGGCCACCCAGCATCAGCTTTTACCCCTCATCTGAGGCCAGCCAGGTAAAGAATGCCGGCACAGAAGCCTACACATAGATGTGTGCCAATTCACGCTCAAGTGCTTCAGTGTAATTTAATTTTTCACAGTAGAGCCAACCAATACACCCAAAATCCACAAGTGCTTCATGAAAACAGCATGTGTGAGGTGTACAGTGTGTGCATTTGCTCCCCCCACAAATCCATACTCCCATCCTGCTGAAATGACTTCTCTATTATTGACTAATCTACAGCTTATGCTGTGCTCGGCACAGAAATGTCTTCATTGTTTGTATAGACCCTACCACCATAAGACAGAAATCCCCACGTAGTTCCTGGTTTTGCACATGGCAGCCTTATGGGGCTAGTACCCCAACATTGAGATGGATGGCTTTGATCATAGGCTAGCACCCGGATTCATATGAGACCCCGGGCTACAGTAAAGGTCAGGAACTGGCAGTAAAACTGTAGATTGTTGAGGTCAGTGAGTGGTTACTCCTGAGATGTGTTTTGTAACTGGCACGCTGGGGACCAGATTGTCTCTCACAGTATTTATACATATAAGGCTGACTGAGAGAGGCCTTCACTGACCCAGGAAAACGAGGAGGACAGTTGCGAGGGATTTTGAAAACTTCCTGTTCTTCTCACATGTGATCCAAGCTTCCATCTGGCCTCCAGACTGAGTGTTGGGTGCCTGTAGACTAATGTGTGGGACATCATTCGATGTGTAGTGAGGAAAACAAACAAACACAGTGATTTTTATAATACAGTTAAGCTCTTGAAAATCTTGACTGGCTTATTGCCTCTTTCATTCCTTCCAAAACACAGTCTCAATAAATAATTCTACTACGCTGAGTATTCTTAATCACTGTTATTTTTATATTCAGAAACAAATTCTGCTTGTTTCTGTTTAGCTCTGAGGAGCTTGCTCAGTGGAGCAGTGTTAATCTTGGCAGCTTTTTTTGATTTAGTCTTAGTCTTTGGACGAAAATGCATATTAGTTTTAGTCACATTTAGTCATTTTTATCCTTCTTAGTTTTAGTCTAGTTTTCGTCGACGAAAACTAAATTACATTTTAGTCTAGTTTAAGTCACATTTAATAGCCACATCAAACTCCTTCTCTTCCCTTCTCAGGCCCAGGGAACCCATGTGTTGTGTCTACAACTGCATACTAGTCTAGCTTGCAGTACTTAGGTTGTTCATTAGATATCCCTTTAGGTCTATAGCAGGGGTCGGCAACCTTTACTATCAAAAGAGCCATTTTGCCCCCTCTTCCCCCAAATAAAATTTGTCTGGCTAATCAAGTTTTATACAAAGTTATACTATGCTTAACTATAGTTTGTGGCATTTATGAAATCATATAGGGACAATAAAGAAAACTGTTGACATTGTATTGCTGTTTTTACCTGTTACAACAAAGGGAAACACCAAATGCTTATAAAGAGGAGAAGAAATACACAGGCAAGTGTAGACCTACTTTGAAATAAATGATACACAGAACTATGTAGGGATATTTGAGACCTCCCCATATTTGTTGGAAATGTATGAAATAAGAAGTACCCTATTTTGAAATAAATAAAAACATATAGCTGCAGGCTCATATATTTTAGTTGGCGAAATGTTAAAACAAAAAGCGAGAGCAGGTCTGACTGGACGCGGACACAGAAACTGCAGCTCGGTACAAACCAACTGCAGCCTCTGCTCTGATCAAGAAGCTGCTGCGCCGATCTCTGAGCAGCTGAGACCAGAGAAACTCTGTGTTTTCACTGTTTCCAATGATAAGAAGTAGTCAGTCAGTCAGTGACCGGCTGCTGCACGTGAACGAGCTCTGATCCCACTGTGTTTCTGAGCGAGTGAGCAGGGGCGGAGCCCCGGGACCGGTGTGTGGCGCCATCTTGGAGCGCGCACATACACACACACTCTCCGCTCCGGGTACTTCATGACGGCGTGATACGCTGATGTTTAAAAAAATATTGTGACTCAGTCAACCACCAACATTTTCGTCTCGTCTCGTCAACGAAAGTTGAAATAGATTTAGTCATAGTTTTTATTTTCAAAGATCCGTTTTCGTCACGTCTTCGTCTAGTCTTAGTCATGGGAAAAAGGGCGTTGACGAATATTTTTCGTCATAGTTTTCGTCAACGAAATTAACACTGCAATGGAGTGTGGTCCAACAAAAAAAACTCAAGGTTATCAAATGTCAAAAATCCAGTCTGGCTCAACATTTACCAGAATAGAAGTCTTTAGAGTCCTTCATCGTGACGACGATGTTTGGCGAGAATAGGAGGTACTTGCAGCCAGCTTTACTAGCTCCATCTCCACTTGCCGGTCCGTGCATTAGACCATGGCACCGGGATCTCCCACACACAGCCAGAGATGGTGCTGGTGGTTTTCGCCATTTTTATTACAATAACCAGGTGAAAACATCAACTTACAAACTCTTAAACTAAAAGCTGCTGGCAACTAGCTTTTCAGCTCAGTATTTTACCTGAATTACTATTTTAATACATTGACATGTCTTTTTTTCATCCCTAGTGATAAGAGACGTAGTGATCTAATACAATTTTCGACAAGAAAGCAGATAAAGAGTATTTACCAAAATGTTTAACTATCACTTGGAAGTGATAGCCCATTAACTTTACCACCACCATGGGCCTCATCACTGCACCCTCTCCCAGAAATGGACACTGGCTGGATTCTTAAAGTCTTTCTTTCATAAGACTCCCTGCACTGTCAAAGACCCATAAATAGCCAAAAAGTGATCCTATGTGGAGTTTCCATAGAAACCAGAGAGTGGAAGTTTTCTTTTGTCTAAGTGAAAGGGAGACAACAGCTCCAAATGAGTACGCCGTGTTAGGAGGACTTGCTGTGAGAAGAGCTGCTTATCTGAAAGTCTCTGTGTGAAAACATTTTTATATGTCAGAGTGAAAGTTTGGAATACCGTATTTATTTATTATCCTTGTTGGAGTTATAATCCCTGTGAGCCTCATGTTCATGCTTTTTGAACAGGCAACCCATTTTGTTTTAATGGAACGCTTTGAATATCAGAGATAAAGAGAAAACGTCTCTCATTGCTCACCCCTGTTTCACCCAATAGAGAAGAAAGGCCACTTCACAACACAGAAATTACTCAGCAGAAATCCGGAATAATATGTTTCAAAGTGCAGCCGAAATACACCACAAAAAAATTATCCATAAATAAATATGCATCCATCTATACTACTCGTGCTTTGAGGATCACAGGATTGGCCTGGAACCAGTCCCAGCTGACATTGGTCGGGAGGCGGGGTTCCCCCAGGACATGCTGGAAACATCTTACAGGGCCAACATACAGAGAAAAACAACCATCGATAAACATATCTCTGTAAATATGTAAAAATACAAATATGTAATATTAAATAATTAATATATGGCACAATGCATCAATATCACATTCCTGAAACACAATTGTAAACTGAAGCTCAGATTTTTGTGAATATAATCGATCACCTAATATCCGGCTTGGCTACTTTTGATGATAACATCTTGGAATGGTCTCCTTCTGTTACTGGCTTTCACAAACTTGATATTACTGCATTTTGGCTACCACTGTTTGTCTGTAGCCCATTTCCTGTATTGCACACCAATAAACCCTCAGATATTAAGCTTGGAAAAGAAGCCTGCTTTACATTGGTCATTAAACAGGCCATTAGGAACTAATTTAAACTAATCCATCTCTAATGGTATCAAGAGAGCCCATGAAGTTATAACCTCCCATTACGTGTCAATGGTTGTGCAGCATTGTTCGGAAACGTGTTAAGTAAACAGCAACTTGCTAATGAACAGTAAGATCCCCTAAGACCACCTGGTCAGTGTGGCAGATGCTGCCTGTGCTCTCTGGTTGAATGTCTGACATGCAGTGGTTCAGTGATGTTTGTAGAAGGGCAAATCAGACAGACTACCCCCCCTACACACTGTCTTGTCAGTAGGACCCCTGTTCAGTCTCCACCCCCTGCAGAGATCCTGGAGGTGTCCATATGGGAGTGGAGCCATGTCTGGCACTTACGCATAGCAGGTGAAGTGTACTGTGATTGCACACAACCTTTGAACTGCTGAGGGAGCAAAAGTTAACTGTAACCGTGGCGTTTTAGCTGTTAAGAGAAGCTGCTGTCAGAGTGAAGGTTTATAATTTATTGTGATTTTGTTGAGCGGCTTTGTTTGTCGGCCCTACAGGAGGCTTGTCTTTTGAATTGTTTCTCACCAATTTTACAGCACCGCTGAAAGCTGTTAGTGTAATTATCCCCATTTGACCTCATCCTACCTAGATGGCACCAAATGCATGCAAGCTTTGTGTTTAAATGCCTGTCTGCTCACTGGTTGTTGACATTTGGTTGTGCTGTAGAGCAGAACACTTGGGTAATTCGGTTATAATCCAGTGCTGTGGAAGAGAACACTATAACAGCCAAATCCCTTTAGCACACAGGCCTAATTGCATTATCTGCAATACAAGGGTAATTGCACACACCAGCTGATGCTCTGCACGTTGAGTCTAATCGGTCTTTCCCAGTCTCTGTCTTTGTCTCTTTAATCTGTCTGTCTCTCATTCATACACACACTCAAAGAATTAACACTCTACTACAAGAAAGTATGTTATAATGAAAGTGGTGAAAGTGGAAGGTTCACTCGGTGTGCAACGTTTACATATTGGTTTCCAGCAAAGGGCCCCTGCTCTTTTCCAAATTGGTGAGCTTCATTTAGTTCCATACTGTAAAGCTGCAGTAGAGAATGAAACTCTAAAATGGTTTGTCTCCAGATTGTTGTTAAAAGGCAAAGCAAGTTTATTTTAATATTATCCGGACAGATATTGAGTTGACAAAACAATTTCATTATTATATTTGTCTTTTTGTAGTTGCACTCCCTTCACATATTAAGAGCAGCTGCATGTAAATCCTCATAACATTAATTTAACCCCTCACCATGATTATCACATATCAAGCAGAATGCAAACCAAAACATTTGCCTCATCAAATCCCTTTTCTCTGCTAATAACACACATATACTTACTAGTTCGAGAACTTCCGGCTGCAGGAAGTAGAAGTGTTCAGAAAACATTATCCTCTTCCTGATACATTACCAATCTGATACCAGTGCATTTGAAATAATAACTATAATTGTATGATGTATTTTATCAGCTCTATGTTACTTATCCTGTATGGAAATTATAATTACTATCATTATTATATGGCATGGCTCAGGTGAAACCCTTTTTGAAAGAAAAATACATACAGAGAATAAATGCCATAGACCTTCTCGTATTATCTAGTTTGACAGTCAGATCAGAAAAAGAAAAACAGATGGATACGACTATAACTTTCTTAAGACAGATGTGCAGCCACAGTTTACAGAAATCAATGACCTTTAGGTTGTAAACAGTACAGTAACTGTATACATCAATGCAACAACAACTTCATCTAAATGAATCTGTAAATGAATAGCAATGTCTTAAACAAAAAAAACACACAAAAAAAAAACTGTTAGACAGTGTGATGCTGTTTGTAATGCATTATGAGATTGCTAGTGTTGTAAATAGCAACTCTAGAGTTTCCTTTTGAAGTCCTGTATACAGTAAACGTAGCTGTTTAGCTTGTGGGACTTTCCAGTGTAAAAATATTGCCAGATTGCTGTCATTGTAGCTAGCGGAAGCAAATGCTGCACTATAGAAAATCTAAAACCTGACTTGCCAATGGCAGTACAGTGCAGTTGCTGTTAAGGAGTTGTTTCTGGGTATAATAACTAATATACTGGTATACCAGTAGATAGATTTGCGTACACTCCAATACCTTTTAAGTATCAGAGGCAATACATCTCTAGCTGGAATGTATTATTATATGTTTTTAATTCTGTTTTTATTATATGGATATGAAACGTTTTCAAATTGTGCTGATTGTAATAAATTATAATCAGGCCATACAAGGGTCCCCAATACCGAGACCCACAAGCCCTTTGTCACCGAGTGCCAGTGGCTGTTATCCAGGGTCTAAGTGGGTTGTTGCTGTTGTGGGTAATCTTGTACTTTAAATCCTTGAAGGGGCTAGAATTCAGATATTGCTTGCAGATTGTCATTAGGCTAGCAAAAGTGGCTTATACTGCTCCATAACTTCTTGTAAACTTTCACCACAAATGTTGAAAACAATTAGAGATGTGGAGTGAAGGAAAACATGCTCTTGCCCCTCCCTTGACCAGAAAAATGCTATCTGATGTTGATGTCTTTTGTTGTGGCTTTCTGCTCTTAGAGCCTGAACTCAGGATAAGGTTTATTCTGTGGCAGAGTCTCATGCAGTGATGTAGAGTTGATGCAGACTCACCCTGCCCCTGGGGAAGGTTTAAAGGGATAAAAGCAAGGAGGATGTGTGTGTGTGTCTGTGTGTGCTTATGATGTGTGTGCTTGATTTGCTCGCAAGCTAAAGGAAGGCCCAATCCCATTTCACCCCTTGACCCCACCCCTTTGTTTTGCGCATTCACGTGTAGGGGTCAGCTGTCCCAATACCTGTTGGGACAGAGGAGTAGGGCTAAGGCGTAGGGCTCTATAGCCCTTCAAACCAAGATTTTTCAGACCCTCACTGTGTAAGTAGTGGTAATCAGAATGCCTTGCGAATCAAAGGCAAGCTGGGGGAGAGACCAACGAATGCAGTAGTTTCTCCATCAATAAGGATTTAAAAATTAGTATAATGATTGTAATATCTTAATAAAATTTCAATGTATTATGGTCACATTCTTCACAACATAGCGACCACGCTAAAGTTAGCAGCATGCTAAAGACATGCTAATTTTTTTGCATGATAGACCCGTATTTTCCGCATAATCTCATATCCCCCTCTTTGAAGACACGCAATGCACTTGATTGAACCTGCGAATAGCATTAGCATAGATGTTATTTTGATATTAAAGTTTGGCACTTTAGCAACCGCAAACAATAGCATTGGTCTTATAAGATCTCAACAATGTTATTACAATGACATCCCCTGCAAAACTGTCTCGTATGTTTATATCGACGACTACTGATAATGTAACGGCTTCTTAAGGGAAGATTTCAACCACTACCCCTTTTGACTCTGTTTCAATGGGCAAGATAACCCTCGAAAACAAGCAGTAGGGGTAGGGCCAAGGGATGAAACAGTCCTAAGGCTTTTTCTTAGCATTTAAGTGGTAGCAACTTCATAGCTCATGTCTGCATAGTCCTGTTAGAAGCATAGTCCCCTCTCTTCTTCATTGTGGGTGTTTTGTCTGGACTCATGGTGCTCATGTATGCAGGTCTGCTGCAGACACAACAGCACTGTCTCCATGGATGTAAACCGGATATTAACCCCCACAGCCATCACCCAGCCCCAGTTTTACCTTGTGTTGCACTACCTCTTCCATCCAGAGGCCCCTGAAGCCAATCCCTCAATTTTGTCTCCGTCTCACTATGTTAAGCCGAGAGAGACGTGGAAATGTAACTCTGCTGCCAACCCTTCTTTTATGAAGGCAGAATAGGGAGATAAAAAACTGCTGAGAAGTAGGCAATGGGCGTGTGTGGCCAAAACATATATCCCTGTCAGGAGTGAGTTTGTGTCATTAGAGTATAGAAGGTACAATTGTTCATAGAGTTTTGTACATTCAGGCCTTTATTTATTAACACCTTTTATGAACCCAATCGCATTTACTATGTGCTTAAGTAATTGCATAACAATGCTGACTTTGGACATTGAGCTGCTACTACTAACGTTTTGTTTAGCCTTGGCTTCGGAGCACAAACAAGTGCTTAGAGAGTTCACAGTTTTGAAGGGACAAGCATTTCATATTTACCATGTAATTAGATCCCATTGGTTTTGTGTAGCTTGAACCAAACAAAAATGGCACCGCTTCCACTTTCATTTGCATTTTCATCACGGAACTCCCTGCCAGGCCTGGGTGGGCTCAAAAGCCTTGTTTTCCCCCTGAAAGGAGGCACAGTTCCAGTGCAGTGTGCAGGGGGCTTCAGTACCTTCCTCCCCCCTCTCTCTCCCCAAAGGCTGGAACAGCCGATCCAGAGACCGATTGGCTCTGTGTTTCAGTCTGTGTGATTCTCTGCAGTAGGGTAATGTCACCCCGGCTCACCATCACGCCTCATTCTGTACTTTTATTCTCTTCTGAGCCTTTAAACGGTTCATTAGCCTTTAACAAGACTGCAGAGCCGGCTCCATATTCTGCTTTAACCCTTCTCTCTCCGGCTCACTTTCTCACTCTGCCTGTATTCGCTGTAGTTCTTAAGATTTCACCAATCACGCTCTATTTTCCCCATCAACTGCAAAGTTTCAGTTCCAGAGTTGAGATCCAGTCAGTTGGTAGTGTTTGTGATTCCGATCACTGAAGGATGTCTAACAGCAGTGGGGTGGGGGTTTGGTTTGGATTGAAGCCTTCCTCATAGACACCAACCCTGAATGGAGAACATTGATGCTTCTCTATCCTGATACTCCCCCGTACTCGCTGTCCCTCTTTCCTGGGATTGTCATTCCCTGAATGGGCCTTTCAGGACTCCAGGCTAGCAGGCTGAGATACAAAACCTTCCTCTGCACGATAAAAAGGACAAGGCCCCGAGCCTTCTGAAGGCTTAGTCAGCTAGTAAGAATCAGACAGGCTTATCACACATAACCTGTGAACACAACACATAGATTAATTTACTACCAGGGCACAAATAGGACTGTTTACTGTCTATATAGAAAAACACATGCTCGCCAAATTTTGTATCGTTTTGTATGAGGTGTTAAAAAAAGAAACTTGAATATTTTCCATTCAGCTCCTCTCAAGTGCTGATCTTGTACCTTTTTTCGAAACATGTGCTTTCAATTTTGCATGAATCCTACATCTCTGAACTAAGCCTCTGTCCCAGTTTCACAATATAAAACCAAACTAACTTCAAAAATGGAGAAGATTTTTTTTTTATAACTTTATTATAAAAGTTATAATTAAGTTCATTCATTTATCTCTTATTTTATAATTTTTTTCTTCATTTGTGCTTATGTTTGATTTGTTTCCTGATATTTCTCCAGAACTACCACCTTTTGTGATCAAAAATTTAAACGCAACAATTTGTCTTTATCATCAAATGCATTTTGAGATATTGTTCACGAAACTCCTTAATTATTGTTGTACAAGAAAAATTACTTTGCATACCAGTTAAATTTATTTAAGTGAACATTTCAGCGTAAATCCACTGCACACTGAGTGGCCGTCTTCAGTAATTTGCACATTTTTTGGCATCTCTCTTACTCAATCCTCTCTCCATCTTACTTTCATTCTGTTTTCAGGGTGTACCCCAGCTCCCATGTGCCAAGGCTCTTTACAACTACGATGGCAAGGAACCAGGAGACCTCAAGTTCACCAAGGGCGACATAATAATTTTGCGCCGGCAAGTGGATGAGAACTGGTACCATGGAGAAATGGGAGGAGTCCACGGTTTCTTCCCCACCAACTTCGTCCAGGTCATCAAGCCGCTGCCACAACCACCACCTCAGTGCAAAGCTCTGTATGACTTTGAGCTCAAAGACAAGGAGGCAGACAAGGACTGTCTGCCCTTCTCCAAGGTGAGACAGCGCAACACCCTCAGTTTTGCCACGTGGTTTCAACGGTAAAACAAAAATACCTCTCATTATTTTGACACTGTCTTCTAAGCATTCATTTTCTGAATTTATATGTGTGTGTGTGTTAGAATGTGAGGGTTGTTGACTAAAACGCCCTGAGAGATGATGCTGATTTCAAGCCAGACTTCTTGATCAACAACTGTAATTAGGTGGAGAGAATAAACGCTGAATAGAGCTGAGCACAACCTAACTATAGTAGTTGTGGTTATATCTGTCCAGCTGTGAATGTCACACTGATGCTTTTGTGTTCTGTCATCGCTTGTTGAAATGCCACATAAGCAAAAGCAGAAACAAGCTTACTAAGTCGTTTTTTTACACAGAATTCTATGCCTTAAGAGCCAAGCGTTTCTATTCCTGGGCATGTTCCCTTTAAAAAAAGATTGTCCCCACCTCATTATATCTGTTCAGTGTTTGTTCCTTAATAATGACAAACACTCTCTCCTGAGCATCATCCCAAATTATGATATTCCTCATGCCACCCTTTGTCTTGAATTTTCAGGATGATATCCTGACTGTGATCCGCAGAGTGGATGAAAACTGGGCAGAGGGAATGCTGGGAGATAAAATTGGAATATTTCCCATCTCATATGTTGAGGTAAGAAAACACTCTATAATGTCCCAATTTCACCAATATTTTCTGAAGCAAATACCACACAAAGATCATAAAAATGCCAAGATCCTTTAAACAAAATGTGTATTATTCTCCACTTTCTTTTGAAAAGCTCCAACGTTTCATAGAACCACTCAAGATGTCTTTGAAGATTTAAACATTCACAGTCTCTACAGGTCTCCACTTAAAAGCTTTAGGTATAATCCAGACAGAATGAAGTAAATCTTTGCCCTTTTAAAGATCATTTCATTTTTCACTTGAAAAGTGTCAATGTCACAGCGTTCTATCGTCATGAATATCATCAACAAGCAGAAGAAACATCAAAAGAATCTTTTTGACGCAAGAAAAAGGTCTCAGAAGAGTGTTTGTCTTAAACAAAGCACCGCATTGAAGCAGTACAGAAGTATGTTGAGTTGAGCTTGTGGGAGAGCTTTTTTCTAGCTGTGATAGTCTTTTTATTCCTTTCATATATATTCTACCTTATTCATATTTAATACACTGAGTGGGTTTTTTGCAGAAACAGAAGGCAGAACATTTCTAAGGCTATATATTGTTTTGTTTTTACAAAGGCAAAGCCACTGTAGGTGAACAAAACATTTTGTAGTCTTGCGACTAGATGGTATGCACTCATGTTCAGGTTTTCACAATGATAAAAAGGGAGTTCTATCACAAACATAATGAGCAGCCCAAAATATTGTTCTGGTTCTGCACAACCAGCCAATATTTAGGTGCTACTGTTTGCCTTTGGAGCTTTGTTTGTGTTCTTCTCAGTTGTCTATGTACAATAATCTGCAATTACTGTTGAAGCTAGTCTTAAAGTTAATGAAGTAAAGGTGACTCGCCTGGTATTTTGTTCTCAATCTTACATTTCTGCGGTAATGTGCAGACATGTCAGTAAGAAACTTGCACAGGTTCTCTCCTGGATGTGAGTCAAACGCTGAGCGTTTTATGTCCTTTAAGTAGAGGGAGCTGCTTGGGGCAACGTGTGACAGCAAGTGTGAGCGCCCTGTGATTAATTGAAACCTTTTTACTATTCTTCCTTTGATTCTTACTCTACACGTGCACATTACGGTGCATGAGAGGGTCACACAGCCTGCAGTTTCTGAGCTAGCATTGAACAGTCAACCCCGTCACACTGGTATGTGCAGGCTAAATTCCCAGATTTTGTTACACACCATCTTCTCTAAACAAAGACAGACGTCCTTCACAACAGTCAGCTTAATTATAGAGAGTAATGGGTCTCTTGATCATTTTAACATCTTTATCTGTCATTTTCACCTTACCACTCTCTTCATTGCCCTCTGCCCCTTTTCCTTTCTTCAATTCTCTTACAGTTCAACTCTGCGGCTCGTCAGCTTATAGAGTTGGACAAGCCATCAGACTCCAGTGCAGACTCTGGTGAGGGGGCCTCCTCTGGGCCCCAGAGCAATGGTGCCCAGCGTGCAGGGGAGAAGAAGAACAGCAAAAAGCGACATTCCTTCACTTCTCTCACCATGTCCCACAAACCCATGCTAGCTCCGCCCCCTCAGCGTCACTCCATGGAGATTAGTGGGCCTGTCCTCATCAGCTCCAGTAACCCCACAGCAGCCGCCCGGATCGGAGAGATCAGCGGGGGGCTTTCCTGCAGCGCACCTTCACAGGTACGGTAATGTGCTGTTTAATATGCTTTCTCTGTCCTAATGTGTTTGATTTTCACAACAGTTATACCGTCCCTCTCTTTGCAACTTACCATACCAGCAACAATACACAACGCCAATATGCCATACAGATAAAGTGCTAGTGCACTAGATCACTACTGCAATCTAGTGCAACGCTAGTGTGCCAACAGTATTAAATTATGCAAAAATACACAATATGTGGGAATTTTCAAAAGTTTCAAACTGTTTTCTCCCAAAGCAACTAAAATGCGGAGTGTAAGAAGCACAAAAAAGTAAGGTGGTTCGTCTTGTATTTTAGTTCATTAGCTATATTATTAGCTCTATATTGCTTGTTGTATGTAGTTTTTCCTTCTATAATATTGATAATTGTGAAACAGAAAATGTGGCACCAAAATTTCATATTGTGTCATCCCTAGTCCAGCCTCCAACTTTTGTTCTCACAGGATAATTGTCGCTTTTCACTCACTCCACTCGGACTGTCAGCAATTACGCTGACTTCCTTTTTCCTCATCATACCAAACAGACCTCTGCTTGTTTACAAAAATTACTCAAGTTTAGCCCTCAAGGTTTCCCCACCAATCCCAACATGACGGCAACCCACAACTGTTTTATGGATGCCAGCTTCAGGAGACTGGCTTTGACTTGGTGTTTTGACATTCAGACAACAAGCATACAGATTTTCAAGACAAGCGTCCTGTGGATTAATCTTCATCTGATTTTCTCTGTGACCTCAAGTAAATGTGCAACTAAGAATACAAGATACACAATTTTTGTATGTTATTTAATCAAAGAGTTGTCACAATTTATTGTGATTAAGCTTGATAAAGAGTTTGGGAGCAAGAAGGAAATCTTAATGGGCAAAGACGCTCTTTACCAGGATTTTTAAGTGTTCTTGGTCTCATCATCTTAAACGTTAGCGGACATGTTTACACAATAGTTGGCTTGCTTCTTTGTTATTTAAGCAGGATAGAGACAGCCAATAAAGACTGGTGGTTCGACAACATTTTGAGTCTTATTTATACTGTATACACTGACAACTGGTTTGTTTTCCCACTTCCAGTCCCTGTGGAGCTTCTCTAGTTTTGTCCTTGAATGTATTTGATACATTGTCTGCAGAGTATCTGAAATGCTATGTTCAAGAACTCGTTATTAAGTAGCTCAATCATTAATCTTTTATCGACCACGCTTGTGCTTCTTTGTAAGAGAGCGAGAGACAGAGAGAGCAGAGGAGAGTGCTCGTTTAAAGTGAAGAAGATCCTCTAGCCTTCTTTTAACCAAAATCTTTTCATGTACATGATTAACGTGTATCAAAGCCTTCTTTTCATGTGGAAGGTGTAATGATTTTTTTATTGACTCTAAACTTGGCCTTTCCCCCCCATATCATTATCAGGATACATTTAGAATAAAAACAATGACTATTTGTGCTGGTAAACCTATCCTCCCTGGTGACAACAGGGAAAACAAATGATTTACGGTTCTCGGTTTATTAAAAACACAAAAGAGAGTCTCTCCAGGCACCGTATGAACCTCTCCCTGCTCTGATCTCCTCCTCCTCAACTGATCTTCTCTTCCTGCAACACCCAGACAAAAAAAACAACAAAGGTAAGCCCCATTTGCCGAGGGGGCTGAGAAGTCTGTCTTGGAAATAAGCATGGCTGCCATTTACCAGTGTACTAGACAAAGTGGGGAAGAATTTTGAAGGAAAAAAAGGGAGTGCGTTGATGGCATTCCTCTAAAGAAAATCATTTATTTTAATTTAACATATTTAACCTGTACTTGAGTGCAATTCATAATAATATAGTACACAGTGTGGGCATATGCACATTTATGTTCAAGGCAGCCATTTCACCAACAGCGCCAATATTTAACACACTGTTGCACATTGCTTTTGCTTGGCACACCCAGTGCACAAGAGATAAGGAAGCATGGAAGACTTGCTTGGTGTGCTTTGTGAGAAGTAAGAGGCGGTGCTATCTGGAGCGGTCATGCATGGACAGAGACTACAGCTACAGGGGGATATTGTGTGTCCAACAGTATGGCCTTGTTACCTAAAACACCAGCATGACTCACGTGGATGACTGGTCAGGAAGCCATCCTAATATACATATCCAATGAAATGACCTGCTGGGTGGTCATCTGGTTTCTGTTGACAAATCAGATCATCAGGCTATCACTGGGGTTATGGCTCTAGCCAGGATACAAAGCCTTATGTGTACATCTCTTTTCTGTGAGTGGATTTATAAAAGTAAGCTGAGGTGTTTATTCTCTAAAATATTGTAGGTCATCAGACTTCATTATGATGATGTATGATAACTGTTTGCTTCCTTCTTGAAGTCTAATTAATCGGAACATAATTTCTCAAAATCACATCACTTTTTTATTCTTTACGTTTGAGTGGATTCAGCACAGTGTATTTCATGGTGCAAATTTCCCTTTTGTTGACAGGTACACATTTGCACAACTGGACTTATCGTGACCCCACCCCCCAGCAGTCCTGTTACTACAGCAACTGTCTTCACATTTCCCTCCGAGACGAGCTACAGTTCCATCCCTGTGGTAGGTGGAATACAAAAGCAAACCAACAAAATGACGACAAAACATCCATGTGTTCGGGGTAAACATGCTGCTTTATCTTTAAAGCTTCAGTGTGTAAGATTTAGGTGAATAGGATCTATTGGCAGAAATATGAAGTAATCCTAGTGTGTTTCATCTCAATTTTACCAATTGTTGTTTTGTTTACCCTAGAATACCCTAGCCTTTTATATTTAAATTCAACTTATTACTGAAGCCAATGAATAAACTGATTTAAAAAAAAAAAAAAAAAAAAAAAAAAAATCATTGAAGCCTATTCCAATTTTTTTGCAGAGACAGTTATTACACTTCTGTGTGTGCATGAGTTCTTTTGAATGTCATTTTTGTAGCTTGGTAACTAAAACTACACAGTTTGCAGAAAATCCAAGTTTGAATCTGCTGAAATTATCCAGGGCTGTAAATGAGAGCTGAGTTTCTCCTGCCAGCCCCCTGGTTAAAAATCTGGATAATGTCTGAGTGAGTGCAAGTAAGAATACATCAGGACATTCTCTAGGGCAGTGGTTCTCAACCTTTATTCAGTGATGTACCCCCTGTGAATTTTTTTTTCAGCCAATTACCCCCTAACCAGCGCAAATCATTTTTTGGTTTCGCTGTGTCTGATTTATTAAACTTTGTACCTACACTTTCAAATTTCAAACATTTGAGAATACATCAACAAAACATTTAAAACTCCATCCATGTGCATAACATTGCTCATTTGTAGTGGTCTATCTTTAACTACTTGGAAATAAAAAAATATAAAATGGGTCTTGGTTTTTTAGGATAATGACAATGAATAGCCTACTGAATATACTATTCAGTTTATGAACTTACACTTATATTTTATTGAATATTTATTAAATAACTATTTTGAAAGGATTTTTCAATGGATGCTAATTTTAAATATATATATTTTTAAATCTCAAGTACCCCCTGGAGTGCCTTCACGTACCCCCAGGACTACAAGTCCATTTGAGAACCACTGCTCTAGGGGATTCACTGCAAGTGAGCGCGTTGATGGTGTTTTTTGACATGCGACAAATGATACAGTTAAAAAAAACAACTCCAAAAAGAATACAAATATCTCTGAATGACAAAAAGGTGCGATGAACGTAGAAGACTCCTGGAAAGACGATGAGATTCAAGAGCTTTTGGTGAAAACCAAAACATGATCAAGCAGCGTAATTTATGTTACATCGTGCGCCCTGCATGCTGCACTGTCCCTCACCTGGAGACTCAGGAGACATCTGAAAGGAGAATCTACTTCATTGTTTATACGCTAAAGGCAAAGATGGTATAAAAGTCTATATAATTATTTGTACCCATGGGTGTAAGTGAACCAGTGACACACACTAACTTTACCTTGAGATAAGTTTATTCAGCTGCCAACTAGCAACATGGGGACTTCTGGCTGTTCAGATATTAAACTGTGTTCATCTTGATTTTGTGTTGACAAACATACAGTATCTTTATTTTCTCCCAAATTTGTCAACAGCCTCCCTTTAGATGATGACACAGAGGCATCTTTTGAACATATATCTTTATTAGTTTCTGACACCTTTCCTCTTAAGGAAAAAATGATCTGCGCAACTAAAAATGTCAAAGATCCCAGCAGCCCACACAAAAACGGCATGCAAACTTCCTGTCTGTCTGTGTGTGTGTGTGTGTATGCTCTGGCATGTGGAGTTTTTGAATGAGCAGGAATGTGTACACAAAAGGTTGAGCTCTCCGCTTCACTTGGGAACCCTACATGATGTTTTTGTACAGATGATTTCTCTAGCCCGCAGGCAACCTAATTATCTCAGCTCAAGCGTCAGCAGTGAACCGAAACGCACATCGACACTCACACATACACATGGGCCTATACACATACCACAGGGCAGACTGAGGGACACTCTCCTCCCCCATTGTGTCATGGAAGCTATTACTCTGCCGCTCAGTGCTGGCAGTGTTGAGCTGGGGGAGTCTCATCTTGCTCCGAAGCGTAGGAACTGTCTTCACCATTGTTCTCATGCACTGCTCACTTGGGCTTTTTGTTTTTCAAATAAAAAAAAAAAGGGTCTAGTGTTGTTTTCATGGGTTGTCTGTTGACAAAGCAGGTTGGTGACTTTGTTTTGATCCTGTAATCTAGAAGTACACAAAGTTTACAAAGAAAATCTTCTAAAAACAAGCTGCATTCGTCAACTTCTAGTCAGAAGCTTGGGTCTCTTTTGAACACTACAGACGTTCAACAAGGGAAAACAAGTGAGTTGAGATGAATCCGCCCGTGGTTGGTTTGAGGGTTGCTGTGAAGTGTGCGTACAGACATGTTTTTCATTTCATATGGTCCCAATTAAAGACTGCAATGGATTTAACATTCAGCCATGTGGTCTCCTAGCAACAAACAAACAAGCAGAGTAGGAAATCTCAGTTGTAAGGGGGAAGTCGGGGACAAGACCCAGTCTGCCAAACCAGAATCTCCCTGAGTTTCAGCAAACCGGAGGGAATAACACAGATGATCTCTGTACAAACTGGGTTCTCCACTTATGTAACATATTCTCTTTGTTATTTGAGACTTGTGTTAGTTGTATGCATCGTACAGAGAGGAAACACATGTCAATTTGACTGTTCTGAACTTGTTATTAAAGGTTTTAATAGCAGTTTCTTTTTATTTCTTCTTTTATAGGATGCTCTCCCACCACCCCCACCTCCTCCCCCACAATCCTGTGCCGGTGGAGCAGCATTTTCATTGGCTGCCGGACAGAGACCCTCCCCAAGCATAAGTGACCAAAGTGGGAGACAAAGACCCACAGTGTGAGTAATAAAAACAGTCCTTCCCAAAAATATTCAGTCGTCTTAAATGTGCAGTGAAATGTCAGAAGCGGTTTGCGCAGCAATGGCCGAGGGCCTTAATGAACATGCTGTAAGTACAGAAGCGGGAAGTCCTCGTCTGGCTGTGACACCCTCCTCCCCCTCAATTTGTCAGTGTGAGGCGGCAGAGTGTGAGCGTGTGCATAGGTTAAAGGAGGAGAACCTGCAGATGACAGTCTCCTGGGTCCCATCGGAGATCCTCCCTGTCACCCCTTGACTTTTGACCCCCCCTTCACCTTTACCCTCATTACTCCCCCAAGACGACACACACCTGATAAGAATTAGATCCAGTCATGTCTGCTCCGCTGCCATCATCTGTGTCTGCCTGTGCATGCTTGTCAGACTCTGAGGCATTTATGTTCCCTTCCCTGAAAAAACATCCCAGCTGAGACTGCGATCTTGGCTGCTGTTCCAGGCCTGTTCTCGTGCTGCTGTAGAGAGATGAACCACAAATCATAATGTCCTCCAGTGCGGATTTTCTCTGGGTCAGAGGACACTGCTCTGCTGGAGGGTCTAGGAGGAGATGATGACATATGTGCAGCTAGACAGCACGATAACTTCAGAACAATTTGCATGCTGCTCAAAATAAAGCACAGTTTTATTTGTCATTTCCATTAAGGAGAATATTAGCCATGTTAGCTCGGTGGATTTGTATTTGTGTTGGGTGAATGTTAACTGTGTGTGTTCTGTATCCAGCTATGTGGCAATGTTCCCCTACACTCCTCGTAAGGAGGATGAGCTGGAGCTGAGGAAGGGAGAGATGTTCCTAGTGTTGGAGCGCTGTCAGGACGGCTGGTTCAAGGGCACTTCCATGCACACTGGCAAGATTGGAGTTTTCCCTGGGAACTACATGAGTCCAGTCAGCAGGTCAGTCAGTAATTCATGCTCGTATTGTCTTGTGTGTACAGTAAGTCATGCATGGTTTAAAGTATAAAATATAATTTAATATCGATGAGCACTTGTATTCACTAATTGTCAGCTGCTAAAGGAATTTGACCTGCGTAATGTTCCAACTTTGCAAAGAATTCCCATAAAGCACAAGTTTTGGTTGCCATCCAACTTTCTTTAGGTACATATAACTCATCTCATTTCTTGATTTTGGCTTTTAGAATCAGTGGAACAGTGGGTTATAAGTTATAACAAATGTAAAATACATATTGTTTTTACAATGTAGTGTCATCCCTTGTTGAATACATTCATGTTCATAATAGCCTGCAAATGTTGGTTGTTGTCAAGCTTAGTAACAGTTTGCTCAGACCAGAAAAATTCCCATATACATAGAATAGGGTGGTCTTACAAGTCTTGACCTTATCTTGTTTATAGAAACCCTGGCAAAAAATGTAAATCTGAATAATTATTGATTAGACTTCTTATCAATAAAAAAAACAAGGCTTTATGTTCCTGTGTTACCTCAGCGTACTGAGTCTTACTCCCAATGACATTCTCTCCCCTCAGGACCACGTCAGGGAGCACTCAGCCTAAAGTGCCCATGAGTCTGTGCACTCAGGCTGGCAGAGGGGTCACCATCGTCAGCCCCTCTCCTGCTCCCCTCGGGGCCATTGTCCCCGGACCTGACTTCAACAAACCCCTCACTGTGTGCTCCAGCGCTGTACCTGCCAACTCCCAACCTGCAGCCGTGGTAACAGCGGCTCAGACAGCCACAGGGCAACAGCCGAAGGTCCCATTGCATGTCAACTCCCAGATGACTGTGAATCAGGCACGCAACGCTGTCAGGACAGGTAACGTCACTGCGTGGTTGATGTTGTGTCATCACATAGACCCTAAATACAGATGGACGATATGACATAGCCAAAGTGTCTCGATCCTCACCTGGTGCTGCAGTATAGGTCACACATCCTAGCTTCTCCATCTTAGAGGCCGGGAAACGGGCAAAACTGGTGAGATATGGTGAAACATCATGATTAAAAGCTGAGATTTGGTCACTATTAGTCAAGTGGGTGTATCAGCAAGAATTCGCTCCATCCCTAAATCCCTACGGCAAGAGATATTTTGGCTCCATATCTGGATAGTGAGAGGAAGTGGAGACATATCGTCCATCTTTATATACAATCTATGGGTCATCACATGAAGGGGGTTGTAAATGTCTTCATATTTTATTTTTTTACCATTTGCAGCCGCATGTCAGAGTCAGGACCGGCCCACAGCAGCAGTGACACCAATCCAGTCTGGGACGCCTGTAGGCTACCTTCCCCACCTTGCTGTGTGTCCGCAGCCCTCCCCTTGCCCAGCCCAAGGCTGTACCCGGGCTGGGGTGACAATGGGCTGCGCTGCTGCTTCTCTTACCCCACCCAACGTCAGTGCTGCATCCCTGGAGGGTGACGCTTTGAGACCAGTACCTGCCCTCACTGTGCCTGTCGGCCCCGGGAACGGCTCTGCTTTTAATCCTGTGTCTAATAATGCAGCATTTGCATGCAGACTGGACAAGGATGTCAAGGTTGGTTTTTTCAAACTTCATCAAAATCATCTCGTTCTGATTATTCACTGCTTTTGCTTTTTTTAGTAGATGTTAACATGTTTAATAATGGTGGATAAATCCTTGCAGATGATTAGAATGTTATGGCTTGTGGTGTTTGGGTCTTATTAAGATTATGATAGATTCAATTATAGTAACAAGAATGAGAGGTTATTCTTATGAGCAGGCATTGCTTCTGTTGTTTGTTCTTCACAGTCTGTGCAAAAATAGTTCAGAATTTCTCTTGCTGCAGTTATGTGTGCCAGCGTTTGAGAGCCAAAACAATTCCAGTCAATATAAAATACCTGTCTGCAGTTTGTGAAAACTACTCGTCTCATTGCTGTGTGAGTTGCTGCAGTTTTCTAACATGAAAAAAACGATGCTGTCTTTCTGTTGCAGAGGGAGAAGAAAAGTCTTCTAAAGCTTTTGTCGTCCAATAAGAAGAAGTCTCGTCCTTCACCACCCTCCTCTCCTACGCTTGAGGCGGAACAGACTGCAGCTGGAGAAGCACTACATGGCGCTGTGGGGCATGACACCCCCCCTCCCTCCAGTTCTGTCAGCTGCCTCGATACTGAACCTTCTGCTGCTGCTGTTGCTTCCGCCTCGTCATCCTCCTCAGTCCCAGAGTCCTCCCATCGGAAGTGCAGTCCTCTCGATGGATGTGCCCCTATAGCTCCTCCCCCTCGCCAGCCATGCTCCTCCCTTTCATCTCAGCAGCATGACGCACGGCCCATCATATGTGAGAGGTACATTGATGTGAAATCTGCAGTTTCATACTATTGTTTGTGCTTGCGTATCATTCCTCCACATAGAAAGTGCAACACGGTACAAAAGGTATCATGACGTATCACATGTCATTGTTCTGGTGCTTATCATTCACTGACTGTGCCTCTGGCTGTGCTCCCCAGGTACAGGGTGGTGGTGTCGTATCCTCCCCAGAGCGAGGCTGAGCTGGAACTTAAGGAGGGCGACATTGTGTTTGTTCACAGGAAGAGAGAGGACGGCTGGTTCAAAGGCACGCTGCAGAGGAACGGCAGGACCGGGCTGTTCCCCGGCAGCTTTGTAGACAGCATCTAATAAAAACACTACAGTGAACCACAGACACCGACATGAGCCAGCTGATCACTGCTTTCAATCCGTCATCGTTTAAACCAAACAGAACAGCAGTCTCATGGTGGCTGGGACGGGACCCTGATCAGACTGACGCTGCACAGAGTCCACTGTGGCTCCGGTCACTGCAAGAACATGAGAGACACATGTATGAGAACTACAGAGGAGGACAGGACATGTTGTTAAATGAAATCAAAGTGGACAGAGTTAGAGGAGAACACACAACTCATGAACTTTTCCCTTTTTTGTTGGTTATTTATATCTTTGTTAACAATTCAGCTGTTATATGTGTGCCTTGTACTGTTCCTCACTTTATTGTACATACGGACACAAAGATGATTAGTCCTAAAACAACCGATATGAGCTGTTGATATAGATATGTTACACATTTTAACTTATTTCATAGGCCTTTTGTAGTGCAACACGTTAAGGGGTTAAACTGGCACGTGCCTTATACCATATTCCACCACATCAGTTCTACTTTTCTCCATTACACTACTGATACAGGTTTTACTATGATTTCAGACTGTCAGCAGGAAGGAGAAGGTACAGTGAAACCAGACACAGCAGAGCGAAAACAAATGAGTGTCATCACTTGTGCTGCATAATAGGAAAAAGGATACTTTCCCCTGTTCCAGAGGCATTACCTTAACCAGAGGATCATAATAGAGAGCCGCTGTATTGCACATTGATTACACAAGCTAAAGTTGCACTTGGAAAAGAAGTTTCCTCGGGGCAATCGCAGGCCTCCACTTTCTCTCCTGGTGTGGCTGAGGCAGAATTGCCAGGGACTGTTACCTGCAGTGATCAAATATTTGCATGTGATATTAGCAAAGCCCTCTGCGGCAGGGCTTTTTGAAGTTGCTTTCTCAATATGCCAAGAACACACTCGAAATAGAGTGCAGGCAGGTGTTTCTTTCTTTGTACCCTGACCGGAGTAGCTGCTCCCCTAACCTCTCGGCAATAGCCAAACCCAGACGTGGCTCTTCAGCCCAAGAGTTACATAACATTTCAGTAGCGGCGCACAACAGATTATTTTCATTGTATATTTATGTTTCTTACAAATTCCACAGAGGCTGACACCTGCTGCTCTTAGAAAGTCTCATATAACTAACGTGGACACGCAGTGGCCCTTCAGCAACCTCTCCGCCTTTATACACTATAACCCATTCCTAATGTGATTCATGGCAGTAAAAACACAGCGAGCTTAAGCACAATGTTTGCCTGAAGTAACATATCATTTCATCCCTCCACAGAAAGAGGTGTGTCATATCTTGAAAGGTACAATTTGTATTGAAATCAATCACTTTGACCCCCTTGATTTTTTTTAAATTTGAATGTTATTTTTGCTGTTGGGGATAGTTGTACATTTCATCTATACAGAGCCTTTAATGTTGTGTTGTATTCACTTGAATTACTGTACGATTTCTCTGTGATTAGAGGGGATTTGGTCGTAGTTTTGGTGCTTGTTAAACAAAAATAATGGTCAGTTTTAGGAAATAGTATGAAAAGTTAGTTTCATCAAAGAATATGTCACGACATAATTTATATTTTCCTTTTGATTGGTATCATTAATGATTGCCGTCTCACTGACTTTAAGTCGTATGAAGTCTGGGAGCGTATTTAAACCCTTTAGAGTCGAGGCAATCACTGAATTGTGCCAAATTTGGATTTGAGAATCGATTTGATGACTGAATTGGACCCAGAATTTTAAGTGTGTTTTGTGTCATATGTTGTTAATTAAGGGGGACCACTGTGTAACTGACTGCTGGAATATGTTGTAGTGTGTGTAAAGTTTGGAGAGAGTTTGGAAAAGGATGGTACAAATCACTGTTAGGGCCTTCTTAGTGTCTCTGAGTTGGTACATGAGTAGAATTACCTTGATGTAATCTTGTTGTCTTGGCACTCACCTCACCAACCTCAGGCTCTGCGCTGAAACTGCTCCTCTGAGTGTCTTTTCATTTCACTGGTAAGCCTTCAATATACACATCAGACTTACTGCACAGAACATTTCTAATCAAAGTGACTTCTCATCTATGTTTTTAATGCATAGGCAGCACACACTTAAAACATTACTGCAGTTATTTCACTATATTTTCATTTATTGGAACATAAGGCAACTTCGCCTGATTCAACTTAACAGATTTTCCTCATGCCAAGGTGGCTTACTTGATTCTTTTTTTGTCTTTAGTTAGTCTATTGTATGTTTTGAAAATGGTGAAACTGACATCAATCTATTTGTCACAGGTCTATGTGAAAACATTCTGAAGTATTTGAGGGAATAGCACATTTTGTAAAAATCTATAACAATTAAAGCTAATGGTTTCCTTAATTCAGTCATTGTTTCATGACATTAATGCAACATTTTTGTTTGTGTTTTCGAGTTGTTTATACCTCACTCTTTGTTCCTCCCATTATTGTGAATGGGAAAACCTTGTGGTAATTTTACTACATTTGGTGAAATGTCCATCACAGATGAGCTGGTCAAAGTTCCCTGTGACCTCACAAATCCTGATTTTGGCCATAACTCATATGCAAACAAACTTAAACTCACATGTATGATGTGAGTCTGGACAGGCTTGTATATAAACTGTGACCAGTGGTGGAGGAAATTTTTAATACTATACACATACAAATATATACTATATAAGGGGGTGAATATCCAACACAATGCTTGGTAAAAATGTAGTGGAGTAGAAAGTAGCGATTATTTGCTGATATATGTAGTGAAGAAAAGATGAAATACACTGGAAAATAAATCTACTTAAGTAAAGTACAAATGCATGAAAAAAGTACTTCAGTACATTAACTAAGCAAGGGTACTTGGTGACTGCAGCTTGACTGGTTGGAGGACTTGAACAACCATGAAGCAGTAAGTCTAGATCAATCATGTTTTCTCTGCTCACCCTGTGATATGTTGGCTACTTGAAGCCATCAGGGCAGAACTGTCCAATCAGCAGTAAGAACCAAAGACACAGCTGACGGGACGAAATACATGTGTCCTCACCCTGCACCCTCATCTCTCAGTAATCCTTGAGTGCACATGTTGTGATAAAGAACACACTTATAAGTGACCAGAGGAAAAATAGTTGTCCATCCACCCATTATCTACCAGTCACCCTTTGGGGGTCGTGAGGGTAGTTGGAGCCAAACCCAGGTGAGATTGGGCGAGAGTGTGGGCTTCACGCTGGACAGATCGCCAGCGTATCGCAGGGCCTACATACAAAGACAAATAACCATTTAAAACTTCAGTCAATGGAGAGATAGACAGTTGTTCCTGGGTGACTGTAGGTGCAGCAGGTCACTGACGGTGCATGTGGTCATTGGTGTCAACCCGGGTGAAAGGTCGTGGCTGTAGAGAACCTCCTCCAGCGACTTAGATTGGAACAGAGAGCTGCAAAGAGAGGTGAGCCTCCCCAGTCCTCTGCAGGGAAACACTGACAGGATCTGACAAGCCCCCACTGAGGTCACTGTGCTACGCTTAGTTTCCTGCAGAGGACATGTTACCATGGAAATAAGTTATTCCAATATAGGAGCATAAGACTATGCTGAGTAGGAATAAAAAAAATACATTAAATTTGAGGCTATGTACATTAAACTTGTTTCATAGTCTGTGGTCACGTGGTCTGCCAAACACAGTGGAAGGTATGGATATGAATGACATGCATATTTGATTGATTGATATGTTTGAATATAGGAAAACGTGTGTGTACACAGAGTGGGTAATTTGCACATAGCTGCAAAGGGTGTGTGGAGATCAGGAATCGAGTCCTAAGGTTAAGTGTTTCCTGATCATGTTTAAGCTCAAGGCGTGTCTGTCACTGCGAGTCACTTGATGAATGGAGTTTCAGTCATATCCTAAAGGGTTCAACCTCTTATTGTTGTTGTATAACATGATGTTTTAAGACTTTTTACAATCTGTAAAAAAAAGATCAGTCTTCAGAAAATTATGAAAACTAACAAAGTCATAACTTTTGATAATACAAACAAAGTACCTCCAGAGAAGAGGTGGGAAAACATGAAGGTTTTAGTTTTTTTTAAAGTCTGAACAGCAGTGAAACTCCATTTATCTGAGGCTCTTTTGCAATGCTATAGAGTGAACAGTGTGTAGATGTGTGTGCGAGTGTTTGTGCACGTCTGCATTCATTCATGTGCTTGTGCATGACAGAGCAAAGTACAGCTGTGTTGGCAAGTGTCATTAGATCACTAAGGTGTGAAAGAGGAGAATAATGTCTCTGTGTTCAGGAAGGTGACCTGAATACAAATCACGTCCTGTGTCTCCCTCTGACACCAACACAAACTCGTCCAGTCAGTGAACGCTGTGGAGAGAGGTGACATTTTAAGGAACTTTAACCACGTTAGCTTGTTGTATTTTCCTGCTACAGCGTGGACACATGATTCATGACGTTCAGGGTCACAGGTCGTCTCTGCTGCAGGTGGTGATTGGGATTTGATGGGAGCAGATCAATCCAGCAGCGTGTCTGTCTGATGGATGGTCCAGGTGGAGGCCGAGGCCACCCACCTCCAGCATTAACCACTCGTCTGTGCACCACTGACCGTCGGTTATTTTCTGCTGAGATAAACCGGAGTCTCCATGTTATGGAGCGATGATTCATGAAGCCAAGAGGAGAATGAATCACTTCAGTTATTAACTGTTATGTTATTTCAGTGTGAAGAGCAGAGCAGCCTCGTTGTGTGCCTGTATGAATCGAAATCTTCTCAGAAGTTATAAGTATAACAGCGAGGGACCTATAAATGTATTCTTCTTGAATACTTTATTTTTGTGAATTTGTTTTCTGGAGCACAAAATAACAAATGAAAAGGGAACAGGTCAATGAAGACTGAACAACACATCTCATATGTTATCAGCAGTATGAAGAGGTCTGTTCCTAAAAGAGGCAGACAAAGAAAACATCAACATGACTTGATATATGGGAACTGGAACTGGAAAGAAAACGTACTTACTTTCGATATTTATCCAAACATGCACCCATTGAGGGTAATAGATGTATTATTAAAGAAATAGTGCAGTTAATGATGGACTTCCTGTTAAAAAAGGATTATTATCTCACTTATAATGTACAATAACATGAGTAAAGACAACACACATTTCCTACATCAGCAACACATAACATTGAAATAAAAATACATGTGTATATGTGTGTGTATTTTAGTATTTATCTGTGTATATATACTTACAGTTGTTTCCCCCCTTGTCTTCTACTCCTGATTAACTCCTGCTCCCTGAGGGGGTCTGGTATGTGCCTGGTGATCTATAGTCTTAATTTGTATCAATTTAATAATAAATAAAAAATGCTCGAAGACACTTTATATAGGGTTTAAACCAAGAAAATTTTATATGAAATCATACAACTATAACTATAAAACACACATTAAGATGAGGTGAGTTTTTAATGTCTCAAGACCTCAGAAGTTCCAGTCATTTATTCGTTTCTATAGACAAATATGTTTGCATAGAAATAACGTTTAAAAGTTTTACTTGCTCTTAAACCAGGCTATAAAATTGAGGCAGTGACATTCACTGAGAAACTGTCTGGATGTGGAAACACAGGTACGCGTGCTGTTCACAAAAACAGCAAATCTCAAACACACAGACACGGATTGGTTGATTTCTAAAGCTGTGTCATGCAGATTATGTGCCCGGAGTAAAGCAGGCGTACTAGATGCAGATACCATTATTTAGAAAAAGTACAAAAAGAAAGAAAGAAAGAACGAAAAAAATAACTAGAGTAGCAGCTTCAATAGTAAATAAAGCATCCTGATCAAACTTAGAAGCATTAAAATGAAACATCATCAGAGCTCCAGAGCTTCTCTGGATTCAAACAAATTGATGATCTTAACTCATCGTAATAAGAGCAAAATGTGATTCATTCAAAAATCTGACAGAGACGAGAAAATCAGCCCAGATCTGCGCTCTACTGTTTCAGACTGTGGGTCCACTGCGCCATCTAGCGACCACAGGGCAGTAACGCAACAACACGGAGAAGAAACAAACCAACATGGCGACCTCCATGAGCAGCAGCGTCTCCTCTGAGTCGTTTCTCTGTGGAGGAAAACGCTTAGTCTGACTGGAAACATCAGTGGAAAATCACGTATGTAACCATATGAACTTATTGTCAAGGTGTGGTTATGTCGGTGGAAGCAGCAGAGACGACCACATCAGCAGCGAGCTGTCACTGTTACATGTGTCAGCGGGCAACATGTAAACCTCATGCGGTGTTCATATCTCCTAAGGCAGGTCATGGCGCCCGGCTCCAGACTGGCGGTGGTGTGTGGAGGCTCCGGGGGGATCGGGAGAGCCGTGTCCCGCCTGCTGGCACAGAGGGGCTGCAGGGTGGCGGTGGTCTCCAGGAACCAAGACTCTGCCCGGGCCACTGTGGCTACTCTACACGGAGGTACAGTGCAAATTGTGATCAAATTCCCTAAAGACCGACTTTAGATATAATGTTCAAGAAGCTAATAACATGTTAACAAGGGCGCTGTGGCTGAGGGCTAGAGTGGTCGTCCTCCAACCTGAAGGTCGGCAGTTCGATCCCCTCCCAGTCTGACCCATCTGCATCTTGAAGTGTGCTTGGGCAAGATGCTGAACCCTGAATGGCCCCCCCATAGAATAACAAAGTGCTGCGAATAGATGCACTGTATGAATGGGTGAATGTAAAACTGTAGTTTTACACTCAACTGCTTTGAGTGGTCATCAAGACTAGAAAAACGATATATAAAAAACAAAACCTTTTAACCATTTACCATGTTTTGTGAGGCCATGAGGCCTTGACCTTTGAACACCAAATTTTCTTCAGTTCAGCCCTGATTCCCACTGAATGTTTTTACCAATAGAAGCGTTCTAGAGATGTGACGCACATACGTTCATACAGACAGACAACCTCAGAACGTAACGCCTCCAGCTTCTGGCTGTTGCCGGCGCTGAACCAAACAAACACAATGACATGAGGTTCTTTGAGAAAAAAGCTGTATCTGCTGTTGACAAAGATCGTCACAGTGTTGTTTTGTTGTTGAGTTTTCCTATTTGAATATGGGATTTGCACTGTAACAATCAATCAATCAATCAATCAAATTTAATTTGTATAGCCCATATTCACAATTCACAATTTGTCTCATAGGGCTTTAACATGGTGAGACATCCTCTGTCCTTAACCCTCAGCAAGAGTAAGGACATACTACTAAAAACCCTTTTAACAGGTAAAAATATGTAGAAACCTCAGAGAGAGCCACATGTGAGGGATCCCTCTCCCAGGACGGACAGAAGTGTAATAGATGTCAAGTGTAGGAAAACATCATCAGGATAAAGGCTTTAGCAGCATTGATGAGGGTAAACATTTTGAAGGATAACTTCAATACTATATGTCAAGCAGTCCTGCTGCATCATAGTCTCTGGTCAGCAGCCAGCAAGATCATGATCAAGCCACTATAGTCCACACTGATTTGTCTCCTTCCTGTCAAACACTGTTGGTGTCTCTGCTTCCCAGGTGACCATGTGGCTCTTAGCTGTGACGTCTCCAAAGAGCAGGAGGTGCAGAAAACCTTTGACACGATCCAGAAAACCTGTGGAAACATCTGCTACCTTGTGAACGCAGCTGGAATCAACAGGTGAGCAGACAGTAGGGGGGGGGGGGGGTCTGCTCTCACCTCACTGTTTTAGAGGCATATAGATATAATCCCCTGTTGGCCTGTCTCTGTTCAGGGACGCTCTCTTGCTGAGAACCAAGCCGGAGGACATGCTGGCTCTGCTTCACACCAACTTGTTGGGCCCCATGCTGACCTGCAGGGCGGCGCTAAAGAGCATGCTGCACACACAGGGAGCTGCCATCGTTAATATAGGTAATGACAGCTCTGAATCCAGTGGCAGCCGTGGTTAGGATTCAGTTTGCAGTGTGCCCACCGGGTGGCAGCGTAAATCACTTTGTATAGTTTCACTTCCTTTTAGAATTGTCACTTTAGAGGAGCAAACTGGTATTTTTTGGAAGATTTGAGCACATTTACCACTAACTCACTGTAATGTCGACTCAGGTTCACACATACGATTCACTACAAAGGGTTTTTATCTTCAGTTTCAAGTCTCCTTAGATTTATTTTGAATCATTTCTGTCATACCACTCAGGGGTAATGGATTTCTGTTTCCTGTCTGCAGGCTCTGTAGTGGGCCTCAAAGGGAATGCTGGTCAGTGTGTGTACAGTGCCAGTAAAGCTGGTCTGGAAGGCTTCACACGATCTTTAGCTAAAGAAGTTGCTTCACGTAATATCAGGGTGAATCTTCTGGCTCCAGGTACAGTGCAGCTCCATCTTATGTCACCTTTCCTCTCAACACACACGCTGGAGTATTATTATTATAATTATGTTTTCACGTGCCTGTCCTCTCTTGTGTCCAGGTTTCATTCGCACCGCCATGACCTCAGGGCTAACAGAGGAGGATCGGGGGCGCTCCATTCCGCTGGGGCGGTTTGGCGAGCCAGAGGAAGTAGCCCCGGCTGTTCTCTTCCTCTTGGAGAGCTCCTACATAACAGGACAGGTGCTGGTGGTGGATGGAGGGCTGCAGTTGACCATGTAGGGAGCAAAGACTTATCTCACCTTTCCAAATAGCAGCAATGAGGCAGCCACTCTTTTTGAATGTGATATGACATATAAACTGAGGAAGTGGTTCAGGAATAAGAAGAACCCCCAGTGGACCTGTGGATCTGACTGGCAGAAGTGAACTTTCAAACTTCATAACACGTCATGGTGGAAGTTGAGTGTTGCTCTTACTCTGAAACTCAGCCACACAGCCTTAAGAGGTTGTAAAAGTTTTGAAAAGGCCGTTATGAAACATCTGCCAGAGGACCACTGTCCTGCTGTAGAGGCGCTGTGTCCACCCTGAGGGGGGCGTGGCCTCATGTGTGTGACAGTCGACCATCGTGACTAACGTCGCTGACTCCAGATTGTCTGACCCGGTCCAGACCTCGGTTCCCAGAGGCCCTAAATTTGATCAGCAGAATTAACGCTCTCGGTCTTTTTCCATGACTGTCACGCTCCCCGCCACTGAGCGCCGCGCTCATGTTTTGTTCCCCCCACCTCCCACAGGAAACCCCCCCACAGCCCCCCCGAGCCCACCTCTGGAGGGGCCGGTGGAGGGGCCAGGCGTGTGGGGCTGCAGCTGGAGGAAATTAAGAGGTGGTGGTGTGGTATTTTTAGCTCTGGGAACATTGTGAGTGTCTGGTTACAGCTCTGGTCCTGGGGGGGGTGGATGAGGTTGGAGGTGATTGTCATGCTCAGTGATGAGGTTTGAAATGTTGTTCTGCTTGTTACTTTCATTGAAACCTGCTGTTACCTTAACTGTCAAAACCGCCTCTAAATGAGCTTTTATGAAGATGCTCTCACCTGTATCCTCAACATTCAATTTCCAATAAAGGACGAGAATACAATATTTTCTGATCAGTCTTCTTGCAAGAATGTTTGTCCCACTTTGACTGTGTTCTTTGGCGTTCTCTGCCAGTGTATAAAAACATCTCACGCTGTCTGGAGAGATTTTTTATTAACTTTCATAACCTAAAATAATATCAGGAAAACAATCCATATACAGGCATTGATTGGCATAGAAATGTGCAAACACAGTCAGCTGATGTTCGCTCCGAACAGACACAGAAGATGTCCACTTTGTATATTGTTACAGAGGTGACAAAAATAGTAGATATAAATATACCTTGCTTTTTACTTTTCACCAGCTTAAGAGCATTTGTTACCCTCCTCTTAATGTGAAAAAAAGCTTGTAATTTTGAACATTCTGGTACAAGTTGTTTGGCTTTGTACAAGTGTCCAAAAATAACATGCAAAGAAATTGTGTTTGCATTAAGCCTAAACGTGATTTAAGGCAGTGATATATATATATATATTTATATTTATTTATAAAACTTAATGATAAAGAAAGCCTTGCTTCACCAGTGAACAAAAAGTTGCTGATATAATTTATGTCAAGATTGTTGGGAAAGTAAGTAGTTGTTTTTTTTCCATACAAAAATAAAATTGACAATCTGTGATGTGTGACAAATAAACCTTTCACAGCACCCTCGCTCGAGTGAGAACATTTCGATGCACACTTGGAAAATAAACCACCAAAGAAGTAGAAAATGACAACATGACCTGCTGTCACCGAAAGGTTATTTTCAATTTGTCTATATGGTAACTGTCTTGACCTCTGCCACCGTTATTCACATCCCACCCACCACATTAAAGTGTCTCTTTAAAAAAAACCTGCATTTTTCAACTTCTAAGTTCACCTGCACCCACAAACAAACAAATCTTATCCATGGTAACGCTTCCTTTTCTCTACACCTCATTTCTTTCGCTAAAAAAAAAGAAAAACTAAACATGCTGTTGAAGGCCCGGCCTTGTCCAATGTCTGTAAGCTCATCTATGACCCGACAACAGTGAGACTGTGATAATCTGAGGCTGCAGATCTCAGCACTGTGCTACACAGGCCCACGTCTGTGATCTCCTTCGTCAAAGCTAAGGTGCCTTGAATCCCCTCATCCTCCTCTGCACAGAGACACAGTATTATTACTCTGTGTATTGGCACCACTTCACATGCATATTAAATCTACTTTTCGTTTTGAAACCTGTTTCATTTTTAATGTTTACAGAAAGGAGAGGCACTTCAACAGGAGACCATTTGCAGAACAGAGTCGATCGTACAGTTCATGAGAGAAAAATAGTTTTGTCTCCTCTCGTGGTAAAACACTTCAATCATTCTCCGGGTCCGGTTGATCAAATGAAGCATGGGGGGGAAAAACCTAGATGAATTCTGTAACATAACGGGTTATGTCATATTATAAAAACAGAAGAAAAACTGCCGCTGCCCCAGATCACTCCGCCCACTGACCCTATGTAGTTCTGGGCCTGCATCTCACCATTGTAAAGTATCTGTTTCAAGAGTGCTGGGAGTGAGGGCAGCTTTCAAGGGGGGGGGTTCTCGGGGGAACATCATGATCCTCGCAGCCGGCCTGTGGTCCTCTACAGGTCGTCGCTCTCCACCAGGCCACCGGGCGGCAGCGGGCTGGAGTCGGGGAAGAAGGCAGCCTTCACGTCCAGGCCTCTCTCTGTCAGTGCGGCGTAGCGGCTGGTGGAGGGACGCACCTTCTTGGGCTTGGGGAGGTTGGGCTGCTGCCACTGAGCTGAGGACAAGAGGTCAAAGATGTCAATTGCAGAACGTAAAAGCAAAAACGCTGGAATCGATGAGCGGTGTGAGTTGATGAGTCGACACTTACTGTGGATGTCGAGGCGCGCAGTGCTGGAGACGATGCCTGCATCATTCTTGGCTGACACAGTGTACCAGCCAGCGTCCTCTTTCATGGCAGGCTGGATGATCATGCACAGGTAGCCACAGTTGTCCTGGTGCATGCTGGGAAAGAAAATGGACACAAATTAAGGGACTGATAAAAATGTACATCGATCCGCCATCACATTGAAATGGGTTCATTCGGAATGGGATTTAAAATGAATTTTGTAGTTCAATTATTACCTCCACCAAAGAGGTTATGTTTTCACCCCAGTTCATTTTTTGTGTTTTTGTGAGCAGTATTACACAAGAACGTGGTGGAGGGATGTGGTATGGGTCAGGGAAAATCTTTTTCAGTTTCAGAAGTGATATCTATTAGTGTTCTCTACTGAGTCTCATTCTTATTATAACTAGTGACCTGTTTCAATGTTGTGGCTGATACTTCCTGGTATTCATGGAACAGTTCCTATTCGAACTGTAATGACCGTAGTGAAGTCAGAACATATATGTGATCAGATTGCGTGTCATGTCAAATTTGTTCAAACTTGATAATTGAGACAGGTGACAGACCTGGAATCAGCTGAGTCAAGCATCAGAAAGTATGAAAAGTCCCGTTTTACCTGATTCGGTCTGTGTTGTGAGTGAAGGACTCGTTCTCCCTTTTCCAGAAGATCTGTGGGTAGGGAACCCCGGTGACGCGGCACTCCATTCGCACAGGATGACCGTCAGCCACGCTGGTGTTCTGCAGCTTCTCCACGAATGAAGGGGCTTTGTGCATCTCTTTGGCTGGGGAGAGAGATTTAGTTCCTGAGGCGCTTTCTCATTAAGCCACACAGCCATCATGCGTCTTCTACCCACATCACCATGCCGTCACCATGTGTCTGCTTCTGTTTACCTGCCACAATGAGTTCCAGGTTAAAGGAGTTTTGCCCGGCGCGGTTGCTGGCGATACAGGTGTAGATGCCCGCGTCACGGCTGGTCACGGGCTCGACGACCAATGAGTGCACACCGTTTTCCCTCACCAGCATCTTATGTGCGGAATCTGGGCGGATGGTCTGTCCATTCAGCTGCCAGATGAGGTCGGGGGTGGGCAGGCCGCTCACCTACAGGTGGCAAAGCAAACAAAGCCAACGTTAAAAAACATTTCACTGGATACGTGAACGTTCGTCGTGCAGATGCTTTGATTTTCTGCAGTCGCTGCTTGTTTGTGTTTGAGTATATTAGCTGCATGTGTTCTGCGGTGGGCGTTGTGTGTTTATTGTGAGGATGAAAACAGCAGTGTTTGGTTAATCTGTCTGTGCTGTGTTTGTCTGGAGGAGCCGACCGCCTGTGCGCTCTGTCCTGGGAATCAACCGTGCGAGGAAAAGACCCGTCTCTCTTTGGAGAAAAACACCTGCAGCTGCTGCACCCTGCCCACCTGGATGCATGTCCACCATATATACATCCACATATTCACAGACATCAGAAAGGAGAGCAGTCTGGTGTGGTTGTCCTAAGTTTTTCTGGAAATGACCCAATGTACTTTTAGAAGTTGGGATATTTTGAGCACGGAAAGTTTGGAGAGCCAGAACTGATGATCTGGAAATAAATATTTGCTATAAATATCCTTGACATTAAGGGTTCAGAAGGAATGAGGGTTTATTTCTAACCAGTATAATAACACAGGCTTTTTATAGTGGGTTAATTGTGGGCCTGTTTTATTTAACTGCATGGACCAGAACTCTGGTGCTGCAGGCTGCTGGGAGGCAGTGGACGCAGAGAAGTTGAGATGGTGGGACATAATTAAAGAAAGTCTGAACCCACTTAATCCTGGAAAAACAACACCTCTGTATTTTCTCCTGTCTGCTCGAAGCGATCGTTACACCAGGAAGTGATGAAATATCTAATCTCCGCTATGTTGTCATTCCCTAAAGAAAGTGGAATGCACAGAAGGGGAAATGTTTTGGAAACAGAACGCGATCGCAGACGCTGAATTAAAGGGCAGATCTGAACTGGCTTTCTCTATTACTATGATTAACATCTTCTCTTTGGTGTGGGCGTTTCAATCTGCGGTCAGATGTCGATTTTTTTTCCTTTATCAAAGAAAAGCAGGATGACTTGAGCCCGAAACTACAAAAAGCAGACGTTTGTTATCTCATTAGATCTTAATCCCAGGAAGTAGCCAGGCACCAGGTTAAAGTAAAAATGGCAGACTCAGACACAAGTTGTCCAGAAAAAAAAGACCATGAAACTAGTTGTGTATAAACACGTCACCTCCACATTAAATTTCATTGCCTGAAATGTAACCCCAGAAAACACAGTGTATAATTTTGGTCTTTTCTACTTTTAAGCTTTAAGAATGGCCTTCAGCATTCAGCAGTGTCTCAAAGCCAAAAGGGTTTTTCTTAAAGCACATCGAAAAAACTAAAGCAGTGATATATGGAAATTTGACTGGGCGACACATTGTCCCGTGTTGGCACATGCTGTCCTCCTGTGTGTATTTCACCTTGCAGTCCATCCGGCACAGTCTGCCCTCCTGAACGATGAGGTCACCAGGCGCCTGCAGGAAGTGGGGGCGGAAGTGACGCTCTTGGATGTTGTCGTTCTCATCGCCGCTCTCTCTGGACCTGGACCTTGGCCTGATGATGAGAGGGAAATACTAAGTATTTGAGATTTGAAAATCAACTCTTCAAAGTCCTAGTCCTTGGGTCTCTCGAAAGGCGCTATATAAATTCAAGCTGTTATTATTGGTAAGCATTTTTTTTTTTTACCACTTTGAGTTAATTTCTCTAGACTCTAGAGACTGTGGCTCTAGTCTCTTGTCCTAAGTGTCATTGGGCAGGATACTGACCCCAAATTGCCCCTGATGGCTCTGCTGATACTGTATGAATGGTGTGTGATAGAATGTGACTTGTACTGTAAACTGCATTGTGGTTGATTTGACTGGAGAAGCGCCATATAGGTACAGTTGGTTTTCAGTCTTAAAGACGGTAGTATTTGTTTTAAACTTTTCAAATTCATTAGAGAATGTAAAAAAACTCCAGCTTTTAAAAGTATTTAATTGGCACAGAGACTCAGCAATAACTCCATTCAGATTAGCATCTCAAAGTTCTTAGGGAATAGAAACAGTGCGATACTCCTTAATATATTAAAACCCTTCACATTCACTTAAATATTTCTCATTTCATAGACATAATGGGAATTGATGAGGCCCTTATTTCCTGCTCTGCCATTAGTCCTCCAGCCCTGTACAGTCCTGTCAGTATCCAGGAGTGATTCTACCCTAGAACAACAATGACATCTCCACGGTGCCTGCAGGTCAATCAGGGAGGGAAGTAAAGTGAGCGGGAGACACTGATCCTTATCTCCACCTCTTAGCTCTTGTCTGAGCTGGGAGTGTTCATGTAGATAACAGAAGACAGGTGGGTTTTGAATGTTCAGTAACGGCCGACTGTGACCTCCCGTGCATTTTTCAATATCTTGGGCGCGGGTGAACGCGTATGATATATACAAGGTCATTAGAGCGGTGGAAAGCAAACAGGTGTTCCCTCTCATGCACACAGAGCTTCTTCTCTCCTGACCCGACACTTCAACAAAGACATGTGTGAGCTCACAGCAAACCTTTGTGTACACAGCAGCTTCTAAACAACATCTCACATCAGAGTCGCACACCTTTAAGTATGTGTGTGCGAGTACAGGAGTCATGCAGATGTGGAGCCGCTCTGCAGCGCATGTGCCAGCCAGCAGCTCAGGCTTACCAATAAAACACGAAGACATTTTGTTTGTCTTCCCCCTCCCCTCTCCACTCAGGCCTCACCTGCGCATGTGTCCCGGTGCCGAGCGTTGGCTGCGGCCTCGCTGGTTCACCGCCTGCACCATCATCCTGCCAGTGCAGCTCACCCTGCCCTGTGAGGAGGAGAGAGAGGGGGAGGTTATGAGGTGTTGTTGACACTCCACCACACCACACCATGCAGTCAGACTGGGAGGTTGAATCAAATGTTTGCGTGTCAGAGCTGGAAGAGGCCGTCAGAAAGCCTGCAGGGTATAAACTTTTGACCCTCATCAGGGCTGTGGTGATTTCCTGTCTCATTCATCGCCCTCTTCCTCTTCAGGCCAGAGGCCGTTATCTCAATACCCATTATTCTCCCACTAATGAGCGCTGACATCTTGTACAGGAGCCAAACAGAACTTTCGGTCGTATTTCATGTTGTGTTTTCTGTTCCTTTCCCCAGAGCCTGTATCCGTCTGCTCACCTCAGGGTTGCTTGCCATGATGGTGTAGTTGCCGTCATCATCCAGCGAGGCTGCAGCTGTGTGCAGGTAGCATGTTCCATCAGGCTCACGGCTGATCCTGTAGTGCTCGCTCCTCTTGGAGATCTGCTTGCCATCTTTGAACCAGTAGACCTGTGGAACAAGATAAGAAAGGCCTTAAGATGTTGACAGTTTTCTTTTTCCAAACTCTATCCATCCATCATCTATACCACTTATCCTTAGGGCCACCGTACAGAGACAAACAACCATTTACAACTTCAGTCTGCATGTCAGTGGACTGTGGGAGGAAGCCAGAGGAACTGCAGGTTACCGACGCAGACACGGGAAGAACATGCTGAATTTTCCCCCCAAAGTATGATATTTAATTTGAAACCCTTTTTAAATCTAATATTTAAATTGCTTTTCATGCGGTGGTCTCTCCGTCTTTCTCTGTAATCTGTGTGCTTCACTTTTATTCCCTCCGTTCATTCTGAGGCCTGTCAGCACCATATCATTACTGTGGACAGAGCCAGGCAGCCAGCCCAGGCCAGTGTGTTGTTGCAAAGGGCCTCCCCTTATCACAACACAGCATATGTACAGTATCTGCACCCTCCATCATCGGCATCACACATCAGCAACTCCCAATTCAGGAAGCCAAGCCGTCATAAATGCTAACTAACATTTATCTAATAACTATAATCCCCAGCTCTGGGTAACATGTAGAAGTTTTTTTTTTTACCTTTGGTTTGGGGTCTCCATTGATCTTACAGGAGAAGGTGACAGGCATGCCCTCGAAGACTTTGTAGTGTTTAAGCTTCTGATCGAGGGATGGCGCCACCCCCTGGCCAGCAGAGTCTTCGTCGTGCTGCACGTCGTCGTCTGACTCTTCCACCGGAGAACGCTCCAGACGGAACTCGATCTCGCTGATCAGGCGCTGTTCGAAGCTGGACACTTTGTATTCCTGAAGGCCAGAGACCAGAGGAGGAAAATGAGCTATGTGGAGAAAGACTTGGACAGAGATAGTGGAGAAAGTGTGTGTGAACACGTGGCAAAATATGAGCGTGAGTGAGAGTGAGCAATAAAAGCAGGTTTGGCCCATTTTCAAATGACTTACATACGTATCAACCTGCCTTCATTGTCACCAAAAGTACAGACTTTTACAAAAATGTCCTAATTCTCCCTGCCTAGCTGAGCCACTCCCCCGTCCCACCACCTCCATCAATCTGTCACCACCGGAGCTTTGCTGAGGCAGCGGGAACATCTGCAGATCAGCACAGTCTGATGACACATCACACAGATAATGACAGGCCTCGGGCCCAGCTGCAGAGCACCGCATTTCACTCCTCCGCTCAGAACGACACCATCCCAGAAGTGGACCGTTCTGATCCTCTGAGGTATTATTCTGTCGCAGCCGCAGCAGCATGTTCCCTCTAACATCTGTGTGCACTGCTATAAGACTCGCTGGCTCATTTCACCACAGATGCAAAGACACACTGGCACATGCATCGTGTGACAAACAGGCTGATAGATGCTTGTGTTGCAATCAAGTTGAAACATGCTTCAATATCTGCACTAAATCCAAACTCATACTGGACTCCATCAAACAGGTCAAGGTGAAGAGATCAGGTTTAAGACACAGAGCAAACATCCAACATATAATATACTAGTTTCTGTCTGTGATGACCAGAGAGGGTCAGTTAGTAAACACAAACCAGTGGAAATGGACAAAAAAATGTATTCCCTGTTGTTTTCTTTTAATCTGACATTTGTTCCAGGGCCTGATTGTGTTCTGGTTAACACAGACTTTAGTGCAGTGACATTTTATTTGAGTGAATAAAAACCCAGCAGGTGACTTAAAAAAACTAAGATTTAAGTAACCTTTTGATGGAAAGATTCTCTATCAGACGACGTGTCTCCCTGTTGAAAGAAAAACACAGGGTGTATGTGTGTGTGTGTGTGTGTGTGTGTGTGTGTGTGAGTGCGTGTGAGTGTGTGTGAGTGTGTGTGAGTGTGTGTGAGTGTGTGTGAGTGTGTGTGAGTGAGTGTGTGTGTGTGTGTGTGTGTGTGTGTGTGTGTGAGTGTGTGTGAGTGTGTGTGTGTGTGTACATATGTGTGTGTTAATGTACACCTGTTGATTCTTACCTGCTCTCACAACAGAGAATTCACAAGCACATGCCGAACACAGTATGAACACAAAAGGCCTCAGGATAAACAGATGTGTTCTCAGCCACACAGTCAGTCTGAGAGTTGTGCTGAGAGACATGCAGTGCGGTAAGGCCACAACCAATCAGATTGCTTCTCATGCACAGTGTCATCTCAATAACATCGGTCAATGGGGACACAACTTGTGTTCTCGTGAGGTTTATTAAAAGTGAACGGTGACTTCAAATAGACTCATCAGCCTTCTTCACTGCATGTGTATAGACTTTGACATTATTACAAATTGTGACTGACTTTACACCATTTCTTAATTGCTCGACTGGTTTTTAACAAACCTAAATTCTCTCACACTACTCCGCTCCTCCGCTACTGGTTACCAGTGGCTGCCCGCATCCGCTTCAAAACATTGGTACTTGCGTACCGTGCTGGGAAAGGATCCGGTCCAGTCTACATCCAGGACATGGTCAAACTTTACACCCCAGCCCGTTCACTCCGCTCTGCTTCGGCCAATCGGCTCGTTGCTCCTTCACTGCGAGCTTAACACTCATCAAAATCACGACTGTTTGCTGCTCTGACTCCTAAATGGTGGAATGAGCTCCCTCTCGACATCCGGACATCTGAAAGTTTACACATCTTCCGCCGCAAACTAAAAACACACCTCTTCAGACTATACCTTTAATAAAAAAAAAAGAAAAACTAACAATTTTTGAAACTAACAATTTAGTAGCACTTAAATGGCACTTACTTATAGCATTTTGTAGTTTTGCTTTATTTTTTGAAGAACTTGTACTTTCTTGATTCTTGTTGTTCTTGGTTTGTACCCTCGGGGTTGAATGCACTTAGCTACATGAAATGAAATGTAATGTAATGCTTGTTTTTAAGATTTTAAATGGGCTGTTCAAACTTCATTCCGAGCAGCTGTTCGATGCCTCTGTATGATCTAGGCTCAATAATAAGAGGTGATCCGGCCTTTCCAGTGGCCGCCTTATAATCTCTGGAAAAGTTTACCTCTTCATATCAGAACGGCTTAGATGCTCAAACATTTAAATCATTGCTGAAGAGCTCTTTTTCTCACTGGCTTTCAATTTCAGGTTGAGTTTGAGACCTGGATTTTTCACTGTTCAGCACTTCAGCACATAACTGTGGTTGTTTTAAACATGCTATACAAAATGTCTCAACTTTACAAGTAAACTTAAATCTACTATTATTGATCATCTGAACCAGTTCAAAACAGGAGAGTGGAGCCAGTGAATATTTATCAACCATTTACATAAACCGTGAACCTAAAAATAAAGGTGCTACTCTTCGTCTTGCCACGTTTTGGTGGCTCAAACTCGTTCATAACAAACAGCGTTGCTCCCCAACATGTTTCCAGCAACACTGGTTTCTACCAGTTTGCATAAACAGAGATATTTATGGAGGGCTCTGGTGCTCTTCATAACCGACACTCTCACAACTCGCTCTTCAACAGTATTTACAGGGGACTGAGGGTGGAGGTCCTCTCCGGTTCAACAGAACATAAAGTAAGCCACTGGTCATGAGATGGGAACTACACCAGCAAAGAATCAGAAAACAGAAAGGTGCATTGCATCCTACACATGCATCACTTGTAGTTGTTGGTGTAAAAAATAAAAGTGCACACAATTATCATAGATTTCCATGCCTGTGTGATTTCAGGTGAGCTATTTGATCCCCCTCCAGGTGTGTGGACCCTGATGTCGAGCCACCGTACCTGTGTCACTGGCTCCTCCTCTGTCTCCTGTGTGTTTAAGACTGTGGCAGCGTTGTCAGCACCCAGCAGCCTGCGAGCCATCTTCTCCTCATAGGTTAACCTCTGGAAGCAGGGATTAATGGGGTCAGTGGGTGGGGGGGGTTAGTGTGTCAGTTGCAGAACACACATTTGTACACACACCATCAGCAATAGCTACTGTATCTAAGCCTTGTGTTAATACGTCGGGGGGGAAACAAAAGGGCTTGGTTCAAGGGTGCATGAAACTTAGACTTTAAAACACTTTGATGGGAGGTAAATCTGTTTTCTTTCATGAAGAGCTGTGTGACTTGTAATTCTGTTAAGGACGTGTCACTGAACACGCTCATTCTCTGCCTGCATCACACACCTGTCTCGGGAACTGAATAAGGTTAAAACACACACACCTGTTGACCATTGCTTGTGCGCTCTTCTTTAAAGCGCAGCTTTCTCTCCAAGTCCTGGATGACGGCGTCCTTGGATCCTTGGATGTCTGAGTCGGAGGTCGTGCGTGGCGTCTTGGTGACTGAGGGCTTCCTAGGGAACGCTTTGCTGAGACAGGAAATGCAAACAGAAACATTTGTCAACATTAAAGGCGCTGTTATCTCATCTCCTCTTCCCTTTGGAGCTTCTTTGCTCCCTCTCCGACTCTCCTGCATCCACCCTTATCTGGACATGTCCGGCTGCAGCATTCCACAGCGTGTCTTCTTATCTCACACAACTGCAGCAGGAATGCCAGTAGGAGAGGGGGAGTGCAGGACCGAGTGAGGGGCTGATGAAAAATTACTGGCAAGGAGGTGAAGGTGGAATGTCCTTGATGGAGCAGAGAATAAAATCACTTTTCATTCTCCAGGGCTGCCACCAGAGGAGGACTAGCTACACAGGAACAGATCGTTATCATCTAGTTCATCGGGCACAGCTGAAATTTAGACTGGACGCAAGACGAGGAGATCTTCACACTAAACGTGTATTCAAACTACAGCGCAGAAATCTGAGTGTTAATAGGATTTCACACACCTTTCACTCTGATGTCCTCATGTGTGTTTTTTTGCCATATGAGGCCTGAATCTCTTGGAGCTCGAGAGAACTTTTGTGATATGTGTGTCTAACTGGGCTCTTTAGTTAAAGTTTTCCTGTAAACACGCCGCATAGAAATGTAAACATGTCATCGTCCATCTTGCAACAGACATTGAGCCTCCAGCAGCTAGCAGGTTTATTTGAAGGGGAGCTCTACTCGCCCGAGACACACTGTGTTTAAAAAACTAACAATGTGTTATGGAACCTAGCAAAACACTGCAAAAGAAAACACTGTTTATCTACAAATGTGTACGTGAGGGATACTTACACAGTGCCATTGCCTTTAGGGAGGCCCAGGGCATTGACCGTAGGACTGCCCGGTGTGGAGGGTGTGGAAGGCAGCATTGCGGACAGGAAGCTGGAGGCTGGAGACGCAGGGACGGAGGAGAATGGAGAGGACATATTGGAGTAGGCCGCGGACGAGGACATAGGTGGAGGAGGAGGAGGGGGAGGAGGCGGCGGAGGAGGGAAGTCTTGGGCTGGGCCTGTCGGAGAGGACAGGTTACTGGTGCTGAGGAAGGGTGGAGGGGGAGGTGGGAAGGAAGGAGAGCTTGGGGACTCCACACTGCCGGCCTTGGTGAACGGCGGCAGCGTGACCCGGCTGAAGGGCTTGTGTGAGGTGGTTGGAGACAAGGGAGAGGACATGCTGGACCCCGAGGAGCCAGACGACTGGGTGACGTAGGCCGGCGCCCCGGGGCTCTGGGCGGCAATGAACTGCTTGGGCCGGGCGTAGTTGAAGGTGCTGGCCTGCATGGTTACGCTGCTCTCCAACTCCTGGAAGGAGGGGGGAGGGGGGAGAGGCGGAGCAGGTGGAAACACGTCCTGGGGCACTTGCTGTGGTTGGGGCAGGACGTCCTGGCACGACTGCTCCTGCTGCTGCTGCTGCTGCCAGTTGGCTACTTCCTGCTGTTCCAACAGAACCTGTTCCTGCAGCTGCTTCAGCTGGGATGCGTTCCTGCAAAGAAGAAGCACGGTTCGTCAGTGACAGCGATCAGTAACTAACGGCTTCTCATGTTTGCTTAAGGCAGTCTCACTCCTCACGGCGGAGGTGGGGGCGGCTCTGTAACAAAGTAACAGACTTGTAAAAATGTTACAAAAGCATGCGGCTGTTTTCAATTTACGCATGACACCATCATCTGGTCTCTATCCAACTGTAGTCAGAGCACAACTGGCAGAAAGGAGGATGCCAGATGTGACCATGATGGATGAAGAGTTAAAAATGCCTTGTGCACCAAACATGGTGTGAAGATGGTACTTATTATTTTCTGAGATAGTTTTTTACCGTTATTGGTAGGACAGATCTAATGTGAAAGGGGGAGAAAGAGAGAGTCGTTGTGCAGCAAAGGGAAAAAAGTCGGGATTGAACCCACAGCCACATCAGAGAACTGTCGCCTCAATAAATGATGAGTCACAAGACATGCTTTCAAAATGCCATCACTACACAGCCATAAATCTGATACTTACAACAGGCATTAGAGTCAACTGGTCTAAAGGTTGTAGTCTGTGAGGTTCAAAGTACGGGTATGTGGACAACTGTGTGTGTCTGTGTGTGTGTGTGTGCATGTCTATCTGTAATTATGAGGGCCAATTTTGGTTCAACACCGTCATTGTCCATCGTCATTTTGGCTGGTCCTCAAAAATACAATGGGCTGTTTGAGGGTTAACACCTGGTTTTAATGTTAAGGTTAGAATTAGGTTAGGGTTATGTATTTGGTTGTGAGGGTTAAGGTTAAGGAACTCTAACTCCTAACACTATACAACCCAGGGAATGCATTATTCAATGAGCGTCCTAACAACTACAGAGAGACGTGTGAGTGTGTGTGTGTGTTCAGTGAAGGAAACCACTGCACCAGCAGCGAACCCTGATAGGTTATCAGCCTCCAGCCGGTAACAAAGACTTGTTAATAAGCCAGCCTGTTGACAATGTGTCAATGATTGTCATGGCACCAGGAGACGAGTGTAACACTGAGGAAAACAGCTCTGTTCCTGTTGTTTTGACAGTTTGCGAGCTCAGATATGATGTTTTTCTATGTGTGACCTCAGGAAAAGAGATCACTTGGTTCAGGTGTGGCTGCTTGTATCTGAATGACCCTGTGATGAAAGAAAAACACAAATGTAATGTCATGATGTGTTTTTCTTTGCCAGTGATGATGAAGTATTGTGTTTTTTCACAGAGGTGTGGTCGCCCAGCCTACTCCCCCAGCTTGGCTGATTCACCGAGCTGTCACGTCATTGTGGGAGAGAGGGAGGTCGGACGTTTTGTGGTGTCATCAGCTCCGTAATCTGAAGTTTCACTTTACTCAAATAGCGTTGCAGATAAAAAAACTTTAACGTGCACTGAGGGGGTTTTTAAGGAGGACTAACTTTGAAAACCACAAGAGAAGAAGTGAACGCTCAGAAGCTCTCCTTGAGGACCGAGATGAGGATATGGGTCTCTGGGAAAGCTTGGAGTTTTAAACCTTCAGAGATTACAGTTATGTGTGAGCTCTTCATAGGCAGCCTATTCAGAATATACTGTGTGTCCCAGTGGTGCATGTTGTCAGGAGTCTACCAAGTTCACGCGCCTTAATCTTTTCCAGATGTGGAATAATCAGTGGACTACTTTTTTCCTTGCCGTAATGCCCTCCTCAAACATTTGCAAACAACACCAGTGCCTATTTGACAAAGTATACTGCTCCAGCATTGTGCAACAGATCCAAATGCACAATCTAACAGCAGCAACATGACGGATTGGTCTGTCCCCGCTCGCCAAAAGAAACTCATTAATTCAGACGCGTGTATTGAGATCATCCTCCCTGGGTTTACTGAGAGCTGCACGGCCGGTTCTCATCCCATTCGTTTTGCTTCACTCTTACCAGAGGTCTCCCGTTCCCGGCCTCCACCAAACCAATGCTTTTACAGGAATAGTTTGGCAGCAGCCCGCCCTGCAGCGGTTTGATTCCTTTTTTGGCTGTGTTCTCTCAGTGTCAGGCAGAAGCACCCAGCCCGTCTGCTTCAGCAGAGAGGAAACACACTTTCATTTCCTTAGGCCTCATCCCTCTCCAGCCGACAGGCGCTTGACTGCCTCGGCATGAGAGAGCTCAGGGACTTTTAAAGCTTTTACCCATGTTTTAGAAACCTTTCCTCACGTTGTATCGTACTTCAGAAGTTAGTTTTCCAATGATTCTTCTTTCTCTGAGTATGTTTGAACAGGATGGTGAGTAGATGGTATCCAGTTGTTGAAAATTGCTCTTTGTACAGTATATAAAACAACTACAGTTAAACAAGCACCTCCGTTAATTACAAGTTTAGTGTCATCTCATTTCTCATCTCTTCGTACAGTCAAGAAACTCCTTATTGAAGTGACACTTTCAAGTCATCCACATTTAAAAATGCACTGACATGACATTTGAATGAAAAAGGTCAGCTCGTGTTGTTTGCAGCTGCATGAGCGGTTTTATGGCCCACTAAAAAGAGAGGCATGAGGGGTGTCATGCTCATTCTGACCCTGCAGAGGTGCTGCCTCTGGCCTGTCATCGTGCAGATAGTTCTGACCTCACAGAGCAGGACAAGGCCGCTCTACGATCCCCCCCCCCCCCCCCCCGGAACACAAAAGCCCCCTGCTAAAAACCTGTACATGGGATTATAATGTACCTACAGATGCCTCTTGAGGCAGAGCAGGCCTCCTCAAGGCCTCCATCACTCTCTGCTACTCTTTGTCTCTGCGGTGGCGAGAGGCTGAATTAGGAGGGAAGTGTTCCTCTGTCGCCATGGCAACGGCGCTGTGTTTTGCCGTTCTGGTCGGAGCCAACTGGCCCACAGAGCACAGGGCTTCGGCTCCTCTGTCATTCCAACTGTAACACAGTATTACTTGAATCTCTCTCCCTTTCTCTCTTTCTCTCTCTGTCATGCCCTCTGCCTCACCTGCCTACTAGGCTCTCTCTTTCCGTCTCTCTCTCTTGGTGTGTAGGTGGCGTGGCTGATTACTGAACCTGGTGTGCTGGAGTTGGGGCCTTGCCTGTCTACCTGCCTTCTTACGTTATTGGACATTTCCAATAAACCTCAGTTGACTTTACTCCTGTCTCTGCCTCTGTGTCCAAAACCTGGCCCTTAACACTCTCTCATTGAATCTCTTTTTTCGCCCCAACGTTTGATGGTATAAATAGGTTAAGTCTTCCTTCTTTCATCCTGAAAAATACTGGAACCTGCTGTCTGCAATTCTTTGTTAGGAGGGAACAGGCAAAGAGGGATCAGTTCTGGAGGAGGTCTGTCTCCCTGGTTTCTACATGGAAACATTCAATAAACAGAGCCGGGAACAGCTTGACAGTAACTTAATTGAAAATGTATTTTACAGCTTTGTGATGTATCAGACATGCCAGACACAGTGGGACTTCACAGGCAGCATCTTGCTTTAATACGCAAACAAAGACCTCAACATGTGAAACGGCCGTGTTTGCTCAGCGCCGCTTGTTTGTGCTTCCTGAACAGTAAAAAAAAACCCTGGGGTACATGCGTGAGAAATTCATCCGCTTTTCTACCGCCCATCGGATCAAGCTGCGCGCCATCCGCTGTCTTATCTGCCGCTTTATTAGAGTTGGCCAGCTGATGACAGGAAGAGCGCGACGGAGGGGTGGGGGGGCAGGAAGTTGTTGAGTGTACATGACCGCAAATGAGAGGTTTCCTTCTGTAAACAACAACATGAGGGGAACTGAGGCCGTGCATGTTTCTGTTTAAAAGTCTGTAGGTGTGAATAAACAAGAAGACGTGAGATTAGAAACCCCAGAACCAGGCCTCCTCTGGACTGTGCAGCGACGTGAACAAGGAAGGACTTTAACCGGGGGGGGGGCGGGGGGAAGAGTCTGGCTACTTTCAGGCTATAGGCTCATTGTGTGTTTGCATTACACCTCTGTATGTTTGTTTCCACAAACACCTGCAGTCGAGATACAGCAGGACCTTGAATGTTTGTCAATGATTCACATCCAAATAGTCAAATCGAGCTGCAGTATCACACCTACAAGGCAAACACAGCCTTGTAGAAACCTGCATGAGATCATTACACACACACACACACACAAACACACACACACACACACACTCACACACACACACACACACACACACGCACGCACACACACACACACACACACACACACACACACACACACACACACACACACACACACACACACACACACACACACACACACACACACACACACACACACACACACACACACACACACACACACAGTGCTTGACACTCAGAGTTTAAACCACCATAGCTTTATGTGGGAAAACATGGATTTACCTCTCTCAGCATTACACCCTGATCCTTTTTTGCACCTTCACACACACCTGGTTCTCTCAGAGCATTGCGTCATCACAACAACGGGTCACTGCCCCCGGGCAGGAACACACCGTCAGTGACTGAGCTGGTGTCTGAATGACTTTCAGCTGCCAGACGATGAGTAAGATGTAGCTGTGTGTTGGTTTGAGTGGATTCTGACGAAGGCTCATGTCTGACTGATCTGTGACTGGACACGTCTCCTGGTGTGACTTCACTACACTTCAACTGAGGAGTGTGTGATTTTGTGACATCGATCAATGCAACTGTATCACTCTCTCTCTCTTTTACACACACACACACACACACATACACACACACAGTGTGCGCCTCCCTCGTCTCCCTCAAGAAAAAATAGCGAAGTGTTGGAGCCGCTGCAGGTTTCCACCAAAGTTTAAACATAATCTAACAGACTCTGACCCCCAAAAACCTGGGATGCTGCTGCTGCAGGAATCACACACACACACACCAACACACACACACACACACACACACCAACACACACAGACATACACCAACACACACACACACACACACACACCAACACACACACACACACACCAACACACACACACAGACATACACCAACACACACACACACACACACACCAACAAACACACACACACACACACCAACACACACACACAGACATACACTAACACACACACACATGAAAAAGTGTTTTATTCCTTATGTTTTTTTCCTTTTCCCTTCATGCGCTCCTTCCCTGTCAGCTGACATGTTCTCTCTCAGCCTTTGTTCTCCTCCTTAACTTATTTTCAACCCCTCTCCTCCCTGGGTACCCCATCCCCCTTTCTCCCCCCTTCCCCTCGTTCTCTTTGGCTCTAATTGCACACACACCACATAAAACAGAACCAGACTGTTTTCCTTTCCCCCCCCTCGCTTTTAAAACGTAGCACAGACCGTTTTCCTTTTGAGCTGCACCAACAGCTCACGGCTCCAGCGTTTACCCACTTTCTCCCTGTCCTACTTTCTTTCTTTCTTTCTTTATTCCTACACTATACGTTTCCCTCTCACTCTCTACCAGGGCTCATATTTCGTATCCAAGTGGAGCTAAGAGGGCTCTCCACAATCACTGAGCCCTGCTTTTCTCTCTATACCTCCATCCATCCATCCCTCCCTCCCTCATCTCCCCCACCTCTCCCTCTCTCTGTCCAAGTGAGATGGGGAGTGTTTTCTTTTTTTTCAGTCTCTATAGAAGGAATGCTGAAGACATTCTTCTCTGGATTGGAGTGGGAAAGACATCGCCATCAAATGGGATTAGCAGCAGGAGGGGAGGGAGAGGAGGTGGAAGAAGGGGAAGGAAGAGCCAGAGAAGGAAAGATGGGGAAGAGAAGAGAAGAAAACAGTCATTGAAAGAGTCAAGGCACAAGCGTTCTCACCTCGCAGACTCTATTGTGTTTACTAATCCATCTGACTCCACTGAGGAGCTCTGCAAACAAACCAAGCTCGCCACATAAACACAGTCATCACACAACAGAAAAACAACGGAGTTATCTTTTCTTTTTCTCTCTCACAGTCAGTGTCTCACTACCTCACTGGAGCCTCCAGCAAATGAATGGGTATTAGATTCTGAGAACACAACACATCAAGTCTGAAAACATATGATTTAAACATTAACACACCAAGCTAAGTTAACCAGGAAAATCTGAAAAAAATGTATCATACATTGTTATAGACCATCATTAATACCTAATTCTAATTAGAAAAGTATAAAGTATGAAAGTATTTCGTCCTAGTGCCAATCAGGTAAATAAAAATAAAAATAAGAATAAACCTTAAGATAAAAAACAAGGGAAAAAGTTTCCTCTTTGAGAGTTTAAGAATGAAAGAAGAGCATTTTATCCATCATTCCTTCAGTCCAGCTGTAGTTTCTTGAACTTTAATGAGTAATCATTAGACCCCAGAGATTAATGATGAGTTTTACCTTCAGTGTTGTGGTCTCAGTGTGTGGCAGCTCTGATATTTCCCTGCAGGAGAGTGAACTGCATCTCAGTGCTGCTCTGCCAGGTATGACGAGCATATATAGAGCACAGAGCAGCCAGACAGTGACAGACGCACAAAAGCTCTCTCTCTCTCTCTCTCTCTCTCTCTCTCTCTCTCTCTCTCTCTCTCTCTCTCTCTCTCTCTCTCTCTCTCTCTCTCTCTCTCTCTCTCTCTCTCTCTCTCTCTCTCTCTCTCTCTCTCTCTCCCACCCCCCTCCCTGCATGAGTCAGTCTGTCTGTGAGCTCCTCCTCTTTCAAAGCAAAGGCACTCTGGCTACCCAAGACAAGCTCCTTTTCAGAGTAAGAGCTCGGTCCTGTACAGCTATACTGCTGACGGAGGAAATTCCCTCAGGGACTTAGTGAAGCAAACGTTTTGTGAGTCGAAGATGGAGAGATAAAATATCTATAAAAAAGACAGGAAGAGAAAAGGGGAGAGACACCCATATCTAATTTCTTGCACTCATCCTTTTGTTAGCACATTTATATTGTTTCATGAATGACTGCGGACAACCGCGGGAGAGGTTGATTATGAGAGAGAAGTGAAGATAGATTTGATAAATTATTATCATGTGAACAGTTTTCTTTGTTCACAGGTGACAAGTGTTTCAAATGAGATTCGTCCATTGTATCGTTACATTTGACACAACGCCCTGGCTGTAAATAAAGTCCACACACAGAAACATTATCCACTGTTCACATGTCAACAGAGCCCAGTGGCCATTATCTACATATAATAGCTTTATGTAGCACAAACTGTATAGGATCTTTGGAACACATTCCCAGTGTCGCATACCGACATAGATCCTGTTTCATTGGCTGACACAAATATTCATCTTCCCAGTAAAAAAATTCTTTCCCCTTCATTTTTGTGCCATGAAATAAGAAAAGCTATATTTGGGGATTGGTCATTTCTATTTTTGTGGGAAATGCCTCTATTTTTAGAGTGTGTTTCCAGGCTGCTGATGAGTCACGCTGTGTTGACGGACGATGGGAGTGTGTGGAGGCGGTCCAGTGGGGTGCCTGTGTGTAGTTGTAAGTGTGTAATAAGTGAAAGGTCAGTGAGCCGAAAGGAGATGGTCTTCCTCTTTCTAGAGGTGCGAGTCGTTCCCTGTGCGTTGACTCACTGACACTTTGAGACGAGTCAGAGTGGATCTCCTCAGACGGTTCTTAGTGTCAGGAGAGCAGAGTGTGTGTGTGTGTGTGTGTGTGTGTGTGTGTGTACATCATTACACCCTCTAATTAACATCCACAAGGGGAAGTGGTGTGTTGGTGTCACCGGGAGTGTGTCCAAAGGGAGATACCGCCTGTGGCTCCCATACGCAGGCGCACACAGCGACTTGGGTCAGGATATAATCAGAGGTTGATTGACTTCATCCAGAAACAATGTGATCCTCCAAGTGTTGTGTGTGTGTCGGGTAGTGTGTGTTTATCTGTGTGGTTCTCAGTGTTTAAAATACCAGGTTGTTCTAGCACAGTCTGCTCTCTGTGATGGGATCACTGAGGCCTGTTAGTTTCCATGCTGTCAACTCCAAAGCATACACCCAACTCTCTCGCTCCCCTAAATCCTCTGTGCGTCTTTTCATTGCTCCCTCTCTCTCCCTCTCTGCTCACCCCCTCTTTCTTCCACCCCCTCCTCTCTCTGTGTTATGAAGGTCAACTCCGACAACTCTCTTCCTTATTTGGAAAGTTTCTCCATTCCATGCAGGTCATTCTAGCCCCATCGGCCAATCCTGTGGCAGTTAGTCTGGTGTGTCAGCCAATCCTGTCTCTCCCATATCCTTTTAAGGACTGCCCATCTCTGACTCTGGAGGTCGATGTGAAATGATCTGCTTTCCTGCTCTCTCGTGTCTCTGGTGACTTCACATTGCTTTTCATTTCTTTTGCACAATCTCCTTCTCACCCTCTGATGACAGCTAACTCTCTGCCTCTGCCCTTTTCCCCATTTGCTGATAATCAATCCACAGTCATTGTTTTACTTCCTTTTTTCTAATAAGACATTTGATCGTGATGAACCACAAGCAAAGATTTCATAGCCTAGCCCGAACCATATGCGGTTATTTAACATGCATGTTTCCTGCTCTCCATAAAACCACAAGCAACACCTCGACAAGAAAGTGATTGTTAATACTTCATTAGAGAGTTCATGACTTGCACCTCGTAAACACGCACTGCTGAGAGGAAGCTCTGAGTCATGGCACAGATATGCGACAAATCCTGGCAACCAGATCTCCTTGCTCAGCAGTGGAACACAGAGGGAATAGGTCCTGCTTTAAATGTAACACAGCAGGCATGGAATACTCCAGGAAGTTTTTATTTAAAAAGACACGTATTGAGACGAGCAATCCCTTGCTGCTGCCTCTCTACACTGTAAATACAAGTAGAAGTAAAGTGTGTGAGACAGTGGGAGGCCGCTGTTGGCATCCAGCGCTGTGTTGCCTTCAGTTTGTTTGCTGTTCCCCTGACAACAACCTCGCTGGGGTTAAAGAGTTTTAGAGCTGTTGCAGAAATCGTTTAATCTCAATGGTATGGCAGTTATGTCAGCGGACATGGATTGAAAGGTATAAGGTCAAGCTGCATGCATTAGGCCACTCTTCCTCTTTATCACGGAGAGAATAGAAATATGCAGAGCCTGAAAATTAACACATTGTAGCTGTGAGCTCCTGTGGGTTTGTGTGATTGAGCAAGGATAGAATATTGTGGCATGTTGAATTTTGGTGGAAGTGTATTGTGATCATATGTAATAAACTATTTATGTAAGACACTGTTTTTTCTCAGGAATGTTGTAAATGTTGTTATTTTGTTGATGTGCTCTGCTACACACGATATATATATTGCACCTCTGACCTTGGACAGATTGTTAAGCCTATTAGGCCAAATGTGATTTGAGAATATGGGCTCTAAAAAACAAAGTTGATTTGACCCTGAAAGGATAAGGGGTATTTATGATGGATTGATAGAAATGTCCCATTGGAAAAAAACAACCGGGGAAATACAGGTAATTACACTGAACAAACTCCTGTAAGATATATTTCATATATTAATTTTATATATTTCATATATCTTATAGGAGTTTGCATGTTCCCCCTGTGTATTTAAGGGGTTATCCATGCAGATTGAGGTTAAGTTTATTGGAAACTCTAAATCGACTGTAGTTGAGAGAGTTGGTGTGAATTGTTGTTTGTCTCTGTTTGTCGGCCCTGTGATATGGTGGTGACCTGTCGAGGATGTACCCCACCTCTCGCCCAGTGTCAGAGGGGATTAGCTCCAGACTGCTGTCCTGTGACCCTGATGTGATGGATGGATCTTATTAACATCACAAATTAGATTTCTGCAATAACAACCAATCATTGATTTTGTTTTAGACCAGTTTAGGTCGGCTTATATTTTTGTATATGACAGGGACATCTGATCTATCTGCAAAGCTAATTCTTGCACCAGCAGCGTAATTCCGTCAGACTACAACATATTTTCACTTCCTCCCTGAAACAAACAGATGTTTAACTTCCATACTTTGATCCAAAAGCTACTTCTGCCTCAGCTACACTTAAAATATCCATTCAAACCTCTTTATGATGCATTCCAGGTACTGCTAACTGTATGTGCAGTAGGTTTTGGTCTGTTTAAGCTGACACATATAATATCTGTCTCTCCCGTGTAATGCTCTGGCTTATTGTTTCCCACCTACACAGATCACCCAGTCAATAGGCCATTATTACAGCATCGTTTAAACAAATCAACAGCAGAAACAAAAATGAACTTTAATCACATAGCATAAAACCAGTGATGTGAGAAAAGGCTCAATTAAGGTTCTGTGAAATGCCAATGTGTGCCTGTTTCTCCTCATCTGTAATCTGTTATCGGCATACTAAATAAAAATGAGAGGAAAAAAAACACACACGTCGATAGTAGCTAAGCGTTCAGCTCACACATAAATGCAGAGTAGGGAATTAAAATCCGTGCAAGAGAATAATTTCGACTGTCAAAGTTGATTCCCGGTCTTATGAAAGAGAGATTAAGTTGTGGAATGAGGATAATTATTGCCTCTGCTAATTGAGCATGGTGTGTGATGCCCACACAGACATTATCCTAACCTGTAATAAAATGCTTTGCCCCTATTATCAAGGTCAATATCATGGTGGTCACACCTTCAAATTGCTACCCCGGCACTTTCCACTGTCTCCTCCGATGTCTTGTAGGCTTGTATTTTAAACTAGATTAAGTTCAGTCTTGAAATAGTGGCTCACAACTATGTCTTAATGTTTCACTGCATATTTATGTGAATAGATGACTCAACATCACAAGGAGAACTTTATTTCATAGCTACAATACCAAAATCTGAGTAACAAACTTGTGATAACACACAACCACATTCATACGTAACTCTCTTGTACTAGAAAGAGTAAATCATGACACCAAAAACTCAAAACTGTTCTTGTGAAATGTCACAACTACACATGAACCATTAACCTTATCTTCCAAAATGTCTTCACCTTCACATTTAAGGATTTATGTTGCAGGGACTCTGGTTATTGTCCCCACAAGGAGGGCAAGTCTGCTAAATGTGACTGTGTGAACAGATGTAGGTCCCCACAATATGAGTAATACCTATCCCACACACACACACAGACACACACAGATTTACAAGCTCCAGGTGTTATCAGTCCATCATGATCTGACTTCATACAGACGGTCACAGATGTACCGTTAAACCCCAGAGAGCACTGAACAGACGCAGTTATGATGTTGAATCAGACGAGACCGTAACTCTGTCAAACATGGACTGGTCTTAAGTTGAGATACAAAGTTTCATTCAGCCGATTAAAGGATCCTCTCAAAGTATCACCTCATAGTTTAATAACTATACAGTTGCCCTAAATCCTTTCATATCTATATTCAGACCCCACTGCAGGAAGCCCACCTTTTACCTTCTAATGCCAATACAATATCATTGTTTGAAACATAATGTTATCTTAACGTTTCTGCTTTGTATGATTAGTTAATCCGGGAAGCCGTTTGTTAGAGGAATACCACATCTACTCCTTTTCTGCACATTAAGCCTACTGGTTTCCATTTCTAGTTTGACCAATCCAGTTTGTGCAGGTTATGGTTGTCTGACTGTAGTCTGTGTGTAGAGCAAAAGAGGTCAAATAAATGTATCGGCTATCATTTTTAAATGTATCATTCATTTGGAGATAGCTGTTAATAGAGAATAGCCAAAATGTCATCTTGACCTAAAACACTGATACAAAAAGTATCACTGATTGTGTTTTGTGGGGAGAAACGTTTGAGTCTATGACAAAAGTAACTAGTGGCACAGATATCTGCTGTCAACACCAGGGGCCCCAAAATATTGTCTGTCAGACGACAGGTGATGGGCTCCGAGACTGATTAGAGATCATCTGACATGTCGGCTGTACATGTTGTCATTTGGTAATTTTGTCCTTGGAGGAGCTGGAGCCAATCCCAGCTGACATTGAGCAAGAGGTGGGTTCGCCCTGGACATGTCATCACTGTATCACTGGGCCAACATACAGAGACAAATAACCATTCACAATCACGTTTCCAATCAACACAACTTCAATCTGCATGTCTTTGGACTGTGGTACCTCGAGAAAATTAGAAACTCCACACAGAAAGTGCCAACCAGCGCACCAGCCTGTGTGTCACCCTGAAAATCCAAATCCATCAAACATTATTTGTTTCTATAACACTTTAAAATGAGCTGAATGGGACCTTGAGTTACAAAGGAGCATACAATGAGATAGTGCTTCTCCACTATGAGATCAAACATTACGACTTTCTCTTTCACAAAGCTCAACCATGTTTCAGATCCTTCCTCATTCCTACAAATGTCTGGCATTAACTGTCGGCCCGCCATCGACACCCAAATACCTTCCTGCCCTGCTCTCTCTTCCTGCAGCACAGAGAAAACAGCAGGTCTGTTTTCACAGCTCGGCTCTCCTGCAGTAGCTCCGGGCTGCCAAGTCACACAACAACTTCCTCCACCTCATCAGCCCAGTGTTGTTGAAGCAACGCTCATCCCTCACAAATGCTTCCAGCGTGTTATTCCTACAATTTAGAGCCATTTACTTTAGATTTGTGATCCCCAGCAGCTATAAACACCGGCGTTAAGACTGTAACATTATTCGATGCAACTGTCCCTTTATAAATAATGAGGGATGTTGTGAAAATCCACAGTAATTATGGGGGATATGTGCATCTGAGTCACTTTTACTTGAGATTTAGAGTTTAAATGTGGATAGAAACCCTAAATGAACTGCTTACACTCCATTTATACTGATCCCTGTTGCGTTGATGCAGTAAAACCATCAGTTATTAGCCTGTTTCATGATATCGACTTATTCTAAAAATAGCAGACATTGGGCTCAGAGTTTCCACTCTATTGAATTAATGGCAATTCAACAAAGTGGTTGGTTAGAAGGTTGTGGTGTTTCATTAAAGGAACTCCAGTAAAATGTTTAAAAAAAAAGGCAATTAAAGCAATAAACTGGGCTCAGGTTTCAAAGGCTGCAGCATGTGGCTGTCTGTGCACAGACAATATATCAGTCTGTATGGAATGTGCTATATGACAAACAGGATAAAGATGAGGCCAGTGATAAGCTCGGGGGCGTCAGGTCGAGAGTGGTCCCCCTCTATTCCTACGCGTTACCCGAGGAAAGAGTCTGGCAGAGACAAGGGGTGTGGTTAATGGCAGAGCTGCTGTTTTTACTGTGCAATTAGAGAATTTAAAGGGGATACGGCAGGAGAGGGACGACTGATGCTTTCTAACTGCTTCACAGTTGGGAGCTGATTGTTTTTAGCAGCGTATCCATGTTGTTGTTGTGGAAATACTCGAGGTAAAGCAGCTTTACTGTCTCCGAGCTATTTTGAGAACTGCAAAAACGTGAGCAAGAAATGAAACCCAGGGTCTCTCATATTGAAATATTGAGGATTATACAGACATTGATTGAGTGGACATGACATATAACGTGTTTCCTATTGTGAGGCCAATTTAACAACTGTAGGTCAGCTCTCCTGTTTTCAAATGTGAATCAGGCAGGGGTGGGGCTAGGGGGGCACTGGGCCCGGCTGGAATTCGATTGACTGCTGATTTGCCTGTGTCCTGTCAGTAGTCTTTAAAAAAAAGGCTAGTTGCTTTCTTTGCTTCCACGATAGATCATTGAATAAAGACCATGTGGTGCCACTCACATCACATCCAGAGCATCACTCTCACAGCCAAATATTTACCTGTAACTTTCTGTCTTCTCCTCTATATTCTCAGCTCTGGAAGCACAGAATTAACAAGTCACATTTATGTCAATATGCAATGGCGCCCATCAGGAGGCATCAAACCCAGTACACATGCAGTGCAAAACCAAGCTTTGCTCTTCTATAACCAAACTCTCGTTTACATGCAGCTTGCCAAGAGCTGCCCAAGAAAACTGATCACTATCTGCTTATGATGGGATTTATAACTTCCATTGTTCAATACTGCGGCAGACATCAAATTATTATATTAAAATATATATCCATTGCAAGCAGCTCTTTGAGGCTGATATGTGAAATCAAACAGTCTTTTGACCTGATGATAGTAAGTGATGAAAGGTCAGGGGATCATTTTTTGTACAGTTCATTCACTGGGGTCCATAAAGGTCCTTGGTAATCCCTTAGTTTTCAAGACATTTCAAGATTGGTGACGTACTTGTTGAGATATTTCACTGATATTTAAAAAATTTGAGCTCCTGGTTGTGCTGAAGAGAAAATCAGGATATTAGAGTTCATCCTGAGGGGAACAGGAATAGTTACCTCCGCCGAGGAGATTATGTTTTCATCTGCCTTGGTTTGGTTGTTAATTGGCAGGATTGCTCAAAAACTACTGAACGGGTTTTCCAAGATGGGGTATGGGTCAGGGAAGAAGAGAAGAAAAAATCAAAATGCAGATCGCAAGGTGCAAGGTGGTCTGAAGCAAAAAAAAGAAGAGCTTGCACACTTATGCCAATCCATGCCACAGAAAATGTAATTAAACAATATGTGATGTTCCTCGAAGGACCTGACGAAGATCCCACTCTGAATGGATTGGTCAGAGAAGAAAATATAACAAGATCAGGGGGCGGAACTGTGATGCTGGTGGGCCTTGGTGGAGGTATGTGCTCTATTGAATACCATTCTAGTTGATACTAACTCTGTGGTAAAAATAGAGACTATGATACTCATGGTGATACTACAGGAAAAGTCTGGGGGTCACCAAAGTCAGATGTATTAATTCTCTGGGAACAATGAATATAAGTAAAAAAAGTTCTGTCAATCCATACAATAAAAATACTTAAATCTGGACCAAAGTGGTGGCCGGAGCGACCAAGCATGACAAAAGGCTTAATAAAGACAATATAATTAAACAAAGATCTGAACTAACCAAGTTATATAATGTATTACAATTATGTTTACATAGTCTGCTGTTATTTATGATGTGAAATGTATCATTTAAGTATCCTGGTAACCTCTGAGATGAAGATGCTAACCGTGCAATCTCATACTTCCTGGTTTGATTCTTTATGTTCCATCTGCTCCCTCAACCTTTTCTACAAATGTCTTGTCAGCTCTCTACTCAATTCTTTCCAATAAGTGTAAAGAAACAAGGGGAAGTCCCCATGCACAAGAGCCATGTTCACTGCAGACATCTCAAGACGCTGAATATTAAGCCTTTCCATACCCAACTCTCCTCTAATAACAGTGACATCCTACCTGATTTCCATTGAGCTCACAGAAAAAGACATCACAAACAATCGCTCTGTCCTGTGCTGCTCATGCAGTCCGAGGTCACAGAAACAATAGGAGCCATCCAGCAAAAAGCCACGCAGATCTGTTTACAGCCACAGACAGACAGCAGCTGGCAGACTCGCCCTGGCACACACGATGCCACACTGACACCAGCATAAAGGCAGGGGAATGCTTTTGTTCTAAAAGGCCTGGGATTCCCCTGTTAACCCTTTCACAAAACGGAGACACAATGCTATCATTTCAACCAGACCAAGGCCGCCCAGCCCGTGTCTCTCTCCCACCAGACTAGACTGCCTCAGGGCCACAGACACCAGGGAACATGACAGGTACTCACAGCTTTGGTTTGGGCTTGGTGGGCAGTGGAGGAGCATCCTTCGCGGGGGATGGAGACAGCTTGTCTGAGGTCGGAGGTGATTCTGGTGTCACCTGAGCTACGAATGGGACATCTGCCATAGGGTCAGACTGTGGTTGAGGTGGAGGTGGTGGCGGAGGTGGCGGTGGTGGTGTGGTCTCTTTAGGTGGGCTGGGAGGTGGCGGAAGATTCTGGGGTTGGCCATTCTGTGTAAACTCTTTCCCCTTGTCATTAACCTCCACCTCTGAGCCCACTTGTACTGGAGGAGGCGCTGACATACTGGGCCAGATCTCCAGCTCCTTGACATGGAAAGCCTCGGACCTGGGATGAGTCAGCGTCTTGGGTGGCAGCTCCAGGAGGCTGATCTCTGTGGGTGGGGGAGGCGGGGGGAAGGCTGCTGTATCCTCAAACCCTGAGCTATCACCAGGCATGCCATTACTGGATGAGTCCTCGGCTACAGAGGGAAACAAACAAAAGGAAAGTGGAACTTTAATGTGACGTTTTCCTTCTGGCCACCACGTAGCTCAGTAAATGGAGATTACACACACACATACACATACACTGACACACACATGACTGTATCACAGCTCATCTGATATAAAGCAACAGCTGGATCCAGTCAGACTGATGCAATTCCTGTTTATTTGGCCTGTTCCTGTACTGTACATACACAGTTCTGTGTGTGAGAATACACACAGAGATCAACTCCCATCTTTCCCGTAAAGACTTCACAATAACAGATGAAGGAGGATCTTCTTGTTGAGACCTAACATATGAGTTTTACCTCTGACCCTAAACCACAGGACCTCAGGGGAGGTCCACAGGGGAACTACAGGACCATCAGAGGTCAGAGAAAGGACCAAACCCTGAATCATTAGTCAGATTAATTTCTTTCTGGAAAAAACAATGTTTTGCAACTTTTGCATTTAATTTAGATTATTGTAACAATAATTTAAACATCCACTTGAATTTGAGGCATAGAAAATAATATACTGTGATCAGTTCTGCTGATGGCGGAGATTGAACTTTGGGATTTGATGATACCGTATAAAGGGCACTGTTAATGTGTTAAATAACCCTTCGCGGCTGTATATACAATTTGGAAGATTCCAAATCTTTTCTGAAGCCTAACTTGAATGAAAGCAAATTTAAAAACAACATATCAATTCTTTTTGAATCATTTGTATGGTTTTTTTTCAGTTATTTAACAAATCTGTTTACAGGAAAAACAGAAACTGGATCTTAAGGAACTCCCATGTTGGCTACACACCTGCAGTGACATTGAGTTCGGCTGTGCTGTTGATAGATCCATAGGGGTTGGATGCAGTGCAGCAGAACAGACCTCCATCCTCTGGAAAGGCCTCAGCTATCACCAGGGTGCAGATCTCCTCTGAAAAAACAACGACGACCATAAGATTTAATGATCCTAAAGATTTGTGGTATTTTCCTACATAGACAATAGAGCAGGCCAAGATTACAGCTGGAAAGGAAGAGCTGTGGATTGACATGTTGACACTAGATGACAGACATTTCATGTGGATGGTGAGTCTGACGCAGAGAGATGAAAGACGAGCATGGATGTAACCTGCCATGAAGAGCAAAGAGACACACAGACAGAAAACAGACACACATACACAACCAGACACACAGACAACAGACAGACACAAAAACCCTGAAGCACAAATGTTCAAAGATGTCTGAGTGACTCACAACCTTAAAGTAACACCTGACATGAACCCTGACTCACACAGGTGGCTGATGTGTGTGTCATTATTGATCTGTGTGTGTGGTTTTTTTTTTTCCAGTCTGTGTGCGGTAGGGCTTCACAGACTTTCTCAGGTACTCCCTCTGACTGTAGCACCTGGAGACACAGACTCACTAAATTGTGATTTGCGGTTGTCAAGTGAAAGCCCGTTGCTGATAATGAAATCATCAAACTCAAATTGCGTCTCGAGTCAAAATAATCCATCACTAGTTTAAAACACTGGTGTTCAGAACATGAATGTTGTAATTATGATAGACTGTAGAGGAGTTGAGGACTGTACCTGGCTCAGCTGCAGATCGAGGCTCTGATTCAGAGTATATCATAGGCAGAAGGGAAGAGAAGAACAGAAAGGTTTTGGTTTTACCATTAACATTCAGCTCCAATGTGTTTCATGATCATTGAGAAGAATGTCTCACTTTTCTGAAGAATACGAAAATCGGGGGAGTCTATGATCTCCTCTCCCTGGCGGTACCACTGGACCCGCAGAGGAGGGCCACCTCGGACCCTGCACTCCAGAACCACCACCTGGCCCTCAGACGCCTGGGCATCCTGCAAGAGCTACAAAGAGGAAGCATTTGTAAGACAGAGAGGAGGATCTACTTCAGAAGAGACAGATGGAAATAGACAGTAGATGCAGAGAGAAGGAGGGAGGGCCAACTAAAAGTTCAGAGGACACATACTTTTCTAAAATGTCACCACAAATTTCCATAGGTCTGGTAACCATCTTCCAGCTTCCTGTCCGCTCAAGGAACTTGAAGATAAAATAAAATGACCATCCATTTGTTCACCTTTGGATTTTTCTCATGTCTCTTCTGGGAAATAACAGACTCACTGGTTGGTTTTCTCTAGGTTGACATGATCCTTTAAAATACAATACAATATGTTGTTAAAATAAGAACTTGACGTCCTCTGTCCTTTTATTGGATCTGTCTGGTTTTGAGCCTCACGCGATCCCAAAAAATAGTCAAAAATCAGATTATGATTAATGTCCATTTGTTTTTTATTTTAGCCTAAAATAAGCATCTGTTTTAGTCCAAAGAGCTGTCACCTCTAACACTGACAAGTTAAAAGAAGAAAAAAAAATCCTCAAGTTTACTTTGTCAAAATATTCTATTTCAAGATTAACTAATTTCTGAAATATTTGGAAAACGATGAAAAGAAAGTACAAATTCTATTTTGACAAACTATTTTATCAACACTGCCAGATTAATATCTGAATATTGGAAGTTTATGAAAGTGGATCTCTCCTGAACAAAACTGTTACAAGATCCCCTCCTGATTCTGTGAAAGATTGTGTTTCATGATTTAGTAATTTCTTATTTCAAACTTTTTATTTAGTCTTAGGTTTTTACAGAGCAGAACATTACAAAGGACCTAGAAAATAAAATAATAATAATGACAATCATCATCATTATCATTACAGAGAAAATTGTAGGAGGGCAGAGTCAGATATAGAGAAACATAACACTGAGATTCCCTGTGTTACTGTAAATAATACAATTTAAGATAGCTTAAAATAGCAGGTAGCTTTCAGCGTGAGGAGGAAGGAAACTATTCTGTTATGTGTTGTCAACACAGCTAACATTAGCCTCTGCTATGCTGTTCATTTTCACTTGTACTCTTATCTGCTTTAGTTATTCATCTATAAAATGTGTGAAAGTGGAGCATTTAGCCAATAAGACTCTTAACGTCAACATAAGAGACCGTTGCTCTTACAGATGACAGTTGAACTCCTGTGTACAATCACTCATGTGACAGCTTAAACAGTTGCAGAACTAAAAAAAAACATCCTCATGAGGGTCGGTGTCAACACGTTGTTGTCTCTTCCTCCAGCTAACAGGCCCACAGTGACATACACCACTACATCCATCAACAGGAGGCACTCAGTGGAAATGAATGTGCGTGTGAACCCGAGCTTCTCTCTCTCTCTCTGTGACTGTGTGCGTTTGACAAGTGGTAAGATTTAAATCATGGGTTTGAAAACATACGTGTGTATGTATATATGTGTGTTTGTGTTACATGGGCGACGGGGCTGACTTTACTGGAGGCGAACATTCTCTCTCACTGAGATGATTAAAGCCTAAGACAGCTTTTAAAGGAGGCGGGTGCAAGGTGGGGAGTGGTGAGGAAAAGCAAATGTCTTTTTGTAATGAGGTGGAAAATGATTTAAGGCCTGAACGAGAGGGAACGAGACCTGACCCCCGTGTTTTTGGCAGGACTGTTTGAAGCCCTGCCTCGGCCCGTCTCAGGCCTGCCATCACAAGACCCAGGGGCGTCGGGACCTGGGGGGATTTGAAGAGTCTGAGTTGGGAGAGGAAGATCTGGAGCTGGAGGAGCAGCAGCTCTCATCAAAGCTTTTATCTTATTTGACCCCCACAGCACTGCCTACTGTGTGGTATGGCATGTGTACCAAGTTCTGTGTATGTATGTATCTGGGGCTGTTTCACACAGCTGGTCTCTTGGTTCCAGCCAAAGGAAATCAAATGTTTTAAACAGCGGTATCCCTTTAACTTTATGCAACAATTTGAGGAAGGCCCGTTCTGCTTCACCTAACTTGGAAAACTCAGCCCTCAGTCCTTTGGGATGAACTGATATGCAGACTGAAAGCCAGGTCTTATCACCCATCATCAGCAAATGAATTCAGCCAGGATCCAATCTCTTGTGGAAAAACTTAACTGTTGCTGTTAGAGCAGCAAGCAACATGTTTTTATACGACTCTCCAACAATCGTGCAGTATTTAGATTTTATTTACCTACACACACTTACCTTGGTGAATACAGGGGGGCCTGACCCCTCAGTGCCATGCAGTGATGACAGCGGGCTCTGCATCTAGAAGGGAACATACACAGGAGGAGACGGCTCAGAAAGGTGAAGGCTCCTGACATAGAGGAGAATTCTGCAAATTTTTCCCTTCACACCTGTCTGTTTGATGGTTGGTTTGTATGTTTGCTGCAAGATAGCATGAAAATGATTGAATGTACAGAAACAGGCAGGTTTAGGGGACTGATATTTATGAGTGTGTTCAATTTGGTGCATATCAAAATATAGATCTATTGAATTTAAATGTGGTTTCATGAGGGGAATGTTGGGCCTCGGTGACGGTACACACTCCACTGAGTCCCTCTGTGGTTGACCATGTGTATGAACCAGTGTAGCTGTGGTGTACTGTGTGCTGTAGGTGGTTTACCCGCTGCGGGGGCTGAGACAGGGACTGGACCAGGGTGGAGCGGCGAGAAAGGATCTCATTGGTTTTGGGTGATGATGAGTGTATTGTCAGGGACATTGAAGTAGTCTTCTTCTGCACCCTAAAACAAGCAAAACATACATTAGCACACACATTTTAGAAGTCCGTATGCTTTTGGTGAAAATGTGATATGTGACTCAAAGAAGATTGTCTCCCCAGCAATTAAGATGTGATCTTGGCTTCTGTTTATAAACAGAAAAACATCAGCAAGTAGTTCTTTTGGAGGCCGATGTAACAGATAATAATCGAAAACATTTAGAGAACTAGAAGGCACTCAGACCCAGGACTGTTAGAGGAAGTGCGCCATCCAAAAAATGCGTTATTTTAATAGACTACAAAACTATTGTTTCAGCTCTAAAGTGAGCTAAAGAAAGCTCACAAATCTGAGCAGAAACATCAGGGTTCTATCTCTTGGGAGTTAGAACCACGATAACAGGAAAGAGTGGACGTGGTCAAGGGATAAAAAGTTTAACATTTAGAAAAAGATAAGTTAAGGGGACAAACCTGACATGGTGATTTTCTTTCTCGTACCATATTAAACCTCTGCACCTCTCATTATTTAGATTGTGAATGAGGCCAGGGTTATGGCTCTGTAGGGACATTTTAAGGGCTGAGTTAAACAGGAGCCGGCAGCAGACTTGATTAGCTGCTGCAGGGCTCAGTTAACCTGTTCAAGGAGTTCAAGGAGTTCAAGGGTTCATTGGGTCATGGGGTCACAGGAGGCCATGCAAAAACACGTACTGAGACATGGTTCCTGATCTGGATTTTGAAGCTCCTCCTTCTCCTTCTGAGTCTGATGACGAAGCTCCTACAGTGGGACATGGATAGGAGCAATAATTGTTATTCATATATGAAATAGGCTATTTAACATCAATTGCAAAAATACTAACAATGAACGAAATTCAAGGACAAGTTCTCCTGTATTATTACTGTCGTAAATGAGTTCCACAATTATGACTATAAGCTGTGTCTCAATTCAAGGGTCGAATCTTTCAGTGGCTGCCGAGAAATCTGTCCCATCATTCCAGAGAAACGAAGGCTTACATAAAGACACACAAATCCCAGGACTCGTGCTAATTTTTTTCAAAAAAGAATGGTGCTGGAAAGTTAGATGTCGGATGCTTGAGAATCACACTTCAATTAAACCGAACAGATAACTGTACACATGTTAAAAAAAACAAGGGGCATTCCTGTCGTGACCAATTGCTGCTCTGTTGCTGGGCTACAGCAACAAGGGTGGGGGGGACAAGCTGATTACAAATAATCCTTTGTAGACTATTTTGGTTCGGTTTTGCGATCTGCGCAGCCCATGAAGGAGGCGACCCCCTGAGTTGGGACACAGCTAATGTGTTTGAGTCTCAAGAAGTGACGTTTTACAGCAATTCAATATCAACCACTAACACTGAAAGGTCGGTTGTGTGAGAAGAAGAGCAAGACTTGTGTTGTGCTAAAAAGCAGTATTCCCTTTTTGCTCTCAAGCATCACAGCAGACTGGCTATCTCAGGCCCTTATACAAAACTGAAATGTAGTTGTCACTGGAGGCTTCTCAGAGTGCCTCTGGATGTGAAAATTACACAATAACATTCCTGACCTTCAATGTAAACTTCTGCAGATGTGTTGTCTGCTCCAAGACTGTTGGAGGCCACACAGGTGTAACGTCCCGTATCGTCCTCGAAGGCTTCAGTGATCACCAGCGTGAGCAGGTCACCATCCCTCCAGATCTGTATGTCAGGAGAGTTGTGCAGCTCTCGGCCTTCACAGAACCACCTGGCAGAAGAGGCGGAACTTTAACATGCTGTGCCAGTCGGAACAACTGTTTTGCATTACTGAGCAGAGCCTTGGAGTAATCGCCTGAAAATTCAAACCACAGTTGGATGAATACAGCAGGATTTAAAGAGTGTGACGGACATTGACACCACAATTATCCTTACTTTCTCTTTAAAGAAATGCTCCATGCTATCACATTCTTAAACTGTGCCAAGTGATAAATTCAAAAAAGAAGACAAACAGACTTCAGATTTTTAAAAAAAAGGTATGATAGGACTTGGAGGCTTTCGCACTGTGGTTTACATGATAATGTGCTGATTTGTACAATATTCATCCTTTTGAGACACTAAATATGTGACGTTTTTTAGATTACAACGTAACAAATTGTTTATATAGTTGGCCAAAATTTGACCCTTGCCTGTATATAGAGTGTAGATTTTTCCTTGACCGTAACTGAACACTTTTGAGTATAAATTGATGTGTTAAAGTTCTGGTAACTTGTAGTAATAGTCAGTCTAGACAGTACCCCAAAGAAAATCATGTTTTATTATATATAAGTAAATTTGGTCATTACACCAAGTTAATTGTTAAGATCAGCGTATGCAGCGACACTGGCAGGCACAACCATTGAATAGGTCTTTCAAAAAAGGAAAGCGTGTAGACAATATGGTTCGTTGAGGGACCAAGGGATTTAGAGCTTTATAAAGAAATGGGTCTTGTCGCTTCACCTCTTGCCAAAAGAAATAAAAATTCCAGTAAAGAATTTTTGACATTGTAGACCACAAGCCATAGCAATCATGAATCATGAAATGAATTTACCTTTTCAATAAAATCTTATTTGAAGCAAGGGCCATCACTCTTTCTGACAAATAATTGAACTTAAATGTACCTTTGGCAAATATGATGGAAGTCTGCCAGTGGAACTCACATCAGTCACTAGTCATTCACAGACTCACACACACACACCCTCTGGGCATGTCTGAGTTTCCCATATCTGCCAAAAATCCGCCCGCCTTAGGCCCTGACGAGACGCCGGGTTACGGGAAGCAGATACACCCTTTCCCTCCTTCCAGTCAAAGCGCTGTTAACAAAGTCAGCAGACCTGCTCCCTGGGGTCTGCTAACTTCATTCCCTTGATCTGAGACCCAGGAGGAATGAGAGTCTACGACACAACCAGCTTCCTCTGTCTCATCTATCTTCACAGAGTTATGATTAAAGGAGACCCCCCCCCCCCACCCCAAGTACCATGTTACCACATCAAATACAGGATCACCGAACAGGGCTCATATCACACACAAATTTGTTGATTGTCAGGACTCTTGCTGAGGGATAAGGACAAAGGATGTTGCACCTTTTTAATCAATAATATTAATTTGTGAATATTGGGTATACAAATTAGATTTGATTCATCAGTTGATTGATTGATTGCTTTACGGAATCTGTTGCTTTTGTTGGCACAGATAAAATATTTTTTAAGTGCATACATGTATATGATGTATCAAGACACCCACACTCGCCTGACACACTATACTCTGTTCAGCCTATCAGCACCTTTTTAAAAGAAAGGGCATACATGTCTAGTTCACCTCTCGACCTCTGACACTGACAGGAGGAGGGGCAGGAATTCCCGAAATGCCGGAAGAACAGCTGTTCCGTCCGAAGAGAGCGCTGACGCGAGAACAGGAGTTCCCCACACCCTGCTCCATGGCCATTTCTTGATTTTATGCACTCTGGCGTCAAACAGCAGGCTGACTCTTGTTCCAGAGAGCAATCTATCAGCCAAAAATATTCAGACAGCACCTCATAGTCGAGGATTTACACCTGACGGAGCGGGGGTGTGAGATCACAGAGCGAGACAGAGAAAGTGAATGAATGAATGAAGGGTGAAGGAGCTGGAGGTGAATGCGCATGAGTCAGGCCGGGTCAGACAAGAAATACTATACACTTACGCTGAGCGATTCCTAAGAAGCAGGGACAGGTGGTGCAACGCTGAGCCTTGTCGCTCTGCTTTCTCTACGTAACGTTGTTTTCATGCCAACCTCTTCCCGTCAAACAGCAGGATCCTCAACCTCTGTCTTATCGCTTGATGAAGTGAAACAAAGGAAACCTGGCTGGCTCTATCATGCAGCCAGATGCCGGTGTGTTAAATTACAGGAAACAGATCATAACCCAACACTAATGAAGAGCTGTCTGTGGCACGAGCAGGGAGACCTTATCTACTGGCGTGTTAGCCCTGGAGGAAATGGAGGGCAGGAGTCATCAGGCCGTGCTCCAGACACGCCGGCATCACACATATGATCCAGACAGAGGAAGGCTGGGACAATGCAGCAATCCTGGGTGACTTCACTTAGCCATACAAAACCGGGCCAAATTCTTTGGTACAAAACTGACAGTGTAAAACCTTGATTGTTTGAGCAAACCAATATGTCTGTGTGGTTTTGGAATCCATTTTTCCAGATTATAAACAGGCAGAGGAAAAAAGGGAAAACAACTCATCGGGGTGACTGCCATGTCTGCTGCGGATTTGATTGGGAAACTCAGGTTTCTTGCGCTGGTTAGACTTCAGAACTCTCTTTTTGAGTCACTCACTGAATTAATCAAAACAAGTCTCTGTGGACTGGGCAGCCATATGCTCCAAGTTTGATGTGGGCTGCACGATACAAATCTCCTTCAATACAGGAGAATCATTTGGACATTTTTTTAGCGCTGTAAAATAAAACACATACCGGAACGGGCTTAGTGTAACACATGACATCATTAGACTAATGACTTAGGTTTTTGTGATGGGGATGTTGTGGCTGTTAGAGGTTCTGTGTGTTGTGTGTGTTGTGTGTGTGTGTGTGTGTGTGTGTGTGTGTAACTATTGTGAACAGAGGCCAGCAAACAGCAGGGATGTGTGTTTTCCACAGGGTGGCCTTAACTCAAGAATAGAATTTTTATGCAGCAAATTATCGGAGCCCCTGAAGGGTCACAGCGAGAATCAATAACTTTTGCATTACCTCCCTATACTTTTATTCCTCCTGAGCCATATTATGTCGACTTTATTCTCCCACCTCACCTCCGCAGTATTGATCACCTTAATGCTTTTTTTAATAGTACATATACATATAGTAGACATGGTTGTATAGGGAAATTTGTAAAGTAAATTCAAAACACTTTTTTAGATTAGGAGGTCTCTCCAGAAGAACGCAGGGTGCTGTTGGATTCATTCGGAACCAGTTACTGTACTCAGGACAACTTCAGATAAACAGATGACTGCACACTTGTGCACTTATAATACCATGATGATGTTGCATGATGGGAAGGGGAAATTATTGTAAGGTTACACAAACGTTTGTGAGGTAACGCAAAGCATATTGCAAGGGAAGAAAAATTAATCCTCAACAAGATTCTCGCCATTATCCTTCAGGGTCTCTGTATTTATCAGTGGTCTGACAATTTTTTTTATGCTTTATTAAATGTCCTCAGTAGTTTTCCATTGTGGTTATGGCATAAAGTGTCTCCTCACTAGATTTAAAACACAGACCATTTGCTCAGTCGGAGTAAGGGAATGGAAACGTGAATTTGTTTCGGTACAATTTGACAAAACACAGAGTTAAGGCCCAAGACTCATCAGCTTGTGCTCCTCTGAGGGTTGGAAGAGCATAAACTAAGAAGCGTAAACAAGCAAAACAATAAAAAATAACTCTTATTAATTAGCCTTAATGATCAACCATTATGCATAATTACTGAGTAAACTCATTTCGAGACAGACGGTAATGTTTATTTAATCTCCTCTCTATTTCTTTGGAATGTGCTGAACGTGGTGCTGGGGATAAACAGCATGGAGTGCTTTCTCTGGGGGGTGGGCCGGTTTGACTTTGTTGAGTCACATACAGTCCAGGAGGCACAGGAGGAATTCAACCATCAGCAGGCCCGTTCAGAGGGGAAGCAGAGAGGGAACTGAGTGAAGGTAGAAGTTTCTTGGCACCACCCATTTCCTCTTTACACAATACCATCATAAAACACAACTATTCGGAACATGTACACAAAACGGCATAAGATAAATAGAGTATTACCTCACCTATTCGTTAATCTCCTACCCTACGGGATCCAGCCAGGATGATGACAAAACCACTATCGCCATCCACCGGCCTGTCAGCAGCTCTCTAGCATGTAAGAAAGCAATTAAACACATCTCACTTAAGGCAATTGAGGCCAGATGACGCCTTAAACATCAACGGGAGGATGATCTCAGTTTGATGTTACTCACTATGCTAATCTTTTCTCATTCTGAAGAAGAGAGCATACCACAGGCAGGGCCAAACCCCAGCCTGTTGCCCTGGCCTCAGTAGTGCACGCTAAGGGCCACACTCTCCTCATCTGACCCTGTTGTTATTTGCTGCTGTTGATGGAAAATCTTATGAAGCAAGGCTCAATTTCACCACAAACCCAAACGAGTGGAGGCCTGAGCGCAGAGGGAAGAGAGAAAGTAAGAAGGAGTGTTCCATCACAAAAAATGACCTTGACAGGATGTAGGGGTGAAAAGCCTTGTAAAAAACAGCCACAAATCAAACAGCAATCACTAGGAGATATACGACATGGGAAGACAAGATGTATATTTCCACAGACATGTTTTTGTTTGATTTAACTTCCAGGTTTGGTCTCGGGGTTAAGTTTCGAGCTGATGGACCACAGGAGTCAACCGAAGTGCAACTGGACAAGAAGGGCGGCATCAAGCCACTGAAGGCAGTCTTCATCCCTAATTACAAACTACAATAGAAGTCAACTGAAACAACCCAAATTTTATAGCAGGCAATGTTGGTTTCATTATCCCCAACAGAAAAATCTCATAACTCATCCGAACACAAGATGGAAAGCAGATTGGGTTTCCTCCTTCCCAGGGATGCAGACTGGAATCCAGCAGTGAATGCAGCCCTGGAAGTCTCAGTGTAATGTCTGGAAGTATATTCTAACTAAAAATACTTATGCCCACCACATCCCTCCTTATAACTGTAATTTGACCAGACATAATGCATCATTTACCTGCACTTCACACAGAGAACAGTGAATTTTATGTGATAGCATTGAAGCTGTATCTGATCAATATTTTAGCCATGCTAGCACCACCAACAACCCCATCAGCCCTTTTTGTCTGTTGCTAAATCCAAAAAGTTACCATGCCAGCATGAAACAAGATGAATGTTAGCATCAAAAGTGATTAAGAGCATGTTAGTATTGTCACTGTGAAGATGTTAGCATGCGCAAGTTAGCATTTACATTCACACCTAGCAGCGGTCATAGACGGTATAGACAGACACAGGACACATGTCTGCTTTCTCCCACGATCCAGAAATAAAGCCTCGGAAAAATAACAACTAAAATCTCATAGACCATATTTGAGAAATACTTTTTTGATGTGTTCTTTGACTTTTTTGGTTGGTCCATGTCCCAACCACTAACATGGATGAGGCCGCCAACAGGAGGCGGTTGAGAGGATTTGGCTTCACTTTTGGGAATCAACATCCATCTCTATATACGGTCTATGACAGCATCGGAGACCCTCACTTGGTTCCTATGTTAAATAAACAAATGCTCAAAGTTGTTTAGATTACGAGTGATTGACAGAAGTTGCAGTTGCAGCTGCCCTCAGCTCTACGGAGCATTTAAGCATCTCTCCGTTTTAAAGCCCATATTTCTTAGCGGTGAATTGAATTTGCTCTAACGATTTTACTGTACCATAACTGCCTGCACCAAATAGCCGCAAAAATTTGCAACTAGCTGGTCACCATTTGGGCTCATATATACAAGACGCGGTTCTGACAAGTGAGTGAAGACCAAAACAGAGAAGAGGAAAATGATAAAAGTACACTGGACCCATATACCACAACACAAACAAATTAATGCTAATGTGGTGAATATATAAATTTACACATGCGTTTGCTAACTTGTCGGCCATATTAACTGTACAAGGCCATGATATATCAATGATTTATGTGACTGTGGAGTTCTTCCCCCACCATTAATATGATTAGTGAGGCTTCAGTCTATTCAGCCTAATAGTTTGTCAGATTGTAGTTTAATCATTTTAATCATCATTTTATACTGATACAGTTAAAATCTTGGGAAATTACTATTTTGAGCAAAATATTTTTTTGTTCCAACTTACTTAATCACTATAAGCTAGTGATCTAAATAAAGCTAGAGTAGATGTTCAAATCTACTTAATTGTAGTCCATTTGTTTGAGTGTTGTCATCTGGACTTAAAAGGAAATAGCAGCATCCACGATTTGAGAGTGACGTTAGTGTAAGTGTTGTGCTATGTGCCTGAAGTGCATGCAAACATAAATATCTTGATTAAGATGAAACAGGAGTATTTATCTTAATACAGCAGCAGAAGTTGTCTGATGATGGAGCTTTGTTAATCACAGTTCAGGATCATGGGTCAGAGGTCACCGGAATATTCTGGACAGCAGACAGCTGCAGATGACAGTCTGAGCTCTGACCGGAAGCAATGATGGATATTTTTCTCTCAGGAATGTTAAACAAGGGAGAGGGTCAGCTGGATTGGCAAAGTCTCCCTCATGTTGTCCACAGACATTATAAAATGATTCATGACAGGAGAGAAGATCGCAGTTTACACTCAGTGGTTTACATCATGGTTATTCACATAAAATGTGAAATTCAAACAGTTGCGAGTAATACATTATTAGTAACTGTATAAGATAATATAATGTAAATACTAATACTTCACAAATTGTAGAAGTGAATGAATGTATGTGTGTGTGTGTTTGAGTGTGTGAGTGTGTGTTTGTGTGTGAGAGAGAGAGAAAGAGAGAGAGAGAGAGAGAGAGATCGAGAGTCAACCAAAATAGTGACAGACATGTGCAGCAGCTGAGCTACAAATTCACAAACCTCGGCACTCAAGGGGTTACATCGCCCCCCACCCCCACCCCCACGTACACATACAGACACACACACACATTCAACGAAACTTTATTTCACTTAATTTAACTTAATTTAACTTAACAGTTACTTTTCCGTTACGTGAGACAAGAGCTGTATTGTAAAAAGGTTTTTCTTTGTTCACAAAGAATGTAAACTGTTCTTGGTTCATTCAAACAAATGACACACAATCCACTAGCTGTCGTTTCAGAAACCAACATTAACTTTTTACACAGCAAAAATTTAAAGTTAGCAATGTTCTCAAATAAGACCTAAATCCTATGTGAGCTTCAATGAAATGCAAACCACATGACTGTACTCTCATCGGATGATCCCCCTCCTGACAATAATGTGTGGCTATAGACTGTGAAGATCAAATAAGAGATTTAATTATTTTGACTCTCATCTGAGTAAACCAGTTAAAAACATCACTAACAAAGATATGTTGAGTGTTCAATCCATAACTTACCCGGCTGTCGTGCTGCTGCCACTTAGTTAAACCAATGCCACTAATGAGTTCCTTGATCTTCACAGAGCTTCTCCTCCTGACAGTATGACACATACTGAGCCACTGACACTCTAACACAGCACTCTGACTCACATAGTCAGACACACACACACACACACACACACACACACACACACACACACACACACACACACACACACACACACACACACACACACAATGCTTAGACTGAGCCAAGGGTAGAGAGGGAGGGAGCAGTCCAGAGCTGCCAGATTTCACACAAGACAGAAGTTTTGAACATAATTTTGAACTGAAAAACTGTTCCAGAGTGACCTACAGTGAATTCATCCATATTAGTCCAGTGTCTGCATGTTTTTGCCCCTTCCTTATAACCAGGAAAAATCCCACGCATACCACCCTCAAAGCCTGACGCAGGTAAACATCTTCTAAATTATAGATTTTGTGGGCTACAAACATTTTAACAAGCATAATCATGGCCATGTGTTTTCATTCTGGAATCCGTCTCCCAAACAAAAAGCTAAACCTGCTTTTTTCTGCTCCTATACAACTGCGGGCCACAGTCTGCTGACCATCAAAAGCGCCACATCAAACCCTGGGCTCCGGCCAAGTGACCCCGTCCCCATGGAAACCGCTGAGGCTCTGATGGGTGACTGGGATATCATGGAGATAAAAGATGACAGTGCTGCAGGACTGTACTACAGGAAAAGAGAGGACACTGAATAAACTGGCCTTTACTTAATAAATCCCACGTGCCAGAAGCAGGTAGGCCAATGAAAACGCCCAGTTAGGCCCCAACAAAAATAGCTTACATAAGTCAGGAGCTAAATAGCACTGCTTTGAATTGGTAGCACCTGGCAAGTACAAGACAGATGGTCGTGGCTACTGTGTCTGGTCATGCTTCTCACATACACAAACACAATGTGACGATAAAACACTCCTGACTTCAGATCCACCATTGTCAGCAGAATATAAAACCCAGGTATTTGTGGTTTGTTGATGCTTGATGTGCAATTCACAGAAGAATGAAAGGGTGTGGTGAGATTAAGTCTTACTCCAGGCTTTCATACAGGAGGAGGTAGTGATATTTTAGTCTCTGTCACTGAAGATCCGGAGTTCCCATACCGCTGAGACGTGACAGGTGGGAATATTTGTGGTGCTTGTTACTAGGAAGGCCTGCTCTCTTTGTCTCTGTGTGTGTGTGAGACATAATAATCTATGATAAAAGGGAAAACACTCCGAACTAACATTTTCCCCAGTAGCACACACTGTTATTATGTTGTTCTTTTATTCTGATTCTTTTGGTGTGAAGGAGATCCATTCCATTTGTAGTGATAACAGCATGAAAAGCACAATAAAACAATAAAACAGGAGTTCATCTCAGACACACTGTTCTGTGTAGTACTGTAAAGGAATCCTCCTCAATTAGAATAAAGAAGTTTTCCATGAGAGCAACACACACACACACACACACACACACACACACACACAGACACACACATACACACACGCACGCAGGCACACACACGTGTATCCATTACTTCTGAGGACATTGCATTAACTCTCACCTTATCTAACCTTATAGTTACACCTTTCCTAACCCTAAACCTTACTCTAACCTTAACCTATAACTAAACCTACAAGTAACCTTAACATTAACATTAACCTAACCCTAAAACAACTCATTACATTTAATCCTTTACATAATGGGGACTTGATTTTGGCCACCATAAGGTGACTGTGTTAATAGATGTTCCCACAGCATGAGTAATACCTGGACCACACACACATCCTTTGCATTGAATACAATACATTGACCTACAAACTGTCAGGTTTGTTCTATGCATCCACATCATATTTAATTAAATACTTTTAGTTATTGACAATTTGTACCTACACATTTGGTGTCTGAATTAATATGAATTTTCTTTAAACTATAATCTTGACCCGATCCATTATTTGGTATTTTTATTCCACCTTGAGGGGAAGCTCAGGGTAAACCTTGGGAATCATTTAATTATAACTCATCCTAAATCTGTGTTTTTATTAAGTATGTCTTCATTTTTTAATGAACTAAACCTGGAATTTTACTGAAGAAGTATTTATCTTTACCTCTGTAACACTCATTTAGAGTTCTGAGTTTTTAAGCCAACCTTACCATGACCATTCATGTCTAACCCTAACCTTAACCTAACCACAATTCACAACTTACCACTGACCTTAACCAGGACCTCAGAAATGATGTTTCGCCTCATTAAGACCAGCCATTGGTCCCCATGAGGTCTACTGGACAAGGTCAGTGTTTATACTGGAACACCCTAGGAACTAATCACACCACAAACAGACAAACATTAATCCATGCGTACTAAATCACACAACAACAAGCACATAATGTTTCGCTGTTGGTCTTTCAGGGGTCAGTTCACATCCCAAAATTGTTGTCATGGCAACCACTGTTTTCGCTCCACGGAGACCAAAGGACACTAACAAAAACAGAGACGACGTCCTCTCATGATGTCATACTGCGAGGACGATAGATCCTTCGAAATGTCAAATAAAACGCTGCAAAAAACAACAAAAAGCAACAAGCAGAATCGCCCAGAATTAAACATATCAGTCTTATCAAATAAATGAGCGCACTTATTTAGAGAGCAACATGAAGCCTCAAGTGAAAGGAAGTGGACATCTCGCCAGAACCATCAGAGGTCTCATCGGCCAACTGCTGCTTTTTTTTACTGTTTGTAAAACCAGCTGAGGGTACAAGTGATGTAAATTCTGTCTGTGATATTAAAGGTAACTTACTTGCGTAGACCAAACTTTCTCCTCAAACAGCTTCAGTGGGTTTTCACAGTACACGGTCAGTGCTAACGTCAGATCCTGTGCAGCGAATTTCATCAATTTACAAATTTCCATGTTCTACCATAACCACTGAGTAATTACAGCTGGAGACAAACCACAGAACGGCCTGTGTCTGTTGTCGGTTTGTATCACAATTTTCTGGGAACAACAATTAGAAGGAGTTAATGCAATAGCTGAGCCCCACAGAGCGCAGATCTGTGGTCGTATGTAAGTCACCTACTGCACATTTATAGCTTTAAAAACAGTAATAATTATAATAATATGATTTACTTGTTTGCCTTTGTCCCGTAGCAGTTGATGTTTTGTTAATTTGGTGCAATTTCTGAGTGAAGAAAGTCGTTATACAGAGGAAGCAGCATACTTCTGATCATCTGCCCATAAGTAAATATAGCAGAAAAAAGAAAAAAGCACATGTTCCCCCTCTAACCAACCACCCACGACCTTACCACAAACATGCAAACACACAAACATACAAAAACATCTGTTGCCATGACAGCCACACCAGCCCTCCTGGAGCGTGGGTGGATGATGCTCCTCAACATCAACATGTTTTTTGTCGTGAGGCCAAACCTGGGCCAGTCAGAGTCAAATCCAGGAGGCAGGGCGAAGAGACCAACTCACTGACAAGATGCCGCTCAAACGTTTTAGTCTGGTCTCAAAGAGGGAATCAGTAACACCCTATAATTCTGCCGTGTTGGAGCCTGAAAAGACAAGATGTTACTGTAAAAACTCTGCCAACAAAAGTCTGCAGGAGATAAATGGCAACAGAGACAACAGGCCGGGCTGGCTGTCAGTGATCAAGCTCTATGACCTCTCCTCCTCACTTTGGATTTATGGACTTAGATCTGAGCTCTGATCAGACACACATGCACCAGCCATGGAGCATCTTTCTCTCTTCCTCCTCCTCCTCCTTCTCCTCCTTTCCTCATATGAAACTGAACCCAGACACCCTCCTATACAACTGTCTCCCCCCATGATACCACGAATCTCACCACTGAAATGAAAGGATGGAAAAGCATTGTATTCAGCTAATATGGAAAAGATGAACACAGATAGACCAAGGCACAAAGATGCAAATCGTGAGTTTCGATGTAAGACATTCCCGCAGCTGTTATCCTGTCACATGCACATGGGAAGGAAGACTCAGGCTTGTTTTTACGAGTCCCATTTGACCTCTCATCTGCTCGTTAAACAACGGCTCTGCGCAGCTTCGGATTTTTCTCACAACCAAGAGCACATCGTGTGTTCGCACATTGTACAGCATGAGGCACCAAGAGAGGAGTCTGCTGTTATTTCTATCCAGATGAAAAGAAGAGTCGACACACACACACACACACACACACACACACACGCACACACTCTAAATTTCACCACTTCAATATTTTTTAGATACATAATTGAATTGGGCTCCACTTCAAACGCAGCACTTTGGCAGCCGCACAGGAATACGACGTCCAGCAAAAATAACAGCCCAAAATATCTCATCAAACGGCAGATTACCGTAAGCTGAATCTAATGACTGTGCCTTATCAAGCGAAAAGAATGGCGGAGCGTCATTTAACAGGTGAACAGATGAATGTAACCTGGTGCTTACTGGTCCACGGCCCAGCTGCGGAACAGACCCAGAGGCCCTGGATGACTCAAAACTCCAAACCATGTTGAAGTCTTGTGACCTTTTATGTTAACCTGTGTTTTGTGTGTAACCCATGTAACCTGAGCTCTTGTGATCTGATTGATTGTAGTTTGAGTATTCGAGTGTGACTGACCACGGTTGGTTAATGGCCGTGGTACGTGCGTGCGTGTTTACCGGTGAGGTCAAACAGGCTTGCTCTCTGGAAGAGGCCTCAGTACAGAGTAAAGATTTATGGAGCTACCTCTGCCCATCCTCCTGTTGAACTTGTCTTGGATTACCCTCCTCCTGCCGTGCATGACTGGTGCCTTTGTCCACAACAGACATGCTTCATATTAAATCTGGTATTCCACTTCTTCAACTGTCACTGATCCACTTATATAATTCTCTACAAAGCTCATTTCCGTCTAGCATGACTTCTACTCCCTATCTTATTTAACCCTTTCTCGCCTGGCTGCTAAGCTTTGTGATGATTTATTGAGTCTCTTTACATAGACTGAAGATAGAGCGAGAACATTCCTCCCTTTATAATGTCAACTATATAATGTATACCAAATTAAATAGTTTTGAAGCCCAGAAACCTAATCCTCTATCATGGAGAACAAGACTCACCCACTAATGTCATTTCAATATGTTTCTGTCAATGAGCCCAGACTCCTTTTGGCTGCGTGTATGCTTCATGCACAGAGAAAACATTATTAGAGTTTTCCTCTGGATTATCACATGTAAATATAATACAGTTGTACTTACGCTTATAAGGTATGTACAAGGTAATACTTAAATGCTGTCAGTTACTCTTACCTTATAAATATGGAAAGGGAATGAACTTTTAATTTGAGCCCTGTGTTGTCTTGCCAGCTGAAGAGTATTGGAAAGACACGCATCACAGTTAAAGCTGTGTTCAGTGCTGCCTTCTCCGCTGTAATGTCCTGGAAGATGGCTGTCAGGAGCTTAGAGTGAATTCTGGGACTGTGTTTGTTCAGGGGTCAAGGTCGGGAGCCTCCAAGACTCCAAAGCTGGAAGAGGAGAAGGAAAAGTCTCACCTCATTGGGTGAAACTTCACACTCTGTCTCCAGGCCATTGCACGGCCGGGGGCCACCGTCGAGGCTCAGGCACAACAGCTCCATTCGTCACATTAACGTACCAGTGAGGAATAACGCTGACGTGCGTCCGTCTGAATGTTTTACTGCCCTCGATGAGTCTAATCTGCAGCGGGCCAGATTCAACAGTGATACATGAAAGTAGCTTTGTCTAGTTGTGCTTACATCACAACATTATTTGGCAGCGTGCAGCGAACAAGCTCAAATGCACTCACGCTCTAAACACGTCGTTGTACGCATATAACACACACAGTTGGTTATCAGTAAGGTGAGAACTAAGTAATACGTCAAACTGACTACCTCACATCAACTTGCAAAATCTCCATACTGTATCAGTCGTTAGAGATCCTCCTTCTTACATGTTTTCATGTTTCAGGAATGTTCGGTCTTTGTCGAATAGTCCCCACAATTTAAGTATGAGCGCTCACCCCCACAGTCACTCCAGACACTCTCATTATTTGAAGCCTAAATATGAAATTACATCATGCTTGCAAAATTGAAAAAAAGCAGGTATAAAAATACCAGCGCTCTTTCCCTTCCCCCCCTCCTGCAGAGATCAAATGAGCCCATGAGGGAGAATAAAAAATGACGGCCTTCCTGAAACAGGCCAAACACTCAGGATTTCAGTCGTGCTACGTCATGAGTCAGCAACGGGTCACCCACTAAGAATTCATACCCAGTCTGTTTCACACGATGTAGTAGGAAGGGCTACTGGTTAGCTGGTATGGTGACTACTTTCTGCCAAGAACACAGACCATGTTTATAGACATTGGAAATCTGAATCACTTTGCCTTTCCTCATGATGATGATCATGAAATAAGATCTAAGACCCTGGTATAAGTTATCCGAGTGCTAGAATCGCTTGGTGTGAGCAAACCCTTGCATGGTGTCTTTTTTTTTTACAATCTAAAATTGTATAAAATTAAATGACACACTAATACGAATACTTAAATGTTGAAAACTAACTTTTATCTTTAATGTATGAATGTCAGAGATCACTTCAACTTCATCTTCTCCACTAACAGTAATGAGTTATTAGATAGTTTGTGCTGTAATGTGTTTGGCATTACACACATGTACAGACAAGCAAAGGAGAGACAGTATCATTTGACATTATAATTTGTTTTCTTATGTGATTTTATGACTGTAATTTATCCCTAAAACATGTTTTTTTTGTTTTAACGTTTTAGAATATTTTTCATTCTCATCGAGACTTTTGGAATCCAAAAACTGACAATGACAACATTGTGTATTAGGGACTTGGACCTAGAGTACATTTACTAAGTTACCCTACTTTAGTACATTTTTCATGTGTCCGTACTTAATTTTTTAGTACTTTAATACAAAGTACTTTTTTTAACATATATCAGCAAATATCTATACTTTCTACTCAACTACATCCTGCAGCAGCAGCATCACTGGTGAAGATTTTGAGGATTTAGGACTTTTGATACTACCTCATTTATCAATAACGTTATTAAAGTTAATGTGATATTTAAACTTTTACCTGATATTGTTTTTCTCTATTATTTATACCTTTACAAAAGTAAAATGTTGGTGGACGTCCTAACAAAACTAAATTAAACTAAACTCTAATATTTGAGTGATTTGTAATTTTTGGGCTTTAGAAGAATTAATTTATTCAGTGTTTGGTGAAGCCCTTTGTATCCTTGTAGTGAAAGAGTTTAAGAGTTTGATTAGAACTGTCCGGTTCTGTCCCGAGGGAAATAAAATAGGACAATTTAGGAAATATTAAGATTTGTTTGCAAAATAAATACATGAACTAGTTTACATGTATGTCATTTAATCTGTGTTTGATTCAAACAAGTATCATACTTTGTACTTAACAACAAATTCCGTCATCAACTCAAGGAATGTCGACTCCTCATGATGTTGAAGACGCTTTGTGTAGATTTCACAGAATTCTTCAGCAGCCTCTCATCTTCCAAACGTTTCCTCTGTGGTTTTGTGCATTGGGTTGAAACCAAAAGTCCAAGGCTGCTCTCTGCAACTGCCCTTTCCTCTTCATTCAACCCCAAGTCAAGTTTTGAAATGGCGGTAGGGTAATGACACAGAAGAGCATCAGACAAAAATGCCTAAAATAGCTTGCTGAGCACGCCACAATTGGAGATAGATTTTCTCTGTCTGCTCTGCAGTGCACTGAAATAGTGAGAAATCAGTCATCAGACACCCGCAGCGTGTTTGGTGTTGTGCACAACCAGACCTCACACCATCACTACTGTTTAGAAATGCTCTCTTTAGCAAGAAACCCACACACACACATTCTTTTACTTCTATAGTGAGGGCACTCATCGGCATGTATCTGCCAGCCCCTTAACCTATCACCATCACAACTAAATTACTAATCCTAAACCTTACCTATATCTAATTCTATCCCTTACCTTAAAAGCAAGTCTTAACCCTCAAACAGGCATTTGAAAAAGTGAGGACCAGAAATGTCCTCTCTTCAAAATGTCTTAACTCCGTAAGGTCTATGCTCAAAATTGTCCTCACAAATATATAATTACACACTCACACACACACACACACACACACACACACACACACACACACACACACACACACACACACACACACACACACACACACACACACACACACGGGTCGGACATTGACTGCCTATTCCTTCATGCCAACAGCAAATCTTAACCCAAAACTATAGCCTCCTGAAGAAGTAAAGGAAGGCCGAAATGACCTCAGACTGCAAAAATGCACAAAGTGGTTCCCACAAGGATACAACTCACGCACACCAACCCAATACCATAGATGCATCATTATATACAGAGCACTGCATAAAACATTGTGTGCGAGGAGCGTGAGGACATTTTGAAGAATACCAGGCCTTCAGTGCCATAAGACTCTCCGGCCGAGACAAATTGCGGCTGACCACAGAGCGCCGCGCCCAGCGCCCAACCATGAGGAATGTCTCTTTCACTGGCCGTGCAGAAAGCTGGCATCAGCTCAGCAGGAACTCATTAGCCTGAGAGAGCTGAGACGGAGGTGAGGAGGTGCATCACCTGCTTAGACTGGCAGCTGCATCAAAGCACTGCCCATGGGAAATTAACACTTAATGGAAATCAGGCGTTCAACCTTTGCAGGAGAATAAAAGAAACATGCATGCACACACATCGGCATACCAATAACAGCTCTCAAGGGCAGATTGTTAGGGTGGAAGCCATTAACTTTCCAGAGGAGCATATAAAAAACATGCATACAGTACGTCTGTGATGTGTGTAACCACGAGACGCACAGAAAAGATCACACACAGCATATAGTCACGTCCAGCTGACACACTGCTTTAATTTACAAGCAGCTCAGTGGGAACGAATTTTAGACATGAGTGTGAACAACATACAAACATGTTTGAGCATGTGGTTACTGTTGTAGGAAGGATGCAGATTTGGGAAAAGGATGAAAAGGTCTTGAAATACACCAACAAATTCATCAGTGTTGATTTTACAGTTACGCAAAGCAGAGGGATGTGATCGTCAGGAACCTCTACATTCACTTATACTTTATATTCATCTCACACAACTAACAGTCCAACAGAAAAAACACAGAGTTTTATCTCCAACTTATATTACATCTGCTAAACTATCTTTGCAACTGTACATATCTCTACACATATTTTTTTCTCCAGAAGAAGCTTCTCGGGAAATACAATTATATTTTGTGTAATAGATTATTTGCTGCCCTCTAGTGTCCACAGCAAGTAGTCACTTTTTTTCAAACAGCACACAAACAATTCTGCAACCAGTCCCAATATCCTTCCATGTCATTCTGCAACTAGAATGTCAATCACTAGGGCACATAACCAAAAATTCCCCTCATGAAACCACATTTAAATTCACTTGATCTGGATTTCTATTTTTGGGAGCAGTGGAACAAAAGTCAGTATGTGTTTTAATCTATATCTATACTGTTATGGACCAAGAGTCTAAAATAAAGTTTAACTGACCAACTTACTTATTTGGATCATAAATATCAGTCCCCTCAATTTCATAAAAAAACATCATCAAATAAACTTTGGAAAACTCCCTATCCCACAATGTTGAGTGAAACAAAACAGATCGGCCCTAATCTCGTTCCCTACCAAAATAAACAGGTTCTTCCCTGACTTGTACCACATCCTTACACCAAGATTCATGGATAACTGTCCAGTGGTTTTTTGCCTTATCCACCTCAGCACCGAGGTAACAACTGAATTCACCTTTCAACTTTTACAGACACTTGTAAACTATACGTAGATAATAAAATTACAAGGAGAAGTGCATTGTTCTGCACTTTCATTTTCCACATCACTCCTCTCAGCTGTCTGTTCGTTTTCTCTGATACAGGTCATGTAGTGCCCGCGGCTCCACACCTTCCTCTTCCCTAAGAAGGTGTGGGGAGATGTTGAGCCTGGTGAGCAAAACGCCTTGTCATTGCATTGCCTGCATTCCTGTGCCTGGCTCCTGTTTGCCTGAAGACTATTTATACAGCTACAGAAGAGGCCCCTCACAGCCCACTGGGGAGATACACGTCCTGGGTCGCTGCCTTTATGTCCTCTTATTACACAAACACCTAAAAATGCAGCGCGTGGTCGAAACGCACTGAAACTGAAACTCTCTCGCTCCGCAGGAGGCTGGAGTATAATAAACAGAGTGAGGACTTGTTAAACGCACATTATTTCAAATGCTGGGCAAGATCATAAGGTTTCACAAGGTAATTCTGACATAAAGGGAAACATATGCACAATGTAAAAGTGTATCCTTTGGCAAATTAGTTTCACTATAATAAGGATTCAATGCAGTGTGGAAGGAGTAGGTTTTCAGTTAATTTTAGCGTTAAGCAGTAATTTAAAGCAGCTATTCTGAGTATAAAGGTTTAACCATTACCTCCACCAAGGAGTTTATGTTTTCACCCCTGTCTGTTTGTTTATTTGTTAGTGTGCAAGATTACACAAAGTCAACTGGACAGACTTCCACGAAACTTAGTGTAAGGATGTGCTATGGGTCACGGAAGAAGCTAATAGATATTGGTGCAGATCAAGATCAGGGAGTAGATCACCTCCTCAACATTTCATCATTCTCCAAGAAAATAATTCATTCTTCAGTCTTTATGAAAAAAATCAGTGTGTGAGATTTGGCGCCTGAATGAATTTAAAGGGACTGACTGAGTCGATGTTTTTTTAAAAGTGAAACTGAAATTCAGCCTGTAATGTTGCAAGAGGAGAAAAAGAAAACACACAGTGCAGAGAGGCCATCCTCATAACACTGAAGTCATCACAACCAAATAGAGTAGATAAATACTTGTTCAGGTATGTCTCTATAGTAAACAGCAAACAACTCCACTGATCTGTGAGGCCAACATATCTAGAAACAAGAGAGGAGTGTATTTTTAGTTTGCTGATGAACCGGTGCAAATAACCAGGGAGAGGGGGTGATATCCTCTCCACAGGAATAACAGTTCATCCAGGTATAATTTCGACAACTGGCTCAGGTACCAATAGATACATTTGCGTACACAGAGTGGAATCCCCCCACAAGTCAAAACCAGTTGCTCTGCTTGTCAACACATGGGTTTCTCTCACCCCCGGCTGCCGCGCACCTCACTCTCCTTATCGCCGATGGCCAGACCAGAGAGGCTGGATCCTGACGCTGGGTCTGCTCAGCATCACTGACACTGTGATATAAAGGGCTGTTCTTATGGTGTAGGTCAGTGTGTTCGTGGGTCAGGTTCATTTTACATCTTGGACTCAAACTAGACCTGGAGAATCACTTTTCTTCAACGTTTATTTCAGCTTAAATACGAGAGGACATTTTTTTCACTAACCCCACTACAAACTTGTTATGACAACAGTTTTGGTGTAATATAGTTTTGAGATCTGATTGCCCAGGTTTTCAATATTCTATTTAATGCAATGGCAATAAGGGGAATTTAGTTTGTTGTTTAACAGCAGTCGCAATTTAATTTTTAATTTAAAACATTCAGCAGCATTGTCTCTGCATAGTCTGTTCTCAACACAACTTTTAACCAAACACAAAGTCCCATTAAACATTAATATAATTGTGATAAGTGGATCACCCAGGGTAGCAGGAGTGCATATATTAGAAAGATAAGATCATGCCAATTTTTAACTGACTTTGTTCAATACTGTAAGGACCACAAGTAAAATTCCATACAGTTCCATTGTATCGGTGGCAACATAAATCTGAGACACATATCTCAAAACCATGACTAACTAGAATGACACTCCAATGCCACAATGCCCTCACCTCCGCCAAGTGTGGTCGAAGCATTGAATTTAAAAGAATTCCACTGCAGCCACTTGTTTTTAAATGTCATCTGTGTGTTAATAATGTTTGTAGAAATCTTTTTAGTTCTGTTCTGTAATTATATGTTCATCTTTATGTGATTATTGTTAATATTTTCATTAAAACAAGTCTGACAAAGCTCAAATGTGATGGTTAAACAATTATTCCTGGTCTGTCTCTAAATTATACACAATCATAAATGTCAGTTCCCTTAAACATGTCTGAACAAACTGAAGTAGTGTCCATGCTTTTCAGTATCAAAGAGATGGAGCCAGGACTGCTGAACACATCATAAACAAATTAACAGCAAAGAGAGAGAGCTGCTCTACACAGTGTCCCACCTTCATCTGACCAGCAGTGTGAACAACTCATCAACAACTGTCAAAACTATAAAAAAAAACTACAGGGATCCTGCATTCACACATTTTTGTTGTGTGTGAACTGCTGCTGTCACATCAACAAAAGCAGAATTTAGTTTGAGAAAATTCTACCAGATCAGATCCTGGTCAAAGCAAATGATGTTCTCAACCACCTGAATACAAGACATGAGAAAATGAATAAGGAAACAATTCCCTCATATTCTTGATGTGGTGAAAATCTCTATCATTAATCGCTTAATGTACTGACTTATAAGTCAGAAGAGAAAAAAAAGCCAATAATCAATTAATGAATCAACTAAGACATTTGCAATCACTAAAGAACTAATAGATAAATTATACAAACTATATTAAATAATTTGAAAGAATAATCAATTATATGTATTTTGATAAATAAATAAGCTATTAAGTATAGTTTCATATGATCTATTTCCCCCACGGTTTATTTTCTATATTTTCACTGTCAATCATTTCACCTCAACCAACTGGAATACTGGCTTAAATATGAATTAGATAAAAAAGCATTTTCCACTGCAATGGTCACTGGAACAGCCACAAAATGCATTTTTATAAGACCTGTATATTACTTTCTGAATTTCTTTCCCTGTAAATAATGGAACACAAAAAATATAAAGGTGTATTACTCATGTAATAATATTGAAATGAATATCTACTCAACTCTCTCTCTGTAGTGATTTAACTATGTTGTTTTTCACAAAAACTGTTACAAAAGCAAACAGCAGATGTCAAATCTCACATTGTTCACATCAAATTCATACAAATCGGGTCAAATTTACCTGATGAGAGGGAGTGGGTTTCCAGTCACTCGACATTCCAGACGGATGGGGCTTCCTTCTGCCACCTCCTGACTCTTCAGCTTCTGGAGGAATTGAGGAGGGGACAGGGGTCCGGTTGTGGTTGGAGCTCCAGAGTGCTGGTACCCTACTGCAGCTGTGACTCCCACCGGCCCCCCAGGCTGGGGACCCGTGTCTGTCTGGTTGCACTGTGTCTGCTCTTGCTGGACAGGAGGCAGAGACGGAGCAGAGACGGAGCCCTGGGGGACTGGCCCCTGGCTCCTGGGAGACAGATAGCCACTGTCAGGAGAGGAGGAGTCGTCCTCTATCTGCTGCTCCAGGTGAGCAGAACCTTTAAAAATGGACGACAGCTCCTCAATGAACGTTGCGGCTCGGCTACAGAACTCTGTGGCTGAAGAAACACGATCGTTCAGCTCCAGGTCTGCATGAACAAGCCTGGGTTTATCCTGCTTATAAAGTGTTTGGAGGGGTTTGTGGCGGCCAACCTTCTGAGCAGAGGACGGAGCCTCACTGGACACCTGTACAGGTTTGCTGAGGACAGTGTTCTGGTTAGAGGAGACTCTACCTGCTCCGTTGTCATCTGGGGCGGGGGGTTTGGTCTGGTGTTGTACGTTTGAGCTGGTGGTGAGGTTTTCAGTGGTCTGGGTGTTCACAGCAGGGGGGGGCATTGGTTGGAGAGCCTGCTCCTGGGGTGTGGGCTTAGAGGCGCCTGGATCTTCACATGCACATGGGTCACCAAAGGCCTCCCGGGCCAGGTCCAGACTATGATTAATCTCTTCTGCACTTAAGAAGGCAGTGAGATCTGCAAAGTCCCCGTCTCCAGAATCCTGCTCTGCCACAGGGTCCAGGTAGAGCTCCCCATCGGAGGATGCCTCAGAAAACACACCTCCATCACCCTCCAATGCCCCGCCTGCTGCTGAGTCTTTTAGCAGCAGAGCGAAGGGGAGTGGATGGTTCCAACTCCCGTCCTGCATCCTGAAATACACATCAACTTTCATCAGCCTCCAAAATGACACATGTTTACACTGTGGACGATCACTCTCCCTCGAGCAGCCAGAGCTGGCAGGATGAGTCAGACACAGTTGGTCGGTATTAGCAAAGGCCTTTACTGAGGTCATAGTCAACATGACTGGCATTACTCGCTCTGTCTGTGTGAGGACATTTTAACCCATCACTCTGCTGAATCTTTCCTTTATTAGATTAATTACAGGATTAATGGATAAAGCCTCTGAATGTTTTTTAAATCCTTTTTTCAAATAATAAGTGGTAAATAATGGATGCATGGATGACTGATTATTTTTTAGCATGAACAGAAGTACTGCTTTGTACCAAAGGAGAGAAACAGTCAGTGAACTGATGTTGCAAGGCCCATTAACATAATAAATACTAGAATCTCAAACAGCTGAACGCATACCTCCGTAAAGGCTCAACAGTCCCATTACCCTCAACACTGATGGAAACTTACCCTCCATGAAGGAGGTAATGGATCAAATATAAATCTAACTACATATGTTTTGATTAATTCTTAGAAAGAATAAATCCCTGTACAAATATAGCCTTGCTTTTTTGTAAACAGGGGAGGAGGGGCTTCACATTCATAACACTTGATGCTATTAACATGTAAGTGTCTCACATTTTAAATCAGCTGTAATATAGGTCACAAGTGTTTGTGATCTCTGAAGTCTTGACACTACAAACTATTGGTGCCGATACACACTCGGCGCCTCATGGTGTCCTGAAGACCAGCTGTTGTTATTTTTAATCTCCTGGGCTATGTTTCACAGCAGCACTGCAACCCCACCCACCCTCAGCCCGGTACACAACCCCTTCAAACTCGGTCCCTACGTTCGAACACACTCACAGGTAAGACTGGACGTGCAAAAGCGTTCACTGACAGTAACTGGGTTCAAGCATTAAACCCAGACAATGTCCCTCAGACATCTCATTGTCTAAAGAGAACATGCACGACGGCACCAAGCTGATTAAATATGAATGTGGAAAAATTGAGACTGATTGACAAAATGTTAATGACTGTCAGCGCTGTTACAGTTTCCACTACTTCATATCATGTCCTTGATTTACTAAACCTTCAAATATTTAATATAAACAGACATTTAATTGAGAATGAATCAAACGTGTACTTAAAAACATGACAGCTTCAAAGCTTCACACAATGTTATGGCTGATATAGCCTATATGAAGACTATGATTTAAAATGGCTGTCAGGTTACATGAGATTCTAAGTCATATTTTTGCTAATGAATTTGGCAACAGACTATAGAAAGCAGCTGAGAGTATCAACAAGAAGAAATGGAACACTTACCTTAAACTGGGCTTTTTGTCCAAAATCTCTCTGGGTTTTGTGGTTCCAGGTTTATCGTGTTTATTTAGTAAGAATGAGCCAAAAAAGAAGCTTCTCTTCCTAGAAGAGCAGCCTTATTGGTCAGACTGTCGGCAGGACCTCTCAGGTTCAGGGTCCAATTGCGTACTGTCTCTGCAGTGGCCTGCTGTCCCATCTGTCCCGGTCCCTATCTGCTCACTGTGTGGGGCTATATTTGGCCCCTGGCTCAGGTTTCACAGCCAGAATACTGGCAGGAGGAGAGAGAGTGGTGTGGTAGTCCAGGGGAACAGACGGTAGCAGTGACATTTTTCACATAAGCAGGATTTAATGAAACACAATAAACAAGGTGTAATATTTGACACCATACACCATTAATATGCACCAATTAACCAGCAGAATTGTTGATGTAACAAAACACAACCCTCAGTGTGCATCTGCCTCACGTTAGGGTAATAAAGACACTAAACATCCATCTGAATAAGTCAATTATTGGCTGGTTAAGGTTCGCCCAGTGAAGACGTCTAATATGACACAGTGACGTGACGGGAGCTTGTCAGTGTCACTAGCTGAGTTGACCCGTGACCCCGGACCACCCACATGTCTGTTCTACCTGTCTAATAACTAGAGCTGAGATGAAGGTTCAGCTGTGGGTTTGTCCAGGTCAATGCCTCCTGTCTAGACGGAGCATGTAAAAGTTTGAATAAGTGCTTTTCTCTGCCCAGACAACAAATATTATTTAGAATCAAATAAAGATGGTTTAGTATTAGGTCAAAATAATGGAAAGCCAAAGGGGCCATATACCACCTTCATTTTAATGATTTAAATTGAAATGCCTCTTTTTACAGCCTTCAAATCCAGAAGTCGCTTTCTCCTATCTCACACTCCTTCACACCCACTAATATCAAACATGGTGTAGGCCAGCCAATAAGTGGAGATGGTCGGTTGGACGACTTTGGTTTCTCCTTTTCCATCCAATTATTTGGATATTGTTTTAGAATATCTGCCTGTCATTTTAAGTTTAAATTGCTACTGAGTCTGGCTCCATTATTGTTGCGACTATTTATTAATTTTGAAAGATGAATGTGTGTGTCGCACTGTATATTTGTTCTGTATTGTCAGATCTGAAAAAAAAATTGTTGATTCAAAAATCAACCCACTTAGAAAGAAAACTTTGTTGTAATTTAATGTAATTTATACATCCCTGCCAGTGTGCATCTGTACACGATCACTATTACGTACTTGATCTATTAAGTCCTTAAAATGTTCCTTACCTCTTGTGCCTCACCAGAGTGTTGTAATCAGTGTAAAAACAGAGGCGATAGATGGCCCACTTGGCTTTCCAGAGTCAGACAGGCACAAACAGTCGAAGACCCACACAGCCTCGCATGGTCTATTTCTAGGCAATCACATTTTGTGCTCTCAGAGTTATTCTGGTTCTTCATCATCAAACTATAGATTACAGCTGAGTGCCAGAGACAAGTTTGGAAGGAATTTCCACTGTAATACCTGTCTACTGTACATTCACTCACACACACACACACACACACACACACACACACACACACACACACTCACACACACACACACATAAACAAACACACATTAAAATCATACTCACTTGTCTTCTTACCCCAATTAGCATGAACTATAGTGTAAATGATTCTTAACTTTATTATTCAGTGGCGACTCTCTGTTTGTGGTTCATGTAAAAATAGGGGTGGAACATTTCCAGCACGTTTATATCACATATGCACACCACAGCTCTATTCCTTAGTGTTTAAATATATTGCAGTATTTCTCAGAGTTTCCTCTCATGATAAACCCATATTAACATGATGGGGAGAAGACATTATCCTGACACACAGTGGAGAAATAGAAAACATCCTAGAGATTATTATTTTAGTGGAGAATCACCAAGGCCATGAAGCTGGGTTTTATGTTTCATATTAACAGTAATTTAGCAAACACCAGTATCACTGCACAGACCCTCTTTCATGGAATATTGAGTCTGCAGCATTTATGTTCTTTACTGTTAGCAAAAACACTTCAGTGCAAAAGTAGGTACTCTACTTTAAATGTTATTATCACTGGTTTAACCAGTATTTTGGTTTGTTTGCTCATGATCATGCCAACAGAGTCATTAAGGTCAAGGATTTTTTGTCCTCGAAGGAGAACATTTTCTTGGATTTAGATAAACACACAGCACAAATCACAAGCTAACTAAAACAATCACATTATCACATTATACCCTGTATGATTTACATCCAGCATTGACAGTCTGATGCACCAAATGTACCCATGCACTAACAAAGCATCTGTTCATTTTGAAGTTGGATTGTCTGCATTGCTGCTCTTTGAGTAGAGTGTGTGTTACCTTTAATGGTCACAATGAGGGTGTATCTTCATCTCTATTCGGAAAGACTATGGAGTTACAAAGTGAAAATACACCTTGTGTATCTCATCTCCCTGTGTATAAAGATGAACGACATGACGGCTCTCCAAAAGTGAAGCCAAAATATCTGGATCTCGATGTTAGTGGCTGGGAGGGGGACAGACATATTCTTAGTAAATGCAAAATTAAGGCTGATGACATTTTGGCTTTATTTTTGTAAAGTGAACGGAAGTGGAGAATTGTTGTCCATATCTATATATACTGTCAACAACTACAAACAATTAATGAATACAGGAAATATCAATATTTATATGATAAATGTATAAAACATTAAGTCAACCATTATAGTATAGTAGTGAATGTACTTACCGAGAGTATTTGAATGCTTTTGCATTAAAGCTAACTTGAAGAATGTACAGTTTTGCATTCCACAAACTTGTAGTAAACAGTCTTTTAGAATATAGAACAAGATGATGAATATCAGAGTGAGACTGATATGCCTGTGTTCAGGACCTCTCTGACTACCTACATACTGAATATCAAACACTTTTACTGCATATATTTGGAGATTTTTCAGAGTAAAGTCCAACATGTGTACAATGTGTACAATTTTTCAAAGTAAAGTCCAACATTTTCACTGTGGAATAGATAATTTCAGGAAACATCAAAGTACTGTAAAAACACTTTGCTCAACATGTGTACAGTCTCTCTCTGAACTTATTGAGCAACGTGTTTTTACAGTACTTTGAAGTATCCTGAAATGATCTATTCCACAGTGAAAATGTTGGACTTTACTTTGAAAAATCTCCAAATCTATACAGTAAATATGTTTGATATTCAGTACATTGATAGTTTGAGAGGTCCTGAACACAGGCATATCAGTCTCTCTGGAATTATTGATCAAAGTGTTTTTAAAGTAAAAACCTCCTTCATCCCTGAAAACCTCCTTCATCCCTCTCATTTGACTAACGTATTAAGGAGTTGCGTTTCCTCCTGCGAACAGATTTGTCCTCTCACGATTCCCGTTGCTCAGCAGTGATTGGTCGACGGTAAAAACATGGCGCCGTCCGCGTAATTGTGAAAACATCATGAAGAAAACCTAAATACTTTGCTGGACTTACCCGTGTGTGTTTGTCACCCTTTTATGTCCTTACAGCGTGTCGTGGTTATTATCTCTTTGGCAATGGCGTCCAGCTCCGTGAATGTAGCCGTTAGCTTCTCTCTACATTAGCTTCCTCGGTTTGCTAACCGAGCAGCTAACACTGGTACTGAGGCTCCTCATCTGACATCTCTACCCAGTAAGTGAGGAACAGTCCGGGAGCTTGGCTTTACAGCGCTGTGTTGTTTAGTTCGTTATACAGCTTGTATAAACACATTATACTTAAAACTGTTTTACTGGCTACTTGCATGTCTTCGTATTCCTGCAAGACAATGTGTGCAGCTTTTATCTGGGACCTGAGGGAGACAGCAAACTATTAGCTTGTACTTAAAGTGACATCAGGCTACTTCCCCTCTGGGATTTACTGTAATGTCATGATATTCGTCTGAAAGGTCGCATTACTACCGGTTATCGCCAGGATCATTGTATAATGTTTCAGTAATAGGGTTTGTCTCATATCACCCACCACAAGTCAATAGAGATGAAAGCAATAGTGTCCTCCGTCATCAGTTTTAACAAATTATGTTTTCATATGTGTTTGTCTGCAGGATTGAGCAGAACGCACTAAACAGATGTGCACTAAACTTGGTTGAGGGATGAGGCATTGTGCAGAGAGGAAAATAATAAATTTGATGTTGATCTGGTTAGAAAGTAGAATCAAGGACCTAACAAAATCACATTCCTAAACATTACGTAATTAAACATTTTCAACATTTTCTTCATTTTACCTGGAGTTTTAGTCTGGAGCATGATGTAAACATTTAGACACATTTATGGTCTAGACATGTCCAGAGTTTATACAATTTAGAGTGAAATTATTATTTTTCCCTGTCATTTTTGCATTAAACGTCCTAGCCTGATTTTTGCGAGGAGAGGTGTTGATTCATATTTCTCAAAAACCAGATAAATGATTTTGTCTGAAAAAGTCAGTCTAAAAGCCCAAAGTAATTTCAAGATTTATGTTGTCCAGACAATGGACTGGTTGTCAAAACATCTTGATTAATTCACTAATAGTTTCAGTCACAAGATAAACAAAAGTATTCAAAATGTCTGATGTACTACTCCGGTGTAAACTCACAAGCAAACGTACGTACATATCGACATATACTCCACAGCCCTGTCTTCCTCAGGCACCAACCACAGCGATACATGGTCACAGAAGATAATTTCTTAAAGTAAACTTTCTATGAACATGTAATAATTGAAACTGAAAGCTACTGTCTGTTATTCATGTGTTTATTGACACTTTTCACATTTTCCAGCTATCAATATGCCTGCCTTTCGCCAAGTGGGAGAGAAGCAGCTTCCTAACCCTGTTCTGTGTATGGCCTGGTCTCCCAGACGGGACCTGATTGCTCTGGCCAACACAACAGGAGAGGTAAAAAAAACAAAAACTTTCATTTTATTCTAAAATATTAATTTTAATGTTGAGTTTTATGGTTCTAATTTCATGGCTCCAATTTGTCCATAGTTGCTGCTGCATCGTTTGGCCAGTTTCCAGCGGGTTTGGAGTTTACCACCCAGTGAGCATACTGGGAAGGAGATCACTGCTCTCGCCTGGAGACCTGATGGCAAAAGTAAGGAATGACTACTTACATTGCCTCTTTTTGGATTGCTGATTGCTTTGATCTTGACATTGTTATACTTTGATCCTCTCGTATGCCTCCTCAGTATTGGCCTTCAGCCTCGGAGACACCAAGCAGGTGGTCCTGTGTGGTGTGGAGAAAGCAGAGATTCTACATGTGTTTCCGATGCAGAACCCTGTGACCTGCATGCACTGGATGGAGGTGACGGAGGAGAGCAGGTATGTGTTAAGGCACCGGGATCAAACTAGAGGAACAAAGGACTTTCAATTTTCAAGAATAATGTGAATTATTGGTCTTTTTTTATGTGTTTCAGTGTTCTCAGCTCCTTTTACAATTCAGAAGATGAATCTAAACTTTTTCTTCCCAAATTACCAGCACTCCCCAAGAGGTTACAGTAGCATTATTTACACGTCAGATTTTAATAAAGCAAATCGTGGGTTGACTAAATATAATGTTTAAACTTTTGTTTTGCTAGCTATAGCACAACATCAAAGATCTTCAGGTGAGACAGAATTTTGATAATATATCAATCCTATATTAGTTATGTAATGTATGTTTTGATTGTTTCTGAGTTGTTTGTTGATCTGTGTTACAGTGAAGAAAAGTCAGATGAAATAATGAATCTTCTGGGAGAAGTCAGGTACATTAAACTTAATATTTAATTAGCACACAAAATTTGTTTACCTTTTTAGCGTCTTATAATTATTTCACTTCTCCATTTTGTTTCTGTGCAGGCTGAATGTACTAGTTCTCGGGGGAGAAGATGGCTTCGTGGAGCTTTATGCCTATGGGATGTATAAGATTGCCACTTTAACTGGAGTAAGGCTCACTCATTCTTAAGAATTGTCTTTTACATCCTCTTAAAGTCTTGGATAAATTAGACTGATGAATTATTATTATATTATAATTAAATAATGTTAATATATTTCTCATCATAAAATTTAGCATTAAATGTCACTGTATTGTAGAATCCGTGCTAGTCTGAAAAACGGAAACATATGTTTCACAAACGTTTCACAATTCACAAAACAATTTTAATGGATAAAAGTTTTTAGATTATAATTCTGAAGCTGAAAACAGTGATGAATTGTACCTGTTAAATAAAAAAGTCTATATTAGATTTGAATCATATTTAAATTGTGTATTAAATCTTAAATTTGACTCATGCTTTAAAGGTATCTGGAAGGTGTCGCAGCCTGAGTCTGTCCAGTGATCTCAAGTCTCTCTCTGCCATCACAGAGGTCAGATCTGATGAGAACAACCCGACGATCTGCTACATTCAGGTAATATGCATCAAGTGTCTTCATTTTCCTTTTCCTGTAAACTGTATTTTTATCTTCTTCATGCCTTAATCTACGCGCTTGTCTGCCATTTTGTTTTACAATTGTCTTCCAGCTGGACACAGGGTTGTTGTCCGACTGTCTGCCTGAAGTCACCAGGATGGCGCGCAAGTTCACCCACATCTCCACGCTGCTTCAGTACCTGCATCTCTCACTCACATGTATGTGTGAAGCCTGGGAGGACATCCTTATGCAGATGGACCTTCGACTCACTAAGTTTGTCCAGGTCAGTACTCGTAGGTTGTTGATCAAATTGGTTAAACCTAAGAGAGATGCAACAATTTTTTTTCTATTTCCAAAGGAGAAAAACACAAGCACCCAGGTTCAAGATGAGTTTCTGGAGCTTTTGCTGTGGGGACAATCAAGGTGAGAAAAGATCAATTTCTACTGTTAGTATTTGTGTATTATGATGTCATGAATTATCTTGTAAATATCTGGTGGCACCATATCTTGGAATAATTCAACTCTAAAGCTAAAAAAGTTTTAGCTCTACGAAAAACTCATGCAACATTTGCGCTCTGTGTCCCTGTAGCCCAGAACTACAGGCTCTCCTCATGAACCAGCTGACTGTCAAGGTGAGAGAAAGAAATTGTGTACAATTCACTCATCTGGTGGAACATTCGTTTTCCTTCTAATGTTTGATTTAAATTTTTTTGAGAGGATTTCTGATGTGTCACAGATGCATTTGGTGGTAAAGCTGAAAGTCCCACCTCATTTGTTTATTTTTTTAATTTCCTTCTTAGGGCCTAAAGAAGCTTGGCCATTCCATCGAGTCCTCTTACTCCAGCATCCAGAAGCTAGTCATAAGCCACCTGCAGAGGTATTCTCAACTTTTCTCTCTCCTCAGTAGAAGCTCTGGATTTTTACTGATGCAAAGGTGGTTAAAAACTAATTTGATACCAATATATCAGCCGATGTATATATTATTAAAAGAAATTGGTAATTTCTGAGATGTCTTTATCAAACCCTTTTGACAAATAAGATTGAGGCTTTATAGTTCTCAGTAAATTTTAAATGCATATGAAATTATCAGAATTTATAGAAGTTAATTAGAATAAAAAAAACTAGACACTAGAAAATAACTACTTTGAAGTACGTAAATGAACATATTTTCTGAATCATTTGTTGTGTAAAATAAAAGTTGTTATATCGCCCAAAATATATGCAGGTGCCCATATGTCTGTGAAAGGCTCTTATGTCCTCAGTGCTGCTGCAGCCTGAGTGTCTCTCATGTAAACTCTTCCTCCCTTTCGTCACTGCAGTGGCTCTGAGGCTCTGTTGTATCACCTCAGTGAGGTGAAGGGCATGTCCCTATGGAAGCAGAAGTTTGAGCCCCTCGGTCTGGATTCAGCAGCTATAGAAGGTACCATTTCTCTAACCTGCACAATGAGGAGAAATTCAGCTTTTTACCATCCAGAGCCACATGTGTGTTTTGTGTTTTCAGGTGCGATCACGGCAGTGGGATCCTTCTCTCTGAAAGCCAACGAACTTCTGCAGTGAGTTAGAAGATTTCATAAACCCTTTTATTCTTATTCTTTTGATAATATTTATGTTATTTCAATGCTTACTGTATAATGACTGCTTTTATTACGTAATTCAGGGTGATTGACAAGAGTATGAAAAACTTCAAAGCCTTTTTTCGGTGGCTGTACGTAGGTAAGAAGTTTGTCTATAGAGTTTGACTTGTGGATTTTGATACAGAGACATATATCCTTGTGAGCATTCAATGTAATAGTTTGTAATAACCCATGTATTCCCTCTGAATTATTGTGTCTATGCTCAAACTGCTTTTGTTTCATTTTGTACACAGCTATGCTGAGAATGTGCGAGGAGCATGTACCACCAGAGCTTAACAAGGTGAGGACGTTTCCAAGAGAAAGATTTGTGATTTTTATTTTTTAACGTGTCGGTTTACATTTCTAACAAGTTGATTTATCCATTAGATGACTCAGAAGGACATCGCCTTCGTTGCTGACTTCCTGTCTGAGCATTTCAGTGAGGTGAGACCAGCATACAGCCCTATACAGACAATCAAATACATTTGTATTATATTTATAGCATTGTTTGTTGAGTTTGTTTTTTAGAATTGAGTTCAATTTCTCCCTGGTGTAACAGAATGAAGAACTGTTTGATCGCAAAGGAAAGTACTTCAATGTGGAACGAGTTGGTCAGGTAAGTGGTTTTTGTTTTGTGCTGTTTTGAGTATTTTTGAATGGAGCTGGCATCTTTAATTCCTGTATCTCTTTCATATGCACTTGTACAGTACCTGAAAGATGAGGATGAGGACCTTGTGTCTCCGCCCAACAACAAAGGAAACCAGTGGTTGAAGTTTTTGCAGGAGAGTACACACCTGAAAGGTATGTAAATAGTGAATTAACAATGTGTAATTTGATTCTACATTTTGGAACAAGGTAAAAGGATGTATATGGCAAAAATGCAACCCTCATGACTAACAGAGAACGTGTTTGACTTGTTTTGTTTAGAGAGCCCGTTGCTGTTCCCTTCATATCCACAAAAGTCTTTGCACTTTGTCAAGAGGATGATGGAGAATGTGATTGAACTGTGTTTACAGAAACCTGCTGTGAGTTTTCACTGATTCATATCTTTTTTTTCTAACCATCGGAATTAAGCACGTCGTTACAAAGGTCAAGGACGTGATACATTCATGGCCCAGTTAACTCTCCTCTTCATTATACTAGACGTATGAGCATTTAGGAGATCAGCTATGTTCAATCTCTGAGGGAATTTGAGGATCTAAAATGAGGCTTTAAGACAGACTTTGCAGCATTTTGTAAATCCTTTTGCCAGAACACAGCTTTTTGGTCAAGACCAGTAAATATAATGTTTTGGTAATTCTCTCTCATTGAATAAAACAGGACTGAACTTTCTTTTTGTGTTTCTGATGATTTACATGTATTCTTTAGAGGTGCTTAGTAAAAATGATTCTTTCAGTTTACATTTTGCTTTGTTCGTATCTAGGAAGTAATTGGGAAATCGGTAAAACAGGCTCTGCTTTTGCCGCTGTACACTGTCCCAGAGAGGTACGAACTATTATTTTGAAATTATTATTATTATAATTATTGAAAGTTTTTGTCAAGTTGTATTCACTTGTTCATGTCCTTTGTCTTTGTAGCTCAACCACCCCACGACTTTTTGAACTCCCCTCTTTGTACGTAAAACACAAACATCCTAGAGATTCACAATAATCTGAAACTGTAAAAGACCTCTTTGTATTCATGATTTTCTGTTGTTTTACAGATGGAACGACAAGAAGGCCAAAATGCATTATGTTGTCTTCAGCATGCCAGACATTTCACCCTGTAAGCTCTACCTGTTACGGAAAGGAACAGACCCAAACAGGTACATTTCTGACATTACATGTGTTTTTCTTTGTGTGTGTAATTTATCTGTTTTCAACGATACTTGTCTTCCTTCCGCAGACATATTCCCAATAGTGTCATGTCGATTGACCTTAGCCACCATCTTGACAGTGCGGATGATGATAACGCTGCCGCCCAGTGAGTTCCTCTCATGACGTTCTTACCATTCAATTTGTGAAACAGACCTAAACACCACCAAACTCCTCGACTGGTGAAAATGTTTCAGCCACAGTGTACTTTGATTTTCTTTTTAAAGGTCTCATTTTCTTTACAGGTGCCTAGATGCTCGTTTCTATGACGATGAAATGCTAACTGTAGTCTTGCAAGGAGCAGAAGGAGACAACAGTCGACGTTTCCTGGCTCAGCTGCCTCTTGCTTCCACGCTGAGCTGTGAGACCGAGTTCAGCTGGGAGCCGAACCTGAGGTGTGTGTGTGTCTGTGTGTTTGTTTGTATTTGTTCGTGTGTGTATGTTATAAGTGATATCTCCCTAAAGGCCGGCGCAAGCTTCTGCAACGGTGTCTACGGCTTTTCACGCAGCTGTGTCGTGGGACTCGTTTTAATTTATAGTTCCCTGAAGGGTTGCGCTTGATGCAAAGCAATTCACCGCCAGACCACTAGGCGGAGTAATGTTTTTTGTCGAAGTTCGTGTGGCACGAAGAAGAGCCGTTTATTTAGATCGCCACAGCGGCTCCTCATAGCCTTTTTCTGGCTGACAAATCCGCCAGTCAGTGACGGGTTATACTAGTGGTCATAGTTTCGGATCTCTTCTGCCAAACGCTCTTCTATTTGGTCCATATTCGTTCATCTAAATCTTCCGTGGTTTCCGCCAGTATTATGGGGCATGAAACCAGAAATGCAACTCCTGAAAGGATGTATTTAGCAGACCAATCACACCCTTGCGGACTTCGTGAGGCTTACGGAGCTTTGCCCTCTAGTTAGAAAAATTGGGCGACGCACGTAAGAAGGGATACGTGGGCACGTAAGGGGCCCGGAAGGGCGCTTGCGCTTCCGGGCCCGTGTAAACGCAGAAGCATGCGCCTGCCTTAACTCTCACCACTCTGAAAATACAATAATAAGTACATCTGTTGTTTCTCAGTTTAATAGAATACTCATTCATAATAATCAACAATAAACATAGAAAATATTGAAAAACGACCTGTCAACGTTAAATGTCCAGTAGTTTTTGTGTAATCCTGCTGACTAACAAACTAACAAACGCAGATGAAAACCTCCATGGAGGAGGTAATACAATGTTGCCCACTTGCTAAATATATAATCTAGCAGATGAACAGCAGAGACAAGGCCTACATTTTAAACATTGCTTATGTCACCTTTGTTGTCAGGTTGGATCAGCAGAGCAGTAACATCCCGTGCCAAGGCTTAGTGTCGGGGAATCAGTGGCGTGAACTGGAGAGCATGAAGGCTCAATTTGTAGCTGTCAATGGAATCCGCAAAGTAGCCTGTGTGGTAAGTCACATTTATATCTAGCACTTTCCAGTGTATTTTTAGTGCCTGCCCTGGGGATTATAATGTGGGATATTATGTGTGATGATTTGTACTTGGTTAGGGTTCAGCTGATCCATTTTTAATGCTCTCAAACTTCTGTGACAGCAGAGTCATGATGGTGAATGCATGTAGTGGACTGCTTTCATTTTTATAACATTTATTTCTTCTTTCCTGGCAGCTGAGTGCCAATCTGAGGCACATTCGTGTTTTTGAGATGGATGTAGAAGATGAGGATGAGGAGGGAGCCGACTCACAGAACGCCAGTGCCGACCAGAATGGATTGGAAACTACCATGAACAGCGAGGGGCAGGGAGAGGAGAGAGTGGAGGCTGAAGGTGAAGCCAAACAGGGTGGAGGAGATGGGCTTCAAAAACCTGAGGAACGTCTGGAGTCCGAAGAAGCCCTGGAACTCTCTTAAGACTGAGAGACCGGAAGGAGCAATATAACAATGGACTTGGCTCCATCTTTTGTTTTTGTTTGTTTTTTTGAAAAATATGTTTGTATTAGAAAATAAACAGGATTGTGTTTATATTTGTTGGATGGTTTATTATGGCTCAATGCTGGCGACAGGCAGTGGCAGACGGCGTTATGTTGTCAGAGTGTCAGTCCATCCCAGTCTTGTGAACAAGATATCTCAAGAACACCTTGAGAGTATGTATTCAAGAATGAACTGTTTAGAATTTGGTGTTCAAAGGGGACTGTTACCTAATAAACACGTTTGTTTGGTCTTGTGAATGGAACATCTCAGAAAAACTGTGAGGGAATTTCTTTAAATCTTATACAAAGGTTCAGTTGGACTCAGACAGTGAATAGAATTTAGTCGTCAAAGGTCGAGGAGATCTCATACACAGTACATTTTTAATGTATTGTACATTTTTAAACTGCACCAACACTGTTGCTAATAGTTAACTTGTACAATTTTAAATAATTATAATTGGATAATTAATGAATAAATAGAATAGATACATTAATGGATATTTTATTATAATTTGGTTGTGGTGTTTTGTAGCAAACATTAAATGCTGCAAGCAACATGGACCATCGCTCCTTCAGGGATGTCAGAAGTTGATGGAGATGCTGTGTCACTATCTTAGAAACACTATTCAGAACCTTTATGATCTTTAGATTCTGCATGAAGGAGCGGATTGTTGTATGAATGGATCATGCACATGTTGGTGGTGCACATTGATTCTACCATCTAAAATAATAATACTTTGGAGAACAAAATGCAGTATAACATTTAAACTAAGTGACAACTGAAAAGGCCCAAAAAATAAAAAAATACTTCAGAGCTACAGGGAACTAACAATATCAGAAATGGCAAGTCTACTTTAGTATATTATCTCTTTTCTCATTTAAAACAACTTATTACAAAACAGGATCCAGTTACTACATCACCATCTATCCTCGCACTAGTGTTGGCAGGACTGGGCTCAGGTGTCATGCACCTTAATGGAATGAGCTGCAACTTGCTAAAAGAGAACATATTACTCTGACTTTATCTTCTCTTCACTGACTTCCATTACATTTTTAAAATTGATTATAAGATTTTATTGCAGACTGATGAGGTTCTACCTGGACTTGAACCGTAGGATCTTTTGACACTCATGTGTCCAGTCGTAAACTGAGGTTCTCGAAGCGAGGGCCCAACCCAACAAACCACAGGTCACCAGACCTTTAGTGTCAGGCTCCCTGAGGAAATCCGTCTGGCAAACTCCTTATCACCTTTTAAATCTTAAAGACAAATTTGTATAGGTGTGCTTTCTCCTAGTTCTGATAGAACAGATCATTTTACAATGTTTTTATTTATCTTATATAGATCTCTTTTCTCATCTGTAGCATAGTTATTTATTTACATGTGCTCTAATGCTGTGTGTTCTTCAAATTGCATTTTTAACTTGTAAAGCACCCTGTTACCGTGTTTTCAAAGGTTCTATATAAATAAAGCTTATTATTATGTTATTAACAATTACATCATTGTTATATTATATTTCCTTCAGCTGCAGTCTGACATTCCCCTTAGCGAAATCAAACCTTTGTTATCTGAGGTTTTTCATGATGATTCAAGTCATAGTTGTGTTACTTTTATTTATACTCCTTGTGTTCATTTGCTGATTGTGAATGTCTCCTGGCCTCAGGTCTCTCGTGGAAAAAGATAGAACATCACAATGGGACAGCCTCAATAAAGATAATGATTAAATAAATAAAACAAACAAACTGTCTGTACACATTTATGAACTATTAAGAATTGATACCGAAACCGAATCTGTAAAAACGGAGTAGAGATCTGTGCACGCGCAAATAGGTGTTGGTTACGTGCTGGCTCCCGACAACGAGCGCGCTGACGTAATCGGGCCGCCGCCTGTTGGTCTTTCACAGGCACAGTTGGTGACGACTATTATGAAAATGGCCTCGACCCTGCCCGTGAGCTCGAACAACCGGGGAAGATGACGACGCTGGGCGGTTTAAGTGAGCGGAACACCGGTGTGACTTGTGAGAACACGGAGGGAACAGTGAGGTGAACCAACACAGGAAGACTGTCGGCAGAGAAACGTCCAGAAACACCGCTGCATTTTTTCCGCTGGGCTGGCTGGGAAGAGCCACCATGGAGGATATCAACTCGAATATCAACGCGGACCTGGAGGTGCGGAAGCTCCAGGACTTGGTGAAGAAGCTCGAGCAGCAGAACGAGCAGCTCCGGAGCAGGTCCACCATGTTGTCTACGTCCGGAGGGATGACACAGAACCACAGACCCCTCAGCGACGGCTACGACTCCTCGTCCCTGTCCGCGGGGATGGCAGCCGGGCTGGCCGGCTTCCCCGGGGTGGGGTTCGCCGGGACGGGAGGCTACGGGGGGCTGCTGGAGAACAACCGCTGCCGGAGCCCCAGACTCTCCTACGACGGCATCAGTTTCCGGAGGCCGTACGAGTGCGAGGGGGCATCGGCTGCCACCTCCGTGTCGAGCAGAAACTCACTTTACTCAGACACCGCCGGGAGCTTCGCGGGCGAGATGGAAACATCGGTGCTGGACGAGGTGGACATCTTGGACCTGGAGGACATGGATTGTCTGAACGAAGACGAGGACAGCTGGTGAGTGTGGGGAGGTGTCTCTGTCTTCAGTGCGGGGTGACAGCTTTAATTGCCCGGGTACAGCTGCTCCACACATCGCTACCACCGCGAACGACTGGCATAAACCATATCCTCTCTAGCTAGACTGAAATCTGTGTGAAGGATGTTGTTTGGCAAGTCATGTGGGCGATGACATTCCCATATATGACTGTATGACTATATTAGACGTGCGTTGTCATACAGTCAGAGCATAATCTCTTTCCATTATCTCCTCCAACATATCCACAGTGTGTGTGTGTGTCTGAAAGTGATCACTCTCTGCTGTCTCATCTGTTGAACCTCTGCTGCTGTGATGTGGCAGATTTGGAGGAGATCAGTGTGCACGCAGTACAAAGTGAAAGTTGTTTGCCAGCAGCAGCCATGTGGGAGAGGTAGCCATGGATATATGTTCGTTCTTTAGCACACTGGTTGTCTCACAGGCTACTCTCCTCTGTACCCCAGGAGAGGAGACTGTCAGCTCATCGTGTTGGAATACAAGCTACGTCAGTGTCATGAAGCTGAGCACTGCAGGGATTACAAACAACAAGCTATTAATAAGATAAATGGTCACGTGGAGTGTCTTGTGGACAAAGATGAGCATGAAGGCCTGCGTGTCATGAGATTTATCTTGACAGACCACATGCCCATTCACGCTCCTCCACATTGTGCCCACTGTGTGTCCTCCTGTGCTGAACATTTATGGTTTTAGAGTCAGGGTGGCTTTTGCACAGATAGACTTAAGAAGGGAAATCTTCAGAATATGACTGGATTTTGTCTTAATGTGTCCTCTCATCCAAACTTGAGGAAATCCCTTTTAAAAGCAGAGTCGCACACTCAGACGAGTCGTACAAAGCTGAGGTCAGCATAAAGAGATGGGTTGACAGAAGGTCTGGGAGGATTGCAGCAGTTGTTATTAACGGCAGTAGCTACTGACCATCTCGTGAATGTAATGACAGCCCTTCTTCTTCCAGAGATGGTCCTTGTTATCTTGTCTTGTCAGGAAGAGTTTGTCTGATGGGCATCTTCTATAATGACACTGTAATGAGCATGATTAGGTTATAGTTCACCTGAATGGCAGTATCTAAAGCCAGCAGACAGTGACAGATGTCTGGCTGTCAACAGAAAAATCATCAGTCTACAGGATGTAAGAGTGCTGGTGAAGAATAAGGAGTAAGTACACATAACAAGGCAGACTATGACAAAGCAGAATGGTGGTTTAATACTGAAACTAGCCCAAAAGGAATATGACGTGTATGGAATAAAGAGATTCTGCCAATCAGTATTTATAAATTCGTTTTCATGAAGTTTGTATTATTTAATCCAGCCATTGTCCACAGTCTTTCCTCCATTGCCTGTAGCAGCTTGCCTCTGCCAGCCACTGAGCCTTTGACTTCTTTCAGGTATTGCTCACTCATGCCCAGCACAGCCAGTCTCATTACACTGCAGCCATTTGTCTGCCCTCTGGATCAGATTGATATCCGGGATTACTTGGTAGTGTCCCTCGCTCTCCAGCTCCTGTCACAGACTCCTGTAATCTCTGAATTAGCCTCAGGACGTTTATTTGGAGACGCTGCCTGCCCCTGCAGCACTCGCCCTATCCATGTTTGTCCCACTCGTCCTGCCGCATGGGGATTTGACACGCATCATTGTTTCCGAGCAGGTAGTTTATATACGTCGTCACAAGTGTCCTGTCTGCAGGCCGGGAGATTCACTATGTGCAGCACTAAATTTGAATGAGTGTAAACAAGGAAAACGTGCCGCCCCAGATTTCCGACTTGTTTTCCTCTGCACTAGCCTGCCTCTACCCTAATGTTTAGCTTTCATCATGAAAGGCTTTCTCTGTGGCTGCAACAGCGCTGACAGCTGCTGACTCAGATTTCTCTACCGAGTGGAACCTCTTCTCTTCTTGTTTTAACTGACAGAGTAATGGGCTATTCAGTTTCTTTTGTTGATATATTTTATACCGTTATGCATTTTCAATCTATGATTTCTATCAGTGCAGCTGACTAAGTGCTGAACCGAGTGCCCTTTTTTTAGACGCTTTGAGCCACTGACAGTTGTGCATTCTTCAAGTTTGCTGCAGCGGGAGCTCAAAGTTGCACTGTCCTCACCTCCCAGAGACAGGGAACTCTTGTTTCTGCAATATCAACACATGCAACATGTGAAGTATAAGATTGTATTGAGACGATTGAAAAATATATATCAAAGTCACAATTTCTTTTAGCAGGAATAGATCACAGTAATTTAAATTAAGCAAGCATAGCTGCCTAAATGCTTTTCTGCTGCAGTGTCATCTCTACTGCAGCATTCTGTGACAAATCATTTGTTTTCCCCGTCAATCTCATGTCCTCTCTGAGCTATCAGGTCTCATTACATATGAGGTGATATGTGACAGCTGTCGTGCTCGGCCATTATTAGAGGAGGAAGTTGCCAGTTCATGTTTGTGTCATGTTCGCTGGTGTTGCTTTTATGTCCTGACAATATACTGTGACAGTGTTGTATGCTCTTCTTGCCTTTTTCCAGGCTATATGAGACGAAGCTGGACAGTCCCCTGCAAAAAACCTTGAGTCCCATCGTGTGGTGTCGCCAAGCACTGGACCACCCCAGTCCTGAGATGGAGTTGGCCAAGCGCTCCCTCATCCACAGACTGGACGTCACCATGTCAGGTAAACAGCATGGGTGATCACATTGTTTAGTCCCAACTTAGAACTCAGCAGCAGTAGTACTACTGGTAACAGTTACAACAGCAGTAATACACTAATCCGTCTCAGGAGGGATTTGTTGCTAGCGACACTTAACCAAGCTTAACTTGTCAAATCTTTTGGGAGTCATTGTTTTGTGTGAAGTCTACCTGCATCTGGCTTTCTGCTATTAACTCCGATTTTCTAATTGGCTGGGTTTTGTGTGTTGTAAGTAACTCTGGAAAATGTGTCAGGACTTCTGCAAGTGTTTGCCTTTCTCAGATGATGAATTCAGCAGGAGTTTGTTTCAGGTCAGACAAGTTCACAACGACAGGAACATTTAGAGAACATTGAGGCGAGGGATGCTGCCTAAGTAGAACATTCAAGAGGCAGGAAATTATGTATAAATTCTGCTGCAAAAATCACAGATGTTCCTCTTACATGGGTTCACTGAGCAACTGACTCAAACATTCGCCTTCTCACATACTGTCCCTCTGGAAAATTTCAGGAAAACATATAGATTTTTCTGAAAGCAGCTTTACAGTACATGTCATGGCACAAACAATATAATGAAACAGCAGGGATTTTCCAAAGCTGTGTTGTATCAGAATTTTTACGATGTTTTGGATAATTTGAAGGATCAATTGTAAATCATTTTTGTATATGAGTCCAATGTAGAATTATTGATCCACTAAAGTAGAGCTTGTTTATAAAAGCATTAATAGCTCCTCTCGCTGGATAGCTAAGAGCAGCAACAGAAATGTAGTGATGATTGTTCTTGTCACTGAGAGCTTTAATTTACGGGATTGAGCCTCTGTTATAATATTACTTTTTATTTTTATTGATCCTTGATATATCAAATTACATGCACAGCTTCCCTTAGCTGGACTTCCCACATGTACCTGTATGGTGAGTCACTGTATATGAGCAGGAGGCAGACTCAGACCAGGTTATATCACCTGAGAAACTAATCAATGACTTGAGCCTGGTGAAAGCACCAGGGTTTGTTAGAATCTATGTGTGTATTTTAGGGCTCCTTCTTGTGATATGAGATTGATAGTGCTGCAAAACCCTAAAGCTACTTTTCCACTGGTCAAAAAACCTTATATCAGGCTTTTGTGTGCAATGGGAATGGATAAATGCTCTGATTGGCAGAGATAGAAATGTGATACCTGGCTGAACACACAAATTTAGCAAGACGGCTAGGTAAAAGAGCTTCTCAGTTGTCTGTGCATTCATGATGTCAAACATAAATCACTGGGGGGGAGAGAACAGAAAGGCAAACTCCTCTCCTGGCAATGGGAGAGAGCGGTCAATCACCTTTTTTAGCAGGTTTATCTTCGTTTGAAATTCCCCGTACATCTGCTACTTTTAGTGTAAAAGACGTAACCCTAACAGACATGAAAAGCTATAAGTTACTCCTTTGCAGCAAAGTGTGTGAAGAGTAATGTGTTATTCATAATTTCACAAGGGGTATGCAAAATATTCATTGTTTTGTGCCAAATGATTTTACCTAAGTGCTGAGGGCAGGTTCAGTATTATTTATTTATTATCATATTATTATTTATATTGACTTTCTGATGCACTACATTTGTCTTAGAAATTCAAAACATATGGTCCTAACTAGAACTTGAACTAAGATGGATGATAAAGTGGAAAAGATGTCGTCTCAGAATAGTTTGAAACTGTATCCACCACATAGCATACATAATTAAAACATTACTACTCAGATCTACCAATATATTTAGTGTCTTACTCGATGTGTCTGTTTTCTGAGCTTTTGACTCCCACTAACTATAGGTGCTTGCTCAGTGAAGAGGATACGACTCAAATCCTTGCAGCTAAACTGAGAGAGGTCACTTCCATTTTGACAGTGGTATGTCCATGTGACAGTTAGATCATGTTGAGCAATAGACTGCAGGAGGTTGTTCACCAGAGGAGATGTGAGCTTCTCTGTTGTGCAAGAATCTGGACTGCACCTGGACACACAGACACGAGGGTTGTTTATAGTGGCGGTTAAAATAATACGACTGTGGTCCCTTTATGGATCCTAGTATCGCTGCTTTTTTCCTCCCTCATGTTTCACAGATCAACTTAAAAACTATGAAAATACTTGAATGGCACTGAGTAGAGTGAATACCTCTACAGTCCTCTTGTGAAAGCACATTTAAATTCACTCGATAACTCTTATTTGGTTTGCCCCCAATTCCACCCACTCATAAATATCCGTCCCAAACCGTCCTGCTTTATTACATCTGAAGGTCAATGAATTATTTTCAGAGAAATAAATTAAAATGCTGAAAGAAGTCCTATCTTGCAATCTTAAAGAAAGTGGAAAAAAAATTCCCCCTGATCTAGATACGTACCAACATTGAATGGGTTCTTTCATGACCTTTACAGACTCCTTCCACCAAGTTTCTTGGAAATCCATTTATCACTTTTTATATTATCCTGCTTACTGACAGACAAACAAGCAAACGCAGATAAAAACTTGTAACCTCCTTGGCAAAGGTAACAAAATTGAAAAAAGCCCATGAAGCTTTAAATTGTGCTGGACTTTTTTTTCACAACTGCCTAACAAAACATGTAGCCTTTGCAAACTACACACCCTGATTGTTTTGTGGCTGACCAATACAACAAATGACCAGCCCTCGGGTGAGGTTGAATGAATCATCAGTGAAGGTGTGGAGCAAGGATAACGTCATCCTCCATAGGGCCAGGAAATACTGTATCTCCTTTGTCACTGATACCACCCGCCCCACTCCCTCCACTTCTCTCCTCACTTGGCTTCGATGTTGTCATCACTTCCACAGATGCTTGCAAAAAACTAGAGTGGCACTCAGCCGAGGCCATACCCCCGCCAAGGCCCAACAGTCCCCTCAAATTTAATCAAGCTGCGCCAAATTACACACACTCAAAAAATCTATGTGTCTGATTTTTTTTTCATCAAAATCCATGAATTATTCTCTAGGAAATTGATCTTTGGAAATCTCACGTAAAAAAAAGTGAAGAAACATTCCTGGATCTGTCCCCTGATCGTGATCCACAAAATGTAATATGAAGCAAGTTTTGTGAAAAACATACAAACAGAGACCAACGAACAAAGAAATGGACAGGGTTGAAAACACAACCTACGGGTAACAACTGTATTAGTGTGATTCACTGACCATGTAGTTTAAACTTAAAATCAAGTGATGAAGCGTGAAAATCAAGGTGTTGGAGAGGATTTTTGTCACAACTTGGCATCCTTTTCAGCACACAAACACTTTGGCGATCCTAAGCTCCACATTCTGAGTGACTCAGTGAATGGGAGACTCACCACAGACACGCCCTCCCGGCTCCTCAGCCTCTCCTTCGCACCAGCTCTCTCCAATGACTGCATGGGAACATTAACATTTACATTTTTCATTTAGCTGTCGCTTTTATCCAAAGCGACTTACAATAAGTGCATTCAACCATGAGGGTACAAACCCAGAACAACAAGAATCAAGAAAGTACAATTTCTTCAAAAAAAAGCAAAACTACAAAGTAGTTGCTATAAGTAAGTGCAATTTAAGTGCAACTAAATTGTTACGTTCAAAGTTTTATTCAAGGTATATTCAGAAGAGGTATGTTTTTAGTTTGTGGCGGAAGATGTGTAAACTTTCTGATGTCCAGATGTCGATGGGGAGCTCGTTCCACCATTTAGGAGCCAGGACAGCAAACAGTCGTGATTTTGATGAGTGTGTAGTTTGCAGTGAGTGAGCAACAAGCCGAATGGCTGAAGAAGAGCGGAGTGAACGGGCTGGGGTGTAACCCTGTTGCCATGGTGTTAGTTGAGTCTTTGTGTAAGGAAAACAATCGTAACTTTAGTTGTGGAAACCAAAGTGCAGAAGTCTCACTGTGAGACGTATGAAGTTGTCTGGCTAAACATCGCAAGTGGACACTCCTACAGGCGAGTCCGTATTTTAAACATGATTTCAAGTGTTAGTAGTGACCGAGCCTGTTGTCTATGCACACCCTGGTAAACTCATATCCCCAGATGATGTGCCTTGGTTATATAACTCACACTGGGGAGGAGACTGCTGTGAGATAGTTGACTGTACAAGTCAGACTGCACTGCTTCTCTCATTTCAGACAATCCTCAGTCACAATGTGTTGCCAGGCCTAAACATCAGGCAGTTTTTTAAATAGGGACTCACTGTTGAGCTGACCTGCTCCTTTTCTGCTCAAAAATGCTTTGACATCTCCTTCACTCATTTCTACAGTTAGTTCACCTCTTCCTTGCAGCTTAATTCCTCACTATCCATCTCTTTCATACATAAAAGCTTCACTGTTTGCTCTTTTCCTGTGATATGCTTGAAGCTCCCTGCAGCTGTTTTTAATCCATCTTTTATTTTGTTTTTCATATGGAGGAAACCTCCATGCCAAGCACTGTCTTCAGTTTTCTCTTCAACATTTCAGCCCTACAGGCTTGTATTTCCTACCAGGAAGTTATGTACTGGCTCATTTAACTGCCTTAAAATTTCCACAGGCTAAAAAAGCCAAGATGGAAAAAAAAAAAAATCTCTTAAACAGAGTCATATCAGAGACAATATAAATGACATCATCATGGTGGGAAGGGACAGCAGTTATTTTCTCTCCTCCTAACCTCTCTTTTTGTCTCAGGACATGAGGATTTGAGGACACTCTATTTTGGTTGTTCCCTGTGCTGCAGTCAGATCCCTTCAGATTGACTGTGTCTCTCTAGTGACCGTAGGATTACTGAGATAGGACACACTGTCTTCTAAACATCTCCAAACTATTCAACACTGACTCGTAGCAGGGTTCATGGAGCCAGGCTCATAAGTGGGACCCAACAGCCAGTACAGACTGTCTTTAAAGGAGGTTTTTCCTTACACACATGGAGAGATAACTCTATAGTTTGTAAAGCACTCACAGAAATATGTCATGATGTTTGTCAGTGGTATAAATGCATAACAGCTATTGTTTATCCACAAGAGCCCACAGGAGCAATCAATCAACAAATATAGCCAATATTCTACTCTGTCTTGCTTAAAACCTTTTGTGGCATGCATAACAGATATAAGCCCACAGTACTAAAACTACAATGAAGAGCAATGTGGAACTGACAATTATTAATTGCTTAAAAGCCAAAGCACAAATGTAGTGCCTCCACTTTTGTCCTCCTGTTATTATACGTTCTGTAAGTCTTAACCTGAATGTACCTGCTCGACCCGCAGTGACAGAGGGTTTACAAGCACCTTGGTCTGAGTTTATCTCAGTGCACTATGCTTGGCTGTGGGACAGAATATGAATACCTTCTGTCTCTGCTTGTAGTTTGAGAGAGAATGTGCTAAATCTTCAATTAAGTGGAAGTAATCCTGACACTCTGCTATTCCTTCATATCTTCAGGTCTTAAATTTGATTTATTATGGTCTTAAAAAGGCTTACATGTAACTTGTTGAAACCTGCAGTAACCTTGGATATGTTTCTGAATACTTTTTTTTCAAAATTACTATTGAGTTTGATGATATAGTTAATTTCAGCAGGTGAACTGTTTCAATCTGTTGTCATGAAACGGAAAACAAAGTGTAACTCTGCTACGTGTTGGAGCATTCTTAATACTCCTCAGCAGATGATGTGTGAAGAGCGGACGTGATGTTATTTCCTAAATAATGCAGGAAGACTGAGTGCAGAGCACCAGGAGGAGGAGACAGTGTAGGGAGAAGTGTGGAAAGAGGAGGTAGCTGATCTTAATAGTCACCACTCGGCTATAACCACATTCAGTCAGAAAGAGGAGAGAAAGCAGAGGGATGGGAAGACGAGTGCACAGGGACACAGCAAACTGTCCCAGTAACCAGCAGCTTGCCTGTGCAGGGTCTGATCTCATGATCGAGACCAAGGACTATAGACTGGAGCCTTTGACTGCTGCTGCTCTGGATCTCACAGAGAATAGCATTGTGCGCTCGTTTACTCTGTGTACAGAATGAATGGAGTGTATTGTTAAGTGTTTTTCGCAGCTAATGTTGTAGGAACTCTCTGTTAGTCGCACAGTCAGCGTATGGTCTAAGAAACTCCAGCAGACCGGCAGCACAGTGTAGAGCTTTCATTAAGGTTCTGCTATCTGCACACACTGCTGCTGTTGTAGTAGTGAACTGTTGAAGTATGTTAGCATACTGTAGCTATTCACTTTGTCTGGGTCTTTAATGAGCTGCAATGAATGGATGCAGCATAGATAATGTATGTTAACATATTACTGCACAAGGAGTTCCTCCTCACAAACGCAGCTTCCCGACTTCCTCCCATCACCTCTCTTCTTCTTCTGACATCTTGTAGACTGCATATTTTGAATTGATTATTACACTAATCAATTACTAACACAATTGTTCCTGTTTGAGCCAATTTAAGATAATTAGTTGGGTTGTTCATAGTATTCTATTGATATTTTACGTGGTGGACTGTTGGTTATAAATTCTTATGAATAATAACATTATTTGTATAGCACTTATCTTAACAAGGTTACAAAGTGCTTCACACAAAAATCCATGGCAAAAATGAAGAATCGATTAATAACAGATATTCTGTTCAGTCTAATTTAAGGTCAAGACCTTAAGTATGTAGAGAAAACCCAACAGTACCCACTGAAGGCAAGACTATCCCAAGATCTATTCAGGAAAGATGCGACTGACTTTTCAATAACGAATCCCTTAGTCATAGATTCCAATTGAAAACATCTCCTGAGGAAAAGTTTTCTTCTTCTTTATTGAATATTACGCTGATCTGTTTCAGAGGTAAAGCAGCTTGACTGAAGAAATAGTTCATGACTTAATACACCCACCAAAAGAATTAGTCCTGCTGTCGTAGAATGAATAACCACTGAGTATTATGAAAGTTAATATAAAGCAGAATTTAATGTTGACATTACGTTCACTTTTTCTTCTTCACTCATAACATAATATTTAAAATATAGAGCCTGAATGATGTGGATTCTTGGGGGCTGATGCCAACACCACATTTTGTTCTTTTCTTATATATTTGGGGTTTATTCAGTAAAATAAAACTTTTTGCATTGGCAATTATCATTAAACATAAACACTGATCCCAATGTCTGTGACAAGCTCATGTCAGCCTTTATTATCATGTATCGGTCAGGCTATAGTAAAATCAGCTGGATATAGTTCAAAGTTCAAAAACGACTACCAGCTTCTAACTTTTTGCAAACAGGTGTGGCTGTGGCTCCTCAGACTAAACAATGTTCTTTTGTCTTCACTGGAGTATTATTGAAGAGGTATTAAGTGATTGCAGGTTCCAAAAGTGGCTGATAACATGTGGACAGGGACTTTTTACTTCTTTCGAATGCATTGTTCTTGTTCTCTCCTGATCTTCTCATGTGGTGTGGACTCATGTTTAAGCTCTGTTTGTGACTCTACAGCCAACAAGCGCAGAAGCCTGTATGGAAGCCCCTACAACCAGCAGGGCTATGGAAGCCCGTACAGCACAAACGCAGCCAACAGCCCTTATAGCAGTGGCTTCAACTCGCCCTCCTCAACTCCCAGCAGAGTGCCCATAGTCAGACAGCAACTCATGCCTGGGAACGCAGGTATGAGGTTAATAGTAGTTCAGTAACTAACAAAAGATCTCTAGTCTAGTTCCATTGAATTAATGTCACTAAATTAATTATTTCCTCACCAGCCCACCAGAGAAACGCAGCGGCCGAGAGGAATCCTCCGGCAATTAGTCCACAGTCGTCTGTGGACAGTGAGCTGAGCACGTCAGAAATGGACGACGACTCCGTGGGCTCCTCAACTACTTACAAACTCAACGACGTCACTGATGTGCAGATACTTGCTCGCATGCAGGAGGAGAGTATGTAACCGTAGCACTTACAGGAGTTTTGTCTAGTTTTCTGTGTTCCGACCACATTTTTACAATACAACTGTCTGTCGTCAGGTTTGAGACAGGACTATGCCGCAACAGCATCCAGACGAAGCTCGGGTTCTTCCTGCCACTCGCTACGGCGCAGCACCTTCAGCGACCAGGAGTTAGATACACACAGTCTGGAGGACGATGAGGAGGCGGTGCACCCGGCCTTCCACCTGCCGTCCAACCGCTTCAGCCCCTCCCCCCGACACTCTCCACGCGCCTCTCCCAGGAATTCACCTCGCTCACGCTCCCCTGCCCGTTCCATTGAGTACAGCCACGGCCGCGGCTCGCCTCAGCCCAGCATCAGCCGCCTGCAGCAGCCTCGCCACTCGCTGCAGGGTCACGACCTGCAGACCAGTGTGGTGAAGAATGAAGGTAAACAGAGCTAGCAGAGATGGACTAAGTGCGGGACATCGGTGGTTCACTGTACGATTCTGGGCAATTTGAGCTAATTCTCTCTGTGCTGCTGTTGCAGAAAAGCTGCGTCGCAGTCTCCCCAACCTCACGCGCTTCTCAGCAGCGACCCAGCCCCCGGCGCAAGAGCCTGTCAAGAACAGCCGCAGCTGCGAGTCCAACCTGCAAGTGGCAAATGGAGGCTCTCCTCGACACCAGAACCAGTCTGCTAGTGAGTATTGTGACACACACACAACATGCCTTATATTACGATTTAGCTGCAAAACCCCAAACCTTCTAAAGTTATGAACACATCTGTTGCTACAGTAATCACAAACTCAGATGAGCAGATTAACTATTGATATGACTGTGTTATAATAATATTCATAATGCTCTCACAGTAAACTGATCACTCAGCAACATAACAGGCTGTGTAATCTCTTGTTTACCATTGTTAGTGTGAATTCTCTTCCTCTCTCTGGCTCCTCCTACAGCATCAGGCCTGTGTTGCTTTGTTGGGCTATGGCTTTGGTGTTTGGGAAACCTCTTTGTCTCTGATCATTTTCAGCTCTAATATCTTTTTATTGACACACATTTTTCCTCTTATTCTCCCAGCCCAAACCCTCACTTTAAACAATCACCCTCCTCCTACAGAACTAGTGCATGGCGTCAGTAGCAGTTAGAATCCCAAAGCAACTCTTGGTATCAGTGACACTAATGTTCTTTTACATTTTGTCCATAAGGGTTTTACATCTTTTAAAGAGCTTAGCATCCCACCACTGTGAGTTAAGACTATCTGTCTGATTTAATCCTGTAATGGCAGATAGAGGTAATGGGTTTTTCCTGAATCCAGAAATGCTAATCTCTCTGTGGCTATAGGCAGAGAGGGATGGGGTTAAAGGGCATGCATCAGCTGGTCAAACATGTAGTGACTGCATTAATCCTCAACCAGACCTCTCAGTGACACCGGGTCCATGTGGCCTGTTCCTCTGGACCTTTTATACATTAGAGCACATATTCCATTTTCGGCTCAGTCTTTATTTGTTCATTGAAGTTTAAAAAGGTGTAACAGCTGTGAGGTGTCCCCTCAGGATAGTTGTGTTGATTCTATCTGACCTCTGGCTGTACTGGGCATGTGAGACACATACATTCCTGCCTCTCTCCCTGACTTCTCTCTGAGTACGTTTACATGGACAGCTGTACTCCGACTATTGACAGTATTTTGATTATGTTTACATGATCTGCCAATAGATTAAACATTTTATTCATATTCCTGTTTACATGTTACAGATCATAGTCCAATTATGACATGTCAACAATATGTTCTACTTGTTAACATTCAAACACAAGACACGTTATCAACAGGTTTGAAACTGCTGGATGTAGATGTTGTAAAATGCAGTGAGAACGCCAATTGGACGTTATAATGTTATTAATGGACTGACATCACAACACTCCACATGTCTTATTTTGATTATTGTTAATTCAGAGTATGACCTTATTCAGGTTAAGGTAATAAGTAAATACTGTTTACATTACTCAGACTATTGTCAAAATATGGTTATTATCAGAATATTGTTGTCCATGTAAACGTGACTACTATAAAGCATGTGTAACACACACCAGCCTCTGTTTCTCTTTCTCTGGTGGATTGTCTGTCACAGCTGACAGTGGCCCTGGGGATCCTCCACCTGAATGAAGCTGCTTATTAATGTTTGGCTGTAGAGCCCTCTAGTGGCCTCAGACTGGCTTCTTTGGCTTTCAGAGCCCCTCTTTCTCTCTTGTCATGCTGTGACTCTCCAGCAGAATCAAGTCTGACTCCCGTACTGAAATGTCCCTGTTTTCCAGCAGCAGCTCAACTCCCGAGATACTCAACCCCCTCGCGCTCCTCCCCGAAACCCAAACAGCACCTCCAAAGCCCAACGGCCCTGCGAGGTAACGGCTCCTAAACCAGCTGGAGGCTGTGAGATCACTCACGTGCAGACACATGCCCCATTTATGATGAGTAATATACAGTCAGCTACCTGCGCACTGCAAGTATGGACAACTGATGCACAGGAATTGTAAACCGGGAAAGAGCTTAAATGGATTTGAGGAAGGTGCACTAGTTGCCAGCTTGTCATTTCAGACCCTTGAGACTGAGGAAACTGCAGAGTCGGCTGCAAGAAACCAGCAGAGAGGGAGATGGAGCAGGGTGGTTGTTGACAGAGATGTTTGAGTTTCTAACTAAATCCCACAGGTATTCCTCCATACAGAAAAACTGAGAGCTGATTCACTCAAGGACTGTGTGAAGATATTTCTGTAAACAATCATACAGGCAGAAAACTGCTGTTGGTCCAGGTTAAGAATAATAAGCATCTACATACATTTTTAGTATCACACTACAAGTGTCATTCATGACTTCATGTCAGTCATCTGTCTTTCCTTATATTCACGTTATCTTTCTCAATATTACAAATATGTTATAAAAACTTTAGGCATTTCTGTTTTACTTGAATCATTAGAATATATCATAGGTGATGCCGTGTTTTAGGATTACTTTGTTCATTTACCAATTAAACAACCACTTTAGATTTTACATCATGTTTTCAGAAAGGCATTCAGTCGACATTTTCAGCAGCATAAACTGCAGAGTCTTTCTTACTCTATTGTTCAGTCATATGATGCGATGATTTACAAGACTGAGAAACTAGTTAGTGGCGTTCATCATTAACTTTTTGTCCTAAACAATTTGGATGTTTAAATTAATTAATTTGCTAAGCATTAAGTTAGCATCGTCCCTAAGAGACGAGAGAGAAGTCTACAGGTCTTTGACAAAGGAAAGGCTACGTTAGCATTTCAGCAGCAGAATGTGCTTGACATGCTAATGTCTCCCTGACCGTCTCATCACTATCTACAGCCACACTAGATAGTAGATGATGAAATGTTCATGCCACATAGCAACTAGCATCTGAGGTCCTATTGATCAAGACTTGTGTGGCATCGCAGTTTGTTAAGATAACAAACGGTCAGTATCAGATCCCGTGCTGGGCCCCTTCCTCCCAGCTCTGAATAAACAGCCTGTCTCTGTTGTCTTCATCTTTGTCTAGTCCCACTCTCCTGTTGCTTTGGAGAAGAAGGTGATTTCAGTGAGTATTCACTGAGGATTTCCACCCTTTTTAAATATTGTGATTGTTGTTCCGCGTCGTGGTTGTATTGATGTTGTGCTATGGTATGTGCTGCTGGTTTGCACTAGTATATGCTGTGTGCGTGTGTGCGCGTCACCTCATTCTGTTAAAACATCAGGAATTTCTGTTCATGTTTTAAAATGTTCTCAACCTTCATGGTAAAAGGTCTGACTTCATCTATAAATTTGTGATGGATGTGGTTAGTTTCGACATGTACATATTTGTATGTAGGCATCTTATTTACACTCAGTGTGCGGTTTATCAGGTACACCTAGTAAAAGCTAATGATACAACAGTCTGCAGTAAATTCTCCTACATGAAGGTTTCAGTGATTTTCAGTTAATTGCACTTTATAATCACGTTGGAGTTTGCAGGCTGTGATGTGGTTGATATCTTCTGCAATATAAAGATGATTATATTATTTAGCATAAATGTACGGACCAAATAATTGAAACAACCGTCCTTACAACACAATTCAATTCAACACAACAAACTGTACCCTCCAAAACAACATGTCGTTAAAACTGATCATTACAACCATCATGAAGGAGGATTTACTGCTGGACTGTTCTATTAGTCTGTTTTAGTTTTATCTAGATGTACCAATATTGTGCCAGCTGAGTGTATGTCTACCTCACACCATTGTGCTCTGGATCATAACTTCATTGTTCAACTACTGATTAGACTGAAATCTCTGAAAGTGCATTGAGATCAACAAAAGCCAGCGATACCTGACTGTGTTCCTGCTCTGCTTGTCTTCAGTCCCCTCTCCCAGTAAGCTGCGAACTCCCGCCACCCCGTCCCCTCTGGCCTTGAGGCAGCCCGTAAAGGCCACACCCAACCCTGGTTCTGCCACCTCCACCCCCACCCGCTCCCTGGCTCCTCCACGCAGTGGCCTACCCCGTCCGAATGCTTCTGCAGGAGGCGGCATCCCTCTGCCTCGCAGCAAACTGGCTCAGCCTGTGCGCAGGTATTTACACCATAGACACGAGTCACATCTTGTACTTCTGTGATGAGAATTAAACATACTTATTTAAATTTAAATGTGTTTTTTAAACTGCAAACTTAATTGTAATACTATTATTATTATTAGTTTATTGATCAAATACAATAATGCCAGTTTTAATATCACATTTAATACCAAATATGTAAAACATTTTGGCGTCTTATAGCGCCACCTAGTGTTTCAAACCGTATTAGACCTTGCAGGATTTATGCTTAAATAGAATAAACTGTTGGGCATGTGTCAATGTCATAACACTAATTAAAGGATCAAATGTGGGTGGCCTCCCCCCCCGCCACCAGCAACCGCTTGTGAATGGGATCTGTAAAGCTGTACTCATTTTCAGATCTATGCTGAAAACTAAACCCCTAAACCATCACATCACCCAAACCCACCCACCACCCTCTCATCCTCACATTACACACTTACACACTTACACACAACGACACCGTTTGAACTTCTGCCTGAGCCGGTTGAACTTCTACTTGTACTTGAACTGTTAAACTTGTACTAGTACCTGTAGCCTGTGAAACATAGGAAAATGCATCATTTGTATATAACTCAATTTCCAACCAGGTAACTCTGAAGGCGAGAAGCCTCTACTTCATACGACATTTCAGTGTGTGTGCTGCTACTGAAGTCCTTAACAACCTAGTTAACAACTTTAGCAAGCTAATTGGTGTGTGTGTGTGTGTGTGTGTGTGTGTGTGTGTGGGTGTTTGTGTGTGTCTGTGTGTGTGTGTGTGGTTGGGGGTTGGGGTGGGGTAGCACTGTTTTCTAAAGGCATTTTTTGAATTTTCAGGTAGAGGGACTTCAGCCAAAACTAAGGGGTGAAGTTACACTTTGATTGAATGCTTTGGTTTTTAATTGTATGATTAGTTATTAATTGAATCAACATTAAACCTTCTGTCTCCTCCTCATCAGATCTCTTCCTGCTCCTCGGAACTACGGCGGCTTGGGTGAAAACTGGAGAGAAGGTTGTTACTGAGGCCGGCCAGCAGGGGGCTCTCCAGTCAAACTATCAACATAAGGAGGCAGACATTACAACATGGCACTTTATCTACCTAGATAACTTTTACAGTGGAGAAAGAAAATGAGAGACAATGTCCCACAAATATAAATAATTAAGAATTTAAAAAAGGGGAGGACTGTGTCAAACACACACGGTGTCCAAGAGGACGTCCCGGCGTGTTTCTGTGTGGGGACTGGCACTGGAGGAGTCAGGCATGTCACGCAAACAGCCCATTAAATGCCAAAGAAACCAGGCCGACTCCAGCTCCGCCAGCAGAGGACACGTCACCTGCCTTGGTTTGACTGCATTCATATGCCTGAGTGTCATATCAGCCCATGGCCCTGCTCTCCTCCCACTCCTCTGCTCTGTTCTTTCATCTCCCTCAGGTTGAAATGTTTCCGCACATTTCTCTCTTTATGCTCTGTGTTCAACACGTGTTGCACAGCAATCGATCGCTATGACGACGCTGTGCAGCTGAACTGTCCCGTGATGTTAGAGGTTCGGTGGTGTCTTGCAACAGTGAACGCACCTGTGTGGGTATGACTCTGAAAAGAATCTTTACTCTTGTAAAATCAGCCAGAATGTATGCACAAATTTGTTTTGGAAAATTATTTATTCAAATTATTTAAGAAGCGTATGTCCAAACATCCATATCAGTATTTTGTTTGAAGATTTCAGCTGTTTGAAATGTACATTTTGAACCTCAGTTGCAAGCTAAATCTCCAAAGCCTTTATTATGTTTTCAGAGCGTCCAATCAGGATTCTTGATGAAGCCGGGTGATTAATGACCACTCGGAAAAAGCATCAGTTCTGCATTGAACCACACTTTGCCAAGTTATATTTTCCCCCTTAAGTGCTCCGATTGGTCAGTTTCAGTTCAAGCATGACTTATCAAATATCTCAAATATATATATTCCGTCAAGCATTCAGCCAATTAAACCAAGAAAATGTTTTATGTTCTTGAAATTCCCACAACAGATTTGTCAGTGTATATCAAATCATGTACTGAAAAAAATCTCACAAATATCTCTCGAGTAAGATGAGATGACGAGTTGAATACATTTCGGCTGGCTCTGACCTCTTGTGCTATGAATCAAAAGGTGTGCCGGTGTAAGTGGAGGTGTTCCAGTAAATGGTGTGGTGGCTGTTCTTCAACTAGTGCCTATAATTTAATGTTTCACTTGAGTTTGAACATCATGTTTTCTATGTTTTACAAGTTTGTGCTAACTTTCTTGCTTTGCCAATATTATTTGCGATTTTGCATCTCTGCTTGACTGATTTGCTTGCCTGTTTGATTTTTTTGTAATCGATACATTTATAATTGCTTTAAAAAAAAAAAGGTTTATTATGCGCCTTCATATTTATAACTAATTACGCATTCTGTAAATTAAACTATTTATTAAAGAGAGAGGTGCCTCTGTCAAAGCTCAGATTCGGGAAGTCAGAACGAATGGTGCAAAAAAGACAAACTACACCTTTTGTGTGAAAGTTTTTGTTATTGAACTTTTTTTTATATCCACAAACATGACATTCTGTTTCCCTGTGTAAAGCCACATTTCAAATAAAAGTAAAAAAAAGTTGTTATTGGTCTCCTGATTTTACTCTGTGCTCATTATGTACTAAATATCATCAACAGACTTCTATATAAACCAGGCTCATTGAAAGGTTAGAAAAGTAAAAGAAAATATATTCGAGGTCTGTGTCAGTATCACATCCAGCCACTAACAGGCAAGGGACACATTGTGTATTCTGTGCACGGGCAGTCGCTGCATTACGTACCTGGAGTCACCCATTGGTTAATGGGGGACACAGTGTGTCTCCGGGAAGGGGAGGAGACCGACGACAGCCTGAGTCACTGACTGGTGCAAACTGTCCCATCCCATTCCAGCCTCGGCGCCCTGAAGACCTGTGACGTCAGTGCTTTTATTTTCTGTGGGCGCTCAGCTTCCTCTGTGTGAGGCACCAAGGAGTTTCTCTCTGAGGGTCTCAGTCTGTGGGCTGAACACTCGCATAGGACACACGTGGGCGAGTCAAATCCAGAAGAGCAAGGTTAATAAACACAGGCAAGACGATGCTGCGCTGAAAACAATGAATTACTTTGAGGAGTCGGCTGTCTTAACAGCAGAAAATAATATTTCACAAACACTGCTCGAGCTGTTTGACCTTCACAAGAGAAAAGAAACAATATTAATAAAAAACAGGACAATGTTTTAACAAGTTGTCAGATTGGTTCAGCAAATTGAAATTAGAAAAAAGAATGAAAAAGAGGCCGTTAACTATGGTTAATTAATGAAACATTCCTCCTGTACCTCTCTGAATGAAGTGTTGTACCTGAAGTGTCGTACCTGATGTTTGTCATCAGGTCAGGTGTAGTCACTTTGCACATGTTTAATACAGCCACTATACGTCTTCGTTGTTCCTAAAACTTACATATTCAAAAGGGTTGTCATGAACAAATTCCACCCATGGGCCTTAAATGGCTTAGATATAGCTCCACACCTCCATTTCCATACTGGGATATATGAATATGCTAATGTGACTCCACCACAGCCTGACATCTCTCCACATTCGCATCTCACCTGCAGTTCAGGAGCTTTTCCAGCCACTGAGCCCCTCACACACAATTCATTGGATTGGTTTCTTTGGTTGGTGACATCACAAACCCTGGCTGTTCGAGGGCCCTGGCCCACACGCCAAGGGTCCTGTGGTGAATCTTCACCTCCTGTTAACTTCCAATCTATGAAACAAAGGGGCGGATAAAAGATTCATCCCGTGACAGATCAATTCACATGGTATTCAACTTTGGTGAACTGTGACGCATGATATTCGCGCCACACAAATCCACATATAAAAGGTACCAGAAACATTATTTTATTCAAACATTATTACTTTTTCTAATGTAGCACAATGCCCACAAAGACGGCCTCCCTCATGGGTAACATAGACCAGGAAGGCCGAACTGAAATGAGACGGTCTGGTCCTCAGAGGTTTTCTGTGATCGGCGTCACCAGCTCGTAACACAGCTGACATTGGACTCCACGAGAAACGTTTTAATGCCCTTTGATTGTGTTAACATGTTTACTGTTAGCTGTTCAGTTGAACTGAAGCATGATACTTAGGCATTGGATGTCTCATTGCTTCCCATGGCCATTAACTCTTTGTAAAACAGAACATGCAACCTCTCAGCATCTCCATTAATGTGTTTGTTTTACTTGCCACTTCAGCAACGAGAGCGTTTCCAATCTCAAAGCATTTCTTCAAGTCATGACAACCCTCTCAGGTTGACACACAATTAGTCATGTCACGTGAGTGGGCCACATGGTTTTCATCGTACTACCATACAAACCAGTAGCCAGTCAGATTTACCTTGAGCCTCAGTGTACCCTAAAGTTCGGCCTGTATCATTGATTACATGGCAAAAACCCCTGATGACGCTAAGACGCAAAGGGAATTTATGACACATGACACACGGAGCTTCTCTTTCCAGCTTCTCCTTCCTTTTCTCCATCCCTATCACATCAAGGTAATTCTTATCTGATCAGTACATGTTACTAACTTGACCCCTTTCCCGGAGTTTCTGTGCCTTAGCGCCCGCAGATGCAGGGCCACAGCTGTGGCCGCACCATGGATTATGATTGTGGATCGCGCATCAGAGGTCGCAATGGTGGATCCAGTTTGGTGGATTCTGTATTGTGCCAGCTGATCGTAGTGGTAATGGAGGATCCTTTATCGCGTTGGCATCGGATGGTGGTGGACCACGACCGAGCTGGCGGCTGATAATGGATTCTAACTGGCGGCAGTGGACAATGACTGTGGACTATAGTGGATCCCATCCTGATGCTGGATCGTGATCTTGCTGGCTGCTGACCAGAGACTATGATTGCAGCAGGACTACTTGACATATAGTATTGAAAAATGTTTACCCTCATCGATGCTGCTAAAAACTTAAATTCCTGATGATGTTTTCCTGCACTTGACATCTTTTGCACTTCTGTCCGTCCTGAGAGAGGGATCCTCACATGTGGCTCTCTCTGAGGTTTCTACATATTTTTACCTGTTAAAAGGGTTTTTAGTAGTTTTTCCTTACTCTTGTTGAGGGTTAAGGAAGAGGATGTCACACCTTGTTAAAGCCCTATGAGACAAATTGTGATTTGTGAATATGGGCTTTACAAATAAAATTTGATTGATTGATTGATTGATTGTGTTGCTCAGACTGATCATTTATTAATTCTACGTGCACCGTACAGTTGTAGATGTTTTAGAGGAAGACTGGTGCATCATGCGCACACTTCATGGTGAAGCCAACAAAAGAGGAAGGAGGGCCAATTTCATAGTTTGCTGCACAAGTATAAAGATCAGCACAGTTTTACTCATGCAGGCTATGCTTACTCAAGCTCAACAAACAGCTGTCTTCACTACAGACTCATCTCCCAGGATTCACTTCTTTCAGCTCTTCACCTCCAGCTTAAAGGACAAATCCACCACATTATTCCTGATCAAAAATCGGCCCTTTTTTTTTACCACTGATAAACTCTACTGAGGTCTGTTAGGGGCTAGGTGTTACGGCCACAACACATCAGGAGGACGCCACTCAACTTACAGTTAAAGGGGAAATGGTTATAACATCAGAAATCAAATGTCCTCAAATTAAACTATGGGAGTGTGGAGGCTCGGCCAAAAACAACAAAACATTAGAAGATATGGACCAACAACGCAGTGGGCCGTAGGTCCCATGAACGTCCCCCTGACTACCCAAGTGATTTAACTAATAGGGACAAAAAAACAAAACAGGATGACCAGATCCCCAACTGGAGGTCAACTTACTTCAATAGAAACAATATAAACTTTGCCATGATGATGAAGACTGCTGCAGCTCACATGGAGGAGGGAGACAAAAGGCTTCTACTCCAGCCTCCTTTAAAATCACCCTCCATGTAAACACTCGTCATGTACACCAGGGCGGGAGGAAAAGGAGGAGAAAAAAACCAGGGGAAACACGTGACACGCCCACCCTAGATAAGTGATCCTCTCTTTTTGTAGCCACCAGGGGCGTCGTTAGGCCTGTTTTAGTAACGTCTCTCATTAAGACAGCAGGATTACAGCCAAGGAGTTTAGCTCATAGTAAATGATGCACGGAGTGAAATTGTAAGTACAGGTAGTTACAGAATGTGGCTATCTGTAGTTGTTAACGATTGTTACCTGCTTAAATTTAGGTTTACTTGAGGCAAATGAAAGGGAATATTGTAATGAGCTATGTTAACACTAAGCTCATTAACCTGTGCTTCCAAACCACCCCCGTCCCTGTCAATGTCCCGATGACCTCACTACCTCAGAACGGGAATGGAATGCACTGAACATTCATGTTTTCTCAATGGTATGACTATGGCCATGGAAACATGATTACATTTTCTAAAACCTCCTGTGCATTGGATTCTATTTTTGAAATAATTTGAACGTATTTTTGTGTATTGTGTATCTTATTCCCTTCTGCTCATAATACAACAAACAACTCCGAAGTTGACACTGGCAGGTCGATTCTCCATCCATCGTGTGTTGTCCCTTTAAGAATTAGGATTTGGGAGTGACACGGATATGAAAACTAGTATATCCGTCTTTCCTTTACAAGCAGGAAAATTATTTCTCTCTATTTGAGAAAAGTTCATATTTATGTTGTCAAATTTCACAATGACCCTGAAATTCTGTCTCTTCTGTTATATTATACTGAATGAATGCAAAGATACAGAGAAAAATCTGATTTCTGATTGAACCAATCTATGAACTGTCTGAATCAATGGATATCCGCAGCCCCAAATGAGCCCAAAACAAATTGGCGGGCGCAAACACTCCCCCCCTTTCTTTCAATCCTAGAAACGCCCCTGGTAACCACCATACACACTCACAAATAAATGATGATACAAAATGTCGGGCAGAGACCTTGAAGCCTTGGATCAGCCATTGATTGGGTTGTGGTCAGTGTAAATGATCACATTGTTTAACTTGCTGGAATCAGGAGTAAAGGTTTACAAGGCTGGTGAAACTCCACAAGCTCACAGTGGGCTCAGCATTGTCCAATCACTGACAACCACTCACTGGTCAAGTGTCTATGGAACAAGAGCAGGTGACAGACAGTGTGACATCCATCATGGAGATCCTGTTTAGCTCTCTGTGGAGCTGTCCAGTGCTTAAACTGGACCTGAGGTTGTACATGTAGCCTGTGAAACATAGAAAATGCTTTCATGTATATGTATAAAACTCAATCTTTGACCAGAGAGTTTTAACCTAGTGAGCCTCGGTAATTTCAGTAACGTCTGTAACAGGAAAGAAGACTTATGCCCTCAGGCTCAATTTGTCAATCTTACATAAATCAAACCCACCCCTGAGGTTTACAGCTGTAACTTCGGGTCACACGCCAAAACAAAAGTGTGAGTCCAACTCTCAGACTTTGTGAACCCTCACTGTTGAAAATGGTTCCGCACAAACTTGAATTACAAATGTACAAAATATTCTGAACAGCTACAACACTTTTTTGCAGGCACACAAAAGGTCTCCGTGATCTCCTTCATACAGCTTCACAGATATTGGAGGTTCAATAGCCTTTGATGGGCTTTGTGTAATTTAGAAAATTGAAAACTGTCAATATATAATAATTAGATTGATATTTTGTGGACCTTTCTCCTTCCAGCGGGCGACGTTACGCATAAAAGGGCAGCCTGGGCGTTATTGATTGGCCCGTTGTAACTCTGACTGAAGCTTGAGACCCCCCCCCCCCCTCCCCCCCGGCGATGTGCGTCTGTCGGTGAACCAATCCGTGGCACCAGTCGGACTCAGTGAGTCACTTTAAGAGTGTCAGTGCCATGGCACCATCACATCCTCTGTCCCCTGGATCCTCTGTGTGAGCAGTGACGGTGCGCCACCAGGGGAACCACTTTTACGCACGGGCTCCTACGGCCACAGACTGACGGTGGAGCCTCTCTGTCCTCCTCTTCCAACATGGACAACTCCAGTCGGTTCGTTGGCGACGTCCAAAGAGCTGGTTTGATAGATTTCCCCTTGCTGGACACTTTGAAGCGGGTTTTGGATGGAGCCGCGGCTGGATCAGGAGGAGCCGGTGGTGCCATTCTTCTTGAAGGCAGCACATTGAGGACAGCCGCTGGAGCTGGACTGGACTTGATGGCCGCTCCGCCGACGGAATCCCCCAACCTGATGCCCGCCTTCTGGGATTCCCCGCTCAGTCACGGAATCAATGTGATCGTGGGACTCGTCCTTTGCTTCACTATGCTGGGATTGGGCTGCACGGTGGATGTGAGCCAGCTCGGTGAACACATCCGCCGACCCATCGGGGTGCTGCTGGCCCTGGTGTGTCAGTTTGTGATCATGCCCTTGGTGGCCTTCCTGCTGGCTCTTGCCTTCTCTCTGGATGATGTGGCAGCGATGGCTGTTCTCCTCTGCGGCTGCTGTCCGGGAGGAAACCTGTCCAACATCATGTCCCTGCTGGTGCACGGGGAGATGAACCTGAGGTAGAGCCGCTGGACTCATTTCACTTTTACGCACAGCAGGCTCTGCAGCCGATTACGCACTGGCGCGTAAAGTAACACCTAGAGATTTCCAGCCACTTGACATTGATCCAGCACTATGACCGGTGATCACATCCATAACTTTGCTCTGTCTCTGCTCCTCACTCCACAGCATCATCATGACCATCTCCTCCACGCTGCTGGCGCTGGTGCTGATGCCGCTGTGCCTGTGGATCTACAGCCGGGCCTGGATCAACACACCTGTGGTGAACCTCATGCCCTTCGGGGCCATCATCCTGACCCTGTGCAGCACGCTCATCCCCATCGGGCTGGGAGTCATGCTGAGGTACCGTTACACGCGTGTGGCCGACGTTGTTTTAAAGGTAATTGAAGAGCAGTTTGTCTGAAAGTTACCTTACAATTGTTGAACATTTTATAAATCAGTTAAAGTCGTAATTTGTTTTGTGTCGCTTATGTCTGAGTCATTTACCTTCGCGCAAAAGCGCAGTGCGTAATTCTCTGTGCCTGTCGCACGTAGAGGGGGATGCTGACCGCAGGAACAGTGACATCAGAGGCTCTGTGTCAGGAAGAGCTCCTCCCTCTCTCTTCTGATAAAAGCCACACATAATGGAGGATCACGTCACTGCCAATAGTCAATAACTTTAAACAGCCCAGTCCAGCCCCGTGCTTAAAGTCCATTTCAAGTCACTTTTATTGTTATAAATTATAAAAAACAAAGTCTTGACAAAACGTGACGTCCCCCTTTTCCTTTTAATGCCCTAATCAAAAACACACAAAGTATACTTTCAAAAACATGAGAGAAACCTAGGAAGTGATTCTGTTTTCTGCAGTAACATGTGTCCCCTTCATCCTGACGTCCTGTTCCTCCAGGCCTCCCTGTGGTCCCTGCTCGTCACCCTCATCATGCTCTTCATCCTGACTGGAGCCATGCTGGGGCCGGACCTGCTCTCCACCATCCCTCCGTCCGTCTACGTGGTGGCTATCCTGATGCCTATGTGTGGCTACGCCGCAGGTTACGGCCTGGCCAAGCTCTTCTCCCTGCCGCCCAGCAGCTGCAGGTCCGTCTCCATGGAGACCGGCTGCCAGAACGTGCAGCTGTGCACGGCCATCCTGAAGCTGGCCTTCCCCCCCCAGCTGATGGGAGGGATGTACATGTTCCCTCTGCTGTACGCCTTGTTCCAAGCTGCTGAGGCCGGCATCTTCATCCTAGCCTACAGGATGTACAGGAAGGAGGTCCTGCACAAGCCCGACCCCACGGCCGACGGGGGGGATATAACGTACCAGAGGTTTGAGGATGACGAGGACTTTGACTCGTCTTATGGTGCAGTGACAGTGAGTGACCCCAACACCATCATGTTGGACCCCTGTCCTCCTCATCCAACCCCTGTTTAATTTACCAATTAGATCAACACTCTACAGATGGAATGGAGCAGATCAGGACCTGCAGGTGGATTTATCGCCGTCATTCACAAAGATATTACTGGGGCGGGGGGGTAACGAGACTCTGCTGAGAAAAATAAACTGCTTTATGTTAAAAGCTTCCTTCATTTCAACTTTGACATGTTACATGTGTGATATACTGATAAAACCCACAAAACGTGGTTGTGTTGCCTGTAAAGTGAAAGTAATCATCACTCCATCAATGCAATGTAGCAGTTTGAAAAACTGTGTGTGTGTGAACTGAACCACTCAGAACTCTTCATGTTCAGATTTCAGTGTGACCATGTGCACCATCATCATCATCATCATCATCATCATCATCACCATCATCATCATATAAGCACGTGTATATGAGTAAATAAAGACTGAACAGAGAAACGTGTCCAAGGTTCATACACATTTTGACCGATGGATTTCTTTAAACCAAATTTCCATGTCCAAACATTTTGTGAAATCTCGGTGTAAACATGAAAAAGTGACAAAATGGTATTTAAACTAACAATGAGAATTCCAAGGCAGACAATATACCTTACGCATACGCTCTCATACTAACTAGCTTATATTTTGAGGGTATTTCTTTAAAAGTATATTAATTATTTAAAACTCAGCGAAAATTAACGACATGAAAATATGAATATTAAAAATGTCCATGACTTTTCCAACACCTTTGGGATTTTATATTTCCCATGACTCTTCCAGGCCTGGACACACATTTTACAATTCCAGGACTTTTCCAGGTTTTCCATGACCGCAGGACCCCTGATTGCCACGTGACGTCACTTCCTCACCTGTCCGTGATTAGACCTGATGGGAATGAGTTCCCTCTACTTAAGTGGCGGCCCCTCGCAGCCGGGGTTGGTTGAACAAACATGGCGACGTACGGTGACGAGCCATTCGACAGCTACTTCTACTCATCCTATAACCCGTACGCGGGCAGGTACCCCCGGGCCAAGGAGGCGGGCTGGAAGTATAAAAGCTACCTGTCCCACTACAGCGACGCGTCGGACGCCTTCAACAACCAGCAGCGCGCCCAGCTCAAGGCCATCCTCTCCCAGATCAACCCCAAGCTCACCCCGCGGCTCCGCAAGGCCAACACCCGGGATGTGTCGGTGCAGGTCAACCCGAAGCGGGACGCCTCGGTGCAGTGCTCCATCGGCCCGCGGACCCTGCTCTCCATGAAGCGGGACTTCCGGCGCACGGCTCAGCAGGAGCCGGGGGCGGCGGCACCGGCCGGCGGCGGCGGGAGCCCCAGGGCCGCGGCGGCCGGGGGGGTCCGGTACCCCCGCAGCCTCGCCGTGTACTCGCCCATCGCCTACCGGAGCGTCACCTCCTTCCTGGTGGACGAGAACAACAACAGCAGCGAGGCCTCCTGCGGGGAGCCCCCCGGGGAGCCGCCCGAGGCCCCGGCGGAGGCCGACGGGACCCCGAGCGACCCGAGCCGGGAGGGAGAGTGCGGGGTGAAAGGCGAGGTCCCGGAGCCGCGTCAGAAGATCCGACAGGTGAAGGGTGAAGAGGTGCAGACAGCTACTGAGGGGTCAAAGGTCAAGGCGAGGGTCCGGTTCCAGGTGAGTTTGTTTCAAAAGGGAGGAAACTCTGACCCTCCCAATTGACTACTGACATGCCCTAGTTTCCCTAAGTTAACATCAATTACATTTAAAGGTTCTCAAACCCTTTATTAACTTTTGCCCAGATGTTTTGAGCCATTCATGTCTTCCTACCTGCACTGGCTTCATGATTAATACCTGCTCAAATATCGAATATTTCAAAGCAAAACCATAAATTCAATTTCTCTGAAGTGGTAGTAAACAATTTGGAGTTATTTTTTTATGTCAATGTGAATCACCATGTAAATTTTCCTTGGAAAATCATGCAAGGCCAAAGCTCAAGTTGGAAGTTTCCTGGTGTTTATATTGTTCCCAACCAGACACACTTCTGAGTTTGTCGACCATTTCGATACAAGTGTTTTTGGAGCAGCTCCACACTGATAAACTAGACTGAGAGAAGCTCAGGCCACATTAGATCTCCAATGCTGTCTCCACCAACACCACCACCACCAACCGAGGCAAGTCATGTGACTGGAAGACAAAAGGTGGCGCCGTGCCATCCAATATAACTCACTGTGATATTTATAAAACTTGAATCATGTCAAATAAAGTTGAGTCACGTTGAGTTTCTTTCTCACTGCCAATGGGACTGAACATTTGATTCTGAAGTGTGAAATGTACCATTACAAACCAGTAAGATCAGTGTAAACTCCTCTGTGCCAGCTGGGTGGGATGGTTCCTTGGTGTTTGTAGGGATCGGCTGTGGATTAAAAATGGCGTTAACACTTGAGTGCCTGACCTTTTTGCCTCATCAGTTCCTGGAACAGAAGTATGGATATTATCACTGCAGAGGGTGTAACCTGCGTTGGGAGAGTGCCTACGTGTGGTGCGTTCAGGGCACCAACAAGGTGAGCACTCATAACCACCACCCCCGTTACCGGTCCCGCCGAGTCGGGCTTGTTGTCCCAGCATGACTCGTGGTTTTAGAACATACTTTTTGTGCCTTTTCAGATTTGTGCAGTACTGGAGCCCGTGACACCATTGTTTTTCAAGCTTCAGTATGAGAAGGCGTTCTAACTGAGGTCCTGTGTGTTCCAGGTTTACTTCAAGCAGTACTGTAGGAAATGCCAAAAGGAGTTCAACCCGTATAGAGTGGAGGACATCACATGTCACGTAAGCCCTCCTCCTCCTCCTCGTGTAAAATGAAAAGGCTCACGACGAGTCTCTACTAACTGCAAGCCAACCTCCCTTTTGTTTCCCCCCAGACCTGCAACAAAGCCCGTTGCTGCTGTGCATTAACACAGCGCCACGTGGACCCCAAGCGGCCCCACAGACAGGACTTGTGCGGCAGATGCAAAGGGAAGCGTCTCTCCTGCGACAGCACGTTCAGCTTCAAGTACATCATCTGACCGCCCCCCCGAACTCTGCCTTTCTGCATCAGAACCAAGTCCAGTGTGGGGCCGCCGTCTTCAGCCCAGTGCCATGTTTACAAGATGCAATGACAGCATCTTGAATGTAAAGCATATGTTTCAGTAGTTTATTTCATGCGTTTTGTTGATGAAATCAATGGTAAGAACACACTTTAAAATGTAATAAAAGGCAACCGTGCACTCTGTACTGAAGCTGTGTTCACTCAACCCACTCAGGTCCTGACTGAGAAGCATTAACCTGCGAGAGATGGAACAGATTAAAGGATGCTTGGTAATCTGAATACAAAAATAAGATTAAGATTAACCTAAACCTAAATTATAGGACTAAGACTGAAGCCCTCTGTCAGTGAGTGTAATGGACAAGTTGATCATTACCTATAACTTCATGTTTCTGCTGCTTTAATCCAGACGCCTTGGTCTCTACCTGTTCCCTCAAACACAGGTGTTCACCTCAGTTTGTTGGTTTATTAGCAGGATTATACAAACATAACATTACTAAAACTATTAATGGGGGGGGGGGGGGTACTGTAAGGTGACCTAAAGAGCAGTTCATTTAATTTTGGTTGGATCAGGACTTCTTTTCAAATTTATTTCTCAATGGATCTTGATGCCAAAATTCATACATTTGGAGGTGGGATATTTATGAGTGTATAATTTGCAGCTCCAAGCAAAAATCCAGGCCTAGTGAATTTAAATGTTTTCATAACTGAGGGCCTTTTGCTCGAGGTATGTGCGCTGAGCAGATACAAAAACTACTAAACCAATTTGTTGAAAATTGGCAGTCCATGTATATAAGTGTCAAGAAGGAATCCTTGTATTTCTCACTAACCTTGTGCTAAAGGGAGTTTTTTGACATGTAAGGTCCCAGGGTGCAAATCATAGATCTCAATTGTGAATTAGCATTTAGCTTTGTTTGCAATTTGGTGCAGCTTGATTGAATTTAAGGGACTGTTGGGCCTTAGCAGAGGAACGAGTGGTACTCTATCCAAGTCCTTTGTATTAATCCACAAACACATTTTGATAGTCATGTTTCCACAATTGGAACAACATACAAACATGTCCATACTGTATGATTAGATTTTTATTTTTCCAGAGAGAAGGCTGGTATGTGAGTGAAGAAAAAAAAAGTATAATGCACTTCTACATTAAAACATCTTCCAGGTAAATAATATTCATTAAATAATTAAAAACAGCATTCAAATGTACCAGACAAGCAGGGGGAAAAAAAAGCTCTGAGGAATGAGTACAGTGACTGTTACAATGTGCCATGACAAGATTTCCAGAAAGCATTCAGGTAAAGATTAATGTCCTGCAGTAGCAGCAAGAAGGGCCGGTCCTGGAAGCGTAGCGCAGCTTCAGCGACGGCTGTGGATCAGAGTGTGGAGGGTGAGCACTGCTTTGCCAAGCGATCAAACTCAAATCTCCCTTCAGAGGGCGCTGTGCGGGCAGATCACAGATCAGGAATGCTTATGAGGGGCTTGGCTGGATCGGTGCGGTCAAACAGGAGATGAAGGCTACATTAGATCTCCCACGCCATCCCCCGTCAGCAAGGCAGAGGTGGCCTGTCCCAAATGAGCCCTGACCCTCTTTTAGAAGACCACCACCAACCAACGCAGCCTTTGGGAAATTTTGAAGTTTGTGTGACTGGTTAACAAAAAGGCAGAGCGGATCATTAATGACTCAAATCTGGTCGTGGCTTTCTCTCATCACATTAGCTTTATACATACATCCTACTCGGATGAACAGTGCATTACACAAAAGTACAAGGGAAAAATACTGGTTTTACACTATACATTTTCTAAAATATATACAGAGTAAAATAAGTTATGTTTCCATAATGAGTTGTAGCCAGTCTGCACCTGTGTGCAAGTATATGCATTTGTGTGTGAGCGTATACCAGAATATCCAATATATATCACACAGTCAAAGAGTCTCTAAAGGCAGCTACTTATTTGGTTTAAGAGTGAGTTTTGCGTGACGACCTGTTGAAGGGGACTCTCCTCTCAAAGCAGATCAATAAACAGATATATATTTCTCTTTTTACACTCCCTGAAGGCAAACGTCTCCCGCAGGGTCACAATTACATGTTAAATACCCTAACATTTACAACCTAAGATGTTAGCCCTAATAAAAAATACATTTTTCAAAAAAATAATTCTTGCAGTGCTTTTCTCTTTCAAGCATGCTTTGGAAAATCTCTTTTTTTTCAAACAAGATTATTCTGTTTTTGCTTATGAATCTAGACGGTGTGTACGCACACATACGAGACCTCCTCTAGACTCAGGTCTTACATGCTGACATACACCGGCCCCCAGAGAGGCTCGATACGCTCGTCATGTTAGATCCAGCAAAAGAAAAACAAAGAAAATCAAAAAAACAGAAAAAAGATCATCATCCCACTGCGTCCTCTCCTATTCTTTCCCAGGCACACCACCACATGACTTATTGCAACTGAATTTTGCAAGTTGGCTTCGTCTGGGAAAAAGATATTAGCTTTAAGCATTCATACATGTAATAATATATATTTAGAGTCACAGTTATTCCCACACATCCTTTAGCCCTTTAAAGGTGGAGTCTCTCTCTCGTCCTCCCGAGCCCCTCACTGTCGGCGCTCTCTCTACAGCTGAGGCGAGAGAGTGAGGGGGGGGACTTAAGTCCAGTCTAGTCTGCAGTGCCACAGAATCACAGTCCAGTGCTGACCATGGTGGTGTGGGGCTGGCAGGCCTGGGCCTGACTCAGAGCCTCACGGATCTGCAGGTTGAGCTCCATGAGGCGGGTGCTTGCCTGAGACTGGTCCCTGCTCGGGCCCACCACGGCCAGGCAGCCCGTCTGGCCCAGCGTCTGGTGACGGAAGTAGATGTGCAGAAGGGTCTGAATTGCATTATCGCTCTCGTTGCCAAAGATGTCGTTGGGCCACATAGACCTGAGGACATAGGGGGTGTGGTTAGAAAGTGCAGAGAGGATTTGGTAAAACACAAGATATATTGGATTATATTAAAGGTCTTCCAGCACCTCCACCAGGGGGTTATGTTTTCACCCTGGCCCATTTATCGTTGAAAGATTACACAATAACTACTGGATGGATTACCATGAAACTTGGTGGAGGGATATAGTATGTGTCACGGGAGAGTTTTCCTCCCCCCTTCTGTTACACTGAGACTGCACTATATTCTGGATTTGCACGGGAACTAGAGGGTCGCTCAGTAGAGCTAAACAGCGTCAGACATTTGTGATCTTCAGTTGGCTAATGGCATTAGTTATGTTAGCATTAGCATGTGATTGACAGCAGTTGACTTGAAACATCATAACAAAGTTTCTCGTTCTTGCGCAGGCTTCCGGGGCAACAGCAGTGCTTCTCTCATTCATAAATCTATTCAGTGACAGGGATCTGAAAAAAACTCATTAGTTTGATCATCCATAATCCAAAATGCCAAATACTTTCAGAAACTTTGAAAGGTATTTAAATTGCATTGATATGCATGAGATTATACAGATATTGCAATTAGCTGCACTCAGAGATATTCTGGCCCTGTGACTAATCATTGAATCTACTTCAGTACTGACAACTCTAAGTCTGACTCTCGTCTTCATTAGAGAGTCGTCGTGTCTTACCTAAAGGTTTTGACCTGTGTGAGAGCAGACGTGAAGTCTCTGGCTCTCAGAGTTTCGATGAGGGACTGGATGGCCGTCTCTGTGTTGGTCTGAGCCGTGTCCGACATACACACATCGTCCTCTGTATCATGTCTCGTTTCTGCCTCCTTCAAACAGCTCTCAAGGATGGTGAGCTCGTCAGACATGTTGGTCACCTAAAAAAAGAACAAACATATTCACTGCACTGCACACAAGTAGAACATCTAGCCAGGAAAGAAACCCAGTTTAAATTTGGATAAAAGAGCCGACCACATCAGTCAGAAGTGATTTCATTAACTTTGATCTAATTAGAGCTCCAGCGAGATGCAGCCCAGACAGCGATGGACTGCAGAGAAGATTCAGCAGATTATTTAACTAAAAAATCTGAACTGGACTTTACAATACAATTTATTGACTTGTGTATCATTCAAAATGGGTTTGGTTTGCAGGTTTCAACAAGTTAAATAAAAAAAAAGTAAGATCATGATGAATTATATTGAAGACCTATGACAAGTATCATTGATATGAATATCAGAGTGCCAGAATAATTTACACTTCCCTTTAACTGAAGATAAAGTTGAAGTAGTATAGTAGATAATATAATTCAGATTTAAATGTATCTTAAACCTATTATGTAATATTTAAGACTTTTTTATGACTACATTTCAGCTGATGAAATATCACTCTTTTTATTTTAGGACACAGAATAAACTGATGAATATGAAATAAAATGTTTAAACCGTCTTTTATGTAAAAAAGAAACTGAGGCAGGGGAAAATAAGTCTTTCTCAGCATGATGCAGTGTAATGCAATTTGTCTGTTCTTGTTTCTCTGACAACAGAGATGAGACAGATAAGTCGTCTGCTTCCCATTTCCTTTCTTAGGCAAACTTAAACATCTAAATGTACAATGGACTTCAGATACTAAATGCGTTAGTGCACATCCGGCTCATTTTCATACATCACCCAACAACATTTTTTAGTCTCACCTCTGCCTCCCTCTTGATAGTATCCACCCTGCTGATGAGCTTACAGTAGGCCTGGAAGAGCAGCAACAGCTGGAAGTGCAGCTTATACAGCCTGCGGCATAACTCCAGCTCCTAGAGAGAGAAAGAAGAAAAAAGCGAATCAAAATCCCAAGCTGGTTGATAATCTCCTGGGCTGCACTGAAAATGATTCTGATGATCAGATGATTAGACAGATGGGTATCCTGGGTTAGAGACGTGGGAGTAGATGAAAGGGTTAACACGGCCTAGAGCGAGGTGTTGTCTGATTCAGGCCACGGAGCGAGAGGTGACACTACTAGAATTAGTCAATTAGAAAAGTGTCCGTGTCAGCATGACTTGTAATGCTCCCTGAGGGCCACCGGGACTGGGTGACTGACCCAGAGAGGAGGGTAATTACTAAACCAGGGGAACATGGAGGGAGAAAAAAAAAAAATCGGGATAATTTGTACAGATATAGGAGTGGAACCAAAAACATGCAAAAGGAAAGTTATCTCCACCTTGATCTCTCCACCCATCCCGTCCTACTGCCTAGGCGGCACCCCCCAAATAAATCATCACAATAGCTGCGTACAGACATGCAGGGAACTCTGGATAATCTGAAATTATCTGGAGGAGCGGTCTGTGAGATCCTGAATGTACGAGTCTGTTGCTCCTGCCAGAATTAAACTCTGGATAATGTCCAAATGTGTCGATGTGAGAATACAGCAGGAGAGTGGGCGTGTTGATGTCGTTTCTCACATGTGACAGACGTAGAAGTGAAAAACAAAGAGAATACAAATATCTCGGAAATAGAAGTTCCATACGCGTAAAACACAGACCAAAATGTCAACTTGGTAAGACGATAAGATTCAAGAGCTTTAGGTGATGAGAACCGACGGCAGTGTTGATATTATCTTGATTACATCGTTCCTCTACCGCTGCACCACTCCTCACCTGAACGCTCAGGGGCTTTGTGTATCAGGTTGGAGAATTCTCTGTTCTTCACATGTTAAACGCAAACTCCGGAGAAAGTCCGCACCCCATTGTGCGGACATTCTCCGGTGTTGATGTCTGAAAACTGCTCGACTCTACACTGAATACAAGTTTACACATTTTCATCTGTCAGCAGAGAGAATCAGAGTGCAGTAAATAGACCTAAGAAAGATTATCCAAAAGTCCAAATTTAGAAACAGAAAAAAACATGTATTACAATAGAGGATAAAATTATGATGGGGTGGATGGGGGGAGTGGAGCTGGGTTGCATGACGGACCAAAGCAGAGACAGATTGGAGATGATTGCACAGTGCGGTCTGTGGATGTCAACAGCACAGGTGTGTACAGAGAGATGAGATGGTCAGTGTTTCGTCTGAATTATTATAGAGTCTATAATATGAGAACCACTTACTGCTAGATTTTCCATTTGCTAAGCAAGAAGGTGAGCAGGTCACACAAAGACACACACACACACACAAAACATCAACAAACAAAACAGAAGGGGAGAAAGACCAAGAATTAGTGAGCTGTAACATGGCAGCTGAGACACAGTGACCTGACGGGCAAGGAGCAGCAGTTTATCAGCTCCCTGTCACACAGGTCTGGAAACGCTCAGGGAACTGAAGCACTCACATGTGAGCTCACTTCAGTGCTACCGGAAACCTTCTACTCGGAAGAAACTGAGCATGTATGATGAGGGAGAGAGTGAGAGAGAAAGAGAGAGAGAGAAAGAGACATGGCACAGTAGAGGCAACAGAGAGGAAAGAGTGTTGCCCTTGAGACTAGAAGAGCACGACAGTTTTTAACCTGAGGAAAACACAGAGGGCAGCTGTGATCTGTGCAGGCAGCTCAAGCTGAGGGACAGTGTCAACACGTCTAGGATGTGGAGTGAGAGACCATGCAAAGACTACAAGACACTGAGGAAAGTGACGTGCAAGTGGAAAATCTGTTTTTTTTATTTCTCATCTCTCTTCATTCTGTCTAATTTAATTATCACTATGGCATCTGAGGCAAACAAATATAAACATGCTGCATAACAATGACAAAAAACCTTGCGAGACAGTCCTTTAAAGTCCAACTGAAATCATTTTTAGTTCTCCCTTTTTGCAGCCAAAGATGATGTCAATGTCGTGTCTTCTTCCACGTTACTCAATAGTTATTGTATATTATCAAAAGGAAGGACAAAAGGCCAGCAAAAACATGAGAAATGTGCCTCTTTTCTCCCAGGGGTCTGAAGGGCGCTTGTTTTGTCTGTGTGTGACTGACAGCAGCTGAGAGAGAAAGTAAGCCTTGAGCCGTAACTTCACATCAGGCTTTTTAATGAACAGAAGCTGATGAGCTAATTATCCATAAAAGTCTTTGTTTGGTCATTCAACAAGTTAACGTGCATAGTGAGACGTCTTCATGTTTGTTAAAGGAAGAGTATAGTGGGAAAAGCGTTCTGGGCTGTTCAAAGTCTGTGCCTGTTTTCTAGCCCTGATTCTATGCGACCGTTGAGATTTGCTGACGTTTGCTTAGTGCAAATATTGTTTACAGAGGTTGGCTACATGGAAACAAGTTCTCCATCTATCTATGTCATAATTCTATAAATTTGTGTCTATGGAACACATATCTACAAAACTGTTGAGCTAATCAGCTTCACACTTGGCAAGTGTGTTTTCAAAGGCCCAGGGAATTGCAGTGTTGAATTTGGTGCGATTTGGACACATGATGCGTTCAATATTAATAAACTTTGAAGGACGACAACAACAATGACAAGTGATTCTCCAGTTCGGGGTTCTGTGAACTGAGTGGAGCTTCACTCAACTTTGAATAAACAGGTGAACAGCTCTTTGTGCAGCAGCAGCAGCTTCAGGGTTCTATGGACGTACTCCTAAGGTCTGTCTGCTGGCTCAATTACTGCAGACCACTTTAACACTTTCAGTAAAAAAAACTGCAACCAGCATCATCACAGGCCAAACAAACAGCCCCTTCCAAACAGGCACTGCACTGCTTTATGTCAATGGAGATCTAACAATACTCCAACAGATCAAACAGAGGTTGATTGGTTTCTATTATTTTCCCCACAAAGCCGAACAGGAATAGCAATTTACACAATATATAATGCTGCAGCGAAAAACTTATATTGTAGTTTAATTTCAGTTAGACTTTAAGTCTCACCTCGCTAGTTAAAATAGTAACTCATCATTTAGTTGCAATATTTTCCTACGGAAATCCGTATTGATCAACACAAATAGTAAATCACATGAAAGGAGTAAACTGGTCATTCATACCTGTGCATGAGTATTTGGTCGTTGGTCGTCTTTGTCCCCAAACGTTTTCCTGCAGTTATCCAGCCACTACAGGAAGGAGGAGGAGGACAGGAACGGGTGAGAGACAAGACAGGAAGTGGAGGAGAAAAACAGATCAGAGAAAGGAGAGGAATTTATTTCTCCTTTGGACATACAGAATTTCCTAGCTGGTCTCAGACTTTTGGACTCCACTCTATGCATCTTCATGTGCTTGTGTAAATGATAAAGGTTGGTTTGGGAGGAGATTTAATATGATTCTTGTACTTAGCGAATTAAAGAAGGCCTGTTCCCGAGAACAGGATAGGATCTGGCCCTCCAGGGACCAATGCCGTCTCATTCAATTAGCACCCCTGCATCCCAGAACCCTCTCCAATCTCATCTCTTCTCTTCTTTCCCCTCCCCCCATCCGCCGTTCCTCCCACCCCTCACAGTTTATCCTGCCCGGCCCTCTGTAACTGATTTAGGAGCGCCGAGGGTTATTTTTGTCTCTTCAGCAGGGGACGTCACGAGTGATGCAGACACTAACGGCAGCTAAATCTACTCATACCCAACACTGATTTGATGCCTGCACCGCTGATGAGACACACAGGGGCTTATCTTGTACAGCATCAGCTATTTGTCTTTATATCCTCCTGGCCCTCCATAGTGCAGTGGCATATGGATAAAGGGGCAGTTTACAAATGCTTCCTAAGCTCATCTCCAGAGATGAGATGCCATTATGAGGCAGTTCCTTATAGTCCCACACATGCACATCCTGACACAGCAGCTAAAACTGCAGTTGTGGCAATTTGTGATTCTCACAGAGGATGTTAGGGGGGAAAGATTCAAATAGAATGGAAAAGCAGATGTGGTTAGTGTGGAAGATGTGCGGGGACTTACGAGCTCTGCTGCTTCTCTCTTGGAGTTGTAGGTGTCCAGGTGTTCCTGCAACTCCAGCACACTAAACTTCAGAGTCTCCAACAGTCCACAAGAGACGAGCTACAACAGCAAGACAGGACACCACATACATTAACCCACAACAACGGCCCGATGCATACACAGTACATGACACCAAAATATCGACAGCAGGACACACACATTCAGGAATATGCAGAACGTGCAGCACAGCTTTAGCAAAACGACAGGTACATGTTACTCACAAAACATGATCGAATTATAGCTTTTATCAGTTTTAATGAAATGATTACAGACGACCATGCAGAGCAGCCTCACCGTCTCAGCATCCAGCAGCACAGTGGGACACTGGGAGCGAGACGTCATGACTTCCAGGGAGCTGAGGAACTGATTTCCCATTCGCTGGAGCCTCTCCCCAAGAAAGCGAACAGATGAATGTGTGATGGAGCCAAATTTCCTCTGAATACTCTGCATTAAACAAGAATGTAGAAGAAAGGAAATAAATGGTGGCTTGTGAACCAGAGTGCAACCAAATAACCAGAAAGAACTTCAAGTGGGCATTTACCTCAAAAAGTCTGGAGAACACGTGGAATGTGTAAACAGCAGAGGAGCCATCTGTGTCTGACAACATTTGGTTGACATGGCAACGCCAGGCATCCTCTTCATTGTCGTAGGCAACAGGCTGGAACGCTGCCAGGATGGCAGAGAGGAAGGGCGAAGGGGGCGGAGAGGCCTGGATCTCTGGGAAGCCGTCTGCGTCACCTTCATCTTGACTGAAACACACGCAGGGCCAATAAGCTACAGTCCGACATGTTCCACACTCCCCTCAGTCTTCACTGAAGGACAAATGTAAACACACACACATGCTCGTCGCCAAGACTGCAAGTAAACAAGCTCACATCGCAGTATCGATGCTCCCTCAGTGCTGATTTTGCTGCAGCATATTAAGAGCTCTAATCTACTGCAGTGCTCTCACACAATAACAACATTTGAGCTAATAGCATTTTAGCATCATGCAAACATCTCTCTCTCTATCTCTCTCTATCCCACACACACACACACACTCACACACAAGCCCAGCAGATACTTACGGGCCAGTCGGACCAAACAATCTGAAGAAGCAGACAGAATATAAATATCTAAAGCCTGCGCTGCCAAGCGCTGCAGCGGACACGGTCTCTGTCCTCATCCTAACCCCAACTATCGCTTCTCTTTCCCTCACTCTCTCCCCGTGTCTGCAGCACGAATGAGCTGCAACTGCTAACAGCACTATTGCGCTGCACTCCCATCCCACACAGGACTGCAGAGAGCTGTGTACAAGCTCGGCATCGACACACTGACACATACACACATTTCTGCCAAACAGAGCCAGCTCCAGACCTCAGTGTTTGAACACCTTCCGAATTGTTTTTATGTTTCTCTCTCTCACTCAAAGCTTCATACAAAGAAAAATACTGAACTTTCCAGTGGCCTGCTGTTTGACAATCACTTAGAGTACACTCCAATCACACAGTTACCCATCAATCATGTGTGTGACTCAGCTCAGTGACAGACCTTGAGCACAGTGATGCATGCTAATGTGACTGTACATGTGCTTAGCTGCGTGTATCTTTGTTCAGCATCTCTTCCTTGTGTTGCCTTTAAAACTGTCCTCCAGTTTGAATTGGCTCACCTTGAAAAAATGAAATGTTTCCAAGTGGATTGGAGCCAGCCCACCGTGGCCCACCTCCATAGTGCCAGCCAACAAGCGATCCATGCACGGGAAAAAATTACCCATCATACCATTTCAAAAGTCTGAAGCTCACAAAAGTTAGAGCAGCTATATTATAATCCATTGGCCTTAACAAACAACCATACCTAAACAATTCCTTGTTATATACATATGACTTTTCATGAGAATGATGTTAAATCATATAGTTTGATTTATTGGACAACTGCACTGAGAGTTTCTAGCAGGGAGTTCGTTAACAGGTTGTAAAGTCCTGCCCTGGGGAACTTCACTGCACTGGAATCACAAGGTGAACATACAATGTGATCAACCAATCAGAAATCTTTTTCTGGCAAAATCAACCTCCTCCCTCATTAAAAATGTGAAATCAGCTGTTTGATTTAGACCTACTGCACCTTTTATCCAATACATAAGCTTATTATGAAATTTCATAAAAATTATGTATTGTCATCTTAAGTTAGTGGAGATGCTCTCAATCCCTTTCAGCGAGGGATTGGTGAAACCCTACCCAACATGATGTGAGCTTAATTCATTTTCAACACTAGGGTTATAGGTTATATATATTAGGTAATATACAAACACAGCTCACTGATGGGGAACGTTAATATGACATGCATGCATTCAGCTTTTGCCAGATCCTTAAAACCGGTGGTCAGAAATAAAATTCTGCCCCATTACCTGGACATGTCAGAGTAGTCGGCCTCCTCCTCCTCACAGCGCTCGTCCAGCTCCTTCAGGGCTTGTGTCACATCTTCTTCCCACATAGAGCCACAGGTGCTGTCCGGGTCCGGATCTAGATCTGGCTTTGTCTCTGGTGGCATGGGCAGAGGCAGAGACAGGACTGTCTGGGAGTCCTCGTCACAGAGGGACCCCGGTGGAGTGTCTATGACCAGCAGGGGAGGGGGGGCCGGGTCCAGGTCCTCGTGAGGGTCCTGGGTCTCTTGGGGGTCCTGAGCATACTGGGAGTCCTGAGGATAGTGCGTGTCTCGGAGGTCACAAAGCTCTTGTGGGTCAGAGGGCAGAGGTGGTGCGCTGCAAAACCCCGTGTCCTCGCTCACACTGCTGCTCAGCTCATCGGCTGCCGTCATGCTGACTGCGTCCTGTAACACCAAGCCAGATGGGGGGGGTCTCAGGTGCTGCTTGACAGGTGAGATCACATATAAATACAATATAGATTCATAGTTTAACCTTTATATAGCCTGAATTAACACTGTTACAGCCTATACTTCGGAATATAAATCAGTTTCAATGATTTTATACTATAGAAGAGGCACTTTAAAGTCAGCATTTTTTAAATGTTCACATCCTCGTCTCATTATGTCACTCTCTAAGCGAACATCTCTCAAGAGAAATTAAAGGAAAAGAATCGATTAACAGGAGCCAATATCAATCTATCACTGAAACACCTGACCTCAGTGCTAATAAAATAGCGGCATCGTGGCAAATTGACAATGAACGAGAGGCAGCAGATGAATGAAACGCTCCGACACACGTCACATCTGAATGGATTGAATTAATGACAGTCACTCTTTCACTACCCATTAAGGATGGACTGTATTTGTGACAAAACAAATTCGCCACACATCAATCAACAAGGTTGTGCACAAAAATTCAAACCAGTCACAGCATCTGACTCAGACATGGGAAACTCCAGATAAATTCTATTTGTAAACAGACCATGGTGATGTAAAGCAAGCACCCGGCAGAGAGGATGTGCTGGGAGACGTCACAGAGGAGGGGATATAAATAAGAGCACTTGGTTTTTTCTCCGTCTTGTTTTTTTTTTTTATCTAAAAGTCTAATGCATTAGGAAAGCGGCGTGTGGCAGTCAGCCAGTACATCACATAGACAGCAGCTATATTACAGAAAGCTTTTAGAAGTAGTCGTTGCCATCCTGAAGGGAATGAGTAAGAGTATTGATGGTTTTATCTGGGGCTCATTACACTAAGAGCCTGGGCTGTGATGGGGGAGATGCCCTTGGAATAACATTGAGCCCACTGACCACATGGACTTCCTAGAAAGTTGCATTCAGTTCTGTGCGTAGAGAACTGTCATTTAGGGGAAGAACACCAATATATAAATATATGTATGCGCAAATACTATGCCTTTATTTGAAGGTTAGAAATATGATCTAAACTCTGCAATTCCTAAACTGTGCATTCAAATGTAAATCGTGGCAATAAAATATACTCACCATTGTTAGTAATGTGTCAGTGATAGATGTCAGTAGCAGTCGATAGCAAAGCCGTTTATCACAAGAAAATCTATGGCTTGTTAATATGGTTTCAGATTAAAGGAGCCTCATTGGCTCGAACACCATAGGAGCCCCGGTCAGACCTGGTATTAACATCTGTTCTGAGAGATCCCATCACAAGAGGGCAGCATTAAGTATGTCTGTTTAAACCTGCTTTTAAAATGCATCCTGAATTGAAAACCAATTTTAGTGTCATTTCATGTTGGCCAGTGTTGAAATTGTGGCAGTGGCTACAAACAAATCGGCACATGAACACTGTCACCTCTTGAGATAGAGTGGATCGTCCTCTAACCAGAGGGTCTACGGTTCAATCCCAGTCCCCCCCTTTCTGGGTGCCAAAGTGTCCTTGGGCAAGATAATTCTCCCCAAATTGATCTTGATGGTTGTGCCCACAAAGTGTGAGTGATGTGTGATAGAGAATGTGCTGCACATGGATACACTGAGTAAATGTCAAAACTATTCTGTAAAGACCTGTAGTAAATCTGCTATATATATACAGACATTACACATTTACATTAACTTAAAAACGTAAAAATATGTTTAAACTGTAGCAGGTCAGAGGATCTTAGCTGAATAGGCTTTTCTTCATATGTGGCCCAGGATGCATTTGGGATCACACAGTGTACCAGGCTACCACTGAATGTGGTTTGTGCGATCGGCTATTAGGAAACATTTGGGAGCTTTCAGACATACTTAGCACTGACCACCTGGAATGGATCCCCCAGGTCTGACACCAGGTTAATACCAGGTCTGGCTTACAGTTACTGCAATTGAAGTGAACACCCCCGTGTAATGGACTCATACTCACACGTGTCTGCCGAAGATAAAGGAGCTGGTGGAGTTTTACATGGTGGATTTAGTTGGAATAGTCAGTTGTGTTATTAACGGTGAGCAGTAACAGCTGACCTGAGGTGAGCTATAGATTTCATCTCTCCCGAATTAAACAAGCAAGCCCCACATCATAGTGTAGCTTTGAAGGGGGCAAGAGCTAGCACACCTGAGCACCCACGCCCAGAGCAGAGCAACAAAGCAAGCAATGGTAGAAGGAGTAAGAAGCAGCGAATGCAATTAATGCACAATTATAGTACCAGCAGTTTTACCCCATCAGAAACTCCCTGCTGATCCTCTGTCTCAAAGACAGACAAGCAAATGAAGTACAGCAAAGCAGATAAAGGCCTAACAGAAAGGAGAAACACAAGCTAGAAAGCACCCGAGCACCACAGATTATTGCTGCGCCCAATTGATCGCACCTCAGGCAACTGGCTGCTGGTGCTGTCTGAGTTGGCCATCTCCAAAAGGGTGCTATCCAGTCGGGGGAGGGAGGGTAGAGAGGGAAGGACAGTGGCCTCCTGGGCACTGCTGGACGATTCTTGAGACTGTAGTAGAGAGTCCACGTGGTTGGACGCGGTGTCGTCTGTGGCAGAATCACTGTTGAGCTGAGGAAATACATAAGGAGCGATTAGCTGCACTGCTGAGAACCAGTATTAACTCGATACAGATAGTTTTATTTGCCGATAAATGCAGCTGATTTTGTCTCTTTCTTAAGAGGAATTAGCAAAGCATCTTCCACTGTTTGCTTAACAATCCTTTGAAGCGGAAGAATCTCTTTTTGTACACAATGGCAGCATAAATTCACTTTTAGACTCCATTAGACCTTTCTGTTGGTATCACAGTCTCTGATGTGTAGTGGGAATATGTTGGGACACAATTAACTCCTTATATTAATTGTACTCAATTAAATAGGCGAGAGCTTATGATTTGATTTTTCTGTGGAACTGGTGGAAAACTGAATTAACTATAAGTCATTTACACTGTTTCCAGGTTCAGTGTTTTAACAGTATGATTTTTGCTACTTATTAATAAGTTAAACACAAAAAAACTGCATTGCCCATGTTTCTGTATCAAGCAGAGCAAGTTTAGTCATTTTAGTTTTCCATTCAATTGATTCAGGACTTTAAAATAACTTCAGGCAAAAAGTAAGATCATGCCAACATCAATGATATTTCTTATTGTTTATATATTCCAGTACTTCCTGCATTGTCTGTAAATGACACATAAATGTTGCATGCTGAGTTTTCTCACATTTCATTATAATAACAAGAAACATTTTTGGGGCAAATGTCCAATAGAGGCAAAAGCTCATTCTCTCACCATGCACTACCAAGACCAAGAAAGTCAGAAGAAGAGAGGAAGAAAATATCTCCATTAGATCGAAGAAACGCTATTTCAATGAATGACATTGTTATTATTAGCAGCTCTGGATAAGATATTAAGGTAAAGCGCAAGAAAGCAATGGAGAGTTAGAGAGAAGCAGCCAATGAGTTAGAAAATGCAACAAAGAAGATGCTGTTAATCTAAATTCTAACACGTTTTAATTTTATACTTGAAAGAAATTCAAATTTGAACTGTAACTTTAATTTAGAAATCTATTTTAACAAAAACTACAAATTATCAATGATTTAGATTGTATCATATGTGAAGTGAACTTTTAATTGTTTTTCCTACACTGTACTTACCTTTAGTAAAAATGTAAACAAATGTAAGATAGAACAGTCGCATTACTCAGAGGTGAAGGGGCTAGGCTAAGGTTTGAGGGAAGCATCTACCACCAGCGAAGAAGCAAGCATCTAGCCTCTGTCCACACCGGCAGCAGGTCCAGCTCAGGATGCACACATACACACGCACACCATGCCAGCGGGCTGTGTGGGGGGCATGGTGGGTTGGGTTTATTTTGGGGGAGGGGCCCTGATTAGAGTAAGACTTACAAGGCCAGAGCGGGTGAGAATCTGGCTAGCACTCAGTACCTCCTCCTCAGACGATTCATCTGTGTCCTCGTGGTTGGTTAGGTTGAGGCTCGGTGTGCTGCCCGCGAACTGGCACTCCTGCAAAGTCGGCGTGTCCCCTTTGTCCATGCTCTCCAGGGAGCGACGACGCACCCCCCAGTTAAAGTTGTCCATGCTCTCCCCCTGCAGGACAATCAGGACAAGAGCAAAGTAAGACACCGTGTGTACACACCAGCAGGGTTTCGGACAGATTTTGCTGAACAAGGAAACAAAGCACAAAACACAAGGAACATTCCACGACTTGGAAAAAGATTAAATAGACTGTATATAAAGGCGATGACACATCTCCACTTCCTCCTAATATCCACAAATGAAGACAAAATACCCCAGATAGGCGCACTGCCATCTTAATAATAATAATAAAGTTTATTTCCATAGCCCCTTTCACACTAGAGGTACAAGGAGCTTCACAAAATAAAATAAGTGCAAAGATAGCAAGTCATATAAAAGCCAGATCATTCTCAGTAATGCAATAAAACAAATCAGATTAAAGAAACAAACTATAAAAATGCCTAAACAGGTGGGTCTATTGACCAAAAATAAAGAACAACCAAGTGGCGATCAAGATGTGTGGCTTCACTTTCGGGGAGCTGTCATGTTGTCCATCTTTATACACAGTCTATGATATAAATGCATGAGAGTGGGTGAGATGAAGTTTCTCCACATATTGGGATGGTATATGTTGCAATGTTCTATAACTATAACAGTAAAAGGGTTCACAGCCACAGTGATTTCAAATCAAGCAGGACTACAGCACTTAATCTGTGACAACACAGAGAGACACCAGGACGATGCAGAGAACTGCGTCTCTAAGAAGCTCTCCGGCTCTCAGACTTACCTGCAACTCCTTGTGGCAAGAGAAGAGAAGGAATAAGTGTGTTAGTGGACCAATGACAGTTACACAACAGGACACAAGTTGGACAAACAAGACACACATGTTAAACTTGAATAAGATATCATCTAATATGGTAGAGAGAAGTGATGAAGAGTGACAACTGAGTGTGCAAGTCGATTTGAAAATGTATCTTTTGTTAGATGATTTACCCATTTAGACCAAATGCAACATTTGATTCCCTTTAGAACCAGATGAGACTTGTGACGTGTTTTATAAAAAACATTGAGATTTCAAGAAATACATTATTTGAAATTTTGATTGATTGTTAACGCTCGTAGCCTGCAAAGTTGTTACAGTAGCGTTTCAGACAAAGGTTGACGATCTAAGCGAGGGGCGTGATATTGAAGCAGATAACAACAGTGTTTCATTGACGAAAACAACATTGAAAAAAACAGATTGATGATGATGCAGATTCAGATCCAGGTGATGTGTGATGATCTGTGACCGATGCTCAGTTGGTAAGGGCCATGTTTGAGGAGCAGGATCAAGAAAAGGGGGATCTCGACAAGTCATGTTTGATGGTTTGTGAAAAATAATCAACTTTAGGCAAAGATTTACAATGAAAGCCAAATGTCGAATGTCTCCATCTGCTTCAGACGCAGACAAATTAAAGCTTTTGTAAAAGTTGGCAATTATGTCATGTCAGAAAACTTTACAGGGTTGTTTTCAAACACTAAGGTTTTAGCTTACATATTTATTTGGTCGCCTTATGTCTTGTCTTATGGGATAAAATAAGCATTTATACTATACACCCACTATTGGCTCCTTAACATTTCCTTCAATTTTTTCACTTTAATCGTACTCATAACCAGAAAATCACATCTTAGCTAAAGTTTTCAAATTTCCAGGCCTGTTGCTGCAGCCTTGTTTTTTGTGTGTGAAATCTTATAAAAATTCTCACCTCGGCATCCTCCAGCTCCACATCTAAGAAGTCAAAGTCCTTGAAGACACCAAACTGCTGCTCACTGCCGGTATCCTCTCCCAAATCCTCCTCTCGGACCACCTCCTCCACTGTGGGTATGAGACTGGTCTGCTGGTCAGCGGAGTCCAGATCCTCATTTGAAGAGAACACCACCTGCACAGGAAGGAAGGAAATGTAAGTCTCTGTCGTCAAGTAGTGAAATAAAATTGTTGTATTTTTTATAAAAGGCCTGTTTAAACAAACATCTAAATCCAAACGAACAACCACACGAAGAAAACACAGGAACACACCACATGCAGGAGTATTCTTAACAGTGAATGTACAGAGACCTTGTCTGAAGCTTTAGAGTAGGAGAGGAGTCTTACAGATGGATTTTTGGGAATGCCAGACTCGGGGCCACATAAAGACAGGACATTCATCAGCCTCTCTCTGGTTCGTCTCTGCAACAAGAAAAGATACATAAGATGACATCAAGAAATAAATGGCTCAGAGTGTTCTAATGGCTGTACATCTGAGACACATCTACTTTGTGCAAAGCATCTTTAAAGTCCAAGACCACAAAGTCCACAATTATAACAGAGTGAGAGTCTCAGAGAATAAATACAAATTATAAATAGATAGATAAACAAAATGAAGACATTTGTATCACATTTTAAGGATTGGTCGCACTTATGGCTTTTGTTTGCACACTGTAAAAAATAATATATATATAATTGTATGGTTCAGCTGTCTAACTGCCTGTAGTCCATTAAAAAATATATAGAGTAGCAGATACTTATATTCATCTTTGTGATGAACTACAATATTACAAACCATAATGTACTATTTTGGCAGAGTAGTATCTTTAAATCAATGTGTTTTTATGCTTGGGAAAAACTACAATGCACCAGGTGATAAAAAGAAAACATAATGCATTTTTATTCTGATTGTTTAGTATGTTCAGATTGTGTCTCAGTTTGAGATCGACCGAGCTGGATCTCGTGAAGCTTAGCCTTGACTGAGTTCTGCCTCCTATCTTCTGGTTTGAGTTAGTACAGTGTTGGGCCAGGTGTCTGTTTGAATAGGTACCTGGGAGAGCTGAGGCCTTTTCCAGCTGACCGGCACCAGACCGTTGGAGTTGGAGCCGGAGGACGTGGAGGAAGTGCTCCTAGTCACAGCAATCACCTGTGGCTTTCCATTTCGGCCTGCTGCGGTACGCTGATCACCATATTTATGCCCTATGATTGGGGTCTATCAAGACAGAGAACACCAGTTAGCAATAAAATATTAAAAACAATATGCTTTAAGTGAAAACAATGAGATACTGTTGCGTGAGAGCAGACACAGAGGCACACACTGACCTCTGAGATGTCGAAGTGGAAGTCGAGAGTCTTGCCAGGCAGCTCCTTGGAGGAGTTGTTGAATATGCGCGTGAAGGCAATCTCTGGAGAGCCACAGGATTCTGTGCTGTAAGAGCGCTGCACATCATCTGGGACGACAAGGCTGGCTGAGCGAGACACCACCAACTTCAAAATGTTTTGGGCCTCCTTCCAATGTGGGCTCTGTAAAAAAACAAAACAGAAATAATTAGTCCATTGTGGAATATCAGGCTGTGTAGGCATTTCTGTAGAACATCTGAAAGGACATATCTGCCCTCAGACAAACAAAGAATCTCCTTCTCACAGCAATTAAAGCCTCAGACTCTGGAAATATGCGTCTTTCATGTTGTTTTTTACGATGTATGGTCAACATTCCTGTCATAGCTTAAAAAGCCTCCTAACAAATAAGACTCTCAGTGCGCACGCAATGGAGTACAGAATACGCACAAATACAATGCATTCTACACAAGGCAACACAGGCAGTAAGCCAGTACACAATTGGCCTTAGGCATTAACAATAATGGTATAACAGCTGTCACAGGCAGTTGTGAGGGAGAAGCATATAGTGGCCTGGTTCAGGGCTGGTAAAAGGCTTCCATAAAGAGCAGAGGCTGCATTAAAGAACCTATAAGACATGGTTTTCTTTCTTCTTCTAAATTGTGTTTCTATTTATAGACCAGACCATCCCAGTTTTGACATACATCAGGCTATAGGCTCTGTCCGGTAAACATGCATACAGCAAACTGCCCCCAAGTGGTGAATGACTAAAGTTCTCAACCTCCACTGCAGAGACTCTGAGCTTGGTTCTATTAATGTTATTATATTATGTTCTATTAACTAAAATGAATGAAAAACCTGTACTAGAAAATGAAATACACGGTCAATTATATCATAACCTTACATGCAGGCCTTTCTGTAAAATGTCTTGATGCAGAAGGTTTTGATTCATCTGATGAGTCAGATGTAGGTGGCCGTTCACAAGTGTTTCACAACTAACAGGACAGGAAAGTGATTTTAGTTTGATGTGCAAAAGGCACAGTCAATATTAAAGTTAGGATTCTTACTTTGGTTTCACATCGTAATTTAGCGGACCAAAGAATTCTGTATGATATACGTACGTAATCATCACCCATGTGGCTATGTCTACATATACTTGACATTGATTGGTTTGTAGACAAGCATGAGTCAGATGTCAGTGTGTAAATTCAGCTATATAAAACAGGGCAGTGCATAAAAAAAGGTAGTCTTTTAATTCTGTCTCAACTTCCTTGGATTGGTCTGAAAGTCATAACTTTTAAAAAAAAAAAGTTTTCACACTGCAAAAGAACCGAACCATGGGCCGAGATCATCTCTTGTAGTCAGCCTAAATTTTGGTCCCAGGCACATGTCCAGACAAAACAAGGTAGATATGAAAGTGCCCCAATTTACATATTAAGTTACTGAGGAAATAAGTTGGTGTGATACTGGATCAAAATGAAGAGTGGTCAAAGCTCACCTGAACATATTTGCCAATGATCTTCATGATCTCCAGGTTGAACTGCTTGACAGGAGCGGCTGATAGATCAATATGACTCAGCAGGCTGTAGATGATCTGCAACAAGGACTGCTGCATGCTGGGAAGTCCCTTTTCCAGCAGCTGAGAGATAAAGATGGGCAAATTACTGGTTGCATCTTACCATATGTGCCTAAGAGCAGCATCTTTTATCTTGATCTTACATACCTCAGCCAAGTAAGTGACCAGGTTCAATGTTATATCAGCAAAGGCATCGTGGAGGTAGCGACACACCACATTGATCCAGTTGGTGCAGTCGCGGGAGTAGGTGTGTGCGCTGTACAGGCTCATCATGTGGGCCAGATTGGAGAGGGTGGCCGACTTCTCTTCGGCGCAAACCTTGGCTATTTTATCAGCCGTCTCCTTACAGAAAGGAGTCGGACTGTCAAAGTGCTGGATGAGGTGTGGGAGGAGGCACAGGATGTTCAGAGGAAAACCTGCAGACACGTCATGGAACATCAAGAGTCATATTGTTAGAAATAAAATCTGAATGAAATCCTTTGCAGTTTTTAACATAATTGATGACAGAAAAACAATAATCTCATTGAAGAGAAGAAAAGTTTGCATGTGAATGTATCCGTATTATTTTTATTATGCAATGTCAAAAGAATGAAAGAAAACAAATTAGTTATCATTGTTTTGCATGATTAATATTAACATTTTAAAAACATAAAGACAGGCTGTAAAGAAACACAAATCCATAAACAAATCAGCAGTGGGCACATTCCTTAGCACGTACCTGCCACTTGTGTAGGGTCTATCAGCGTGTGTCTGGAGACACTGATGAGTTTGCTGAGCAGGTGGATGGTGAGCTCCTGAGTAGAAGCAGAGGTGAAGCCCTTCAGGAAGAGCTGCAGCAGGCCAGGAAAGCTGTACCACTTCAACTTAGCCTGGACCTTCTCCAGACGTTCCCGGCTGTCTGCACGATCGAGAGGCAGCTGGCCCAGGAGCTTGTTCAGCAGCCGCAGGGCCAGCAGGTACTCAAACTCGTAGTCCGACTCCAGCAGCGAGGCGGCGATCCAGAACACAGTGGCCATCAAGCTAGAAGGGTCCACGGGGGGGATGGCTTCCCCGCCTGGACCCCCTCCTCCGCCCAGTGATGATAAGCTCCGCGTTCGGGCCAGGTTTCCATGGCTGCCACCAAGTCGGTCAGCTATGTCTAGAGTGTTACTCCTGCGTCGGTCTCCTTTTCGTTCACCCACCTGGTTCGCTCGCAGAGAGTTGCTACGGTTGTGGACATAATGGAACAGGCCGCCGCTGTTCAAGTTCAGTTGGCCTGTGCTTTTCCTGTTGGAAGCAAGCTTAGCCCCCAACAACAGATCACGCGGAGAAGTTCTGTGTGTATAAAAAAAAGCTTGTAAATGACAGTAGGGTTGAGATAGTGGAATAATTAGTGAGGGTATGAAGAGATGGACTTACTGAGCTAAGGCAGTGAGGAGGTCATAGTTTTTGACTGTGTCTGCTAATGTGTCGATGCCTGACTCCAGTGTCAGGAGAAGTTCAATGACAAAGCCCTGAAGACAAAACACACAAGCAGTCAGCTTTTTTTACTAAGAAACAAACAGATGACTACTTTGAGCTTTTCAGTTTTTATTTCCTCTAGTGTGTTACATAGGTTTATTGTGTGTGTAAAATATCTGCAGCCTGTTTTCTATAAACCTTTTCAAGAACGAAAACCAAATTAAAATGATGAACCTGATGATGAGCATAATATGTCTCCTTTAAGTCTTCATGTTAAACTGAATGTAACTTCCTGATCTCATGATACAGAGCATAGGTTCACCTGCTATTGTCCTGAGCCTTTCTGAGAGAATATGTGATCTACAGGACAGGTTTTCATATTAAGTATGAAACTGCATGGAACAAGATAAGGGGGATTTTAGTGGCTACAAAATATTTTATTTCCCAAAGTTCTAAATTAACAAAATGACCAGCATTCTTCATCAAAATACAATGAACAGTGTTGTTTAATGTTGCATATTCGAAAACTATTTTTCTGACCTGAGCCTCCTCTCCTGGGTCCCCCACAGTCTCTACCAGTCGAGACAGGATGTCAGACAGCGTTGCAGGAGTCAGAGGTTGTTTGAGTGCCCTGAAAATCTGGAATGAGCGTCCAGCGTAGTGGCGAGAAGGACAAGACAGAGCGGTTTGTAGAGCCACTTCACTCAGCAATGAATCCAGCTGGAAACCTGAGGAGATGCACATACACAGGCGGGTGAATATGATGAAGCTTTCCACTTTATACCTGTGACCCAGGCTGAAATAAACAGAATCAGACAATGCGCAAGCAGACCTAATGGGGAATGTTTGAAGACGGTCACGACGTGTCGCACAAAAACACTCAGCTGGTCAGCGCTCTTTATGTTGGGGTTTTTGGGCGATACATCCTCATGGTTCCAGAGTGGACCCTTCTTCCTACAAGCAAGAGCAAACACAAATCAGGAAATGTGACCTGTTATAGCTACAGGATTTACTCCACACATCATCACAGAATTCAGTATCTAAGTATTTTAATGTTATCACAACAGGGGGGAAAAAAAGCAGTCACGCCAACCCCAAAATCAAAACCATGCAAAAATTAAAATACCCAATCCTCTCAGACACTGCTGGAAGCATGAAAGCAAATACAGTAATTGAACATAATGAGTAACCTGCTGCATCTCGATGGTTAATACGGATTCATGTTAAATAAGACATCAGACTAAGTTAGAAGCAGTGATACAAGTTGTATAGTTTAAATTTAAAGTTATTTTTTTAACTGAAACCAACCTTGATGTAATGAACTCAATGAGAGCTTTGGCCTTCTCGTCCTGTTCAGCAGTGGCATCCACCTCGCTGAGAAGTGAAGGGGAGAGGTGGGACAGAGCAGTGCCCCCCGCCCCGACACTGATGCTGGAGGATGTGGAGCTGGAGCTGAGGCCAGAGTCTGTCATTGGTGATGGCTGACCATCTGGCAATAAATCTTGCACTCCTACATTCATCCAAACAATAGAAATTCACATTGAGCTGCATGGTACACATCTCTTTTCTCCATGATATAATATCACCACCATCTTTAAGAATCTCTATATTTTAGGAACATTCATGTAGTGTTTAATTATGATGCTGTTCTTTTGCCATTAGAATAAAAATAAAACTGTAATATTCAGGAACAGGGAACCCTGCCTCTGTGGGACTGATGACAACACGACAGATGAGCATGTGTCACGTTTCTGTTACTAAATTCCTTCAATTAAATGACAGGTTGTTTTTACTATCTATAGAGAACTCTGTCATTTCTAGGCTTAGCAGCAGAACTGACCGGTTAGGTTGAACTCTGGAGCTACTGGCTTCACAGTCAGGACCCTAGGATCGTTGTAGTCTCTGTTGCGTAGGAGCACCATAGCCACAGACTGAACGTTGCTATTTGCTCCCTGGACCACGAGCAGGTGAAGTAGTAGACGTTTACAGTGCTCGTAAACCTCTGGGTGCTGGTGATCAAACCCTGGAAGAAAAGCCAAAAAGAGATTAGAGCAGGTGATTTCAGCAGGTAGAGCTTTGATGAAAGCTTGAAAAATCATTTGAACTCAGTCACACACTATATACTGTGCTGTTATAATATTCAGGAAGCAACTAACCTATAAAAATTGCATGTAACAACAGGGGCAGGTAGGCACTCCACTCCACTTTGACCCCATGGTCCACAATGAGGTCTGTCAGTAGGATGACAGCAATGTTACATCTGTAAAAACAGAAAACAAGGCTTGACTTAGACAAAGAACACAACACTATGATAGAGAGGGGGTTAAACTAATGGTTTTTGGTGTACCTGTGGAGTGGTACACCAGGGGCATTGGTCTCTGGCAAATAGTCCACCAGCGGAGACCAGCAGCCTCCTGTTGGAGGGAAGGGGAGGGGCTCTGGCCGGTTGTGATCCATCACTTTCAAACGCCAGTTAGCGTAAAGTGGCATGGAGTCACCTGGAGAAGGGATAAGGAAGATTATCAGTAGTGTACTGTAAATGTAAGTGGGAGACAAGAGGTCTAAAGAGTTTGTTCTTACTCTTCTCCTCTTCATAGGAACCTCCAGAACTGCTGCTGTAACGAGACTCCAGACGGTGGTGCTGACGGTTCAGGTTGCTGTTCAGACCACTGTAGATGTCCAGGTGGGTGTAACTGCAGAACAGACACAGTTGATTTAAAAGGATTTTGCCAGCAGTACGTTTTTTTGCCCACAGTAAACATATTTTAAGTTATATTGCATCAGCATTTTCAATTTAAAAGTATCTCAGCTCATAGCTATCAGTCTCCCTAAGATGTTTCCATAATAGAGCTCTAAAATGTAATTCTTTATCTGAATTAATGCTAAATCTACTACAAATTCAATCAGGCATTTAAAGTTTTACTTTCAGTATAGAAGAAATAACGATACAAATACCAATGTTTGCTTGTTGTAGGAACTATTGAGTTTCTCTATAATTTGTAAGGTCTTGACCTTATTATGTCAAGTGCCTGTTAAGTGGCAGTACCCAAATTAAACTGCTATTTAGTTAGACTGAGATTTCTGCACTATATTCTAAAACAAAATAGCTATGAGGCAAGGCCAAGGAAAGCATCAACATTGACATACTTTTGTCAATAAGCACAAACTGTAAAGGAGAAGAGATATATTTAAATCTACATTTTGGTCATTGCCATAAACTGCCTGCAATATGTTGTAGAATGTCAATATTTAGCACCATCAAGGATTACTTTCATTAGAACACTGGCTGAAGACATGATGCTCTCACATTTTATGGTTTGCACTTGGGGCAGCAGTTTAAGCACCTACCGTCACTTCAGAGCCGTTAAAAACATATGATCAGGGAGGATGTGAATTCAATTTGGAAAAAATTACAATAAAAAATAAAACCTTGTAATGATACAGTGAAGGTAAAAGAAACTGTACACAAGTATTGAAAGTTCCAGGAAGAGGGTAAAAGTACTTAAACACCCTGGTACTTTTTAAAAACTTCAGTGACCACTGTTGAATCTCTACTTAGGTAACTATGTTTTAGTGTGAAATGTAACGTCATTACTTGATTAAAGTGTCTACTCCTTTCATGCCTTCTAACAATAGTAGCATTGTGCTGTGGTTTTTCTGGTACCTGTCCTCCATGTTCGAGTCTTTAATCTTGCCTTCATGATGAACTTCATTTCCTGGCACCATGGTATTGCTGCTGGAAGTTGTTCCTGAGAAAAAAGACAAAACTTTGACCATCATGTAGCAACAAGACTTTATTTAGTATTGGCAGCCAGGCTTAATCTGTGAACTAGTAAATAAGTCGTGCTCATTAACCTGAGGTGACTGAGGGGATCTTGTAACTGGAGCTGATGCGGTAGTAAGGTGGGTTGTCCATGTGAGTAACAGCTGAGCTTACAGGATCAGTCAGCTCAAGCTCGCACATCAACTCCTCCAGCAGCTGCATAGTCTTATCTCTGCCTAAGTAAACAACCACTCGTTTCACCTGCGGACAAAAATGAAACCGTCAAAAACAAGAGGAATAAATGGCAGACGCTGCACATGGTGATGTGGTGGATGAGCTGCATGATAGCAATGTGCCGTGACTCACATAGGGCAAAAGGCTTGGGTCACTGTTGACTCCTGACATACTGATGAGGAAGTGCAGAATGATTTTGAGGTTCTTTGGCCAACTGTCTGCTAATGTGGTCCACACGTTCTCGATCTCCGACCAAGCAAACTCATCCCCGTACTGTCAAAATAAAACCAGTTAATTCTCCTCAATCAACATTTATATAACCATCTTACACAAACATTCTGAATATGTTCACATGGTGCATTAGTAGCATCACCTTAGCGGTCATGAACATGAGGTTGTTTAACACCATGGTTGTAGCACGAGGCGAGCCCCAGCCCTCTCCATGGAGCCAGCGCCTGCTGTTCACCATCATGACCTCCCGCTCGTGTACGTCCTCGTCTTCCTCAACACTGCCACAGTCCTCCGGTCGCCGTACAGTTGGTTTAAAGTCGACCAGCTCCACATTGTTCATCCAAGGCAGGAGGTAATGCAGCATTACTTGACGACCACCAGGATGCGCTGTCTGGATGCGCTGGCTCACCTCTGCAGTGGGGACAGTCGAGAGAACGTTTGTAACTGAGGCTGATTCAAGTCATTAACGCGTGTTGGGATTAAGCAATATACAGATACAATTTAATTGAGCCATCCACCGATGAACATTAATGATGTTCAGTAGTGTTAGGATGTGTTTGCATGGAGACCTCATTATGTCAGAGTAGTGAGTAGATATGAGCCAATTGAACTCAAGTTTGAATATCACTTTGAAAAAGAAATAAAATTCCCATCTCATATATATGCAGCAAAAAAATAATGTTTGGTTGGTTCTTGAAACAAGTCTTCAATGAGGCTTTGGTGAAAACACATGTAATCATGGCACGGCTACACTTGTATGTGCTGTTAAGCATTTGAAAAATCTTTTTGCTTTGCTCATATACACAAAATCAAATCTCTGCTTTCACAGGAATATTACATTACAGAAACCTGCTTTTCAAACAGCAGCTGGAAAATTGTTGGAATGTAGCAAACCTGAGAAGATGGGCAGGGTTAGTTCTGGGTAAGTTCGTGCAAGCTCCTCAGACAGCTGGTAGTAAGACACAGAGTAGAGGTGTGGCAGCGGTGAGGGAGGGGTCAAGATGCCATCTGTTCGCTGGATCTCCAATTTGTGGGCGTAGCGGAAGAGCTTGGGTTCCAGTATCTATTAGTTAGATAAATAATTGAAACTTAATCAACAACTAAATTGAACACAAAGTTGTACAGAGCAGTGTTATGTAGAGTAGATGTATAAAAGTTTTACTTTTATGAGACAGAAATTCTGACCTGTAACAGCTGCATGGCTGCTTCATAGATGTCCCTGGAAGAATCAGCCGCCTTGAACAGAATCAGGTTCAGCAGCACCACAGTGTCAAATTGGTAATCCCTAAAAGAAAACATAAAACATATCCATGTGGCTCCAAAGGGACCAACAAATTCACAAAATTGCGTCAAGCTGATGCTGCTAATATGAGGTACCTGTTGTGAAAGACATTAGCGATGGCCCTGAAGCAGCCGGCTGCCACACGACGGGAGCCAGTGTAGCAGCGGTCGACAGCCCAAAACATGAGGTTGCTCTGGTCAGGATTCAGCTCCAACAGCAGCATCACAGCCTCGCAACCAAGCTGGTGAACCTGGAGGAGACACACAGACACTGTTAGAGCCATGGCCTCCTAAGCCTAACCCTATGAAATTTTGAAAGAATACGACACAGGAAGATTTTCCCTCCTATTACAATGTTCAAGTTATTTTAACCTCAACTACATTCTGTAAATAATAACATTTATTGAGCAGGCTTTTATCTGAAGTTTTAACTTCTTGCAGTACCTCTGAGCACCATTAAGTGGCACTAGTGTCAAGGTATATGAAGCTGTGCTGCATAAGGGTAACCTGTCTCACAGTTCAGCTGCACTGAAACATCTGTTCCTCTTTTAAAAAACAAATTTTGATGCTTCCTCTGCCTGCGTCACCAGTATTATATTATAACTATACACTGTTCTTGTGTTGATTGCCACTATTACATTCTCTCACTTAACTGATTACGCAGTTATTATGTTATGTTCAATTTGCTTTCATCATAACAGACCTTTTACACAGCAGCTATTTGACATGAAGTAGTAGGTTAACACAAGTGTTAACATTTATCAAAAATAATTAAGACAATTTATATAAAACAGAACCTTCATCAGTGTGATGAGTGATACCTGTGTTCACCTACTATTTCATGTCAAATTGGCTGCCATGATGAGCTATATTGAAACATGTAAGAACTGCATTTTGTAAAGTCAATATATCCCAGTAAACAACTGAGTAATTCAAGTCAAATCTGTGGATGTGTTACTTTCTCTGATCATTCAAGTCTTTTCTTTGACAGTGGATGCTCCTACCTCAAACCAATATCCTGTGTTCATCCATTACTGTTGGTTAGCTCCCTAACCAACTATCAAAAGCAGAGCCCAACCAATACAGATATTTGGGGTTGGGTGTCGATAATGATATTAGGAAGTAAAAAACTTCAGATACAGATGCATCAGTTAATGTATACATCAAATTAACAAAACGATTCCTAAGTGTGCTATGTAATATTTGTATTTACCTTTATTTCACCAGGTTAATCCCATTCAGATTATAAATCTCTTTTACAATTACAAAGAACTGAAACTGAGGCTTAAAATTTTAAAGTTTAACCATAAAATCTAAGTATATATAAATAAACATAATAAATAGAACTTAAATCAAGAAAACTATATTTTTTCCCTAAAATAAACATCTTTTCTGCATTGTTAATTTTGTAAAATAAAAAAATTCAGCAAACGCAGACACTGACACGTTTGTGAAAGGCTCACATCTGTCGGTTCCTGTTGGCCAAACAATAAATCTGTCGGACTCTAACCAATAGCAGTTAATAGAGGAAATTGCCTGACATGATAACATTTCACTTACTTTCTTATCCTGAGAATCCAGGATGTTGTCCAGCCACTTGTAGAGGTAGCCATCGGAGGAGAGGCCAACATTGTCGGCTACAGGTCCACAACACAACACTGCAGACATGGCCTAGAACATTTAACAAGTTAGTTGATTAGTTACCATTTAGTATAGATTTCAAAATGTAGATGTTTGTATGAGTGTGTGTACCTTTAGTGCACAGTACTGATGGCGGTTGATCTGCATATTTCTGTCACTGTAGCGGTCCAGGGGAGTGAACATGATGCTGAAGGGCCCGGCCCAGTGACTGAACAGCATGAACAAACTGTGTCTGAGTGACTGCTGTGGAAAGATGGTTCTCCGCTGGTGCACTGAAACATGACAAGTAACCCAAAACACACACATAAGACAGAGATTCAGTGCAAATAATAAATATGTTTGAGAAATAAAATGTATATATACAGTACCTGGGACATTCTGTATTATATTCGCCACGAGTGCACTGAAGTGACAGCGAATGTCCTTCAGTGTATCCGAGTCCTTGTCATTTTCAGCCTCAAGCAGCTGCCTGGTCAGATCAACATACTCCAGCAGCGAACTGTTCAGAGAGTGGCTCTCACCATCTAACCCTCCACTGGTTCTTTAAAACAAAAAGTAAAGGAGAAAAGATATAAGAATGTACAAATGTATTCCTAATTTTGTTGTACAAAAAAGCTGTGGATTACATACATCTGACTGATGACACCAGCATCTGCCAGTAACTCAAATATCCGGACCAGCTGAACCCTGAGGATGTCACGACGCCTGCGCCGCTTCATGTTCTGCAGAGTAAAGATAGAATCATTTTAACTCAGTAAATTGTTATTCTCTAATGACACAAATGTGACAAAAGCGTTAAAGCTCCTAGTGAACAGCACTTACTTCAGGTCTTCTTTCCAGAGCTTCTTTTATGATGGGATTCAGCTCCTCTAACAACTCTCTGAAGAATATGAAAGTTAGATGTTAATAACTAAATGGTTTAGGTACAGTAATGTTTATATGCTGCATACAGATCATGTCGAGTGGCGATTACCTGAAGGCCACGGGGTTGGTCCGGCCAAGCCCCAACACAAGAGACTCTGTGATGTCCATGCTCTCAGAGCGCATCATTGGAACAATGTGTTTGAAGAGGGAGGAGGGGGACGGAGTGCCAACAATCTATTAACAGACAAGGAGAAAAGCAATGTCATGGCTGAAGCTAAACTAAATCAAGTCTTCTGACTGTTCCTTGTTAGTTTCAACTAAAAGCACTTAAAACAGGTGTGTTGTCATATTAAATTGCATTTCCCAAAATGGTGTCTGTGCAGGTGCTCCTGACCTTTGAATCATAACTGTAGCCGCTGTCCGGCGTGGACGCCAGCGTCTCAGGCGGGGAGCAGCGGACGGAGCCAGAGGTGGAGGATGAGGAGCACATAGAGGAAGAGGAGGAAGCTGAGCTACAACAGAGGATCAGGTAGTTCCTCCAAAGACCGATGTACGAGTCACTGCTGTTCAGACTGTTCACTTTCTTGGCATTGATGGGGCTGCTGTAGGAGGTCATGTGAGACAGATTAATAACATGACATCAGAAGTGTTGAGTAACACTGAGCGAACCCAGAAAAGAAAGATGCTGCCTTCTGTCTTATAGTTCTTTGTGATTAAAAGTCTTGCTTACAGTATCCTAGCATATAATTTCCTCCAAAAAACAGTAGAACTTGATCTTTTCAGTGTGAAAGTTTACAGTAAAAACATCCACACTGACAAACACACATAAAATCACACAAAGAAGGTTAAAGAAACGTACTTGATGTCCACTTGGGGAGACAATAACTGCAGGCGGGTGTAGGCGAACATCCAGGCGTAGTTGAGAGCAGTTGGACAATGTTTGGGCAAGTGCTCCTGCCGCAGGTAGCTTGAGAAACTGATGACCCAGGGGTCCTGGCCCTGAGTAACGTGAGCAAACACCCAGATGTGCGAGGGGCTCACCACATCAAACTGGTGGCTGATGGGGGATGAGCTCCATTCTGCTAGTGTCTGAAGATCAATCCCACTGGGACAGTACAGCAGGTTGGTCTACAGAGAAAACCACAGAGAGATGAGCAGCGTCTCAGAGTATTTATTCAAGTTTTAGGATTCTGGAAATAAGACAGGTCATTTATACCTGGTCAGCTCCTGTGAGATGAATGAAACTTTCCAACACTGATGCACTTAATCGGTCCATTACGTCAATGGCCAAGTCTTCATCGCCCTTAAAGGTTGAGGCAGATGGAGCAGATGTCAGGAAAGGAGTACTTGCAATAAAGACTCTCTACAGTATCATACGCATTTGACTGTTACTTAGCAGTCACAACAAAGTGCTCTGTAATTACCTTTCCGATGCCCAGTGCAGTGTGCAGAGCACGGACCTCCTTGAGGACATTAACAGCCAGCCTACGTGTGGCTGGGCGGCAGCTGCAAAGCACCACCAAAGCTAAGCCCTCCACTACATGCAGCACACCGAGAGGAGGAACACGTTCCAGGGGGAGAGAATGGCCGCTGCTTGAGCCCTGTTGAAGAAGACGTGTAATTAAAATCCCTTATAACTCTGATACACATTTGTCACTTCACACTTCATAACACCTGACCACATAAGGAATGAACTTCCTCGACCAACCTGTGCATCATGGCTCTTATTGCTGCTCTGCACTGCCTGCCTCCACTGGCTGATGAGCTGTAGTAGCATCTTGACTGCGTTGTCCAACAGCGTGGGGTGGACATCGGTCACCTCTCTGACAATGAAGTAGACAAAGCCGGAGAGCACGTCCTCACGCCACTCTGGGAAATCAACCATCAGGGCCTGAAGAGTGGTAAAGGCAAGGCCCCGCAGCTCCTCGTCCATGTGGATGGTCAGCCTGAAGGTGCAGAGAGACAACGACATTAGAGGACAAAAGGGGCAACTACAGTATGTAGTTATGCTACAGTATGTTGTTAGTGATGTGTCTGCAGTAAAACTTACTTGGCTAGAAGCTCTATTAGGTCTTGTCTGCTCATGCCATCAGGTATCAGTCTTGGGATGGCGGCCACACACGTGCGGAACAGATCAATCTTTGGCTTCCTCTCTCCCCTAAAGCACAAACAATGAGATGCTGTTATAGATCAGAGACACACAGATTAACTGTATGGATCCAGGGTGTGGCTACAATACATACGTGATCATGTCCTCAGGCTCCTTGTTGGACATCTGCACGTTGGTCATGCTCATGGAGCGTCCCACCTCCTTGTCCAGGTGTCGTAGGATGTTATCTAAGGCCTTTCTTACTTGGGGGTAGTACACAGACATGCCTGAAAAAAAACCCAGCAGTCATTACACTGACAGCAAAAAACCCCAGATATTGTATCACTTTTCATGAAAAGTTTCAATAATCAAACTCACCTATGCCCTTGGCTTCTTCATCAGTGAGTGTGGTGTTGAGGAAGATCTTCTTGACACGTAAGGTGTTGCCAGAGGGCATGATGATTCCAGTCGTAGGCATGGGAGGCTCTGCATCTTTCTGCTGTAGGCTGTCAGCGATCACCAAGAAGGCTCGCAAACCAATATTCATCCTCTGGTAGAGGAGCAGAAATAGGGGAGAGGATGAGAGATATTCCACCAGCACGTCTAGTAACATAATCGCCAAGTCTGATCTACTTTACCTCTGGATTGATGGTGAAGGTCTTGTGAGACTTGCCCACACACAGGAGGTCATAGATTATTTCCTTCATAGCAAAGTCCAGTCTTTCCTGTGGCGAAGATTCGCAAAAGCAAACACAGAGTCACGACATTGCACATTTTGTTTTAGCTCTGAAAGCAATACGGTCAACTCGTGCTTAAAGCCCACCTGAGCTATGAACTGGATGATCTTGACGAAGATGTTGAGAGGTGTGTCCCTTGGCACTACACTGCGGGAACCTTTGGGGAAAAGTGCTGAAACGATGCTCAGTAGCCGACTAGGAGGGAAAACAGGGAGAATTTTGTCAGCATTTCAAGTCCTTAATTTCTAAACTAACTATTTGGGTTTGATAGTGTGTATAAGAGTTTGTTGCTCGAGGATCAACTCAGAGATGGCCCTGCAACTGACCTCTGTGTGACAGTGTTACTCTCGCACTTGATCCGGATAATGTAGACCCAGAGCAGTCTGTAGAGCGACTCCAGCGCAACACGGGACATTTTGGGATCTTTGTTCTGTGGATGTAAAAAGACAAATGTGAGCCACTCGATTGAATTATGACAATAATTCAATTTACACCGCTGTTCAGGTTGTTTTTGTCTGGAGAAACTCAGATCATCCGATTAAAGCTGTGCGACAATATGCTCAAACTAACAACACAACGTTTCAGTCTGTGTGCATAATTCCTGTTGACGTTGGACATTTGAGGATGGAAAGGTAATGGTCTATATTTATCTAGCGCTTTTCTAGTCTTGATGATCCCTCAGAGCGCTTTACACAGTACAGGTAATTGCCATTCACCCATTCACACACATTTTTTGAGTGTGCATCTATGTTCAGCACTTTTTCAATGCGGGGCAATTCGGGCTTCAGTATCTTTACCCCCTCAACCACAGCCGCCCCAGTGACGCAGGTGATCGCTACACCTCAAGTTTAAAGAGCATTTTATGACCCGTATGTAGAAACACAGAGTGAGGAGACAGTTGTTCTCATTTTCTAAAAAGGTAACAACACCAAAAAGACCTAGTTTGATGAAACCGTAAAGCAGTGTTGGATCATGAGTTGTGATTTTCACCATCATTGCAGATGAAACTCTACCTGATGCGGCCCAGGCACAAATCCTGTCCCTGCATAAGGTAATGTGATGCTTTTTTATTCAAGACATTCCAGACAACAGCAATGAAGAATCGTGATCCTTTACGAGGGACAAACAGTGGAAGGAAAAACTAGCCGAGTGGCTAACTGGCTAGCAGTGTGTTTTTCCTTTGTCATATGTCATTTGCCCCTGAAGTAAAAGCAGAGATGAACAAAGCAACAAATAAAGCGGATGAGAAAATTAAAAGGCAATGAAACATCTGATCACTTTTGGGTATTGTAAGTACATTAGTTAAAAAAAATAAAACATTGCCATTTTAATGAAGAATTGTTAGATAGATTCTCTTTAAGTCATTGCAATACAGGGCAAACTTTTACATTTTAATTAGAATTTATTTAATCATGTCCGGGAATAGAGAACATTCAGTTGAGTCTTCTGCAATACTGAACATCCATATTTTTGAGAGACAGAGTCATACTGTGAGCAGTCCTGCCCAGAGCATGTGATCATCATGGTGCTAGGATCTCCATATGTCAGCTTCTCCCTGATGGTCTGCTGGATTTCTGCTTTAAACCAAATTGCATTTATCACCTACTGCACAATAAAATATTGAATGTCCATATTCTGATGTTTCAATTAACAAGCTATTATTAAATATAAATTAAGTTATTTAAAAATGGTGCCTTCAATCTGGTAACTTCACTGTGACGCAGATAGAGCACTGTTCACTGTTGTCTGGCCCTGCCCACAGATTATCCAAGATACCTCTTACTGGGTTGACACAGAGGAAAGGCTCATGACAACATCACGCAATGGGTTGACGTAAGCAAGCTATACCATAACAGGAGCAGGCAGCAGATGCATTATGTCAGAGGCAAACCTTTTTAAACCTGGATATATAATTAAAACTAAAAAAAGATAAATATATTAGTCTCTTTTAGTTCTGAAACCATGTTTAATATTTCCATCTGCAACTCAACAAAGCAGTGATACAAAACACTAGACCACTGAGCACAAAAAAACATTCAACTAGCACTGCTCAAAGTCATAGTTTTGAGATTGTGATTGATCATTATTTGTATTATTATTACCATTGGCCAAGGAGATTCTGATGTCATTTGCGTATGTTCCTGTATCATTTTTAGCAGGATTAGAAAAAAACTCCTGGAAGGATTATTACAAAACTTGGAATGAAGGGAAGAATGGCAAAAATGTTGTTGTGGAAATCCAAATTAACTTCCTTCTCATTGTGAGATTTTTAGGGCCTTTATAAACATTTTTATGAATTTCTCAAGAAGTAGCGCAGGGATCTGATCTCAATATGGTGATTAAGTGCAAATCACTCTTCACCTCTCCTTTTTGTTTAAACATATTTAAATTAAAAGTGTAAAACAAACCGTATATTGAATAAAAAATTACCGGAGAATGGAGAAAAATCCACTTCTCACTACAGTACTAAGAACCACAATAACCAACAACTTAATAATGCTCAGATATATAACGTTAACAGACGATGTGGCAGGTACTTTATTCTGCAACCAAAAATATCCCGATAGCAATAGCGTGGCAGTTGCCAGCTGTACTGTTATCAATTCCAACAGAGAAACTGAATGCAGCATTAGCACAAGACCACACTAGGGGAACGCCAAAATACCAAATTCCTCTGGTAAATACAAGTAGGGAAGGGATACACAATATTGAAATGTGTTTGTTTATAATATTGCCATGGTGGTTTCGTTTTCATTTTGTCTGATAGTTAGTACTACTGCAGATTAACTAGTGGAGGGATGTGGTTCAGTTCACTGCACAGAAATGAATCTGCAACACCACAGGGTTCATGTAGTTCATGAACTTGTAATCACAGCTGAATCTTCTCATATCAAATATATATCTTCATAATATTGTGAATATAATGTTGGTATCAGTCTTCATACAAATAGGCAGCACATAAGAAAGATCCCCCCTAATAGTTGATAAATAGTTTGGGCATCCATATTAAACACAGACATGATCTAATATCTAACAAAACTCATCACCACTGCTCATGAACACAAACCAGATCAACTAAAACAAACCTAATGCAACGGCACAAGTCTAAAGTGGTTCAAATAAGTTCACTACTTTCACTGCGTAACACTTCAGTAGCACTATCACGACAGAGAGCGACTTGCTACCCAGCTAGCCATACAGGCTGCACCGTTCGGTCCTCACTGTCCTGGTGAGAACCTGGAGCGTTAAAGAGGGGGAGCACCAGGTGGGTCACTGACACCAGATAACTCACCTGCAGCGTCTCAATCTGCTTTCGGATGCTGTTGTTAGATGGCATCTGGAGCGAGTCCATGTGAGAGAAAGATCAAATGACAGGAAACAAAGAATGTAGGGTTTGGGGAGGGACACATGCAAGTTAAAGGCAAAAAAAACAAAAACAGAACCTAAACAAATATGACAAGAGCAGTGCAGAGTGTCTTTACTCTTGTCAGTGTGACGCTACAAACATCTGTTAAACTGAAATTAAAGTCAATGGACCGTTCAACATGTCAACTGAGGAATTATGAGTGGCATGAAAGTTATAAAATGAACAGTCTATTTGTATTTGATGCGATATAAATTAATGTTTTAATGGAATGAGCAAAACGTGCAAAAGCAAAGCGGGGTAAGGTGTGCCTTGGAAATCAATGGAAAAGAGAAAATAGACATAAATAGAAGAGGGAAGCTGAGGGGAACACAGAAGGACGAGGAGGAAAAGGAAATTTGAAAATGTGGATGGAACAAAAAATTAAATGCCTTTTCCCTTTTTTACCAACAAAACCGACGAGAGGCCACACCCAAATCAGCAGTTGATTAAAATCCATGTGAAGCAGACTCAAAATGCAAACTGTTCTCCTATTTTGAACCTGTGGAGATCAAATTTGAAATGGGACTGCACAATTATGGCAAACATTATATATGTTAGTTAGTATAATACTGCTTTTTACTATTTATCGAGTTTTAGATAAGACAGGCAGTGATGCTTTTTTTAGCTCTCTATTATGCATCAGGGAAATTATCTAAATAGTAGTATTGAACACTACTAACGGGTATTAGGGGGTTGAAGAAAAGATTATTGAGAATTTATTCGAGAATAAAGTCTTCATTTTACAAGAATAATTGTAATCTATAGAGAACTTTTTATTTTTTATTTAAGCTACTTCCAAAAAAAGTTTTTTCCCCCTAATTCTACTAAATTTACATCCTTGTTCTCATAATTTTACAACTTAATTTTTGAAATCTCCATCCCAAAAAATCTTCAACAAAAGGCCTAATACTCCAATGTAGAACTGACCATTTCATTTTATTTAATCTCCATCTTTACTTTAAATTTGAAAAATATGTAGGTTTATTAATATGAGTATTCAAATGATTTAATTTGTTACGCATATTATTAAGGGGTTTAAACACCACATGAGTCTTCTCGGAAACTAAAGAGACTAAAGAGATGAATAACACCTTTTTAACTAACCATGGTTCAAATGAACTATTTTAACCATCAAATGAGTAATTGCCTAATTGTGAAGCCCATCTCTAAACCGAAAGACTTAACCATTACAAATAGTTTAAGGAATGAATTAGTCCTTCCATAAACTTTTATCAAGAACAGCCACTAGATTAAAATCACCCATTGGACACGAAGCCCTAAACCTCTGAAATCATCACTAGAGTGGAGCCGGCACACAAATCAGCAAAACAATCTGATCAACAGATCAGCGGCACCACGCAAGAAACTGACTGATTGCAGTTTAAAACAATTACAATGGTGAGAGAGAAAGCTGGGATGAAATCACTGAGAACGACAGACGACCATTCAGAACCATCGAATCACCATCACAGAGACGAACGGAAGCGTATTCACCAAAAGATCACACAATCCCCCGCGGAGGGTAATCAATTCAGAATGGTTAAGACGGTCATTGAGTCATTCAGACAGCCAGTGATTGGGTCATTCAGCCTCTGGGTGGAATCTGCTCCACGTGGAAGTCAGCGGGAGAAGGAAAGTAGGTTTCATCTGCTCGTGATTGGTTTACAAGGAGTCATTAACAGACCTGAGTTAAAACAGCACTTGACACTGCGCACACTTACATAATATGAATGGTGCGTTATATAAGGATATTTTCAAGGTTGAGTTTAAAGATGGTTAATTTTATTAAGATCACTGTGAAATTTGTTGTGGTCTCACTAATGGATATTAGTGACACTTATGTTTTTGTTTGGATTTTGTTGACTGAACATAAATTAGTTATGGAATTTTTTTCTTTTTTTCCTTTTGAAACAAAGACTCTTTTGTTTCATTATTAAATCAAGTGCTATTCCTGACCAGATCTGTTTTTTGATAATGGAGGGGAAAGTACATTATGATCTTTAGACAGAACCACAGAGCACACCCATAATCAATCAGTGGTCTCAGGCACGTACAAACCATAGATAATTATAACATCAATAAGACATTTCGTTTTTATTGTGGTAATGTGTCGATTTAGTGAACGCGATTTCACAATAATAAGTTAAGTTATGAGCTTGAATTTAAAGAAACTAGTTTCACTTCGTCCTGCTACCAAGAACACCAAAATTTCATTTTAGCTTTCATAACATGAGTCATATGGCTTGTGTGGTTTTAACTGAGTTAGGCATCACCAAGCCAATTACGGTGCCCTTAAAATACTTTCATCTGAACAATATGGTCGTTGTGCTATTCTCCAGAGCTGTGATGTAAAAACTATGTGAAGTGGAGCTGGGTGTAAAGGCTGACGGTACCTTCAGGTGAGAGAGGCAGTTCTGGAGGAAGATGTGCCAGTTGTTGAGGAAGAACTGCTTCTGACTAACACACAGCAAGCACGTCACCAGAGGATACAGAGCCTGGGGAGAGAGACACAGTCAGTGCAAACACTTGAAGAACTGCTCCGGGTCAGAAAATAAATTTCCCATAAACCTTTCCCTAAAAAGTCTTCAGCCTGGAACCAGGTGAATCAGCTGTGAGAAAAATCGTGATCTGGAGCAAAAATGCATGACTGTGTACATGAATCTTTACGAGTGAAGGAATAACACATGCAGTACACTGTAAACATTACGAACAATCCCTTTCCAACAACTTCGAGTGCACTTCTTCTTGAATTGAACCTTGTTGTCAGTATTTCCTGCCTTTCAGACTGTTTTTTCCTCATCTCTGAAAAACCACATCATGTTAGACAGAGAAAACGGGGATCTGTGGTAAATGTAATGCAACGCTGAACTATCCGATTGAAGCTGACATGATTTTTCGTGGTTGTGTTTGAAATGTTCATGGCAACAGATAGCTCCACCAATCACAGCCGTCACTATTACACCTAAGGATTCAGAGTAGTGTAGCTTTTCATGACATTTTGCATTTAACAGGTTTTTCGATTGTTTCACAATCTGGAAGCCTGTGGCAAGTCTACCTTGTATGGTTAAAATATTATGGCTGATAATCAAAATGAATGGGATTTCTACTTTCAGAACTCCACTTTTGAGCTCTGTACCGAAAGATTGAAAAACAAAAGTAGAAGGACGTTGTAAAAATGACAGGAATGGGAAGGATGTAGTCGAGGATGTCAGAATTATTACCAAAGAGTGCTTCTTCCTGGAACTAAGCTCGAACGTTGTCTGGTACAGTATCTCCACAAAGTTCTTCAGGCACGGCACGTTGACTTCATTTTTCACCGCCTGAGGATGAACAAGTCATTACCATGGAGCTCAAAATGACAAAAATATATAGGGATTTGCATATATGGAGAGAGCAAAACTGTGCAAATGTTACTCACAGCTGCAACAGGGATGAGGATCTCAACAAAAAGCCCTGCTAGAGCATGTTTTATGTCCTTATCCTTGACTTCCAGGAAATACTGAGCACACTCCTAGGAAAAAACACAAAGGGCGCACATGTTCAGAAGAAGGGACACACAAACACATAACAATTTGCAGGTAATGGTACAGTTTGACATGAACAGTATTACGACAATAACACTGCTGACCATGACCCATATGTCATACACTCCTAGAATGTGTATCCTCATTCCAGCAGGATGTTCTTTGCTTCTGTGTAACTCATTTGCCTTTGTTGTGAAACATTGTTTAACTGCACAGATTTTATCTGCAGAATACAACATTGACCCATTCAGACCTTACATCATTTATGCATGTATATTAAACACATTAATGTGCTTTCTACCTTCAGAGCAATGTTTTATATGTCACCGTTTTCAAGACATGAGACTGATAAAATAGATTGTCATTAGCAGAAATAATTTATTAATTTAGGCAGACGTTTGTTTTTCCGTCCTTTTAGCCTGAAATAAGGTTTTCAAAATAAGGTTTCAGACAATGGCTGAAGATCAAGGCAAGCGATATTGAAATCAGCCAAACACATTATAGCCAACATCTTCACTCTGAGATAAATGCACTCAAGACATATTAACTTGTGATGGAAAGTAGCATAACAACAATATAGAATTAAGAGTTGCTGCTCACATGACAAGAGAAGGACCATCACAGAATCACAGCATCATGTCATTGCTATTTCTCCCACATTGTCTGAGCCACAGAAGTATAGAAACAATGTGTATCATGACTTTTTTAAGAGACGAAATTATTTGTGATGGTTTTAGTTTCTTAACCATCAATACAAAATGTAAGTATCTTACACCGCTCAGGCCCTGAAAGACCATTGTAAGAGTAGAAACCATGATGTGTGCTAAAATGGGGTGGTGGACATAAAGCACAGCATGTTCCATTAACACATTCAGAAATCACAGTCCTATTAAGAGAGAACAGTCAGTGTGTTGCGGTGTAGCGATTGATGAAACAGCTACCGCCCAATTCACAGCTCTTGGCAAAGCCCCCAAAACACATACACTTGATTCTTGGCAAACGTCACCTTTGATCGTTACTCATCTAGCTTTATGAGCCATTGCTATGGAGAGCTGCTGAGTCTGAACAAAGGGGAAAAAGTGTCTGGTGCAATTAAGCAAATACTCATATCAGCCACATTTACTGTTGGTTACTTTATGGCAAACGTGTAGATAAAAGATTGAAGATAATTTACCTGCATGAACTGAAACGACGCCTCAAAATCCTCCACAGGATACATTTTAACCCGGAAGAACTTCATGCCCATGATGAGAGTGATGATGCTCTGGACCACGTAAGGACTCTGCTCTTTTTGCCGGAGCTCCTTTAGTTCGGTGATGAACTTTTTCCTAACGGCCTGAAACCTGAGCACACACACAAAGATGCACACATTTACATTGTGATTTGAGAGGTGACTGAGTATGTGTAGTTGTAAACAAATGTAGCCATGGTCTAACATAAGAGACAGAATTAAGCTCACTTACTTTGACTGTGTGAGGATGCCGATGACCTCAGCATACAGGTCCGCGATGATGTGCACGTTGCCAGTGTTGGGGCCACAGTACCTGTACATTGATGGAGATCATGTGCTTATCATCATCACTGATTATGTATAACAATGATAGTGTTGGGTACAGAAATCCAACCGAACCGAATCACAGCGGAGATTTCAGTGCCTAAGCTGTGTTCTGAAATAGTTTCTCTGCTTACAGGCAACACAAACATCACTGCCATGTCTAGTTATCATAACACCCTAATCTAGTGGTGACACACACTCTACATGGCTCTGGCAGCACAGAACCTTAACCCACGGTTAGCTGCCTCAAACTTGAGTCAACACAACGACAAAATAGCTAAAGTTTATTGGTCGAAATTGTGACTGTCACTCAAAATAATTCTGACTGCATGATGCGCCGCAAATGCCTGAAAAAAATTCGGTGTAAAGGGAGAAACACAAACAAACTTAAAGAAGCACCTGGAGACCCACACTAAGAATTGAAAAGCAGAGGGATGCTCCATGTTTGTATCAGCAGGCAGTGTGTGGGCATCACTGACCCGGGAGACAATTGACGACGAGTTTGGAGCTGTATTTTGCTGTACTTAGCACTGAAACGCTTAAATTATTGTAGTTGCTTTGGATTTGGTTTATTATATGAATTTTATATTTGTATATTAAAGTTAACTATACTTTAAACTGTTAACAGTTAATAGGTTAAATTTCAACTTCCAATTTGCCTTAGCAATTAGAAAGCAGTTTCGTTAATTTGGCTATTATTAAGAAAAAACTATGGGCTCTCTCTTCGTTTATTCGCCACAACTGTTTTAGAAGTATCAATTTACCATCAATATCAGAAAAACTCAAACGAAAGCCAACCCTAAACACCAACGCACAGAGCAGCAATTTACTGGAGCCTAAGTTAAGTTGCTCAACAAGAGGCAGTTTTGGTTTAAACGTCATTTAAGATACAGCTTTCAAAATGACATAATGACTATAGAGCCAGTCTATTCAAACAAACAGACTCTCTACTGTTAAAACCAAATCCAGCATAGTCATCAGCACTTTTTAATAAGATGTGCATTTGTGTCAGTGTTTGTGCTCACTTACCCCTCTTTGTGTTTAAAGTGCTTGAATGCCAGGTTCAGAACTTCATGTACTAAAACATCTGGCACTGGGTGAAGAGGAATCTGTGACGTAAACATGGAGTCATTAGCCTTATTAGAAGCACTGATAGCTTTCACTCTTTTTTCTGGGCTACTATTCATTACTCTCCCTGCAGGAGCAAAGCCAGGGACAACTAAGCTGTGGTCTCCAGAGACTCGCTTAGTTCGAAATGTTGCTAAGATCTGGATGTTTCACTTTAAAAACATACTGAGTTGGGAGTTGGTATGAAGCTATTTGTTTGTTTACTTAATACTCTACATGTCTTAATTTGGTATTGTTTATTCCTCATTCAGATTAAGATTACCAAAAACTACTGTTTCCATTACAGTGTCTTTTCCAGACAATCGTTTAAAAAGGATTAATATCAGAGTACTGCTGTCCATGTTTATGCAGTCATTGTTTTGTACAGTGAAACAGACCCAAAAATCCAAATTTGTCTCGAGGAAAGTTCAGCAGATATAGGACAAATAAAGCTGGAAAGGAACTTATCACATGGACTTAGATAAGATATTGTCAATATCAGGTCAAGCAGATGCATTGATTTCACCCTTCACCCTTAAACATGTAAACATTTACGTATTCATATGACCCCAACAACCTCAATCTATGTGTATTAAATCAGCATTTACTGAAAGAGTGATGTGTGAGGTAGCTCACCTGTTTGAGAACTTCCACTGAAACTAAACAAAAAATGAAATCTATGGATAAGTCCCTCCGTTCCAGTAGGTAATCTTTGTCCCGGTGCTGTTCATCTCTACAGAGCAAGGGGAAAAGTGTTAAAAGAAGTTTTGAGCAACATTCATGTTAAAACTGAATAAATAGATGAAGGGCGTCTCACCCTTTGGACTTTGTACTAGAGCGAGGCCTGTACTCATAAGACTCGTCTTCGGTGCCGCTCTGCCGCCGGTACCAGTCAAACAGTGTGCGCAGTAGGGAGGGCAAACAGTGTTCTGCTATTGAGCTCATAGAGCTTATTAACTGAAAAACAATTACATGCAAACATTAGACTCACCCATTATTACAGATAAACGTCATATACTACATTTGGTACCTGTACACTAAAAGTGGGCATTCAATAACTGAGTAGCATACAGGGAGAGTGTAGACCAGATGTATTCTAACTAGCGAGTGGCATAGTGTAGCTATTGATTGCAATTTGTGTGAGTGTGATGCATACACTATTGAGCAACACACATGGTTCTGTGGTCTTCATTTGTCCTCTGAACACCTCAGTGGCTTTTTGATTGGATCAGTAATGAAGTCGAACAGTGCCCTGATTAACAGACTTCACAGATCAACTTTACAATGATAGTTGGTTTATGTTGCTGTACAGTAACAGCTGCATTTTAAATGATTACCACTTTTGGGGTTTTTCAACAACAGCCACAATGGGCAACTGTAGAAACACAGAGGATAGCAATAGGGATGGCTTTTCAGCAATTCCAAATACAGGTAAATTTCACATAAAAGGGCTGTTATCTTTATTTTGAGAGGATTCAACGAGGATCGAGATTACAGCAGATAGTTTTCAGACCAAACACGAGATGAAGTGGTCAGTATGCATAAACAATTATTTTTTTTTGTGAGTGTGTGTGTGTGTGTTTATATCCATATTTATATATATGGGCCAGTGCAGCGTAATGAGGGAGGTGGATGATGGATGCTAGGTAGGAGAGTTATGCAACTGCTCCCCCTGCCCTTATGGCACCAGGCAGATACACTCCAGCACCCGATTCTGATTTACTGCCCAGGATGACACAGCGATTCTACACTCTCGTTTTCTATACCCATTTTCTCTCCCTCACTCACAATGGGGACAGCTGGATCTATAGCGCCATATCCTCATTGGCTTTGTGTTGTGCTGAACAAAGCATTCTGCAGCGGGCAGGCCCATTGTATAGAGTTCTGCAGCAGCTACAGATGAGGGACAGACGGGCCATTGAGTGGGGGATTGATTGGGGGGAGCTGGGGATTCAAATACTGCGCACATATAAAGAGGTTGGAGCGAGAGTGCTTCTTGCTGCTGGGTAATGATTGTGATACATCCATACATCCACATGTGATACAGATTTCACCGCCTGGTCATTGCCGTGGCAGGACTCACCTGGTCAAATTGTGCATCTTCCCCTCTCTGCAGGGATCGGGATAAGGGCTTCTCCTGTGAAAGAGAAGGATTGAGAATAGGTTTAGCAAGAGGACATTCTGGTGGTATTTGTATAATTATAAACTGCTGAAAGACAAGCAGCAGGCCTGATACGAGAAATCAGGACAGAAAAAAGTATCCATCTACTAGAGATCTTTGTCCACACAAGGGTTTTGGCTCCATGTCAGTTTTAATCCACGTCCATACCAACACACCTGCAAATATATATCATGCGACCACGCAGTTTGCATGGATAGCAGCTTGTCTCCTACGAGTGTAATCAGTATCATCGTAAAATGCAGAATTTAACCCTACAGCAGTTGTTAGCAAAGACAAAAGGGTCAGCAACACATGTAATTGATTTCCCATGTTGTGTTGTACACTGGTAGCCGAGGTGATTTCTTGTGGAAGGGGTAATGTGATGGGAGCTCAACAAACCAGCAAAGGCTACATTGTGACTGTTTGTCTACGTCATCGTTTCTGAACAACTGTGTTTCTGCCCATCCAGACTAAACTTAAGCCCTGGCGTTTTCAAACTAAAGTGTGAGTGGTGTGGACGCCAGGTGTATTCTTAGCTGCATCAATGTGTTTTCAAATACAAACCAAGTAGTGTGGATGTAGCCTGAATGGGAGAGAGGTTAAACTTGAGTCAGACCCTGTCAGAAGACCCTCATGTAAAGGATAGGAACAGGAGAGAACAAATGGGGGAACAGGGCAACAAACAGGCTAATGGCAATTTACTATTTTATCAAATAAATAAAGATTATGTGCCTCTCAAGCCAGTTCCCCCACATCTATCAGTTAAATCTGAAGCAGCTAAAGGGATGGCAGTTAGTTGCAAAAGAGGGAGGATGTCTCAGCAGTGTGTGCCACATCACGTGTTGTGTATTGAATTTCATTTCCTGTGTTGCTTGACACCAGCATTCACCCCCCTGTGGACTCACCAGCGGTTCAGCCATCACCATCTCGATCTTCTTCTCAGCCAGCACAGCAAACTCTGCAAATAGACTCTTGATGACAAACTCCCCGGGCTTGAGCTCGGGGTCGATGGTGATGCTCGACATGGCAGCGATGTTGTGTCTCTCCCACGAGAGAGGAGTCACAGAGGAGGGGGCACGTCGTCTACTCACACTGCTGCTGACTGGTGCAGAAGCTGCAGAGAGAGGCCAGAGGGTGGAGGTTAGGATATAATACAGTGGGGTGTCAAAGCAGCAGGGTCACACCAAGATCAGCACTCATGTAAAGCATGACATATTGTGAACAAGTTGTACTCCAAACAGGGGCAGAGACATTTCCAGAAGAGGCTAAATAACTGAGTGAATGAGGCAATACATATATAACAGCCCAATGTATCAGCTGGCTGATTGTTTTTATTAATATATGACTAATTATTGTCATTGCCATTATTACCCTATCGAATATGTGTACAAGTGTATATGATATCCGATATGTGCAGTTATGAAACTGTGTAACAGTTCAATATTGCAGGGAATAAATATGTACACAGACTGGTCTCACACAAAGAGTTGCTTTGTACCAAATTTAGCTATTTAGCTATGTCGTTCCCTTCCCAGGGACAGTGAACAGAAACAATAACAGACAGAGAAAAAACTATTATCTTCACCACAAATAGACCAACAACCTACATTGTATAGACTGATAACAGACTCGCCTAAAATAAACATCGGCCCGAAAACAGCTCAGTAAAAAAAAACATTTGGTTGTGTCGTCGAAATTTTGTCTTCTAAAGTTTGTGAGTCCTCGGGTCAAACAATCACCACTGGTTTAATTTCTTGATCAGTGCAGAGCCCTGAAGTATTCAGCATATTTTGAAAACACACAAAATAGCTTCCTCTGATGAGTATGAACATTTTTCTAAGCTGAAAAACTCCATACTGGTATTCACAACACAGGGCACGAGTGTTTCTGTGACAACCAGGAAGAAACAGTACAAGGCCTTTCCTGGGAGGGAATGAGGTAAAGGGTCAGTTTACTATTGGCCTCCTCTTGGCTGGACTACAACCATTGTGGTCTGGAATATGGGTGGTATCCTGTCTGCAGCATACATTGTAAGAGCATTAATAAATGTTATGAAGTAATGTAGATAGAGTCTGTGACAAGTTTTTCAAGATGCATATTTAAATATTACTGTGGCAATTTATTTGCAGCTGGAACTTGAATAAAAACCCTTAGAACATGACTTGTTCGTGCTCTTTAAGTGTCAATTTCAACGATTTTTGTGTTAAATCTATGAAACACGGTCACAAAACAGGCCCACTTGGTATTATAATAAAAGTCATTATTCTTTTCAATTGGAAAGAGATTGTACTTTTTGTTACCAGTTGTGTTTGTGTTTGAGTTGGTTTTTCATAAATTGCCTTGTGTGGCCATATCAAACTGAGCGCCATGTCCTCCACATCTGCTTTTTATAGTGCACACCCAATTCAAGAGTCTATTATATCAGGTAAACTCAAATAACAATTATTTAAATTGTATTTGTTATCATAAATGACTAATTGTAATCGGCAAATACCGCTTCTAGTCCAACTAGTTTTAAAAACACAAGCAGTGATACTTTCTGTAGACGTTATTTTGTCTAATCTCTGTCAACAGCTCTCTGCATATGCATGCAGATACATTTAAACAGCAGATTGATGCATTTCAGTCAAAATGTTCAGCCTCTTTTGCTCTCCACACTATCTGTACATTTGCATTGAACAACCAAAGCCTGCTCAAACATGAAATGGAAACCAAATCAAAAATATTTCCCCTCCAGCTTAAAATTGTATTGATTACATTGTGCAAACCTTAGGCCCGGAAATCTTTTTAACTCTAACCATCAGTGTTCCCATCAATAATTTATTGAATAAAAGAAAGGTCAAGACCATAAGAGTCTGTTCAATCAAATTTGGAATGATAATTTAGATATTGATTAGTTAAAATTAAATGAAAATCACTAGAAATCCTGTAAAATCTACCATTGTAAATGGAAAGCAGCTCTTGAATATGCCTCAGGCCACCAGCTGTGTCAAATAACACGACAAAAAAAAAAGGGTAAAATAACAGAAAAAAAATCTAAATATTTACAAAAATGAAACTGCTATGATTTAATCATAGTGTTTTCTATAGAGCAAGTAAAGTGGGGACGAGGCAGGGGCAGTGTTGTATCAAGTGTTGGCTGTGTTGTGGTCATGTTGTCCAGCAGCACAGAGAGCCTTTCAAGCTTTTCTCTCTTTGTTTACTGTGCTTTAACAACACCCCCAATGATGTCACATAGCCAGCTCCTCATATCCAATCACTGCCGTGTCTTCGACCCCCCGCCATCCGTCTCTTGTCTCACACCCTAGGCCAGCTGGATTGATGAATGGTTCACACAGATTAATACCCCAACACTGTACTTTTTCCACTGACTACACACAGGGCATCTTTTTCCCGGCCTAGTCTTTGCACTGACCCTTTCCCTTCTCTCACTTCTCACAGGCCAAACAATGATTTTTCTTTTTAAACTTAACACAACCTGCACCAAACCGTAGCAAATAATTGAATAATAAATTCTTAGTAGCTAGAAGAAAAGAATACGAAAATGCTTTATTGTCTAAATTTGCCTTTGATTAAAAGGTGCAAAAAGTGCTATAAAACTGTATCAACTGAAACCTTTGTGTCTCATTTATTATCCTAAGATCACCTATGGTTTCTTATTCAAATCTAAATGCAAAAGTTGAAGTGTTAATATGTAAAAACAAAGTGTGTCCCACGCTTTAAAGAAATGAAAATCTGCTGCCCAAGAAAACCCTGCTATCTAAGGCATCCGGATTAAAGGATAAACACACTGCAACTACAGCTCTGATAGAACTGAGAGAACTGGTGAGGTAAGTTGCAGCTTTTTGGTGCTGAATAGGAAAATGCTTATCGTGTTTTGTTGTGAGAGGCCTACAAGGCATGTTCCATGGTTGTGCATAAGAAACAGAGCACCCCGCAGGATTACACAACTGAAAGAGCAGCGACTCCACCTTGTCACAGTTAAAATAAAGCCCTCCCAAACGCCTGCTCACTTCCCCTGCCAGGACAACCAGAAACAACAGCACAAACACACATACTGTTGGAATGCAGGGCCACGAGTGTGTGTCCATCTTTTTACACAGAGACAAAAGAATCACTGCCAGTATTTATGTGGCGTGGCAGTGCCAACTCTGTTAAGAGTGTCTCAACATGTTCACTCTCTGACAAGTTACTACTGGTTTATTATTCACCATTACCACTTCCAAGTAAAAATGAATCTAAAACATACATGTTAAAACACAAGTGATACTAGAGGCTAAATAGACAATCCAGAGATCGATGAAGAAAACAATATATCATAAAGTCACGCTCAATCCTGACTCAAAATGAAAATGACCCAAACTATGAGTTTACTGTATGTATTAATTGTCATAAATATAAGTAAGAATCATCACAGAACAAACGACAAAGTGGAACATCAAAGAAAGAAAACTTTCCGTATTCATATGATATAAAGGAAAAGCATCACAAGCAGAAAGTAGTGGCATGAACTGAGGGATGTCATTTAAACAGAAACTTTAAGAAACTTAAATTCACTGACTGGTGTAAAAGTAAAAAAACATGTAGAAAACATTCAAAATTGAGCAAAGTAGGATTACAGTGTCTGCTGGGAAATGTCATAGTGGTTTGTTGAGTGTGGCTAACGTTGGCATCGCTAGCACCAGCAGCCTTCTTTGCTTGCAAATTAACCTCTCAGTGCTGAATGGGAACATATCAGTTTTAATTTCTTGATCAAAATACTGTGCTGGTTGTATAAGATGTCATCTTTCCCACTGTCCACCTTGTGTGGTTTACACCATGTAGACATAAGCACAGGGGTAGAGGGGCTGCAGTCCCAGCAAGGAGGGGGCAGGTCTGTATCGTCTTAGACGCAGCAGTTAACCTGTTTTTTACAGTAATAAGATATGAATAACTAGTTTGATCAACAAGTATTGCTGGAGGCACTTCTTAAACATCCATTGTAACAATTCCAGTTAAGCTGGACTTAGGGGGTGAATTGACAGTAATGTTGTGATGAGACTTTTGTACTGAGTACAAACAGTACAAAAGTCTCATCACAACATTTATCCATGTTCTGGCAGGGTCAACAGTTGCCATATTCAAAATGATGGCTTCTATGCGTTTGCCTTAAGATTAATCACTGTCACAGTAATTTTACCTTTTACCCACAACTTTGAAAAGGACAGGGAGTTAAAGCTTATCCCAGCATATACTGGCCAAGGAGCAGGGTAAACCCTGGGGAAGTCACCAATCCGTCATTAAATACAAACAAAGGCCTTAAATTTACTTTCAAACCAATGAGAAATTAAAGAGTTTCTTATTTGCCTAACCTGCATGTCTTTAGAGCATATGAGGATCAGAAGGAGCAAACTGACAAAGAAATACAAAAACCATTCAGAAAAGACCCAGTCTGTTCTTTTCTGCTTTACTGAAATAGAGTGTTCACTGTATAAATATACAGTATATATATCAATAAAGTTGTTACATATAATTACACTGTTAATATTCATCTATCCATCAGGTGTTAATATCCCATGACCCCTTTGTCAGATTTGCCACTTACAAAATAGAAATAAATCAAGGTTAATATATCTCAGCCTGACATCCACCAGCCCCAAGTTGAATCTTTGTTCATTTAAATGGTGATATTGGCAAAATTTCAACCGCAAGACTGCATTAAACCCTGCTGACCAGGGTCCACTTCAAGACATTAGAGGCAGACTCTGCAACAGTCTGACCAACAAAAAAGAGACTTTGTCTGTTAGCACATTGATATCACCAGACTAATTTCCCTAATCTGGTGATATCATTTGTATTTCTATCTCTAAATATAATGTTTGTGGTCTTTAATGTGAGATGCAAGCCACCCACTACTTCCCTAAAGCCTAAAATATATTGTGGGAAGTGTAATAATCAGCGGAAGGACTCAACTTTGATAAAATGAGCAATAGGATGGGAATAATACTTAAACTGAATATTTTACCTCCATTAACAGTCTATCAAAATCTATACAGGTTAAGAAAAAACCCTGATTTAAAATAACCTCATAAATGGTTCAAGACCAAACAAAATCTCAAGTCTAATCTTCTCTGATCACGACTTCTGCTGATTGTTCCCAGTTCAAAACAATCCAAATAAGGTGCAGTCACTTTGATGCTTTAGATATCATTGTGCATATATCTGGATGAAACTTCAAAAGTTCCATATCTAGAGCAGACTTGTATGTCACATTCCAAGTTGTTATCAGTGTGTGCGTGTGCGTGTGTGAGAGAGAGAGAGATAGAGAGAAACAGAGGGAAAGCTAATGTGATGACAATGTAATGCTGTCATCAGCTTCTATCAAATGTCAGTCTGGCCTGGTCAAATGTAGGCTGAAGAAACAAGTCTTTGTGTAAATACATTTAAGTATAACTCAGCAGCTGATTGTTGTCGTCATCCATAGCTACGTTTCAATGGGCATTTCAAGGAGGCATGGAATATGGGTTGGATGGTAGGCTATTAATAGGAGGAAACCAGAAGACAGATCAATAGTCAAGAAACATAAGCTGCCTCAGAATGAAGGGAAATAAGGGTTTTGGAAGTAGGGTGAAAAACAGGGGGGATGGGGATTGTTGGGTGCTGCTACAGGGGAGACTGAAGGGAGAGATTTAATGTTAAAACAAACAAAAAAAGGAAGGTTCTTTATGAAAGTTCATAAAGATGGATAAAGAAGCAGAAAGATAGAGGCAGCCATCGCCTTCACAATAACAGAGGGAGCAAGTCAGGTCCACCTGCGTTATGAATCAGCAGATGCACATCAATAGAAACATTATCTTATCTGTGGGACAACTAGGAGCCACAGGAACGATGATGAGCAGGAAGTGGGGGTGGGGGGACGACACTCTGCCACCTGCATATAAATCAAACAAGCCCGGCTAAACCTGAGCTAAACATAATCAGTCATCCTGACAACTCCATTAATAACCACTTTCGTACATAGGGGTAGATAGGGTGATCTCATGATCTCTGAGCATGAGATGCATGCAAGCATGTACTATTCTGCACAGGGTCTGTTAGCTGTGTGTGGCAGATAAGTCTGGTGGCCAAGTGCGGTATGTAAACAAGTGTGCAAGCTTGGCAAGGTACTCACAGCTGCTACTCCAAGACTTGAGCAGAGATTTGATGCTGATCTCAAAGAAGACTGAATCCTGCAGGCTCAGCATGGCGGCTCTCAAAAAGTTAGGCGTCACCACAAAAGGCACAAAATGTCACAGGTCTCCCGTCACGTTCATGTCATGAAGACAAACATTCCACTCTTCTTAGAAATATACAATCTTTACACCCTTCAACTTGCAGCTCCTGTCCCCTGATGGGGGCTGAGTACTACCCTCCACAGGTGCTGGTTAAAGGCATCCTTCTGAATGACAGTCGTTCAGGAGAAGAAATCCAAGAAGTGCTACCGCTTTGTTTCCTCGGCTACCTAGTTCACGGAATTGCACTAGGAGAAGAGGAGATGGAGCTTAGCCTGGCTTGTTAGAGAAGTATTCCACCCCAGCGCCTGCTGCCCCCTTGCCAGTCCACAGAGTCCCTCATCCCCGTTTCAGGGTAGAAAAGTCCAGCAAAGCAGAGGACAAAACTGCGTGGGAACTTTTGCTCCTGATAGCAGAGAAAAAAGCAGCAGGACAGTAGACGATAGAAGTCTGAACAATGCACAGCAATATTTCTTCTCCGCTTCTCTTCCTGTGTGTGTAAGTGTGTGTACCAGTCCTAGCCCGCTAGCACTTTCAGCCACCCTCCGCCTCCCCTCAAAACTCTCTCCCTCTCCATTTGCTTGTGAGCTGCCCCTCCTCTTCCCAGCTAGCTCCTGTTCTTTTACTGATGCCTGCTTTTTTTTCTCTCCCCTCAGAGTGAGCGAGAGCTTGTTTCAACAGCAAACGGAGGGAGGCAGGAGCATACTGTGGGGGTGGGTGATGTCATCAAAATGCTGCGAGTGTTCCCTGGCTGTGGTTCAGCAATGCATACGCATGTCAGAGCCGCTACTGTGCTGCTCCTCCACTGGCCTATCAAAACGACACTTCCTGTAAGCTCCACAGCAATACTGATGCGTCATCCCTGACTGCAGTAGGATGGGAAAGAAAGAATGGGATGATAGAAGACAGAGAGAAAGAAAAAGGGAGGATGAATTGAACATGGGAGTGCACACATAAAAACAGCAGTCCTGCCCCATATAAAAATATATTAAATCTACATGTATATTTATACACAACATCCCTTTGTTCAAAACAAAGTAAAGCATACACCAGCTGCACTCTCAGAGGCAAGGGTGTATATTAAGACGTCTCACCACAACAAACTATGGGACGTGGTAGAAAGGTGTGTTTCTGATCTCATGGCATGATAGCAATCACAGCACATCTATTTTCTAAGCTAAATGTTCACACCCAGTGGAGTCATATGCATTACATCACTGCTCTGTCCAAAAGCTACCAGTCATAGCAACACACAGAATGTTACACAAACGCACTACACACCGCATTAGTGAGCAAACAGCCCACTGTGCTGGTGTGAATGTTAGAGACACACAAGCACACACATCTGATTCTTCTGATAGTTGTTTTCTGCTTCCTCGCACAGACTTTGAAAACAGATCCACATGACATCAAGTAATATGTAGTAGAGAACAGGATTAAGTTTGTTAACCAAATATTCGGAGGGGAGCAGTGGTGGGGAGGCTGCGGAAGACAAATGCCCTTTGTCTTCTTTTAGTTCAGTCTTCTCTCTCGCCCTCGGTCTCTCCCTCTGTCACATGTCCTCCGCTACACAAGTTTTGCAAAATGAGGCAGAGCTCATTGCAAACAAACAACACACAGCAGAAGCTTTGTCAAGGCCCTGGCTGGTGTTACTCTGATGCAGGCTTCCACTGTGAAACTCTGCCTCATAATAAACAAGCACAGATTCTTAACGATCCATTACAGCAATAATATACAGTATGGCTCCCTTTCATTTTATGACATCTGGGAAATTTGTAAATACTTTTGCATACACGGGATACAAAACCCAACTCGTTCTTTTTTTTTCTGAATTCAGTTTTTATGACACTGTCGCTAGTACACTGCAGTTCCAAAAGGGATGTAATCAGTCACAGCGTTGACTATTTAATTGCTCATAATATGATATCATTTATTTAAAAATATGGGCTTGTTAACAAGGTTAATAATTACATATTCATTGGAGAGGGTCTATAAACACAGAATCAGAGTTTATATTACCATACCTATCTTTATCAGCATAACAGGAAACATACAAACATGCAGAAACCGCTTGTATTCTGCCAACCAGCTTTAATGTTTAGGGAATGCGGAGGACTAACTGCCAGCATCATGTCTCTGGGAGCATTAGAGCTAAGAGCTTCTGTCCAACAGAGCTGATGTAAGTTGAGGACTTCAAATAAACAACATTATGACCGACTTCCTGGAAAGAAGAGCCTGCTGATCAAATAATTCCAACTAACTGCACATCCAGGGTAACTTATAGTAGCTCCATTCACAAAGTGGGAGCTGTGACTGAGAGCTAGCCATCCCGACTGCAGACAGTACAGGAGAGCTGCTCCTCCCAGGAGCCCACAGGGTGGAGCATGCATTTCCTGTCCTGGCCTCTCTGAAGGGCAGTGGTAGGAACAATAATCGATAGGAACTGTAATTCAATCCCTGACCTCCCCAGTGGTGCCTGGGCTGCAGAGGACAGGCCATTTAGATCCATCACGGCAGCCTGGGTATGCAGCACAATTCTGCATCCTGCACAGCTCCTCACCCCCCTGAGTCAGGGCCCATCTATTTCATATCACCTCAAAATTACTATCAGGATACAAACTATGCAAATGCGAGAAGATTTTAAACATTTTTACAAGAAGATGATTAGGCTAGATTTTGTGCAAAACTTCCATGATATTGCTCTATAGCTGTAATATACAGAGTAATCACAAACCATTTATAAATAACTCCAAGCCACAGATGGTGAAGACACATTCAAACGCAATGACAGACCATTTTTTTCGTGAGTAAAGCAAAGTCATCACGCAGATTTGCCTGGCAAATCAAGAGAAGAAACTTACTTCAGGAAAGAGTCATTCTTAGGTCTGACGCATACGGTCTCAATGGAATGACAGAGCAGAACACTGTGCAAATCTGAATTAAAACTCATCTTAACGCAGGCACAAAAAGGTCAGCTCATTACTCATTGTACTTCCTCAAATTAGCTGCCTTCAAGTTGTTCACTATGGACAAGTGCTACTGAAGGAGCTGGTTGGAGAGCAAGTTCTATACTCACAGCCTTCATATTCACTGCTATGCTACCATATTCCCACTAAATTAACACTCTTGCGCCAATATGGGGATTAATGTTACACTACAGCTGGTTAATAACTATTAAGGGTGGACTGATTGTCGCCCTAACCAATTATCGCATCCAATATTCAGCAGTTGCGATTATTGTTAATGTAATGTTTTTTATCTGACATATGATAAAATAAATGAATTTCTGTAATATCCACTATGCTGTTATATTTCCACAACTTTGTTGGTTGGTTGTTGTGTTTGTGTTTGATTTTGTAAGCAGGATTACACAAAGCTCAAAACTGAACTGATTTCTCGAAACTTGGAAGGTTTTAGTGTGTGTCAAGGAAGAACCCATAACATTTCAGTTTGGAACCAGAACAGGGTGCAGATGCATGTTTTATTTCTCTATTTAACATTATGAGATGGGATGTTTTGCAACATATTCAGTTATCCAAGGATATAATTCATCGATCTTAAAGAAAAAAAAAAACTGGCAGCTTTGGTGGAGGTATTTGATCTGAGTTTTTATTGCAAATGTAGGGATACTGATCCAAATATCAGCTAAAGAATCTGACTCATTCTTTAAAAAAAATAAAACATATTTAAGAGCCTTGATGAAGGAGTTTGTCTAGCCTGTCTGCAAACACATCGTATTGTTCAGACAGAAATCATTGCAGGAGTACAACACTGAAGTTCCCACTCATGCTCAGTCATATGTTCCCAACACTCCCAATCCACAAACATGAAGCCTGCTGCACCCATTAACTAAATATTCTATCAATCAAACCCTTCCCTAAGATTCAGCTGTCAAATGGCTAATGTCACAAGGAAAGACAAATGACAGAATGAAACAAGTAGCACCACCTTAAAAGACAAATTTAAAAGGTATGCCAGTTCTGCAACTAGGGAGTGGTGCCTTTTAGTATAAAGGTATGAATACACCAAGCTACTATATCTTTCCTTATCCTTACCTCAACTACTGTTAAATCACACAACTCTTATGTTACAGAACTCACCATTGTGACCCCTGCCACCACCAACATGAAGTAAAAAGGATATTTTTCTAATTTGACGGATGTGTCCTAGTTGGAAAGACAGAAAGGAAAGATGTGAAAACAATTTGTCCACGTCAGTCGGCTTGCCGTCTTTAAATATTAATAACAACAGATCACACAACTCCTAAGTTACTGAAACTAAAAAGCTATTGTGGGTTAGTTTAGCATGTTGAAGAGTCATATAAACTCTGAGGCTGGGTTAGTGCAGCAGAAGGGAGAGCTCAGTCAAACTTTAGCCATGAGCAAACAAGGTGCAAGCATGCTCCAACATGTAGCACTGCAAGAAAGCCACACAGCGAGAAACAACGACAAGTCATCACGACAGTGCAGGCTCAAGCTGACTGGGCTGCACGCACACATGATTCGTATGTGTAAACACACCTATCAAACCTTTAGCTATTGTATCCATAAACACAATGGTCGACCTACTTCAAAAGATTAACACTGTCAGCACAGCTCAGGCTTCAGAGACAACCAATGTTTTGTTTTTTTATATGTTGTCTAGATACAATCTCTGATACTGAATACAGTTGTATGGGGCATACTTAAGGCTCTTATATACTTCTACGTATCCGTTTCTCGGAGAGGTCTCAGCGGGAGACAAAGTGTCTTTTTGATTTTTACTTCTCCGACGACTATCCGTCTAAAAACAATTCCCCGCCAAACCCATAGGTGGCGCAACGGAAGACGAGCTCAGAGAAGCCTACCCCATTTGGGAAGAAGAAGTCCACGTGTCTCTGTTGACATGTTAGCTTGCGTCCCACACACTGAACCATGGCAACTAACAGATCTAAATAAAGTGACACCCAGCGTGTCAAGATGCTGATGTAATCGTTTCTTAGCGCAGCGGTTCCCCGGTCTTGTTTCCGAACTGTGTTGCTGATTCCACAGCTTGAATCTGCTTGAGGCTACATGTAGCTAGAAGCTACCCGGACCTAGCTCCCCCCCAGCTTCCACACACAGTCAGCAGGGACTCCCGGCACTAACTACTACCCAGTGTTTGCTTCTAACCTGACGGTATTATAGAAACAGTGTCATGATAGAAGTGGAATTAAAGTCGTGACGGCGGGTTCTTGCACTGTTACCACCGCAGTTAGCATGGTGGCTAGCCTAGCCCGCTAGCCTAGCCTGCTAGCGCCGTTTTGAAAGCTCGTTATAACCGTATGTGACCGTGCACACATGCCCTCAGTGCTCTAACGAGCCACCGTCAGCCGGACAACTCCGCTGGCTTAACACACACGTCACATTAATCGTAGAATCATAGTTGTGTTCGTGTTTGTTGCTACAAGTAAACAGAAAGTTTGAGGTCCGGAAATACGGAAATGACGTCATACGGAAATGATGTCGTTCGCGGACCAATCACAGCCAAGAGCGGTCCGTCGGGTCTCCAACATGAAGACGGATAGTTAGAAAAATCAGACGTGTACGAAAAGCTGTAGGAGGCGCTCGGAGAGGACGTTTCACGACGGATAGGGCGGTCTTATCTGTCCGTAATAGAAATAACGGAGAGGCATAAATTGGCCTTTAGTCAGTGGAACAGCTCTTCATCACAGAAGCTGCATTAGAGCTTTCCTTAGATGGTTTCCCATTATGCTGTCTAATGCAAAATTACAAAGCAACAAGTTTACTCAGCAAATATTGTGTGGCAGCATATGTTAAATAATAGAGTTGCACACCATAGTCAAAATAGTAACTTTCAGGGTATATATGTCATGTACAGCTGAGAGGAAATCAACGCCTCATGTCTAAGTGTCTTTGTTAATAATCAACATCTCACAGCGACACAAGTTTAGATCTGAAAAAAACAACTTTAAAAACAAACCGTAATTTCCTTGATCCAGAGTTCAACTTTCACACGCGCTGGCAGACACACAGCTTTGATATATTATCATATAAAGATGCTAATCAGTTAGGAAACAATCGACACAGCAGATATTTATCGGTCAGTGAGCAACATAAGCTTTCAAATTGAGTTTCCTGGTAGTCTGACACGAGGAAATCTAAATTCTACTGTCAAATTAACTGTGTCTTGGCCTTAAAAAACATTGAAACTGTTTGTCGGCTGTTTGGTTGCATAAAGTCATTTAAGCAGAAAACTATTTAATGGGAGCAGTGAGCAAAATGTATGAAACGAAAATAAAACTCTTCACGAATGATAATTCATTTAAACTAAATAGTTTTGATCTGGCTTAACTTCTGCTTCCTTCAATCTGTTTAATTTGTCGGCACATTCACACATCTGACAGGTCTCCCCAGCAAAACCTGCTGCTGTTGAATACTGATATGAGGTCAACACCTGCCCTACATGTATATGACCTGATACAGACGGCTGTGTTATAAAAATGCTCAAAGTCTGATTCAAATATGCATCATTCATCTTGTGTTTATTTAGTGACCTCACTTTTAATCGTGTTTTCAACTTCAGCTAAACCAGGGCTGCCACTATTCTCGCTCCTTTCCCCCAGACTTTGAGAAGCTGATGGAGGATATTTTCATTAAACTAGTCCGTATCTCTGCATTCTGCATTGTAGACTACAGCTCAGTACAGACCTCCCTATTTGACATATTGACAGTTGAGCTTTGGTAGTGCATTGATACCACACCACCCAATCATACATGGTAGAGCCGATCAAACACAACAACACAACAACATAGGCAGCTGTCCAGCCCTGGCATATACTATTCTGAATGTAGACATATGAAAATGGGGGTGTCGTTGGGGTGAGTGTAAAGCCAACCTTTGCTTACATGTTAATAAAGCTTAAAATGCAATATACACAAAATCAAATGAAATTAGCATTTAGTGAATGGGCAGAAAGGCATTAAGACTAAATCAGTTCAGATAACTGCTGCATCCAAATGCATGAGTCAGTTGTACCTTTAAAGCGGGCTCTGTTACTGCGGGCAGGCCTGGAGGAGCCGGTCAGTGGCCCTACCTCTATCACAGGGTCAACCGGAACCTCCTCAATAGTCTGCCCCATGACAAGCAGGCCCAGTCGTTTCATGCGAAGTAGCCTTGGACCAGTCTCCCTGGGCAAGACTCCCCCATGTTCACTGGGCCCCTCTCCTGAGATGGCTGCCGGAACCAGGCTCTTCAGAAACTCCATGTTTGAAAAAACCTTTTGGGTTTTTCACGCTGGTGCATTGCCCGGTCGCCTGTGCCGTGCCATTGTCCCATACAAGCTATCCACTTGCTAAAGCTACCCCATTTACAGACAAGCCTGCAGACGGGGTACAGTCCCTGTGTCCAGCTACAACCTAACTCCAGCAGCTAAATTCACTTACTGTCCGGGCCTGTGTGTGTGGGCCATTAGATATGCCCTTACAGACCAGAGGAGACGCTACTTGTCTGGGTGTTTGAAGTCGTTTGTCTTGACTAACTAGCAGACGAGAAGCTGTCGACTGTACCTAGCCAGCATGACAAGAGTAAGAAACTCCCAATGCTGCAACACCACCTGTCTGATCAGTGAGCAAACAGACTTGGCGCTTTTCATGGGCCGTGATGTAATTGTGAGTGGGCAGGGCTATGACTGAGTGCCAGGCACTATCTGGGGTGGGACTAAAACATGTTCCACAGGAGATAACACAGCCTGAGCCAGCAGCCAATCACAACATAGACGACACCAGCCACTCCCTGCTGGTCTGTGGTGCTCAATAGTTGAAGAGAGCGAGAGGGGAGGAAGGAGATGGACAGACACTAAACGAAGAAGGAAAGCTCTAAACTGACCACACTATACCGCCTGCATTCACTGATAACCATTATCATGGTCAGAATGATGTTTCGTGTTTGCATTTATACACAAACACATAAGCATGTTTGTTTTCTTGCTACTTCCTTGTGTAACACGAACACCCCTGCTTTTGCTTTCACTTCTGATTGCATATGTTGAGCTATTATATTATTATTATAAAGAGAAGCAGAATGACTGAAGAGATGGGGTCTGTGATACGGTGCGATGACAAACTGCTGTGCTCTGCTCAGCTGCACAGATTGTACCTGCAGCAAAGCCTTTCCAAATATCCCTTGCTGAGGACTAAGAGGGACTACGCTGTGCTGACTCTCATAAAAAGCTTACTGCCTAAAGAAATCATCAATTTGCTGTTCTCTGGGACTGAGTGCAAAAATGAATAGGCCATCTAAGCAGAAAACCAACCAGTCCACCACAGCTGTATTGCTGTGTATAGCTGTAACACTCCACAAAAAGTTAGGATGACGGTGGCGCCAGTGTGCTGCAAAGTGTTTAACCCCTTTTAGAGATGCAGGTTCTGCTGATACGTCATTAACTATGCACCACAAAATGGAGATGGGGCATTGCAATACAAATCAGATGAGTATCTATTTTATCTCACTATAATCAAGAGTCCATTCAGCTTTTGATATAAATGGGTGTCATGCAAAAGCCAATAGAGCTACAGTGATTCTTTAGACTGCCAATTTCACGCAGGATAAGGCGGGTGTATGCTGTCCGTTTTGTGCAAAAAACTACACACACCCAAAATAAACAACACTCTTATGAAGGACCAAAGTAACACTTTTCCACAGTGGACTTTATCAGAGTTAATGGACGTACATTTGTCAGGCGGAGAAAAATTTATTAAATGGATAGTTCACTGAATAATTATAATTCACTCATTATCTACACACCACTATGCTGATGGAGGAGTGGGTGAAGTGTCTGAGTCCACAAAGTGGAGTTTCAGGGGTAAACAGTGTTTCAGACAAGGCAACCTCTTCTTCAGAAGTAATAAAACAGAAAAGAAATGTAACATGACCCCGTACTTCTTGTGTGGTGTCATCCAAGTGTCAGCAAGCCCCGACATTCAGGTTTATTTTCCAAAGCTTGTGTTATAGTAAACTTCTTCGCAGAACATTACTTCTTGGTTTAACTACGACAAGTGTAAGACCAGTAAACTGTTATATAGGAAGTGCTTACACCCTCTACTGCAGCGTGTGAAAATGTCAGTGAGATGACAAATGTTTCACTATACAAAACATGTCAACTGAGAGGGGAAGTACACAAAACCGTCATTCTCTCAGTTTCCCTGTGTGATTTCTCAAAATACTTTTTAAAACCCCTGCAGTTACTTGTTAATTTCAACAGCTCTTTTGTGTTATATTTATCCAGAAACCAAACCTAGCCTGCAGAGTGAGAACAAAGTGGGAGAATGAAATGCTGTTTACAGGGCCACACTTTGCCCTGAGCTCTGCCCTCTAGAGGCCAGCTGGCAGAAAACATGCCAAGCAGCACAAACAAATTGTTGAAATCTAGTGACGAGCCCCAAATTGCTGCGGGGATAAAAGGAAAAAGCTCAGCAAGAACTGATGGCAAAGCACCAGAATGCTTTTAAGATCTGGAGTCTGGCTCACCATCTCCTTGCAGAGAGCTGAACTATGAAATCACTGCAGTTGTTCCGGCAATTTTTCTGATGAATTGAATGCACTTACTTTACTCATCATAAAATTGCTTGAATTTAGTGATAAATCTTTTTTGCACATTTACAACAGAAACAAAGTAGCATAATACAGGAGATCATAGATTCTGACTAGGGCAAGTAGTTTGAATTTGAACTTGGACATTTTTATATTTATTCACTTCCACAGCAGTACTGTTAATGGATGCGTCATCCCTTATCAATCTATATATTTAAACCTAGATACCAGAGAAAACCTGTGTGACTGGCTGACCTAATGCAGATACAGAAAATCCATTCAGGGTGAAAAAACATGAGGATTTGTTGGAACTTGGGACAATATCATATATACTATTATTGTGTTACTGAAGACATAAAAAACATAATCCATCAGTCGCAGTGGGAAAACCTTGAGCTTAAAGTTGCAAGGAGGAACATTTGTTAGGATAGTGCAAGACTGAGGTCAGAGCAAAGATTCAGAGAGGCTGAGGCAGCAGATCCTAAGAATCACTAAATGAGTCAGAAGGAGGGAGAGAGAGATGACTGATGAGCCATCACTCAGTATGAGCGCGACAATGGCCAGTGGAGGCAGCTGTGGTTAGCTGGGGCCAGGTCTGTGGTGCTGTTAAGTTAGAACAATACCCCTGCACAGGAGGCCCAGATCCTATCAAGCCAGGAATGTGAAAGAGGAAGCTCTGGGAACAATGTGCAGCGTTCCTATGCCATTCTGGGTCCCACCCGCCTCTGCTTCATTCTGCTTTCAAGCACGAGAAAACAGGAAAACTGGTGGGCTGGGGCCCAGAAGTCAGGGTCTGTTCTGCAATCAGCTGGGGGGGCTAGAAAGCACACTGTCACCACTCAGCCCACTACAGTTATTTTGATCGCTCTTGGAATGTACAACTCTGAGCTGCTACATCCACCACTGGATGTCAGTAAACAGTCCCATGACCATATCAGGTAAGACGAATATGAAAACAATGCTGCACTGCCCCCTAATGGTGCAATTAGCCACCACACTATCAAGGCAGTCCTGTGCAGGGCTCTACAGTGTAATCAGAAATAATGCAACCATAAAATTAAATATTACATACGTACTTGTGCTATTGCCTCAGTGCAATTTAATATGAATCATGTCGTCAGAGTTGTCATGAATATACAGGCTTAATTTAATTTACATCTCAAATCTTGAAGGTTCAGTTCCTTTAATAAAGCTTTTAAGGTTTGGTCAATATTCTCGCTGTTCAGTTGATAACAACAAGTCAGTTCCATCACAGAAACACAAGTTATTAATGTTAATTAATGTTTGTAAACAGTGTGAAAGTGTGTGAGAAAAACAGACTGAAATTAATTAATTATTAATTCATAATAATAATTACAATTCTTTTAGAATTTGAAAAACAGAAATGCAGCACCTCAGAGGCAATGCTTTCTGTGGGAGATGAGGATTCTGCTGTGGAATTTTGTAATGACGCGTCTTTTTAGAATATAGGACAAGATGGTGAATATCCCTTGTGTGTTCTGCCGCACCTACTAGCAAACCTTTCAAATGCTCAGAAAGCTACATCCCAGACTCTTGAGAAAAGGGAGGAATTTAGAAAGCTTACAATGGGCACTGAGTCGTTCATCTGCAAACCGGAACAAGACACGCAAACTTCGATGCCCAGACATTCAAACAAAGACATCAAGCCAGTTCTGCTAAGACCTGACTGACAGTTGTGAGGCAACACAGTTGGTCGTCACGGCTGAAGAATGTGACCTGACCAGACCCTGCATCAAAATTATCCCCTTTACACTCCTGACCAATTACCATCTGAGATGACACTCTTCTTCCAGAGGCTGTAATAATATGCTAAAACTGTAATTAGAGGAAGAGACCAGTGTAATACTACTTTACAACGTTTACAGATAGATACTCAGATGCTTAAGCAAAACTGACTCAACCACATTTTTATCCTCATTATATTCAAGGGTATTGACCAGAACTAGTGCTGCAACCAAGGACTTACTTTCATTGCAGATTAATCCAATGATAATTTTCTGATAATATAATAACTTTTTAATGGAATATTTAGTCTAAAATTGACACTACTTTTATGTAAAACATTAACATAAATACGAATTAACACTGTTTATTACGGTAGTACTATTGTGCTATTCAAATCTTTTTATCTTTAGTGCTTATCCTCTTGTGCTTCATAGGAGGAGCTGGCAATCCCAGCAGACATTGGGTGAGAGGCAGGGTACACCCTAGACCGGTCACCAGTGAATCACAGGGTCAACATACAGAGACAATAACCATCCTGAGAAAACCCACAAAGACAAGGGGATACCACACAAACTTCACAGAGACAGAACCCAAATCTAGATTTGAACAGGGAAACTTCTTGCCTTGCGGTGACAGCACCTACCTGTATATATATATATATATACCTGACACGCACGCACGCGCGCGCACGCACGCACGCACGCACGCACACAGCTGAATACACATTATACACACATTTAAAGCGGTTTCCGTAGATAGATATAGCATTTAAAACCTTTTTGCCTATCTTGGGATAAAAACATCAGACAAAGTATGACAGTGCTTTGTACACCTTACTGCAGGATGGGCAACAATTGAAAAGTCTGCTTTGCGTCTTTTCAGAATTCAGTAAAACAAACAAAGAGATTAATCCAGTACATTGGTTGTTCCCACACTAATTAGCTTACAGCTTCTGTAAAAGCTAAACCACAGTGCCCTTACAGAAACACAACCCACTTAACCCATGTAGCATACCTTAAGGCCATAGAGCGGGAGCTGGGACTGGAACGAGAAAGGAAGGTCCAAAATTTCACTCCACGAAATCTGAAACACAAGGAGCAGACATTGTGTCTTTAAGGACTGACAAGAAGACAAGGACACAAACCAGACACATAACAGTACTGCTAAATATAATCCTTTATCATGAACTCTACGGCAGATTACATTTAGCTTTGAACCATCACAGTACATTAATATAACCATTATGTTTGTCTTTAAAGATTCTTGTTTTCTTCCTGTTTTTTTTCTAACTCTACTTTCTAACTTTCTAACTCTAAACAGTCAAGAGATTTGATATGTAGTTTTTTTCCCCCACTTTGCTATGACACAGAACAACATCCTTTACACCAATTGAGTAATAAGGCCAAAGGGATGTTGGATAGTTTGTTCTTGGTCACAGCAAACCAATAGGTCAACCCACTTGGCTTCAGCCTGGTTTGCCCTGTACTGGGGCTGGATTAAAACATCCTCCTGAGCAGAGTAATAATCTGAAGATTACCCATTACATCCAAGAGGCAGTTACATAAGTAACCAGAGCTTTCCAAAACTGTACATTATTTCCAGTTTATCATCACAGTGGCTTAAAAGTGCTGTGTTTATAGTCGGGTAATCACACATGTTGTAAGTGAGTGTAACATTTACAGGCCTTTGACAAGTTGACATTAGAATGACACAAATGAAGAGAGTATAGAGGCGGCGTAGACTTGTAATCATTATCACACTGCTGTCAAACAAAGGAAGGAAGAACGAGCCACTGAGTCACACAGCAGCCAGACAGAGAAGCTGAGGTGTGAGAACTTCCACTTTTACACAGTTGACAGATGGCGAGAACAGGTCAGCATAGATATCAAGTCAAAACAAAACCAAGCAAAAGCCATGACAGCCCAAAAGAGTCATGTCACAGCTACATACCTACGCAGGTATCCTACCCACCACAAACACAGCAAAGCTGAAGTAAAAAAAAATGAACAGAGGCAATAGCTAACTTCTCACACTCACAGACGTGTGAATAATACATCTGACTTCCTGCTCCAGCTCAGAGACTCCAAAAAACTGTGACCAAAGAGAAAAGGGCTAGACCAAACCCTGTGCACATCCTGAGCGCTGTAGCAGATACAGCCACAAACTGAGTTCCTGCTCTATATTTAAGCGCTTGCATTTCTGTGGTTTTGCTAAAGCATATCTCACATCTCAACACGGCTTACTAATTCTTCTAACAATCAGTACTTTTCCAGATTTGCGTGAGTTTAAACATTTACATTTCAGTGAAACTGGAACAAGGGAGATGAGCTAAAGGTCAGCATGACTGATCTTATCAATGGTTAACTTGGCATCTAATGTCTTTTTGTCACCCTGCAATCATTCAAGTCCAGCGTACAACAAGGATGCTGAAAACAAGAGGTTAATAGTCCATCCAGGAAATAACATAACCTAGACAGAGACAATATTTTCCAGCTCATTTTTCTGTGTGTCATTCTTCTGTCACAGCTTTTCTTCAAGTTCACCTTGTAAGTAAATCATAAACTTATAGATGTCTGACCCATTTACTGTACTCGTCCTAACTGAGCTAGCTCACAGTTCGAATCAGGCAGCATGTTACAGTAAATTGAACAAAGGGTGAAATGCCTATATCTGGCTCCTCCAGCACTAAATGACAGGCCCGGCCTGTTGTAATCACTACCTCTTCAGAGGAAGCATTACTGGCTTCTTCTGACTAGAAAAGGAAGAGGATTTTAAAAACACCTTTTTTTTGCATGTTTGAACAGACATGCCCCCTAGCTTGCAATGGGTAACACATACAGACAGAAAATATGAGGCTTTAATGAAGCGTCAACAGCTCAAAATACAGAAGAAACTCTTGCATCTCAGCCGAGGACGTCTTGAGGGCAAAGACAGGGTGGTTTCTTTGGCAAAGACAGACCCAAACATCAATTATGCTCCAAACCCTCTCTCCCAAAGCCAAGGATAATCTTCCTCAGCAGGGCTCAATTATAGGTTATTTCTAGCTAGACTCAGTCCTTATTGTGTGCTACATTATGTCCAGTCTTTCAGTGCAATCAAAGAAAAGAATGATGAACCCGTGTAAATTAGAGTCAGTAATGTTGTGCTTTAATCTACATTGCACTGAGAAGAAGGGACATTTGGAAGTTAATCTGAAGAAAGTCCGAGGGACAAAATTCTATTTCGTAAAACCCTCAATCCTGAAAATTCTTCTTATTTTCACTGTGTGGCAGGAAGCCTTCATTTGCTGTAAGCATTTGACACATAGTCAATAGTCCTCTAACGATGCAATTTAGGTTGGGTGCAGCACTATTTGCAGTTCCCCAATAAGACAGCTGCTAGCATACAGAGAAGCTAGATAGAACCAATATTTAATTGAACAACAAGGTTTACTTCCTCAGTGTGTTGTTTGTTTAGCTGCCCAGTTAATAATTGAGCCATGAGCAAATGCTGCGTCACGTGGATACCCAGATGCAACTGATCAGTCTAGGTGTGGAGGTCAGATAAGGTGCTCTCGCCAAATGTATGACTGGTGTTATATTCCATGGAGACCTCGCATAAGTTTCGAGGAGAAATATATGGACATAGAGTAGAAGCTGCCCGTGAGGAATGGATGAGAGGTCAAGGGTCATCAAAGCAGGTGCCCAAGGAAATCAACGAGCCATGATATTTGGATGGTCAAAAGTTTTAAACCCAACATAAAGAACACCACCTGAGGTTTTCTCCCTTCAGACAACAGCATTACATGAATTAGAACCGAGGCAGAGGCTGGGAGGGGGGGAATAAGTTAACATTAAAAGGAATCTTTTATTGATGAAGACATACAATTAAGAGACTGATTTGTTATTTCTGCATTACATAATATTTTTGTAGTCACCACTGAAATGCTGAGTTGACAGCTAATCCTTGCAGGGGGGCAGCTTAGCGAGGGGCCACTGTGGGGGCATTTCACAGAGTGGGCTTTTTTTTCGTCCCCTGTACTCTTCAATGCAATTAATGTCTTACCAGATTAAACCAAACCCACTAATTCACCGGAATTATGCCCCAGATAATCACAGATAGATGACTGCGTGCAATCTAGGGGGACTCCCACTGATTTGTGCGTCTATAAAGAGACTGCACGACACATCTGTACTGCCATCAGAAGCTTATCCTGGCAGGGATGAGGGGAGATCAGCCAGTTGCAAAGGCCGACGGTCCAGTGGGCTGAGGTTAGCACAACACTGCAAACCCTTGCGTATGAAATGTGTAAACTATGTGGTGTACTTCTTCATAGCATCATTACATTGCAGCACAAGTCAACAGTTAAATGAAGTTAGGTGTCATCTTCCTCTACTAACAACTACACACAAATTAGGGTCAATAGGATGTTGCGCTTTAAAGTGTTGTTCACATGTAATTTAAAAGGTTGTAGTGGTATATCAACCTTTGTCAAACTGTAAAATAGATCTGCTTAACAGATGCTAGTTTGTATATGTTAAGAAAGCATTTAGTGTAAAAAATAAAGAGCAGATTGTGAGAATAAAGTCCGAACAAACTGAATGAGTGGTGAAATGACAGAAATTTCAAGCCCTGTGTCTAATGCACAATTTAAAATGAGATATTATGGCACCATCTTTACATCTTAACCGGTTCGATCAATACAGGTCCAACGAGAGTCCAACCAAAGGGCAGGTGATGCTGATTCCTTTATCTGACCACCAAAAGTCTTGAAAGGCATGGGCACATTCAATTAGGGGGGGCTTTGTTCAGGGAGGGTAGAGCGGGTTGTCCACTAACAGAAAGTGAGCTGTGCGATCCCAGTATCGCACATCCCCATCGGGGCAGATACTGAACCCCAAATTGCCGCTAATGACTGTGCCGCTGGTGTGTGATTGACTTGAGACAAAGAAAAGTGCTGAAAATAGATGTGATGTATGAATGGCAAAACTGTTCTGTGAAGTGACCTGTTCTGGGTGTTCATCAAGACTAGAAAAGATCTGAATAAATGCAGACCACTTACCGTCTGTGACTGCTTCACTGCTGTAATCTGACTTCTACATGCAACGCATCACAACAAAGTTCTCCTCACTACTCAAAGCCTCGTCCACCCTCATGTGGGCCCAGGAGAGAACACAGACTGACTTCTCTTCTGTCAATGGGCCTCCATCTGACATTGTTTGGCCGTCTCCACCTCCAGCCCCACAGCAGACTGACCAGATTCCTCTCCGACTGTATCCAAGAGCTCGAGTGTACAGTAAGTGAACAAACGCCTCATTGTGTGTGTGATGCACTGTGAACAGGGAGAATGAAGCCCTCAGAGCAGAGAGTCCTCTCACTGTCAATGCAGAGGAAACACCATGCCTCAACGTGTTGGGGCATTGTCCCTTCGAACTTTTACCTCTCAACAACAAACGTCTTCCTTCCAGACGATAACAAACCACACTTAGCTTCGCATCGGTGTCTTATCTCCCAGATAAATCCGGGTCATTGATTAAACCAGGAGTTAACTGGGTTAACTCTGTGTGCGTGGTGATTCTCACGCTGCGGTTAAACACGTCAAAGCATTTACTTCTCTGTCACGGATAGTTTGTACCCATTGCAAAGGCGTAACCAAGAGGACAACTAGCTACGTTGAAGCGGACTTATGGTGGGGTTGTTCGTGGTATCGTTTAGTTAGCAACTAGCCTGGTGTTGATGTTGTACTGTGCAAAGTGCTAATGCTGAGCAGCAGCCTAGCTAGCTAGCAGCAGGAGCAACTTGGTTTAGTTCCCCAGCCAGTTGTCAGATCGGTCACCATGCTAGCGTGATGGCAATGTAAACAGCGCCGCTATCTAAATGATTCTACTAATGCTGCCTGCGGAACGATGCTTCACATGGAAGTTGCACGGTAGCTAGGCGATTAACTCCCACTAGCAGAGCAGCCAAACTCCTCGGTTAGCATGATGCTACGGCAGCCAATGCTGGTACCACAGTTGGGAAGCTAACGTGAACCCCGACAGCAAAGTTAATCACGGAACTTGACGTAAGCCAGCGTTCACTGCACCAGTGCGCAGCCGCCTTGTCCTCATTACTTGGTTATTCGCGAAGCTGGTGATACTTACAACTTTTGTCTCCTGTCCCCTCACTGGAGCTAGGCAGCTAGCGTTCAGACGCTGCTTCTCAGTGCTGAACAAGCACCAGAGTCCTGGCCCTCCTCCATCGGAAGGATTTGCGTAGTGGTGTGATTTTTTTTTCTGTCCGTCTCGCTTCTGAGAGCAGAGCTCGCCTGTCACAGCCCTGTTTGTCCCGCCTCGCTCGCTGTGATAGGCCGGGATGACGTACGCCAACACGAAACAAGGCTTTCTATTGGACCAAACACGTGACGTTTCCGAGAAAACGACCTGTTGATTGGATGACGTCGCGGGGTGACATTCACATGGGTCCGTTTATTTATGACGACCAGCGTACACCGACACATGCTCGGGGGGGCGGGTGTACGAAGGAGGAAGAAGTATTTTTATTTAATATAAAAGTTTAGCATGTTTTAACACACCTTTTAAACAATGAGTGATGACGAGCAAAACTCTTGATTTTACTACTTCTATATAATCTATGCTACATTAATCAACAACACAATTTATTATGTTTACAAATTAACAATTATAAGCTTTAATTATATTATTTATAAAAAGCTCACACAAATAATAGTTTTAATAATGTCTGGTCTTGTATTTACTTCTCAGGGTATACATTTATATGTATTTAACCTCAGTTGTCTGTGCTGCATTAACAAAGTTCACTCATACTAGAACCAGGCAGGCTGTTAAACTGGGTTGGATTGTCTGTCTTAAGTATAAATTGGTTAAAATTCATATTTTAAAAAGATTGGTGACATCATATTTGAACCAAAAACATGTGGATTTCCATAAGAGTCAGTTCACTAACATTTGTCCCACCTCTAAATACTTCCATTGGATGAAATGATGCAAACAGTTGGAACTCAGATCCACACAGTTGTTTAGCTTTGGTTCTATGGAATTGCATAGTATGAGGTACATTGAATGTAAATGTACCATTTGTATCATACATTACTTAAGTTGAGGAAAAAATAAACAACGTAGGATTCTTGGGGAACACCTTGTTTGGATTTTTAACAGCCCTTATAAAATCCACCCCCTTAAAATCTGTCAAATGAAAAAAAATATTCAATAACAAAAAAAGACCTTCTTCAAAGCCTTTATTTGTCAAATATGAGCATAAATGGAAGGATTGCAAACATTTACTGATCAAAACATTTAATGCGGGTTGGTTCTTGGTATGATATTGTTTATTTGCTGATAAACAATTCAAAACACTCACTGAAAAATAGTGCAAAATTGTCTTTAGTATTTATTTCATGGTTTAGAAAATGATCAAATGGAATACACTAAAACAGAGCTATGATCGAAAGGACAATTGCTCCCCCTAGTGGCACTTTGTGCATGGTTTGACAGAATGAATGACATTTAAGTAGCAATATAACTGCCACTGACAGGGCCATGCTGACAGTCAGTCCTTCCATGAGTCTGAAAAAGGAAAGGAAATGCATGAACATTGTTTTTTCCAGTTATTTTCACATGCATGTGTCTATATACCAAACTCTGTATTGGAAAAAGAGACCAATATATAGTGTAGCATGTATCACCTTTCTTTCTCTGCTATTCTATATGTTGTGAGTATGTATAGAAATGTATAGTAGTTAGGAAAATCCAAATTCTGGCTCCAGAGCTGTGCACAAGATATGTTTTCATAGCTATCTATTAAATTTACCTTTAACTTTTCACTTCCTCTGTTGGTGCAGCTTTAGGGGTTTTCTTACATTCTTCACAGACATGGTGGCAGGATCTGTTTGGATAACATACTGGTCAGTGACACACACAGGTTTAAGAATATATTTTTTTCCTCATTTTAATAGTTGAATATTTTCTTCCGTAATATTTTTCCAGTCCATTCCCAATAACTACGTCAGTCGGAGAATACTGTGGTATCTTTTTATTATTATTTAGCTTTTATCGACCAGAACTTGAATGATAACAGAGTTTGTTATTTGAATGGCTTTTTTGCAAGCCTCGTCAATAAAGAACACAAATTCAAGAATGAAAGCAAATTCTTTGTTATAGTGTTTTCTTTTGCCTTTTGGCTATCTATCATTTCATCTTCTTCAAATGTCAATAAAAAATTAATACAGCATCACATTTGTGAAGATAAACGTCTGACTTATCACCCTAATATTAAATAATATAAATTCAGTGTTTTCCTCACCTGTGTCCATGATCATGTTTATTGAAAGGTCCTCCCCGCGACCAGGGTCCACGTCCTGGTTGATCCCCAAGATCAAGCTCGAGGAACTTTCCTCGACAAGTTCTAACATAAGATGCTTTCCCCACGGCGAAACCAAGGATCCCAGCAACTGAAACAAACAAAAAATAATAGTTAAAGACCACCAATCTTTGAGGGATAATTAAAAGCACAGCTACAGATGAACTGAAGTTCAGTATCCTGTATGTTACACACCTGCTAGTTTTGGAAAGGGACCAAATCGCAATGATGACTTCCAGATACCTGTATGGAAATAAAATTTGACCCAAATCACATGTGATCATTACAGAAATGACTGTTTTTACTTGAGGAAGATTTGATGAAAGTCAATGCTTTACCATTGTATATCAGCCCACCAGTGACAGCCATGCTGCCCAGGGACAAGGGGAGAGCTAAAGAAAGAAAGAAAACAAAGTGAAAAAAGACAACAGTCAGCAGCTGATCAAAAACAAGTATTATCAAATGTCTATCTCAATCAGAATCAAGTTAGATTCATTACATTCTCTATACTGCTTCTTGCCTCAAAAAGATAAAAGCAGGAAGTCTCAATAAAAACAGCAACTCTGGGTTCAAGCCCAACAGAGGGCAAAAGCACAATCAGGGCAAATTGAAATTGCATATTGTTGAAAGTGAGACATCCATGTCTTATTTGATTATAAAGCAAGTTTAGCATGAAAGTGCGTTGTCCACGGAGAAATGCACAGAGACAATATCCAGTACGTGTGTCTTAAAAGGAGCTATGGAGACTTCTATAACTTCTATTCACTTGGTTTTGAGGTACATGGTTGGGTTTTTGTATTGTCCCTTTATTATGGCTCAAAATTCTTCAATAGACATATTTCTATTGAAGATATATCAATATATGTCCTGAAGGTATCTTATCAGATTCATGAGGACTGGATGAATCTTTGTTGTGTTAAGTCACGCTAATTTGACGTTTGTTGGTCAATATCTTAAATACTAGATACAATATGAACAAGCCTTTGTCCAATGAGTATGTGTTGAGAATTTAATGAGAAGACGTCGAAAAAAAATAAAAATCACAAAGGTGCAAAATCCATCATGGTGGACTTTTATGTTCCATGGGGCTTTTTTTTCTCTGCTGTTATCTGCCTTCATGGCTTTCTGACTTCAATTTTAATCACAGTTTGGTTAAGTTCAGGAAACAGAGTTAGATCTTAGTTTGGGTTCAGAGGCGGACTGGGACAATATTTCAGGCCAGGAATTTGACTAATTTCCACCCTTTTCACACGAAGCACCAGACCTCTAATTTTGTAGGCTAGGCCTAATTGTTGATGTAATGGTTACCAGACTAGTAAACAAGTAGGTGGTGCACTAACTCTCTGGCCTCTGCCATCTTTTCAATGCAATTATTTTTTCAAGTGCCACAAGAATCTCCTTGTCTGTTGCCACAACCAAAACCGTGAAAATATGAGACTCTGAGGTGGTGATCTAGCATTGTAAAGTGAAATTAGTCAGTGAAAACAAGTAGTTTCTCAATGACAGTCTGTTATTTTGTTGCTTAAATTTAAGTTTTTCTTCATTATGAAGTTTAAGGGATTATTCACAGATTGGTTTCTGAGAAATCATTCACTTTTTAGTTCTACATTTTCTCTGAACTGGTTTCACACACACCTTTTTGACATCATTCATTTGATCTTTTATTTATCTTAATTCATTCAGTTCAATTAATTTGTGTATTTTAATTAATCACTTAATTTGTTAACTCATAAATGCATTCCAATTTAATGGCAGTAACAACGTCAAAACAATACTGGTATTACACACTAATAATCACTCAACCCTCAAGACACGTTCACATCCTAATATGGATTGATTCTTGCCTTTATTGGCCTGTGCAGAGTTCAATCTGATTGAACTTTCTCCTGTGTTATGGTGAGACTCTACAATTGATCCGCATAAGTCAAGGGTCAGGATAAGACCAGGAGTTCTAATCCAGGAAGTTGTTTGAATAAGCGCACCTTAATTGTTGACAGAGCAGGGATGTTTTTCAGTTCTTAGCTGGATAACCATTCTTGCTCCCGTAGCTTCTGCTTACAACCCAGACTGTTTTCTGTCCTGGGAGTTGTTCCCCTTGCTTCCGTATCTGCTCAGAGGTCGGAGCTATGTAGGTGTGTACTGGCGTATCTCTGAATCTCTTGTGATATGCTGAAGCAGGTTTTTCAGAGGATTTATTTAGGTGTGTTGCTTTAACCGACTTCAGGAAACCTGCAGCGTCACTCAAACTAAACGAGAACCAATTCACCACAAAGGATTGAAGTCGGCTATAGAGACTTGACTCAGTGAATAAACACACTTTATAGGAGTGGACATGAGAGAGAGTAACTGGATACAGGCTGAATTCCACAGAGAAAAATGTAAACACACTTGGACATGTGGGTGTTGATAAATGAGCCCTACCCTGATGACTTACAATACGTGTGGTTGTATCCAAGCCAGCCACGCACTGTGGTATAGGTCATCTGACAGATTTCTTAGCTTCCTGAGTTTCTACTTAATAAGAAGAAAATGATCTAGAGGTACGAGTCTAACTGAACAACTTGGATGTACCTCTGTACCAGAAGCTCTCCTCTTGGCATTCTTTCCACACCTTTCTCATATCTTCTCCATGAATGTGACGGTCACTCAGGGGGCACTGCGGAAAGGTAGTTTGACATATTCGACACATTTCATACATGAAACCATTTCAAAGTTATTTACACTAAAACAAATATAAAAACAAAAAAATAGCCTATAGGGGAAGATATAGTATATGATATGATAGATATGCTATCTGGCTCTCATGTACATCATTCTATACAAATCCTCTCACCTTCAACCCTCTTTTCACTGCAGCTGGATCAGAACCAACAGCTGCTGCTTCCTCTGTCTTCATTGTTGTAGGTGGTGCAGAACTCATGGTGCCGGAGTTTACAGAAACCTTCTTAGACCTGTACGGTGCAACTTTACCAGGACTGTGCTACTTCCTCTCACCGAGCCTCAAGTCTTTATCGGCTGTAATTGCTCCTCCCTTGACCATACGTTTATAACTCCGCCCCAAACACATGCCAGAGACGCCCTGTCCTCAAAAGGCTGTTTCAACTTGAAATAAATGAGATTCTGGGTGAAAGCAAGTGTGAAAATATAGTTTTGGGCAGAAATTAAATAATAAAGAATAGTATTGTTTAAATTGTCAAAAGCTGTGCTTGCACAAATAAAATGACGCACCTTAATTCTTGCAGTTCCAGTTAGACTAACTTTGGTACAGTTTCTAAACCTTTAAGTGAGACACACCTTTGTTTGGAGTAGTTGTTTATTTTACACTGGTTTTGTAAAACAGGTGGGCCATTTATTCACATGAGAACCCAAGCAGGTTGGTCACATTGCATGTATGAATCAATGGGAATATCCATTATAAATAAAAGCTTTCAATTAAAGATGGTGATATCAGAGCAACAGCGTCCAAAACAGGAACAGATTCAATGTTTTTTAAGAGGAAAATTTAAGTTTCACTGTTAATGATAGAACAATTAGGAAAATAGATACTGTCAGCCAATCAAGAGCCATGACCTCATTACGCACTGCACACAAATACATTTTAAAATAAATTAAAGATATGAAAAATAAAATCATGCCGACACTATAGTACATAATACTATTGTTAAAAAAATGCCACTATAAGTAAGTAAAACCATTAAAATTTTGACTCAAGTTCAAAAATATCAGCAAAATATTATTTATCAAAAGTAATGCTGAATTACCCATTTTGTCAGATAACTGTGGATTGGAATAAAATGCACAATATTTCACTGTGAAACGAAATGGAGTACAAATACAAAAAAAGATGAATTATACAAAGTATAAATAAAGTACCTCAGTACTTGCATAAATACACTTTAACTTACTGCTAAACAGTACTGCAATTGTAAAAAGGCAACAACAGTCAGGTACAGCAGGAGAAACAGGGACAACAACAAAGTAAGGAGACAGCAGTGATAACAGCCAGAGCAGTGTATACACACTATACAGTAGACACTTGGACCAACTCTACACTGATTTAACACACTGGTTATATACATTTACTGAAGCCATATCTATTTACGTACACAGCGACTTGGACCTGCCCACCTTCACCAGTGGATGTAGTATATTACTCTGTTCACTCGTCCATGTTACTTGACCTTATCTCAGAGCTAATTCTATTGGGAGAGCATTTCCGAAAGACCAAATATGAAATTGAATAAACTGTCTAGCTGCATTTCTGTTTTGATTTGTTGGGTTTTGTTAGTTGTAAGTAACATTTTCTTTCGATTGAATGTCCCGTCAACACTTGTAATATACCTGAACATTGTAAATAAATTCATGTACCAGGTTATGATCCTACGAGGGTGAACTGGTGTTACTGACACTCACAATCAGAGATGTAGGTTACTGGGGACAACATCTCGATTTAAATGATTTCATATCAGTAATGCTGTATGTGTGACATTTCAGTCACATGACAAAAGGAGCTCACGGTCGAACTTGTCACTGAAGCAGTATTTGGGACAGGACCTTTGGTAACACTCCGGACATCCACCAGAGCAGCGAACCCACAGGGAAACCGGAAGCCAACAGTAAGCTGGCTGCTCTCCTCTCTTCACACACCGTTAAAGTGACACAACTCACATGACCACCATGATCACCACACTCACATTCACCAACACCCGCCCGCCTGCCGGACATCACACGAACCCAACAAACCCAAACAGCGGTAGTCGAGGTATTGCTGAATCCACCAATCACGTCGCATCGTGGGCTGACTCCAGGCTTGCACGAGGAAACGCTGTGGATTGACGTTCCGTAAATATCCTCTTGTCCAATGAATCGAGAGAGCAGCGCAGCCTGTTTGGGAACTCTGACCAATCACATTTGAGCATAGGAGGGGCCTATTTATTTCCACCGCCCTCTCGTTACATGACACCTCTGAGGACCAATCAATGACAAGCAAGGGCGGAGACCGAGCGGGCTCCCGTTCAATGGCGAGCAGGGGGCGTGGCTTGCGGGGACAAGGCCCGCCTATTGGCCGGTCTGCAGACTTCCCACAGACAGTTGTATGTTTCATAAAAATGCACTCTGATGCGGCAAGTAAGTAGTAACGTTGAACAGGCATTCCTCATCAAATCATACTGCTGCTGGCTGCTGCACAGAAACCAGCAGGGAGGCTAACACACGCTCGGTGTGTCCACGTCTACTTCTAGCCTGTGGTGGCGTGAGCTGTGATGGAAGCGTATGAATCCCGTGTTATTCGCTGGTTTCTTTGTATTTGCCAGAGCTGTTTTGGGCGACAACAAAGGAGGGATCGCTAGTGTGTCATCAGCTGTTTCTGACGTGCTACTTTAGCCACTGGCGTTAGCCTTTAGTTGTTTTGTTTTGCGGTAGCCGTGCTCACTGGAGAGTTAAACCGAGGAGGGTTTTCGATGCTAACCGTAGCATTGTGATCTTTGCACTCCTCGTTACTCGGGATATACTCTGCGGGTCCACGCAAACTTGGCATCAACGTGATTTCACTGTGAATCCCCGCATTTGCTGTTCGGCTGCGGAACACTACAGAGAATGAAAATTGTGACGCAGTTGTGTAAAACATATTTCGTTGCCTGCTGCAGCGGCGCCGCGGGGTTTTGCGGCAGCTACTTCAGCTGCCGCAAAACGTCTGCGCCACCCTTGTGTGCCAGGAGCCTTGTGTAGCTAGAGCTAAAAATTACAAAACAATGTAAAAATGCATTAAATCAGTTGAGGTAAATGTTGCGGGGTAGAGGGGTCAGAAAGAAATAGTTGTTTTGCCAAGGTGTGGGAGTTGTAGTTCGGTGTCCCGGGCACAGACGAGGTTTCAGCGGCCTCCATGGCGGAAGTGGACTACAACGCCCATGCGCCCTGCTCTCCAGATACTTTGTAAACTCTGTGCAAGTTGCGCGTCTGCACTGCTATTTTAGGTATGCAGCTAGTGCTATCTACCCGACTGTGTGTTGCTTTGCCTGCTTGTGGCCTGTAGAAACACATGAGCCACCTCGGTGTTTGATGACAGCCCCTCCACGACTGTGCTTACATGACATTTGGCAACAAGGTAGCGTGCACGATCGGACGGATTTCGAGTTTGCATGTTTACGTCGAGTGGTCCCGGGGAGTCACTCCCTCATTCGTGTCAGATCCATTTTTCTGTCCGTTATGAAAAGTAAAGCTTCTTACTAGAAATCAGTCGAGAGTCCCTTGAGCCCCGCAGAGTGAGTGAAGAGTGAAACCACAGGTCCTTGTTGGTGCTGTGATAATGTCACCTTCTTGTACCCTTGTATCAAGCCTGTAAGTTCGAGTAGCAGGAGATTGTGTGCTGTGCCTCCGTTTGAATTTTCATCTAATCTTTATTCTTTGTGGAAATAGATTTTCAGCTGAATTCCCACTCGAGTACACTGGCCAGCATCCATAAGATCCACCACACGTTGCACAGGCTGGTAAATGCATATCAGCAGCTTTTACATTTGTATTTGTTTGTCTTGAGTGTGCATCATGTCAACATGTGTCCTGTTGACGAGTTTGTGTTTTTTTTAAACTATTTATTTGGATAGAACCTGACAGAAGACGTTGGGCAGGATAGCCACCCCCCAGGTAAGACATGTACAACTTCTTGTGTGTTTCAATAGTTAACTCAAAACACATATCTAGTGAAATTACTGCTGCATTGTTCTCCAGCCAAACTGGTGTGTCTTTCTCAGTTGGAATGTTAAAGGAATGGTAGGACCGAGAAAGCGTGCATGATCAGTGTATGTGCCAATAGGTAGCTGCCTTTCATTCTGTCATCCATTTGCTTCCCTAGCTTGTTGCTCCAGAGCCATGCCTCCTAGGAAAAAGAGGAGACCCTCTGCTGGAGATGACATGTCAGCCAAGAAAAGTCGCCAGGACAGGTGTGACATCCCCTTATCAAAGAATAAAGCAAAAATAATCCAGCATAGTAACAGCTAAGTTATGCAGGAGTAACGTGCTCATAAAGCCATTGGTTTGCAGTCAGGAAAAGAAAAACTATAATGGGAAAGTTTTTTGGAATCACACAAAATTCTGAAGTCTGCTTGCAGAACTGCTGCAGAGCTTGAGACTTAACTGTCTTATCATGTGCAGTGTTTTCAGAAAACATGAAACGCCACAAATTCGAGAGGAAGAGACGTTTTCTAGTAAACGATGCTTGGAGTGGTTCTATGAATATGCAGGTGAGGGGTTCTATTTTAAACATCCCACCCTATTGGTTTATTCAACATTTAGCCACTGACCAGTGGTGTTGGTTTTGGCTCCATGTGTAAAACTGCTGTGTGTGGCTTCACACTTGTCTGTCTGAAAAAGGCTGTGACGATGTGGTGGGTCCAGAAGGCATGGAGAAGTTCTGTGAGGACATCGGAGTGGAACCAGAGAATGTAAGTAGCTTGTTCTGCATTTTGGGTGTTTAGATATGTCTCAGCTACATCTGGTTACATTTCTGCTCAGGTTTTTCACCTTTTGGCTGCTGCTCAGGTTAATCATGCCAATTTGAGACTCCATTTTGGCTCTGCTAACCTGATGGAAGAGTGTAAAGTTAGCATAGTCAAATAATAAACTTGATATTAACAAAAAAGGACCACCCTAGTTTCACTTCAATGTTACTAGTTAGTAGTTACACTGGTGCTTTGTTTCAAAGGTTGTTCAGGTCGTTCGGTTTCTGCGTTTGACTTGTAACAGTTTTGTTGGTTCAGAAGATGGATAATCTGGATTGACAGGTCTTCTATTTAATGATATCTGAAAGCTATAAATGTTGTTGACTACTGTGTTCAGGTGGTGATGCTGGTTCTTGCTTGGAAGCTGGATGCCCAGAGTATGGGATATTTTACTCTCCAGGAGTGGCTGAGAGGCATGGGCTCACTGCAGTACGTCACATAACCTACTTTTTGTCCTTTTATCGTGATGGTTTCAAGATTGATGGTTGATTTGCTGGGTCTCAAGAAACCGCTACAGTGTAAAGTCTAAGGCTCTTTTCTGCTGTTGTTAGGTGTGATTCCACAGAGAGGCTGAGGAGCTCGCTCGATTACCTGAGATCGGTCCTAAACGACAGCACCAGTTTTAAGCTCATTTATAGATATGCTTTTGATTTTGCTCGGGTGAGTCAAGAAAAATCGTATTATTATGAGTAAGCTCACAAAGCAACACCCCTAAAACAAGTCCTCTCCATTTCAGTAGTGAAATCCAGTTGTTTGCTAAGAATGCCTGATTGAAATTCATGTTTAGTCTTATTTAAGCCAGCGTACAGACCAACCTTGATATTTTGGGATGGTCAAAATCAGTTTGGGTTTTGACTTATAGTGGAAAACCTCTTCAAGAGTGGAGGCTAGTTACATAATTCTCAATCGTGCATGGTTTTAAATAAAGCTTGTAACACTGTTAGAGTGAATTAAAATACAAATGGTGAATGAAAACATGCTAGAGTGGCTCTGATAACAATGTAATACTTTATTATCAATAATGGCAGCTGGTTAAAGAATTAAGCTATGTGGAGAGGGACTGGGGCAGATTTTCTATTTAAACTGTTATCAACATTTTGCATCAATGTCATAAAACCATGCTCCTTTTGGATTGGACAGGAAAAGGATCAGAGGAGTTTGGACTTGAACACAGCAAAGTGTATGCTGGGGCTTCTTCTGGGAAAGACGTGGCCTCTGTTTCCTGTGTTTAATCAGTTTCTAGAGGTGCGTACCACATTTGGAAATTGCCTCTACAACCTTTTACCCGATTGAAGATAGAGTCACGTACCATAGCTGTATGCAATATTGTCTGAAGTCCAGTTTGACCTTGGCCAGGGTTGTTGTAACTAAAACGGTGTGGTGCCTTGTTGATGTTCAAAGGTATTAATTTATTTCCCCCCAGCAATCGAAGTACAAAGTCATCAACAAAGACCAGTGGTGCAATGTTTTAGAGTTCAGCAGGACAATCAACCTGGAACTCAGTAACTACGATGAGGATGGTGCCTGTAAGTAAACACGTATCTACACACTAATATGACAACAGAGCCTAATGTGCATGCTAAGAAAATAACAATTTTCTAATCTCTATCTTATCCTTTCGTCAGGGCCGGTTTTGTTGGACGAGTTTGTGGAATGGTACAAGGAAAGACAAATGTCCTAGCCACAGAGCAAAGTGGAGAAATTGACAAAATATACAACTGTGACAACAACGACTTTGAGAATCAACAACCAATAAGTTAACAATACAAAAATGGTAAGGCAGTGACAGTGGGAGCTTCCTAGAAAAGGAGGGGTTCGGGCTGTGGGGTGGGACCGGGGTGGGGGTGATGGGAGATGGGTTTGCAGCCTGGGTGCATGCTGCCCAGACTGCGGATGCGGGGGGCTGACATTGTGGAATTATGTTTCACACCTGAAAGTTGCGTAGTGGGCAAGCTTGCAGCGGTCCCCAGTGGCATTGCTCTCTCTCACTGTGACATGTCATATTGCTGTCTGTGTACGGATAACATGGAATCATGCATGGATGATGGAAGCAAAATGGTATGGTGTGGGAGGACCACTCCTCAACCCTTATCTGCAGCACAGAGCAATCAACACAAGTGACCGTTCATGCATTGTGTCTGAGTCTTAAACAGGGTCACTTTGACCCAGGCACATTTCAATATTATGTATCTGTGCAATGAACTTGAAGCTTTTCTTTCTGGATGGATGGCACTAACTATTGTTTGTCATATTTTAAGTTGGAGTACTTTTTAATAAGCACACTGTGTCAAATGGTTGATTGCAGGTTTCTGCTGCCTGTGCTGTTTACTGTTGATTTGTGCCAGTGATTTTTGTTCCCCCCCCTCCGGTTTCTGTTCCCTTCTGCTGTTTTGCTTCGGCTAACGCTAACAGGTTGCTAACCCCCCTGCAAAGGCCTCAGACCTCTTAACACCAAACAAAACAGCATTGCTGCTTACTAACTCTTATTCAGTACAGCGGTGAGCCACTAGTGCTCTGATCAGCATTTATTGGTCTGGTGACCAATTTATGTATCTACGTTGTGTAGGTAAGAGTATTATTGTGCCTCAAACCTTGGAAGTCACTTTGTGTTTCCCACACATGTACCAACAAACCCAAATGTACAGTATATAGACATGTGAAGACACTTAAAACACACACACACACACATGCTCACGTACACACACACACAGACACACTTGAGTGGTCAGGGATATTTCAGGATTAATTCAGACTGTTTGGACTGTGTTATCAGTTGACATAGAAATAGTTGGTGTCCATTTTGTCTTTGTGATATTTGTTTTGTCTTCCTTGGTCCATTGATAGTTTCAGGTCTCCTCTCTAGTAGGCATCTCTCTCAACACTGACAGTGTTAATGTAACTAAAGTGGAAGACCAGTGACCCTCTCAGGACGAGGTCCTTAAGGCTTGAGTAGTACTGTAGGTTTGCTGAAAGCATTGCTTTGTACCACCCATAGAATCTAATCAAAACAATGGACACTGACAGTTTGGAGCTGTGTGATTATGCTATCCTCTCCTTTCGCCTAGTATAATGTTCTTGTAACACATGTATAAATTTTCGTCTTTGGCTGTTGTGTGATGCTGAATCGTCTGAAGATTTAATATTTGCATGCATGCTCCAACAGAGCCTTTTGTGAATGGATGAGATTTTTTGAAAAATATTTTTCAATTGGGTTTTTTTGTTTTGTACAGGAATTTGTGCAAATGTTTTTGTGCTTGATTTTGATATTCACGACCATGTTCTCCTAATTCTGATGAACAACATGATCGCGTCTATTAAGACCTGGAACACACCTGTAACCTCACGGTGGAACAGGAGTTCCCTCCTGCATTTCCCCACCCATCCTACACATCCTTACACATGCTGCAAAGGCGGCTGCAGCCAGTTCAAAGGATCTTATTTTATTTATTTAAAGTTCAGCAACTTTTGCACCACACTGTCACAATTCACATGAAGTATATATGTGAAGATGTACATCAGCTCCCATGTCATTGAAATCCCCTGCAGCTGAAACTATATGAAAGCCTTTATTGTCTTGACAATACATCAATCATCAGCATATGTCTAAGATCAAGGTAGTTGTTACCAGAGTTTTCTCCAATGACAATGCAGGAGGATGAACAGCCTTGTCCCAACTGTATATATGTATGTAAACTATGTAAGTGTCTATATGTCTGTTTTCACTATAACCTATGTCTATATACATAAATAAAATGGTTTATTAACTTAATGGCTCTTCTGTCAATAGTTAACCAATAACAAAAAGTACTTTATGCTGTCATTACTGTTGATGTTATTTAGATGAGCCTAAGTCTACAAATTAACACTTAACATCACACAGTGAGACATGGTTTGATTAAGGTGTATTAACAATACAGGCACGTTACGATTATATGGTCTCTCTTTGCAAAATGGATTACAGATACAATGTTGTGCTTTAAAAATGTGATTTACAAGAACCTGAACAGAAAAGAATAAACATGCTGCTCAAACACTGCTCCACAACTACTCCACACATCTTTTTTAGTTTTTACATATAATTTCAAGCTTAATTCATAGACAAGGGTTAGGGTTAGGGTTAGCTAACTCAAGACAAAACACCAATGACAATCATTTCTTTGTTTTAGTGGTAAGTTCTGTGTTAACATCACAGATCTTTATGTTGAGAAGTCAAAATGGAGTGGCAGGTTTTGTGATGTGACACCAAAGTCAGACTCCCTTCTGTAGCAGCGAATAACATAAAGCAACCTGCAGCAGTTTTCTCAACTTAATAGAGGAACAGTGTATTTGTCAGTTTGGCCACAGGTTTGATGTCCTTGCAAACCCTTTAAAGTTAAAACTGGTGTAACCTTGTGAACCACAGCACTACATAGTTGGAGATCATCTAAACAGCATCTTTATCTTTATCGTCTGTGTCCCACTGAAGTCTCTTTGATGAGATGGCTTTTAAAGCACCAAGGCCTTTCTTTTCCTTCCTATCCTCAGACAGAGCCCTAAAAATCTCACTTTTGCTTCTGCTTGCGTTGTCAAATTTGTCCAGAGATCTGCTGGATGCAACAGAACCCCTACTGGCGGTAGGATATGAAAATCTATGCATCAGAGACTCGTATGCTTTCACTCTGTCCCGTTTTATTTTACCAGAGGAGTTGGAGGAGTCAGGTGGGGTGAGTTCTGGCTCTGCAGGTGGAACCCGCTGTGGAGGAGGTATGCCTAAATCCAAACGTCTACTCGCACTGGAAAAGTCTGGTAGATTTCGACCGATGCCCGTCCACCTTATCTCGGGTGAAACGTCCAAGGTGCTCTGCTGTTCAATACTGGAAACTCCCCATTGGGATAGAGATGCACTTCCGTCATCCACTCTATGGGGTAGACCTGCTTGTGCAACAGAATGGTCTGAAGTGTGACTTCCGCCACTGGAAGGGAAAGAATTGCGTTGCCTTGGAGCTTTGATAATTGTACGTTTATAAGCGATCTGAGAGTAATCGTCATCTGTCATTGCTGTCACATTAGATGAATGTAAGCTTTGTTGTGCAGAGTATCCTGTCACCTCATTGTCGCTCATGCTGCTGGAGGACGAGGAAGTATTTGGCTCTGGTGATGGTGCCTTGATATTCAGACGCCTGCTAATGCGCGGGACACCAGGTTTCAGTTTTGGAACAGCGTGGTCTGTCTCATCCTCACTGTTGCTGCTGGAGAAGGATTCTCTTTGCAGCGGAGCTCTGATGTCCAAAGCCCTTTTGACTTTAGGGATATTTGTGAGTCTCAGATTAGGCCACATTGAGGCGGGCCCGTCCCCCTCTTCTGATGCTAGGCTTTTGAGCTCTACCCCAGCCTTCCTCTCCACCTGAGTTCCACTGCGTGACTCATCAGCAGCATGGGTCACAAGTAAAGAGGTGCGATTCTGGGGAGCTGCCACGTCTGGGACAACACTCAGCTGAGATCTTCCCCTCCACGTGTAATCTGCGTATTCTGTTGAGGTACCCTCACTCTCACTGCTGGATACGGAATCAGACTGTTGATGTAATGGCGAAGTACCAGGAGCCTTTTCAAGGACCTTTGTGTCCAAGTAACTTCCAACACGTGGAGTGCCAAAACCAGTCAGCGGGGTATCTGGGTTTGACTTTTCCTCAGTAACCTTTACTAAGTTCTTATTTAATCTAGTTCTGCTAGTTTTATTTCCAGTCCCACTTTCACCTGTATAAGAGGAGGGCGAGTCAGGTAAAGGTGTCTTTTTTTGTGATGTGATATCAAGACGCTTTCTGAAGCGGGAGACGCCAAGATTCATGTTGTTCCACCTTGACTGGAGCTCTGGGTTTATCTCTGGTGTTGGGCTGATGTTGTCATTTGTTGGTTTGTCCCTCAGGTCATCAGTAATAACTGTATACTTTTCTAATTTGATAGTGTGATCTGTCTTTGGTTTGGGAGAAATGTTTATCAGGCTTTTCGGTGACCATGTAACCTTGTTGCCTCTGTTCTCATCCTCACTCTCGCTTGAGGAAGAGTTTGATTCATACTGTCGAACGTCTGCAGATGTACTGTCAAGTACGAGATCTGGTTGTGGTGATGGGGCTTTAATATCCAGACGTCTTCTCATCTTGGGGATACCCAGATTAATGTTATGCATCACTTTCTGTTGCTCTTGAGTTGTGATCCTGACACCATCTTTGTCCATCTCATGTTTCTCAGTGTGACTTGAAAGTGTCCCATTAGCACTGCTGGAAAAGCTGGAGTCTGCTGGTTGTGGTGGTCCTCTGATATTTAAACGCCTGTTTATCGGGGAGAAACTTTTTTTCATGTCAGAAAATTTTGTCACTGGATAATAATTTGTAATCCCCGCAACAGTTCTGTCTCTCTCCACTTTCACCGGTAGGTATGTACTTTCACTGTCACTCTTGTCACTGCTGGAAGATGACTCAGTTGAAGGTGAGTGTGTCTTAATATCTAGGTGCCTTTTGATACGAGGAGCGCTGCTGAGACCTAGTTCAGGCCATCTTGGATCTGGATGTGGTTTTATTGTCATTGATGGGTTGCTTATATCTTCTGTATACTCCTCTTGCTCAACTGAGCTGCTTGATAAGTAATGGGGACCCATTTTATTGGCTTCCTTTATCTTTCCTTCCACTGTACTCTCATCACTTAACGATTTAGGAGGTGATGTTCGGGCTTTGATGTCCAAACGTCTCTTTATTCGAGTAATATGGTTAAGATTTACAGCAGACCCCAGTGGATCATAACTTACTGTTTCAGATTTGTGCAACGGAAATGTTGAAAGATTGACCTTGCCCTGTTCATGTTTCTTTATCGGAACAATATCAACCTTCGTTGGCCTCGCTTTATGATGTGTAATATCTTCCTCATTGTCACTACTAGAAGACGAATTAGAGTCTGGTGATGGTGCTTTGATATCCAGACGCCTCTTGATGGTAGGGATATTTTCAAGATTTAGGGCAGGCCATCTTGCATCTAGATCACGATTTGCTTTTTGCGATTCTTTCAAAAGAAGCCCTGAACGGTGAAACTTCATTGATGTCTTCTTCTCGGTGTGACCTGTTGTTTCATCTTCACTGTCACTACTAGAAGATGAATCAGGAGATGGTGATGGTGCTTTGACATCCAGACGCCTCTTGATTGTAGGAATATTCAGAAGATCTAGGGCAGGCCACCTTGCATCTGGATCATGAGTTGCTGTTTGAGATTCTTTCAAAAGAAGCCCTGAATGGTCAACCTTCTGTGGTATTGTCTTCTCTGTGTGACCTGTTGTTTCATCATCACTTTCACTACTAGACGATGAATCAGGAGGAGGTGATGGTGCTTTGACATCCAGACGTCTCTTGATGGTAGGAATATTTTCAAGATCTAGGGCAGGCCACCTTGCATCTGGATCATGAGTTTCTGTTGGAAATTTTTGCAATGGAAGCGCTGCATTGCCCACCTTCCCAGGCCTCTCTGCGGCATGTGTTGTTTCATCATCACTGTCACTACTAGAAGATGAATCAGGGGTTGATGGTGCTTTGACATCCAGACGCCTCTTGATGTTGGGGATATTTTCAAGATCTAGGGCAGGCCACCTTGCATCTGGACCATGAGTTGCTGTTTGAGATTCTTTCAAAAGAAGCCCAGAATGGTGAACCTTCTGTGGAATTGTCTTCTCTGTGTGACCTGTTGTTTCATCTTCACTGTCACTACTAGAAGATGAATCAGGAGATGGTGATGGTGCTTTGATATCTAGACGCCTCTTGATGGTAGGAATATGTTCAAGATCTAGGGCAGGCCACTTTGCATCTGTATCATGAGTTGCTGTTGGAAATTTGTGCAATGGAAGCGCTGCCTTTCCCACCTTCCCAGGCCTCTCTGCAGCATGTATTGTTTCATCATCACTGTCACTACTAGAAGATGAATCAGGAGGAGGTGATGGTGCTTTGACATCCAGACGTCTCTTGATGGTATGAATATTTTCAAGATCTACAGCAGGCCACTTTGCATCTGGATCAAGATTTGCTGATGGAGATGTTTTCAAAAGAAGCCCTGAATGGTGAAACTTCTGCGGTATCGTCTTCTCTGTTTGACCTGTTGTTTCATCATCACTTTCACTACTAGAAGATGAATCAGGGGGTGATGGTGCTTTGACATCCAGACGCCTCTTGATGGTAGGAATATTTTCAAGATCTAGGGCAGGCCACCTTGCATCTGGACCATGAGTTGCTGTTTCAGATTCTTTCAAAAGAAGCCCAGAATGGTGAACCTTCTGTGGAATTGTCTTCTCTGTGTGACCTGTTGTTTCATCCTCACTGTCACTACTAGAAGATGAATCAGGTGATGGAGCTTTGACATCCAGACGCCTCTTGATGGTAGGAATATTTTCAAGATCTATAGCAGGCCACTTTGCATCTGGATCAAGATTTGCTGATGGAGATTCTTTCAAAAGAAGCCCTGAATGGTCAACCTTCTGTGGTATCGTCTTCTCTGTGTGACGTGTTGTGTCAATATCACTTTCACTACTAGAAGATGAATCAGGAGATGGTGATGGTGCTTTGACATCTAGACGTCTCTTGATGGTAGGAATATGTTCAAGATCTAGTGCAGGCCACCTTGCATCTGGGTCAAGATTTGTTGTTGGAGATGTTTTCAAAAGAAGCCCTGAATGGTGAAACTTCTGCGGTATCGTCTTCTCTGTGTGACCTGTTGTTTCATCTTCACTGTCACTACTAGAAGATGAATCAGGAGATGGTGATGGTGCTTTGACATCCAGACGCCTCTTGATGGTAGGAATATGTTCAAGATCTAGGGCAGGCCACCTTGCATCTGTATCATGAGTTGATGTTGGAAATTTGTGCAATGGAAGCGCTGCATTTCCCACCTTCCCAGGCCTCTCTGCAGCATGTGTTGTTTCATCATCACTGTCACTACTAGAAGATGAATCAGGAGATGGTGATGGTGCTTTGACATCCAGACGCCTCTTGATGGTAGGAATATTTCCAAGATCTAGGGCAGGCCACTTTGCATCAGGGTCAAGATGTGCTGTTGGAGATGTTTTCAAAAGAAGCCCTGAATGGTCAACCTTCTGCGGTATTTTCTTCTCTGTGTGACCTGTTGTTTCATCATCACTTTCACTACTAGAAGATGAATCAGGAGGGGGTGATGGTGCTTTGATATCTAGACGCCTCTTGATGGTAGGAATATGTTCAAGATCTAGGGCAGGCCACTTTGCATCTGTATCATGAGTTGCTGTTGGAAATTTGTGAAATGGAAGTGCTGCATTTCCCACCTTCCCAGGCCTCTCTGCAGCATGTATTGTTTCATCATCACTTTCACTACTAGAAGCTGAATAAGGAGGAGGTGATGGAGCTTTGACATCCAGACGTCTCTTGATGGTAGGAATATTTCCAAGATCTAGGGCAGGCCACTTTGCATCAGGGTCAAGATGTGCTGTTGGAGATGTTTTCAAAAGAAGCCCTGAATGGTCAACCTTCTGCGGTATTTTCTTCTCTGTGTGACCTGTTGTTTCATCTTCACTTTCACTACTAGAAGATGAATCAGGAGATGGTGCTTTGACATCTAGACGCCTCTTGATGGTAGGAATATGTTCAAGATCTACGGCAGGCCACCTTGCATCTGGATCATGAGTTGCTGTTGGAAATTTGTGCAATGGAAGTGTTGCATTTCCCACCTTCCCAGGCCTCTCTGCAGCATGTGTTGCTTCATCATCACTGTCACTACTAGAAGCTGAATCAGGAGGAGGTGATGGTGCTTTAATATCCAGACGCCTCTTGATGGTAGGAATATTTTCAAGATCTAGGGCAGGCCACCTTGCATCTCGATCAGGATTTGCTGTTTGAGATTCTTTCAAAAGAAGCCCTGGATGGTGAACCTTCTCTGGGATCGTCTTCTCTGTGTGACCTGGTGTTTCATCTTCACTGTCACTACTAGAAGATGAATCAGGAGATGGTGATGGTGCTTTTACATCTAGACGCCTGTTGATTGTAGGAATATTTTCAAGATCTAGGGCAGGCCACTTTGCATCTGGATCAAGATTTGCTGTTTGAGATTCTTTCAAAAGAAGCCCTGAATGGTCAACCTTCTGTGGTATCGTCTTCTCTGTGTGACCTGTTGTTTCATCCTCACTATCACTACTAGAACATGAATCAGGAAGGGGTGATGGTGCTTTGACATCCAGACGCCTCTTGATGGTAGGAATATTTTCAAGATCTAAGGCAGGCCACCCTGCATCTGGATTTTGCTGGAATTTACTAGAGGATGAATCAGGAGATGGTGATGGTGCTTTGATGTCTAGACGCCTCTTAATGCGTATTTTATTATCAAGATCTAGGGCAGGCCAATGTGCGTCTGAATCACGACTTGCTGTATGAGATTCCTGAAACTGAACACTTGTCTTGTGCATCTCTCCAACACCCAAACTGACTCCACGCCACCTTGACCGTGGCATGGGTTTAATTTTCTCTCTTGTTTCTCTCTCCCCTGCAACTATCCCGCTGCTTGGCTTATAATATTCTCTCACCTCTTCTTTGTTTACTTTTTCATTGACCGTGTTCTGCATTTGCTCACTGTCGCTGGATTGAGAGGAAGAGGTTTGCTCTGGTCTCTCTGCAGACCTTAGTGTGTCATGTGGGTTTGTGAGCTTAGATTTATTGTGGTTGTTTTCTGTATCTTCTTCCTCCTGGTCTGGATTCACAGTGTATTGCGTAGGCTCATCCGCACTGAGAGATGAGCTGCAGCTGGACACATCATCCCTGCTTTGGATGTCTGAAGTGGGCAGAACTTTACGTTTGGAATAATTAAAAGAACCGAACAAACTGCTGGACCTCGCAGAATTGCTTCCAACTGAATCACTAAACTCAAATTGTTCTTCATTCTCCTGCCACAAGCCAGAGTCTGTATGTTTGGTATCATCCGCATGTGGTGACCAATCTGTAAAGGGCTCAGAAGAAAATTCAGACATTTCCCTTGTCCTCTCGATGGCTAATTCTTCCACTTCTACTATTTCAGATGTTGAGGAATCAGCTCCCTGCTGTACAGAGTCTTCTGCCCGCTGCAGAGACTTGGGTGATGTGTGGGCTCTCTTGTTCATTCGATCCTTTTTTAATTCTCGGTCAGATAGTGAAGAATCTGAGCATGAAGACAAACTTCTCTCCTCTAGCTTTTCAGAGTCTGGGATGTTGTCAAACTGCACTCTGTGTTTGCGTCTTGTATTAGTGGTGCCTGAGATGTCTCTTGCATCTCGCTGTTTATTTCCTGGATTTATCTGTCGTGAGCCGTTTTCACTTCCTGAGTCTCCAGCTGTGTGCTCATCCTCCTCAGTGTTTGTTGCTTCTCCGCTTTGCTGATTACCACCGGCTACGGTATCATAATATTCTACATTAATATCTTCTCCAGTGTTGACGGTCCTAAATGTGACTCTCCTTTCCCTGTGAGTTACGATCTCTTCTGGTTCCTCACCCTCGGAGTAGGCTTCATTCTCATATTGTCTTTGTTCTGAAGATGAGACAGAGTTAGTTCCAGTTGGGTTTCTCTTGTTAGTGATCTTTGTGCAAAGAACCTCAATAAAAGGTCTAGCTAAGACCCCAAGGATAAAGGCTATCAGAAACGTAATGAAAACTGACAGACACACTGCCAGAGCCAGGTCAGACTGTGTAGCTCCCTGATTCCTTTCTTGACCTATCCTGTTTGTGGTGATTTGGGGGATAACTTGTCGGATATTTCTGGGCAAACTTCTTGTTTTTCTTCTTGCATGTTCTACTCTCCTGATTTGAAGGTTAAAAACAGAAACAACCTCATGGTCTTCAGTCATACACACATATAGTCCTTTGTCTTTGTCAGTTACGTCACCGATGAGCAGAGAAGCCTGAGGTCCGCTAACAGATTCTTGACCACTGGGCGTCAACCACAAGGAATCTACAGAAAAGACAACATTAACCTGTAGTCAGGTTTACCTCCATTATTATATATGTAAGCTATTACATATGCTTTTTTATACTTTTGACTTTGTTACCTTGTTTAGAGCAAGACAGAAGTATCTCAGAGCCGCTGTAGACCGTCACATCTTGATGGAGCTCTGGACTGTTTTCAGAACCAAAACAGTTTAGGTCATCCTCCTCCAACTGTAGCAGGTCCTTGCCTGAGAGGACAGATGGGAGAGCACACACAACGCCCCAGGTCTGCAGGCCTCTGTTGCTGTCATAGGCCATACGCCTTCTTAGACTTCGCATGCTGCAGTCACACTGCCACCTGTTCCCATCCAGCCTAACTTCTGACCCAATGGTATGCAGGGAGAGGTACATCGAAGGATGGAGGTTGGTCAACATGTTGAAGCTCAGATCAAGGACCTTTGAGGAGGAGAAACACATGGACATATGGCGGATGAGACACAATTTGATGGCTAATGCATTAATAGATTTAAGATACATAGTCTTTTAAATATATATATATTTTTTCCAAAAATATATGCGAACAATATCAAATTAAGGAAAAATATAATAAATAAAATATGCTATATATTACTCCTCAACCTAAAAACAATAAACTTCCATCTTACTTTGAGCTCGGCTAAATCTTGGAACATCTGTGGATGGAGACTCGTGATGAGGTTATGTTTTAGGTGGAGCTCTTTTAGCTGTCGAAGATGTCTCAGTTCTCCTGGTCGTAGAGTTGAGATCCTGTTGAAGGAGAGCTGCAGAACCCATAAGGATGCACTACGTTCCAGCCCTGGATGACAGAAAATAAGGGCTGTAATATGACTTCAACAACAACGACCAAGAAGGGGCGGCTCCTGAAGGGAGAAATTTACCTTGTGTTACAGGTTTTCAGTGATAACAGGTCTCTTTATCTCTTGTCCTCTGAGTCCTGTGTTGCTCAACATTTGTCAATGTGATTTTCAAGGTGGAAACTATATTTTGAAGTATAATATTGATTTGTTTACATTTCCAAAGTGTTTAAATGCTAAGATTAGGGCCTCCATGTGTGGTCTTGATAGCAAATAGTGTAAAATTCCCAAATCAATGAATTCAAGGGAAGGGGGTCCTTTCCTTGAATATGAATCTAAACTTGTCTGGTTTATTTTCTGTGTAAACACTTTTACTTTGCTACTAATTAGGGGCTGAGAATTTTTTGCAAGGAGCTCATTCAGTCTTATCCTTTTCACTCGCCTGAGACAATCCCTGTTAGTCTTCTGGGCTGGAGTCAGCCGCTGTGAGTCGGGGCTTCATTAGAGAGGCACTGAGGGTTCTGTGAGCTGAATACCAAACAGGAGAGAATTCTATGACTGTCAACGCAGCTCCTGCTAAGTGAATGGGCTGTCCACACATGCCTTTAGAACAACCATTGTGAATATGTTTATTTGCAACACACTCTGCTGTTGAACCAAGCAGAAGGAATGCTGTGAAATTACATGATGCAGGGGAAAACTAAAATGCTGCATTGGATGTTTACCCCTTTCGTTGAGCCACTGGAATGTCAATAAAAGCTGTGACTGGCTGACAGCTGTACAGTGTCATTATCTTGGGAGGTTTAATCATTTCTGAGTAGAGCGCAGTACCAAAGATAAGGGATATCAACAAGAGGGTTTGTTTAAAGTGAAAATAAAATGAACAGTAACAGCAATGCACACAGCTCACACATGTAGTCTTCCATTATGAACACATTGTTAGACATTAGCCCATGCACATTAACATTTTAACCAGAGTTTTGTTGACAGTGTGGTGTGAGGTAAATCTATATTTCAGGTCTTTGTTATGGACATTCCTCAATGACATTCCACAGGACAATATAAGTTGTACATTATGAACGTTGTGTAACTTCACTATCAGAGGCCCTGTTTTTTATGACCCGCGAAGAGAAATGTAAAAAAATAAGGGACGTTCATGTGTAATTTATGTGATCAGATCTTATGGGCCAGTGATAAACAACCTGGGGTCCGGACCCATTGGTTGGAAAATGATAATGGAATAGGTAAGAACACAATAAACGTTCTGCTACATAAATTTAAATTAACCTATTTATCTTTAAACTTTGATTTGTTTGCAAAATTTTGATGGTTTAACTCTTCGTGCTCTGAAATCTGAATCTAAAAAGCTCATACGTCAATTGTGTGTGTAACTCTTGTCTACCTTTACATTACATTACAGAAACTACAGTAAACGTATATGATGGGCACACACTCAGAAAATAAACATTTAATATAACTGTTTAACCTTAGATCACATTGGGTGATGTCTATACGTCATGAATAAGTTAATACACAACGTTGTGAACACTATCATACACATTATTGTTTATGTATTTTTTTCCATTAATTCATCATTTTGTCTTTTTATGTTGATGGCTAATGCATCTTTGAGATAATATATGTATATGTATACTTATAGTATTGTAGGACTATTACATTCTTAATATTACTACAAATGTGTTGACAACAGTGGAAAGAAACTAAGTACATTTACATCTACCAAAGCTGAGAATATACATTTATCACTTTAAAACTTACACTACATTTCTGATGGAAAGATTGTAGTTTTATTATAGCTGCATATGTTTAATAGCAATAGTTACAAACTGAGTTTTTGTATGCAAAATATGATCAGCTTATCAATACGAAGTTTAGTTGTAGATAAAAATACCCCATAAAACAATCACAATTTGCCCCACCTCTAAAAGGAATGCACATAAGTAACAAGGATCCAGTTATACTGAGCAGCAGTGTAACACTGGCAGGAGCCTTTCTAAGGAAACTTCAGTTTTGATATTTCATGATGTTTCTTTTTAGAAATACTCAAGTTATTTTACTTCACACTACATGTTTCAATTAAGGCTTTTTATACTGTGTTATAACTACATTAACTTTAGGAAATTGTCTAAATACATCCACACGGGTAGATGAAAATTCTGATATCACAGATCAAAGTACAGATCACAATATTAATGAGCGGAATATCCTGAATATGTGCTTAACAACTGATAAATGTATGAAAATAATATATCACGATATGTTGGCCCACCTACAGTGTATAGGTTTGGATTGTCATACAGTTTCTCTGCAGACTGGAAGCAGTGGTTATTATGCTGTTCATGTTCTGTGACAGTGGTTTAAATATGGGCGTATGAGTGTATTAGACTCACCCTCTGGGAGTTGTTTCAGCTGATTCCTCTCAACAGATAGCAGCTGCAGGGCGGGGGCCCAAGACACACATCTGCGTCTGCTCGAGAGTCCCAATCGTCCTGAATGTCTACCTCTGACAGATTGGGTTCCCAGGTTTGTGTCTATGCAGAGTGACAAGCGTGTGATAGTGTTGTTTTCCAGCCATACATTCCTGAGGTTCCGATATGGCCGGTGGAGTGTAACAGTATCGAGGCGATTTTGAGACAAGTCCAGCCAAGTGACAGAATCTTGGATGTGCTGCGGCAACGAGGAGAGGCCAGAGGACGAGCAATTCAACAGGGACGCTCTCTGACAGGTGCACGACTCGGGACAGGCCGGTGGGGGAGAGGAGCAGTGGAGGCCAGGGGAGACGAGGAGCAGCACAGCAACCAAGAAGGGCACCTGTACCACTGCCATCGCTGCCGGACCCAAAAGTACACATTGATCATTAATGTCAATGAAGGGAATTGACAAAAACATTTAAAAAAAAAGTTTCCTATTAAAGTGTTACGTAACATTATCAGTTTATACAATCTATAAATCATTAAATGCTAAACTTAAACATGTTACAATATTACTGTCAAAAAACATCCAACTCACCCGTGTGTCCACTCTTCTCCGAGCTGACAGGAAACCTTGTGCCTCTTCTTAAACCCAGGCTTCTGTCAGTGTATTAACCTGGACCGTATCCACCAGTTTCTGATCAAAGTCTGAACGCATATTTTGCTGCGTCTAGCTTAACAAGCCCTTGCCCGAAGACACCACTCTGTGATTCATTCAATCATTTACATGTGTAGTTAATGTCTTACTGTCATTGGTTTCGGCTAAAAGTTATGATAGACAACCGATCCTGAAGATTTATGACGAAGAGAGCCGTGCCCTTGCTTTACACGTGCTATAAGATAATAAAACAGCATAGTGAGGCACTGTCCTATTTTATGGTTACTAAGGCCGATGACAACAAGTTTCACATAGCAACATGTTGCTTTATTGAAACAAACATAGCATTGAAATGTGGGACATATTTTTCCATATAGTGGTTCAAAATTACTCAATTCTTTCCAAACAGGCACCAGGTCTGCAATGTTCTGAGAACAACTACTTCATGACATCAATAACAAATGTTCTTAACATCACTACTGTTTAGAAACAGACAATCCAAGGCAAAATAAAATATTTTATGGTATATTGCACAAAATTCAAACAACACAATATAGGCATCAAACAAGCTATTGATTGTTTCCACTCATCTGACATTCATGAACACATAACATTTAAAGAGAAATGCATTAATCTGTAGTATAACTTAGTGCAAACACTCTTTTGTTTTGCAATAGTGAATTTCCTCACTGTAAAAAGCTTCTGCAACAAAATTAGAATACTATACATATATATCTCAGATCATCCCTTGTAAATCCATTGACACTTGCATGATGGAGAGACATAGATGTGCAGAAAAAGGCCTGTTTAGCATTACTGGATGGCTTAAAAATGTATCACTCATGTTACAGTTCATCCCAATTCTGTGCATATTACTTGATATAATCTTAGTGTCTCACTCAAAAAAATAATAAAGAGAGTATCAAACACAGCTGCCAGGAACAAAGAACAGCAAATAAAATCATATATAACCCCTCCACATGGTTTTTACTCCCGGTTAGTAGTTTACTACTGACACCTAGCTAAAACTAATGTAGTTTAATACAAGTCCTGCAGTAAATTCAACTTTCATGGACGTTATAATGTTCAGTTTTAGGAAGGTGTTGATTCAGCTTTCTAGTAATTTTGGATGTGGAAATTTGTGGTGCTGTTGATTAATATTTTGTCTAAAGCGTTTATCTTTATCTGAAAACAGAAACACTTGTCTGTATTAGGTAATAACAGTTCAACAGCACCACAATCTACATCCTCAAAAGAATCAACACCTCTCTGAAACAATTTAAATAATAACTGAACTTTAAAGCATTCATGGAGGAGGATTTACTGCAGGATTGTTATTATTAGAAAGCGTCAGTTTTAGCTCGATCTACCTTTTAAACTGCCAACTTAGTGTATAATACTGGACGGTAAGGCAAAAATAAATACCGTAGACTTTAATTGCGACAGGCAATGTAAACCACAATACGATTTTATCTGTAGGAGTGTGAAGCGCTTTCATGGCATAATAGAGTTTTAATAAATTTGGCAACTTTGCAGAAAAAATCAAAAATACTTCAGGATTTCTGTTAATATCTTTGGCCAAGTGGTATCGATCTCTATCATTCCTGCTCTGCAAAAAAAATACGGAATACAGAATTTGTCAGGTGAACCACAGAGGTACAGTATTGTTATGTGCAAGTCATGATGAATTTCCTATAGAAAGTCCTGTTATGCAAAATATGTAATCTGACTTGATTGGTGATTTACGCAGATTCCAGTCAGGCCGCCTAGTGAGCTTTTCCACACGGGTTGTCTGACGTCTGGCACCCCATGTTGGGATACTTCACCTTCACGCGGAACAGAGTCCCGTCCGCACACATGCACAGCTTGTACCTCTCCATATCTTGATCGAAATACACATCTCCTGCTGAGTTAGGGATGCGTGTGGTATTGAACATGACTGATCCATTGAGGACGATGCTGTTTTCCTGCAAAGAGAATAAATCCATGATCCATGTGTCCTCTGGGTCTCATCTTCATCTTCCTCTGCTTTATGCTGCATTTATGCAATTCACATCAAACACATGTCCATACTTACAGCTCTTAGCTCAATGCCTCCACCCACTTTGAACTCTACGGTCCGGCCCATGATGTTGACCCCCTCATTACCACGGATAATAGCCTTGCTGTCCCCTTTAATGTTCAGGTCAGATGATGCACTGCTGGTGATCTGAAACCAGAAACAACCAGAGACATTTAAGGGCGTTCATATAAAAAGATATTAGGATACTCCAAGATTGTCTGGGCTGTGTATGCTCAGCCGTTGCCATATTGAAACCTTAATTTCTAACAGGGTCCAAACTTCCTTCATTTTTTTTATGATCTATTTATTCATGGCACTTTATGAGTCATTATGAGTCACTGTGAATAGTACAAGTATGTGTTGCATGGGTTGTAAAACACTGATCAATCAACTATGTTTTGGTTACAACTATCAGACAGTTACTCGCCACATACACACCCTTTCTGTGGACGCCTTTTTAACGCTGAGGACTTTGACTCCTTTGGGCAAATGGAACTCATGGTTTTCAAAGTCCGTACTGAAGTACGTGGTCTGTGTGCGAGGGTCCGTGAACGTTATTCCAACATCACTGACGACCGAGGTCTTGTCCTTTTCTACACTAAGCTTAGATGTGCCTTGCTGGAACACAACCTGGAACGACAGAAGTGAAGTAAAGAGAGGAGTTCTTCAACTACATTACACAAAAGCAGTGTAGAAATGTTTGAATGATTAGTCGTCACTGTAAATGTGCTCTGTGTCTCACCGGGTTGTTGTTGCCGACAATCACCAGGTCCTGGTCCTTACGGCCTCCTACTGTGCTCTTGTGCAGCGGGTGAACGATGCCCATGTCCGCCTTCTGTTTGAAGCGCAGCAGGCCACTCTCATGGAACTCCATACTGTCACAGCCATTCGGACCAATACGGATCACAGTCCATATGACTAGTGTGATCTGAGGGACAGCGTAAGACCAGGGTTCATGATTCTAGTACCAACACAGTGATTGCTCGAAGAGGATCAATTTAAAATAAATTTTGGCTCTTATTACTCACAATGAGGTTAATTAAGGCGAGGAGGAAGAGGAGGACGATGATGCAAATGGCCATGTTTCCCTTACGTCCTCTCAGCCCTGTCTTATGAAGACGCTCTTCTTCTATGGGGACATAGCCAGCTTTAAAGTTACTGTTGTGTTCCTTGTTGATGTTGCGTCTTTCTATGGCCTTTTCTCTCATGGACTTCTTCACCGGCCCGTTGGAACTCTCCTGGATGGAAAGAAATCAATCGTATAACTCTAAAATCTAGAATTGGTGTGATACCATTTCAATAATGTAATTCATTTTAAGTCATGACACTTAAAAATAACCTTACATATACTTTTACAACACCATAACATGCTCTACATAGAGAGACCTATTACAATCATAATTCTAACCACAATCTTGGATCCATTCACCAAAAACCTGTGTGTTTTTTACATGTGGAGACTGTTAACATACTTTTCTCATGAAGATTGATCAAATGTAGGGCTGGGCAATAAAACAATATCAATAAATATTACAATATATTTGTTCAAAAGCTACATAACAAAGGTTCAATATATGTCTAAATACTGCCAATGCATTGAACATAAGTGAGAGGTATAATAACACAGAATTGATCTTCATCAGGTTTGTAAGTGTAAATCATTTTGTGTTTAAATCCACGACCTTCACTCAGGAGCAAAAAATCTGTGTTTTAACTTAAAATAAATAGCGACGTGATAATTATTGATATTAACTGATATAAAAACATTTATCTTAATATATGTTAACCATGTGGCCCAGTCCTAGTAAAATGGTTTATATATATACACAATAATGTCTTGTCTTTACTTAATGTTCCATACACGTAACAAACTCGATCTTAGTTAATATTTCCTCTGTCTCTTGTGTGTTGGAATGTATCTCAGTGAAATGCCCCGCGACTCCCTGTCTGTGGCCGTGACTAAAAATAAACTCAACTCCTCTGAGCAGTAAAATGCCAATACACGTACCTGTCTTATTATTACAAATGTAACTCTTGTCTCTATATTTGCTAATTTACCTATTTGCCAGGCAGCAGGTCTGAAGGTGCTAAAATAAAACCATCTTCATTTGCCTAACGCTGTCCACAATAACACACCGGAGGCCAGTGTTTATTACACTGACACAACCGTACGGCCCAAGAAAAGACTGAAACATTTATATCTGTTTACATCAGGTTCCTCGGGACCTTACAGCACAACGCATTAACGAACATCTCGGCTAAAAACAGCGTAAACGTCAGAATAAGAAGAAATATCGCACGGACCTGCTCGGACGCCATGTTGACTCTCTCTCTCTCTCCTGCTTGCGCACTGACGGGGGACAAACCACTTCTCCACAGCCGAGGTGAAACTAAATAACAGGCTGTGGTGTGAATGATTGAATGAGCGACAATTAACCAAATATCACAAAAATATGATGTTAAAATAAACTAGGAAAAAAAATATGTTTTTTAATGGTGGTTTAATTGGAACTGTGCGTGTCGAAAAAGACGCTGCCATCATAATAAAAGATGGTTCCTTCCAAGTTCAAGCGACCAATGACAGAAGGATCCTAAAATAGAAAAGCATGTCCATTCAAAATTTCCATCTGCAAAACTGGACACAAGAGAAGGAGCTCAACACTCCCTATACATTTATTCACAATAAAAACTCATAAAGAAACTTAGTACTCAGCAAGCAGGCATCATGGTTGCTATACTATGCAGTTGTACAGACGTCTTATTTAGTCTGCACTTTCTTCTAGATATAATAATAATAATGAATAATTTAATAATAATCATCATTATCATAATAACGAGGAAGAGTCAGAATATATGTTTAAACCCACCTCAGCCGGGCACCTCTGCTCACGAGATAAAGGATAAAGGGAAACGGGATTTGCAGTCCTTCAGGCTACCAATTGTTTACTCCTGGTGCATAAACCCCAACACATCGAAAAACATTTTTTCCTAGCAACATTTAAAGTAGTCAGGTGTTTTGTTAGGCTATGTTAGAGTTAGTCCTTTTAAACCCTAACATCAGACGTATGTAAACATATTTAAACTCTTGTCATGGGTCATTTCTTCCATAAGAAGTCTTAGATGAGAATTTAAAATTCTATTCTAGATTTAACCTGAAGCCAGTGTAGCGATGCTAATACTGGAGAAATGTGCTCTCTTTTCTTGGTTCTTGTCAGGACACGTGCTGCGGCATTATGGACAAGCTGCAGAGTCTTTAACATCTTACTGCTTGAGCCTGATAATAATGAATTACAATAATCCAGTCTGGATGTAACAAAGGCGTTGACTGTTTTTTCTGCATCTTTTTGCAAAAGGACATGTCTGATTTTTTAGCAAGTGGAAGAAGGCGGTCCTAGAAATTTTTTGTGAGAATTAAATGACAAATCAGGATCAAAAATCACTCCCAAGTTCCTGACTGTTTCATTGGAAGCAAGGGCAATGTCGTCTAGCGCAGCTATATCATTAGATGATGTATCTCTAAGGTGTGTAGAGCCAAGTATTAGAACCTCGGTTTTATCTGAGTTTAATAAGAAAAAATTGCGGGTCATCCAGGTTTTTATGTCCTTGAGACATGCTCGAAGTTTAGTAAATTGATTACTTTGTTGAAGTTTTATTGACAAGTATAACTGGGTGTCATCCGTAAAGCAGTGGAAATTTACAGAGTGTGTCCTGATTATGTTTCTTAGTGGAAGCATATATAATGAGAATAAAATTGGGCCGAGCACAGAGCCCTGTGGAACACCATGGTTAACTTTGGTGCGCACAGATGACTCATCATTAATTTGCACGAATTGGAAGCGATCAGAAAAATAAGATTTAAACCTTTTATGTTAATTAACTGTTTTCGTCTCTGTAATAAAATGTGATGGTCAATTGTGTCCAATGCTGCACTGAGATCTAACAGAACGAGGACAGACACAAATCCCTGATCTGAAGCTAGTAGAAGGTCATTAGTGACTTTTGCCAAGGCTTTCTCTGTGCTATGATTGGCTCTAAACCCAGACTGAAAGTCTTCATTATTTTCCTGGAGAAATTTACACAGCTGATTGGCTAAAACTTTTTCTAAGCTTTTAGACAGAAAGGGGAGATTAGATATTGGTCTGTAATTGGCTAAAACCTCTGGGTCTAGGGTGGGTTTTTTGAGTAGGGGTTTGATTACAGCTATTTTAAAGGACTGTGGTACATATCCTGATGGTAATGACAGATTCATTGTGTTCAGCAACAAACTATCTATTAGGGGCAGAATTTCTTTAAGTAATTTTGTAGGAATAGGATCTAAGATACAGGTTGTTGGTTTAGGACCTGAGATTATTTTGGTAAACTGATCACGGGTGATCAGAGAGAAGCTGTCTTCTGTATTCTTAATTTTGCTCGTCCTCTTCGTGAAGCACTTTAAAATGACTCCTTTGAAAGGGAAAACATAAACAAAGTTATTACGTTTTTGGAGAGAATGTATCACTGAAATCAATGTTACATATCCCTACTCATCCATGTTTTATTTTGTATCAAGGGAAAATATTAAAATTTGACTAAACATCCGAACAGTGAAAGACTTGATCACAGCAGTGGTTGAATAACTCAAAGATTGTGAATATTCAGCTGCCTCAGATTTGAAGACCTCTCCACAGCTCTGACTCGTCCTCTGCTCATTGTTCCTTCACTTACTCTTCACGGTGCAGTGTGACACTTGGAGGCTGAACGGGGAAAGTTCTCTGTGCATCTGAAATTTCTGTTTAACGTCTTGCCTGATATCATGGTTTCATACAAGTTAGTTATGATATGACAACACTCCCTGCGTGTGTAATTCAGTCCACTGTGACCTGCAGTAGAATAATCAGATTTATTGCAGCACAGCAGCAGAATCACAAAGTATCAGTGTCAGTGTCCCTCAGCTTTACTCTGTGGGTCCTCTGTGTCGTTTGACAGTGTGACATTTCAGAGCAGAAGCTGCAGAGCACTGACACACACACACACACACACACACACACACACACACACACACACACACACACACACACACACACACACAAACACACACACACACACACACAATGTACTTCTTTTGTTTGGTTTGGGTTGCTCAAACTCCTCGCCTGGTCACCACAACCAGAGGCGGTGCTTGAGAGAGAGAGTGGGACAGAGAGAGAGAGAGAGAGAGAGAGAGAGAGAGAGAGAGAGAGAGAGAGAGAGAGAGAGAGAGAGAGAGAGAGAGGGTGAAATATTTCACCTTGGCAACTTCCTGAGACATCTGTGATCTATGCCCACGGACACTGTTACTCTCGTTCCTTTGATGAAGGCTACCATTGGCAAGGAAGAGGTACCGCTGTGTCCTGGGACCTTTTAAACCTCTGAGGACTGTTTGGACGGACATGGCCGACACGTTGAGGAGACTGACCAGCACCTCCTCGTTCAGCGGCTTACAGGACAAGCTGGAGAGCTGGCACAAAGATTACCATGTAAGTTCATCAATAACTAACGATCGACCTGAATCTGACCACAACTCTATATCAGTCCGTCTGGCTCTGGTTATATCACAGGGTTATATCAAGAATTACAAACTCAAACTTGTATGTATGTGTATATTATATGCGTTTGAAATCAGAGTTTGAGTCAAAATACTGCAGCTGCTATTTAAACTCTTCCTGTAAATATGATGAATGACTTTGTTGACTCCTCTCAACTTGCTGTTGTTTCGCTATACATCGTATTTGTTTTTGTTATTATTTTAGCTTTAGATGTGATATGAAACGGTTTATTTTGTAATTACATGTAGTTATTTAACACGCCAGTGAAGGAATGCACTTGTTGAGGCTACATTGATTTCCAGGCGTTTGAGTTTGGTTGCTATGGACGACGGTCGCCATGAGAACGGCGGGACTATTCCAAAGATGTTTGACTTTACTGTTAGGATGGTTCACGTCCGTTTACTTCCGGTAGAAATCCACCGTAGCAGTGCCTCGCTCATAAACCGGAAGTTGTTTATGTACATATGACCACCCTAATATTTATTGTTTAATCTGCACACTTACCAGCAATTTATTTGCAATTATGATGAAAAAAACACATCGTTTTTTTAATGTGTCGTTGCTTTCAACAAAAGCTGGGACACCTTTTGCTGCTATTGGATAACCTCTGACTCAGTGTTATTATTATTTTTATAACACATATACAGCTATACAGTATAAAGAGCTCTATATATGAGCCTTATTTGTAGCAATAATGGTAAATACCTACTACAAGAATAAATTATACACCCAATAACTCACTCACTAGAGCACATAGTACTCTGCCAAAACAGATATGTGTCCTTAAATGAAGTCCCTTTATATCTATCAAGCTGCACTAAATTTCACTAACTTCTTATTAGTCCTCTAAATGTGCCTGATTTGTTATTACATCAAGATCAATCAATTAATATGTATTAGCTTGTAGTACCTTTTTGCTAACAAATATTCCAACCAGCCAACAAACAGACAGACAGGGGTGAAAGCGTATCCTCCTTGGTAGAGGTAACAATTTACAGTTTTAAATGTTTCATGGTTTGTCACACAGTCACCTCCCTGTCACTACATGTCACCCAGCAAAGTTTTAATCACACTAAATACCATACATTTGTCATATTTCTTCTTCCAGGTCATTTCCTGTGACCAGAATCTGAACAAATGTTGTGAGCTGATTGAAATAACTGCCAAGATCCAGAGCCAACTGTTTACTATCCTCAGCCTCACAGCTGTTGAGGGTAAGGTTTGCTTGTACAAGATTAACCAGGTTATAATCACTGATGAATAATACCGCACATCCTCGTGAATCAGGTGGACACTACGCTGGAGTGGACACTCTCAAAACACGCCTGCTGCCGTGGCTTGGTGCCTGTTTCTCGATATCAAATCCCTCATTCTCTGATGACACCAGTCTTCAGCTCATCCAGGTGACATTGTCTCTTCCTATAGGCTTCATATCAAAGAATGTCCCATTATTAGATGTATTAAATAATATTAAGTTAGTGTAATTTTGAGCAATTTTTTTGTAATATTAGATTACCTTTATTCTTTTATTGTGTAATTCTGTTATATTCATATTTACTGTGTGTATTTAATTATCAGGACTCAGTGGAAAAGGACAGGAGGATCAAGGAGCTCTCTGCCTCTCATGACAGTGACATGCAGAAGATGGAGACTCAGCTGTGCTCCACTCGCCTTCAGCTGGTCTCAGTCAGAGCAGAGTAAGTCTGACCAGTACAGACAGCATGTCATGTAACACTAACTAACAGTTGCAGTAGTACAGTAATGCAGTAGTGATAAGTGCAGCTAGCCACAATTTCAGTTTCATGAATTTACTTGCACAGTTTACAATATGTATGAGTGTATGAACACACTACAACATATATGTTCCATGTTTTTACAGACTGGTTGATGCTCACAAGGACCTGGATGAGACAAAAAGCAGATTAACAATTACTCTGCTGGCCACTGAAGATGAAATATTGCAACTGAAAGCAGAGTGCGTGATACAGTCTAATACGGGAACATTACAGTTATTTGTGAGACAATGTGTGAAACTGATGGGGAGTCTGTCTGTGTTTCAGTTTGCGATCCGCACACGAGCAGGTGGAGATTTACCAGAGGAAGCTGGGGGCTCTTGATGGCGATAATCGTGAGATTCGCTTGCTGAGAGATAAAGTGTCCTTCCTGAGCACGGAGAAGGCCGTGCTGCAGGAGAGGTACTCACATACACCCAGTGCAATTATGCAGATACTGTACATTTCTACACACACTGTCACCACTACACAGAACAGTGTCGTCCTCTTCCTCCTCTTCAGGCTGGTGAGAAGTCGTTCTCCGAGCCCTTTGCCCAGACTCAGCCGCTCCTCCAGCCCCATGAGGAGTGAGTCACCCACCAGAGCCCAGCTCACTCACTCCTCGCGCTACGCACGCCATGTGTCTCACTTCAGCGACCTGTACGCTGTGGAGCGTCTGGAGGCCCAGAGCCTGCTTCGGCGCTACATCGCTGATTTAGAGATGGTCCAGAAAATCATCTTCATTGCTGTAGTGGTAAGGTTGTTATTAATTTGGTGCCCAAAAATAAAAAAGTTAAATATGAAGGGTTGTGTTTGTTTGTCTTTACTTTGTACTTTGTGTTGTATCTCTTAGGAATCCTTCAAGACAGCAAAACTAGCTTTCCGCCAGTTCAAGCTGCGTGTAAGAAAGACCTTGTCCCATTCCCACTTTGGACCAGAAAGTCTGGAAGAGGCAGCCGTGGACTACATTGTCAGAAACGTGGACCTATATGATGTACAGGACAGCGTCAATGTAAGTCTAAATGTCTTTGATTTGTCTTCTGTCCTCAAGAGTTATGAAGAAATCTATGAACTTTGACATATAACTATATTCAATGGGTCTGACTGTGTTGTTTCCTCTCCCCAGGGCGTGATCAACGCCATGAATGTGAATCCACGCATCTCCTTCCCGCCAGAAGTGGACTTTGTCCTCATTAGTACATTGATCAGGGAGATGTGCAGGGTGGCCTTCGCCATGCAGACTCTGGACCCCACGCTTGACTTGGCCTTTGCCAGCGATGGAGAATTTTACAGCGACATTAAGTCAGTCCATTGTACAAAACTGTGTCTAAACCTTATATCAGGGCTGCAAAACAACATTCATAGTGTTTGAATTTAACCTATGTTACATTGCCAAGCAGTTTACAACGGCACCTTTTGAACTACAGCGTGTTACTTGTGTCATTCGATGTCTTTCCCAGTAGATGTCACTCTTAACACACACACAGCAATCACAGCATTCACACAGCACTCACACACACACTCACTCAAAGCTCTCTCACGCTTTTCACTGTCTTCCCCTCCATCTCTCTCTCTCTCTGCAGGTACCGCCGAAGCTATGACTCTGAGTTCACTGCTCCTCTGGTGATGTACCACGTGTGGCCAGCCTTGATGGAAGGAAACTCCGTCATAGTGAAGGGCGAGGCAGTGACCAGAAGAGGTGCTCCGGTACAGACTTTATACTGCTTCCGAAATGTGCACTGTAGAATTTTGTAAGAGCATGAAGCCTACATGGAGATGCTCTTGCATTTAATGCTGAGATGTGTGTTTTTTTGCAGTGGAGTAGAAGCCAGAACCAGAGCAGGAGCACCAGCCCTGTGCGCTCTCGCTCCCTCAGCCCAACTCGCAGCCTCGTAAGTCTCTATAATAATTGAGAGTGCAACAAACCACACTGCAGGATAGGCACGGTTGCTGGTTTTGGTATTACATGTTTTATCAGGCTTAAAGATACTAAAATGCACATCAGTGGCCCTAAGGGTATGTACTTCAAAATCTCCACTAAATTTCTAAAAGCTTTAATGTATTCTAAAACTGTAAATGCAAACAATACCATTATTCTTTTTAGGCATTGAACTACAGAAGAAGCCTGTCACCTGATCGTCTCACAGCCAGCCGCCTGTGAACTCTCCCTCAACAGGAGTCCACACCTTCATGTCTGACATATTAAGATTAAGATACATTTATTTGTTCCAAACACATGCACATACATGCACAAGCACACTCATGCAATTGTAAGGAAATTTAATCTCTGCTTTTAACCCATCTGGTGCAGGACACACAGAGCAGTGAGCAGCCATGTACGGCGCCCGGGGAGCAGATGTTGGGGGAGTAAGGTGCCTTGCTCAGGGGCATTAGACAGGGTAGGGAGAATCCTCTTGGATTTTTGGACAGATCAATCCAGGTTCGTCTTTTTGTTGTTTCTCCGTGGAGTCGAACCAGAGACGAACCAGAGACCTTTTCTGCCCATAGTCCAAGCTTCTGCCACTAGTCCACCGCCTCTTCAACTAGTCCAGCACCTCTCCCCACTAGTCCACCGCCTCTCCAGCCTTTGGTATTCCAAATTCTGTTCCATGCGTGTTGTAACGCCTACGTCTGCTTCCACCAAATACAGCAATATAAATCTCAGACACTGTGCTGGACCAACCAAAGGCTGTGTAGAGTTGACATGGTCAGATGCAGTCTTATTGGACACTGACAATAACATGAGGCCAGTACATTGTAGATGAGGTAAAAGATGATGGCAGCTAAATTAACTGTTGTCTAGAGTGTATTATATTCAATGTGTGACTTAAGGTTATTGATAGAAACTAACAGTGTTTTTTAGTGGTAGTGAGAAATTTAAAGTAGGTTTTTTATTAGGAAGACTCGACCTGCACAGTAGCACTTTTGTATACTTTCGTAGAGCACGTGATGTGTAAGATTCTTTTTCTTTTCTACATAGCAGAATACCTTGGTAGTATGGTGCTAATGATCTGTGCTAACTTCAACTCCTCCAGTACTCTATGGACATTGCCCTATTTTGTCCCCCCCCCCCCCACTTATATTTTGGTGCTGTTGCATAATATTGAGTTCTGATATGTGACGTGGTGCCCTCATAGCAACGTGTTTGTAATGTGAATAATTACGAGAAATTTCCCAAATAGTTTCCTTTCGTTTCGTGAATATCTATTTTGTAGAATATGATTAGTTATTTGAAGCAATGTCTAAATGCATTCAATATGACATTATATTTATTTCTCTTAGTTTACATCCCATGTACTGTTTATATATCACCAGGTACATTCACATATCTGATACGTCTGTACTTGATTTGCCTGTTAATGTCTTGACTTTACAAACCATTGTAGATTATTAATTTTGATTGAAAGTGTGGTGTGTAATGAGTATATTCTTTGACTGTGCCTTATATGACTGTTATAATTTTTTAAATCAATGACAAAATGTTTAGTTTCCTGCTGCTCATTTTGTTTTCAGTTATTTGCTGAATGTGTTTTATTTACTACATCAGTTTCTAGCAGCCATACAAGCAGTGCAGTGTTGGTAAGGCATGATGATTCATCTTGATCAATTACAACAGAGCACATGAAGGAGACAAAATTAGAAAAAAATCTTGTGTTATATTGATGCCCTCTCCACGTTTTACTATTCTGTTTAACCAGTAGATGGCGCTGATAGTCCACTCAAAAGTTCAAGCTGTAAAATCACTGCACCGGTTGTGAGACAACTTCTAGAAGGCAAGTTCTTAATAGTTGGTGTTTTTTTTCAAAGAGTCATGTCAAAAATTTGGCACATGACACAGCAACATAAGACAACATCAACGACAAAAAGGTAAAATCATATTCACTAAAAAGAAATGCAAACCAGCCCTAAAAAGCTTGGTAAACGGCTTATTTAAAATATAGGAATATCCAGTTTAGTCAATGTGCATAACTTCTGAGTGCTAGAGCAGGATGCATGTTTACAGCTGAATGAAATCTTTGTGGGAATCCCAGCAGCAAAATCCCTGCTGCAATGCTCTCATTAGGTGTTTTAGCATCTAATGAGGTCTGTCTGCAGGCCGTTCCCAGTCCTGCACCAGCCGCCTCATCAGCCGAAGCAATTACACTGTCAGCTCCTCAAACCATTTCTAATATCTGCAATCAGGCATTTGTTCTGCAGAGCAGAACGTAAAGCTGCAGCAGGCGTCCATTTCTGCAGAGTATTCTGGTTAGGAGCAGCCTCAGAGCATCACTCACATTGCTGCAGATGAGGCAGAGATTATTTTTAGTGTTTATTTGCATTTACAGCTATACATGTTCATATTCGTCCATTTACCCTTTTCCAAATTCATCTTTAATTCAATGGAAATCATATTCATCCACCAGTGATTTCACTCAGATGAACATTATCTGTGTACTGATACTGAATAAAGATTAACATGCGTTCATAGCTGCAGTGATTAGGTTTCCACACCAGTAAATGCTGTTTGTGATCTTGTGTTTACAACTGCATACTTTGAATGCTATTGGATGACATAGCTTGAATAATATCATCTTATGGTTTTGGCCACAGAAAAAAAGAGCAGAACTATGTGCTGTGGTTTCCAGTGGTTTCCAGTGTCATTCCAGTGTGAGCAGGAATCCCACGCTGACTCCTCTAATGTTTACTCCAGAGAATCATTAAAATTCTCATCATCCTCAGAAAAATACAAACTGTCCTTTGTCAGGATCTGCATCAAAGATGATTCTAAAAGACTTAGAGAAAATCTACTGGAAAAAGAGGGGCACATTATGCAGACGGCCATGTCATGGAAACTTCCACCGAGCCTTCTCATCACATTCGCACACAATGAGTGTGTTGTCTATGTGCAGCAGTTCCTGAGAGGTCCTGGCTCTTGGGACTCAGGCCAGGTCCTGCTGCCATGCTGTAACTGAGAGGGAGCCTGTCGATCCCGTCTCAGATCAGTTCTCTGCGCCTGGTGGGGGGGCTGTTTGCTCAGGTGTGCACTGGTCATCTGGGGTCATGACCCGAGACCTACAAGGCTGTCTCACACAAGTGCAATAACAGAAAACACGAATGCGAATTGATAACATAACTGCAAAAGTATAATATACAATGCAAAAGCCACAGCAAGAATATAAAAGTGACAATGCAACTGCAAAAGCCACAACATGCATTCAAAAGTCCCAAAATGAATGCAAGAGTCACAACACAAATGGAAAAACGGCAACACTATTGCAAAAGCCTCACAACGGAAACACTACCACAACGGAAATAAGCAAGCAACGGATGTTAACAGTGAAATTAGCAGTTACTTCCTGTGAAGAGATCATAAGTATATCAGTCAAGAGAGCCGTCATCTGTGAAAACTTGGACAAGCTATTCACCGTTCCAAATCTGAGGCGTTACGGTACAAGTGCGTTCTTCCTTTTCGGCTGCTCCAAGCACCTGTAGCACAGCACCTCAGTAGAAGAGCTTGTCATTTGAATTGGCGAGTGGCTTATCTGGGTTTTCACGAATGAGGGCTCATTGTCCAATATTCCCATGACTTGACCACAGGAAGTAACTCTGCTCATTTCATTTCAACATCTTTTGTCGCTCACTTCTCTTGTGGTTGTTTCCAATGTGTGATTTTTGCATTTGTGTTTCCTGTTATTGGGCTTTTGTGTGACGTCTCAGCCACCTTATGAGACTGTGTACGGATGACCTTTGATTGTAAACTGTTTAAATCTGTCTACAGTACACTATAGACAATAATGCCCAAAATCACCATCACCACTTTCAGGTCACTGGGACTTGATTTGACACAGAGAGGGAACAGTCATCCTCTATATGCACATGGATGTAAGCCGTCCTCTGGCAGCGGACGAGACTGACAGTAGTCGTTGGAGCTCGCCCTAAACACACTCCGAGCTGCAAACCCAGCTGAAGTTTCCAGTTTGGTGGCAGGAGCCTGACTCATCCCTGCTGGACCGTGTGATGTTTCCTCTGGCTCCTCATCATGGGCTCAGTGCTGGCCAGAGTTGAGTTTCTGGAGGGTCGAGTGGGATGAGTACCCGCCCTGAACCCACTGCCAGACCAGAGGGGCGAATATTAATGGGGCTGTATATCACAGCACACGATGACATGGTTATGGTGGACCAGACTGTGGTGTGCAAATCATAGGCAATATTGAAATAGACAGAGGGGAGAAGGAAGGAAGGAAATCAAGCCAAAGGAGACAAAAACACAGTGGAAGTAAGCGAGGAAGTGCTCATGTGTGAAAACAGCTCATTCTCTAGCTACTGAACAAGAAAACTTCATAAGTCGACTTTTTCTCTAGTTGAGTAACCTTTCAACAGAGGAGTCAATGAGCCAGTGCAGGTTGACCAGGCCGCTGTCTCTCAGTGTTGTCTGTGGCCCAGTGAGGCCATTAAACACATCTGGAACAGAGCGGGATGCGCACAATTTACGACACGAGGGACACAACAGAAGTAGAGACAGACACGCTGCTCATGCCTGTGGTGGCATACATCAATCTGATGTTGTGTGGGAATAATTGTAAGTGCACAAACCCAGCCCAGCCCGCTTTTTTATTCCCCCTTTACACTCTGCCGGAACACCCAAGGGTGTCCTCCCTGGCACTAGCATCGTGCATGAGATCACGGTGAGGGGCTGGCTGCAGCCACCAGCTGGGGGACGCTGCATGAGGAGGAATCAGGCGTGACCACTGGACTTCTTCTCAGCTCCAGTGAGATCAGACATCAAGTGACCGCATTCCTCTGCCAGAGATAAACACTTCCTTCCTCTCCTCTATGACGACTGTGATATCAAATAAAGAAAAACGACTTAAAAGTTGGACTCTCCTTTTCCCAGTGCAGACATTTCTCTTTGTTTCCTCTTCCTGCTCAGTCAGCCGCTGCACATCTGGACCCAAGTCAAATGGTTTTATGTGACTTCTCCAAAAAAAGTCAGTTTCTCGCAAACTGTGATGTGATGTGTTGATTTCCTGACACCAGAGACGGAAATTAGATGTCACAATTAATAGTGCAAGAGGGGAAAAAACACATTGACTTGCTCAAAAAGTCATATTTCCCTCATGAAATCAATGCAGGTGCTTTCTTATGAGCTGTGCAGACCTGGCCTGGTGGTCGTGTGCCCGGCCTTTCAAGATCTTGAAAGAGCAGGGACACAAAAGATCTGCAGAGCCCAGAGTGAGGTGATGTGGTTTATGGATTTTCCACAGGATCGTTTTAAACACATCATTAAAACTTCTGGAGGCCGTCGTGACCTTTTTCTCTCTTTTCTCGAGGATTGAGGCGTTCGATGGGATGTCAGTGGCCTGGCAGAGAGAAATTAATTTACATTTTCAGGTCTCACAGCAGCAGAGCAAAGATGTCCGTCTGTGCCGTAATTACATGGTTTGCTTTGTTGGGAGCTGAACTCAACCTTCCTCTCGTCCCCAGAAAGCTCCATATGAAAACACATCTGGTTGGAGTGATTAATGGGAATAACAGTCACTTACAGACTAGCACTGGCAGGGTACGAGGGCCGTGGATGCAGGTGTGAGTGTCGGAGGTTACTGCTCCACTGGGGCTTGTTACACTTTTAGTTCGACGGAAACTGGCGATCAAACCTGGCGCCAATCTAGTGGCCGACGGGCCTCGGTGCTGAAGACCCCCACCCACAGCAGAGATGGGGGAAACGAACATTAGAGGGGGAGAGAGAAAGAAAGAAGAAAAAGAAAGATCTGAAACCTGTAATAATAACCACCTCACAGAGCACCACTGTTTAATACATGGGGACTTTCTTGTGGCTGTGGTTTGACCTCTGGGGTCTTCACAGCTTCACTTATACCAACTGAACACACGAGCACGTCGCCACATGGGACTTTCTCTATCTCTCTCTCTCATGCACTGAAGGGAAGAGATGAAACTCACACTGAGGAGACGCAAACAGAAATAAAACTGTTTCCTGCAAATAGATTTTCACAGCACAGACAAATTCAAAGAGGCTGACAGAACAAATAGAACGTCACAATAAAATGTACGTAACACCAGTAGCATGGTGTTGTGTAATTATGTTTGTCTGTGTTTAGTAACAAATGGCTGAATGTGAAAAGACGATTGGATCTGATATATTTTTTTTATTTGGGATTTGCACATATAAGTCACAGTGTGTTTAACACTTCTCTGCATTTTGAAGTATTATAATTCCACCACTAGATGGCAGTCAAACATTATATTAACCTTCTGTATGTCCCTGTTTCTTTCACAGCGAGGGAGTATACCGATTATTTAGTTAAGTATAAAGAAGTTATCATTCAATGAAAAAAACACTATTATGTAAAGTCCTGCTCTCAGAGTTCTACTTAAATAAAAGCAGTATCAGCAAAAGTACTCAAAAGCAGAATGTCCCCTTATCAAACCCCATTTTAATTCACTAGAATCTAGATTTTTATTTGCATTTGAACCAAACACTCATAGATATCATTCCACTAAACATGATACACGAATTATTATCTGAGAAATCAATGAAAATGTTGAAAAACGCACCATGTTAAAGAAAACAAATAAATGACAAAATCCACAACAACATTCAACGAGTTCTTCCCTGACACATAAACATCCTTCCACCAAGATTTTTGGAAATCTACTGTGCTACAAACACAGAGGCCAAGGTAATACAAGTGTCTGCAGACTGAGCCCTTGAGTGTTGTAAACTATGTTGGATTAATCAATGTAAACATGTCTGCATTTTGAATTTCAAGCAGACAGAGTGGGGGCTAGTTTTACATTTTTGTAGAAGTCATTCTCTCATGTATGATATAATTCAATATGATATTGCCTCAGATATGTAATGAAGTAGAAATGCAAATATAAAGTAGATTAAAATAGAAATGCTCAATTAACACAGTCTCTTTCCAGTTGTAGGCTACTTCAGTGCAATATTTAATAAATTGACTGTCTACAACCGGACCTAAGATGCTGACAGTAAACGCCACCAGGAAAACGACATCTCACTTATGGCTCATCTCTCAGTTAACATGAACTCGGTAACTGTATCCGTGGGACAAACGGCTGATTGGCTGTGATTTATGTGGGTCTGTCTGCCCAGGGGCCCCTGAACCAACACAGGACTGTGTGGGGACGTACTTCATTCCAGACCCCCCTCTGTGGTGCCCAACAGTTGATTCTCCAAGAAGAGGCAGAAAAATAAATAATTGTCTGGGACGTAGAGGTGAAAAACAATAAAAGAAGTTTGACTAGGAAGTGGGTTAAAGATGGAGCTCCTGAACAAGACCAAGGTCAAGGTACGACTCTGTTCAACAGCAGCCTGGTCAGAAACTCAAATCAGGCGCCACAAAGGGGCCACAGTTTACGCAGAGGGGTCAATTATATGTCCAACATATTTGATTACTTGTTTACTGCTATCAGCTCACATCACTGAATATATTTTGAAAATAAAAATTCTTAAATTATTGTCATATTCATCGTAAGTTTTCTTAGTAATTGACTAGTTTATTTAATGTACTTCTTCTACAGGGGGACTTCAGTTTTCATTTGGGGTCAGGAAATCCACTCTCTTTTGTGCACTGAAAACAATAAAGATATCACATATAAGAAAATGCCCTAAAAAGTCAGTTCAATATACTATGGTACTTGCATGTGATCAGGAGAAATACCAGCATGATCATGGCTTTATTTGCTTCTTTTTAAACTTAATCATCTCTCAAGCTAGTGGCCAACCTTTGCGGACCTTTGTGCTGAACCCATGTTTTCAGACAACATGACACTGTGTAAAGTGGAGTGATACTGTTCATGTCCTCATGTATCTGGGTTTAAAAATCCTGTGAATACACTCTCATTAATACAGTACCTTGAATATGCAATAGATATATGTGTGCACACATGGCAGTTTTGTATAAAAGGCATGACAAATAAAAACTAATGAGCTGAACTAATGTAACTGAGAAGGCCATATCCTGTAAAAAGATCCAAGTGAAGAGAATTTAAATCTTTATCTTTTCTTTCTGTCTTCTGTCTTGTTAAAATGCTCAATCATTCACAGCAGTTGGTCCTGAGACACGTCACTGACACAACTGACATGTTCTAGCAATCAGAAGAAATGTGATGCAACAATAAACAGCATCAGGAGAACAACACATCTACATCCTATTATTATTAAGTAGACTTTTGTTCATGAACAGAAACACCTCCTGTCTGACTGTGCTGTTTTTCACTGCCTCACTCCCTCTGTTTACACTATGCACATATCAAACACAATACTGTATATTGGTTACACATCTTTCCCGGGGCGGATCCAGGGGCAGGGTCAGGAGGGGCTTCTGAAGGGCCCATGTCCTGTCTGTATTATTATCTTTTCAAATAAAATATTCACTTACTTGCAATACTAAAAATAAACATGACAATTTGAAGTACACAATGTGCTTGAACTGTTGTGATGTAGTAGCGCACCACAGCAGAGAGAGAGGGAGGAGCCACACCCACCAAAAGACACAGACAACACAGAAACACAAGGGAAAACACTGACAGGAAAAAATACTGAGCTCATGGCGAACCAATGAACAATTTTCAAAACATATTAAATGGTGTGTGGCTTTCCTCAAAGCAATAGAGCTAATCGCTAAGGAATAACTTAAATGTAATGGCCCCTGATTTAGAACAATTCTAGATCCGCCTCTGCATATTTTTCGAAGTCACTATCGTTCCCTGTTACACATTTCCCACAAGATAACCTTGCTCTTTTGGTGCAGCCTATTAAAAGTTAAGATCTGTTTATGCCCCATTTTATCCCCATTTAGATTTCTCTTGTAGAGCAGCTCATCACATTTCCGGCACGTCTGACTCAGAGTCTGAATACACTGTTACACCAAAGAGAGTGGATATTGAATAAATGATTATTTTGCTGATGTCACTCTGACTCTGAGGAGTCTTCTGATGAAAAGTAAAGTGAAGAGCCATTTACATTAATGATGTGTTTTGTCAAGCACACACAGTTGAATCAAGAGGTGACTAGACCCACAGGATTCCGTTTGGATAATGTGAGTTTTTTTGTCCGTGTTTGAGAAATAAAGTCTTTACTGAGAAAGTTCTTTTTTTAAACCTCTATTGTAACTTATTATTGTTTTTCCTGTATTTGATTGAGGAGATGAGTGTTAATCATTGAATAACTAGTTCATCTGATATTATGTACAACTGCTTGAAGTCAGAAATATGCAATTTATCACTTTTATTTGTGATTTCGAAACAGTCGATTCTCTCATCTCTGGTTACTCCGCTTGAAATTATCCTGGGAACATGTTGAACTTGATCCACACTACATATAGGATTCATTGTGGCACCAGGACAAGCAGGTTGTGTACTTGGCAGCTGGAAGTCAAGAAAGACTGACGGGAAGTTATGAGCCCTCCTCTCTCCAGGGACTTTGCAAAGGAATTTACATCAAGAATCTATTTTGAGAGCACTGCTCCAATAATTAGTGAGAAACACGCTTTTCTTTCCGATGCAGCTGTCACCAAAATAGCTATGAGTAATGACTCAAGATTGGGTTGCATAATTTTATTTGCTATAAAAAAAAAGACATGAAGTTGCAGATATAAGCACAAGTCAAATCAAAATAAAGCCATAGTGGAACATACATAGATACAAACATAGATTCTAATATATGCTATTGTGAAATTATAGCCAAATATATACATATATAAAACACATACATCTCCTTTTACATAATGCACAATACAGCCTACATCATCATGCCATCATCCTGTGTCACTGCACTTTACTAAAGTACCTGCATGTTCCCTGTATTTTTATTCCTATATATTTTTTCTTTTCTTTTATTCTATTTTGTGCTCTAACATCTTCTCTTTTCCACGTTATTCTGACCATGTGCTGCTGTAATGAGAGAATTTCCCTTGCCTGGGATTATTTAAATTGAATTTATCCTAACTACAAATCTGTAAGTAACCCTATGGAAAGTTATCAAACTGTGATTTTTAGGGAAGCAGCGTGTGGACAAGAAGTGCAGAACATCTCTGATAAGGCTTTGTTGACACAATAAAGTGCTGTCACTCGTTTGCCCATAAAAAGTCAAAAAGTCCATTTAAAGAGACAGAATCTTTCGAGTAATATTTATTCTGAAGACCAGCACACATGTGGTCACAATGATCTGGAAGTCTGTTACTTTATTTTCCAGAAATGACTGTTACTAATAACTGTTATTCACTGTTAGTTTCTGGGTTGGTGTTACTTACTGAAACCTATTAAATCTTCAGTTTCTGGGAAGATGCTGAGGGTAAAACACGCAGTGATTACATGGAAACAAATTATTAATCTGATGCTATAAATTGCTTGTGTGTGAGTCTGTGTGAGAGTGTGTCTGTGTGTGTGTGTGTGTGTGTGTGTGTGTGTGTGTGTGTGTGTATATGTGTGTGTGCTTCTGAGAAGTGCCCTGGGATCTTTTTCTTAGAAACAGAATAAGATGTTGTATCATGTCCAGGACCACCTGTGGTTTTTCACTGTATTGTCATTTCGAAAACGGAGAAGACAAACCCGGTCAGACTGAACACCAGAGCTGCACATCGACTCCTGTGGAGAGAGGAACGGACAGCGTGACGAGTTGAATCAGAGCAGCACTGTAGGTGGTGGACAACGTCTCCAACACTGTTTTGATTATTATATTTTATAAGGTTTTTAGGGACATGGTGCATTTCACTCAATTGCTTAATAGATAATGTTTAACTCTAGTCTTTAAGTATGTTTTTCACAGCAGTATAATTCTGTATTTATTTATTTACTTACTTCACTGTCTAGTCTGTTGTGTGGTTCTGACCCAAGCAGAGTTAATTTTCCCTTAAGGAAATTAGGGAATATTTTTCGAATCCAATCTCCTATATCATCGCAATGCTGATGTTTAGTAAAATGTGACACAAACAAGATTGATGCCTCGGGAAAATACAAGATCACCGTAAAGATGGACACTAAAACGCAAATAAGGTTGGCCCAAAACCACATTGCAGTAAACTGTGAAGGCTGAGCTGAAAAGGATGGTTCTAACATGCAGAGAGGCCCAACATGTAGCCTAGGACAGGCATGGGTGGAGGCAGATCCTCTATGCCCCTCAAAGCTGATAAAACCAAGAAAATCTAATCTAATCCCAAAACAAGGGTTTCATGTTTCCTCCAGGGCCCCATGGTAGATCAATCTGAATATATACACCATTTATAGGGAATTGCAAGGCGAAGAAATTGTGAACAACTAGACAATGTCAATAAATCCATTCAAAATATCCAACATTTTGGTTAAACAAGTGGTTTGTGACTGGTCAGATTAGAATGTTCGGCTGTCTGATCTGTGTTTGGTCGCTGGATGGGAGCAGACAGTCGGCTGAATTAGAAAATGAAGTGAGAGAGGAGGTAAAAGGTGGAAGTATCAACACAGAGAAAGAACTGTGGCAGACTCCTGGCAGCCGCTGTCAGTTTTTCCCAGAAGGGGATTAGCTGAGGTTTCAGGGTGAATGAAAGGACACGAAGCTGATAGATGTGAAGACATGTCTAATTTTCAGTGAAAACCAAAACAAACACAAAGCCAGGACATATTGTGAACAGACTTGGAGATGATACATATTCATGATGAAACTGATGGTATAATATGAATGTTCTCCAGAGAAGCTGTTATCAAAAAACTCATACAAAATAGACAAGTAATAAGAATAAAGCTTTATGTAGTAAGTTTGTAAGCATGTTTTCAGAATACAGTGACACTGAAAGATGTAGATAACAATATTAATCCATAATAGATTTACTGCCTTGCAGTTGTGTGCCACAGAGGAAAAAAGCCAGGAGTTGTGATAGTGTGTGACATGAGGGTATATAAATAAACTGAATTTGACTTGACTTTGTTTAGCTTGGTTGTTCTTTTTCTGCTGCAGATTGTCTATCCATCTGCAGTCAAACTTGCATATTATGTAAAGATTATCAGCATTGTTATTGAATTTTATGTTTTATTTAAATAATAGTTCATGATAATCTATTGACTAGCTGTTGCGGTGTCAGGGAGGACAAAGTGTTGGACAGAGTAACCAACAGTGTCATCCAAGATCGCTGCAGACATGATTAAAAAAATCAGAGAAGAAGCCATTGTTCTTTTTCACGCTTCACCCTCTTTTAGTTGAAAACAACCAGAAGCAGCACAGGAATGAACAAAAAACAATCCAATCATTGATTTGATAGTCATTTTATTGAACAGAAGAAAATATAACTCAAAATGAATGTATTAGACTGTGGTTCTTCATATTAAAGCATTGAAGCTCATCGCTATTAAAGTGCACTTTCAGTTTACAGCCAAAACAGAGACTTGGATTCATCTCCTCCTTCCCTTGCACAACAAGCTCTATCAGGTCTTACCGGCTGCAGGACCGAGCTCTCATAGGTAGAACACTGTCACAGTAAGATAAACAGACGGGTGATGGACTGAAGGAAACACCTGTAAAATGAGCAGAGCCCAGAGGATGATGATGGCCCCATCTAAGCCCAGACCGATCAGTGAAATGTTTGATTATGAAAATAAATCACATGCCATGGCCTTTGTGAACCTGATCTTGACCCAACTGAATAATCACGGTCTTCAAAACACCAAATAAGGAAATATCTTTTGGAAGAATGGCATCCATCACACCAGTTCTGATTTGTAGAATCAACGCTGTGGTGTCCTGAAGCTCTTTTACAAGCTCCTGGTGGACCAACATCTTCCTGAGACACGTCCTGTTGGGTTACCTTCTAATTCATCACCCGTCTGTATAAGACCAAGTGCAACAACTGAGCATCTCAGTGCGGGCGAGTGCATAAATGTTCATGGAAGATCAGCACATGAAAAGTCCCTTTCCTCTCACCTGAGTCTCAAAATATCTCAGACAACTCCGGCTACTGTGGCTCAGTTCAACCCAGTAAAAGCAACATGACCGATGGGGACCTGTGCACCCCTTTCTGATTGACTATATGATCAAGTGATTGTAAATTAGCACATTACTTCTGAACAGGGTTTCATTAATGCTCAGCTAAAATCTTGCACTTTAAAAAAATATTATTTTGTATATTTCCAGACGTGTTTTTCTACATAATATACATGTACAATTGTGTCTTTCTTTAAAAAGAAAATAATGTTCTGTTGGACTGTTGCAACGTGAGTATCAACTCCAGTTTGGCACGTATTCCTCGTGACTTCACCCGCTGACAGAAAACACGGAGGAGACGGCACAAAAACAAGCGCATGAACACCTAGAGTTTCACCGTTGTCACTCTAAATTCTGCCTCTCCTGTATAGACGTAGACAAAGCAGTAAATTAACTCTATTCCTAACTCTTAATTATAATGAGATGTGTTTGAAATGCAAATTTCCTCTGATGTGCAGCAAACAGGAATGTCATTCACATGAAACAGGACAAATGAACAGTTCTTCCATGTCGCTCTATTCTACAGGGCAGGTCAACAAACCCTGGGGAAAACATCTACAGTACAAGGGATATATTGTATTACTCAACAATGCAGCTTGAATTTCACCTCTGGAATCCTGGGATTTAGGTTTCAGATGTGCTACGTATGACACACACACACACACACACAATCAACATCATCAAGGTCAGAGACAAACCCAGAGAGAAAAAAAATGCTGTGTATCAACAAAGGAAAGAAATTAAAAAAGAATGAGAGAACATTGAAGCTATGATCCCAGCAGTTTGTGTGCATTCCACATGGTGAAATGAATTTACTTTGATATCACGAGCACTCACACAGCACTGGGTAAAAAAAATCATCCGAAAACAAACACGTCTACTACCAACATTTAAATGTCCTATATATATTAGTCTCACTGGGAAAATTGCACACTGAACCATTTCACCTCTTATTGCACTAGTTTCACTTTTTCATGTCAATCCAAAGATTATTGGAAGGTAGTGTCGCGCTTGCATCAGGTTAATCCGTCATATTTATTTAACATGCAAAAAAAAGGAAAAGGAAACCGATAAAAGCAACTTTTTTTTAGCTGTCATCTGAAGTTGTGCATTACATACACCACGTCCTTCACACTGAGAGCTTCCACCTCAGTCCTATCATACAGGGCTTTTAGAAAGAGCCACGTTACACAAACACCTCTAATACGGACTTATACGGTCCGTATTAGAAATAATAAAGCAATAAATATGTTAACTTCAATAAATAGTGGTTTTCTATCTGAACAAAAAATTATAAAGATGCAGCTGGTTTGAATGGAGATTTAACTGCGCTCACACTCAAATATAAGCCGAGCTTTTGCCAAGATTTCCTGCCCTGTTTCTCTTGCTCCCCTGTATTTTATGGGAACAGCATCAACAGCAAAAGTAACCAAAAGGAGATTCCCGGTAATTTCATTTGCATCACTGCTCTTGGCAATCTATCTAAAAAAATCTGAGCAGACATTTCAGACATGCACAGAAGCAGCGTAAGTGCAAGAAGAGGAGCTGAAGCGCCGGAAAACTAAGCACAAGCAGGGATATTTGAGCAGAGGGTTTTGAGTGAGAGCAGGAAATTAACAAGTCCTACTCTCAAACTGAAAGACCACACTCTTGAATAAAGAACAGGGAAAAAAACAACCTTTAAGGGATATTTTACCTAAAATTGAATGTCTACTCAGCACTATGCTGATGGAGGGGTGGGTGAAGTGTTTGAGTCCACAAAACACTTCTAAAGTTTCATTGGGAAACTTTGTTGCAGCAGAAGCCAGTACAATTTAAGTCAATGTTGAGTCCTTCTTCAGATGTAATAAAACAGAAAAAACACAACATGCTTCCATACTGCTCCTGTGGTGTCATCAGAGTGTCCGCAAGCCCCAACATTCATATTCGACTCGATTAAGGTCTCTTACAAGATGTTTTTAGCCCCAAAGTCCAACGGAAGTGTCAGGGCTTGCGGACACATTGTTGACACCACACAAGCAGTTTGGAGTAATGCCTTGTATTTTATTCTGCTCTAACAAAGTTTACCCCTAAGACTCTTCAAGTTCTTTGTGGACACTTCACCCACCCCTCCATCGGCATACTGGTGAGTAGATGAGTGAGTTCTAATTTTTGGGTGAACTATCCGTTTAAGGCTTTCCTTTCCTTTGTAGTGTTTCAGTGTCAAAGTATTGGTTCGTATGTGGTTCGTAATAACATGAGCTGTCCCGTTGACTCAGTGCAGCTCACAGAACAAAACAACCTCTAGACTGTTATTTACTCAGTTTAGGGAGTTGTTAGCTTGTGACTTCTATAATTAATGCTAACGTATTGCTTCAGATTCTATCTATGCTTTGTATACAGTGTTTGTCTCCAACTTCATTCATGAACACATCAGAAGGACAGGGACAATGAAAGGAATCATGTGGGGGAAGGGGACGTAATATATAAATAAATGACATAGTACAATTTCTGACAGCTGTCTGTATGTGCATCAGACCCTTTACCTCATCTCGTTCCTTGTAGAGAATCACCTCCTTCTCCCACTAGTCTATACCAAGCACGTACACTCCATGTTGTGTCTGTCATGCTGTTGAGCATTTTTGCTTTTGTTTTAAAGTGCAGTCCAGATGCAGGTGACTAAACACAGAGAGAAAGATGAAGTGCAGATAAACCCCAGAGGCTGATGACACTGGGACTGGCAAAGGAATGGCACATGTGTCAGAGAGGTCTGATGGGGAGGAGGAGGAGGAGGAGGAGGAGCAGGAAGAGGAGGAGGAGGAGGAGCAGGAGAAGGAGGGCAGAAGTCTGGGGTCTGTTGGGCTGAGGGTCAAACATACAAATAGTTTCATCCTATTCAGTCTCATCCTCTGTCAGCGGTCAGTCACTCCCTGGACTGGTAGAAGAGGATGTATCCTGACTCAGAGTTCTTGGAGATGTCTGAGGTAAGCCCGTAAAACTCCTCGATGGCCTGGGCGTCAATTTTCTGCAAAAACAGAAGTGAAACGTAATTGATGAACAAAAACAACAGTAAAAGCACAGTGAGAGAGAGAGAGAGAGAGAGCGAGAGAGAGAGGGTGACGCACCTCCACAATGTCATCATCAAATAGCAGCCAGAAGCCATGACTCTTCACTATGGTGATGTAATGACCTCTGTTTGGACCACTGAGGAAAAACACAGGGACATTAGAAGGCTCTAGATGTTTTCAGTCATGAACCAGGTCCGGACTTTTACTAGAGTTCGCCTTTCACATATGAACATCAAAGTATCCTAACGTAACGTAGTGGGAAGAGCATGCAGGAGGCGGGTCTTGACACGATGAAATCCTCCCCAGCATCAGTTCTTATTTTTCTCAAGTAGCTAACACCTTTATCCTAATAATGTTTTCAGTTTTGCATCCAGTGCATGTCAGAAACATCACCGACAAATTGTGAATTCTCTGCTGTATTCTCACATGGGCTCACTCGGACTTTGCATTCTAATATACAGCTCCTCTGGTTCAGTGCATGCATTTTTGCATAATCTTGCTAACTAACAGAACTTCTTAACAGGTCAAAATAAATATATTTTCTTGATTGTTGAAAACAGAACTGTGACTGTCAGAGCTTATTGATACGATGTTCATTCACATATTGAGTGCACTAAACTTCAAGTGTAAAATGGGTGGGGTGCCCCTTAACTTCATTCTAGTAACGATGAGCCGTACCTGCCACAGTGAACCACCACAGCAACGAGATCGTACATGCGATCCAGGTTGACCGCGTCCCCAGATGTGTTGAACAGACGCAGCTCCAGGGGGAACACCACTCTGTAGGACAGCTTGGTGTAGCGGTGCAGCTGCTCCATGTACTTGAACCTCTTCAGGTGCAGGGCCAGGATCATAGGAAGCTTCTTCACACGCATCCTGCAGAGAAGGACACGCGTGTTCAGTGTGGGTCTGACACATCACAGCGCTGATGTGAGCTCCGTGCTTTACTGACCGTTTCTGTGCCTCCTGCTTGCTGCAGCACGCCTCACAGTAGTATTTGTACTCGCTGCACAAAGTCTCTGTGTTACTGAAGTCCCTAGAGGAGAGAGCATGCCACAGGAGGCTCAGTTATTTACCTTCAATTAACCAGGCAGTGACAAGGACAATGACAATGTAGAAGACAATCTACTGTCAGCTAGGGTGGGTGTTGTTTGGATTTGTTTCTAATACCGATGCTAAATCAATACATTTGATTTGAACGGTGCCTTAACCGTTACAATTTATTATAAAACGCACACAAAACGACAATAACAGCTTTTATATTGCTCAGGTAAATCGTAATTAACAAATGAACTAAGTACTTAACTTAAATACATACACATATAAATAAGGAGAAAACTCTCAACAAATTAATATAACAAAATCACATAATAAATAAAAACGCTAAAGACTTTTGTTGTCATGTCAACTGGAGTTTGAGGTAGCTACTAGCTAAGTGTAGGCTAACGTTTGGTGCTGCCAGTGCCATGCATGTTGTGTGTGTGTTGCCACCAGTGTTCGGTGTGATGTTAACCAGGCACGTGTTGTTTATGTTCTAGTACAGCGCTCATGCACAGATATGAAGCATTAAAATCTGCGTTGTGAGTTGGTCCAATAGTAGTTCAGAACACAACCCTACTGTCAGCCTTGTAGCTGTGACTGAATATGCAACGGGGTTCAAAATTCTGAGACCTTGTATTATTACACAGTGATCCTAGTGCATAGTAAATATATTCTACCTGAGACAGTGTGTTATTGATGTGTTTTGCTCCACATCCACAGAAAGATCCAGAAAATCCTCGTCTTTGCTGCTCACCTGTAACACAGAGGGAGAGAGGAGACTAAACTGTCATTTTCTGTGGCTGAGTCAGTGAGGATAAGCCTGCTCTGCTGTGACAGAGCATACACACACACCCAAACCCCCCCCCCCCCGACACACACTCGCACACACACACAGTCTTTGAAATGCTTATTATGCTGAGTAGATGTTGTCTCCGCACAGCGCATCGCCTCAGTGTTTGCAGGGGTTGTTCAGGGCAACTCGTCCCACTCCTCGCCCTAAAATTTGAGGACAAAGCCTCGGGCGGTCCTGACGTAAAGTGGGTGGTCAGAGTCGGCAGGTTGAGCTCACTAAATCAGTTTGTTTTTTATTTTGCATCTCTCAGCGTGTCTGCAAAGAGCTTATTCCCTTTTCAGACTTATTCCGGAGCGTCAGGGTGATACAGGGACTCTGCAGGAGTGTAGACAGAAAACATAAAATCTTCTAACCATTTAATAGAACTGTTTAAAATTAAGCAGGGACACTGACCGTTTCACAGTTGAGGCAACGTGTCTCATTGGTCAGTGTGCCTTGGAAGATATCGTGAACCCATGTGGGCTCTGTCTTGTTCTCCGTCTCCGTCTCCGTGGGGACGGCGGTGCCATTGTTCTTGAGGCGTCCGTTCTGCCTCTCCTGCTTCTTCTCCTCCTGCAGGATGTCAGCCACTGTGTTCAGCAGGTAGTTCAGAAATTCGTGTGCGTCCTGTTGCATGTAGTTGTCAAACAGATCTGGAGGGAGATACAGAACAACATGACGATGATGACTCGTAGACGGAGATCAAGAATGTACAGAAACATCAAATCTTTTTGGCCTCTGTTTCCTGCCATTTAATAGAGGGAATACTTGTCCATTCTGATATTTACATTTCTGGACGTGATATTCCTGCACCTTGCAGGCCTATACTAAAGAGATTTAACACACAGAGAGATATTCTATTATAGCTGAATTACTGAAATATACATTTAACATTTTGGGAAACAGGCTTATTTGTTTTCTAGAAGTTGGATAAAAAGATGATACCTATTTTATATCTGTCTGCCAAGTATAATGTCATCATCCATGGCCTATACTGGTTATGCTTCAAGGGTTGGAGCCAATCCCAGCTGACACTAGGCGAGAGGCAGGGAAAACCCTGAACACCATTGTATCACTGGACTGACATATAAGCTGTGTTCAGACAAGCGCTTAGAAGTGAACATTTTCCTGAAATGTTCCATCTCATATGGGCTGTATATGAGAACGCAAATGTCAAAGTCAGTTGCTTCAGACATTTTCTGGAACTTTTCCTGCAAACCCCCCGATAGTTATATGACCGTAAAATGTCAGAGTGAGTCCATGTGAGAATACATTAGGAAACTCGAAACTGGAAGAAAACGAGAAGATTTGAACCAAGAATCTTTATGCTGTGAGGAAACTACTGCACAACCATGCAGCCCAGTAGAACACATGTTTAAGCCAATTAGTGAGCGTTAGATGTGCTGAGAGTTTCCTCCTGTTTCCAGTCTTTATGCTAAGTTACTTTAAACTGCAATTAGCTATAAATACATTACATACAGAAGTTTAGGCATTTGGTACATAATTCTGTATAGAATCCAATAGCATTTCATATAATATCTGTGATATCTCTCTTCGCTGTCCTTTTTCTCATTCTTATAAAAGGTATGTGTTATTAACAACATCAATAATCAATAACAACAATGAAAAGTGGGGATGTAAACAAAATCACGGGCTCCACTGATGCTATCAGCCATTGTACACACTCCTATTTGACAGATCTGTATGTGAAAGGTGAAAACTGAGAAGAGGGGGATCAGCGGGGAGAGAGAGAGAAAAAATGAAGAGGCGAGCGGAGAGGAGGCAGCTGACCGAAGCCGGGTCCAAACAGAGATTGCATTGTTCATTCACATAAAGAGCTTCCTCAATATGGAGAGCAGAGAACAGTCGGCCTCTCTGTCAGCTCGACTCTGAATGACCTTACCCCCAGCACACACCTGTCCTTCACCTCAAATATTCAGAGCATATTAAACAGGCACAGCTACCGGACGACAACACAGAACCACGCATCTCTGCTCCCTGTCTGTCTGTCTGAGTGTGGAGGGGTGTACTGTGTGGCTTAGCAAGAACAAATAATAATTTAAAAAAACGTTTTTAGAGGAAATGGTTACAGATGCTTTAATTTTAAGACTTTGTACCTCCAGAAGTCCATATCCTACATTTATGTAGACCAATAAGCGATTGTAGACATGAACTCCCAAAAAATGTCAACAGAATGTTTTGCTCTGCCTTTCACAAATGACCAGTGACGGTGTCCACAGTCAAAGTGCAAAGTGAGTGCAGGTCAGTGGGGGACGGAGGTCATGCAGCAGGGGAATACGGCACGGTAAAAGGACACCGGACATGCAATGTGGATATCTGTGTCCTTTTTTTCATGTCTTTCACGTCCTTTACACAACCACACACTGACATTTTACTAGGGTGCTGGGACGAATAGTTGTCCGGAGCAACAGAATATTTCGCAACCACATCCGTTGTTCAGTGGATCTCTGAAAGAAGCTAATCATACATTTTTTAAATAAATATAAAGTTCTTACCGTTCTCTTTCCGTAGACGGGAGATGAACTTCTTGGGTGGGATGACGCCCACTTTCTTCTTCTGCGTGGCGATGGAGTGGAAGAGGTCGGCCAGGCATGTGAGCAGGTTCTCCTTCTTCTTCTGCTGGGCTTTGTAGGCCAGCACATTCTCCCGGAAAGGCCGGCAGAAGTAGAGAGCCTGGAGCACTGAGTTACAGTAACATGTGTTTCCGAACTGGAGGAGGGAGGACAGAGAGAAGGTTTCAGTCCATAAGTCAGTGTAGCTGGGTGAAAAATACATGCACTCTTGTTTTTTCACTGACTATATATAAAAATGGATCACTTGTCTCCACTTCCTACTATCCAGAAATGAATTGTGATCAATGTATCGCATTTGGAGCCAGAGTGGGCGCAGTGATCATTGGGGGATGGAGCCACACTAGCAAGATCCCGCTGAGTCATACACTCGACCAATCATGAGTCAGTCTCAGCTGTCAATCATGATGTTTCACCAGATTTTTATGGCATTAAATAACTAATTAAAACTAAACTTACCGCGTGGGATAACAGCTACACAAAATGACATACCATCTTTCAGAAAAATAACAATTATTTGATGTTTACTTTAACATAACTTTGGCTCCTGCCCACTCCTGCCAAGAGGATTCTCCCTACCCTGTCTAGTGCCCCTGAGCAAGGCACCTTACTCCCCCAACATCTGCTCCCCGGGCGCCGTACATGGCTGCCCACTGCTCTGTGTGTCCTGCACCAGATGGGTTAAAAGCAGAGGTTCAATTTCCCTCCTTGCATGAGTGTGCTTGTGCATGTCTGTGCATGTGTTTGGGACAAATAAATGTATCTTAATCTTAATCTATCATGGAGGAGGTGGGGTTTGTGAGCTGTACTGCAGCCAGCAAAAAGGAGGCGATCAAGGCACTTTGGCTTCTCTTTTGTCATCCATCTTTATATATAGTTAATGGTAAATATTCATTTGGCAGACGCTTCATCTGTTGTGTTGAGAAACCTGAGTGTTCATGTCAATGTCATATTGAATAAACACAACATGCTTTGATTGGCAAACAGACAAACAACACATGTTCATGTAATACATCATCCAGTAAACACCATGACTCACTGGGGTGCTCTGGCAGTTTGTTTTGAAAAATGACACCAGTGTTCGGTCATTGACCTTTGTTCATGTACGAGAGGACTTAGCGATACTCACGTTGACCAATCCAAAGTAGTGTTCATTGATTGGAAATTGCTCCGGGCCGATGTCTTTCTCCAGAGCAGAGGCATTGGTGCCCTGAAAGGACAAAACAGGAAAAACGTGGGATTGTGCATTAAGTTGTCATCATCTCCATCGTCTCATGTGACACAGTTTGCATATTAATGTTTATTGAGAGTCACAAGGCTGAAACCAAAACCTAATTTGTTGGTCTGTGTGCAGTCAAATTGATATGGAAATATTGTGTTCCCATCAAACAACATGCTACTGAAGCTTCAAAGCTTCAGTAACTAGATCAGAGGTTCTCAATGTTTTCTTGAGATAGGATAGAAAATCTTCTCATTTACATCCCTTGAAATAATTTGACAGCCTTCTTTTCCATACCTGTGAAAGAACAGCACAAGATATAGAAACAAGGAAAGTTATTAAACATCTTCCTAATAATTGCACATACGTCTGTCTATGGAATGCATATCTCGCTTACCATTCTACTTATCGGCTTAACACTTGGCATGTGTATTGTAAATAGCCTGAGAGTGTGCAGTGTAGAGTTTTGTGCTTGTGTGTTTTGTATTTATAAAGCGCTTTTCTAGTCTGATGACCACTCAAAGCTCTTTACAGTACAGTTTCACATTCACCCATTCACACACACATTCATACAGTGCATCTACTTGCAGCACTTTTGTTATTCAATAGGGGGCCATTCAGGGTTCAGCATCTTGCCCAAGGACACTTCAGCATGCAGATGGGTCACACTGGGGATCGAACCGCCGACCTTCAGGTTGGAGGACGACCACACAGAAATCTTATTCATAAATTCTTCATGCAGTGTACCAGGCCTGGGACAGACACCAAGGGACCAATACAGCTCCACTAAGTCCACTGACAGTGATCACTTAGGGTCTTTTCATACATGTATGGACCTTAAAAAAAAGCTTATGTCTTACAGTTTTTACCGGCTCTGTCATTGATGTACTGCTCCTCTCTGTGCCTCTATCACTCATGCTGCACACCGCCAAACAAATCGAGCGTACGCCGCCAGCTGCTCTGGCTGTCCATACATCGTCTAGGTTTACAACTGTTGTTTATACCCAGTCTGAGTTTACACCTGTCCAAAGACACTGTGTGTGTGCGTGTGTCTGGCTGTCTGCGTGTCAGTGAGAGAGAGAGACGTGAGCAGTGGAGTCTGTGTGTGTGTGTGTGTGTAAATTTAACAGAGACGGCAGCCTCACAATTCTCTATGCAGGAAAAACCCTGGAGCATTAACACAGGTTAAAAGAGAGCAGACATGTTTAGAACAGGCTCTGCACTAGTATATTACAAGTATTCACCACATCGATGTAGAATTAACCATATATCAGGATCATTAATTTCAGAACCCAAAATGAGAAGTTTATTCTAATAAGGCATAATTGACCAAAATTATCTTTCCTCACAACATCCTGCTCATTTTCATTCCTTTGCTTTCCTAGAAAAAAACCTCCTGTCAAAACAGAAAAAGGATATGGTCTCAATAGGCCGACCCATGTCTAAAGTCAGGAGTATTTAGCATCTGACTGACGGGACAGAGCACTTATCTGTTGTCAGGCCCTTTTCACATCAGACCTCAAAGCCTTTTCCAAATGAACCTCAGCTTTGTCGAGCTAACACAGACGACAATTTAATCTGGGGGAAGGCTTTGACTTTCAATGACCATCATTTCTCTCTGTCAAACAAGGCCGTGAATAATACCTCTTTGTCCGATTTTCTGCTTCCAGTCTGAGATGCTGCAGCGCGTACGCAGGCACAAGTTCATGCACTGCCCACATAACCAGCTTCTCGTCTTGTGTGTTACACATTGAGTCTGTAATGCAAAGACCCTGGGCAGAAAGAGTTGGCCACATAAATCATTTGAGTGAGACATGAAGTTTCCACACAACGTCGACCGACACCTGAAGCCACATTTTGACACCTGAGCTCCTCATTATAAAGAGCAGGCTGTGGCATCATTTATTTAGAAGGAAAAATAAACAATCATCAAAAGGAAACAAGGCGGAACAGGACGATGTGACCTGTGAGCGGTCGTCATGACTACCACAAACTGCCGCCACCTGTCTGCAGAGGCAAACATTCGGACTTTGCATCAAGTTCATTTCTTTCTCGAAAACTGAATATGTTTGGCTTTTGGCCTGTTAGTAAAAACAAACAGGTAATCAATCAACATTTTTGTATCACTATATCCTGTCACGTTTTACAATTTGAGAACAATTAATCAATAATTCATTGAATCAATTAGCTGAAGCCCTAATTAGAAAAATACTCAAACTAATTTTCCGACTTTAATCACCCAGCTTTACAGAGGACTGGAGAGGTGTACTATACAATGACACCTCATTGTATAGTACCATGCTGCCTATATCTACAACTTAGTGATTGTAACTGATTGTGGCTCATAAGGTAGAGCCACTAAGTAGAAGGTCACAGGTTTGATCCCCACCTTCTCCTGTGCACTGGACAAACTCCAAAAGTGACAGCTGGCCTGTCAGTGTGTGAATGATGCCTGATAGAAAAAGTGCCCTGTACAGAAGTGTGAATGGGTGAATGTGACTTGTAGTGTGGAGTTTTGTTAGTGGTCGGCATGACTAGAAAAGATCTGTATGGATATAACACACCTGACCTGGTGTGAATCTGGGTTCATGTCATGCTCCTTACATTTGATCCAGTTTGTTTTGGTTCCACAGTGTAATTTAGAGAGCAGACTTAATTCTGTTCTTCATCATCCCCTGCGTGGGCTGTTGTCAATTCGTCTATTAGATTCACTACCTTTTTTTGAATAGGGTGCCTAGACAAAAGTCTATCTGTTGAATGGAGAAATGCATGAATGGTCTCCTTCATTCATCTCGTTGCCTCTGAAATATCAATATGGTTTTACTACTAACTAAATGAACGTCTTCGTTGTGGATTATTAGCAATTCTGTGACCTGCTTCAGCTTCCTTTTCTGTCGTCGATTGTTTGATGCTGTTTCCAACTCTCGGCAATTGGCCCAAAAGCCTGAAAGATTCAAGAACATGTTTTCATCCCGCGAGCGATCTGTATTGTGGTTCAGTTTGATCTGGAATGAGACCACCTCTTTAAGTCGGACTACATTTTGGTCAATTTGTCCAAGGCAGCTTTCACACCTGTTATTTTGGTTTGGACTAAAATGAAAAGTTGCAGGGTGCTGGAGCAAACGAGGAAGCTATGAAAGCGCCCTGACTCGAACTAGCGCTAATTTCCAGGGCACCTCTTTACCTGACCTCCTGCACTGAACAGATTTAGCACTTACTGCAAGCTCTCCCACTGTAATGAAGGGATTTAATGTTGTCTCTCAGTCGCTTTTGGATAAAAGCATGTACAAAACGAATAGATGTAAATGTACAACGTGTGTGTGTGTGTGTGTCATTAGTGCACTCAGGACTCTGACACAGGCGGCAGGCTCTTGACACAGGATCCTTCTAAATAAAGGGGAGAGGCATTAAGCAGAGCCATATAAGACGGTTCTTAGTGAACACGACGTACACACAGATTAGTGCAGATCCCTGCTCTCTGTGACCAGGATGTAATGTGATCGTGTGACCAGTCCTCTCCACATGCACTGCCTCATTCACCTGTCAATCATCTCCGACCTGCACTGACTGCACGTGGTCTCTGCAGGATGCAACACACAGGGTCAACCCCACTGAGAGGGAGGCCATGAGTAAAGGTCTGAGGCTCATTCATGTCAGGGTTTGAGCACCAGGACCTGCTAAAACATACATCCTTACAGCTTCCACCTTAAAGGAAGGTGCTGCAGGAGGAGGAAGAAGAGGAGGAAGCTGAACATGCACCCTGCAGGAAGAGGTGGTGGAGGATGAGGATGAAGAGGAGGGAGATATGAACAAGAAGAGGGAGGATAAAACCAGCAGATGGATGAGGTGGATGAAGAAGAGCAGGCGGCTCGAGCATGCGTTCTTCAGGAAGAAGAAGAGGGAAAGAAGAGGATGAGGAAGCTGGAGCATACACCCTGCAGGAGGAAGAGGGGGGCAAGAAGAAGAGGAGGAAGCTGGAGCATACACCCTGCAGGAGGAAGAGGGGGGCAAGAAGAAGAGGAGGAAGCTGGAGCATACACCCTGCAGGAGGAAGAGGGGGGCAAGAAGAAGAGGAGGAAGCTGGAGCATACACCCTGCAGGAGGAAGAGGAGTGAAAGAAGCAGAGGAGGAAGCTGGAGCATACACCCTGCAGGAGGAAGAGGGGGGCAAGAAGAAGAGGAGGAAGCTGGAGCATGCACCCTGCAGGAGGAAGAGGGGGGCAAGAAGAAGAGGAGGAAGCTGAAGCATGCACCCTGCAGGAGGAGTAGGATGAGCATGACATGGAAGAGCAGGAGGAAGATGACGAAGAGTCGGAGGAAGAGGAGAAGGAAGCTGGAGGAGGAGGAGGAGGAGGAAGAGGAGGAGTGGGGGGGTCACCAATGGAAATCAAGTTCAACACAGAGGCTGCAGGCGTATCACGCACGCACGCACGCACGCACAGAGTGAGTGATTACTCACCATATTACAAATGGAGGCGATGTTTCTGACAGTCATTGAGTTCACAGTGTCCCCCTCACCAGCATCTTCATAAAACAAACATGACGCGGGAGCGAGGCGGACGAAGCGAGCAGGTTCACAGCCGCGGCTGGAGGCCGGACTGCAGCCTCCAGCGTCAGAGAGCAGGCGGAGGGATACGGAGCCGCATGCAGCCAGCAGGGAGCCGAGGGGCGGGCAGCACTCCGCGTCGAGCCGGCCTCAGCCTCACACACTGCCCGGGAACTCCTCAGCGACAGACCGCAGGTGCATGGTAGAACCGAGGGGAAGTTCCAGGCAGCAGGTTGTTAGCAACGACCGAGAGACAAGCGTGATGTGCGGGGGGAGAGCACCGGTCCCGCCCATCCCGGGAGAAACTCCAGCGCGGATTGGCCCACGCTGTTATCTGTTGATTGACCGGGCGGAAGGACCATACGCAGACTTGCACGGCTAAGCTCAGTTGAGCTGCAACCACTCATCAGCGACCCAACGAACAATGGCTTCTGGGAAATGTAGTTGTCTTGTGGGACGCATCTAAACAGATATAGCGATAAAATATGCAATGTTACAAAAGTTACCCCCGATATTAATCAGCAGTGATTTGGTATTTAATTTAATGATGATCAATATAAAACTGTTTATAAAAAAACACCAAAATACAAAGTGACAAAATTCAATCCAAGTCTTGATCAACTATGATTTAGTTATTGATTTAACTATGATCAAAATAAATTCAATAATGTGGTCTATAAAATATCAAGTGATCAGTCCGAAATATAATCAAATTAACTTCACCATACAAAACACAGTAAAGAACCATTAGCATTTTTATTTGATAAAGGAGAAATCAGTGATTGATTTTTAAAATAACTATGAACTTGTTTCAGATAAAAAAAATTGCATAAACAAACCAATAGTCCATTTACTATTTGATTAATATGAAAACAATGAAACCAGTTCAATAAAAGAGTCATTCGTATTGTATCCTCACACTGAGAGGGAATTCACATGACAACAACAAAACAACATTCCATCAGAGTCAGTGTATATTCAAACTAACAGTACATTCACACATACTCATAGAAATCTGTATCTGGCCTCCCAGGAGTCTGTAGTTCTGAAGGCGAGTTGTGTTGAGCACATAATTTAAATAAACTGCTTTCAGACACGTACTGATCTCCAGATATTCTTCTGAATTTATCTGGACGGCTCTGTGTGAAAACATAAATGTCTGGGTCAGCGGCTTTGGACCATTTTCCTGCACATCTCTTTGTAAAGTGTGTAGAGCAGGTCTCAGGGTGCCCATGTGAGAACACACCAAGACATTGTCTGGCAAATTCCCAGCGAGGGACTGGGCATGTTTAAGATGTTTCTAACAAGCAACGAATCCAAAACTGGAAAGAGAAATAACACAGGAACCGATGACAGTGACCTATTCTGCCTCCTGCTGCTCGACCCAGCCCCCCCCCCCCCCCCCCCGCCCCCCTACCAAAGAGCTCTGGACATGTTGCTGTTGCCCTGAACGCATCTGACCTGGATCATCTCCTGCTGTGTTCTTCATATGTGGAAGACAAACTCCAGAAAATGTCCACATCTGATTGTTCGGATATATTTTCATTTCTGGAGGCAGCTATCGTTTGCTGCAACTAGACATCCGCCATGTTCTGAGACATTCCTCTGATGATGTCATCAGGGTTAATTTATCTGTTGAAGACTTCATTAAAAATGTAAGTGTAGAGGCTTTACACTCAGTGGTGGGCATTTGTTGACATCCTTAACATTTCACATGTCTACTAAGTAACTAATCCTTTAATTTGCAGGTATTCTGGACCCTGACCATCTATTATGTGGCTGTAATGAAGAGGCAGGACATTAGAGAAGGTAAGTGTCCTGTCTGCAGAGCTCTGCAGGACGCCAGCGCCCTCAGGACGCTCCCCATTCACCTCCGGCTTTGATGGCGCTTTCACAACAATCGACAACCCGGCAATTATCTTCTTAGCATGTGAACAAAAAGAAAGGAAAACAACAAATAATTAAGATGAGCCCGCTTCAAAAGGAATGGGAAAGGAGAGAGGAATGAAAAGTATTTAGAGAAAAACAAAGAACGACAGGGTGAGGATGGAAGAGGTTTGGAATGCACCCCGGGTTATTGAGACATTTGTTGATATATGAATACTTTTGATTGACATGTGCGATAGCTACAAATACAACACATTCCCAGACTGACTTTCTATTTCAGATCCAGTCAGTATTTATAGGAAAGAGATGAACTGCCCCTTTTCCTGCTTTTATTGTCATTACTACGGTTCTTCACATGCTCTCTGGTGGAAACAAGGATACAGATTATGTCCGCAGTGTAAAAACTACACCTCAAAACTTTCATTGACATGCTGGAACCAAAATAGGCCTGAAAACAAGTCCAGCCCCTTTACATCTGATGTTCTATTCACATCCTTGTTTATGAGATCACATCTCTTGTCGACACTTCACATGAACAGTCCGTGTTTCTGTGGAGTGTTAATCTCTTTGTGTTTTCCTCCTCAGGTTTGCACAGAGCTGACAGGACCTTTGTATCCACAACATGTTTTTTTCCAGCCAATAGGTGAACCTCAGAGGACCCTGTCCGCTCGCCTCAGTGCAGATCAGATGTGAGGCTGAATTTTCATGTGGGTGCACATACATCACACACACACACACACACACAGATAAGGAAACACTGGAGCTCAGACAGTGTTTCCAGTAAACGCGGCCGGCTGCGTTTCTAAAAGCAAAGACGACCTTCCTGTTGTTCAGTTGCTACAAAGAAGCGATTGAATTATTCATCTTTGTCTGTGCTGCCAAAGAAATATTTCCCCGGCTCCGAGCTTGTGATTCATTGCAGCCTGGTGACATTTGGCTGCGGCCTCTGAAACATCAAGGTTAGGAACAGTCTATTAACATTGTTTTATACACAAGTTCACTGGTAACAGAGAAACTATTCTCGCTGGCTGCACCAGAGATGGTGTGTGTTCTGGGGACTGGGCGAACTACGATGGTTGCAAATAGAAAATGATTCATAGTCTAAGTCTCAACACATGCTGTTACATTGTTTAACCTTCACTTATGAATGCTTCTTTATTAAGCTGCATTCTTTGAAGTCACAGGGGGAATAACGAATGCACTGGAGGTTTTGACTTCACTTTTAAAACGTGTCTCCTTGTAAGTTGCCTATGAAACAAAGGTTATATCAACTTAACTTACAAAAACATGCAAACAAACAATCACCATCTCTGCTTTCTGAATGGTTTCAAACTGTGTGGGCACAGAGATAACATAGTGATAGAATCAGCAGCAGCAGGCCCACAGTTACCTCAATGAAAGATGATAGTGGGATCTGATCATTTAGTCACAGGTTCCGTTGATGTGACTCTGGATGTAAAACACAATCTACTCCTTCTTTCTTCATTTGTTTTTTTTTAACTTTCCCTGTGATGTGATCAGCTGCTGTTTGAAAAGCATAGTATGTCTGTTTCCCCCCAGAAATAGGACAGGTTAGTGTGTGTATGCCTGATTTTTGAAGTGTATATCTTCAAAAGCAACGTCAATCACACAAAGAGTTTCCATCTCATGTGGTTTTATGTGTATACATTTGAGCTGAGATTTTCACAATAGTTGTTTTTTAAGCCTGTTCAGCACTTTGGTGAATGTTGGTCTGCCTTTACCCTGGTCAACACATGTTTGCACTTACACAAGAACAATGTGACAATGTTTATATAGTTAAATCAGTTATAGCCTATAACAAAAAAGCCGGCTTCTCCAATTTGAATGCACAGGTCCTGGACTCGTGTATAACAACACTGGCTGCAGTAAAAAGACCCAATTCCCTGCGTTAACACTTACAGCAGGAGGGGACAGTGGATTATTAGTCGCACACACTCTTGCTTTGACATCCTAAGTGGCCTTGGGTACACACTGTTCCGAACAGACTCATCTGTTCTCTAGTTTACATGAACAGTACCCAGGATTCTATAAACAGAGCAGCAGGGCATTATGGGTACTCCCCCCCCCCACTCCCACCAGTATATCACACATTAACATGCTGCTGTCTTTCTTCTTTTTTCAATTTGATGGCATACGTTTTTTTTAGCACAGCTAATGTTCTGAATACCAAACAAACACTCCTGTATTACTGGTCATCACTGGTGGTTTTTCTTCAGAACAGTTGTTTACTGGTAGTTTATTTAAGAATATTTGCATGACTGATCAGAAAATCAACACTGGGTCAAAGTAGATTTTTTATAATAATCGACAGTTTAAATCAACATACATATTTAATCAAAAATAATATAAATACAAAGTAGTTGTTTGCATTAGTATCCCCTTTAAAGATGCACCTAGCTGCAGTGTCAATAGAGTCTGTGTGGACATTTTGTTTTTATCACATCTGGATTCTCCCCCATTTTCCCCCATTTCTCTTTGCAAAGCAGCTCAAGCTGCGGGAGGATAGTGAAACATGACACAGACTTTAAATCAACTTTGATTTAATGCTGTAAAACCATAAAAACATGAAACCTTGAAAATTGAAAACTGATGTCTTTCATGTGCATGTTTTGTTCAACTAACTGTCAAAACAAGTTAACGTTCACACGAAACAGAGAGAAACAGACACTCACATGTGAAAAGGTGGGATCGGTTACTGTCTGACATTTTCCTGAAAGACCATTTCAAGCTCATGTATTTTCTATTGTTTCATAACAAGTTTATAAAGAGGACTTCACAGACCAGGGCTACATCTTTTCCATAAAAATGAGCAGATATACTCAGGTAAACCCACTAAAAAGGTGATTGACTTCTCTTTAATGCTGTTGAACGTTGTTTACAAGATGTAAAAGTACGCAAACGTTCATGGCTATTTACGCACCAACGCCTGGAGGCTCAAGAAGAAGAAGTTAGTGCGTTCATCCAGGTGTCATGTTTCCATATACAGGTCAGAGGTGGAGCAGATAAAAACTTGCATCTACTGCTGAGTGTATCCATTCCCATTGCAGACAAAAGCCAGATGTTAGTGGATGTTTGTGGGATTATACCACTCATAAATAAAAGTCTCATATACAGTCTATGCTTATTCCCTGAGAAAGATAACTTTTTGCGTAAATCCAAACTCTAGTTTTTGCCCAACCTTGCTTACAAACCAAACAACCACCACACAAACAGGCAGGGGGTGAAAATAAAATCTCGGGGTTTTTTATCATTCAAGTTCATGTAACAGACCCAGAGAACAGACCCTGTTCTCAGTGTCATCCATGTTGCTCCTCAACTAACCTTGAATGCTCCTGCTCTGCTCCACAACAAGTGTCAGTCAGTGAAACAGCGACAGTGACACAAGCTGTGTTGTAATACCAACACAATACAGGGAGCAGATTAGTTCACTGTCCCCATTTAATTCAGGCAGCGCTAGAAACTGTCTCGGCATTTGTTATCACGTCTGTGATTCACAGCTAAATCATACCGATGCAAAGCACCCACATGGAAAAGGGTCACAGAATAATGTTTATGTAACGTTCACTCAACAGTTTCACATTCAAACATCAGGAACAAACCAAGACATGAGAGTGTCAGAAGATAACAGCAGCAGTCAGGTTATATAAAGCACTAAACTACTTCTTATCAACTTTTCACACAGCTCACACAAGGACAGAGGCATTCACACACTTTGCTGTCAGGTGATGAGTGCAGACTGTGGCTCTTCATTTAGTTCTGACAGAATCTGATGAGAGAAGCAGGTCTCATGTTACAGCTGTTTAACTCTGAAGGGCCTCAAATAGTTAGAATAACAGGTATCTGCATTGTATGTGCTGACACATACATTTCAATTCATGATACATAAATAAATAATTCACAGTTAAGACCAATATTTCACGCGATAAGTTCAATTAAATAAAGAAATGATGCATTTGATGTACGGTCAAAATAACTTAATAACTAAATCTGATGTGTAACAGGTGAAAGGGATTATAAATGACAAAAAAATGCTGTTATCACATATGCATTAGTTTATATTATTACATATGGAATAGAAAAGCACTTTATTGTCATTGTTTAAAACAACGTAAATCTGTTTATCAGCTTTTCAACAAGTGTGCATAATGGACAGGATCTAAGCTTCTGTTGTTTGTGGTGCTCTGTGGCCAAGTTCACAGAGGGACTGCAAACAAAAACAAGGTAAACTTTTTTCCTTTAAATTTTGTTCTTGTCTGAAGTTTGAACAGAATGGACTTTCAAGGAACTTTTCAAGAACTTCAAACCTCTTTTCATGACACGTGACCAACGAGGGATTTATTCAATGTGTAAAATGTCACTGTTGTTGTTTCATGTTGGCACTGAGCATTATTTTGTGTTTGCTTTTATTTTCCTGCCTTGTGTCTTACAATTTATTAACATGGTTTGTTCTTTGTTTATTCATATAGTTCTTCGACGTATGGAGTTTGGTGTCAAAGGCATCAGATCGTGACTTAATATGTACCACACAGATGAGACATGCCTGCGCTGTAAATGCTCATTTCAAAGAACAGCCCTGCGTGTGTTGTTGTGAAGGGATCAACACGCATGTCACACATACAAACACACACATATACACACATGTGCATGTACTATATCCCGCGCACAGTCCCCTCATCTCCACAGCTCCAGATTCCTGTGCTGCCCTTCTTGCCCTCTGGATGCTCAGAAACATCTCCTCCTGATCACGGCCACTGATCCCGGATACTGGTTGTGAACGGTGAGCTGCAGTGGAGCCGGACCCGCCCTCCACTCCCCTGACCCGCCCTCCACTCCCCTGACCCGCCCTCCACTCCCCTGACCCCCCCTCCACTCCCCTGACCCACACCAGTTCACTCCTCCAGGTGCATGGCAGTCTATAGCACAATTCCACAGCCATTCAATTCACTGTGCTTCACACAAGATATGGATTTGTGTCGTAGGTGTCTTTACACAGAGCAGAGCTGTGATTCATATTTGGATGTCACAGTGTAAAAGACCCTGAAACCAGTTGTTGTTGTATAACTTTGTCTTCAGAGAAAAGGAAAATACATATGAGACTGAATGGAGACGCACACGAGAGATTAAATAACACTTTCTGATTTTTCTTACAGCAACATCGGTTCAATACTTCTAAACTGTAATCCATTACTAATTTCATATGATGGATTGAAAATTACATTGAAAAATTGAAAAAAAAAAATGACAATTAGATTAATCGTTTTAATCCCTTGCCTGAGGAGAGAAAGCAGGGGTATTGAAAAAAGAAAAATGTGACTAAGTGCTATACAAACGGAATAAAAAACATGTGACTGAAACTTCTGCTGCACGACAGAGAGGAGGAGACTGAGTTCAGGTCATAATGAATCTGTGATCGTTTTCATTACCTCATTAAGACATTCTGCATTACGTATGGAGGGAAGCTTTGAAGCAATTGAAGTTAATAGCAAGCAGCCAGTCGTTGGTTTATAGGTCAAATCAGCTGTTTCACAAAACAACTTATAAACAGATAATAGAAAATAACTTTAAAGGGATTGGGAGTTTAATGTCTTCTCTTTTGATAAAGGATATAGTCAACTATTCACAACTCCTGCACCAAGTTCACTATAGTACCAGAGTCAGTCAAGTAAATACAGAAATATCAAAGAGACCTTTCACACTACATAGAAGCTAAATCATCAAGGTAATTCACTTGGTGCATGAGGATGAGTTAAGATATGTAAGATTAAATTATCTCTGACATCAAAAAAACACAATCACATACATTAATCCATCACACATTCATCTACACAGGCCAAATTTAAAGCAGTGATCCACGACAAAATACACATAGTCCCGTCTGGGTGGAGTAAAGGGCTTCGATGGACGGGGACAGAGGAGTGTTTCAAACAGTGGTGCCTGCTGAGGGTAATGAACTGATTCTCTTGGGTTCATCTGATGTGCAGTGATACCCTAGTGCAGGAGGTTTCAACACTGGGATTTTGTATAAATATAACAGTCTCATTAAAATCTTTGAAACACACAGACATTGTGTTGAGCATGTTCCTTCTCTGCTGAGGTTTTGCAGGACATAAATGATCTGATTCCGTTCATGATTTTGAATGCAACATTTGTGTAGTTTCCTCTTCTTCTGCAAGACGCCAAGCTCCCCTCTGACGCATAAGCACAGAGGAATATTCTGTGTGAGTAATTATCTAATCTGCAAAAAGTGAAAACACGTTCGCCTTGACTTTTCTCTCCTGCGTCCAACCGGATGAGAATCTGACTCAAAGAAAAGAGAGGAGCTCCTCTGAAAACACGAATGTGTGCTTCGGCCTTCAAGCTCTGCCACGTATTATTTGTACGTGTGAATGCTCAGATCAATTATATGAGTAAAAGCATTATCATCATATCCGATCCTGTGTTTCCCTCTGCAGTGAGTGGGCGAGCAGAGTCACATCCCTTCATAAAGAGCGACTGGGGGCTCATGATGCTGCTGCGATCCTTCCTTACGAATGTCTGACGCACGTCTCTCTCTTTTTTTTCTTCTTCAGTGTCCTTGGTGCCAATTCGTTTTTTTGCGATGAGGACAGCGTGTACCGTTCAGTAACACAGGCACGTAACCTCCGTTATTGCCCCGAGCCGTTTGGCCTGTTTGTCTGTCCTCCTCACACTCTGTGGCGTCCTAATGGCCCAGCTCCACACCACAGCTGCTCCCTGCAGCAGTAATGTCAGAGGGAGAGAGAGAGAGAGAGAGAGAGAGAGAGAGAGAGAGAGAGAGAGAGAGAGAGAGAGAGAGAGAGAGAGAGAGAGAGAGAGAGAGAGAGAGAGAGAGAGAGGGGAGGTTGCATGGGGGTCTTCAGCTATGTGTTTCAAATCTGATATTTCATCTTCTGCGTCAAACTAACGCACACACTGGTAAAAAAACACCCAACATTTTATTAGTAGTTCTTTTACTCACACACTCACACTGTGACGGACCCTCGCAAACGCTGTCCAGAGAGAGAGGGGACCTTGAGATGCTCGGAGGAGATTGGTCTCCGTCTGCCTCTGAATCACACACACACACACACACACACTTCTGTATTCTTGCTTTGTGTGATGTCTGTGAGCGTAGACGCACAATTACCGAGCATACGCCACAGCATGGGAGTGTGTGTGGGTGTGTATCTGCACATGAGTGCATGTGGTGCACTCATGAAGATCACAGTCATAGATCTTCATAATGAAACATGTTGGGGGATCTCTACGCAATAGTCTGTTTCCAAGTCTGTCCTCAGAAACTACACACACTCAGGTGGCTTGGAGGAGAGTTCCAGTTTTCAAAGGTTGCTTAGAAGATCATTGTGTGATACAAACCTCACAGTGAACATTAAATCAGCAAAGCCCCCACAGCGCTGTGAAAAGGAGCTTGGTCAATTATAGGTCATTGGGTTAGAGACGCACCAGTGACAGTGTGAATCTCTGGATCAACGTGCAGACTCCTTCCTCCCTGCTTCTCCCAAACCACCACCGTGACTCACAGCGCTCGACCCACAACAGGAAGAGAAGCCAAGTGATTCAGCAGAAGGATTAATAAAGTTTGAGCCCTCTGAAGAAGCACTTCTCACAGAAACACTTTCTCACCAGGACACAAGACCAAATACTGACAGCAAGCAGTTATTAACGTTTCACAACGAGGCGTCTGACTGATGACAGCTTTCTTTTGTTGCCTAACTGAACTGCCTGTTTCTCACCTGACTTCACACCGAATCACAGGTCGTCAAACGGCCCCTGTGTTGTTGCTTTTTGTGCTTAAATGTGTGTCTCTCGTCCGCACGTCTGCGGCGTGTTGACGGAGCGTCCTCGTGCAGCACAGATGCAAACAGGGCCGTGTATTCACACTGTCCGATTTGTGGTCCCAGGTGTCTAATCCACCTGTGTGCGGGTTTCTTCTTCCTGGGAGAGGTAGTGACAGGGCTGAGCCTGTTTGTCAGTCTGTGCCCCAAACTGTATTCAGACTCGAAGACGTGTGATTGACAGACAGACGACAGACACACCTGTAAAAATAACAATTAAGTGTATTGATGCAGGATAATGATAATAACTGCAGGATAATGATTATATATATATATATATATATATATATATATATATATGTATATATATATATATATGTATATATATGTGTTTCAAATATGTTTATTGGGAAACTAATCACATAACAGATAAATTAACAGTCGACAGTTATGTTTCCTTTGTTTTTTACAGAAGGTGAAAAAGTTATCCCTGACAAAAAAGACTAATGACAAAAAAGACAACAAAACAGATGAAACAAAAAGGACAGGACAAAAAAGAAAAGAAAAAAGACAACAGTGCGTACCCTCCCATCACCCCCCCCCCCCACCCCCCCCGAAGGAGTGCATCCAACTAGGGACTCAATCAGATTCTCTTTCCAGATGAGAGACCAAAAGTTGCCAGATCTTATCAATGTCCCTCAACTTGTTTTTCAGAATAAATCGAATTCTCTCCAAATGTAAGGTGTCTGTCAAATCAGTCAACCAATGCTCAAATGAAGGGATATGTCAGAAGGTTATGTATATATATGTGACACGGGTGAACAAACTGAAACGTCATCAGATATTGTCAAATCAAATATTTGGCAGCCTCTTTTCACATCTTCTCTTTCCATTGTTTATTTTCACATCTTCTACCCGTCCACCTGAGCCCGGCTGCACATGCACGGCCCCATCCTGCTCATCACTTGTTACCTGTGAGCTGATGAGCTGAGCCCGGCCCGGCGTCATGCTGGGAACCGTGAAGAGGCCAGAGAAGAGCTGTGGTGAGGTGGCAGAGTTAGAGCATCACATCCAAATCACGCGTCTCCTTTCCCTCTCTGTTGGGCAGAGGACAAAAAGTTCTCCTCCACACCTCACACATCATTAGACAGCACACACAGTTCTACCACACGCACATTTCTCACTCTGTTTGTCTCATTATGCTTGGCAGCATCTTCACCCTGGCAGCTCATCCACAAATCAACAGCTCAAGCCCTGTCCCAGAACCAGCCAGCGAGGAAGCTGTCTATTTGTATTAAAGCAGCACAGAGGCCGAGACTGAACCTGGCTCTGTCATCAGCTCTGTTTAGGCTGAGCAGTAAAACAGGCGCAGGATGGAGAGACAGGGCTCTGGGGGAAGTCTGCATTAGAGACATTGGCCCAAATCCATGAATGTGGACCACTGAACCCCATGTGCAGAGCAGCGTCCCCATCTGACTCTGTGTGCCTCTGTGGTTTGCTCTCATTACAACCTGGATCACTATGTTTCAGTCCATGTAGAAATTACATAATAAAAACATGTTTGTTGACATGCAGCTCTGAGCAAAGATAGTGATTTGTAAATTTCCAGAAATCCATTTGTGTACTTCTCTTTTACAAATTCCACAAATGATAAGCGCATCATGTTTCATTAGAAATGAATATTTTTCTATTCTTTATTATTAGACTCAGTGCTTTAGTCCTCAGTGTCTAGTGGATGAACTGCTGGAGGGTATTCTGGGCTGTGTTGGAGACGTGGAAGACATAGGATGTTAAAAAAAACATTTCAAAGGCACTACTAAATATGAATACAATAAAAGCATAATTCTAAATGTATGATTGGTATTTACTAATAATGTGCAACCTGGCTCATTCTCTTCAAACGCCATCATTAAGCTGCCTGAGTGTTTTGTGAAATTCAACATTTCCTCCATGAAAACTGTTTTATTTTATTTAAAGTTTATTTCTGTTGCTCCAGTCATATCTGTAAAACATAGTGGCATGAAATTGTGTGCACTAACAAACAGTTAAAAGTCAATAAGCATTTTTTTTCTGATTTAAAATAAGGAAAGGTAAGTGCAGCTTGTAACTGTGAAACTTATAATATAAACAATAAACAGTGTCGAAATGAATAGTGTAATATATAGATAACGATTAATGAGAGTGATGGATGTAAAGGAACAAAGCTGAATCTAGAGTAAACGACCTCTAACCCCCTCTCACATCATAACCTCCAGCTCCTCCTCCACTTTAGATGCTTCTAAACAACAACTATGCTTAAGTCTAGTTTTTCTTTTTGCTCATAGGTTTTGCACGTGAGCAGAATAAACAACGTCTCCCTCAACGCAAACAGGATAATCCCACATGTTTAAAGTCTTACCTCCAACACAAGTCTGCGGTCACATGCCATAAACATGTTGGCGCAAATAAACAGTTTGGGGAGTGGCATGTGCATGTCAGAAAGGAAAGTGGAAAGCAATTAGCCAATGTCACAGCGGAGATTAGCTGTGGACCGTAAACAGGAGAAGATTTAGACGTTTGCTATTAACAAGCATGATGCTTGTTAAGAAGTAAAGATGAATGTAAAAGCTCAGAGCTGGTATTCTTGGAGGAGGAGAAGGTGTGGTGTTGGTTGAAACTATTGTCATTCAGATAATAAAAAAACACCAGTGCCTTCCCACTAGTGCTGTTGACATTCAGAGGTATGCAAATGCTCCACCGTGTCGGAGGGTCTCACATTACAATAAGAAACAACACTAACCCCCCTCTTTTGTGCGGGCTTGTGCCGGCAGGCCAATACAATTTCCATTGCTCACTGGAAATGCAAATGTTCTCGTTGATATAAACAAATAAGAAGGAGAGATCCATGAACTGACGTGTGAATGGATCTGCTCTTCACAGCTTTGTTATCTGTAGTAAAAACAGCAAGGTTTTTACTTTGGATAATTATTTATTCGCTTATGAATAAAAACAAGCAAGGCAGACATTGAAGGTGCTTTTGGAATTGGCACCATTAAATCTAGTTTATATTGAGTTGCAGTCCTACAGCTTTGAAGAAAGGCATGTGGTTACAACAGTCTCAGCACAGAGGCCGGTGTAAAGTAGTTTGCTCCTAATAAACACCTTTACAAACGATGATTAAAGGCAATGAGAATGATAAGCATCTATCATGATACTGATAAACACATGACCATGGCTCATGAGGCTTTGCCCCCGGGCCTGGAATCCTTTAAATTGCCCCAGTTTCTCTCTGATATCCCAAATGACCGTGCTTTGTGGGAAAGGCCCCGGGGGCGAGCGCTGGCCCTGTGTGCCTCCTCCTCACTGTAAAAGGTGCGGCCACCTCGGGAAATCAGCCCTCACCTCCGTGTCAACAAGGACATCCTTCTGAGAACAGATTTCACCTACCCCCCCCCCCGCCCCCTCCCTCCCTTCGCCAGCCCCCAAATTACCTCGACATTCTTCTGTTTGCAGCGAATACCCCCGAACTCTCCCTGACAATTGTCCACTCCCCAGCTACAGAGGATTAACCCCCCGTTTTTTTTTCCCCTCTGTAACCATCTATTGTCACCTCCGTGTGAGTGACACTCTGATCCCCAGTCAGGCCTTGTTCTGCTCTGTTTTAGCTCCACTTGTCAAAGGTATTTTAATTTGCCTGCAGCTCAGCCTCAGGGCACATCCACACAAAAAGGCCGAACTGTAATCAGACAGTGACGTTTATTAGGCTGCATCCATACAGCTACATTTCATCTTAAAACAGTGAGAAACCCCAAAAGGGTTTTGGTTTCTTTGGACAGGTTTTAATCCCTGTCCACACTAACATGTCTGATAAAGCAAATCAAATCAAATCAAATCAAATCAAAGTTTATTGTCACATGCACCAATGACAGTGTCATCGGAGCAGTGAAATTCTTATGACATGACAGGCAACATCTAAGCAGTAGACAGGCTTTTTACAAAATTAAAAAAAATGACATACCATATAACATATAACATATAACCTATAGCATAGCAGAACGAACCAGCAACATAGCAAAATGAAGCAGCAGATTGCAAAAAGAAGCATCAGTAAGTGTTCACCGGGTGAAGGAGTGGGGAATATTAAATTAAATAATATGAATATGACACACATACACACATCACATGAGTCATCATTTGCGAAAACATCTCTGTTTCTGCCCGTACAGACTTAACTACACTTCCAGCGTTTGAGCTCTAAAGGTGAGTAGTGTGGATTTCAGGTGAATCCGTAGCAGAGTTGATGCATTTTCAAATCAGAAGCGTATCATTGCCTCTCAATCTTTGTTTCTCTGCTATAAAACAAGTCGCTCTCCAGCTGTCAGAACCATCCTGAAGTCAGACGGTCTCTTGTGTTTTAAATGAGTGAATCCTGCACCTACAATAAAGGACAACATCCCACACAGACATCAGTTCTTCCATACGTCATCATAAGCCTTCTCTTTCTGTTGTACAGAGACGCTGCAGCACGGGCTCAGATTACCAACGTCACATCGTTTAAAACTGACAGGAGCTTCAGCTTCACTCTCGAAAATAAACTCAACCTCGGAGAAAACATTCAACACAACATCAGATACTGTGATTGTGGTATTATGTGCTGTATTTACTGAGTATTTGCCAGACAGCAGGCTGCACCATGGCAACACTGCTGAGGGTGGTGTTCACCACATTGGCTGTGATGTGGTTAGAGGGGCAGCCGCACGTGTGTGTTTGTGTGTGTATATACCTATAGCAACCGAGTCTGCTCATGACTCTTGGCCACTAATTTCATATTTCAGCCCAGCCACCTGTCATCAGCGCTCTTATCAAAAATACATACCAGAGCATAATCACAGAAGCAGCGGCTGCCAACATACCTCAGAGCACATGAGCACAAATGAAAGATGGGGGAGAGGGAGGTGAAGGGAAGTGGGACGAAGAGATGGTGCAGGTTCAAACACAGTCGCTGAAATGATTCACCATGTGAAAGGTAAATTAATGTTTTCTTATGCTGCGGCAATTCACTGTGGTACCGGAGCTGGTAGCTCTCACATCATCCACAGTGTGAATGGGCTCTTGTCACGTTTGTATATGTGTGTGTGTGTGTGTGCGTTTGTAGAACAGCACCCCCTGTGTGGAGGATGCACATGTATAGGGGGCATGTCTGAACAGGTCACCGGCTACAGCACAACACCAGAATGGGATTCAGCCACATCACAGTCCACATATTAACATGATAACAACATTATGATAATAGGTTTTATTGCCCCCAGCAAAGAGGGTATGATTCACCCCTGTCTGTTATTTTGTAAGTAAGATTATAGAAACACAACTGAGCATATCAACACGTCACTCGGTCGAAGGATGTGAGACGAGGTCAGGGACAAACCCAATCCGTTGCTGTGTGGATCTGGATCAGGGGGAGATCCAGGATATCTTTTCCATTTTCTTTTTCATTGTGAGTTTGGGTGTTTTTCAAAATTTTTCAGGGTTTTATTGTTTTACATGTTTGAATCAAAGCACATGTAGAGTCAGGTCGCACACAATCTGCCTGCAGCTTGAGCAGAGAACTGATGAGTGTGTGAAATTCTTACTAAAGTAAAAAAAATGCGTCACAATTTTCTTTGGAATTAATGTATCCCTATGAGACAAACTGGGCTGAACTTTTAACTCCAGGCAGCTTCGGAGGTACAGTATGTCTGAATTTTTTTTTCTCAATTCACCGTCACTGTGAAAATCAATTTTATCCTTTCAATATTAACTATCTTCATTTTGCATAGATACCTGTTGGAGAAAGACCATTACTTTGGCCTCCCAAGATTTTTCAGACCCTTTTTTCCCTTTTACAGTAACCGACTACACAATGGTCCGATGGATGCTCAGAAACATAACGCCATGTTGGAGTCTGGAGTTTGTAGCTTTACTCATCATACGGAATTTAACAATAAATGACAGACACACCATAAGGAATAAATGAAAGACAGATAAATAAAGGGAAAAAAACGTTTATGTTAGCATGACTCAATAGTCATTTGAGTTTTACCACAGACGAATAGATTTTATTTTTTTCAATTTTTCAAAGAGACAGACAATCAACAGACACAATAAAGGAAAATAGATAGATAGATAGATAGATAGATTACTTTATTCATCCCCAAAGGGAAATTAAGTCGTCATTGCAGCCGGTATATTTGAATACAATAAAATACAATACGATGAGTAAAAAAAAAATACTGAGGTAGAAAGAATAAAAACAGAAACACAAGATAAATAGGTAGATAAGGTGCAGTGGCAAGATGATGGTAATAGTACTGATGATATGATGGTAATGGTATTGTTAGACAGTATATAAAAATAGTACAGTATATATAGTATATAATATAACATAATATATATTTATATATAATAGTAATTATACCAATATAATAGCAGTATATAGTAACAATGGCAGCAACAGTATATATAATAATAATAGTAAATATAATAATAATAATAACATGTACACATGTATAAATATGTGTATATAGACTTATATACACAAAGAATATACAGAGAGTATAATATAATATGATATGATATATAGTAGAGGTATAAATATAGGTATTTGACTATACAATAGACAATATAATATACATATATATAAATAAATGATATCTGGTCCTTATACATTGTATTTCTAGAAGATTAAATTTGAGCCTCCGCCGGTTCCAATAGGAAGAATATATTTATATGTATTTATTATCAGTAGTAGTTCTCCCTGTGAAGCATCAGATGACCTCCTTCTCCTCCTCACCTGCACACGGGTGGTGTTGGGTCGGGTCTTCCAGCCTGAGCCCCCCCCCCCCCCCCTCCCCTGCTGCAGGATCTTCTCTGAGCTCGTGTTATCCACGTGTGGGCAGGAGCGCACGAGGAAGAGGAGGAGGCGCGGGCGCGGGGAGGAGGGACGTCGGGGCTCACCGGCAGCCAATCAGAGGACAGCACCGCTCCAGCCTTATAAAGCTGGCGTGCGGCTCTGAGCAGCAGAATCCAGTTTCCCTGACCTGTGTCTGTTCTCATCCCGGCTGCAGTCTGTGTCTGTGCAAGGAGCTGGACTCACTCTGGATTACTGAACCCCTTTTTACTGAAGATCTGCAAAAGAAAATCCGTTTCGTTCCCTCGTTGATTCTTTATTCCTTTTGGACTGAAAAGAAAAAAATGCGTCTGATCCAGAACATGACGACCATCGCGGAGTGTGAGCACCGGGCGCCCAACAGGGTGATGAAGATAGCGGTGATAGGCGGCAGCGGAGTTGGCAAAACAGGTGAGAAACCGATATATGCTAAAGAAATCCCTGTGGTGCACCTCCATTGAAAGCGATGCATTGTGTCCTTCATCGTCATGTGTTCTAACCCCGTGTTTTTGCCTCGTTTCAGCGCTTGTTGTGAGATTCCTCACCAGACGCTTCATTGGAGACTACGAGAGAAATGCTGGTGAGTGACTGAGACATGAAACCTGATGTGTGACACTGACTCTTTCAAATCCTGAGAATGAGGGTCTAACTTTTCCTTTGTTTGCTCAGGTAATCTGTACTCCAGAGAGGTCCAGGTGGACGGAGAGCAGGTGACCATCCAGGTGCAGGACACTCCTGGTGCAGAGGTGAGATCTTTGCTCCTCTTCATCCTCTTCTTCCTCCTCTTAGACACATTAGAGACAGTTTAGTTTCTCTGTGCTGACTGTCAGGCAACAGACGTGTGAGGGTTTCCCATGTGACAATCTGTGAATAATCCAATACAAGGATCATAATCGAATTCACTGTCTGAATGTGGGTGGAGATCATCTAAGCCTCTTCTGACCGGGCAGCAGTCCAATACTGAAGATGTGTGTGTGTGTGTGTATTATTTCCTCCTGAAGCACAGTCTCCATCAGTCTGGCCGTCTAATCTCCCATTTAGTTTAATGGATGTCTGAGGACAGAGTGAATGATACTGGTCCACACGCATACACACACACACACACACACTCACACACACAGAGCCCCCAGTCACCCACACCTCTCTGTTCAGGAGCAGTAACTCTAAACCCTCCTGTCGGCCTCAGTAACATTCCACTCATTACAGAATATCTCTTACAGAGTCAGGGAACGTTCAGTCTTAATTCTGACAATGTAAAGTCTAATTCGGCGTGTGTGCTTGGTTGTGTATTAATTCCTCTCTCTCTCTCTCTCTCTCTGCTTCCAGATGACAGATAATGGAGTGAGTCTACCTGACCATGTGAGCTGCTCCATCCAGTGGGCCGATGCTGTGGTGCTGGTTTACTCTGTGACAGACCGCCGCAGCTTCGACCAGATCCAACAGCTGCACCAGCTGGTTACTCGCACCGGTGGCGCTAACTTGCCCCCTGTGATCCTGCTCGCCAATAAGGCGGACCTGGTGCACCTGAGGGGTGTGGACGCTCAGCAGGGCCCCCTGCTGGCTGGAACTCTAGGCTGCTCTTTCTACGAAGTGTCTGCCAGCGAGGACTACAGCCAGGTGCACGACGCCTTCCACAGGCTGTGCTGCCAGCTCGCCAAGCGCCCGCCGCCCACCTCCAACTCCTCAAACAACTCTGTTGGCGCCGCCACGGAGAAGCGGCGCTTGCCCCTTATCCCCAGGCCCAAATCTCCCAACATGCAAGACCTGAAGAGACGATTCAAGCAAGCGCTGTCCGCCAAAGTCAGGACTGTCACCTCGGTGTGAGGACAAGATGGAAGTGGTTCTGAGCAGCCACAGAGAGAGTAAATTAAGAGGTCAGAGATGATCTGTGCTTCTTCACTGAAGTCCTGTTCCAGCCTGGCTGAAGAAGACAGGACTGAGGGGAACGGTGGTGACTCCAGTGTGGTGGGAGGCCGAGGTGAACGACCTCTGAGTGAGCAGGAGTCTGTCCTGACCACATGTGAGAGGAGAAGCAGGGAGGAGGCTCATCGTCCGTTCAGGAGCAGAGGAGACGGGAGAGGCCACAGCTGCAGCTGCATGAGGGTGACTGATCCCTGACTGAGCTCCTTCAATCCCAAACTGGAAACCAAGCTCTCCTGGAAACAGCAGCTCTCAAGGACTCTGCTGCTAATTTTGAGCTTCTCTGCCCGTTGTGGCAATTCAGCCGCACGGCTCGGCTCAATGATGGAACAATTATACACCAGCTGCTCCAGCCAGAGCTCTGTACAGCTGGGTGTGTGTTAGTGTGTGTGTGTGGGGGGGGGTTGTATCGGGTCAACCAATGCAGCATGTAGCATGTGACATTATTATGACTGATGCACTTTATGAAAAAAAGACCAAAGGGCCTATTTTTATTTATTTGTAACGAATTCACCGTGTGTTCACAATAAATTGATGATGAATTTGACTCTGTCTCTGGGTTTTCACTTTGCATCTATCTGTGTGGTAAAAAACTGCAGCACATGTAGGTGGTATGTTCCAAAACTTTCACTTTTAAATCCCCCATGTCTAAGGCCTTGGCTTCATAAGAGGACGATAAAGAGATGATACAGATAGGAGAGCACATACCTCCACCAAGGCCCAATAGTTTTGAATATTCAATCATATCTGTGTCATATCTGGCAATGTTAAAGGAAGTAATCAAAAATTCATGGATCCACACCAATATTTTAATGGGCTCTTCCCTGACCACATTCCTTCCAAAGGGTTTTTATAGAAATCTGCTCCGTTGTTTTATAAAATTGTCAGAAACCAAAAAACTTTCCAGTGTTATCCTTCACCGCAGAAAATCAGTTCATCAAATGAAGCTGAAGAATGATCCTGAGCTGCAGCGGCAAAGAATGAGTTCATCAGTTAGCTTTTTTTTTTTTTTTTTTTAATTTTTTTATTGGTTTTCACAATTGAAGATGAAATCTCATACATACAGACGTATATGAAAACATCCCCCCCCCTCCCCAGGGGACAAACAAAAGAAAGAAATAAATAATAATAATTTAAAAATAAAATATATATATATATAGACATCATTGTCGTCAATAAAACAAAACAGAACAAAAACAAAAATTAAAAAAAAAAAAAACAGACAAAACATAAGGTGTGTGTGAGAGATCATTCATGTGGTTTTCAGTAATGATAAATGACAATATATACTGTACATGACATATAGGACAAAACTTCACACTTGTTCAAGCAGGTATGTAATAAAAGGTTGCCATATCCTGCTGAAGTTATCAGTAGGACGTCGCAGAGCAAGTCTGATCTTTTCTAGCTTCAATGTTGCAGCGTATCTCTAACCCAATGTTTATAGGAGGGCGGGGCAGCCTGTTTCCAATTAAGTAAAATTATTCTTCTGTTAGGAGGGTGACCAAAGCCTTCCTCACATTGGATACCAAATATAGCTGTGAGCGGGTTCGGCTCTATTGGCCTTTTAACTATCTTGGATAGGGCATCAAATATAGAGGACCAGTAGCCAGAGAGTCTCGGACAAGACCAGAACGTATGTGCTAATGTTGCAGGTGAAAAATTGCATCTATTACACAAATCATCAATTGTCGGATACATCTTCGCGACTCTAGCCCTAGACAAGTGCAGTCTGTGTGCTACTTTGAATTGGAGTAGGCCATGTCTGGCACAGATTGATGAGGAGTGTATCCTTGTAAATATATTTGACCATTCAGTATCTGTGATTTGTAAATTCAGATCAGCCTGCCATGCTTCTCTCAGAGCATCAAGAGATGTCCTCTGTAAAGATGAGAGTTTCATATACATGATGGATATTATGCCTTTATTAGATGGAGCTGTTGGGAACAGAGTATCCATGGGCTGTTGTTCAGGGATTGCAGGAAATGATCTAGTTTGTTTACGAGTCCAGTCTCGGACCTGTAGAAATCTTAAAAAATTTGATTTTGGTAAATCAAATTTAGCTCTGAGCTGGTCAAATGAAGCAAAAATACCTGCTATGTACAGATCTTTAAATGAGACAATACCTTTCTCACGCCAGACTATGAAAGAGTCATGCTCAAGTGAGGGGGGAAACTGATGATTTGCCACAATTGGGGCACAAAGCGAGCTAGTCTGCCAACCGAAGTGTTTTCGCACCTGAGCCCATATACACAGAGAATGATAGACAAGGGGGGCACTAGAGACACGGCGTGGTGTGATAGGCATTGCTGAATACAACAAGGCTGGGAGGGATAATGGGAGGCTCGCATCAGCCTCCATTTGGACCCAGGCAGGGGCTTCGTTGTTAGCATAGGTTTGAAGCCAGTAAGCCAAGGCTCTTAGGTTACTTGCCCAATAGTATAGTTGGAAATGAGGTAAAGCCATCCCACCCACCGATTTGGGTCTTTGTAAAAATTCCTTACGGATACGAGGTGGTTTCTTATTCCAAATGAAATCAGAGATGATCTTATTGAGATGTGAAAAAAAAGATTTGTTGATAAAGATTGGTATAGTTTGGAACAGGTATAAGAATTTGGGTAATATGTTCATTTTTATTAGGTTAATTCTGCCAGCTAATGAGATAGGAAGAGAAGACCATTTGTCGAGGGTCATCTTGGTGCATTCTAAAAGAGGAGTAAAATTAAGTTTAAAGAGATCTGAGATTTTCCGAGGTGCAACTATACCCAAGTATGTGCATTTATCAGTAGTCACCTTAAAAGGATAGGAATTAAAAGAAAATGATTGTGCAGCAGAGTTGACAGGAAAAAGCTAACTTTTTGAACCATTAATCTTATACCCAGAAAGCTCGGTAAAACGATCCAGTGTAGTCATAATGTGCGATAAAGTATTCTGGGGATCGCTAATATATAATAATAAATCATCAGCATATAATGATAGCTTATGTTCTTTTCCATTCCTTAATATGCCGCGAATTTCAGGTGAGGAGCGCAGTGATGTTGCGAGAGGTTCGATAGTTATCGCGAATAGGAGGGGGGACAATGGGCATCCTTGTCTCGTGCCACGTTGCAACGGAAACTATTGGGAGTTCATATTATTGGTGCGTACTGACGACATTGGGGATTTGTATAACAATTTTAACCATAATATGAATTTTGGACCATATTTAAATCTCTCTAGACACTGAAAAAGGTAGCCCCATTCGACCCTATCGAACGCTTTTTCAGCATCCAGAGAGATAATTACTTCGGGTAATGGCTGATTGGGATCTGCGTTCTGCATGATATTTAAAAGGCGACGAATATTAAAAAAAGAGAGGCGGTTTTTTATAAAACCAGTTTGATCTGGAGATAATCGAAGGTAGCGTAGCTTCTAGGCGGTGAGCCAAGACCTTGGCTAACAATTTGCAGTCCACGTTCAGGAGTGATATTGGACGATAAGACCCACAGCTAAGGGGATCCTTACCCTTTTTCAATATAACTGAGATAGAAGCCTGAGAGAGTGTGGGTGGAAGTTGGCCCTCGACAAAGGATTCCTCAAAAAGAGTGAGTAAAATTGGCAGCAGTTTATCTCCAAATTTTTTAAAGAATTCGACTGTGAAACCATCAGGTCCTGGAGCTTTAGCATTCTGCATACTGTAAAGAGCTGATCTAGTTTCCTCCAAAGACAGAGGTTCTTCCAATTGCTCCATAAATGATTCATTTATTTGAGGCAAATCCATGCTCTGAAAAAACGACTCTAGCCTAGAAGGGTTGTGGATCACCTCAGATGTGTAAAGGGAGGAATAAAATGCTTTAAACTCATTATTTATCTCCTGCTCGTCATTAGAGATCTGACCGTCATGTTTACGAATATTTGTGATCAGGGTAGAGGCTGTGAACTGCCTAATCTGTTGAGCAAGAGTCTTGCCTGCCTTATCTGAGTGTTCATACACATTAGAGCGAGATTGAAGCAGTAGTTGCTCTATATAATGGGTGGTCATCAAGTCGAACTCTGTCTGCAGAGCTGATCTCTCCTTATAAAGTTCAGGGGTGGGAGCAGTTGAATATTTACTGTCCAGCTGATGAATTTGATCTGTAAGATCATCATAGTTCATCAGTTAGTTTACTCAGGGACGACCTTGTTTTATTAGGGACTCTTCTGAGAATCACGACCTCCCAGAACACGGGGACACTCTCCTCAACAATAACCTGAGTTTGTGTACGTAACAGATCGGTTTATTTACAATGTAAAATCTAATTAGCGAACCTTAAATATCCTGTTCCTGATGGGTCTGTCAGGCCAGAGCACTACACAGGATTCAGTGGGTAACTGTGCTCCTCGCCAAAATGTGGGAAGCTTGTGTGGAGAAAGACGGGCAGCCCAGGAGGCGCTACACAAGCTCCCCACGTGAGCAAATTATCTGGCTCGCAGCAGACACCGTGAAACGACTTGTTAATTATTCCGTTTGCCACCATGAGATGAGGTGAGAGGAGAGCGCTAACGGAGAGCGTGTATTCTCACCAGCACAGCCTCGCTCTCTTCACACCTCCATCGTAATGAGTTCACACACATGGCCTGATTCTAACGCACGGCCAACAAATGATGTAGTGTGGATGCAAAAAGACAAAAAAACACACGTGTGTGTTGAAAAAAAGGATTAGCAAGTTTTATTTTTAATATTTGGTGCGAGCAGCATCTGAAACATACTGTGTTAACTTTTCCCCTTGTGCTCAGAAAGATGAAGGATGTCAAGTGTCACACACATTTATATAACATTTCCTCACTGTTTCCAAGAGAGATCATCTAATATCTATATTATTACTTTACAACTCTCTTTCAGAATATTTCAACCAACTCACACACAGGTTAGGAATGTTGCACTTGCTAATCAATCCCTTCATTTCCATTTTACAGCTTTTGTTTGTGGTGCAGGAGTTCTTCTGCCTTTCAGACGCCAATGTCAGGCGCCAGTCTTTGGGTGGCGAAGAGCAGCTCGGGGATATCGCTCGGCCTCAGCAATCTGGTGGACAGAACCAGCACCTGGAGCGGAGCACACTCATGAGGGTTAGAATAAGCCACAGTGTTTAACTTGAAGTCTACAAATGGAGCAGAGGTGAATTTAACAGTGAGGATTTCAGTTGCACTTTATTTCTATTAGGTGACATCTCAAAAAGTAAGTTTTGGTTGGTGATACTCGAACCACGATCTGACTCTTTGTGTAAATGTTCATTATGGATTTATTTAGACATGATCAAAGAATCAATTAAGGATTTTATAACTCACTTTCCTGACAAAGCATCTGATTAAAAAAGTCAAAATACATCTCTGTCCACAACATTTTGCTTCCTATTCAATCTGATAATCCACAACCATGAACCCAAGTACAGGTCATCCTATATAACATGGAGATGATTTTACAGCTTTTATTACAATTTTGAATACTTGGTTACCAGGATCCACGCTACTACAATAAAGTGAGAGGTGAATGTCTGTAAAGGGCTTTGGATTTCATGGTGAGAACTGAGAATTCAAGCTGTGCAAAGAAGCAAACTAATGTTTGACGTTCTCCTGTGAAGTCTGCAGGGTGAAGGGTTTGACACTCACACTTTGTGGGGATCTACACATTTTTAAATGAGCTGATGCACTTTCTTCAGGTAAAAACTCTGACAACAAATGTTCATGTATCTCATGATGTAAATAATGATATAAGTTCAGATGCCGATTTTAAAGCATACATTTTGTGTTTATGAATGGCAGATTTAGAAGACTGGAGGTTGTTATCCGGCCCATACTGTCTGGTGTAGCTTTCTAGTTTAAATTAGAACTACAGCTCTCTCAGGCTGTATAACAGAGACGCTCTGTTCTCCTGCAGCCGTGTTGCTTTAACTCCGGGTCAGCACCTAAATCTGGCAATGGTCCTGTTTGTAGTGGCAGAGTCTTATTCTGAAGAATTTCGTCCAAGTGCAAGAGCAAAACGTAGCAGTTTGTTTTCAGAGGAACTTTAGGGGAAGATGAAGTAGAACCTCATAAGAGTCTGATCCACAGTACGTTGTGCATGTACTGCATGTGGCAAGGTAAGAGTGTGTATCCTCACTTAAGGTCAGTGTGTGTGTGCGGGCTAGAGGCTTATTATACAAGCTTGTCTGTATTCAGTTTGCCTGATTACAGATGGGACGCTTTGATCCTTGCAAGGCCATTCATTGCCTCTGGCCTCCTTCTCAAAGCCTTTTATTTAGACAAAGCCACATAGCCCCACCTGATCTCCCTGCTTGTCCTCCTCGCCCGCCTCGCTCTCCTCTCACCCAGAGGAAACGCATTCATCTGCATGTTTTACATGCCACTGTGGACTGCATATGTAATCAACACAAAACCGCTCAACACACAGGAGCAGGCAGACACAACATCTGATGCATGTAATCAACACGTGTGAGGATCAGACGATACTCTCACCTGTTTTGAAGGAGGCCTGATCAGTGTATGTAGAGCAGCCTTCATGTCTGCTCATTGTTTGCAAAGTTCAATTAGACATCTGTGTGGAGGTCACCTCCACGGGTTAAGTGAGTCTCTCCTATCTTTTATCTAGATTTATGTTTTTTCATGGCCAAAGACATGAATCGGCTCAATTCAACGTCAGATCAATTCTTTAGATTGTTTTCAGCAAGAGGAGTTGGATTCGGGGGCACCAGATGCTAAAAAGAAGATTTCTTTTAAATTGCCCATAATGCTAATGCAGTTGAGTACACACACACAGTACGCTCTATGATTACATCCACATACTACATTTTAGTTGTAAAACACATCACTGGTGCAACGTTTACGTCTGCCACCTACACTATTTCTGAGTTTTTGAAAGCCTGAAACTGAAAAGTTTGGAAACACTGCAGGCCTTGTTTAAGTTTTATCCAGGGCTTCATTGCAGTATGGACGGGCAGAAACTAAATCCTTCGGAAAACAATACTCAACTCTAATATTAGGACAAGTAATATAAGTTGTACAGAGCTAAAAGACGTATATGGACAGCGATTGTTTTATTTTTTAAAGTGCTGTTTAGAGCCTTTTACCAATCCTGCCTGCCTGCGGAGGACAGTAAAAACTTTATGGATGTTTTAATGTACCGCAGACACGGGCAAGATTTCACCTGGTAATGCTAATGGTCAGTCTGACTGTGGTAGACAAGTGTGTGTGTGTGTGTGTGTGTGAAGAGAGAGAGTTTTTGCTATATCTACATAGTATATTTGTAGACTCAACTTTTAATAAGATGTAATTTCCGAACTAGCATAGACACTAAAACATAGGTCGTGCACAGGTGAGGTAAGTAGTGTGGTACGAGCTTCAGTCACCTGGTGGTGAAAGACAACTGAGTCTTGTCCACTCACCTGCGTCCCTGGTTTGTGTGTGGCGACAATCTCTTTGATGAGACGCAGCTCTGAGGGTGTGACGCCTCCTACCACGAAGAGGAGGAGCACGGGGTTGTCGCTGGGATGCGGGCGACTCACCTGGAGATAACACAGGACATTGCGATGAGTTACTGTATTTTTAGGTCCTCTTAGGTGTTGATACTGTCCCCTATAATAGACAAGTCAGTGACTTTGTCCAGTGAACAGTTTTATAATTTCCTCTATTTTTTATTATCTGTGGTTCTCTGTGTCTCGCTGCTTAGTCACTGCTCAGCAGGACACATGCTACTGAGGAGAGAGGACTCCATAAGGACACAGGTCACAGCATCCCAGCGGATTGATGTCTTCTCAAGCTGGTGTCAGGATGGCTGACACGTGGACACGGAGGCAGACACACCCCCCCCCCCCATCCCATTCAACACATGCAGACACAAACCAACGTTCCATATCACCTGTTCACATGCACTCATAAATGTACTAGTGCAGCCAAAGATGGGAAAACCATTAACTGTCACTTAAAGTTGCATTTGAACAGCAGGGTACAGTCTGCTGAGACTCGCTGCAAGAGAAGAATGGGTGTGCTACTATTTGTCGAGCTGTAACCTGTGAGTGCAAACCAAGCAATCAGAGCAGCAGGGGGGCGGAGCTGAACTGACAGTAGCCGTACACGTGAAGCACCAGCAGGCAGGGCTGAAGCATGTCAGGGCTGAACGACATGTGCTGGTTGATTTGAAAAAAAATGTGTGAATACATGCTCTCTGGTGTATCAGCTCATGGTAATATGTGGTTCCATCAGACAGATTTGCAGACACTAGACATCACACGGCATCGCAGACATGTGCTAGTAGATCCACCACGTGCAGTGCAGCCGCCCACTGAGCCATGTGCACTGCCATGGGTTACACTGGGAGGGAAGGGCTTATGGACATGTGTGGTGAGGAGGTGTGAGCTGTGTTGCCTTCGGTTGTAAGTGAGGAGACATTATCATAATAATATAATAATAATAATAATAATACAAATAATAATAATGCATTATATTTTTGGGCACCTTTCATGACACTCAAGGACACCTTAAATGTACAAATAATTTAATCAAAAACAGATACACAACAATAAAAACAGACCAAACACAAATACAAACAATATACAATAACAGAATAATAAAAGAACAAGTAAATATTAATTTTTTTTAACTGAGTTCACCAATCTGGAGAGATGAGTTTTTAAACTAATAATCAAAAAGATAATTGTACTCCATAATTGTGAGATATCCTGGGACTTTCAACGTATATTTGCTGGTGTTAGTTAGACAAAGGGAGTGAGGCTGAATTGACAGTTGAAGGAGCAGGAGCCAGTTCTCCTGTACAACCAGGACTCTGTCTAAACAAAGGCTTAACATAGCACAGCAGACACACACAGAAGTTGGTAACAGACAGTTAAAGAGGATATTTTAAGCCACAGTGTACAAGCTTTCAGTGGGTCATAATTCAAACTCGGGCCGGTGTGTTTAGTGATATAAACCCTGGAGTATGCATAGGTCCTGTGGTTAAAAATAGATGTTTTATTGGGGTGTTTTATTGCATTAAGGGTGGGCACTGTGCTTCTATACAACTCTCCAGCTTTAGGTTTATAGGTTTGTCTGAGTTGGTGCTTCCTGGGCCAACTTTCTCAATGTGTGTAAAACCAGGCCACGGTTACACAACCGCACTAATTCCTCCCCCCATGGTAATCATAAGTTTAAGCAGACCCATATGTGGGATAATCAGACTGTGGACAGCGTCCTGCTTTGTGGTGGATATACATTACTACCAGGTCTAAAACTACATGTCTGTGGCCTCAATATTAGTGCAACCAAAATATCTGACCTTTTCGTTTTCTTAAGGTACATTTAGAACTTCTGAGAAACATATGACTGAAAGCCATATAAACTGATCATTAAATAAAGCAGGCTATTAAACAACAGGTGTGAAAGTGAAGCCATTCTATTTTCTGCGAAACCAACTGCGTCATTTGAAAAGACAAAACTTCAAATGGATCAATAAGGATGTATGGTGGGTTTTTGTTATGTAAATTCCAGTGTTGACCACTCTCTGATCACTTAACACTTTTCTCTTCCAGTGTTTCTGTTCCTTTTAAACTTTTCTTCCAGGACCATTTATTAGGCTTGAGATCATCTGAGGGTTATGTTTTGCAAAACAAATAAATGGGATTCTTCAAAGCTGTCAACTGGTATGATGTTAACATGCCTTTAATTGTTATTAACCAATACGTTTGATTAAAGGTTCTGATGACCAGTGCTAAAAAAGATGCTTACTGCTTTGTCTTTATTCAATATTTTCTTGTGAGTCCTTTTCAACATTCTAAGCACATACCTATTATCAAAATTCAGAATGGCAATTCAGCAATTAGCAGCTTTTTGTTCACTCCATTCACCAAAGTTGGTAAGGTCATATAAGGATGAGCCAAAAAGCAGGACACATAGTTGTTCTTAATCCACTGGTCACTTGTCAAAGTGATTCAACTACATTTCATTTGTTACTGGATTAAAATAAGACATATGCTAGATTTAAAAATTACATGGTTATTTTGGAAGATTTCATGCTTTCATCTATGGACATTTTACCCGTAGTGGTCACCATGTATATTCATGCTTTGTCCGTTCTTACAACATTCGGGAATTTTTCGTCTACCTCTTCATTTTTATGGGGGGTCCTGAAAACACTATGGTTGAAGGGGTTTTAGAAGGGCTGGATGGCCATTACCCCTAAATCTCACATAAAGCAATGGTACAACAGTAATCCTTCACCTCCATGCACAAAATGAAGGGGTAAGGCCAAGTGGTAGATTTAGTTGTGATGGTTAGAGTTGGGGTAAGGGATTAGGGTATGCACTATGTCAATGAGTAGCGAAACAAGTTGGTGTGGATGTGTCTGAGTGGTTTCTAACCTTCATGAACATACTGAAGCCGGTCTTGAGCAGATCTGTGAGACCTCCAGACATGTGTTCGATGTCGGGACATTCATGTCTGTCGGGGTGGAAGACTTCCTCCAGGACCTGTCGCAGGAAAGGACGATACGTCGCCTGCAAAACACAAACATCCCACTTGAACATAACGATCTGTGAACAATCAAAATATCTTCATTGACAACACTTCATTGACAACACTTTTATTTTTAAGTATAGCGATGTGTTAACTAAAAGAAATCAGTATATGAAGAGTGAAGAGCTATTGAAGAGGTGTTTTCAATAGAATGGCTTTGTTTCGCCTCTTTAGGGACAGTGGAGTTATAAACAACTCCACTTGACCAAACAGGCAGCTGATCTATGAGTCATTTTAGGAGAGTTTTAGCCCTACTGCAATCAGGATAAAAATATTACACTGCTGGATGTGGCTGAAATTTGTATTTGATCAATCAAGATCAGGTATTTAAGGGGATAAACCTAAATCCAGTATTAATACCCTTTAATGTTAGAGAGTCCTCTCAGTATTTCTGAACAAATCATTCACCCAATGATGAACATCATCCAAACAACAATTCAGCTTTTATCACTTTTAAACTTGTCATAAATTTGAATTTATTGCTTGCTCTCCAAGCCACAGGAGATGGTAAGACAGATTAAACGTTTAAGATGAAACACTTTACAATGCTGGAGGGGGGTCATACTCCAACTTGTTGTGGATGTGCTGCTGAAAAATCCTATTTTTCAAATGCACACACATATTGGCACCATATGACCATATCCTGCTTTGTGAAAACAGCAGATATCTTCCCTCTTACTTCTCCAATGTAACGAGCTGCCAAACCTTCACAATCACAGCAAGAAGTTACTTTTATCTCCTCAGTCTGACAGAGAAAAGGAGGAGTACATGCAAAATTTCGACTAAAGCCTCATGAATACATTTTAATATTCCTAAAAGTTGATTTATGAAAGAAAAACACAACAGAAAGAGGGGAATCTGCTCTTTCTGCCCAGCTATCCAGGACATGATGTACCATATATAGCCCTCAAAGCTTGCGGATCACAAAGCCGAGACAGATTTCTTTAAGGGAGTGAAGTTTGCTGTCCCAGATAAGACTTGGCAGAGATTTGTTTAAGTACTTTGAATAGCAGAAGTCTTAAAATAGCAGGAGAAATATCTTTCAGTGCTGCAGCCCTAGCTGGATAACATACTACATACAACTACAGTTTACAGTTCGTTAGGAGTTGGTATGTAGCTCATTGAGGAGATATGTTGAACTCTGAGCAAACTAAGGAAGCAAAACTTTTCCTTTCAATGTTGTCAAAGGAACATCTGAGCACTCAGAGAAGATTACAACTAAACTGTTGATTCAAGCATTACATATACAGCTACAATATAACCCAAATACCACTGTATCCAGGTGCCTCTGCCCACATGCGCCCCCCCCGCCTCAGTGTGGAGCATCAGCATTTATCATTCCTACCAGAAGCATCCCACTCCTCTCGTCCGTGTGAAGCAATCACATCAGGGGAGAACCTGCGTCCACGTTGTATAATCATAATTACACAAACTAATATTTACATCCACCCACATGCCTCTGCTGCACAGGTCAGCTCGCACAAACCAAACTGGGAGTAAACACATTAGTGATTCACCTCTGGTCATACATGCACATAAACAACAGCATCACAGGCTCTAATGACGAATCCAACCCACAGTCACGCTCACTCCATTTTCATCTGCTTTCCAAAAAGGTAAAAACAATTCCATCACATCACCACTGCAAACACCCACATGGTAAAAACAATATTACAATTAGTCACAATACCAGGATTCCGCTATGCGCACACACAAAATTGTTGTGTGATAGTAAAAGTGGGGTTTGAGGAAATCAAAACTAGAGCAAAGTGTAAGACCATTAACAATCTACACACACACACCAAGACGTCAAGTAGGATGCTACAAAACAACCTAGTAGCAACCTAGGGCACCTCGTGTTTGTATTCTTCCATCAGTCAAGTTGCAGTGATGCTTGTATTCTCCTGCAAAGACGCTCAAAATTCATACGCTTCTTCAACCAGTCAGAACAGAAGGTCGATACAATCACCACAGTGGCAAAGTGGGCATTGAAATGATAGGACTGGCAAAGGCCAGAAAAGTGTTAAATAGGTTTGTGTTCAATTGTGTCCCTAGGTTACAAAAACGGCCCACCAACACGTATACTGCCGACAAATAAAAACAATATACTGTATCTTGTTTATTCAATTCATCCACAAAATGTTGTGTAAAAATGGCAGCTTGTGATTTAAATGTGTGAGACTATTTCTTGGTTGGGTGCCGGGTAACCTGATGGTGACTCCAGGGAATCACTGGCTTGCACAAAACAGTCAAATGATCCCTTTATATCTAATAGGTGAACATTCTAGAGACAAAATTAGATTATTTTTCATTTGGTAAAATTACCCTTTAGTTTAGCTGCAAGATTGCAATGACACTAATACCACCTCTGTTTCTCCAAGTGAAGGGCTAGTATATAGTAACTATAATGCAACGGAAATGTATAAACATTCTCTACTATAAAATCTAATCATCCCTAAAATTTGACAATAATTACAATTTACTTCATCTAGCCCTTGGGTCTACTGTTAAAAAACTAGCTAACACCAACTGAAGGATATCATTTATTTTCCCTCCCAGGTCAAATGTCTCTGCAGTAGACATGGTTTTTTAATCAGCTCCGGATCCGATCGACAGTGATGGAGACAAGACACCTTGGACGCATCGGGGGAAAACACAGGCAATGCGAAAGGAGTAAATCGTTGTTTTAGTGGCTTTACGCGCGTTTCAAAAAGCTGTGTATACCTGTTAATTTTGGTGTAAAACAAAATTAGTCTGTTTGCGCAGATTAATCATTTTCTTGTTACTGCAGGTTTTTGATTGGTTATATAATCCTCCCAGTGTCTCATTGATAATCTTAACAAGTTAAAAGGGCTGTGATAAAAACTGCTATCTCTCTCATACAAGCTCCTCCCCTCCGCTGAGGTCAGTATCAATTAATTTGTCAATATAATCCCCCACTCACATGACACTGAAAGCTGTATTGCTGAATCTTACAGTACACAATGTTCAGTGCAACTCATGCAAACATGCTGGAATAATATAATCTGATCCCATTGACCCTCTGCAGTGCGGACAGAGCGTTATATCAGGATCTCTGTGAACAAAAGCAGCAGACACACGTGAGAGGTTGTGAACAATGTCAAAACCTCACTCTTGTGTCTGAACACGGGGGCAGAGAGTGCAGGGAAAAGCTTCTGTTTGAGGACGACATCTTGACCGATGTTTCATGGGTAGAGGGGCTGCATGCTGAGAGAGGCTGAGAGAGGCTGATGGATTTCTGATGTTTCTCAGGAGCAGCCCGTAGCTGGCAGCTATCATGCTGTTCTCCGTTTGTATGGAGCCATTTTTAGGATTCAGCAGGAACAGGGACAGACAGTTCTGTCCTGACGGAAAGCGTCAACACATTTTGACAAAGATAACATAGATGTTATGTTTTCAGCTATTACTCTCCTGCACTTAGATGGGGATATTTATAGTAAAGCAATATTCACAATTTCCAAAGTTTGTGAGAAATTGTACATGTGTATTTGTGTAATCTGTTCCAAGACATTATGAAATCAAAGTGCTTTTTTGAACATCGGAGTGCAGATGACGAAACAGAAAACTCTGTTCCTCCGTTTCCTTCTGAGGCTGAAGAGAAAAAGTAAATTTGTTTTACTGATTTGACATTGTTTACTCCCTTTCCTTCCTAGAGTTAGATGAGAAGATCTATATCACCCCAGCCTGATAGCTTAGCTTAGCTTATCTTAGTTGAAAAATAAAATATGCCTTTTTTTGTAAGTCTATGTGCCTGACGATTTCTTGGTCAGTACCAGTTTCCTAGCAACCAGCAGAGACTCCAGGAAGTCCCTTGTCCCGATCTTTAGCTACGTTTTCAACTTTTTTCAGAATTGAACTTTGCTTTTGAAGAACGCAGCAGGAGATTGTCTGTTTCAGACATATACCCAATAACAGGAAAATCTCCAGGGGTGGTGCCTGGGTAGAGCATACAGGACGCAGGACATGACGCTAAGAGAGTTCAGTGAAAGTCTGAAAGCCACTATAGTGGTCTTCATCTCATTAAGCAAGCACATAAACTTATTTCTCAAATTGACAAACTTTCATTTGAAATATTTCTTAATATATTGACTAAGTTACTTAATAAATTAATCCTTATATTTCATTATCCTGCTCAACACTAGAGCTCCAACTCCTCCAATGACAACAAGGCATGCACCTCATGTCTTTATAACAGGATACGATTTATGTAAGAATTGTAGAAAGACAAAAGGAGAAAGGTATGTACATCCGGCTTTTGTAAAGCTTGTCTTCGAGGTCATCTCTACTTCCAAGTATTTCCTTACCTCTGCTGTCCGTTTCATTTATAACAAATTTTTATTGCTGTGTATTTGGCGAGTAAAATCATTGCGACCTCAATAGCATAAAAAAAGTTTCTTGAACGCCCATCACTTAACCTTTATGTTCCTAGCCTGGAATTCCCAAATAACAGTAACAACATCACAGTGAAGGACAGGTTTTTAAGAAGAGGTAAAAGCCCTTTCATGAGTACAAAGCTTTCAGAGGCACAAAGAGAAGCCTTTCCGAGTTACATAAGCTTCTAGACACAGACGGAAGACTACGAAGAGGCTTTTACAGTGTACTGCTTCTCTGCTGCTGTGTGACGCACAGTGGAGGGACACAAACACGGCAAAGGCCAGAGGTCCTCTGCTACATCTGCTCCCGTGAGACTGCCTCAGCAAACAAAACAGGTAAATAAAGAGGAAGGAGGAGTGATTAATGCACAACTCTAACTAAATATTTAGTTTTTTTTTGTTTAAGCTGTGACTGTGAATCAGAGCTGATGTGTGGGACATGGAAAGACGGAAGAGATGACAAAACAGAAAAGTTGGATTTGTCTATAAGGGAACCACCCTAACAGCATCTTAATGTTTTTTTATTGTGGGCTATTTGTGTGTGAGTGGTCCGTGTATAACTCATAATTTGGGGACCTAAATCTGTTTACAGTCACATTATGGGGACTTGTCTTTCTTATAGGGACAAAGAAGAAAGTCCCTGTCATATAAATCATTATATTTTAAGGTGAAGACATGTTTTAAGATTAGGTACAAGTTAAAAGGATAGTTCACTGAAAAATGAAAATTCCCTCATTATCTACTCACCACTATGCCAATGGACACTTCATCCACCCCTCGATCGGCATTACATTTTTCTGTGAACTATCCCTTTAAGGTTAAGTTCATGTTCACGGTGAGGCAAGTAGTAACTATGGTTAAGGTTAGAGTAGGCGTAACTGAAATCAATGTAAGTCTACGTAATGTCCTCTGAGGTCATGGAGCCGTGACTGTAGGACTGTGTGTGCATGTGTGTGCGTGTGTGTGCATGTGTGTTTATGTGTATGTGTGTGTGTGAGAGAGAGTGTGTGTTGTACCTGGTGAACACCATCGCTGGCCGTGTAGACGGAGTTCAGCTGCTTGAGGTGATCTCTGGAGTGGCTCAACCCTCTGAGGGTCTCGAACATGTCCTCCATTGCAGAGTGGGCTCGCTCTGTGGTCAGCTCCTCTAGGTTTGCACAGCCTGACAACACATAAACACAAACACACTCTTACTAATCAAAAACGTATCTGACAGATAAGACTGTGACATAGTGAAGGAAAAATCTGTGTATTTGTGAGAATGCACTGTAATGACATATCAGTCACTTAAAATCAAGGCTAATTGTGTCAGAAAACATTTGCATTAGCAAAACTCCGGCCCAAGACGCAGCATGTTGCATTTTGCAGGTAATTTTCTCAGCTGGGTGTGCACTGAAACCAATTATGAAGGTTGAAGCACAGGAGCGAGAGGACAAGCGTGCCTTTATTCAGGCAGAAATGCTGCTGCCTAATGAAAAGCTAATGTTCCCTCCTTTGTGAAGAAGTGAGCAGGGAAGACTTGTTGTGAAATAAAGCTGAAATAACAGAGCATGAGATAAAAGGAGAGAGACGGTAGAAAGTACAGCACAAGGATGTGACAGAGCATGAAGGGGGAGATCGAGAGAGGATGGAAGCCAAAATGGACACATCACAATGCGGCTGGCAAAGTAGGTCGGCTGGCACCTGAACTTCTCCCTGGTACGGCTGCTGCTCAGGAATGTAGCCGCCTTCTGTTAACAAGAAGGTCAGCTGCGTTGTAGAAGATATAAACCCAAGAACTTTATCAGCACAACGGGCTGCAACTAACAACGAGAACATTGATGACTCCGACATTAATGCAGCAGAAAACAGCTAATTCACACACCAGGGGGATTTTTATTAACCACTGTTGCACATTGATCTTAAAGGAACAGCTTCATATTCTTAATCCGACGACAGGCCTTAACTGGAAATTTAAGCTCTCATTTCCCCTCGGTCAGGAACTGTGAAGTAGGTGATAGGATAGGAAGATTAAGCTGCAGGAGCAACGTCCTGTCTTTAACGTCTCTGAGCACTATGTTGGCCCATTCTGTGATATAACTTTTATATAAAGCTGCTAAATTTCCTTTGGAGGTTTGGTTAAAACACAAATAATGTGGAAACCTAACACAGTCGTGCACAACATCAATATAAGCGTGATTATTTAAGTTAGGATGTTGGCAAACTCACAATGATGATACTTATATGCCTATATGCTGGAGGCAGACGTTGGAGCACTTTAAAAAGTAATAAGTAAGTAAGGCTAAGTAAGTCGTATAAACTGCATTTTTTGCAAAAAGGCTAAAATGGAGGCTACGTGATTGTTTTTTCTTATAGTCATGCGGCAGTGTTTTGTATACTTGAGGGCATGAGAGGTCTATGCCACGCAGGAAGGTACACAGAGAATGAAAACAGTGAATCCTGAAGAAGCAGTAAGCTAAAATAACTTTCTCCAAGTCAGAGAAGGATTTGAAACAAAGCGATGTTGATTAAAAAAAGGTAGTTAATTAACACGATAATCAATGGTTAGAAAAGTTAGAAAAGAATAGAAAATAACTTGGTTCGACAATTGTTAATGTGAACCTGCTGGTTGTGAAAGAGAAGTCAGGATCACAGTTACTACATTTTAGCCTCTAACCAAAAGTACATAAACTTAAAGAGGATCTACTTTTTGCTTAGAAGCAAATACAGCTCTTACTTGAAGATTATACAACGTATGAGTTTGCATTTTACACAGCAGACAGTAATGTGAGTTTTACAAGATAGGATCTAATATTCTCAGGACGTGGTAAAATTCTCCATCTGAACATAATGATTCACTGACCGTAACATACTATAATCTGATGGACTGTCAGGCCGTCCACCTCCCTCTAAACTCAAACTGACCTGAATAGATACATTTGCTTCGTATCATCTGGCACATTACATGGACTTATGTGGAGGAACGTATAAATGCCAGCACAGCTCGATAACATACACTGAACAACTCCATTTTGTCAGGTCTTATTTGTTCTTCGTTTTCCCTCCCATACAGATGATATCAAATTGAGCACAGCCACTCTTTGTTTGGAGCCTCTGTGTGGAGGAATGTGAAGTGTCTGGCCCCGTGCTTCACTCCCCTGCACTGCCCCGGCTGAGAGGTAAACCTTTCTGAGGGAAAAAAACACAGCAGGGCTATTTGACGGAGGTGAGCGTGAAGACTTAGTCAGATGTGGGTCTTATCTGTGCACACACCTGCAGAGGAGAAAGGCATCCTGCAAAACAAACTACACCTGATGTTTGTTTATGGGCTGTTGCATTGTCTAAGAGCTTTACGATACACGGCCATGATAAATACAACATATGCATTTAGGTTGAGGCAAATGACAGGAACCGTGTGTCACAACCTACAGCTGAGGATTTGTGCCTTCTCACTGTGTTTATGGTGTGCACTGGGTGGATAAATCATAAGGGCTGGGTGGGCGGAGCTCTGTTTGACTGGGTATCGACCGTGAGAGAAGCTTGTTGACCTGTTGCCAAAGCAAACAAGTGAAAGCAACGTGTCTCCTTCTTTTGCTCTTGGATGTGGGCCACCCACCCTCCCTCCCTTGAGGCAATCCTTAATTTAGACCCCAATCGAGGCGCTGCACACCCTGAGCGGGAGGAGGACCAGGTGCCTTTCCGGAAAAAACCCGCTTGGCTGCGAGGACGAACACCTGTGTCTGAGTTCATCTCACGCAATGCATACGCTGCCACGGCACCCATCATATATGCACCACATAACACCACACCCGCTCTGCTGTCTGTCACGCAAATGTGTCAACTGACTTCCGGTGTATTCAAATTGAATGCTTATTAAACCACAGCGACACGGTGGCTTCTGGTACAGCATCCATTCTGAATGAGGATTCAAACTTCTCTCAAACCAATGCTGAGTGCTTCTAAATCATAGCAAACGCCATTTATGTCCACAACACACACTTACTTCCTGAGACCACTCACAGGTTGCCTACCTGTGTAGACAATTACAAAGTAATATCTGAGACTGACTCAGCGCTGCACTGAGAGGCGAGAGATGAGATCATTGAGGGGGGAGGCAGGGGGACTGGAGAGAGCGTGGTTTGGAAAGGAAATGATTGTTGGTTTTCTTAATTAGATCTCACAAAGCCAGAGGAGTGTGAGTGTAGCCTCTGACGCTCAGACAGATCTGCAGGAGCCAGCCAATCAGAGGAGCCCAGAGGAATGTGTCACTATGAATAGAGCTGGATTCACGTAAAAATAAATGGAGACGGAAATATGATTCAACCAAAGGAGATGAAAAAAGGCTTTACGGTAGTAATTCAAAAACCTGCGACATCTGTAACAGACATGTGCATCCTTGAAGAGAACTGTCAAATTGAAATGATTGGTGTGACCAGAGAAGAGCCAGCCTGCTTCTGCTCTCTCATTTCCTGTGACTGTGTAATGCATAGATTATAATCCATAATCACAAAATTATGAATAAACATAATCCATATAACCCGCCTTCAAAGAAATTGCAGTAAAGTAAGGAAGTGTAGCAGTATTGTACTGCACTGATTATAATGCTACAAAGCAAACTCAGCTTTTTGATAAATAAATTCTAAATAAAATTTAGTTGACCTGACACAAGGCTTTTTGTGGAGCAAACTTTATTATTTTACTAAATTAAACGCATAGTTACTGTCAAAGGAAGACAAATATAATTTGTAATGATTAAAAATTGTTCTTAAATAACCTCCTTTAACATTGTGAGATAGAGCCTTTTTGTACAAATTCCCAAGTGAAGAACTCTTGGATCTTGTTGAAAATTTTTTAGCAATTTTGGTAAAAACTTATACAAGTTTGTGCCATTTGGTGCAGAGCCAAATCCAAAATCTGGATCTAGCAGATATAAATGTGGTTAGATAGAGGGGTATCCAGGAATCACTTTCTGTAACTTTGTGAGATAGGGTCTTTGGCTGTGTGACACACAAAGCGAAGCAAAACAAAACTTCAGTATAGCATTTACTGTTGCACAACTTTAAGGAAACACAGACTGAAAACAAAACTTGTGTAAATAATGAAAATAAAGAAGAAATGTGGAAGTAGGAAGTAATTTGTGTTCATTAGCGACACCACACCATTATTTGACAGGAAACATGTTCTCTGTTAAATAACAACATTAAATCAGAGAAGAAACACAGTCTGTTTCCTCAACAACCCTCAAAACACGGCAGCGACTCACCATCCATGCTCGACGCCGCAATCAAAACTAATCGCTCTGTACTTATCAGTGGAATGTAGACAACAAGACTACTTATAAATATCCTGGCTTATTTTGAAACCTGACAAAAAGTTCTATTCTGGTATGAGAAAAGAATGAGTGTACGTGATGTTAGAGGGAGGAGGTGGGGAAGAGAGACAAACAGAGAGACAGACAGAGAGACATACAGAGAGACAGACAGAGAGACAGACAGACAGAGAGGGAGGCATGCAGCAAAGTGAGCCTTACAAAGACTTTATCAGATGTTTTAATCCTGTGTGGAATGCTGGGGAGGGAAATCTCTTCGCTACTGTAGCTCAGGATGAAAGAAGAGTGACAGAGGTGGTGGGTGTACAGAGCTAAATGCTTGTGATGCCCCCTCTCCCCTTACGAGATGTCGCCATGGCAACCACACGATCTCCAGGTCAGGAGGAAGTCACCTTTGCTTTAGCTAAATTTAGCCAGTAAATGGATGGAAAAATGAAAAGCAAAGATTCTGCCATTGGTTTGTAGTTGGAATTAACCAGAGCAGGGCTCCATAAAACCCTATCATCCATGATGTGGAACTGTTAGTAATCTGAAACACACAAGGTTACATTCATGCTACATCAAGGTGACTGCAGGTATTGCAGAGAATGATATTTCATAATTATCTACTTTTCACTACAGGTGAATGATACAGTGTCATGTTAAACGTTGCACTTGAAACGTCCCCCACAGACAGTATGTGAAGGTGGCAGGCTACGGGATGGTTCTAAACCATGGATCCTCCACGTTAACAGATGGGACACAGACCAAACTAAAAAGTCAGACATGTATTATACATAAAATATGTTTTTTCTCAACATTTTTTTTTTTTTGGGTAATTTTAAATTGTTCTTATCACACTGTTAAAATATTAATTTCTCAGGTAAGTCACGCAAATCTATCGACAATACCTCCCGAGGCTCCACACCATCATCAGCACAGCACAGACTGCGGCTCAAGATGGTTGCACCCATAGCTGTGATATTTTAGCTTAATAATGTACAATGGGAGGAAGTGGAGATGCGCCTCCCACCTTTATTTGAAGTCGGTCCTCCCTAAATGAGTGTAAATAATTCGTCAGCATTATGTAGTGATTGCACAAACACAAGCTACCACTTAAGTTCTCCTGCTAATCTGACTATATCATTGTCTCCACAAATGAAGGCAGACTGGGACGAGGGTTTCCATACAGGTTTAGTGCAAATAATCACTGAATTCCAGAAGAACTGCTAAAATGTTGATCAATTCACATTCACTTCCCTTTCCATTTGCTACTGTTAATCTTTTTGAGTTGACAATGCTAATTCTTGTACTCTAGCTGGTGCCTTGTTGCAGAAGGTTGAACAACCACATTACGTAGTTAAAGGATATTGAGTCAAACCCCAAATGGTAGAAAAGCCATGTCGAAAACATGATGGAAATATGGCATTTTATGCTTGTTTCATGCATTATGAGCATAATAAGGGCCAACGAGGTGCTCGACACTGGAAAAACTAAGTGCCGTGGCAGGCCGCAAATGCTCAATGACTGTAGTCAGTGGTTGGCTTGCTGTGTCAGCACACTTCGAGTAGTCTGAATTCTCGTGGTAAGCTTAATCCTCTTCAGAGAGGCCCGGCTGAGAGAAAACACAAGACCTGGTAATCTGGGCTGTTTCATAGACTCTTTAGGAAGTGTAGTACAAAGCCCCACATACTGTGTTACACACACACACACACACATGCACACACAGACACACAGAGAGATCATGCCATCAAGCAGTTAAAGCTCAAACCTCCCTCACTGCTATGAGACCTCCTTGAGACCCCCACACGTTTGGACTTTGCATTGACTTCCTGTCATTCTAGACAGCCTAACCAAAACCTTATCACTAATCTTCACCATTACCTCTTCATGCAAATTAAGTTTTGCTTCATTAGGACTGAGCTTTTGATCCCCATGAGGTCTACCGGTCCTGACAAGGTCAGTGTTTTAGCCTGAAAAGGTCCTAGGAGGTAACACAAATGAGTGAATGTACAAACACACACAGACATGCACACGTACACCCACATACAAATACACACAAGCCACAGCATGCCAGCATCCAAAACATCAGTGCTGCGTTGAATGTTATTAATCACTCGCGGAGGAGGGTGCGGTCTCAGCTCTGCCACTGACTCATGGAGAGAGAACTTGTCATGGTCAAGAGTCGGCCACAGGCAGCATGACTGGGGGGAGTGGAGTGGAGGGATCTGCATGTGAAAGGCTGTCTCCTGCGAGCTTGGATGTCAGCTGGGTGGTAGTGTGATTGGATGGGCATATGGGCTGCTTGGCAACAAGAAGCTTCAGATGTTGTGCTGTCTGTATAAAACATTCGGCATGTAGGACCCACCCACTGAGGTGGAACCTTGTCAAATGCCAGAGGGAGATCCATAAATAGAGAGAATGTGTTTGAATGTAAATGTGTGTGATAAATGTGGGGGCAGAGGCTTAAATCACAGGGTGCTGATCTTCTCAATTAGAGAGTGGCAGCCACTTATTTCCTCCTCTGACTTAAAGGGGTAGTAGTTCACCCAAAAAATAAAATGCACTCATTATCTGCTCACCACTATGCCGATGGACGGGTGGGAAGAGGGTTTGAGTCCACAAAAACCCTTCTGGAGGTTCAGGGGTAAACAGAGTTGCAGCAGCCCAATCCAATACTAATGAAGTAAATTGCGACTGCTTCTTCTGTTGTTTTTTTTCTGTTGTTTTATTCCGTCCAAAGAAGATGTCGCCTTGGCTTAAACACTGTGTATCCCTTAAACTCCTAACGGGTCTTGTGGATCCAGCCCTCCATCGGCATTGTGTGAGTAAATAATGAGTGAACTTTCATTTTTCTGGTGAACTATCCCTTTAAGGTCTTTTAAAGCAGATTAAACACAAACACACACACATGCACATGCAATTTGTTTTCAAAAGGTAAGGGGAGTTTTCACTCTCATTGGTTCATTGCATGTTACATCCAAAACATACTGATGACTAAGTACAATCCTTTCTGCAATGCACCTGGTGCATTCACCCTTTTTTCCTGCTGTTAAATCAGCAAAAGTAGCCCATGAATTTAAGAGCATGCGCTTAGATCGTAAAAAAAGAGCCCTCAGGATTTTCATATAAAAGATATTGCTCACGCAGGAGTCACATTTTCCCTTTTTTGTAATTTCAAATACCTTGATTATTGCCTAAAATAACTGAATCAGGACCAGTCTTAACTGAGGAAATGAAAACTTTAATCACTGGAAAATCTGCTCATGCTAACCCAGGGTTTACTCTTTGATACTGTTCCTCATAATTTAACCTGGCTGTCGCCTACAATCAGCTGGACTATCAGACTGACTAGAAGTCACTTTGATCCTTTGTGATCACAGTGCTGCGTGTATTAGTGTGTGTGTTAATGGCAGTGTGTGTTACCATCAGGATGGTTACAAAGTTTTAAGCATGGTTTCCAGTCGAACCAGGGAAATCTGGCAAAGCTCAGAAAATGCCACTGACTGCAGACACAGACAAAATTACAACTCTGCACGCAATGCAACATGAGTCTCCTCCTTCATATGTGGTGGGGGGGAGTGTGAGTGTGTGTTTGTGTGTGTGTGTGCAGACAGTGTGTATTATGGTCTAATGTTAAACAAAACCATTTCCAAATCACTGTATCTGTGGCTGTCTGGCTGACTGGATCGACAATATGTTAGCTCTCCTGTCTCATGAATTTCTCAGTAGTTACAAAACTACATTCAAGTTGAACACACCATGTTTTACCACGTCTACTGCAAATTATTATTCAGCTAAATACCTCGATACTCATACACAAATAATGCATACTAATATTGCACTTATACCCATTGTATGGTTGCCTATTAAAAAATGTAATGGCCTGAATGTTGCCACCGCGGAGACTCTAAGGTGAATATCACACGATGAGTAGCTGCCAGGCTCTCACTAGAGTTCCTCGGTGGGACACTGCTATCAGGGGTAAGGACTTTCAAAGCCTCTGTAGCTCTCAGAAAGAAGCTGTGTACACAGTAACACACAGTTGGCAATGCTCAACCTGAAAAATAAAACACATCTTTGCCCACTTTGTGGTTTAGTGGAAACAAGCTGCAAACGCAAATCTGATGAATTACTACCTCATAATGTACGAATGCCCTACACATGCTTATACGTTCAGCCGACACTGTGCGGAGCAACATCAACATTCCGTTTGAGTGGTGTCATTGGGTGTATGCATTGTTGGTAACTCTTAATGGCGATGTCAGAATATCAGGCTCTTGAGACGAAGTCGGCTGCCTGCTGACAAGGCCATTGAGATCGGTGTGAGTGATCAAACATGATGAGCTGAAAGATTCTATATATCTCTGTACCTGTAAGAGGGAACTGCAGGGCTTGGTACTAATTCTCTGAGGGATTCTTACTACCAGCGACTGTTTTTACATCTCACATGTTATTTTAAATGTGCCAGTTGGTGAATGTCATCGTTACAGAAGAAAAAAGAAGCCTGATGGGAGATCATTCTTGCCCGATAAGCAGCGATATATGAACTGAACTGTAGAGAACTCAAAGCAGAAAAAGATGCTTGGGGTCATGATGTCTCATATTTTGTCTAGTAGATCGGCTTTGACTGACTCCATTGTTTACAATAATATCAGCACTGTCTGGAGAACATATAGCAGTGAGCACATTGTAGCTGAGCAAACAGTGATGCAGAATCAAGCGGTGTCTTAATGCAGAGCTGCTAAGTAGTATGTGAAATTGTGATTATTGTGGTAATGTCAATACAAATTTTATTTTCCCTTTTCAATGTAAAACTAAGAAAATTGGTAAATATATCGATATGTTTAAAATGGATATTGGGATTGGATTTAAAAATATGTAGTGTTTGGGCTCTAATAAGAATATTGATGAGAGCAGCTCAAATGACAGGTTTTCACCTTTAAAACGTATCAATTACAAATCTTGTAGGACCTTTTGCAAACCAGACCAAAAATGTGAACTTCTAGTGTAGTGTTGTGCTATCGTAAGAACAAACATTAAGTTAGTGATCACTTTCAACTTTTTACAGATCAACTGTATAGATTTTGTATTAATGGAGGTAAAATGTTTCTGTAATCTAAAAGCATGAGGGATTCAGCCAAACTAAACCTGCACAACCTGCAGTTAATAATCGCTTGAACTTGTAGATAAGAAATGTTTTGTAGTTAAGGAGCTTAAACTCACTGGTAGCAAAGCTCTGAAAAGTATATGTGCTCTTGTGTACTTAGGGTGTCTGAGTTCATATAGCGTGTCACAAGGTGCTTATCTGGTCAGTCTGCAGGATTTATGTTTCTGTGGGAGAGAGCGTATCCGACATGGTAACTCAATACCTTCACATGGGCCGAGAGGGCTGCTCTCGCTGTATGAGCAGAGTGTAGCTCATACAATCTCAGGGTCTCTCTCTTTGTGTGTCTGTGTGCATTAAATTGTGTCAGCGAGTGTGAGGTGGTAGCTGAGCATATACACACCTACAGTATGTATCTATGAGTTTTTGGCAGCATCTTTTTCCTGCTATGCGAGAACTTTAATTAAAAGTGAGTGTTCCGGGAGATTAATTACATTTTAGAAGCCAAAGGTATCATTTAATTGGCTGGCCATGAAGGTGTTACGTAACTAAGAAGAAGGGGAAAAAAGAAAGAAAGGAAAACCTAACACCTGTTTATACAACAATTACTTTAAAAGTGAAAACTCAGAATCAAGAGATAGTTCAAGATAGATACATTAGACAACAAGAAGAGGAATTATTATATAATAAGAGGAAAATCTAATCTGTCCCCTGACCTATAACACTGCGGCGACAAAGCAGTCATGCTGTGAGCTTGTCAGACACAGGAAATCTTTCGTTATTTAAAGTACTCCTTACTTTATTAAATAATGGAGCTTTTTTTCTAAATTGTTGTAAAAAAAACAAAATCCATGTAAGTGACCTCAAGGAAAGAAAAACATCCCTCTCCAGTAGGCCAGGCACTGAACCCAGCTGAACCTTGGAAGCGCTGCCGCACAACCATACCTGCCTGTGTGTGAAGGAATGTCATTAGCACCGTGATGAATGAGTGTGTGTTCTCCAGGCTGGGACAGAGAGGGTGATTTTTTTAATTTGGTGAAAAATGCTGTGTTTGTGCGCACAGACCTGATTAAGTGCGAGCTGCTTGGGGACAGTTTTCATCACTCCTCAATTCAAGACCATTCCTGAAGCCGGGCGTCAGACATCAGGCCATTCCACAGAGAAAAGTGCTCACAGTCAGGGCCGGGTCTAGGCAGGGGCAAGAGGGGGCCTGGCCCCCTCAAATAAATGTTGTGCCCCCTCAAACTAAATCCCAATTTATAATAATAATAATATAATAAAGCACAATGCCCCCTCAAGATTTGTGGCTGCCCCCTCATACATGCCTGTCTAGACCCGGCCCTGCTCACAGTGTTTCCTATTTCTAATCTCACAGCAGGAGCTGGCAACATCTGAACTCCCCCAACTGCTGACAAAGACCTGGGCTGTAGGACTGTGATGGGAGATTAGACATCTCATTTAAACAAGTTACTGGGAGCAGGCGTGCCCTCAGATAACCATGCTGGGTTAACCAGCTCTTCTTTCGTAAGGAAGGGCCTGTCAATTCCAAGAAACTTGCAAGAAAAGTAGGATTAGTCTGCCCTCTAAAGGATGACAGTGACAGTGCAGGCAGTAAGCTACTCACAGAACACTATGAGGGGGGAATAATAGCAGCTTGTTAAGAGTCAGAATAGAGCAGAATCAATAGTGTCCACTTTCACTGGGGGGCTGTAGTTCCTTCCACAGTCTAAGCAGAATAAAACTTTATTACAGTATATGTGTAACTGGTAAACCTTTATGAGAGTAGAGGGTATTCCTCCTGAGACCAGTAAATGTGTTTTCCACTCACACAGCGCCCTCTGTTGGTCAAAGGCAGAGCAGCACATGGCAAAGTGCCTCATCAGCCTTTGTTCAATGACTATTACAAATGACTGTCATTGTTGTTATTACAGCAGCAGATGCAGTGCTGATGTAATAAGGCCCTATAGCGGTTCAAAAATTAATGCAAATCAAAATGTTCTGACTCGACTACTGTACAATCAACAACAGTGTAACAGGAGCAGTCGGCTTTTAACTGAGTGGTGATGTAGCAGAACATGTGTACAAAACCTAGATTTCACTTCAATTTCACAGGACATTGCCTGACCTTGGCTGTATAAGATTCAAAATACCATACTGTCTACATCACTTGAACAATAGGCTTGCTGTGAACCCTGTGTGTACAAAGAGCCACCTTACAATCCATCAAAAGCCTTATTAACAGGGACGGACAGAAGTACAATAGATGTGTGTGTAACCGTGAACATCAGTATTTACAACATTGATTAGAAGTAACAGTTTGTAACATAACGGAAAAGTGTGTCAAGGTTTAAGTATTTATACAAGAAAATGTCTGATAGAGATGAAGGGAGCAGCAATCAACTTCAATTCTTCAATGACAAGCGTCATACCCACTTGTGTGTGTGTGTGTGTGTTTGTTTTAATCAGTCGATGCTATGTTGTTCATACCATAGTGATGCCATTTCATAATGACGTAATTTATACTGTATAATGACAAATTATTGATTCATCAAAATAAGCTGTGGATCATGTCTCTAGTCTCTAGGCTTGTTAAAATATTGTATTAATAAACTAGACTTTATAGTGATGATGATATTCACTACCATATCATAATAAATGATTAATTGATTTAACTTGTTTCTATAGTCTTTTTCATAAAGTCACTTATATGATGTGGAAAATTATCTGATGAGATAAGATACAGATGGTGTCTCTAGCCTTAAAATCACACACACACACACACACACACACACACACACACACACACACACACACATACACACACGCACACATACACACACGCACACACGCACACACACAATTAAAAATGCATGGTAACAATCACTGACGCTTTAATGCTGTTATTTCATGATGAGATCAGATTCTTGTTTGAGAGAAAAAGTACAGAACCCAGTCAACACACACCTGCACTGATGTCATACCACTGAGTATGTGTACTAGTCTGACGTCTTCTTAGGGTCAGAACACTTGGTCACTGATTCCGAACAGGCCAGTTAAATGCTGGTAACCAGTGGAATATCTCAACAGTTTTTGAAACAGCAAGACTTGAATAGCACAAGGTCATAAAGCCTAACGAAAAGGGAGGTCAGAAACAAGGTTAAATGTGAGTAAACAAGGACTTCCTCCCCGAGGGTAAAATCTGCACCTGGTCTTCTCATTACGAGTCTGGAGTCTGCTCAGCACCAAACAGCACATGTGGCCCAGAGGAAACAAGCTCAGAGCACTGCTGCTCTCCAACACTGAACCAAACACACACACAGACACACACACACAACAAGTTCTGGGAAAATGTACCGGCTAATAAGGGTTCAATGGACCACCTCCCCAGTTTCATGAGTAACAATAGTTGGATTGCCTTCAGTAAAAGTGTTAACAAAACTGAACATGCAGCTGCGAACACAAGCATGCGCACACACAAGCACAAACACACACAAGCACAAACACACACACAAATCAGCTTTACTGATATATCATCTACATGCATGTTCAAAATCTACAACTGACCCTACTATACCCATCTTCACCATTACGATAGCCCTCTGTTCCTTCACTAACTCAATTCTGTTTACACTTCTCTCTTAGTAAGGACACTCATTGGCATAATCATAATCACAACTAAATGCCAAACCCTTGCCTCTTAACCCTAAAAAAATTACAACAGTGGCTCCATCTCCCCACAGGAAGGGACATGGATTAATCTACGTCTCACTGACAGTTTGATCTTTGTCAGTTTAACTTCTCTTTTGCACCGACTGTCACATTCATCTCCTATTATCAGCACCGATACAAAGGACCCGTCTTTTCTGTGCCAGACAGCATATGCTTTCTTTCCTTGTCTCATGTTCAACTTGTCTGCAAGACTGATGCATGTGTCTGGTTAATACAACCTAGGTTATCACCATTATAAAGCCTAAAGACAAAAGTTTGGCCTATACAATACAAAAAAGCTAGGGGCAATACTCATTCTTCATGTGTTTCTCTTTTTCCTCCTCCATTACCATCCCACCAAGGTCTCCACCTGGTGTCTGTGTAGCTCTGCCATACACCGTGGGGAGCCAGACATTAATCAGAGGAGGAGCAGAAGGACGAGGGCAGGAGGAGGAGAGGTTGGCAGGTGTGTTCTGCTCTCCCACCATGTTTTCTCCAACCCATACCTCCCTTTTCAGGATTTCAAATCTCTCTCAGTCAGAGGAATCATCGACCTTAAAGCCCCTCCCTCGTACGTAATGGATCGTCCAGACGTATGTAAGAGATTACACAAGAAATCTCAACGCAAAAGATATGCAGGTTAAAAGAAAACACACAAAAACATTAAGATTTTTCAGACAGAGCAAGGTGGTGAGCTGCATATGAAGAAGTCCTAAGAGGGGGGTGGGGGGGCTTTTATTTTGACAACTCCTATGTCCTGGAGGAAAATGGCCTCTGTTGTGTTTGTTTTCCAAGGAGAAACATCTGCACATCTGTGGTGCAACATGCTGGGTTAGAGTTACAAGCTGCAGCGGTGCACAAGAACGCATAAACATATGTGCTCTGTCGACACACACACTCACACACACGCGCACACATACACAAACACAGAAATGTAAGGATAATGTTAATCAGAAGATGATGCACTGTATCTCCGCTGCACCATACATTCGTTATATATCTGACATAATGTAAAACCCACATGTTTTATAATCAGATGAGTGGACATTCCAGCACACTTCAAAGTCAGCCTGAGGAATGTCGCCTAACGTCAGGGCTGCTGGGACACAGTGTGTGTCTGTGGATGATATAAGCTTCTCTTCAAGTCTATAGCATGGACACATTCACTGTATTCTGGCTGTGATGAAAAACTGTGTTGTATTAATAAACATTGAGCCAAGTAGCCCAAGGCTCAAAAACAAGTCTTGAACAAATAATGTGTCAGCGCTAACATATTTCAATTGGCAAGACGATCTGGTCTTTGTCACAGGACTTCTCGTTCAAAAACAATAAGCACGTTTAATCACCCTGCATTGATCTCTGTTGTGGTGAATTCTGACGAAATGATTGTGTAATGAAGAATTTCACCTAAACCACAGTGACAAGCATGTTCTCAAAGAATCATTTCCATCACAGAGAGGAACTCATCTACAGCTTGTTCGCTTTCACACCATCTACGCTGACGCAGTCTTCAACACGGTCACCAGGGGGCACTGTTACACCGCTCACTGAACCCTGAACCCTACCACACACACGCACTCACAGAAATACACACATTTATCAGCCCCCACTTCCAAACACACTGCTGCCACGACTGAGCTGTTTTCACTCTTTCTCCTGGGGGATATCAGCGTCACTTTTTTTTTTTTTTACTGCATCCAGCTTCTCCATCTCAGATAATACACAGAGGTTGTGGTCCAGATGTGAGGCACTAACTCTAAAGCTGCTAAAAACACAGTCACTTTCCCTTCTCCTCTGATGTCAATGTGTTTTCCTGTCCATTTTTAACCTCGACTACTACTCCTCACTTTTTTGTGGTACTTTTTTTGCTGTCTTTTGAAAGTAATGACATATTGCATGGAACCACGAAAACAGAAATTAAACTTTCTGCAAAGCAAAGTATAGATTCTGTGTATATTTCAATATCATGTGTTTAAAATGTGCCTGGCAACATGAGTTGGAATAGCGGAAACATAAAAAAAGCACAGCTGAGGCAAATAGATTTGATTTAAACAGAAGAGATTACTGGTTAAGAGCAGTCATATCGATTCATCACAGCCAGTGTTTGACTTTGTTCTGTTCTTCAGCCGCCAGAAAACATTTCAGTTTAAGTGCAGAGTGCAGTGATACTGGCCCAAAATGTATACAGCCACAGCCCAAGCCTCCTGGATTTTCTCTTTTATTATTCTGGACCTTACTTTCAATTTGCACTTGGTCAAATACTTGGGTGTGACATGTGAGATGGATAAAGTGCAGCGTTTTGCAAACCACAGCAGGGATGTGCTCTGCCTCAAGCAGAAATTGTGACCTGTAAACGGGCAATAATGGGTGAAAATAAAGGCTCAGCCGGCTTTGCAATAGCATGTGTAGCACATGCACATGTCAACACAGGTTGACATCAGAGAGAGACACTATGGTACGACAGCAGATCTGGGCCTAAGTAATAAAGACAAGGAAAACTGATTCTGCAAGCAATACTAGGGCGGCAGAGTGGTGAAGTGTTAGCACTGTTGCCTCACAGCAAGAAGGTTTCTGGTACGTATTGTGTTTTTCTAAGGGGAGTTAGCAAGTTCTCCTTGAGTCTGCATGGGTTTTCTCCCAGTACTCCATCTTCATGCAAATTAGGGTTCATTTAATATGAGACTGTAACTTGTCCATAGGTGTGAATAACGGTTTGTCTGTATGCTTTGGCCCTGTGATAAACTGACGACTTGTCCAGGATGCACTATGCCTATAAAAAGTATTCACTCCCCTTGTTGTCCTCATACCTGCACACCAATCCTCCATTTAATCACACTTTACTATCAAGAGACATAATTAAAACACTGAAAAACCTACAAACCAACATATGGTTGAGGCGGTGTTGTGTTGTTATGTTTCACATCCGTTAAAGTAGAGAATATGAGCATTATTCACAGGAGACAAAAACTGGCAGCAGAAGGACATGAAAGAAATACATATTATTCGGTAAAATATGGATTTATGAAGGGACCTATAAATGTCTCTGTGGTGTCATTTTTAAAGAGATATCTGTGTTTAAAGAAAGCCTTCTATATTCTACTCACTAAGAATATTACAAGGTAAGTATGCAGTTTGGTTGACAAACATTCAATCTGTCCAACGCAACCCGTATTCCACTGAACTGAAGAGAAATGTTAGAATAACCAAGCAGACAGACCATAATATACAGACCACAAGTCTGTGTCGGATCAGTGGCTGAGAGCGCTTATAGCCTCATGGTAACTGTTCAGCCTCGCACACTGAGAAGCATGATAATGTGATAATGTGCATGGCAGCGCTGACTGCCCTGAGTGTAGCCTGGCTGCTCGGAGTCTACACCACCGTGCTGTGAATGAAGAGCTGGAGGAGCGGCACGGCTCCAGGCCAGCCTCACTGCCGGGGTCATCACTAATGAACCGTGGAGCAAGGGTGGTGGAATTCATGGCAGGACATTATTTCCTCTGCCAAAGTCTGACAGATACACTGAGAAACCAACATGCAGCAAGTTGTGGATATAACTATTGCTTGTGTCAGTGAAGTTATGTTTTTGTCTGCTTGTCTGTTAGTTAGCAGGATTACACAACAACTAAAGGACGGATCACCTTGAAACTTGAAGGAGATGTATGGGTCAGGGATGAACCCAGTTAACTTTGCTGTGGATCTAGTTCAGGGGGCAGATCCAGGGCTTTTCCCACTGTGTTTAACATTGTGAGAGAAAAGAGGGCGTTTTTCAACTTTTAAGTTGATTTCTCAGAGAATAATTCATGGGACTGATATTTATGAGTGTGTGCGATTTGGTGCAGATCTAAACAAAAATCTGGATCCAGTGAACAAACTCTACTCGCTGCCATTCTAGTTGCTGCTGTTATCATTAATGACCTTATTACATCTAAACATATCTCTTGTATTATGTTAATTATAACTACCAGTCTGACAGAGCCCACACACAATACTGTTTCTGATCTCTCTCTCTTTTCTCTACCCTCTCTTCACTTCTGTCTTTTCTCCCTCTATTCCCCCCACCTCTCCTCTCTCGCCCCTTTTCTCTCCCCTCTCACCCCAACCGGTCGAGGCAGATGGCCGCCCACACTGAGTCTGGTTCTGTTGGAGGTTTCTTCCAGTTAAACGGGACTTTTCTCTCGACAGTCCCAAAACTGCTTGCTCATTGCGGGAACTGTTGGGTTTCTCTATAATGTTGTGAGGCTCTTGATCATTATGTAAAGTGCCTTGAGATAATGTGTATTGCAAAGGACCTTGATCACATATATGCGAATGCTAAGCAAATAATGCGCGTCAAAGTTCTCCAAAATTAATGAATGAATGAATCAACGCTGAGATTTACTGGGCCACAGGATGGAAATGTTTTATTCGACCCATTGCTTGTGCTGATTGGAAGTGAATGGGAGACGAAGGTTGGTGTATGTATGACTGGGCCATAGAACTGTAACTCCTCATGGTTTGTGCATAATGCAGAACAGCGACCATAGTCTAATGTCTCCAGTCTGAGCCTAGACGCATATAATTACAAAAACAAGTAAGAAAGAGGCAGATGGATTGTAATAATAATTGTACAACACTCTTTATAAATTCATACATTGCTAGAAGGAAACTGTTCAGCTACTTGGTTTTATATTCTCAACTCCTCTCCAAATAATGATGCATAATTACGTCTCTATTAGTTTTATAAGCACACAGCCTCAAGTGCTGATCTGAAAACTCACCACAAGGAATATTTCTGAATATCAACTCATGACTTGGGATAATTATGATGTTTGAAAATGATTACCCTGAGATAAGAACACAGAACACAAACACCAAAAGATATTCTGACAGCTATTTCAGAGCTGGAGCAGTTTGTCACTGCTCGGCTGCACAACAACTTCATTTTCAACCGAACAACAACTCGCACAGAACCTTGAATATAACACTTGAGCATTTCCACAGCCATCTTGTGCCCCTGACCCATTTCAAAAATCTCCATTTTGAGGGTGCAGCAGAGGGTTTTCTGTAAACGTACACCTTCTGAATGAGTAAGCACTTCCTGTTTCAGTGAGAGTTGGGGGTAACAGAGGGGGGTTACACTCTGAAACCTCCCATTCCCCTCGCAACTCTCTCGCTCTCTGTCCTCCATAACTCCAAAAGAAAGAAAAAAACCTCAGGATTTTCAGTTCACTTGCAGACTTTTAAACAAGCAGCTAAAATCTCACATACTTATCAAATTATAGAAAGGCTCTGTTACACAGACTTCATTGGCGCATACATCAAATTAATAGCCAATTGTACAACTACAACTGAAACTCTTGGTTCCCATTAAATTAAATAATATAAACAGAGAATTTCTTTGTTTCATCGCCTGCAAAAAACAACATACAGACGATGAAGAAGATAGAAGAAAACTATTTGTGGAGGAGGGGGACAGGACTGTATATTTACTGTGTGCAAGAAAAACACTCTCACACGCACACACACACACACACACACACACACACACACACACACACACACACACACACACACACACACACACACACACACACACACACACACACACACACACACACACACACACACACACACACACACACACACACACACACACACACACACACACAAAGGAGGACAGATATAAGAGATGGTGGTGCAACTGATGAAAAGACATGATTAACCTTTGATCTTTACTCTGTATCGTGCATGTATGTGTGTGTGTGTGTGTGTGTGTGTGTTTGGGCGTGCACACATGTCTGTCCCTATGAGTGTGAGCTAGTGTGTGTGAAGACAGAGGGAGAGTGTGTGTGTTTGTTGGATGATAACTGTGCCCGGCTGCTCCAGGAGGAGACGAAAAGATAATCTACTCCGATCCTTTGATAGTGGCTGAGGAGGCGGAGGGGGAGGATGGTAGGCGTCTGTGTGTTTGTGTAAAGTACGTGTGTATGTGTGTGTGCTTGATGGGCAGGTGACATGTTGGTCGAGGTGTTTATGTAGCTCTTCTGGTCTAAGTTACATGCTATTCAGATATGGTGACTGAGCCGAGGACAGGATAATTATTTGGTGTTTGACCTCTGGATCCAAGCCGACCCAGGACAAAGCACTGGAGTAGCCATGTATATTTGGGGCATGTCAAAATAAGATAAAGGGAAACAAAAGAGGAAAACCACAAGTGTGCATCTGTGGGAAAGCAGCGAAGTGAGATTAGTTTCTATACATGCTGGACAATGAGTTGTGTATTTGTGTGAACAAGTTCATGCTCGACTGTTTGTTGACTCTGCAGAGCCGACCCAGAGAGTACACATGTGATTGTGAGAGAGAGTTGCGGGTTTCATTTGATACCTGAAAGCCAAATAAACAACTCAGACCTGTCAGATTCAAACCCCGAGAAATAAACTGCACTGTTATCTGAGATGCTGGGTCTGCTTACAGGTTCATCAGTCAACACACCACAGGGCCAGACATATATACACACATCTTAACATGTACACTCTCACAATAATCTTTACAATTTAGTCATTTTGAATAAAATCAGATCCTTTCACTGTAGAGTATATAAAACTTGCGATGTTGAAAAAGATGAGGACCAACTGGATGTAAAATCCACTGCGACATGACTTGCTTTCAATCACGGAGATGTCTTCAATGGTCACATGCCTTTGTGAAGGGTAAAGAGGGGTGAGACGCAACAGAGAGCAGAGATTGAAGCCACATGTTGAGGCACAGTACACACACACAGATTGATTAATCTGAAATGTATTTTTCTTTTCTATTTAAGCACACAACTATGCACCAAAGCCAGAGCACACGACCATGTACTGCTCATATTGCACATGTAAGTTAAATCTTTTCACACTTAATCTGCTTCTTTCAAACTCACACACGGCACCGTGACTCACACTCATCTACTCACTCAGACACACACCACTGTGCTGTGGTATGACTCACATCTTCTCCATACAGGAGAGTGATGAGGTGCTGAGCGGCGCTTTGCTCTCAAACTGAAGCTGCACAGAACAAAGAGACAGAGACAAAGTCTTTGTCACTCAGTCTCAGTTCTAGAAGTAAAGTGTAACACCACACAGAAAAACCGGTGCGATCCCCCACTGACAACTGCTGTAAGAGTGGAGAAACTTTCTGATATTAGACAAATGGGACAGTAGCACACAGCAGGGGGGACGGGCTGTATCAGTGTCAAATCCCACAGTGAGGAGGAGGATGAGGCTGCAGGCAAATGAGAAGAGCTTCAAAAATGAACTCTCAGATCGTGAGGGGCATCAAGGGAACTAGAGACACAATGTCATACTAGACCACACTTGAAAAACTGTTTTCATAGGAAAAATGTCTTCAGTAGAAAGTAGTTCCAGTAATGATTGTTCACAGGGGGGTCTGTGGATGTTCTGGGGTTACTAAGACCTTGATTCTGGAAACATAGGGCCTTTCACGTCACCTTTTACATTTTTTACAGGATATGAGGGGCATTTTGGGAAAACTGGGATATAAAAGGACTATGCTACTCATAAAAAACACTGCTGCAGGACCCACTGGCAGTAGTTGTCAAAGGGGCTATTTCTTTGGTAGGTCCAATAAAAACTGTTCTGTGGTTTTTTTCATTGTAATGTGGACACTCAGTGTGTTTACATGTGTTTATAGTCAACTGGAGTTGCGTTCACAAAACATCCTGAGGCTAAAAGTGGCTCCTATGGCCAAGTTAGAAAAACCCTAATGCAGGACTCACATGTTTCTGTTCGAGGCTTCAACAGAAACGCTGCAAATTTACTTTGAAAGCGGGGACGTCATGTGTAGCTGAACTGCATTTTGGTTACAATGCTCGCACTGCACGAGGCAGACGTGGAGCAGAGCTCAAATCTTCATGCAACAATGGAGGCACTAGCCAAAGAAAATGTGTTTAAGCGGAGGCAGCTTGATAACTAGGTATGTGTTCATCTGGTTGTGGATTTTATTACCACACTACTCTTCATTATCACATCAGTAGCTAACATAATATACAGTATGTTAGCACAAAAGCCAGCTATGTTGTGTGTCCAGAGCATGACACTGTCCCCATGATGATCACGCCGCCACCAAGCATAGGGGACAACCCCTGTCAAGTGTAGACATGTGGGATCATTGTAACCTTACCTACAAAAAAGGGACATCATACTAACGATACTAGCACTAGGATAGATTTATGCTACTATATTTTTCTGGCCTAAGAGTAATTTATACAACAGTTTAGTGCTAAAAGTAGCTCCAACATCTGAGAGAAATTGGGCCAGTTTACAATCACTTAGCTGCTACATGTAATTGGCTTCAACACATCAACAATTTGAAGAGTTACGAAAATAGAAACATATAAAAAGCACATGTAGAGTATATGTACACACTTTAAATTTCCAAAAACCATTAGTTGTTTAAATGTTTCTGTTTTTTAAAGTGTCAAAATATCATGTGGTGCAACCATCCGGCCATGACTGCTTTTGTGAACGTCTTTGAAAATACTCAAAATTGATTCAAATTAGTTTTCTGCCATATTTGGTATGATTTACAAAGTCTTTTGTAATCCTGTATGAAATGGCAAAGCATTTGCATTTATATTTCCATCATAGTATACAAACAAACTTTGTCCGGTGATATCAATTTTATGAAATATCATGTGGTGCGACCATCAAGAAATTACCAATTTGGGACTTCGATGATGAAATCCATTCAAAGACAGGAAGTAGCATCATAAACCATTTTGAGAAGGACCCATGGAAGCAGCAACAGGTTTGTAACTCTCTCTCAAATTTGGAAAAAAATAACCTTTTCACAGCTGGTATGTAGTTGCCACATTTGGATATCATGTGGTATGACCTAAAAAAAAATATGAATTCTAAGTTATTTCGATTCTAAATGTCATAGTGACCTTTTGTGCTGACCTAGTTTGTTTTCTTTATGAGGCCAATTCTGTGGCCTTAAATTTTTACTGAGCTAGAAAAATATCATGTGGTTCGACCAAATGTGGTGCGACCATTGCAGAATGTTTTACATGATAGATATATGTCCTAGATTGGGAGTTTTGGGGCTTTTTTAAATTCGATTAATGATTTATACACATAAAGTACTTTAGAGTATTATTTTTTTCTAATATTTCAGAAACAATGGTTTATGTTATTTATTTATATTTGTACAAAATCATGAATATATACCACCCCAAAAATGTAACATGTAATTTATCTCGGTTATTATGAATTTATTAGTAATTTATTCTTTATTTATGTGTTTTTTTATTTATAACAGTTTACATTTATTTGACCAGATGCCACTTCCAAGCAAAATATGCAGCGTGTTAATTCTGACCCTGTAGCAAGAGCGGAGAACCTTGCTCAGAGAACAGAAGTATATATAAAACCTTTTTAAAATGAAAACTACAAATAAAGCAACATGAAGTACATATTGCTCTTATGTGTTTTTCATTAATGGACCAATTGCACATTTGCATTAAAATGTTCATCTATCATTAGTCCAAAATATATTTTTAAATAATGACTGAGGAAATATTGACACAGAGCTGTTCAGGGCTGGAATCTGATCATGAGACAGAAGTTTGGTGGTGATAGGACAATGCAAAGTGGAATTATGACAACATCTTCTCTTTTGGCGAAGGATGAACCTACGCCGTACCTCAATGTTTACACGGTTTGAGGAAATGTCCCAATTCTGAGAGAGAGAGAGAGAAGTCACCTTTGTAAGACAAAGATTCCTTTGATATTTGACCACTGTCACTGCAGGAGTGGAGTTGTTCGTTTACGGCTCAGAATCAAAGGATTCATGGTCGATGTATGTACAGAACATCGTGTTTTATTGGCCAGAACATCGTGTTTTCATGGCGTGTAATCAAACTTTGACGCCACGCCACGGTCACACCGTGTGACGAAAAAAAAAATCCCTCAGTCAGTTTTTATCTCCATCTTGTTGTGATGACACTAACTCAATTTGAAGTTGATCTGATGAAAGCCCTGGTACAAGTACATCAAAGTAAAAATGTGGAATATGGCCAAAATGGTGGCCAAAATGGCCACTAAATGCAAAATAGCAGGCTTCCTGTTGTGTTTTTCCAATTGCTCCTGTATACTTTTTTGTTTGTCTGGTCATGATACACCTGTATATCGATTTTTGTGAAGACCGGTCAATGTGAACACGTTCCAGGGGTCTCGGGGGTCTCGGGGGGCACCGTTGAGCCATTTTGCGACGCCCATTGAAAATTTCTTCAGAATACGTAAATTTTCACCACTTTCTAACTTTCTGCAAATTTTGGTAAGAAGTTGAGCATGGTAAAGCCGTCAAAAAGCCAATTCATTTGCCTGTTCAGTCTCAATACTCTTACTAATGAACTGTTTATTTTTGCTGTTACATTCAGACCAATCAACTGTCAACAAATTACTGTGCACATTGAGAAGAGGTTCAGTCATGAAAAGACACGTCACTAAGTCTTCGATTTGCTTTTTTCTGCAGTCAACTGCTAAAGGGGAAAGATTTGTAAGTCATCACTTTTCATACAGTTCCCCCGTCTGTACCTGGTATTACATTCTGCTTATTATCAGTTTTCTCTGTTGTGCTTCATTTTGTAGCAGTGGCATTTCTTGTCTGTAAGTGATGTGGTTTTATTTTTATTTCCACTTCTGCCAACTTCCCCAGATTTTATCCCTGTTTATATCATATTACAAATGTATTAGATTGTGTTTAGTTTCACAATAACAAACTAGAGATGTTGAGGATATCACACACAAACATTTATAAATTAGATGGGTAAAATTAAGGAGGAATGTGCTTCTCTTCACACTGACACAGACACAATATTCACACTATATGTTGGCCCAGATTCCAACAGTGTAGGGCAGTATTCTTTTCTATTATGAGAGCACTACAAACTCAACCCCATTCATCTCCACAGTATCAGGAGGGAGCCAGATGCCCGGACTAAATGAGAAAACACGTTTTTTTGTGAATGACCCTTTAACCTGGGAGAAAATGTTTAGCACACACAACTGGCATGCTCCTCCAATAGTAAGAGAGGAGTGAACTATAGGAGAAAGTTTTCATTGCCAGATAGTGAGCAAGGGATGAGATAAGGTGGTGAGTCCCACAGACACAGAGGAAGCCTCCTATCACAGGAAGCGCCTCTTCCAAATGTCAGATCCTCCTAATCGCCGCTCTGCTTCCTGTTTCAGTCCCCCAGAGCTGGACTCCATCACACGGGCGCACAACGTTAACCACCTCCAGTTGGGATCATACATATACTTACTCATCTAGGCGGGCATCCTACTTAAACATCACATCCTGCTGGTGCTGAGGTCCACATCAAAGTGGATTATAGGGTGGATGAGGCCGGCTCTATGGTGACCGCCAGCAGACATACCACTTATTATTTCTGACCTCGATATGTTGACGCCACCCATGGGTTATAGGAACATTTCAAAACAATTTGTATGCTCTTCCCTTTCACTTTCACACACTTTCAAACATACATACACGTATGTAATCTGGTCAGTGACCAAATCACAACAGTCCAGCGCCTCCTGAACGTAAAAGAGCTTAAAACTGAAGGATGTGTGTGTATCATATTCCAGGCCTGAGGGCTGACAGTGGACCCGCAATAACCTCTGCTAGAGAGATGTACTGCTCACCAAAATAGGTTAGCATAACACAAATAACACGCTGGACTCTTAATAACACACACACTCTTCATACACATCAGTCCTATAGAAACACATTCCATAATCCTGTCATTCAAAATTCACAATGGGCTAATCCGCTCCCACACATCCCAACTGCAAGCTGTCACGGATGGGACAGGAACTGAGTATCACAATTGAAAACATTTCAAGTTTGCTAGTTTTAGAGTTATTTAGATCAAGTGAAAGCGAAAGTGCAAGGCAGAGTGTGTGTGTGTGTGTGTTCTCAGGCTCTTGACTTGTGCTGTTGTGCTGAAAGCCCTACCAGAAGACGGTTGCTCCCACCTGAGAGACAGATGTTTGTGTTAATGTGTGTGTCTGTATGTGTGTGAGAGAGTTCATGTACGAGCAGACAGCAGAGTGCTAAACCTGCCACAGTAATGTTATAAAATAATGCTATAAAAGGCACTTTGGAGCATCTAATAACACTTCAGACTTTAATAAAACTCTATAAGCCACTAAATTATTCAGATTTTATGGGTCTTTCAAAATAAACCGTTTAGAATTCCACATGTCATTTTCTACATTAATTGAAACTTTCACTAGGTTTAACACAAGATCTGAATCAGATTTCACACCACTATTGCCACCTTGTCAATGTATTGTAATAAATAAGTGTTTCAATAAAGGCTGTGCACAACTGTGAAACTGTGCAGAATGAACACTTGTGAGGAGAAAGTGGAGGGAGGCGTGGAAGAGCAAACAGGAAAAGAGGAAATTAAAACCACACATCCCATCCTGGATATAACAGATCCCCTACAGTGGATTTTCTTTTGGATTTGCTATCGCAACACAACGGAGAGGGAAATTAAAGCGCAGCCAAAAAAGAGTGAGTGTTTTCAATGTGGAGAACTGAGTTTGTGTGTTCTGGGTCAGGGACACTGGAGTGGGAGCTGATGTACAGAGGAGAGCATACAGTAGAGAAGTAGGGGTTGCTCTGGCCTTATGGCGAGGGGCAACAGTTATAAGGGAGGTGTGTATATGTGTGTTCAATTGTGTTTATTTTCTGGAGGGACTGTGTTTACGCTGGCTTCACTGCAGCAGTTCTATCTACAGACCGCCATTATCACCGCCCACGCTGCGTGGATGGTGGCGTTAACAGCAGCGACGGTCCTCTTCGCCAAAATGTTTCTCACCTGGGACTTGACAGAGGAAATGTTACCCACTTCATTCATCCTTCCATGTCTTCATGTCTGGACCATCAGAGATTGGGGAGACTGGACGCATTTGATAGAGCTGAGATCATGGAAGCAGTGCAGACGGCAAGCAGCTGCCAGCATCAAAGAAGAGTGGAGTGTGTGAAAGTGTGCGTGTTTGAATTGAGCCAGAGAGGACCAAGAAGAAGCAGACAGACCTCAGAGAAGATAAGATGAGATGCAGAGGCAGACAGAAAATGTGATGGAGAAATAGAAGGATTTAGAGCACTTTCACCCAAGTCTTGTCTGGTCCGGACTTCTGACTTTTTAGTTTAATCTAACCAAGAATTACAGGTGTGAAAGGTGTGAACGGTGCCTCAGATCACAATTCAGACCAACGGACGAAAAAAGTGTCCGACCAAAAGAGGTGGTTTCATTCAGGATCATAGTTTGGTATGAAAACATTGTCGATAGTTCTGACTCCGACCAGTTGCAGGAAACTGAGAAAGCATTAAATATACAGTACATATGTCATACTAACGGGATAAATTGTAAATAATAAAAATAAAAGAACTTTGACCTTGGTTCTGACCTTAGTCCACACTTTTAGGTCTGAAAACACACTTAAATCATGGCAACCATCTTCCACAAAAGTCAGAGCGAGCCATGTCCTTTACCACAGGTGGACGAAATAGCCTGAACAGCTTACAGTTAAGGCTGGGTAATGTACTTCATCACTTTTTGAACACCAACCGAGATTAGCCTGTAGCAATGAGTATAAAAATGTGGGGACATGAAAGATGTTAAAAATTCGCACAAGACACATTAATTCATGAATCATACTTGAGCTTAAAGTTTGCTGCTCACGTCACGTATTGAAATCTGGCACTTGATCCAATTCTTAGCCATGTTTATTTATGCTTGGATCAGCTGTTTTAAGATTTACTCATCATTTATTTTATTGTTAGGGAAAATTCCTGTACAGCTGCGTTGTGTCAATCTAAAATGCAACAGTGAAGGATTCAGGAGGTTTGGTCTGACAAACTTGAACAGAGGAAATGTTTTTGAAAAAAATACATTTTCATTGCTCTCCAAGTTTAGTATTAACAAAAGGACTGGTCCAGCTCAATGTAATATAAAAGGACTCTTACCAGTGAAATCACATTAAATGACAAACTAAGCTAAAGTCTTAAAATATAGTTCACAGTAGAAACTACAAATTGATAATCATTACTGAAAGGGAATTATAAAAACTAAAAAAACGATTGAACTGATAACCATGAAACTTGGTAAAATGATGAGACCTTTTTTCTGAGGTTGTGACCTCTATTGTTGAATAAAGATAGGCTCTTCAAAATCGATAATGATTTCAACTGCTTAAAGTGAAATCATCAATCTGGTATTACAGCCACAGCCAAAACCAAAAACTAATGGAATATTATGTTTTCATGCCAGAAAGCTCCCAAGTACGATTTCAAGTCTCTTAACTTAGTTTCCGTGAGGGAGTTATCTTTTATGAATCAAACCAAAATGAGGCTACAAGAGCTTCACGTGCATGAGTCAAGAGCCGCTCTGCTGTTACTGTAAACGAGTCTGCGGAAGAAGCCCATCAGCTGAGTCATTGTTTCACCATAGAACACTGGAGATGAGGCACGCAGACCATTGGGTGATTAAGACAGACACAGCGGGAACACTAGGCAGAGGGATGGAGTCCAAACATTCCCTCTGACCCCCCCCCCCCCGGCTCCCCTCAGTTTGTCGGCCTGTGTCTGGTCAGCGTGGAGGTCAGCTGAGCGGGAGGAGCAGGGAGATAAGCCTATCTCTACCAACAGTGACTACGGGAAAGTGACCAGACATCAGACCACATGTAAAGAAAGACTCCTTTCTCCTTATTCCTTAGTATCTCCTTCCATCTGTTGGCTGAACCTGCAGTCCTCCATAGGGACACTTTGATAACACAGACCGTAACGTCCACATGATTTACGACCACATAAAGACACTCGGAGTGGAGTTTGACAAGTAAGAGACCAGCCAGGGGTAGGGAATGGAAGACAAAAGAACAGAAAGAAATGGGGGAAAATGGGGGAGGAGAGAAATTATGTGTATTTCTTAGCTTCTCTGCTATGACGGGATGTAAGCGGAGAGAGGGGCTATTAAAAAAAGGGGAACGGGAGGAGGAGGCAGGGGAGTAGGGGGCGTTCCCCCTGGCTCAGGAATTGATTAACACCAGGCCTCCTGACAGGAAATGACCCGGCCAGCTCCTAGCGCCAGGAGAGCTTCCATCTGGTGTTGAGGCCGTGGAGAAATTCTCCACCCGAGAGAGCTCGGAACCAAACAGGGGAACTTCGGACTAAAAGAACAGTTTCATTTCCAGGACTCACAGATTAGTCCCACTGCTTTAATCGGACTCAAATACAGGAACCATAATTAAGGTCCTGTTGTTTGGGGCCATAGAAATCAAACGCAGAGCTGAGCTGCAGCCTTTTCAATGGAAATCTAGTGTGGACTATGAAGTGAAAGTCGGTGACGCAGATAAAAAAAATGGAGGAAGTTGCTTGAAGTAGGGGTGGAGAGGGCGAGGGGACAGTTTGGGGAGGAAAGCGAGTACATTAGGACAGGTCATCTTTCATTGCGGACTGGAATCCTAAAAGTAAACAACTTCTTCCGCACCAAGAGATAAAACACAGATACACTGTAAAAACCAAGTGGGTCTGGTATAAAACAGACTCTCACACACCAAGCTTTGTGTACACACTTATTAATGCATATTGTCAAGTAATTTCTTTCTACGGGCCATCAGACTGCAGTAAAAGCAGATGCAGAACCATACATCCTAAACACAGAATGGCCTGGAAAGACCTTTAAATTCTTTGTCTACACAGACTGTGAAGCAGAAACTTATGTATGCAGATCAAGAGGGATCTCTCCCCAAGAGGAGCCAGGGAGTTTCCCAGGGAGAAGACGAGGGGAGAGAGGCGAGTGGGTAGAGCGTGCTGGCCGGACTCCTCTGCGGATCCTCTGTCAAAAAGGGTCGCAGGCTTACCCCCTGTCTGCACTGACACGTGTGCAGGGGCCAGGGGCCATGGTCTAAGCCCAAGTCCCTCCGGAGCTACTCTGTGTGTGAGTGTGTGTCCCTAGTATGCATTTCTGCCTTTTGCTTTGTCGAGCGCATCTGTGTGGGATCATGATAGTGTCCTTTTCATTATACAAGCCAATTCCCAGCGGAGATATAAGTGCTTACGAGCCCTTTATGATGTGCATTTCCTGTCATAAATAAGAGGCAGAGGAATTCTCTGCTGAGCGCTAACACACTCCATAAAGCAAACAGAGGTGTAAACTACACTCCGGGCAAGCTCTGTGAAATCTACCCGACAAAGTGCGGCTACTGCTGACTGCACTGCTTTGGGAAATGATAGCTTGATTCTGATTGACATGACCGAACTTTCCTGTGTTTGTTAGTGCAAACAAATCTTTACAGTACTACCTACACTTCAGTATCTGGCAGTCTGAACTCAATGGAAGCTCTTAAAAAAGGTATGGTAGCAATACCAGTGTGTGTAACAATCTTCTTTGTAATTATCATTATTTTCAAGGGCAACAAGAGCAGCAAACTAATCTTTTGCTGTATGTGTAGATGAAATGAATAAGAAAGAAATGGTTTGTGGATGTTTTATCACTTGGAGATTGTAGAGAAGAACGGGCAACAATCTTTTACAAAGAGGATTCTGCGCTATAAATATTGGATGGGTAGATGAGGAAAAGGGTATTGCTACTTCTGCATATGTAATAGAAGAACGTTGGTCACGGATCCAATGTATGTGCAGTGCAATGTAAAAAAACTCATGCAAAAACGTCCTGAAATGCATACTTTTTACATTAAATATAAATGTTTTACTTAAATGCAAAATAAACCAAGTGTAGTGCAAATTGATGCAGACATGTCTGTGTAAGTTTAAAATATTCTGCATAGAGTCTATGGGAATCTAAAGGAGAGAAACTACATGGAAATAAGTTGAGGCGGAGCTGAACATAGACAGATCCCCATCAGACATGACTAGTATGTACAATGAGTTCCCTATTCAATTGCTCTGAGAATGCACACCTCCGCTAAGGCTAATGGCTTATTTCGCCACGTCAAGCAGTGATTCCCATTCCTTTTGTAGACTGAGTTGGCCTGGGGTCTCATAATAGCATCCGAGATAACTCACTTGGTGTTTTGCTCAGTTGCGTCATTGTATACTGTAGCTGTGTGCAGTGCAATTTGCTGCAGGCTTGCTTGTGCAATGCAGATCTCTCTCTCACGCAAAAAACTCTTCTTTCACTCTGTACCTGCAACTTGGAAACTGAGATCAACGATCCGCCATACATTGAATGAATTCTGCATAGAAAGTGAAATAAAATTCCTGGATCTGCTCTTTTATTTAGATGTGCACCGACTTTGAATGTGTTCCTTCCTGACCCATACCTCATCCTTCCACCAAGTGTCCTGGTAAAATGTCCTGACAAAGTAAAAACATAACCCTTTATGTTATTAAGGTAAAGTATTTCTTTATCTGCAGTAAGCAGATCTGTGATTAGTTGTCTCTGTATCTCAAGGGTCTCTCTCTTTCCTCCCTTCTTCCCCTGTGACGACTGTTTTCTACTTATAATTGTCAGTTCATCTATTGACATGGTGCTCTGAGTTGTATCTATTTATCTTGTCCTCCTGTTACCTACTGTAACTGCCCCTTTTGGCCAAATACTGTAAGTACAACCCCAAATAGACGAAAGTGGTACAGATACCAGTAACAAAGGAAACATATGGGGACCCCACTCTCTGCAGACCTGGGACCAGACTTGGTGGGTTGCGAGTCTGGGGGTCTGATCGCGACACTGTGTGTGGCCCTGCCTGTGAACTAGGTCTGTCTGGCCCAGCAGTGCAGCTCTGATGAGCACCCAGTTAATTAAAGCCTGAGCTCCATGTCATCAGCTTATCTGATGAAGTGAACTAGAGAGAGCGATGCCACAGGCTGCTTTGTTCACCCCGGGGTTGATGGTTTTCAACTCGTATATGCATGTGTATGTGTCCCTGTGTGTTTGTGTAACATGGGAGGAAGCAAAGAAAGAGCACCAATTAAAAATAATTGGGACTAATTTCATAAACACAGTGCAACAGGGGGAAATATGTTTAATCAGGCGCGATCATTAAACCCAACTTATGCTCCACTTCCTCCCTGCAACCAGCTCGGTGCTTTATGCCTTCAGAGAGAAGAGAGGGGTAAATGGAGAAAATGGGGAGAAATGGAAAAGGAAATAAAAATAACAAAGAGTAGAAAAGTTTGAGAAGTAGTGAGACAGAGAGCTGGTGGCTGGAGTTATGTGTGATCCCTTTCATGTCCCTCGACTGGCCCGTATTGCCGTGCCAACCCAAACAGCCGCGTTGGGGAGGTCCGACTCTCCCCACTGCTCCCCTCTTCCTTGCCCCGTGCACACCCCATTGACGGGATGAATAACAAACCTAATGTGTGTCTGAGGCATAGAGTGGGGACTAATGACATGAGACCAGTTCTACTTCAAATTCACATCTGGCTCTAAAACTTGTATAGTATGTAGCCTTCTCGCCTTCCCCTGACACTGCTGCCGCTAAATCACCATCACCAACACTGAAGATTTCACGTTCTCACTACTGGAGCTGTACACCCACATACTGACATAAGTACAGACAAACTATGATTCATCATCTTGAACTAGCTGGATGTCCTAGGGTGAAGAATTTGGAACATTTGAGTTGGCCGGCTTTTTGCCTCGGGTTCCTGTACCCCATTCCTGGGAAAAGCACAGAACAACTTAGAAGAGGGAGGGCGTTTAATTCTAAAGCAAAGAAAACCAAAATCCAAAAGGACACAAATCCATAAAGTCGTCTGAGGAACTCTCATTTTTTGCTCTTTCACGAGCAACAAAGTAGTTGTTGCCACAACTGAAATGAGGGATTAACAGTAAATGCTCTGAGCTATTTACAACCTGCACACATCACACACACCACCCTTGTACACCACAGACTTTCTGGCAGCAGCCAATCAGACTCAAGGCTTCAAGAGAGCAGTGGGATCCTCGTCCAATCCTAAAGTTTGCTCTCCCTCAACAACGTTTGCTTACGACCAATCGGGTTCCTTCCACATGTGGTGTTGGCTGCGGAGCCTCTGGTTTAAGAGCTCATTTCCCAGTCCGCAATAAGCAAAACCATTTTCTTGGATAAATGCTATGGGACCCTTTAATCTAAGCCATACACCGAGACAACAATGCACAGACATGCATGTATAGACAGACAAAGTAATTAGAAAGTCAAATTGTGAACACAAATGAGCCCAACAAAGGTTTTTTCTTTCCCTAAAAACGAAAAGCTGGTTAATAAAACATGAGGAGTATGTTTTGATCTACTCTCTTTCTCCCTGTTGTGATCATTTCTTTTTCTAGACTTTAGTATTGTCAACCATAACCGACAATGAGCTCTGATGAATCTCACATCTCTGCCCCATAAAACCCAACTGTAATTCCTTTTTCTTTGAGGTTTTGCAATCTTAAATTCTGCTTTAACAAAAATAGGACAATATCCGCCTCATGGTTCATGCAACAAACGGGTGCAGACACATCGTTCATAAAACACTGCATTCATTGAAGTTTGATGCGGTTTGATGCTGCACTAATGGAGGTTGTTGTGTTTCTCATAGGCCCGTCTTGCGTCTTGTCCTAAACCCACTTGTCCTTATTTTGTCTTTGTGTCGCTGGCGTTCTTCCCTGTCTATATTGTCTTTGTGTTTCCTCAATCTGTACGTGCATGCACTGTGTCTGTACGTGAGCCTATCTGCAGTGTGTTAGCTCAAATCTGGCTGCTTACTGTAGCCGAGGGGAACAAAATCAAAGAATTTGCAAAAACATTGTTTTCATGGCGACCAGGTTTTATTCAACGTCTGGTTTCCATTTGAGTCTTTTAATTGGGGAGAATGTCACAATCAATGTTTTACTCTGAATGCAGAAAGAGAGACAACCTCCAGTGTCATGTTACTCCAGCCGAGCACTTCATTGGCTGCCATAAAAACCCAAGTACTGGCGCTCCTTCGTGAATATACACACACACACTCAAATTTGAAATAAAGGTGCACACGCTGCTGAATTCCTCTGAATGGGCAAGATGTGCACGTGTCCACACACACAAACCAACACACACTGTTTTTTCTGTGTGAAACACACCTGGCACACCACGACGGGGTAATTTCCAGAGACGTGTTTATAACAGAAAGTCAAGTTTTTAACATGAGCCACATCTCTCAGCCTGCGCCTGCCAAGAGGCCCCTGACATCCAAACTGCACTTAGCCAAGTAGAGCAGGAAGAGAGAGAGACAGTCTATGATGGATAGAGAGAGAGAGAGAGAGAGAGAGAGAGAGTAAAAAAAGAGCATGGGGGATCAACAATCTTTATTGGTGCTTAATCTATCAACCCCATACAAATATATATATTATATACTATATGACCCTGTGTGCGATATAAGATGAAAACACTAACAGGGGTGTATTATTTCAGGGTGTGTGCTAAGCTACAGAGCGGGCAAAAACTAAATGTAGCTCTAATTATGAAATATGTGGCAGGGGAGGAGATTGTGTGTGTGTACAGGCTCAAGGTTAAAGACGCTATTACTCTGGGAGGTACAGCCGGCTGTGGTGTGGAGGTAGACGGTTAATTCATCATGAGAGATGGCCTTGATCTGCTCCACCACACAGTTGCCAGCCCAGCGAAGACCAGCAACGACTCACAGATGAACCGAAGAACCCGGACACAAACAAACACACGCACGACGCACACACACTGATGCCAGTGCACCAAAAATAAAAGATTTTTTAAATTATCTGTATGCTTTTCAAATAAAACTCTATGTCATGGTTGTAAAGAGATTTATATATAAGGCCATTTCTCTCCAACACTATTTTTCTCTCACACTAACCCAGTTGCACAAGTTGAAACATTCCCACACTCAACTATTAGAGTAACTTCTTGCAAAATTGACCAGAAAATGTGTGTGTGTGTGTGTGTTTGAGTAAGAGGCTGTGCCTGAAAAAGTGTGAAACAAAGAGAGCAGAAGAAGGATGGGGTGTGAAGACTTTGATAAAAAGCCTCAGCACCGGAGGCAAAGAGAGGAAATAAACATTCAGCTGTTCCCACTTTCTAACTTTACAATCCCTGGACCATCAGAAAATCTGGCAAACTGATGCTACTGGAAGTAATCATGAAGCTGTGATCACACCAACTCTCGCTCACCAGTGAGTTTCTGGAGCAAGGGGCTGAGCTCCGTCTCCCGTGTGATGACCAGGGTGAGTGCTCCTATCAGGTCCCTCTCCAGCTTCTCCAGCTCCTCCTCCTCGCTGCCCTGGTCTGCAGGCAGTGCCTCGTCGGCCAGGGAGTACAGGTAGACCAGCAGGAGGACCAGCTCATCAGGCCCACACTCATCCTCCTTGGACCTTGACCCCGGGGCTGAGCTGTCGTCGCCTCCACGGGGCCGCATCAAGGGCAGCAGCTGCTTTAGCACAGTGGGGAAATCAGAGTCCCCGAGAGCCTGTGACACACAGACACATACAATATAGTCTTATTACAAACTATTCATAAAATTATTACAATGACATTGAGTTGCTGGAAGTATTTAGCTAACTAAGTGAGAAATCAGAGTTTTTGAAGGAAACAGAAGAGCAGGACACAGAAAAGTTTTCTAATTGTTCTAATCTATCAAAGTTCTGTTTGCTTGATTACTCCTCATGGAAATTATGTCATATCCTTGAGCACGGGAATTTAGCTGAAAGTCTGTTTCTCTCATGATCATAGTTTAACCTTTGAATTGTTGAAACCAAAGTTTGTTAAAACATACTCCAAGGCCCAAATTAAATTCGATCAAGCTTCACCACATTTCACCCACTCACAGACATCAGTTTCCTCAATGTGCCAGTTTTTTTCCATTAAGATCCATGAATTACTCCCTGGGAAAACCACAAAGATGTTGAAAAAACGCCCTATATTGCAAGGTCTTTTCGGTGATAAAATGTGATGGGTTCTTCCTTGACTCAAACTGCACTGTTCCAACAGGTTTCGTTATAATCCATCCAGTATGTTTCGTGTAATCTTGGTTCCAAACAAACATCAACCACCAACCAACAAACTAATGGACAGGGGTGAAAACATAGCCTCCCTGGCGGAGGTTATTAGTATTTTGCATTGTAATGCAAAGAGTATTTATTTACATCATCTGATGTTACCTAATCATTAGTCAACATGCCTATAAATTAGCTTCCTTGTTTTTGTTGTAAAAATAGTGTAAGTGGTGAAATTACAAGCAGTGCGAGTGAGCTCATCGTTCCAATTGCCACTTTTACAGCTTTGCAAGAGGATGAGGTAAAGCTTAATTTTGTTTCATTCTTCTGTTGGATTTTGCATGGGCACTAAACAGTTTTGTCTCCCTCACACATGCACGCACGCACGCACACACCCAGTGGATCACATGATACTGGCCACTCTCAGACCAAGGGTGAGCTCATAGGCCTATAAAACAAGGGCGTGGAGCTAATCTGTCTGATGAACAGCCTGAAAATCTAATGAAAAATAAGGCTGAAAATGGGAAAATGGAGAGAACGGGGTCACAGAGGCGAGCGAGACATTGAAATAAAGTAGGGAAGAAAATAGGTTGAGGCAGATACAGAGACACTACAAGAGCAATTAAGGTTGAGATGATAGTATGAAAGGGAATGATTGTTGACAGAGGACTGTATGTTTGTGTCGGACAAAGATATAAATGCCCCTCTGGATATATTTCATTTTAACGAGGGATTCCTCTGGAAAGAGCTTTGTGTTCCTCCCACCAAGACAAACAGGCTCTGAGAAAGAGGGGCTTTGGACCCTGTGGGCCCACTGGGGGGATCCTGTGTCTGACCCAGAAGAACTCTTTACTGAGCCAAACACGCAAAACAATCAGACCCAAAGATGGTGAGCCAAAGCCCCGGTGATCTCTGATCTGATCTCTCTGAGGAGAAGTCGTCTTGGTGTGTGTTCACACTGCTCACACTGTCATCTTCAGGGGCTTTAGTTAAAATTGTGAGAACAGTGAAAGTGACATGAACAGATATACTTGAAGATGTCAGTGACATCCTCCTTATGTGTACAGTATCTCAGAATCACAGTCTTGCTCATTCCAACAGGGCCTCCTCCCTGCGTCAGACCCCAGCCAAACACTGGCCCCCTGGGGACGTTCACACAAGATCTTACCACACATTTTTCTTTTTAAACATTGTGAAATCAAATACCTCTCCAAGTTAAACTCGTTCGAGCAGCCAAACAACGTTTGGGAGCTTTCCCTTGCTTGTGTGCCCGGTGGACACAGTGAGGCGAAAAAGACAAAGGACATTAAGGGTTTCTTGCTGAAAAGCAAACGGATGATTTGCTTTTTCACTCAACTCAAACTTTAGAACTATTAATCTCCAACACTTCTGTCTGTACACATCCAGGAGGATGTTCATATGATCCTCAAGGTTCTCAAAGAAGCGTGTCCACTGCCAAGAAATGACAGTTTCATTTCATAGTACCCACGTAAGTTTGGCATCACAAGCTGTCAGTATGGGTCAGTGCAGCGAGGAGGAGCTGACAGAGGAGCCATGGGCCTCCACATCATCTGTCAAGAGGTACTTTGCTCAGAGCTGAAACAGCATTACCGTTACTACTTTTATTTTAATGCTATCTTGCATGAAGCAAATATCTCTTAAAAGCAGAAAAATGCCTTTAATTATGTATAACCATCACAGGCTCCTTGATATATATTACTATTTAGAATATGACTTAAAATGTTATCATCAAACTGTAAAACAAAAGATTTTAAGTTAAAGGGACTCTTACCTTTGTTGCATTTTTACACTTTTTTTGGATAAGGTTAAATTGGTATTAATAAGGTAATGACACTCTAAAATGCAAGACAGACCCACCAGGAGTAAAAACAAACAATTATTTCACTCTCATAATATTTAGTGAAAACTTCAACCAATAAAATTCTTCGGACCGAAGGACCTTATTGGCCGACAGACCTGTCTGTTCGCTGCATGGACATGCAGGTTTTCCGTCTGCTTCTTGTGGCGTATTCGGGCCCGCGTCATCAAGGCATGTGAATGTAAATGTATATAACTTACCGAATCCATTGCTTTGGTAAACAAAAACTCACGTGCGTGCGCGGAGGCAGTAGATTGTAAGTCTGCTTGTAAATAAAGTTTCTTCAAAAAAACACAGCGGATGGGAACGAGGGGGTGGGGCATTGGAGGAAGGCGGGATGATTTGAATGTGCTGTAATTCTCAAATGCAACAAAGGTAAGAGTCCCTTTAAATAAGTCATTCAAAGTGATAATTTCCTTTCAAATTCAGTTGCCGTGGATTTTTTTCAGAAGAAAGCAGTGCATATTTGTGCATCATCACATTAGTTATGATCATGGTGTGGCTTTGAGTTGTGACCATTTCAAGGTAAGCCACACATTCACTGTAGTTAAAGCTAGGGTTGGTAATCCTGGAAAAGCAAGCAAGAGCAAGCTGCACTTTGAAAATATACAACCGATACATCCCACTTTCTCCCATCAGCCCTCTCATCAAAGCTACACCCCCAAAACACATGAACGTGATTCGCTCTGAAGGAAATGATCGGTGATGATTGATTTATAAAAATCAGAGTGTGTCTGTTCTGTCAGACATGCATGAGACAAACGACTGAAATAAACGCAGCTGAAATGCTTTCTGTGTTTAAAAGCATCCAAGGATCCATAAGACATAAGTAAAACACAACACAACTGTCAATAAATCACCCCACAGATTTTATGGACCTACTCAAAATAATTTTTGAAAGAACAATTCTTTATTTCTGTCTTTTTTGTGAATAGCTCCTTCTTTCATCATTGTACAAATGCACAACACTACACCTTCCTTACTCCCACTGTAAACTGTGCTGTTTGTGTATGTTCTCACACGTGAGAGGAAGCATGCACTATAAGTGGGTCCCTTCAGGAGATCAATAAAAGCTGCTGTCAGCTGCAGGTCACGGCGCCAGCGCAGGAAATGGAGATCTTTGGTAGCGAACTGAGACTGACCTGAGCGAAGCTGAGTGGGAAGACTGACTAAAGCTCTTTCCAGCACTGAAGCTAAACCCAACAATGCCCGACTCATGGTGCTGGCACACACGCTCCCTGGAAAGATGTTGGACTGTTCACCTCTGGGAACAGCATGGAGCAAAATACAGAATGCTTTCCATGGCACTCTGGATAACACAATCAGGCTATTACACTCAGATTGTTTTGTTTGAGTAGTCATATAGGCTAAGATTAGTCTTAACTACACAGCAATAAACTAATTGGATTTTGTGCCATCTGTATAAAGGCCAGACATTTTTTTTGACTGGTTCAGTGTTGATACTGTATCTATATGTTAGCAACATAAATAAACCATTTCAATAGTTAATAATACATTCTAAAATAAAGAGATGACAATAAGGTTGTTTTTTTTTTAAATAAATGCATTTATCTAAAGATCAATATAACCAAATTTCAAAGTAAATCATAATTAAATATTAATTTAAAATATACAAAATTGAAAAGAAAATGTAAAGGCTAAAATGAGAAGATAAATTACTAAGTAAATGAAATATCTACTGGGATTCAAATAATTCATGTCTATTAAAATGATGTACTTATTCAAAAATTGATTTTTTATTATAATTTTTTGAATCTATTTATTATTGATGAATTACATTTAATTAATTAATATTTATAAGTTTTATTTTTAATGCCCAATAAAATACATATTAGAATATTTACTTACAGTAATTTCTTTAACAAATGTATTAAATGCTTACTTCCATTGTAAAATGAGGTGATGAAATTAACTGAATTATTAAAATGCTTGAGTGCTATTACTGTTGATACCCCTAGACCGCCATACACTCTAAAGAACATTTGTATAATTTTACCTGTTTACAGCTTAATGCACCAACTCTGAGAGGAATCAGTAAAATATTAGACTGAATAATAGATTGAACAATAATGCTAGATTTATGCAGCATTAGGGTCCAGTCTAAAAACAGTGCATTTTTAGGGGCAGTGCTTGTGGCCTGAGCTGGAGCATTACCGCCGTAATAACAGGAAGCTAACGTTATTATTACCGACGATTACTCAAGGCACTAGTCCTGCTGCCATGCCCTAATGTGCAATTACACACAATTACAGAATAACAATAGAATTACTCTGTCAAAACACTGCTTATTTCATAGCTTGCTATTTCTAAAGCAATTTCTTTAAATAACTATTATTTCTATCAAAATAAAACTGACTTTGGAAAAGATATAGAAACATACAGATTCTTCGTTCTCGGAGGTTAACCTTCCAGCTGGATTATTGGTATAAAACCGAAGCATCATTGGCTTCTTGCACAAGACTTTGCACCAATCATAAGCTCTCTCTCGCATTACGTTCTGGCTTGAATCTATATGCCAGTGATTGACAGATTACTGTCTGGCAATCCCAACCATCCTGGGATGCATAAAGGCTCAATCTCGCCCAATGACAGAGTCGGGCCAAACTCCGCCTCTGCCCGGCACAGCCTGAACAGGAAACCAGCTCCAGATGCAACCCCTGGAGGAAGGTGACTGTTTCAGATGTAGCACAGCTAACCAGGACCAGGCCCTGTTTGCCTCGCTCCTTGCCTGCACAATGAACCTTTTTCTGGGCCTCAGGGCAGGGGGAGGGGCCGGTGTTGGAGGTGGGGATCTTTGTGGTAGCATGAACAAAGCTGCTATAGGTCAGTTGTTCTCGCTGACCAACGACGCACCGGCCAGGAGTCACCTTACATCGATGTTGGACAGTTCTTCAGTACCATAGCAACACAATTCCCACCCCTCAAAAAACAATCATCTGCACACATGCACTTCATTTGAAAATATGTAATCACATCTAGTTTGCAATCACAAATAACAACATGCAAAGCTGGAAGGGAAACAAGCTAACTTTTAGAAACAAAATACATAAATCTTGAAGCTAGAAGGCAGCGACTAAACTCTGACTGTAAATTATGTACAGCAGGCGCACAGCAACAGCTGGAAAACAAACATGTATGTCTCCGCTCTGAGAGAGGCTGGCAGGAGTTTGAACATGAAAACAACAACAAAACTCAGAGCAAACTCACAAGTGCTTCGACAAACATCTCATAAATGAATAACTGAGCCTGCCAACGCAAGTGCAAGTACAGTATCTCAGCAGGGACACGTGCGCATTGTAACCTGCGGTGATGACAATGATGGATCCGTGAGCTGGGTTCACCGGGAAATTTCTGTTTATCAAAAGACGGAAATTTGCCTTACATGAGAGGGAACGGAAATATCAAGTTAATCTCTGGCACTCTTTTTACTGTCATTATTCTGTCTTGTGTGAAAGGTGTGGACAATGCCTCAGGTCTTTAACAAGGGGAGCGGAAACGTGACTCTAAACACGAAGAAGAGCGAGTGAGCACACAGGCTCAAACAGTGGAAGAACACAGGTTAATCAAATCGCTAAACTTTGAGTAAGACTAGCTTGAATTTCATACCCCGTGTATCCACGTTTCTCTCTGTGTCGCTCACTTCTCTTCTCTTTTCTTGATGAAATAAAAACCAGATGATTTTCGAAAAAGCCTGATCTTTGTGTGTGGACACATCTCTCAATAGAACCTTTTCTACCTGATTATCAAAGAAGTTTGATCATCTTTTAACTGCTGACAACAACAAAGTAATCACATTGAGCTTCGTGTCAACTGTGGTGATAAAATCAAATGTTGGAAATGTAACCGTTGACTGGTCTGAGGCTGAATAACAAGTAGAGAAATTAAAATTTTGACTTTGACTGAAGCAGCTTTAATGTTTTTCACTCTGAGCTGACGACTCAGCAAAACACTGCTTCAGTGTAAAAGGAAACCACAACAGGAGTTATTTTTACAACACATCTATTAATACTCATTAAATTATAGAATGTACTGAATGTAGTCTACACAACCACAACTCTGTTTGTCATGGAAATTGTTCAAGATAAGCACAAAAAGAAGAGTAGCCAGGTTTAAAAGGGAAAACATAGGAACCAAAGTTATTGCAATCTTAATTGATGGCTTGATTGATTGATTTGACAGATATTTGCAAAAGAAAAGAGATGGCATGCTAGACGGGGCAGTGCACAGAAAAGCTCTCAAAGGTAAGGTGGCGCCCTGGTCTGGCTCCACCAGCCTAATCCTGATGTTATTTGTGGGACCAGCGAGACATAAATCTTTGGTTTTAAATGGGGCCTGAATTGCCACACAGAGTGCGAGGTGGGTCTGTTTTGTTTCTGCCCAGCCGAGCAGCCTGGTCACAGATCTGCATGCTGGACTAAGAGAGAAATCAATGGACTCCTGCACATGGAGGTGCACAGTACAGTTGAAGGTCAGCTTCATCGGAGGAGGCATGTTGAGCTTCCTCTCTGTCAACACATGCAAATGCTTTCAATAGCTTTTTTTAATGACTTTTTTCTCCTCACCATTTTGTCCTCTTTAGGCCACTGTCTGTCTCCACATGAATCTCTCTGTCTTATCTGAGGTTTTTCCTCCACTGCTCTGTGTGTGTCAAACGTTGGCCTGGCGCAGAGCTTCAGGGCTATAATTTAGAGGAGACGTGGAAACCAATCACAGACACAAACATACAGTCCGTGCACTCCTCCCTGTCACCACCAGTCAGCCACATGCTGGTCACTGTGGCTGGACTATGTCTGCCCGGCACACGACAACCTGCCTCCTTATCACACTGAGAGCTGCAGCTCTTTTGATTCTCTACTGAGCGAGATAGAAAAACGTTGCTTTTAATGTGACGATTTGCACTAAGGCAGTACACTCCAAGTGTTTGGAAACATAAGGGAATTAATGAGCCTGTATTTGGCCACATCTGCTGCAACAGATTATGGCGTAATTCACCAGATGAGAGTTGCTTTGCAGCCACAGACCCCAGGGCCGTGTAAAAACCTCCTGCACTTTTCTCACACTGGGAGAAACTGAATCGTGAGTAGACACACTCGAGGACAGTACATTACATCCACTACTAATTGACTCAGGAGGCTCCAGCAGGGAGAAAACATCCTGAGGTTAACAGACGGTTTCTAGACGAAGCAGAATGTAACAACTGCGAAAGTTATCCGATGGGACCTGAAGCAAAACAACTGTCTGTGGCGATTGGCGATAAACTTTTGTATTTTTCATTGTAGCCAATCAGAAACATGTTACGGACATATGACACGAGATCACTTTTCTTTTCTTGTTCCCTTTTTTTTTATTTTTAAATGAATAAACTTGTGTGAAGCAGCCCATCTGATTCCAGTTTCTGTCTCACACACGGAGGGGGAGGGTGCAGGAGTGGGGAGAGGGGGGTGATTAAGTTTAAACAGCACAAAGGAGGTTATTTCAAAATAAAAGTTTGACTTGACTGGCTAGGGAACAGCCTGAATGCAAATATTTAAAACGTGTTGTGCCAATTTTGTGTGATCCTGATCTGTTTTTGAGTTTGATTTATGAAGGGGAAAACCCAATTTAAGTTTTTATGTAAGAAAGTTTGCTGGAGTGGGAGATAAAGTTTTGCAAATTCAGTCCCAAAACCTAGGGGACACTTTGAGACATTGGGGGGCACTGTTGCACCGCGCCGAGCCTGGGAGCGCCTGCACTGATTGAAACGAGTCTGTCTGTCTCTTTCGCTCCAAAAACCCATCCCTCCATCCTGGAGAAGGCTTCAATAGACAGGAAATGGGCTGAAGTTGAAGTGTTGGATTATTTTTAAACCGTCCGCTCTGTATCAGCTGGGTCGAGGCTGTGCGATTGCAAATTCTGCATTGGTGACCTCAGCTCCGTCCACGTGGCTGGGTCTAACCCCGGGGGTGTCGGCACAGGCTGCTGTGGTGGATGCAGGGCTCTGTCATGGGTGAGGGTTTTTTTGGGACGCGGAGTTTAAATAAAACATGTAATTCATCATGAATAAACTGAATGCTGTCTCAGTGACGAGTGTACTCTGATGTGAGTCATTACTCTGGGGTACAGCTGGTACGCTCGCTGCATCTCTAAGGAGGAGTGTGTGTGTCAGTGAGTGTGTGTGTGAGGAGGAAATGCTTATTCTCTTGTACCACATATGGAAAGAGGCTTCCTCTCTGAACCCCACATTAACACCGAGGTCACAGACATAACACTGTATTTATGTGTAGATGAAAAAGAGGTAACATACACATATGTTTGAAGGCAAAAGGTTTTTCCGTGTCACAGGAAGGGAGGGCAGTGTATTGTATGTGTTTTTCCTGTGTAAATACGGACTACATCGTAATCTGGACTGTCCCGACAACGTGTGTCTCTATCATAGACACGGACAAACACGCCCACACACGGCTGCTCTTCTCCAAACATTTATAAAATCCACTCATTACAGACATGGGAAATGGAAAACAACTAATCTCCCTTCATTTCCCTGTACTCATACACACACCTGTGAGGATGTTGAGATGAGTTATGCTCAAAAAAGGGAACTTCTAAATCATGTTAATTAACAGGAAGAAAAACATCCCAAAAGACAAACAACAAGGAAAGAGAGAGCGCCGGAAACATGGGAGTAGGATTTAGGATGATGGGAAGAGAATGTAGTAAGACCTCCACTCAGAGATCTTATCATTGAAGGGATGGTGGTGTGACTGTGGTTAGTCCTATGATGCTCCCTGATGACCACACTGATTCAGGGACTGCATCCTTCGGCTGCATTTGAGGACCAGTTGTGTCAGTTGTGCGACTGTCCAATTTTAAAGGCTCCTCTAAATTTGTCATTGCATCCCGGAGAAACAAAGGCTCCAACGGGTGGATCCTTTTACGGGATACCTATCCCAGGATCTATTGCGCTTCTGTGACAACCTGTTTTTCAAAAGAGGTTATGGCGCTATGCAAGCAACGAGATCAACTTGACCGAACAGCTAACGGAGCACATGTCAAAAAACCAAGGTGCATTCAAACTTTCTTGTCATGTCCAACTGCAGTGCTGTTGCTAGGAGACAGCAGTAAGTGCAGGGCAAGCTGGTTATGCCAATCACAGAAATCCTCCACAGACCAGACTGCTTCATTTCTGTTCAGCCCTTGTGGTCTGCAACCCATGGAGACCTCACCACCCTCAACAGTGATGATGTCATTCAGAGCAAAACTCTATATATTAGTTAATAATCACCAACACAAATGGTGTTCGACCGTCTGAGATGCCATTGATGCATAAAAATCCTAAAATGGTTAAATATAGATCTGTAAAACACACACACACACACACACACACACACACACACACACACACACACACACACACACACACACACACACACACACACACACACACACACACACACACACACACACACACACACACACACACACACACACACACACACACACACACATTAGCATGTACGCATTATTGTGTAAAAGCCACATGATAAACAGTTACAGGCTTATTCTCCTACCCCCTTTTTTTACTGGAATCCCACGGTTCACACATAAAGGAGAAAGAAAATGGAGTTAGGAAATAAAAGCCACAGTGAGGGTAGTGGTTGCAGGGGGAGGAGACTTTCAAAATAAAAGTTTAGAGGAGATAAAAAAGAATGTCTTCCCTTATTACCAAAACTGTACTGTCCCAGATAAGACCTGAACCGTTTCTTAAGGTTTGCTCCTGAATGCATTTGTGCTGTATAGTTAATGGTGTTTTTTCTTGTATGTTATTATACAAAGTGACTAGTTTCTCTATGCTTTATGTATCAGAGCAGTGGACTGTGAAGAGAACGCTATTTGTGTGAGTAATCTAAGACCTGAGACGTGGTGGCATTCTGCACACACAGCAGTCCTCTGTCACACATGCATACCCTCCTGCCGCCGCTAACACAGGTTATGCTCGTCACGCACACGCACACGCACACACACGCACACACACACACAGGTAACAGAAGGTGTATGTGTTATGCTTGTGTTTACCAAAGTGTCATGGCGAGGGCTGCACACAACATGCAGTCAAGAGTGAAAGAAAGCACAGACATGCAGTGATCCTTCTGCAGACTACATGTCTGCACACTAACACCCCATCACCCTGCATGGATTCCATCTGTTACAACACTTTGAATATCGGAGGACTTTAACTGGATCTCCTTTTTGGCAATTTATTCGAGCATTGACCCACATTTCATGAAAGGGGCAGAGACCAATAAATGCAGAGAGTTGGGGGTCAGGATGGAGACAGACGGGGTGCGTGTTTTTTTATATGTGTGTGATTGTGTGTGTGAAAAGAAAACATGCGGTTCTGCTGACACTGGTTCGAAACACAGGCTGAAATAGAACAATACAAACAACATCACCCAGGGTTTCTACTGCACAAACATTCCCAGAGCTTTAAGCCCACAGCTCAGCTAAAAACACTACGAGGAGGAGCAATGAGACAGGCCCAAACCATTAATACTGCCCCACTTTGCCTCCAACACGATACATCCTTCTTTCTATCATTGTCTCCACTTTCCTATATTTTTAACCTATTCCCCTGTGCATCCTTTTTCTCTTACACCCATCACTCCGGCCAAATTAAACAGTTTCCTAAACTCTTATGACGTGACCGAAAGAAAAAACTGAGAAATCCAAACTTCTGACTTTGAAAAAAAAGTCCAAACTGCTTTAACTTAAGAAACAAAGAACGATAACACAAATCAAATCAAATAACAGCTCCGCTGAGGTTTTGTGAGAAAGTGTTGTACGATTGGGAGCTAAGATAGTGTTGGAGTGAAAGAGAAGGCATTGATGGATTGCTACTCCAAACCCCATTTCTCTACCTTATTCCATCCCATTTCAATCCTAACTTTATCTCCCAAGGGTCTTGTGGATCATCCGCACTTCCCAGAAATCTTGGGTCACAAACTGTGTAACACTCCTGCACTAAGCATCCATGTCAGCAACTGGTGATGATGTTTCTCACACTTTCTGAATGTTTGCATGGATAATTTCTCTTTGACAGCACCTGACGCAAGGAGCTAAGAGGCCGCTCAGGGTGTCATACCTTCAGTCAGCGGGGGGTTCATAAATGCCAGCAGCTGTTTCCAACATGATTATGATTATGATTATCCCTGTCACCTTATTGGTCCATAACACAGGTGGGTGTTGTATTAATAGAGACAACAGTATCTTTGACAATCTCTGGCCATTATTCAAAATTTAAGGTGACACTGTGCCACAGAGGGTACGACAATGTTTGACTGGCTTCTCCGATAAGTAACGGTTCATGTCAGGCAGTAAATCCTCAGACGCACACCGGCCGGCTCTGCATACACAGTGAAAACGTCTCTCTGTTCCTCATCCTCTCCCATCAAGTCTGTCTTTCCTGAACAGATGGTAAACACATCGCTAATGCCTTGTCTGTCTGTTTGTCTGCCCTGTGATGCAGCGCAGAGCCCTTGCTGCTACACGACAACTAAACACATCACAGTGGCAGAGACGTGCGACCTTTTCAAACATCACCATGACCGTGGGAATCGCAGAGTCACTGATGGTCTAAGTGCTAACGTGTCCAGACGGTACCACTTAACTAATATTATTCATTAATATCTATTGTTTAACGTGTAACTTAACATAACTATTACACAAGTCTGGAGTGGCCTCACACTGACAGCAGCGGCCCAAAGTAACCAAGTAGATTTACTTAAGTCTTTTAGGATTTGATATACTTGTACTTTATACACTTTTACATTCACCCTGAAGATGTTGAATTGTGATTTTACAAATGAAACACGTAAAGGTTTCACACAAAAATGATGAGGATAACATTTTAAGCTTGAAGCCCAATATTTGACATTTTTAAATATGACATGATGAGCAACGCACTGCTACTAAACAAGGTGTTTGTAATAGTTTGTCCACCCACACTGGGGACAAACAAATTAACTATAATTTAATGCACCACACACTACTGCTAGAGTCAGCAACTCTTTGACAGTCTCAACACACACTGAATATGATGAGCTTTACAAATGTAAGGTTTATTGCAGGGCTTGGTCACTAGACATCATCAGATTCAGGTGTACCTTACTCTTAACTCAGTGTAGGGTTTATTATAATTAGTCTTGTTTTATTCTGAAACGTATGATGACATATTTGAGCAACTGCTTATAGCAAAAGTTTTGTCTATTTGAAGAAACAGAAAGAGAAACAGTAATACCAGAGTCAGCCAACAGCAGACTAAAATGCAAACTTGCAAAAGCAAAAATTTGAATCTGCAGTTTAACCTCTGTATTGTTGTGATTTAGGCAGGATGTGGAGAAGCGGCTCATACAGTGTGAACAAGGACATCTGAACTTTTGATCCTCGCGGCCAGATGTGCAATTCAATGTGTCGTCTGTGTCAATGCTTCATTCTCTCTACAATCATCTCCTAATAACCACAATAAGCAACTGAAAACTAGTTGAAAGCTGATGACATTTTCAAGGAAAGGCCGTAAACCTTATCACCATTTATTAGCGCATGGAGTTATGAGATGAAGTGATGCTCAGACACATGGGGCGCTCACAACAGCAAACTTGAAAGAGAGAGCACCCAGAGTCTTAAATAACAAAAGCAGGGGAAAAAAGAGGGGTGGAGAAGCTGGAGAGTAAAGGAGCAGGAGACTTGAGGGGAGGGGGGTGTGGGGTGCACATGGTGGCAGAGCAGTCTCCTCCTCAACCCCCCCGTGTACCTCCTCCCGCTCATAATTAGTGGTTCGGCGTCGGTGCTCGTTTTAGGTTACTTTTATTCCTTTTTTCCACATTTCAATGAAAACAGCGGCGGGACAAACAGGCCCACATGTGTGTCCTCGTATATTCCAAGCTTAGAACAATAGAGGAGGAGAAGCGGGGCATGTGAGTTCACTCCAGATGAAAGCTAGAGCGGGAGAACATAGAATTAGTGAAGTTTTCCCTAAAATGTCTGCAAAAATCAAGTTTTCCTATTGGATAAAGCCCATAGCGAGGAGGGCTGGAACAGCTTAGCTCTGGCTTTAACTGGTATAAACTATGACAGGCAATGGAAATATTTTAACGAAACTTTGTAGGCATATGAAAATGCACTGCTGTCCGATAATCCTTATGTTCTGGTTACTTCGGCACTCTCCCTGCACTCACTTTGTGCCATGTGTAGCTCTTTGAAAATACTTCTTTCTGTGAGCTGGGTTTATTAAACATGTGGGCTATGGATCTCTATTTGTCATAATTGCACTAAACATATCCAGTATTTTGGCAACTGTTCTGAGGCATTTCTTACAAATCCATTTACAAATATTTTGTCAATGCGTACATGTTCACATGGGCCGCTCCGGTTTCAGTCTTTTGCAGGATGTTTCAGCATGTGGCAACAGTCCCTCTCACTCGCTGCTGTACCAGAAACACTCCTCTGCCCCAAATAAAGAGTGCACGGACATAATGAGAGACATTTCTACACATAAACACAAGGCCAATCATATTATATTAACAAGGAAAGATGAGAGTGTTAGAGGAGAAAAAAGACAGATGCTTTAGAGGAGGAAAAAGTTACAAGAAAAAGTAAGAGTATGGAACCAGAGGATGACAATAAGATATTTAACTGCCTCCAGACCCCATCAGAGAGAGAGAGAGAAGGGGCCGGGGGGGGGGGGGGGTTGTCTCCCTATTCTTTGCACACTTATGTCAATCAAGTCATGGGGGGAGTGGAGTGGTCTCTTCTCAAAAGAAAAAAATACCCCTCCACAGATGATTTTCATTAGTAGCTCATACAAGATGATTCCAAGAACAACACAAGGCAACCTTGCCAAACACAAAAAGAAAAGAAGCTGTAACTATTTTCTTTCGTCCGTGTAGCTCTGAACAAATTCCAACTCAGGTTGAGAGCTGAGCTTAAAACCAGACACAGCTATTGTTGTCAAAAGCTCGAAACATGAAAAAACTAGAATGGCACTCAGCAGTGTGCGTACCTCCACCAAGGTCCAACAGAAATTGAATTGTGCCACATCAAATTGCACTCATAGATATTAGTACCCTAAATATGATATTTGTTCATCAAGATGTCAGAATTATTTCTTAAGAAATTAACAAAACAGGTCTATCTCGCAACGTTTAAGACATTAAACATTGCCTAACCCTAACCTTGAACATTTCCTTTAAAAAATGATGGGTGGTTCTTCCTTGGCCCATGTCTCACCCTTCCAACAAGTTCCAATGAAATTGGTTCTGTAATTTTTGCGCAATTCTGCTGACAGACAAAGGACAATGAAAACATAACCTCATTGGTGGATGTAATTAAAACTTAAAAAGGACAAACATTTAACCAATTTAAGTTGTCCCTCTAGAGCTGAAGGTCTCTGTAACATCAGACGGGTCAGAGGAAAGTTTTGAGTTATTATGGCTAACATGACATTTCCATTTGACACGCCAGTTTCAGAGGTGGCGCACTCGCTCTGTTGGTAATATAGACGACGCTGACCTTGTCATAGATACACATATGCAACAAATGGTGTGCTTCACCTGATCATACACTCAAACCACTTGGATTCAGCCAGTTGAGCTGTGTAGGTACACATGAAGCCTTGCCCCAGGGAAGTATGGGTAATTAATGACAGAGCGAGGGTGGCAAAATCTGTCTCTGATTGACCTGGTTTGACCCTGCCTGCTTAGTTACTATGGTGACTGGTCAGTCTTGTTCCCTCTGGTTGACTGGTCGAGTCCCTGGGGCAACAAGATGGTCTGGAGGGTGGGTATGGGTGAACAGAAGGGTGGGGAAGGAGATGCAAACTGGGGTTTCAGATGGGTACAATTACACCAAAGAGGAGTCCTTGTTCCACCTTTGTTTCGTGACCTAAGGGGGTCACTCCTACTCCCCAACTAAACCCATTCAAGTTTTTGCCCATCCTTAGCAGTAGGGGGCACTGCCAATCTATCGTGCTCCTTAATGTGTAAACCAGGAAAAATCTGGCCAAATAAAGAGCGTTCACTGTCCAGGGGCTCACAAGGCTGAGCATTCATCATCAGTCACCCAAGCACAGAGGAGTGTGAACTGTCGTGTCCATCTGGAGCGATAACAACTGGAGCAAATTTTCTTAACTGCTGTTTGCCGAAGTACTCATCATCTTTAACTGATAAGTCACAATGAAAACTATTTCATCTGGCTCTAAGAAGCACAGAGGAAGACACTCAAAGGTCCTGGAATGTGTCTCTGTCTCCCATTTAAGATCAGACATTAAGACACAAAGATAGATGTCCTGTGGGCTGTGACCTTCCCTGGCCTGTGTTCAGCAGGTAGTGACAAATGACCTGATAGTTAATCTGTCCTGAAGTCGAGCTTTTCTACAGAGAACAGAGAGCTTGTTTGTGACAACAGGAAGTTGAGACACTGTTAATAAGCACATTAAAGGATGCACATGCATGAATGCATGCATGCACACATGGCTGCACACACACTTAGCTACAAGCACATCTGACCATAGTGTAAGGGAAACATCAGGGGAAACTATTAATATAAACAGTGAGCAGTGACCTGTCAAACTGAGGGAAGGTGTTGAGTGCCAGTCAAAGGAATATAAAGGTATGACATGGTTCGTTGGCCAGCTCTTTCTAGGACACTAGGTCATTGTTGGGTCTCAAACCCCCGACATCTTTCCTAATGGTCAGCTTTTTTTACGAACTTTCCTTGTTAACAATCTTAGGGTGAATGCTGGGCATTGTGGGATTTTTCCCCAGTCTGTGGTGTCTTGTTGGAGCATGCTCAAATGAATCTGACGCCAGCAGGCCAAGTCAGCAGACCACACTGACCTGACTCACCGGTGTCAGTGGAAGATCCCAGAACCCCCCTCTGATCCTGCTGCCTGGACCCCCTCACCAAAACACTGCAGGATGACAATGCAGCACAGTGCAACAAAGATCTGAGATAGCAGAAGTGTGCTGAAGTGGAGAAAGCAGTGTGGATGATCTCCAAGAAAGATCAACATTTGAACTCTGCAAGAAAGTGTGAGAAAAACATTTGGCTGAGGCTGCGAAAAACATTCACTTTAAATCCTGCAGAACCCTCAAAAACACACATCTGTCAAAAAAGCAACCTAAAAACCACCCTGGGCCACATGAAAAATCCTCCTGATGCAATGAGTACTGACTCCACAGTCTAACAGCCGCAACAAACAATAGAGACCAGTACGAAAAATATCCACAGATGCGGCGAATGCAACTCTAACTCGCTAGAGAACAATGCCAAAACAAAAAGACTGCTTTAAGTAAAAGAGAAAATGTTTAGTGCATTAAACCTTTATGAGCTCATCCCTCCCTTGGCTTCAACATTCAAGGAGCTGTAGCTCTATAATTCCACCGCTATTAACACCAAAGTAATTCCTATAAAGTTTTAGTTCAGTGGGCTGAGACATACATGTAGTAGAAAGGTGCTTAGTAGAACATTTAAAATGCAGTATATGCAAATTACTTTTGAGCTGAGAAGTGGAGTAATTGAGGTTTAATATAAGTCGACGAGATTGAGCCTTCTTGTATTCCTTGATTTTCCAGGGCACAGGGATAGAGCACAATCATGGCCAGCAGGAGGCTGGGGCTATTATGGATAAGTAATGCAGAGTGAGCCAAGCACCTATCTGTCATAGAGAAGAGAAGTAATGATAACAGGAAGTGAGATGAGTTGGTGTTGCCCTCTGGCCTACCAACCCATCACCTCTGTTAAAAAGGTCCCCCTCTATAAACAGGCCTCTCTCTGCCTATTAAACAGATAGTACATTAGGCCTGAGCCGCGCAGAACAATGTAAACACAGCCGTCTCAGGGTATGAGCTTTGAGAAGGGGTAGGGGGGAGAGGAAGAGAGCTGTAGATGGGGGCTATTCCTGGGTCTTCCTGGGAGTGAACTCCCATCACCGCTCTTCTCTCCCACTGTAATCCTCTCCAACTAAACACAGGAAGGAAGAGATAGGTAAATAACTCACTCCTCTGATAAACCCGTCTTTTTCCCCACTTTGCAAGTTTTAGAAGGGTTGTTATACGTCAGTACAGAGTTGTTGACATTTTAGTTCATGTTGTACAGTACACAGTGTATACATATAAATTAGGCATGTGTTCGGAGAAAAACAGAGATACAGGGAAAAAATGTCCCTTAAGTACAACATAAAGTGCAGTTTGGAGATAGAGGATGGGAGCGAGACAGAGAGGCCACTTTGTCAGGAGACAGACAGGAGTTGATCCTGAACCTCCTGTGGTTCATTCGGTGAGGGGATCTGTGTTGCCCCAGGGTTGAGGAGGCTATAGAGAGGAATCACAGTGGCTGGATGAGGCAGAATGTGGTTAAAAAAGTGGATGGATGGGCAGACAGTCAGTCCAGGTCAGTCCAGATGTGAGGCTGTAAAACAGTGGGGTAGTGTGGGAGGTCAAAGCTGGACATCAGAGGGCAGCGCCCCAGAGACATTAACACTCCTTTGTTACAATCAGCAAAACAAGGCAAAATCCCCCCCTGTGGGAGCCAACGGGGACACAGTAGAGATGGAGAATGTATGGGATGAGGGGACAGGCTCTATACCCTGGGGAAAGGCCAATTACAGGCTTACAGCCCCCTGTCTGTCTGTGGCATGCAGCTAAGATAAGGGAGGTTGCTTGGGAAGAATATTAACATTTTCCTCCTCTGTCGCCATAAGAAATGATGCTAGCCAGAATCCTGACACAATGCAGACCTCTACAGGTCAGTTAATGCCCAAGAGGGTTTGAGGGACAGAGGTGAAGGGTCATGAGTCTTTAGGCAGACGTGGGGGGTTAACAGACTAGATTATCAGGCTGAATACTTGTATGCAATAACTATATATACACACTGTATACTAGTGTACATGACACAGCAGCATATACAGTCGATTTGGATATTATTGTGTGTGAAGATAAATGATGAGTGAATACGACCAATTTAAAAAAAAATTCTGCCATGGAATTCTATTTTCATGAAATGAATACGAAGCCCATTGGGTTTGGGTTCATAGCTCTATTTAAACTTACATACATTACATAGTATTTCAAACATAAACACAAATATACCATAGAGACAGAGATTTGAACCAGGTAGGCAATTTGCTTGACCCATGGGAGATGGGGGACCAGTGCAGACGAGTGCAGCTTTCTGTCTGAGCTGTGCTGTGACCAGTAATAACTTGGAGCTTGAATGTTTGCAGAGGCATGGCCTCGTAATCCCAGCGGAGGAAAGCAACAGGCCAGGGTGAGAGAGGTTAGCTCCTCTCTACTGCACTGATGTAATCGCTCCCATGTTCAGTGACGTGGCTGCACAGACATTCAAAGACAATACTGCTCTTAAAATGTCTGTCATTAGCAGAAATTTATAGCTGCAACTTGTTCCGAGTCAATTCTCTTTGGGAGAGAAGGACAGTAGCAGTGTGCAGGCTTAGCTTGGTGAAGGGGAGGCTCTGACTGGGCTGTTGATGGGAGGGCTGTGCGGTGCGCCTGTGATGTTCTGGGAAGCGGTGAAAGAGGGAGTCTGTTGAGTATTGCCTGGGCCACACCAGCGCTGACCATGTCTAGCAGACACATTCTCTAACTGTGGGCTGGAGCTGGACCAAGGCTACTCAATCTGCCCCATTCAGACCAAAAACCCAATTACATGCCAGGCAAGCCAGGGCCAAGGGCAGCAGGGGTGGGGGTACAGATAAAAGCATGGTGGCAGTGCCAGCCAAGAAGATATGTGGCCATTTCACATAAATATAAGTAGTATACTGTGGGGGTAATAAATCCAACTGCAGTATAAACACTGTATATCAAAGTCCAACTAACATGTCATCCTGCATAACCAAAGCTGAGCCCAAATCTTATTAACCTCCCAGGTATATCATCTTACTGGCAAAGGCAGCCATTAAAAGTCTGCCAAAGCACCAAACGTTTTCCAACGTTTTACATGGGTTACAGCATATTAAAGCAATACCTCATGAGTAGGACAGATCAGCTGTGTCTCAATTCAGGGGCCACATACTAAGAGGCTGCAGTCTAGGACTGCCTAGTCGCGGCTTACAGCAGTGTGCCAAGTACCAAGGCCGGCAAGCAATAAGATGGCCAATGCTTGGATATCACACTTTAACTCCACCAAACAACTAATGGTACACATGTTAGAAGACCAGACTGTCTCATTTCGGTCCAGCGTTTGGAGTCTTGGCAGCCTACGAATTAGGATACAGCTGAAGACTGAATAGAAAATCCACCATCGAGAAATTATGGCAAAATAACCAGGATAAATTACTGCCAACGTTGTACTGATGACATCACTCGTGGCCATCAGAGGATGGAGCCCCAGTATCAAGGTCCCGCTGATACAAGTCAATCCTGAATTTTCACAGAATTTCAGTCATCATAAAAGTAAATAAAACCATATTTACCATGGAAATTAAAATGTTAACGAAACTCAGTGTTATAAGAGCTAGCTTAAATGTTGATAATAATAATAATTTCAATTAAGTCCATTTTCGATCGACTAAAATGGAGAGGCGGGATTGATGATCTATACTGCAGGCAGAGACCAGGAGCGATCATTATGGTTTGGCTTCACTTTTGGGGACCTGTCCCGTCGTCCACACTATGTTGTAGTTTAATTCACAAAATAGTAAACACATTTTTATACAGACAAATCATTGGAGTGGAAGGATCCATGCCGGCCCATGAACTCGGTAGCCCTTTGCCTCAGTACGGCCACTGGCCACTGTGCACCACAGACGAGCTGGCCTGAATAAACTCCCACTGTCCACCACCGATGGAGTGTCCAGCTCTGCCTAGTGGTGCCCACAGCAGCCCTCACATACTCACGCGGAGCAAACACATCCTTGACCGACAGGCAGAGCTGAAAGGCGTTTCATCCCGCCATTTTGTAATGTAATTAACTTCTCTCTGTCCATGTCGAGCCAAAGCGTAAACCTAGCATGGAAATTAAATAAACACAGGGGGCACAAAGGACAAACAGCTCATTTCCTTTAATACCGCAATAAAACTCCGGCCCGTTTTGATTGCAAACACCAGCTCTCACATTGCGCTCAAGGCCTGATTATGAGATTTGATTCCTGAAGAATGCCACTTTGAATCTAGGCCAAGTGCTATGTATGCTATCCCTAAGCTAAATACAACAACTGTCTATTTCTAACACAGTCACCATCAGTTTAACTCAACCCACTTATACCTGAAGCACAATCACCTCAGAACCCTGATTGTTCTGAGACTGAAACTAAACTACTGGTGAGAACGTTGTACTTCGAACAATCCAGGTGAAGTGAAGAACCATGGAGGAGAGGATCAAAGTGGAGTCATGGAGTAAATTAATACTGGAACTCTAAGCCCTAAAGTCTTCTTCCTTTATTTAATAAACCAGCAATGGCCCCAGCTGAGGTCCAAGGTTTATGAGGTTGTTTTCAAATACCAATTAGGCATGGGGCACTGCTGCAAGCTTGTTTTATTTTTCCGTGATTTGGTTTAATAAGCTCCTAAATACTCTTCTGTCCTACTGTTTACACTACAGCTTCAGGAATATGAAAAGACTCAATGAAAATAGAAAGGTAAGAGACAGGGGAAATGGCTTTAGCATTAGTTAGCTCATAGTATGGCGCTGTTTGGTAACCCTGGTGATACAAAGGGGTTAGAACACACACTGATCACAGGTTAAGATCTGGAATAAGATGTTAGAGAAAGAATTGATGACTGGCTGGTCTGGGTTTTGATTTATTCCTACAGTCTAACTTTCCCTCCTCTCCTCTGTTGGTGATCTCTAGCACACAAGCATGTTGACCTTTCAAAAGTCTAACACACGTGTACATCCGCCTCAGTCTGGCCTTGTAAACTAGATCTCTATGTTTTCTAAATAGCATGAGTGGAAATCTGGAATTTTTTTCACAGTGTTTACTGGATCCGAATGTTTTCCCTACAAACACAACTGACCTTGTTTATGAAGGAGAGGAATCTGCGTTTTTTTCCCAGTCTGTGTCAGTTAACACCACATTCTGGCCACCGTTTAGAGAACCACAAGTACCCACTTACCTGCAGAGCACTGGCAATAAAATATTTACCAAGGGAAAGATGTGAAAGAAAAATCACCAGGTTAATCACTAACTGCCAGTAAATATACATGTTTTCTCCTGAATTCTATCATGGTGGCATGGTTTTGGAATAACTTTGAAAATAATGTGTACATACTTTTAGAAAGCTCTAAATCTCTATTCCTTAATATTAAAAAGGTAATTGCGTTCCTCAGAAATATTGTTTTGTAGATAAAGAGACTGTTGGAAAAAAAACATTATTTTGCCATTCGCTGTAACACAAATGGCCAATAGGTTTGTTTAAGATGAGGACGGACCTGCAGCAGCAGGCGCTCGAAGGCCAGGCAGGAGTCCCAGCGAGGAAGGTCGGGGTGGCGGAGTGTCTGGGCCGTGGCCAGGCCCAGCTGGAGCAACCCGCAGTGACTCTCCAGAGCGCCCCAACTGCTCCGAAACAGCTGCGTGTAGGAGCACAGCTGCTCGGGGGTCACACGACCTGCAAGGAGAGAAGAAGACACTGTTCAAATTTTATGTCGTCAAAAAATCATCAATCAACATTGGCAAAAGCTCATCACACAGTATATAAAGGCCCCCAATTGTACTCTGTATACTCAAACACATGCAAGAACAAATACACAATAATTCCTCCTGATGGGAAGAATGGAGTGTGAAAACAGAACAAATAGACAACCTTTTCCCAAGCATAACAGCCTTTTTAATAACTATCATATACTCAGTTTAGGGAAGAGGGGGGGATGACTGATACCAAAGCAGACAATAATATTATCTTAATGAGCAAAAAGATCCCCAGGCTGAGTGAGAGCACAAGCCGTGCAGTGGTGTGTATGTGTGTGAGTGTGGCTCTGCCAGCCAGGAAGCAATACCCTTTATATGTGCACGAGCAGGTTGACAGTTAGTCAGACTTTTCAGTGAAATGTTTATATGAGTCACAGTATATGACTAAACATCACTGAGACTATATAAAAATGTGTGCGTGCATATAGCCGAGGTGCAGCAATACAGATAGGAGCTCTTAGCGCCCTTCTTAAGTGTGACTAATACTGTAAATCAGAGATGTATTATTTATAAAAGGCACCAGAAAGAGGTTGGACTCCTCACACCATTTATGAACACCCTCCCTTGCCCCGCCCTTCCCACGACGATTCACATAGACACAGGAAGAGCGGTGTAAAGGCTGTAAGGCCTAAAGGGGGGTGTGTATGGTGGCCTGGAGGTACATGGGGCTGTGTCAGGGGCTGGGATAGAGAGGGGGCACATTAACTCCCCATAAAGCCCACTTCTTCATGTTGATGTTCTGAACCAGCACCAGATGTGGGAGTATTTCCTGTTGGACTACATGGCCAGTGTTTTCTTTAGCGAGGCCAAACACATGACTAGAAGAGAAACAGACAGGCAGGATGAAAAATACAGCGGAAAGCTTCATATTACTAAATACAATCTGGAATCAAGGCACATAAAATGGAAAGAAAACAATTTTTGTACTGTAAAAGTGGATCTACATTTGTGAAATATTTTCCAAAAGGAATCATCCAGGGAAGCGAGTAAAACTAATATTCACAATGGCTGATAAGTAAATCCCACAGCAAAACAGATTCCTGCAAGTCCCCTATTGAGAAACTTATTTTCCAAAGTTAGCTGAAAGATTCAGTGTGTTGAGTGGAATTTCAGGGGGGAAACAGAAGAAATGTCTACAAAAGGGAGTCAAGTTTCAAGTATTTCTAAAGAATAAGCTTCAGTCCAGAAATATTCCAAATCCTGAAAAGCTTTATTGTGAACAAATCCAGCCATAAAAACTCACGGCAGTTGGAACCATGGTTCACCGAGCTTGATGTGCCAACCATAATTTAGAACCAGGAAAAAGGTCCAAAGCCAGAGCCAAGCATAATTTCACCTGAGATGAGGCAATGAGAACGGTGCAGTGTATGCCAAATGTGATCAGACTTATATAGACTGGGGAAATGTTTAAGAAAATACTGAAATAAGAACTCACAACAATAAAACCTGTTCTCCATTACACAATCAAACAGCCCTTCCGAGCCTTAGCTCTTATCTATGTCACTTAAGTTCCCTTGAAAAGTTCTGTGATTCCTCAGGCATCTTGCTGCCAGATGCAAAATGAAGCTCAGCTGAGCTCTGGTTTCATAGTAGAGTGTTTCTGGAGTTGAGTAAGAAGCAGGACTGGAAAGGTTTTAATTCTTAGACTAATAAATAAGAGAGTACATGTAAGAAGACAATGTACTTCGATTTAATCAATTGAATTATGTACAGACAGGGAACTGTAAGTGCATTTAATAACACGTTTAATGGCATGTTAAAAAACTGTGTGTGTGAAGCATAATTGTTTCTGTTACAGTAAGATGTTCGACTTCTCTGTTTTGTTCAACAGCTGTGGTAGAAGAAGTAGTCAGATACTTAACAATACAAACATTACAAAAGTACTATTTGAAAATATTAAACATGCATTCAAAACTTCACATAAGTAAAAGTATTTAAGTAATATCAGCACAATGTAGTAAAGTATGATAAGTAAAACTACTCCTAGTGGAGTAAAATGTTTAACTATTCAATCTGATATTTTTGGATTATCATTACAACTGCAGAGATGTGTACAGTATGTTATATTTAACTGCTGTGGATGTATATCAATAGGTTGAACTCATTTAAGTGTTCATATACTGTTGAGTAGTATATTCTATAGCAAAGCATACGTCAGAAGCAATATGTCTGTTTTCAGCTTTGTGAGGATGCATTTTCGGGCTAATCCAAGGCACTTTGGATTAGCCCGGCATAAATCATATATTTTATATTTTGTCAAAATATAAAATAACAGTTAGTCCTTCATTCTATACCACACATTCAGCATTAACACATCTGGAGATACATGGTTTAGACAAGTAACTGACGCTGTCAGACAATTTCAAAATTAATTTCAATTGAATATGTAGTGGAGTATGAAGTTGCAAATATACCAATACTTATGTTGAGTACGAGTAACTCATATGTGTTCTTAAGTTCAGAAATGGAGTTACCGTCCACTACTGATACTATACAGTATAATACAGTGTTTGTCTTGACAAACGTGAACCCTTTCCCCATTTTAATGGTCCTAGAAGTGAATTTATTGCAGGGGCAGCAATAAAACAAATCACATTTTCAGTCCCATGCTATAAACTGTTGGAAGGTCTTGTCCATTTCAACCTGATGTGCAGAAGTGGCAATTGAGGCTTGGCCACGATCAAAGTCCTGAACAATGCAAAAAGGGGCAGGGGCCAACAGTGATTTAGTCCCGTTACTGGAAGATGACTTGCATTCGAGGTGCACAGGGTTAGTCAGAGGCTAAGTGATGTCTGCTGTCAGCGTGGAGCCGAGTGGTGACCTGCCTCAGCAGCTGGACAGACTCACAAGTAATTCTACATGGATGGGGGACACAGGAAGGCTGAGAGATTTTTATTTATGCAGTCCAAGAAGAGGAAAGTCTTGGAACTTTTATTTGTGGATGCATGCTGGGGCCCCTTTCAGTACTGTACTGTGAAGAATTGGGAGAGCCAAGGGTAACAGGGCAGCTACATCGCCAAAATCTGTGGTTTCACTTCAGTTAAAATGCATGTAAATGACTTAAGGGTTGAAATTTGAGTACAGTTGCTGGCCCAAGTTTTGATGGTCACGAATTCGGACCTTTTTAGTGTTATTTTCTTGTTTTGGTACAGTTGTTGTGTTGTATACTTCTAACATAGAAGTCAAAAGCCATTCCAGCACCTCTGTGACTGTTCATAGGTGCAGCATTAGTTCATTTAAATGCTAATATCAATATGCTATCAATGAAAATGCTAACATGGAGACCTTAAAAAAGGTTGCCATGCGAGTAAACATTATTTAGCATATGCAGCGTACGTACAGCTAAGACTGATGTGAATGTCCTTAGGTTTGCAGCGATTTGGTAGGAAACAAAAGTGTTGGACATAATTAAATAATAACCCTGAAGTGCGAAAAGTTATCTCAAATAACCATAAAGGAAACATTTTATAGCAATCTAGTCAAACTACGAATTTGAAAAAGTCAAGGGCTAAATCAGTTTAATAGCTGTTGTGGTATTTCAGTTTGGATCATTGCAGGAAACCGACCAATGGAACAACATTGCTATCCTAAAAGCCAACTGTTGGCATGTCTAACATCCTGTGTTTGCATGAGGTATGTGTTCATGTCACCATTCAAAATAACAAAGTAGTACATCAAAGACACTAAGTTCTTATAAGCACTAATAGAGCTGGGCATTTGACCAAAACATGTTCTCAAGATAAAAAATGTCATGTCAGTCAAGTCCGATAATTAGTACCGTAATTGTTGATCCTGATTGAAGGTTGTATTTTGTAAAATCTTCTTTACAAGTGGATTATGACGCATATTTTACAAATCTGTTGGAGAACATTAGTACCAGCTATGTGTTATACATCCTCTCCGTGCTTGCACAATGCATAAACGACATATATTGAACTTTATTTATATTGCTGTTGATGAATAATTATTGATATTGTTTGATCACTAAGCCCTAATCACAAATAATGTCTGATTTGAGACCTGTTCTTTTATTCATAAATGTAAAAATCGATGTGAGCGGTTTAGGAGTGACTTAAAATGTGATACTGCCAAATATGTAACATGATCAGTGTGCATCATATATATCTCTAAAAAATGTCTAATTAAAAGACATTAATAATTTCATCATAAACTGACCGTAAAAGTCCCAAAATATGTTTAATATTGGCATGATTCTTTAACATCAAGAAGAAAAGCCTCGAATAAAGTATTAGATGAAGTGCAAAAGCATTTTTAAAGAAACACAATAAATGCTCATTTGAATCTAGAATGAAATTACACTATTTCATTGCCCTAAATCTCAAAAAAAGATTGCCCTAAATCTCAATAAAAAAAAAATGAATACAATCCCTGCTGTGAAAACTCCTAGAGCGCACCACAGGAAGAGAGGTCCTGACAACACATCTCATTTACACTGTGCTATCAGTGCAAACAGTACACACACAAACTGTATAAGCTTGTGATGCACGCATATGTAAACACACACATAAACACACGCGCAGATGGACAGATAAAAGCACGTTTACGGACGATGAAACCAAAGCTGTCTAACTTATTGCCCGCTAAGAGCAAAAACACCCAAGATAAACACTAAATGGACTCTGCACAGCCACATCTTTACACACACACACACACACACACACTCTCTCGCTCACACATACAAACACACTGCGAGAGAATTTCATCATCCCATTGTGCTATGGGAAACCTAACAAGTCAAACTCCCGCTCGGAGAAATTGATTATTTTCTCTGTCTCTCTCTGGATGATTCTATCCTGTTGTGATGAAAAGGAGCCAAGTTGGGTCAGTGTGTATGTGAGAAGGCTAGGCTTGTTGTAGATACTGTATTTCCTAACCCACTCACTCTGGTTTCTAACCCACCAGAGTGAGAATGTAGGGTGGAAAATTCTACTCTCCTCAAGATTGAGTGGGCACTGAGAGAGCAGACAGGTATTAACGCTAAGCGTTTTGTGTTACTGGGCTCAGCCTGTTCTCCAATGAGCAGAGCATGATGGATTGAGATCTCGGCTGGTGGTACTGGTGGGTAGGGATGGGAACTGTGTGGGGGTGCGCCAGGAGCTCAGGGGACTTTGTGGAGTCTGGTCCTCTGCCAGTGGGGTATAATGGTTCAGTGTATGTGAGGAGTTTGACGCTGGTCTCACTCCCCCCACTTTTCTCTTTTTCTCTCTCTCGGCAAAGACATTAAGTCAACACGCTGTCAGTCAGCAGGCGGGAGCAGTTTTCATGCTACACCTTCTTCATCCCTTCTCACTTTTACTGTCCCTCCAATCTCTCTGTTATTTTTACTTTCTACGCTCTTGTTGTTGTGGATTTCTCGCCCTGAATTAGAAGGGCTGCTGCTGTTTAGCATGAATGTGTGAAAGTGTATGTAGTTGCTTGGCAGGGTGTGAGTGTCGTGTGCATATGTGTGTGTGTGTGTGTGTGTGTGTGTGTGTGTGTGTGTGTGTGTGTGTGTGTGTGTGTGTGTGTGTGTGTGTGTGTGTGTGTGTGTGTATGTGTGTGACCTCCAACATAACAACCTGGTTGTTAAAAGAGACAAGACCTTTTTTACCGCTAAGATTATAGGAGCCAAGGGACCACAAGGCCCCTCCCTTTTAACATCCCCTTTCAGTCAGATGCTAACCTGCGTATAAGTCCGATACCTGTGTGTGTGTTTATGTACATGCAGTTCATCCATTACTTATGCGAGTCAGAGGGTTAGCATTAAGGTGAATGTGCACAAGGGCAGGGTACAAGAGTGCATGTAATGACTTTATTTGTGCGTGCCTACACATATTTTTATCCCTGGCTTCAGCCCCTTTGCTTCATTAACAGACAACAAAAGTTTTTGAAAGCAGCATGTGTGCGCAGGAGCATGTGTGTGTGTGTGTGTGTGTGTGTGTGTGTGTGTGTGTGTGTGTGTGTGAGTGTGTGTGTATGGGTGCGTGTCAAAGAGCCAACATGTGGTTCAGATTTCCTCTGTGGCCACATGGGCAAATACACAGCAGAGATCCTGGATCTCAGTAGGAGGCGCTATGGTTCTGCACTAAAACACTGCAACACTAACATGAACTTGTCTCCAAGAAAAATACCTTTTACTCATGTTATTCAACTTGAATATTTATTTATTTTTAGTTCCTGTATTTGTGTGAATTTGTGTTTCTCTATGAGAAATAAGATGAGAACTCTGCATCTTACCCATGCTCATCTTGATTGGCAGCTTCTCCTTACTGGCCGCTTCCACCAACTGCCGCCGGACCTCCATCACCCCCTCTTTTTGTTTACTGGTCAGCATGGCCTCCCACAGTGACTGTGCTGCAGGTGACCTGAGAGGTAGAACAACCAAAAAGGTCAGCATGGGGAAAAACACAGTAGTAGGAGTTGTGTGATTACTACCAAGCAAAACAACTGTTGCTATTCATGCCGTCTGCTCAGAGCACGCGGGCCTCTGAATGTAAACACATGGACGTGATTGAGAGCTCATCTCTGTGATTGAGAGCCTGCTGGCCAGGGAGTGGTGACTCCCCGATGGGACCACGAACAGGAAAAAGCTGAAATTAGCGGAGGGAACATTAGGAATGTTCTCAGTCCACCTAAAGTGTCCGTGTGCCAACATTCCTCTGGACTTCTCAGAGCTGTCCTTACATCAATGACACAGCAAGACAGTCTGGAGACCAGGGCTCCTCATGATACCATCTCAGTCCCTGGTCTCATTATCTGCAAGGTTATGAAACACTGTGATCCACATCTCTGAAGGGAGACTGAAGACAAGGCATGTGTGTAAGACCATTACCATCTGCCATGAGCAGTGAAACAGCCCTTAGTCTTTTCATGAGAGAATCAAAGAGTGGCCCTGAGGACCTTCACCATCATTAACTTCACAGAAAGTGACACTTTTTCTTATAAAATGTTCCCTTAATCTGAATTCAAGCTATGATCATATTTTACTGCTCTGTCTGTTTTTACTCTTGAATTTCTTGTCCTGATAAAAAGCCACTGCCACTTATCCGGTCTACATCTCTCTCTCTGTCTCTGCCTCTGACAGCTACACTGAACAGCTGACATGATCTCCTCTGTTCTCTCAGGAGTGACCAGACACTCTGAATAGAAGGAGACAAAGAGAGCAAAGGAGGTAAGGACAGAGAGAGAGGGAAGGTAGGAGGGAGCTCGTTGACAAATCCACTTTGTTTTTCTTTCTTTCTTTTTTTAAAACTTTTTTCTTCTCTCGCCTTTTCTGCTTTCTAACTGCTGCCATGTGTTTAATATCAGATGTAATCTGTTCCAGACCTTGGGCTGGGGCTAGATGGGGAGGAGAGGGGCTCACACTGGGACGCCCGCCATCTTCACACTAGAGCCAGACACAAAGAACGGCAAACACAACTCACCTCAGGACTCACCTCAGTGTAATGTTAAGGCAGATCATGGTAGAAAAAACTTTTTGGGGAGAAACAAGACAATAAATCTGGTACTTTGTGACAACCTGTTTGTTTGCTTAAACTGTGATTAAGATGTGAGTAATAAGTACTTCACTGCAGCTATTACTCAAGAGCTACGACATGGTGTCACTTTGGGAAAAATACTCCAGTTAATCCAACAGAACAACATCTCCCATGTATTTGGCGCTTTTATACAATTACGCAAATCAGAAAGTCCCACATATTTGTCATGGCTGAAACAGTGTGCCTTGACCAGCAATGTGTGAGCAGCAGTGTGTGTGTGTGTTTGTGATTGAGGATGCTTTAACCATGCATCTGTATATGTTTGCACACAACCCTGTGCATCTGTGTGTTCGTGGAGGAAGGAGACCCTGTGTCAATGAAATATGGTTCTCATTTGGCTCCTTGCGCACACTATGGCCTCCCTGCTGGCCTATTCCCCTGACGCTTTCCGTGGGCCATTTGGTCAGACGAAGCCGAGGGGGGGCGTAAAGCTGCGCTGAGGGGTGAGGTTTATACTGGCAGGGTGTGAGACAGGGTCCATAACCAGCCGGGGACCTTGCTGAGTAACTACCATACTATGAGAGGGGGTTGGGGCTGTGGGGTGCGTGTGCTTGGCCATCTGCAAGCGTTAAGCGCCGAGTGGCTCTCTCTGCTGAAAAGGCTGCTCGCCTGAAGGGGGCACTCTTGCATTTGACTTTTGAAGCCAGTATAGCCAGTATCCTCTCTGACATGCTCAGACAGGGTGAGTGAGAGTGTCAGGAGACATTGGCCATTTGTGGACAAACTGAATTCCACTAGATTTGTGTGCGTATGCTAATGTTTGTGTGTGTGTAGGCAGGTAAGCACCACATACTGTAACTTGAAGGGAGATGTGCGTATTACGTGAAAGAATGTCCACATATGTGTCTGTTTAAGTGTTGAAATACCTCTGGCCCTGTCCAAGTCATTAATGAGTGTTGGGGGTGAGGAGGGGGACAGTGTTCCTGGAAGCGAATGAGGCAGAAGAAAAGAATGGCTCAAACTGTTCTGACTCAGAATTTCTTCAATTTACTCCCTATTCCGGTGCCCCCTCATCAGCCCCCCCTTCATGTGTACAAACACGCTTCAGAGTTTATTTCTCGACCCTCACTCCCACTGCTAAATTCAGCATTCATGACATGATTCAGAACCGAGTCATGTAACACACACACGATTGATGGATCCCCCTGAGAGGAGTGGAAGAATGTGTCTTTAAATGCTCAGCTCATTCAACTTACTATATTTTTTACATTTTACAGCATTAAGCTGCTCGGGCAGTATTTGTTATATTCGACAGGTTTTTGAGACGTGTGCTTCTGAGATTTGAGATGCGAATGTAATTTTGTTTGTGGTGACTCACACCATTGAAAAATTACATTTAAAAGTTCAGCTCTTTCCAGAGACTGTCCCAGTTTCTCTGTATAATCCACTTAACATGCTGTCGACAGCTTTCATGGGGAATATTTCTACTGAAGAAAGTAACTCCAGTAAAACTTTGAGGTCTGAGAATTATATGGAGGTATCCAGGATATGGTTTCTGAGAAGGCATGTTGCAGTGACTGTTTGTGAAAGTAATTTTTCAAAGCTTGGAGCACTTCAAGTGAAATGAAATCAGATACTATTGAAGTGAGTGTTGGCAGAAATCTCATGAGTTAATATCTTAAAATGTCAGGAGTTAAAAGTTAAACTCTCTGCATAGTCAAACTCAAGGTTGTCATCTCCACAGGGATATCAGGGACATGTCCTCCTCACTTCTGAAAATTGTATTACTATACCCCAAACCTTCATATCTCTAGGTTGAACTTTTTATTTAAAATGTGAACATCGTCATAATTTATTGTCAAGCCTCAATAAAAAGGAATAGATAACATTTTTAATACGCTCATCTTCAGGCATTAGATTGGAGCAATTAGCTTAGCAAGGAGCGTTAACTTTTTTTTTACCTGGATAGCGGTGATGGGGTTGTGAAGGCCTGTATGAAGCATGAAAGGAGGACCTACAACGCAACTGAGTGCTGAAACTAAAACCACTAAAATCTTTCAAATCAAATAATCTAATGTGTATTTTTATTTAAGAACATTTACTCTGCTCATTCGAGAAATCTCTGTCTGCTTGTGAACGCATATCGCGAGAACCATTACTTGTCAGCTTCCCAGTTAATATGTGTATTGTTAAGGATCCATGTAAATTGAAGTTGGTGGTACTTGGACATGTGATTCATGATTTGGAAATGTTTGCAGTTGTGTTTCCCTGAAACCAAACCTTACTCCCAGCTTATCCGGTTGCCCTCATCTTGTTGTATACATCCGAAAACTTAGATAGCAGAGCAGCTCACAGTTCATAACTATCTGACACCACTTCTCTGTTTGTCGGCATCTGTACAACATGACACAACCACAAACTACAGCACTCCCCAGTGCATGCTAATGTAACCTTAATGCGATAGAGCGTGTCTAATGCCACACTCAGCACACTGCATAAACCAGCCTGTAATTTGTTTCCCAATGCAGATGATTCAGATGATCGGAGTATTTTCCGACAAGCCTACATAGAACAGAAACAACCAACTAGAATTGTGCAAGGTCAGCCCCATTCCTTGCTGACGTAATTTATGGAGTGTCTTTAACGGGGCCAAAAACACTGCCGGGTTTCCTGTAAACATCCCAATGTAGAACAGGACATTACATGAGATGGAAAGGGAGAAGTGGACCAAAACCAGACCTGGCCTTGAGTGTCTGTATGTCCTGGCGAGAGGGACAAATGACCTGATGGATTTATGGAGAAAAAAAAAGGAGGAAGAGGAGTTCTGCAGGAAGAGAGGAAGGGAGGAGAGATACACAAGAAATAAACTCAAACAAACCAACACAGATGTAACAGGAGCTCTGAATGGCATTATTCAGTGATGACTCCATGTATCGTTCTAATAATATGTAAAATACATTATTAAAATCCGTTGTGACTACAAGTTAGATTTTGAAGGAAAGAACACAGTTGATAATGAAATTTAAAGAAACCCTTTAACATTCCATGTGTTAATTAAAGTATAGATGTATCATTACACGGCAAACTTACATTTACATTTATGCATTTTGAATGACAGTTTGGAAAAACTCTCTCCGTCTGTCTGTATCTCCAGCACTGTTCATCCTTAAACTTGGCATGTGTATTATTTAAGGTCCAGGAATGTGCACAGTCATATTAGTGCGGACACGTGATACTTCCATACTAATAAACTTGGTATAAACAGGTAAGCAGCTCTTTGTGCAGCAGTGGTGGTGCAGCTTCAGGGTTCTGTGGACTGACTCCTGCAGGTCTTTACCTACTCAATTTCTATGGTCAGTTTTACAGTTTCTTTCTTACAGGCCAAGCTAAGAACCCGTTCCAGACAGACAGGTTTTAAACAGGCACTGCACTAGTTTGAAAAAGTGCATAACATTTGATGTTGGCTCCAATTGTAGAATACAGATGTGAAATAATGTCAGTTATTCCAAAAATATAGGCAGTTATACAGGAGTCTCTTCCTTCCCTTATGTGTCTTGGCTTCTTTAACATTTCAAATAAAACCCAGCAGCAGAGGCTCTTTGAAGAAGTTGGACTGGCAGGTGTACGGTGCTGTCTATTGGGGAGTTTTATCATCTCACTGAGTAAATGTGCACACGCTCTTTTGTAAGTCTACGTTGTGCAGTGAAAATCAAATCACAGAGCAGATGACAGTACACAGGACTAAAGTCCTAATGGGAGCATGGTGACAACGTACATGTTAATCTACATGACTGATGTGCTGTGGCTTTCAAAAAGAGATTCGTTCTGCAGTGGAGGTGAAAACTGAATTAGGCAGCAGAAGAATGAGAGACGGTATCATAGACATACCAGGGGACATCATGGAAATCTGAAACACTTGTGGCTATAAGCTGCACTTTTTGACTGATAAAAACTCTCTTTTGCAAACAACTGAAGCTATGTTTGACCTCTGGGCTAGGCAGATATAATCACTTGTCACAGTGATTATATCTTAGATGAAAGTCTCCTGCAAAAACACACAAATATGCCTCAGAGGGGGAACGGTGAAGGCTTCCACATAAAACTGTGACTATTTTAGCTTGAGCTTCACTCTTTGCGGCAAAAACAAAAAAACAACACGAGCAAAATTGATTCTTACTTAGGAATGGCAGTTTTATTCGTAAAATGAAAAGACACTTTTCTGTGGGCATGACAACCTCTTCTTACTGTGGATTGAAACACACAAACACACACACACACATAAGACTGCACAGCTCTCCTTGTTAGGACTTTGCATTGACTCCATTTATTGTTGACAGCCTTTAACCAAAAGATTATCCCTAACCCCCCTATGACCAATTCATGCCTAACCCTAACCTTAAACTAACTATGATTCATATATTAACCCTCAGAAATGTTGTTGTGCCTTACACACACACACACACACTGTGTAAAGTTATTGCTTTTTCACAGACCAAGATTTATCACAGCTACTGTAAGGAACAAGTTTTCAGCCGGTATGGGAGATCATGTGATCAGTAAGTAATGCAAAGATTTTGAGTCTATAAATCACTTGAAAGGCTGTATCTTCAATCAACTGTTTATGCCACTGTTCACCATAAGTATAGAAGGGCAAAACTATCTCTACCCAACAAGGAACCACCACAGACAGAATGTGGCACCTCTTCAAACCCTCTTCTTCATTGTTGGCGGTGTAAAAACAGGGTTGGCAGTTTTCAGTTGTCTGTCATTTGCCCTCTCATTTCCACACTCTACTTTCTCTGCTTCTTTTTGTTACTTTTCCCACACGGCCTCAACACAAATAAGTGTGCACGTCGTTTTATCCATGCTCATATTTCCCAGCTGGGACAGAAATAGGTGTTTTCCCTCCCTGGTGCACACGCAGGATCTGCTAGGCAGATCTGAGGAGATGGCAGCCTTGCAGTGTTTTCTCATGGCAGGGTGCGGTCACTCTTTCTGCCTGGCTCCGACTCAGCAGCTCCTGAGGCAGACCCAGAGCACCTTGGCCACCCGTACTCGGTTCTGCCCACATGCACACACTCTCCTCACCACAGGTTTCAAGGTCCAAGGCAGCCAGATGATGGGGGTGCAGGGTTCAGTCTGACACTAAGGGAAACTTGGTGCCCTCTGCCAATGGGGTTCAGAAGTCCTACTCAGGATTAAAAGGACTGTGCAGCCAAATACAGCAAATGACACAGACTGGGCTGGATCGGACCTGACTATAAAACACACGTACACACAAAAAAACACTTCCACAGGCACTTTCATCCTTCTACATACAGAATGCATAATGCACATCCAGGTACTATCACGAGTACGAGTAGAGAAACCAAAATCCTGCACAGATGTGTGTGTGTGTATGCGCGCCCACACATCCACACACAAAATACACGTTCTCTCTGGCATGATTACTAAAACCACACAGTCAAAGTCAAGTTGTCGGATCAGGAAAATTCACACCAGGTTATGAAAGACAATACGACAGTAATTGCAAAGTAAGTGTGGGGTCTTGCAGGGAGAGCTAGAATCAACAACCACCCACAGAATGTTTAAGACATGGTAATCTTTAAAAATATCCTGGAATTACTGAAGGAAATATCATACAAAAGGTCCAAATTAGGTCCCTACCTAATATTTTAAAGGCTTGAGTCGGTCTATATAACAAAACCTATCAAAACACGCTGTGGGTTTAGGCTAAAAATAGTTCAACAAATCATAGGTGTATAAACAGGCAGCAGAAGGGGAGTTATTACATAGACAATCAAACCACACAGAGCCAGGGTCTAGTGTTTTGCACAGCTCACATCATGCAAAGAAAACAGTCCCTTTTAGAAACGTGTACTTTGGTGTATTTTGTAGAATAAGGGGAGATTAATGCTTTAGGAAAGAACACCTCTAACAACATGCATTTACAGAGCCCTGTCTTGAACATATCAGGATGATTGACATAGACTCTGACCGTGGCGAGCTGTACACTTGAAGGCATTTAAATGAAGTGGGAACTCTTGGCTCAGTTCTTGCTGTGCCTCAGCAGCACTTCAATCTCCCAAACATCTGTGATAAGGCTCAACTAGGCCATCTGCTCAGAGATAGCACAGGCAATAACGCTCCCACTGATCCCGCCGGCCCCGATTAGACATGTACGCCGCACAAGCACAGCACCCACCGCAGGACTTACCACACGTCTTCATCTATCTGTCTCCCTGCACCTGCTAGAGCTTGTGTACTAGATCTAGATCGGTCATTTAATGTTCTAAGATGCGTGTGCGTGTTAAAGTGTGTTTCTTTGGCTGAGGCTCTTCATATTTGGTGAAAACATCTGGATCAATGATTGCAAACATTAAATGCTGGGAACTCGACATCTGCTCAGAACCGTTGTCTTTTATCCTTCATCATCATGCACGTAACTCTTTCCAATAGACAGACAGTGAGAGAAGAGAGGCTTGTTCGGCCACCAAAAGGCCTACAAAGTCAAAACATTTGATCCATGTACAGAAACTACTCACCTGTGGTTGTATTACCAAGACATTTAGCACTAAAATAACTTGAGATAAGCATTCATGTGTGTGTTAGGTATTTGGTTGACGTGCCCCATAATTGACCCCTGCATCTGAGGGTCAGTGCAACCTCCCCCTGGCGGTGCACGCATTATCTGCTACTGTACAAGCTGTCTAAACAGCACTGACTAGTGAGAGTTAAACGTGGTTCCAATACAAATGAGCCACCCACCTATCTCAGAACAGGCCCTGCTGCATTCAACGCAGTGTATGTCTGAGCCTGATCATGAACTCAAAGCGGTCAAAAATACTGCATGACAGCTCCAGCCACAAAACTCTTCTTCTCAGTCAAAGTCTTTTCCTCCTGTAACCACATGAAGGGGCAAAGCGGGAGCGGAACACATGATGTCGAACTAATCCCTGCCATGTACAACAACCCCACCACAGGCACCGAACACGTGCATGTGCACAGCCAAGACTCCAGGCAGACTTCACTGAACCACGGGCACCTACTGCTGGTCATGTGCCACTCAACCCACTCAGTGGGGGATGGGGCTGGGTGGTGAGTGTATCTTTGTGCATAAGTAGGTTGGACCACATGGAGTATGTGTTTAAAAATGTATGTATGTATACTGTGGTCATGTCAGCAGGAGGGATGGGACCTCGGTACAAGTTGGTACTTTGATTTGATGATCTTTTCTGACCTCTGGTCGGAGGGAAATGACAATGTTACATACTTTAAATAGGCTTTCTTCATTCTATACCAATACAACTACATAATTCTTCACAAGTGAATCCACCTTCTGACCTGGACCCGCACTAAAATGTTATGTATTCTTCCTAGGGTCGTGCCCCACCTCATCACAAAATTTCATAGAAATTGGTTCTCCAGTTTTTACATAATTCTGCTAACTTACAAACAGGGCTTAAAAGTTTCCTTTTAAAACCACATTCACATTATCTAGATTATTATTTGGATCTACACAAATTCCTCACACTCATTAATATAAGTCACATGATATTGCCTGACGTGTCTTATTTCTTTCATTCAAAATCTATGAATATTCTCTGAGAGATCGATGAAAATGTTGAAAAACAGCCGATCTCACAGTGTTAAAGACAGTGACAAAACTAAATCACTGGATCCGCCCCCCCGGTCCGGATATGCGCCAACATTTTGTTTTAGTACAATACTGCTGACAAACAAACAAACAAACAGAGACAAAAACATCCCCTCTTTGTCAGCAGTAATACAAATATTTGCTGTGCTAATAAACTAAACTCATAATTATGGACATTTTAATTATAGCTCACTAGAGCAAACACAAGTATAGGGAGAACATGCAGAAACAGCCCAGAAAGGCAGAAACCAGATGGTATATTTGAACCGAGGGCTTCCTTGTTAATATTTTCTTTTGACTCAATTTATGTGGTATCAAATGAATTGTTTGTAATAAGAAAGCAAGACTTTCTGGGACAGTGTACTTATCTGAAGCAGAAACTACAACAGACCTTTTAAGGAGCTAGGTCTTGCCCTCCTAATGGGAAGCGCAGTTATTTTAGCACAAAACTCACCTCTTCTCCCTGGAGGGAACTTTAATATGAAGTGCTTCATGATTGCGTGGAAAAACATTCCGTAATCCTGATTCTAATTATTGATAGGGCAGAGAGAGAAAAGCTGCAACCAAACATGCTCCAGTGTTTTGAATTTCAAAAACCAACCAGGCTCCCCAAAATTGACAAGTTCCATCTATTGGGACTCATATCTTTAAAACACACGGCTTGACCTTGCTATCTGATCATATGTTAAAGGTAAAGTTCACAGAAAAATGGCCTCCATACATCTTGTGTGGTGTCATCTAAGTGTCCAGAAACCCCAAAATTTAAATTTGACTCGAAACTGTTTAATTTACTCTGTGATTTAAGCCTACGGAATGCTAGCGGAAGTAGCAATGCTAACGTGCACACCCCACGTGCCCTTTGGTGAGCGCTTGTGTGCAGTGAATGTGGGTTTTCAGGTGTGCGTGACAACGTGAATGTGGCTACACGAGGATATCAAAGGACATTTAAGCAGAAAAACATGGTGTAAAATTATACTGTTTCGAGTCGAATTGAAACGATGGAGCCTACAAACACTTGGGTGACACCACAGGAGCAGTACGGAGGCATTTTATGTTGTTTTATTTCGTTATAAAAATGTATCACCAGTTACTTAAATTGTATTGGATTTGGCTGCAACTCTGTTTACCGCTGAAACTCCAAAAGTGTTTTCTGGACTCAAGCACTTCCCCCACCCCTCCACCCCGCATAGTGGGGAGTAGATAATGACTGAATTATCCTTTTTCTGTGAACTATCCCTTTAGGTGTCATATTGGGTCTGATATACATAGTGATCTGTAAAGACTCAAGCATTAAATGCATTGCCAAAATACTCTACTTGAAAACGTTAGTGGGGACATATAGATGAGGGTACAGCGCAGACATACAGGTGAAGCAGTGCCGTTGTGTGCATAATAGGGATGGGGGGAAAGATCTATTCAGTTACAAATCGCGATTCTTGTGAATGACGATTTTAAATCGTCATGCTGCCTCCCAAATCGATTTTTAATTTTTTTTAAACATATTTATTGGTTTATACGGGGGGGGATATATGGTGGGGGGGCAACATCACCCCAGAGCATGTTGACCAGCTCTTGTTTTTGCACAAGAATCTAAACATACCCAAGCACTAGCTTTGTATCGCCTACATGCAAACAACAATAGCCTACTTTTTGTTTATTTCAAAGTTTATATTTTAAGTAAACTTTTATTCATTCTATTTAATTTAATTTTTATTTATTGTTTAAAAGTAGCCTAAGTGGCATACATTTCTTAATCTGTCAGTCCCTGCCGATTCCCGTCCCTAGTGCATAATATTATCAATTATGGCGGCTACTGAAATGAATAACCATTCTAGAATTGTGGTCTGTAGAGATGCACTCACTGGTGTTGTGCGAGACAGCCGGGGGCCAGGGTGTTTTGGGAGTGAGGGGTGCGCTGCAGACTGGTGAGCTCCAGCATATCCACCTGTACATCTGTCACATGACCAGGTAAGGGTTGGAGCACGGTCAGAATCTTCTCTGCCAGGTTGTCACCATGGTGACCAACAGCTCCTGAAAACCAAAACGTTGGGAATTTAAAAGACCGAATAGTGGAAATATATGGTAAATGGTTTTGTATTTATATATCGCTTTTCTAGTCTTGATGACCACTCAAAGCGCTTTACAGTACAGTTTTACATTCACCCATTCACACACACATTCATACAGTGCATCTTTTTGCAACACTTTGTTATTCTATGGGGGGCCATTCAGGGTTCAGCATCTTGCCCAAGGACACTTCGGCATGCAAATGGGTCAGACTGGGGATTGAACTGCCGACCTTCAGGTGGGAGGACGACCACTCAACCCCTCAGCCCATATATAGCAACATCAATTTTTGTTGTAGTGTTATCATGTTTTCTCTCATGAATGAAGTTATTTTGTTGATGTGCTCTTATACACGTGTTATCGAGTGCACTTCTGTCCGTCTTGGGAGAGTGATCCCTAACTTGTGACTCTCTCTGGGGTTTTTTTCCCTGTTAAAAGGTTATTTTTGTAGTTCTTCCTTTCACTCGTTGAGGGGTTACGGGCAGAGGATGTTGCACCTTGTTAAGGCATATTGTGATTTGTGAATATGGGCTTAATTTGATTTGATTATGCTAAATAAGGCCCAGATGTTTTGGATTGTAATGTGTTTACAAAGTTTAAGATTGATGGGACACAATCTAGTCCAAGGGTTAGGGACACTTCACCTGTAAGATCCATTGTTCGATCCACAAAGATGATCGAGGCTTTATTGGGGGCTGTTTTCCTTCGACTCTTTGCCTGAGGGTGACTGGCCAGTTCTGCTGCTATGATGCGGCTCATGGGACCTACAGAGAAGCTCTCCTCCTTGGTGCCTGTGGCCTCAAACATCGCATTCAACACCGAAGTCAAGGATTTGATTTCAATCTGCAGCTCAGCAGGGAGGCAGCTCATGTCTACATCGACCAGGCTCCCAAATCTCTTCTTCTCTGGTCGTTTTTCATTGATGGTGTCCAGGTCCGGGCTGAGCAGGGGAAACAGGTGGGCGAACATGGGAGCGAGGAGCAGCTGCTGGGACACGGGGGCGAAGACCACCGGCACATGCATGACCTCCGCCGTGTAGTTCATGTTGCCCATCCACTCGCACAGCTTCTCCTCAAACTGCTCGAACACCGGGCTGCCCTCCATGTCCCCGGTCACCTTGTTGGCGAGCAGGTGGACGGAGTGAGCCACGGCGGTGAAGACAACGCAGTACTGGAAGTGGCTGAGGGAGAGGACGTCTTTGATGACGTCCACCGTCCTCCCCTTCAGCAGCGTGCTCACCACGAACACGGCTTTGGGCTCGTTGGCACCGCAGGCTTCGAAGCTGGAGAACTGCCTCACGTTCCGGGCTCCTGCCTCCAGCAAGGCGGCGGCACCTCCGCTCCAGTGGAGAGCCTCCGCGCACTCGTCGTCCATGAACACCACCGCCTTCTTCACCTTGGACAGCACTTGCTCCCACATGAGCAGCGGGAAGCGGGAGAAGTCCTCCGCGGTCAGCATCCTGCGGGTTAGCGGTGTGTCAGCTACACGCCTGGGAACCGAGGAGCTGTCATCTGCGAGGCGGAAGCAAAACAAACACACGAGTCTCCCAAAGGTGACGTGGCGAGGGGCGCGTCGCAGCATTTACGCGTCACTGTAGAGCCGGATCGTTGCTATGGAGATAAGCAGCATCCAGAGAGCAACTGCCAAGAAGCGCAGAAGACGGTTAAAAAGTGAATTAATATAAATGACTGGGTCGCTATAACTTACTGTCATTATTACTTAAGATTTCTTAAAAATATATACACATATTTTTTCTTGACAGTTATTTATTGGTACCAACAGTTAGCAGTTAGCTTAGTTTAACTGTTGGCTGACCCAGCAGGAGGCAGCTTCTGACCAATGACAAGGCGCTGTCACTTGATGATTCAACGGAAACCACTTGACCTGTCAGACTGGATCACTGTGGCTCATGATCCAACTCTCCTGTTTTCCAACACAACATTTTTCACCCTTTGAAATTAACTGTGTTTACTTTACAATGTTTTGGGAGTTGGACTCTGACGATAAAGTCGAGGAGGAAGGAGAAGAAGACTTGTATCAGGGTAAGTTTTAACAGTCAACAACCAACATGTCCCCTAACATCTGGCACATTCTCTCCACCGTCATTATAAACATGTTCTTAGGTTCACCTAGCTAAAACTAATTTAGTCCTGCAATAAACCCTAGATAATGTTCAGTTTGTGTTTCACAGAGGTGTTGATTTCACTTTTTCAGTTTTAACAGATGTAGTCTGAGTTTTTATTGAACTATATTATAATTAACAGACATGTTTTATACTGCCCAATCCATTTATATGAGTGAGGGTGTGTTACAGTAAATAACAATAAATGTCTGTTGTGCACCACTCCATCCTCCAAAATGATCACACAGTTTAATAAACACCTCTAAATCTATTTTAGTGTGACCGGAACAATATAACCTTAATGGAGAGAGGATTTACTGCAGGAGTCCTGTGTTAGACTGCACTCGTTTTAGTGGATCTGGACCTAATAAACTGTGTATTAACTGTAGTAACTGTGACTTAATTTTCCATCTGTTTCTTTCAGGTATTTATGACATGAACCCCAAAGAGAACAAGGAGAGGGAGGAAAAAGAAAATCGTCAAATTCCATCCAGGTAGGTTTATGAGAAAGCCTTAGGCCTTTTCTGATTCTGACACAACTCCGATGCACCAAAGCTTCTGTTTGTACCTCAAAACACAACCAGTGAAGGCCTTCTCTTTTTTCCATTCTTCCTTTCTACCTTTGGCAGAGTTTCATTATAGCCACATGCTCATCCACGCACACACACACACACACACATACACACACGCACGCACGCACGCACGCACACACACATACACACACACACACACACACACACACACACACACGCACGCACATTATTTAACATGGAGACCTGTGTCAAAAAGTAATTTTATAGACCCCCCCCCCATGACCGCAAGGAAATAATGATATAATTCAATATGAGACTGTCATCGCAGTTATTTCACAAAACTCATTAATCCTTCTCCTATTTTGATGGAAAACATATTATAAAGTTTTGGACACAAAGATTTTGACAGGCCATTAATAACAGTGAGCAGTGAATAAATTCAAAATGAGCTGTGGTCATGCTCATTTCCAGTATAAACCACGTGGCTGTAATCAAGCGCTCAGATATAATACACTTTTCACAGTGCAATAATGAAACTAGTCATTATAGTTGCACAATGCATGTGTGACAGCACCCTGTGTGCTGCCTGAGATATGCAGTCAGTCATGTGGAGAAGTATTTTGATGCTCATTAAATCTGCTGCCAGGCGAGGAGTGTTTATTCTGGAGATGGGAAATGTGGATGTAAGCAATCACACAATTAAAGCACCAATTAGGTGAATGAATGTCATTTTCGGGACTTAAATTGAACACACTATAGGATAACAGTCAAGTGTCTTTGTTTTTGGTTGGCTTAAAGCCTCTGATGTCTGATGGTTAGAATGGCAAACCAAAAGAATCCAGAGAAAAGCTCAAATGTTGTTGAAACGTTTTTTTACTAGTGCAGCAGCAATCGTAAACAACCTATTTGGAATGTGGTTACGTAGTTATGCTGGTGTCATGATCGACAATATCATTTAAGTTGATGTTTCCCAGTCGTTGATGCTACAGATTGCTGGTAACCTGTTTATGGAAATATTGAAGGAATCACATGCCCTAATTGCACGAAATTGAACTTTGATCTGCCCTGGGACTTTAACAATCCACATGCCAAGCTTGGAGTTGATAAGATGAATGGTTCTTGAGCGTTCTACATGCAGACAGACAGAAATTTCAGGATTTATTACATTGTATTTAAGGGGTTAAGTTTATTTTAGTCACAATAAGTCTGTTCCACCAGGTCACCTCTACAATGACAAAGGTATGCCACTTCAGATGGGTTTATGGAGTTTGCCATTGTTGCGTAAAGTAAATGGTTATGGAACAATTTTTTTTTTTCAAGAACACAAAGTCTTTCTCTGAAGAATCAGTGAAAGTGGACCTTCAGTCTGTGATTGTGCTTGAAATGAGAATAGTCTGAGTGACGCACTCAACTAAATATAGCTGCACAAATGTATTTCCAGTTATCATTATATCTATCGTCCCCCTCCTCTTGCCCAGTGTTAGCTCAGATTGGCTCCAGTACCCCCTCCATCAACCACAAAGGATAAGCAGTGTAGATAATGGGATGGAATGTGATCACAGTATAAGCATTGTGTATATTATTGTACATATCATTTTTGTTAGGGCACCTGCCAAATACAAATTGTGTTTATTTCACATACAAGTGTATATTATTGTTGCGTTTATTCAGTTTTTTTATTAAATTCACAAGCTGTCCAAGAAGATGGAGACAGTGATAATGACAAAGATTTGTGTGTCAGCACGCAGCTATGCTTATGAGAGTGTAAACCATCCATCTTCACATTAACAGCATTGCATTTTCCAGCAGTTTCATTGTGTTTGTTTGCCTGTTGTTAGTCATAAAATAAGTGTGCAATACTTGTCAGAAATCTACTGAAACTACATAGTTTCATAATATTCTGTCACATGAGCACTTTGTTACTGCGTTTAGAAAACTGCCTGACATATAAAGTTATTTATCATTATTATAAGACAACAATTTAAATTATGTCATCAGCACTAAGGCAAGATAACGTTGTTTCTCAGTGTTTAAGTTGTCGTTGTGATGGTACACGTGCTGATAATCCACGTGATTTTGTTGCAGCTCTGTGATCTCACCCGAGCTTCTGAACATTGATGCTGAAATGAGGACACATGCAGTTGGTAAGTGCAGTAAACGCTCCGGCAAACCTTTTAAGGATGACTCAGAGGACAAGATGACACATAATGCATCACAAGCAAAAACACTAAAAGACCAGAGATGCTTTTATGTCTCTTAGTATATATTTATATACTTATATATCAAATGTTTCTGAATTAAAAAATCAAGAAACACACTATTTGAAATACAGATCCTTCGTTAAACAAGACAGTATGACACTTTATTTTGCACATTCCTAAAACCTCAATCATTAGTTGACCCCATTATTGAGATTATTACATCATTATAACATATTATTGCAATTTTTATGCTGGAATGTCACGCAAGTAAAATGGTGACATGTACTGTATGCAAGACTTCAGTTTCAAGCTATTCAAAAGAAAAAGATTATTTTTTATATTTCTTAGATTTATTTATTTGTTTCAAGTTATGTTTCAAAGAAGTTACTAAAATGAGTTATATGGCATACATTCTCTTTGTGTGTTTGTTTTACAAAGGGTTCAATTTCAGCCAGGCCATACAAAAATTATATAAAGCATCACTTCCATAGGGTTAGTAGCGTACAGCTGATACAATATGTTATAAAGGTTGTTATTTTTTTAAATACACTGGTACCTGATCTGAACTCAGTATTGACCAGTATGCAAAGTTATGATATTGGTAACAGGAAAGGAAACAAGGCTATATATAGTAAGACCTCTAATTTATACAGCACAATTCACATGACAAGGATACAGACTCAATTGGCTTTGAGATGAATAACAAAGATACATGACGTGACTAAACATATGAGATGAAAATATATTAAATATGAGAATAGAGTACATTAAATTGTGAACAATTTTTATCAAAGAGAAAAAAAACAAGATCAAACTAAAAACAAATAAGACTTGAAACATTATAGTAAGAATGTAGAACAATACAAATACAGTATTATATTAAAAAAGGTGACAGAACTATTAACCCAGCAATGTCCCCCGGTCCTGTTAAAATGAACAGATAATCATGTACAATGATGAGTTCTAAGTGTGTGTTTTCATACGTTGAATCCTGTCAAAGGTTTTACAGTTGGGGCTAAAATAAGAAAAGATGACGATGCCCTTCCCAACATCAACGAAACGTCAGCACTGAACACTAAGGCTGAGTCTCCAGGGGAAGAGCCATGGAGAAAAGTTGGTGAGTAGTGGCTATAGTCTGCAGATGTTTTTCCTTCTGTGTAAACTCATTCGCCTTTACTGAGTACTCATTCGTTATATGCGGACTTGTCTTCACTATGCTGTGTTCTGGTTTCAGGTTGTGACATCTCAGATTACTATAACTATGGTTTTAATCCAGGAACCTGGATGGCCTACTGTGAGAAACAGCAAAATCTGTGTGACCTAAATGGAAAACCATACCCTAATACCAGGGTGAGAACAGATATTATTGATATTAATATTTCTTTAAGACTATAAGCACCAAAAGTTTGTCACTTTCTATTGATTTTAACTAGAAATACATTTTTAGAGGACTCAGAGCTTGTTGTTTTTCCTCTTAGATCTTGAAGTGGAACGCTGAACAGACAGAGAGAGAAAAAGAGCCCTTTTCTGCTCCTTCTTGCTCAGGCACGTCATCTATGCTGACCTCCAGGTCTGTAACATAATGTTTCCTTCTGTCATCGAGTGTATATCCTCACTGCTCCAGCCCAAATTCCATTTCCTGACCTAGCTCCGAGCTGCCAGGCCAGGGGAAGATGGCGGCTGGTTGTTTTTGTTTATTTGTGATGCAACAGCTATCAGACTGATGCCATCTGTTTACTCTGATCCTAAATGGGCTTAGGGTAATAGGGTTGTATTGGCAAGGGATCCCATAGTGTTGAGGTAAACACAGACTTGTGTTCATCTGTTGTAGGCCAAAGTTAAATTTCGTAGAAGGTATGTAAACACACACAGAGAATATTGTGAGATGACTTGTGCCAATGTTTGGTTAAGAGGATAATGATAAACAAGGTTTTGACAGATAATGCTTTTCCAGAATTATTTACTGTTTTTTTACTATTTAGTTCATTCATTCAAGTTTCAGTTACAATTAGTGGTGGGATCGTGTATTTCCACCAGTACTGTACGGACTTGAATACAGTACAAATGGTATCACACATATTTTCAGGCATTTTTACTTTTATTGTGCGTCAGAATTCCTGTCAACTTTTCCAAAGTGTTACGTTTGATCTATTGTCTTACATTATTTAAAAATTTTTTTTTTTACAATTATTCAATACTGGAGTCATACTAGTTGTTGATTTATTGTCAGAGATTAAATTGCCCTCATCAAGCTGCAACATCAAAATGCCACTTACATTTGATGCAGCAATACAACACACCCATCACAGGCCACATAGGCCACACTGCTGTCTTATGACTACTTTGGAAAGTATGTTGCTCTTGTCCTGTGGCTTAACTGAAAAATTATTATTATTATTATTTTACATAAATTGGAGTAACCATAACATTTTCCATCTAAGTGTACAAAGTGTCTCAATATAGAGGATATCAAGTGATTTTCAGATTGGAGAGCCCATTGAAGCAAATTTGTGATTTGTGTTTTTGGGGCTGACTGAATTAAAATTGATTTAACTTGACTAGAAGTGATTTAAAAATGGTTAGGATCATCTAAATTTAAGTGGGTCAGCGTTGTGCTCTGGCTCCAGTCTGTTTACATTATGGGGAAAGCTTTTAAGAGCAGCAGAGCTGGGAAGCCTGTGGGAGACAGGGCTGTTAGACTGGGCCCATGGTGCTTTACAGTCCAGTTACAGTCTCCCATCATTTATGTATACACTCATGAGCAGCAGATGCTTGTCTTGTTAGTAAATAGCATCCATCCCAGCATGTTTCTTCCTTCTATTTATGGACCAGGTGCTGTATGCCTTTGAGTGCTTTTGCCTGTGCAAAACTGCCCCAATTCCCTCCCATTTGCTTGGATGGTTGATGAGGATGTTGGAGGGTCTGACTCTCAGCTGAAGCTGACTGGTAGAACTGGCTGCTTAATTAAAGATTCTACCCTTGACTATGATCTCCTCCATCGGCAAGTTTGCCCTTCAGGGAAGGTCATGTGGATCTGAGAGCTCTGTGGCTTCACCCTATGTGACAGGGCTGCATCAGAGTGGAACCACACACACACTGACTGTGAGATTCAACCTCTAAATTTGTGTTGTCTCAAAATACAGAATGGGAGACAGTCTGTGTTCTTTTTTTTTTTTTACAAATCTGTTGTGTTAAAAGTTGTTCTATTTCAAAGCTGAGTGATCAAAAGAGACATTAAGAAGCTCGAAGCCGTCCCCTGTTGCGTTGTCTTTAGATGTTGTTGTTTTCCCTTTTTTCCTCAATGTTCCTCTCTGCTGTTGATTAAATCCTAGTGACAGAAAGGGGTTAGTGTCCCATCTGCATGTGTGTGTGCACACAATGGGGGTGTGTGTGGGGAGGGGGTGCTTAGGACTGTAAAGAGCTGTTTTGTGAAGAAAGCGAGATGACCCACATAAGGAGGTTTAATGCGTTAATGGACCTGGAGGGGGTTGTAGTAAGGACATGGGGAGTGAGATTAGGACAAAGTGATGGCCTGTTTTAAAAAAAAAAATGTTATGTAAGTGCTCTTCCCAAGCACATGAAGGAATCATTTAAGATGAACATCAAAACAGGACTTACCTTTAAGAAAGGCTCATCTCACATTTCTGGCACTGTATCCACATGTTGCATGTACATACTGTATGTGATGTATTTGTTGACTAATTATTATAACATTCCGAGCAACAGAGAATCAAGAGCCCCCTTTGATGTGACTGGAGGACAACTTCAAAAAAAAAGAAGGCCCGAACATCTCATCGATGTGGGAAATACTCAGGTAATGTGTGTGTGGGCATTAATAAACATCCTACGAAGATGTGTGATTGGATTTCACTAATATTCGGGTGAGAAAAGATTCTGGCCAAATGCATCCCAGACCATCTCAGAATGGGGTTTGTTTGATCGCATCTCAGGATGCATTTAGATTGGGTTCAGACCTGAGCTCATCGCTGACCACTTGTGATCAGATCACTCTGGACGGATGTTGATAGTTAAACACCTCTCAGTGTTTTTGATTTATTTGTGGCCACCGCCACAATATCAGATCGTGCTGCTCTCTCCCTGTCACACCAACACACACATTGACAACGGATCCATCTATCTAGTTGGACTGGCTAAAAACAACATCATTTGGTCTTCGCAAACAGAAATGATATATGTGTGTTTTTGCATGTAGACCAGGACGGTAGATCCCATCACACATGGTCACAGGAGACACATTGAGGACTCAGTTTAATGCTTGGTGGGAAGAGACGTACTTAGAGCTCTCCTCTTGTGATTGGATCTCTCAGGACGGATGTTAATATCAGGTCTGACCAGGGCCAAAGACACTTACTGAAGCTATTATGTTTACCTTGCAGGTGGTTACTGAGATGTCCCCAGAGGAGGATAGATTCAGCTATTATAGTTCGAGCCCTGGGCCCCATTCCAGCTTTCTCCTCACATACACCTCGACACCACGTAAGTCACCACACCACTGGGAAAAACAAACACCTACACACTGACCGTGCTTATGTGCATACTCATTCACAATATCCTTACAATTAATAGACAAATATCCCTGCATATTATCATCTTCCTCCTCGTCTGACGCTATTATTATGAACAGATGAGTTGTCTTTTACAGAGCTGGGGGAGTAGGTTTAAGTGAAACACGGGTTTCATGGGAAAAGAGCCCCAGGAGACTACCCCCCCCCACCACTCCCCCAATACCCCCCCCACTCCCCCAATACAAACACACCAACTCACACACACACACACACACACACACACACACACACACACACACACACACACACACACACACACACACACACACACACACACACACACACACACACACACACACACACACCCTGTGGGCCAGAGGTTCATGCAGCTGCACAAATGACTAATGGCAATCTGAGTGTGTGTGTTTGGAGAAGCTGCCACACGTCTTATAATAAATAATCCTGCAGAGTTTAAGGACAGAGGTGAGCATTGGTGAGCGTGTGTGTGTGTCTGCTTGCATGAGTTTTAATTCAAAGGATGGATATGGGCCTTCCTGTTGTATAATCCAGGTGCGAGGAGTCCATCGGTGCATCCTGCTGATCTTTGAAGTGAATCAGACAGAAATCCAGGAAGTCTTCCTGGCTCAAGCACACAACTGAGCGCATGTCATATCTTCATCTTCAAAGGGTCTAAAATAGAAGTGCAGGGTTAGTCCCCCGTCTTACCCCCTCACACACCCCCAGTGAGCCACACACTGCCCAGAGAACTCATGCCAGAGCTGCTAATACAACCAAAATATTCAACGCCATGTTGTGTGCAGCTTTCAACAGAGGAGTCCAGCTTTGAAGTGTATTTGCGTAGCTTTTATCCAGGCCCCTCCCTCTTCTTTAAGTTATGGGGCCTGCCTCCTTTTGTGATGCAAATGTGTAACATGATAAAAATAGCCCCTGGTAAAGAAGAAAAAAAAAGAGAAAGTGCTGGGCCAGCAGATTGGGGCACAAGAAATGTGCTGAACAGACCGACCTCAGGGACTGGAGCGGAGGGAAAGACATGAGCTGCTTTCATTCCTTGGTTTGTTTTTCAGTGAGGTCAGATTAGATGCTAAGTGTCTTTGATTAGTGCCCAATTTGGTGTCCAAGTGCATCATTGCAGGCGTATACTTGGGTCATCTTTTAGCGCAACACAGTGTACAGCTAAGGTGAGGCTGTCTGCGGCTGTGCGCTGCAACCCGGGCCTTCTGCAGCTGGTTAGTAGGTCAGAACGGTCAGTGTAGCAACACGGATTGTACATGAGTGTCCTTTCATTTGGCATTGATACACTTACTGTAGATCACAGCTGAGCAGATGTGCAGTCCTTGCTGAAACAACCATATGAACAGATGTCCTCTGATCAGGGCTGTTGATGAGAACCAGTGACCTCAACAGCTCTTATAAGTGTAAGCATCATTTAAATCGAAAGGGGGAAATCAGCACTTTGACATCTTAAAATCACCATTAGGTTAAAAAAAAAAAAAAAAAAAAAAAAAACGGATTTGAAAATTGCTTTTAAGCTTAAGGCTTTTTCATCTTCTCTAAAAACAGAATCTTAGAGCAGTAATTCTTGTGTTTTGATCGTCAATGTGAAAAGTCGGCACTCGTAGTGATTCTGCAAATTAGAGTTGAGAAAGCCAGCGTTTTTCTTTTTCAGGGAGCACATGACCAGCAGCTAATGACTAGCCATCGAAACTCGGGCCTTTGCTGTAGTGTAGTGTGGTCCGATGGGAAACTTTATCTACTCCATCTAAACCCCTCCAGCTTGAAGCTCTGTGAAATATTAGCGCGAATCAAGAGAGAAAGCCACGCAAGCACAATCGGCAGCCATTAGCTCTCGGCCATTAGCTCTCTCATATGCTGCCAAGCATGGAGCTCCAGCCTTCATCAAACACTCACTTGAGATCGCCACAGGTAGAAACAATTACTCACTCACGCTAACATTGATGCAATGCGTGTGGAAAAGCCGATGTTTATTGTGCGTGCATGTGTGTGTGCTTGTGTACACACAGTATATGCCACTGCAGAACGAGTCCTGAGATCTGTCACCATGGGCAGTAGATGCTTGATGTTTTTCACTCACTTTTCAATATAAATCTTAAATATTTCCCTCATATTGTTATAGATTCTTTATACTCTATATTGTCTTATGCCATGAATTATTCCTCGTAATGAATCCTCATCTTATTGTTTACTCCTCTTTCCTGATGAATCACTCCATTGTCCTTTAGTTTGTTTTTCTCCAAAAGGAATTGCCTAAAGGCCTTCAGCCCCAGGTTTTCCTTTCTCAAACTGTTGGAAGTCAATGTGTGCATGTGTGTGCACGTGTCTTCCCTTGGGTGTCCAGGTGTCTGAGGTATCAAAGGCCTCTCTGGGTCAGTGCTCGGTGGTGAGCAGTTCAGGGCCTCTCAACTCTGTGGGACTCATATTTGAAAGGGAAGGAAGATGTTCTACATTTCAGTCACAAAGCAGGGGAGCCCGCTGCACTTTCTTTTTCTTATTCACGTCTAAACTTCCAGCAGCTCTTATTATTCTTGCTCCAGTTTCAACCATTCTTTGTGTTCTTAATGTTGGTGAAAACGGCTCCGAGCCCATTCGCTTGTTGGGGGTCTATGGGGAAAAAAGAAGGGGATGTTATCCAGATGTGACCGTGTGTTTGTGTGCTTGATTCCTCAAAGGGATGTGTGTGTGTGTGTGTGTGTGTGTGTGAGAGAGAGAGTGTGTGCATGTGTGTCTGATTTAGAGCTGATTGTGTTGCTCTCTCATGTGAGATGTGAACATTATAACAAGTGGGACGATGAGCTACAGCCAAGTGACTCATTCAGTTTTACTGAGGAAAAAACAGATTCTTTATGTTAATATGCAGAATCTGTGACGAACGTTTTGGGGCTTGAAGCCATCTTGTTTCTATTTATTTTTACCAATCACATTTGAGCCGGCTTTGGGTAAACAGTGCAAAAGAGGTGGAACACAATGCCTGAAATGCATCAGCTATCAGCTTTTGAATTTAACTGCATATACAGATTGTAGAGATAGCCAAAATGTCGCCAATACCTACGGAAGGTATCACTGTTTGTGATTTTTGTGCAGAAACATTTGACCTGTGGGATAAAACAAGTTGGACTGTAAACATTCATGAACAATGAACGGAAGATGGCGTCTTGGCCTTGATATCTGCTATCTACACCAGAAGCCCCAAAGTATTGGCTGTTGCACCAAGAGGCAAATTCCTTTTGGATATCTGACGGGCTCAGAGAATCTCTTGTTGGTAATGGGTGAATATTGTTGAATTTTTGGCTCCTGGTCTTGTTATGTGTTTCCCATATTAATGCTGCACTTTGATCTTCCAACAGTTAATGTACCTCTATGATATTTCCAAATCCATCCATCTCAAACATGAGATCCACCTGTCTAATGTCTAATGTTAGCTTGACTGCCATCCCTAATGCATGTAGCCTGGAATCCTTTAGATCTCCACAAGGTTAAGTTATGACTGAAACCATCTTGTATGAGTTAATCTGATTTCACGATTTTGCATTTAATATGCAACAAATGTTTTAAATGAGTTTGCCATGATATAGTTGTAACCAATATTGTTTTATTTGCTTTACACAATTTCAGCACATCACACAACTCTGAAGCAAAATGCTCCAATATAAATGATATTGCATATTGACTAAAGATTATCCTTGATTATTTGTTCTTTAAAATATGGATCAAACACATCTGGATTTCACAGTGAGTCTGTCTATTGTCACTACAGCAAGTGACCAATTTAAAGAAGACTGATCATACACATATGGTGTTGTGTGTTGTTGACGTGGGTCTCCTCCCTCCCTAATGGCTAGCTGTTGAGTTGGCAGCAGCGCACAGAGAACAAAGACATGTCAAACTGTGGAGAAAACAAAAGACGGAAAAAAAGGAAAATAACAAATTACAATGAGGCATTCATTGCTCTTTTGTATTTTTGTCGTAGTACAAGCACATTTATAACAGGGGTCTGCTCAGACCATGTCCTGAGATGTTCGATGATTGTGGGAGCAAGAGGAAGGGATTTTTGCCATTTTAGTTTCAGGATGGATTGCCACAAAACTAGGCAAAGGGTGCAGTACGGGTTGGGAAATAACCCATTGGAAATTGGTGCAGATCTGAATCATGGGGCGGATCCAGATTTTTTTTCCAATTTCTTTAACATTTACGTTTCGCCTGCTAATCAATTCAATAGCTATCGTGGATGTTAATGTGATTTCATAGGGGGACTAGTTGCTCATGAAAGGAAGTGATCCTGGTCACTGTCAAGAATGACAAAAAAGTAACCCTCTATCTTTTTTCTCCATGCAGCTTTCCTTTGTGAACGTGAACCCCCTGCAGTCTTCCCTGAGGCTACTTTGGACAGGTGAGCCCGTACTAGTGTGCACTGTCTGAGGTGTAGGAGCAGGAGAAAATGCAGGTGGGATGGAGATCAAGTGTCAAAAAAAGAAAGACCTATATTTTTAGGGAGGCTTGATCACTTGAAGACAGAAACTTATTCAGCAAACATTTTGGAAGAAATTAAGAAACTTCAGATATCATTATTAAAAATCAATATTAGTGCTGAAATTTAAAAAATAGATGCCGTTGAAATCAGTTGCCTTTTCTCTGAGGCAGACTCTCATTGGACATCAAAACACAAGCTGAAATTAGCTTTTTGGACACTTGTGCTTTAATCATGAGCTGGATCGGTTTTTATCACTGCACATTTTGCTCTGTGGCTGATCTTGCAACTGAGACAATGTCCAAATAAGGTAGAAAGTAAGAGAGCAACCTTGTTTGTGCCTCCAGTTTCCTGTTTATCAGTATCCAAGTCATCCTCAGCCCCCTCCTCTTATCTATGTCACAACCTGTCAGCAAACTCCCTCTTTTCAGCTCTAATTTACACCACTCAGATAACGAGAGGACCACGTTGTACTCCAAGCTCTCCCGCATTTTCTGAATGTAGCTGCTCTCCTGTTTTGTTTGCTATGTAGCTGTATGTCCTATGGATGTTGTCTGTATCCAGCTCGTCTCAATCCATCTCTCTGTTTGTCTCTCCAGCTTCCTGCCCCTTCATCTTTTTTCCTCTTTTCCTTGCTCCTAATTTCTGTCCACGTGTGACTGAATTCACTCACTTCTCTGTCCTAAAAGATGGTTTTTCTCACATCTCAGTCCATCTGCCAAATCCTCACATCCTTCAGGGACTTACTGTTCCTATGAACTCTGCCAGCCATCTCCCGTTCGCTTTATAAATCATTTCCTTTTTAACTTTCACACAAACACACACACACACACACACACACACACACACACACACACACACACACACACACACACACACACACACACACGTGTGCAGTGTCTACACAAACTGTCCCTACCTTACTGTAGCTGCTCAGCCTTTGCCTCAGGGTAATTCTGGCTTGATCTCAGCACTGACCTTTCATGCTGTGTGGAGGGCCAAGGTCCAATTGGGCTCCCAACATCCATATTTAGTATTTAGCACAATAGTTGTGTTAATGTCTCAATGAGAGGCCTTTATGGAAGAGAAATAACTAAATATTTCCACACTGTTCAAACAAAACCAATTATAACTTGATTTTCATAGGAAAAAAACGTCCATGTGAAGGAAGAGGATTCAGTCGATTGAGTACAAAAATCTATATTTAGACATTTTTGTGGATTAGCTTTACACAGTGCTGCTGGTTATACATAGAGAGACACATTGGCTGTAGCTAAAACTTTTACTCTGAAACATATTTTGTTTAGTTCAGTTTAGTCAGTAAGACTGTCCAATACAACTAAGGAAATTTACTCAATAATTGGATTTTGAACCCAAAGAAACACAAACAGTAACAGATCAGCATATTGAAATCCAGGGCTGATTATAATGACTCTCCTCCAGTATCCAACCAAACCCCAGCTGACATTGTGCCAAAGGCAGGATACACCTTGGTCATGTGGGGACAAGTCTCCAATTGACCCAATTCTAATCTGCATGTCTTTGGCCTGTTGAGGGAAAGCCATGAGAGTACCCTTCAGAAAACCCATGCAGACAGAAGGAGAACATGTCAACTTCACAAAGAAATCCTTCAACAGACCCCATAAACCCCCCCTACCAGTGAGCTATTATTTGTAGGGTCATATCTATTTTACCGTTTAAAAAAACCTACCTCTGATTAAGCATCAATGATCTATGCTTGTTTTATCCACTTTAGCACTGAGACCGAGTCAATGTGTGAGCCCTGAGTAATACATAATACTTTGATGATGATCACAGTTATTATCCTTGTGTTAGGGCCTTGCCAGCAGCTGCATGCTCACTCACCCACACTCACTCTTCAATTCACTAATTTAGTCTCCATTCACAAACAAGCCTCTGTGCAGCTCTGTGTCTGTGTTACACCAAGAAAATCTAAGGAGAGAGAACTGGTCCGGCCAGTGCTGATGTAACAAAGGGGGGGGAAAGACCCAGTTACTACAGGATTTAGTGTGTTTGGACCCACATCTGGTGGGAAGCAGGTCCATTGGACGAGCTTCACACACAACCAATGCACCTCCAGCCCACTCGGAAGTTTTCAACTGGAAGCGGGTGGATGAGCCACGTGGATGAGCAGAAGATCCAGATAGGATCAGTAATGTGCCCTCCATCCGTTCCTGGCTCCACCTTGACAATGAGCCAGTCACTTCAAACACTCGGAAAACGCAGATGTGCATTTGGAGAAGTGCTTTGATCATGCTGCAGAGCAGTCCACTTGTTTTTTATTCATTGAATCATCTGTAAATGTATCTGCTCATCAGGTTTTCGTTTCAGTTCCTTGAATGAATCGGAATTGGCACCACAGCTTGCCAGGAATAGATCATTCACAGGAGGGTTTATAAATGCTATGATATAATATTACTTCTATACAAAACTTTTTTTCAAATAAACTCTATGCCACAGAGAAGATATACTTAGTATGATCTTGTAATCTAGTTTACCACAAAAAGATGCATAACATGCTGTCCTCACATCATAAATCCTGTATAGATATTTTTGGTGGTTTCACTTGTAATTAAATGCACTCTGTCTGTCAATTGCCATTATATAAACTCAAATTGAGGCAGTTTTTCATGGTATATATTTGCAGTGTAATTGTATGTATATGTGTGGGACCTGACTTTGTATTCATACCATATGTTTTTTTTTTTTGTTTCAGTGGAGACTTCGGAGAGATTTACAATCCCCCAACTTCACAAAACCCAAGTACATCAGGTAAAATCACTATTTCCAAAAACAAACAATGTTTCGATTTCATAATGTTCAAAGAAACAGCTTTATTATACATAATATGATGCCACCTGAATATTCTGGGATAGTTACTGTGTTTTAATGGATGGCAGTGAACCAGTATTTCTTTTATTTACAATCTAAAAAACATTGTTATTAACCTCCAGTGTGTGTGTACCTCCTAAATTTAGACATTTAAATGCACATAACAGTTGAAAGTAGAAAGTAGAAGTTCCATTACTCATACATTGGCATGTTTTGAAAGAAAAAACAATGACACAAATTGGTGGCAGGTGCTCATCTGAACACTCTGATGTGGTGAATGCTTATTTCATACATTGAATAAGTAAAATCGATGTCAGAACATCTGCTGCTGTTTATGGTATTCTCCAGTCATGTGCCTGCTTGACTGTTCTTTCTTTGGGGTGTCATCTTCAATCCCAGGGAGTATGGCCCCCAGCTCCAGAAAGATCTGTGTTGCCAACTCTGAGAAATGCTACATGTGGCAGGAAAAGTGTGACAAAAGCAGAAAGAGATCTAGAGAGCGTGGCCATGAGAGAGACTCTAAAACAGTCAGAGAGAGAGAAAGTGAGAGCTTGTCCTCTGCACACCAGAAGAAGAAGTGGAAGAATAATCATTTAGTGTCCAAGTATGTTTTACACACACAGAAAATTGGACCTCCACATTGAACACATCTGTAACTATTGAGCACAGGCACATTGAGAAAGCAGTGAGCGCACACACCTGGAGAGGGGTGCCTGGGATGTTAGGGGAGGGGAAAGCACTGTTCTTTCACTCCCCCATCCTTTCTCTCTCTTGCCAGTTCTTTCTGCCAATCCAGTGATTCAAACCTTTGGCTCAGTGCACTGTACTCTAGGTTCGAGCTCACAGCTTCCCTCCAGGTGGGTCTCTGAGATTTGAGATTATAAATACTCCTTATCAGTTCCGAGATCATTTTATTTATTTAATACATGTAATTCTCAAGTCTGTTTCCCTTGTCTATATCATGTTTAGGGATAGGTACCGAACTGAGTACTTTTGAAAGTTAACAGACAAAGTTATGTCAGCACAGTCGAGCATTGATTGACGTTAAATCATCTGGGTGAGAGCAAGTAGACTCTATGGAGAGCCTACGCAAGTGGCCTAAACACTTATAGTGCACTAGTGTATCCGCGTAGCATGCAAACTGATGAGACACCAGGTCTAACACCAAAAATATATCTAAAGGCCGCACAGTATACCATATTTGATCATCTTAAGGCCAAGTCACGAGCAGCAGCCGCAGCTAACGTTAGCAGCCAGCCTGCAGTCTATGCTGATGAAGCTAAACCCTCCCATTGAAGACATAAATACACCGACTTTATGTAATAATTCACCATTTGGACAAGCTATGGCAGGGGAAAATGTTCACTGTTTTCTAACTTGTACTTTGGTCAGCATTACCATAATCAGATATAAAATATCACTGTGCAACCTCAGCATTCACCCTTCCCGCTGCAGTGGACACATGTAAATATCTGCTGAGCAGCTGTGGCCTTCTGGATTAGGCAACATGCTATGTGTTGGTTCTAGTCCAGATATCCACTTTATTTTCACTCTATCAATATGTTTGCCCTCACAACCTGGCTCTCTCTCTCTGTCTCTCTATATCGCTCTCTTTCTTCCTCACATACACATGTGCCTACCTATACTGTATATGATTAAGAACTTTAGAGGAAAGATAAAAAAAAAAAAGTGGAGGTTGTCAGGTGAGTTATGAGACGGGTGCTGTGTATGGTGTTGGCACCAGTGCCTGGTAATATTTCAACATGTATGTGATGGCAGCTTCTGTAGGATCCTCTGAAATACTGGCTGCCTCAAGTGGCAGAGAACCAAAAGCCTTGAGGACACGTGTAGAGGGAAATAATTCAGTCGGGAAATGATAGTTTTTCAGTAACAGTGCACTTATCGTTTAGTTCTTAGAACAGATTAAAATGTTTTCTCCATCTAGATGTTAGTTTTTTTGGTGCTGTAAAATCAAGTCCCCAAGAAAATGATATTAATTTGTTTCCATATCACATTGTGCTCTGAGTCTGTCGGTGGTGTCTCTCCCATATCTCCAGCTGATGGTATAATACAAACTGCTAAAACTGTTGTGAGAAAAAAAACAATTGGGAAGAAATGCACACTATTGCAAAAGTAACATTGGGCTATTGTGACAGAAATAAAGACTATTGCAAGGCCAGGAGAAATTATTGCCAGCATATGCAGAACTATTTTAGTTTTTGTGGTGCAGTGAGGGGGGGGGGCAGGGTGCTGTGCACATGAGGGAACAAATCATCGTATTTGCCAACTACTACTAGGACATAATTGAGTGTATACACTTCTCTGCTTGGAGTTTGGTCCTCTCCTCTTGGTGGCTCAGTGACAATAAGTACCACTTCAAATTTCACTTAATGCCCTACTACCCTACAGTCTGACAGAGTGCCGGCGTATGTGTACTGAAACACTCACATACTTACATTCATGCACAGGCCAAATCCTGCCGTACATTTCCTCCCTGCACACACTCTGTTGACTAGTAGCCAGTTGTCTTTTTAATTATTCAGTCAGGCAACTGCCAGACATAGCTCCAGCATAGCCTACGTGCAGATGTGTACCCTATTCCATACCCTGACGTGCACCTCCCGAAAAATGTGACAACGCGCCGAGGCAACGCAGACCACAAGAGCTACGTCCCGCTTGATAGCATCGCATTTACGGCAGACAGTATTTCCGGGATCTCCTACTTAGCCTCATTGGGTTTAATGGTCGTACAGACCATCTCCTCCGACGTCTTTCTTTTCTTCTTTGCAGCGCTTTAAGAAAATGTAATTGCTCTTCATCAGCTCTTACTCCAACATGATAACTCTTGAAATTATTCTGAAGTAAACTCATTTGCCAGAGAATTTGTAAATAAGTGGGCTAGAAGCTGGAAGAAACTTAACATAGTAGCATGGAATCGCTACTACAGTTTTGGCTCCAGGCCCACTAGCGTTTCGGAGGTGAAATTGCAGAGTGACCCGCACACACCTACGCACAACTATGAATGATTACAAAGGCATAGCTCTGTGCGTAGGCTCCATGCGTAGGCTCCGTGAGTAGTCTCTGTGCAACAGAACTATGAATGGCCTTAAGCGTGACATTTTACTGTGACAGAGGACTCCTCAATAAAACATGCTCATGATAGGTATCAGGGATACTCCTGCCCTTGACCAGGGGAACTTTCTTAACCAGGAGTGGGATACGGTCATTAGATATTCACTGCCTATTCACTGAAAGTACATGCAGTACAACTGAAAGTTGAACTTAGCTAGTATAATTTCTCCATCTGCGTCTGTGGTTGCAAATCTGTAATACCTTTGATAACAATGAATCCCTCTGTCAGCAAGTGTTGGAGCTTTACTGTTAATTAACTTGCATGGAAATAAGTGCAAAATAGCAAAAACGACAAACTGAAATATCTCTTACTGTACTCGGCTTGAAATACACTGTTATGCTTCTCAGCACTTCTCCTACTTACTGTGGCTAGCTTTCGCCCAGGAATTTGTGCGTATTTAATGCCTGGATCCAGGTTTGTATACGGTGTTCAGAACAGTGTTGTGGGTCAGTTTAGGGAAGTGGGACATGGGGACAGCTGGGAAGCTGTAGGCTGCAGAAGACAGGACGTATGGGATGCACATGTGCGTGACACAGGGAATGCACAGGAGGATTGGTGATTCCTACCATAGGTTTGTTCTAACGTCACAGTCACAGCAGTTCACTCCTGTTGCTCACTCCTTCTGAGCTCCCATGTGTGTGCCCTGCGTTCTGGTTGCATGATCAGACTTCATATTGTGCATGTAACAAACACACACACACACACATAGACACACACACACACACGCATGCGCACGCGCACTCAGGCACACACTCACATGTGCAGGTTATATTTTCTCTGTTACATTGATTTATGACTGTGCTTGAGAGTATTTTTAGATTTGAACTGGAGGAATTCATCTTTAGTGTGTGTGTGTGTGTGTGTGTGTGTGTGTGTGTGTGTGTGTGTGTGTGTGTGTGTGTGTGTGTGTGTGTGTGTGAGAGAGAGAGGGAGAAGCAGATGGAGCCTTCCACAGCCACCGTTATTGTTCATCGATGAAGATGTGCGTGTTGCTTCTTGGTGAAGTGTTTCTACGCATTTGTGCAACTGACGTGGGAGCTGTGCTTGGTATAGCCCACATGTCCTGCGCTGAGTCACACACACACAGGCTGTTTTTAAAAAGGTCAAACGCAGGCAGAATGGGGCAGGGAAACCCTCTGGGCATCAGCTACTGCTTATGTGGTTGTGACTACAGGCTTCAGATTATCCACCACTACTAATTGATTCCACAAGCTCAACACCAGCATTTCCTGCCATGCACTTATCCAACGTGTGTGATATACACTGGGTGGGTTTCCGTCTCTTCTCCAAACGGGTGCAGGCTGATTAGCTGACTTGCCATTTGGTCAGCACTTGCCCTCAAATTGTAAATCTTTAATGAAAAATGTTATTCTTCTATTCTCTGTCGTGTGGAAATATGAGCGCGCACACATAGAACAATGGTACTAAGCGATATCTATTTTTTGCCTTGGTCCATTTCTTCCACATGGCCTTGTTTATGGAGGACCAAACATGACTTAAGTATAAATAAATAAATACAGAAATAAATAAATAAATACAGAAATAAATAAATAAATGAATAAATAAAAAAGGAAATAAATAAATTAATACAGAAATAAATAAATAAATACGTTAATAACAACAGAAATGTCTAAATAAATGTCTTAAATATATTTGCACATTTATTTATTCCCTGATTTATATTTTTCACGTTTTCAATCACCTTATGCTAATGAGAAAGGCGGGCCTAACCGCAGTCTCATGCAGGATTGGTCAACTGAGCTATACACACACACGCACACAGGCCCCGTGGCTCCGCCCCCCTCAGTGCCACACACTCGCACAGAGACAGAAGCAGTGACAGAGACTTGAGCTCGTCACCGCGAAGCAGCTGCTGAGTGACTTTGTAAAACAGTGGAAACAGTGAAAACACAGAGTTTCTCTGGTCACATCTGCTCAAAGATCAGCTGCTTCATGGGCAGAGCAGAAGCTGCAGGTGGTTTGTACCGAGCTGGAGTTTCTGCTTCCTCCTCCTCTCTGCTCTCTCCTTGTGCTCAGGAGAACACGAGACGTGACGCTCACAGTCAGGATTACTGACACCTTATTCATCCCAATAAAAAATAACCTGAACTAACCCTCTGAACTTGAACGAGTTCATTTTAAGTGTGAACCGGCTCAACACTGCAAACAGCTACTGGACACCAGTCAGCATTGAAAGGCTGGATAATTCCACTCCTGTGACCAATCCTGCATGAGACTGCGGTTAGGCCCGCTTTTCTCATTAGCATAAGGTGATTGAAAACGTGAAAAATATAAATCAGGGAATAAATAAATGTGCAAATATATTTAAGACATTTATTTAGACATTTCTGTGGTTATTAACATATTTATTTATTTATTTCTGTAATAATTAATTTATTTCCTTTTTTATTTCTGTATTTATTTAATTATTTCTGTATTTATTTATTTATTTCTGTTTTTATTTATTTATACTTAAGTCATGTATGGTCCTCCATACTTGTTCACACGTTCAAAGAGATGTAATCCAATTGAGATATGCTTTGGCAGAAAAGCTTGCACACAGAGCCCAGTGAGTTCAGAGAAGTCTGAGTACGATGAGGAAACTAAAACGACAACTGTCATCCAGCTTTAACTTGCACTGAAAGCTTTAATAGAAATTGCTGTGAAGCAGGAGCATTTTGAGATATTTTAGGAACCTGTGCAAAAGAAACCTTGCGGGGTCCTACACCAAATCAAAAAATGTCAGACTGTGCACATAAATAATAGTAAAGTAGTTAAGTTTAAGTGTAAACTCCCTCCCCAAAACAAAGGTACAATGTATTTGACAGTGAGCTAGAGGCACGATGATGGTGTCGTTGCCAATTATGGAATATACTCAAGGGGCCGCCCTCTTATCTAGGGGCCCCAGGTAATTGCTTATTATGTCTCGCTTGTGGCAACACTGCTGCTAAGAAGTTGGTTTCAGTGTTAACAAAGGGTTTGACTAATTCTAAATGTAGAAGAGAAACTGATAAAAGAAACAGCTGCAATTCTCTGGAACCAAAATTAGGGCAAAGCTAATTCAGAACAGCACGGCGGTAACCATTTACAGAGTCAAACAAATGTGAGCCAGTCAATAGCAACAGCCTCTTTCAATTTGAATTAATTCAAACTTTAGTGATTTACCTCCTTAGAAGAAAAGATTGGGAGAATAACATTTTCATTGGTTTAATATGTGTCTGTTGTTTGATGGCAGCCTTGTGATTTCTAGGAGCAACTATGTCTGTCTCCCAGGTCTGGTTTTAGATTTAGGAGTGTGATCCAAATTGCCACTTGCCTTCTCCCACTGGCAGACAGGTCTAAAATAAAAGCCCTGATTTTTTCAGCTTCTATTGTGCCAGGTGCCAGTTTTATCCTGGCCCCAGGCTCTGTCCTGGAGCCTGTGTATTCGTCCTCCTTCATCTGTTTTTATTTCCCCTCTGGCTAACTTATGTTAGTGCTGAATGTGACATACTTTCTGCCTTTCTGCCTTCACTTCATGCATGAAACTAAGTTCTTTCCAGAGCCAGTGTCTTGGGATCTTTACCAAGTCAATTGTAATGTTCTTTCCAACAGTGCTTGCGTGTCCCTGCATTCAACACCACTTTAGGTCTTTAATGCTAAACACACTGCATCAGCCTGCCTTGACTTAACATACATATGTGTAGTGGCTGCCCTAGATTCCTTTGCATAGCTTCTTCTTTTCCCTGCTGCAGCATCATTCGCTCACTTACCTGCTTTGTACGGGTTAAAGCAACCATCTCAACATACTGGTCATCCTTTACAAAACATGTTTGCTTCTCAAACATAGCTGCAGTTTCCACCTCTCTTATTTTGTAGGTTTGACCCAAGCCTCCAATTTTGTTCAATTTTACACCCACGCCCCAGCAGGAATAATGGAAGGTAAGACAAATCTTTGTTCTAGCTGAAGCAAACTGATTGGCACTGGTCTCTTTACATAATCATGGTTCTGTCAACCTAAGTCACTTAAGACAAAAATCTCACTGTTCGGCCAAATCCAACAATGTGCTAAGAAAACAAGGAGAATAGAATATTAAATAAAGAAAAATGGCTTATTTCTGACCCCAGAGTACTGCCATATGTTACAGTTACACTTCTTTTGCCAACCAAAGACCATAATTTAGCTGGAATAACAACATATTTGACTGCATGAGTCATCAGACGTTACATTCTATCCCTCCACCCACAGCTGTTATTTGTTTTTATGGATATTACTTTCACTTTAATTGTGTGAGTTATACATTTATTTCATTTAGCTGACGCTTTTATCCAAAGCGACTGACAATAAGTGCATTCAACCATGTAACCATGTAATGTAATAAATATATATCTGTAATGAGAGTCCTGAATGAGTTAAATGACTGTAGGGATGGAGTGGACAACATTACAACACGTTCGGCTCATGCATCTAATGAAACATGCACCTCCCGGCCGTACAGGCCTGGCCACTGCTAATGAATAGAATTATAAAACGAGAAAACAAAACCTGAGGCTTCCGTGCTATTATTTACTCTACAACTAAAACGGTCTCCTTGGGAACTGTTTGTCTCCCTGGTGTTATGTGAGTTGACTGTTTCTGTGTTAAAGCTTTGAGCAAGAACAAATGTGGGCCTTGGGTTCCTAATCCCTGCTGCTAACAGAAGAGCTGTCTCCAAATGTTGAATACATTAAGCTTTGTACTCGCAACAACTCTGCCCCTTGAGGCTCTCTGTCGCTCTCTCTGTCTTTTCTGTGTGGAGTGAGTGAATGGTAATAATTACTCCAGCCATGTGTGAGCTGAGAGTCTGCATTAATGGGGCAGGATCTGTACTTTCTGATGGACTTTTTCTGAACAAGACAAAACCAGATCCGAAGCCTTTAGTGTGACGATTGTGAAAGGTCAGGTTGATTATTTTAAAACTAAAAGCTGTGATTTGGACTGACGAAGGAGTTTGTGGTGATAAGAGCGGACGAAGGTGTGGGGGTGCTGATCACGTGATCTATGCAGCAGAGTTAATACGTCACTTCCACCTCTCGCCTGAATAATGCAGAGGATTTGTTGCTGCTGTGAACACGTCTGTGCAGAAAACCTCCCGCTGAGTTGTGCATGTGTGAAGGGCAAACTCTGTAAACTTCCTTCGATTTTACCCAGAGGTCGTGTCTGTAAGTGTCTCATATTTCTACACTGTCCCAGAATGGACAAACCAAACACTCTTTCTAGAGAGTTCTTTTTGTGTTTTTATGTCACCTGAGGGCAGGCCATATATTTCTACTACTTGCTTGGAAGGGGAGGGTGAGGTGAGGGGTACCCAGCTGGTCCCAATCTGCACCCGCACTGCAACGTTTTATCTATTGTGTGGTTTTATGACACTTGGACTGAAAACCAGCTATAGTCACAGCTATCTGTGTGCGTGTCTGTGAACTGCAAACACTCAGTTCAGGGATGAAGTCCACCACCTGGAGTCAGATCTCCAAAACAATGGAGAAGCTGCTCGACGGCTTTGCCTTCATTGCTGCTGCACATTTCCGCCATTTCCCCATATACGTCACCGTTGGTTTCTCAGCTGCAGCCTCGATCAATCCCATTAAAAATGTCACGAGGTGGAGATGTCAACTGCCCCTGCTCTTTCTCCTGGTTATCCACTCACCATATTCTGTTATTGCTCTACCAGGCCACATCATCCAATTCTGAGATGTCCCAGGTGGTCTCTGATTCTAAGGCCACACACACTTGCTTGCCTCGTCATACACTGACACTGTACCGGTCGGCCTGAATGCTCCAGCAGCCGAGGAGAGTGAGCAGGAGCCAGGGGTCGCAGGCTCCATGACAGTCACCCCAACGCTGTCAGATGATCTAAAGGACCAGTCCTTAGGCTTCAGTGTGGAGCTCTACCCCAAATCCAGTTTAAGCTTTTTATTTGGAATTTGACCATCTGCTCTTCTCATTTCCGCCCTGACTGACCATCGTCATTTGATTTTCACCAAGCTACAGTTGTAGTCACCTGCATTGTCCTGGCTGTGCATCACTCAGACATCAGTCAGTCAAAGCCACTGATTGGCTGACGGACCTGTTGCTATAGAGCTCCAGAGAGAAACATGAGCAAGCGGTTGCAAAACTTAAAATATAACAAGTGTGAACAAGGGACTTTAAACAGTTTTTTTTTTACTTAAACATGTTTAACACCAAAATAAGCAGGTGTATTTTAACTTTGAGAACATCACCTAAAAAAGGGCACATTAACTTGTCTTGTTGGTCTTGTGCTGCAGTTCTCACTTTGGGAACCAATGCAATTTACAGTGTTTAGTTTGAACTATCAGTGCTTGGACACATTCACTCCACATCATAACATTATTGGAGGTGTGAAATCTTCATTTTCCCTCCAGTGTCACCCTCCCTCTTTGCATGAATATATTGTGATTCATGTGTGAATCGTGTGTGCGTGTGAGTCATTTAAGGTGGTAAAGGTGTGAATTAATGTAAAAGGTCAGTCTCACAGGGCAGCAGTAAGGATACAGCAGCATGACTGTAAGGACATGCTTTGATACTAGTGGTGCATTCTTTGTCACGGCCGGGGGGGGAGGCTACAAAATCTCAGAAAGGCATTGGCAGGGACTGTGGTTAAGGTTTAGGTCCCTTTAGTTCTGACTTATCTCTGTCCCAGTGGAGAAGGAGGAAAAAATCAGCCAGCAGTCTCATTCCTGCGGGCCATGAGCTATGTTTCCTTTTGTGTTATTTCCCGATGAAATGCCTAGAGTTTTATCAATAGCAAATGTAAGAAATTCACTGCATGTGTGTCTGGTATTTTTCAGTAGAGCGAGGCGAGCGAGTCTCAGGGACACTACGGAGCGAGGGCACAAATGCCACAGTTTTGAAAGATTCAGTGGAGAAGAAGAAGAAGAAGAAAAGAAGGAGAAGAAGAAAGCACCAGGGAGAAAGCGTTAAAAGCCCGAAATAGAAAGAAATCCCCATGCAGGTCTGTAACTAAAACACACTCATGAAAAAAATAAGGAAAGACAACAAAAGTGATTATGTGATTCTTTGTCATCTATGTCCTCAACAGCAGTAGCAGATGCAGGAGGGATGATGGCGAGGGCCAATAGAAAGAGAAACAAGGAGACCAGCAAAATGTTCTCTATGGACAGAGAGGAAATTAAAATCGGACCGACTTTTAGTCTAGACTCTCAATTTGTGTGATTAGAGAAACTGTCCTGAGGCAATTTTTTACAATGTTGTAAGAAAATAGCTGTCCTTAGCTGAATTACATAATTTCCTCTATTAGAGAGAGTAAAGAGAGCTGTACATTGTATAAAATATGAATGTGATGTATAAGCTTTTAATATATTGAAGTTTTTAATATTCCTAAATGTTTTATTGCTTGTCGAGGAGCTCTGGAGGATGTGAACTGTGCTTCAAACTGATTTTCTTTTACAATGACTTTATTGATCATTTAACCAAATATACCATCAGATATATTACACAGGCCGAAGCGTGACACATAGAACCACAGTAGACGGACCTCAGACCATCCACTGATACACAGAAACCAAGTCAGCTCTTTTTCTTAAAAGTAAGAAAATAAGTAAGGCCTCCACAATGTCAATTATTTTTTTTTACATGTTATGAACACATTGATCATTTGTTTATTTTTATTTTCTTTGCCAGTGGTTTGATAAATTAGCCATAGCTTTTGAAATAAAATTAAAAAAAAAACTCAACACTGACGACTACTTGGTAACGTGTCCTCAGGTCAACAGATGATGACAACCACTGTCAGTACAAACAGAATGGAGCCTGTATTTAAAGGCCATACCACAAACAAACCAAAATAAACGTATTACAAGTGCTTGGATCAGTACTTTTATAGACACCCAACATTTACAGTCAAGAAATGTGAGTCCAACTTAACGCATACCCTAATATATAACTACTGGAATTGGCAATGTGTTGTGTCTTCTCTTGATCCACCCACACTCGCTGGGTGATGTGCCAGAGAATGTCAAATGTCCCCTAAACAGATAACACCCCACATCCTTGTTAGAGGAGCCTCAGGCCTGGATTCTCCCGGTCCAGCGTTCTCCGAGGGACAAGTTAACCTCTGGTAACAATCCAGTCTTTTTGTTTTGTCCCCCTTTCAAACTCCTGGCAAAGTCTCAGCTGTCCGTTCAGATTGTGAGATATCCGTAGAGCTACAGCACTATTCTAAGCTTCTCCCACACAGCAAGCTTATGGTGGTCGACCAGTCTAAAGCTCTGCCTTCCAGATTCCTTGGTCAGTGCTCGGAGGGCCGCTACAGCAGGCTGCCTGGCCAGGAGACGATGGTCAGGGTGATCCTGCCCCTCAGCTCCTTCAGGAGGCGCACCAACGCTGTGTGGGTCATCCCCCACGTGCTCTTCCCGTTCACCTCCAGTAAGATGTCCCCGCACCTACACAGAGAAAGAGAGAAAGATCCCCATTGAAACAATGAGCTTAATTTAGGGTGCTGTAAATGTATACAGGTCCGCTAAATGCATAAACTGGTTTCAGACACGCACTGAACTCCATATAATCTAATAAAATTGTCTGGAGAGGACGTATGTGAGAACACAAGTCTCTGATTCTGTTGCAGTGGACAATCTCAGGATATTCTTCCTGTCATCCCCCTCGTAAAAACTCTGGATTATGTCCGAATCAGCCTATGTAAGAATACAGCAGGAGATTATCTGAGGATTCACGTGAGCAAATGGGACGCTTCGATTACGTTTCTAACAAACAGAACGTGTACACGTAGAAGCCATCGACAAAGATGTCAACTTGGAAAGACCAGAAGATTAGAGTACAAAGAAATAATTCGATCCATATGCACTATATTTTTTTAAATGATACCGTTATTTTGCAATTACATTTTTTGAAGCTGGTCAATATAATTTGGCTCATGGGAAAAAAGAGGTGATATAGGATGAATACCTTATCCTGCCGTCATTGTAGGCTGGCGTCCCCTCCACGATGGAGCGGATAAAAAAGGATTGATTGCAGTTGACCTCCTCCTGACCTCCAACGATACTAAAGCCCAGGCTGCCCGAAGTGCTCCGCCGCAGGATGATGTCTTTGCAGCAGTAGAGATGCCTGCGTGAGCCAAGAGGGAGCTTTAAAACACTAATCTCTCCACTTCACCTTTAACGTACATGACATATACATATATAAATATATATACTGTGTATCCATACTGAGTGAGAACTGTAGCTAGGCTGATGAAACCAGCTCTGCTCAGGAGATAAAGGCCTGGTAGCTCTCATGAGCTGAATGATAAGGCTTTTCCTCTCGGAAGACGTGATCCAATGAGACTAATGGAACTTCTCTGTCAGTCTCATTCAAAGAGCCCAGGGCTGAATGAAAATTTAATTCAAATCCTTTTAATCGCTCCACTGGTCTAGACTACGTTCCCGTGGTGGTTTCGTACTAAGTTATGACTCATAATCAATTGGAGGATGGAATTCCAGGATGAGCACATTTTTATTTCACTATGAAGATAAATTCATATGCTAAAATTTGAGTGAAAGTTTTGAAAGAAAGTTGAGCTGATATTAGAGCAGCGAAAGTATAATGAGTATTCTCTCCCAGCTGGCTCTGTCAAAATGTTACCTGGCACCATCTGGCAGAGGTCAGAGGAACCAGTGCGGGGGTGTCAATTATACTGGGCACAGAACAAGTAGGAGATGAGGTAGAAAAATGAATATGGAGTGGATTCCGGAACGCTCACCTGGGTAGCTGCAGCCATGACACCCACAGTGGGGAGTAGTCGTCATTGGGCACCATGCTCTTGGTGCTATCTGTGGGTGAGGGTGTGAGGCAGGGCGGCAACGTGCACTCCGGCAGGCTCTCCTCAGGGGGACGCATCTCCAAGACCTTGAGCACGACAGGAGAGGTGGTGTTTTTCAAGTTGGCCACGGCCTTGCCTCGCGTCACCCCCGTCAAATCCACGCCGTTCACGTTTAGCAAGATGTCACCTGCGGGGTGGGGAAGTGGACAGCACAGCTCATCATCCGCCCGGGTTGGCTGCCTTGATAATAGGCTTTTTTTTTTTAAACTCACAGGACAGGGACTCATCATCTGCCTATTTAATATTCAACAGCGTCCCTGCTGGAACACAAAAGGGATGGAAACCAAGTGCCACCTGTGCAATAAAAAGGCTCCCAGTGATGAAATTGGAGCACGGAAAACAGACGGCTCGGTCCAACACGCTAGTAGACAACTCGAAGGACACTGCATGGATGTGCAAATGCTAAATAATAGTTTCATGTTTCATAACCACACAAACAGAGACAGCCGCTGCAGCTGGACAGGGAGGGTAATGACAGGCTTAATAAGGGGATATTTTAAGATGGATATGTGGGAGTTAGCGAATCTCTCACTCCCCTGGATGGAAAAATGCATTATGGGATATAAAGATTGCTGCAATCACATCCAGTTATGTGTGATTTTGCGCCGATCAAGTACTCTACACAAATACACAGTCGGCCCTGAGCACTGCGATGCTAATGTGTGTTTGTGTTTTTTGTTTAGCCGTGTTAGAGCCAATTTGTGGAGCGCTGAACCGCAGCAGCACCACGGAGTTTTCTGCCGGATGAATAAGCGTCATAATGAAACACGAGCTACGAGTGTTCATCAATCAGCATTTCTGTTATATACACAGTATTCATCACCAAATTGAAATCCATGACATCCCTGTTCTATGTGACAATCACACAGAAAAAATACTACGTTCCCCAGTGAGTAATTATTTTCACAAAAACAAAACATTTCTTACAGTAAAAAAACAAGTCTGATAATTCCAGGATTAAGTGGAAAGGTGTTTAATAAGATGAAACAAGACATTCATTAGCGATTGACTCTACCTTTTCGAATGGAGCCCTCCTGTCCCACCACTCCATCTGAGTCCACGTTGGTGACGTAGATGGGGAGGTCCCACCCTCGGCTGGACATGCCCCCTGCCACCGTCATCCCCAGGGAGTCGTACGGTTCCTTAGTCAGAGTCACTGTCTTCTCGTAGCACGCGGGCTTCTGGCAAGAGTCCTTCACAGAGGAAAGGTGGCAAATTAATAATGGCTGTTATCTTCAGTTTTGTAAGGCTGTGACCTTTCTCTGTAAAGTACATTGAGATAATGGACGTTATGATTTGACATCATATGAATATCACTGAACTGAAATGTCACATTTTTTAAAGTCGCAAAGCAGTTTTTTCTTTATGTCCCAATCCTTATATATACATATATCTAGTATATATATACTTTATGGTCCAATTGTGTTGGTAAATGTACATATTTTGTCTTTCTATATGTATTCATATAAACACTACAACGCAAGACCAAAACTATGGAGGACCATGCATGACTTAAGCATAAATAAATAAATAAATGTAGAAATAAATACAGAAATAAATAAATAAATATGCAAATAACAACAGAAATGTCTAAATAAATGTCTTCCACATTTATTTATTTATTCATTTATTTCATTCCCTCATTTCAGTCTCGAATGCTAATGAGAAAGGCGGGCCTAGCCGCAGTCTCATGCAGGATTGGTCACAGGAGTGTAATGATCCAGCCCTTCTATACTGTATTTATTTATTTATGTATTAATTAATTTATTTCCTTTTTTATTTATTTATTTATTTCTGTATTTATTTCTACATTTATTTATTTGTTTATTTATACTTAAGTCATGTATGGTCCGCCATACAAAACATGACATGAACTCAACTGTTACACCAAGGGCACCTTCAGACTATATATACTGAATAGATTTTACAGCAGCACATTTGCATATTAATAAGGACTGTTTTCTCTGGCACCTGCGATAGCCCCTTAATGTTTGGAGAATTCATATGAAAACCACCCGTGATGTGCTATAGGGAGTCCAATGACAGAGACGTGGTTGCTAATTAATGAACGACCTCATTAGCATAAGTGGTAATGTATGGTGGTTATTAGAGTGGAACATCAGGCGGCTCAAGAGCCGTTTCATAATGTGTCCACGTTTGATATAGAGAAACTGATTAATTCAGAGACGTCATGGTTTGGAGAAGGAGGCTGTGAGTTAGATATTCCGGGTGAGTGTGTGCTGGATGGGGGAGGGAGAGGGAGCGTAATGAGAAACACACGGACACATTGAGGTTGATGGGATGTAGTGTGCGCTGTTTTGTTAATGTGCTGCATTCACACGTTTCTGCGGCGCTCACAGGAGGAGAGCACTTGTGGTCACGTGGTTCTGAGTGTGGTGTCGCTGGGTAAACACTATCCACACGTAACTGCCTTCCAATGCAATATGAAGTAGGTTGTAGTGCAGTGTATTGCACTGTGTATTTAATATGTAATGGAGGCTGTGATAGTGACAAGGACTCATCTTATGTAACATTTGCCTCCAGCTATAGGTTCAGAGGTAAGCTAGCTAAGTAGTGGTGACATTAAAAGGATTCCTTTGACATGTACATTTGTGTCAATACAGAAAACATCACCTGGATGGCTTAGCCCAGCATTGAACTCCCGAGGTAGAGAGAAACCGCTCCAGTAAAACTGAGTAATTGCAGTGATACATTAGATCTCATTTGTTTAAACATAAATAAGCCAAAGGTTATACCACAAGGTTTTGTTGGGGTTTGTACGCTGGGCACAGTGACCATTAATTAAGGTGTTTTTTAAGCTCTTTTCAGGCATGTGCTGAGGGACTGGATGTGCAAATATGCAAATGTCTGAGTCGGTTGCCGCCACCATTTCCCAAAATTCCCCGCAAGACCCCTTGTCAGCCTTTGGGACAATACAGCAGCAGCAAGCAAGTAGGTGTGTTGATGCAAAACTGAAAATATACAATCTCCTGTTTGGACACAACGTTCGTAAGTTTTTTTTATTTTTATCTTTGATCCGACACTGCTAGCTGTTTCTGGTAACTTGCCGTGGCATCGTGTTAACCCATCAGTTGTGAGAGCAGTATCAATCAATCAAAGATATTTAGCCTGTTTGTCACAACATTGAACTATGCGAAAACCCGTAGTGTTTTGACTTGAGATACATTTTTGGGACAGTAATGTACAGAAGCTGACTTCGCCGGAGAAAAGCTTTTGCTGGAGGATGGCAGACGATACCCTTAATCCTGCCGGGTGACGGGATGTTCTTTCTTTGTGGTGAAAGATGGCTGATATGAATGCAACAGCTCTGTGCGAGCAGAAGACAGTCTGCTGTGCTGCCTGAATGACATGCTTTGATGGGAGAATAATGGTCTACCTCCGTGGATCATTTGCACCTGAAAGGGAATATTTATCAGGAGAAGGGGAGACGGTGGAACAAATCTTTTCTCTGTGTATCTGTATGCGCTGCTCACCAGTAGTGTTTGCTCGATATCCACAGGGGAATATGGTGGGGGACCATCCATGCCCCACGGAGCTTCTTGTAAGATGTCTGGTGTTGGTAGGCAGATCTGACGAGACACGATGAAGTGGACACCCTCCTCGCTTGCCTGGAGACAGTTCAGAGACAACAGAGATCAGACATGAGTGCCAAATGTTACTGAGACAATAAGCATTCTTACAAGTTCAACACTCTTATGTCTGTCTGGTATTTCCAGTCTTCATATTAAGCTAAACATATTTGATAATGGCTAAAGTCACAGTGAGTAGAGTGACATCAGTCTTCTCATCAAACTCTCTGCCACAGAGCAAATAAGTTGTCCAAAAATATTTAACAGTTCCTTGATAAGTGGCTATTGCAGCATTTCAGATAAAAAAATATTCATGTATATCATTAGACATAAAGTCTCAGTGTGAAAGTATGATATTTTCAGTTAGGGTGACTCAGCCCTTCAACAAAAATATGCAGGAAAATTTGAATTCACTGCCACCCAATAGAGACCTATTTTGCAACTCAAAGACCCACCGCTGAACTTGCCAGTCCCACTTTCATTCACACATTTAAATGAAAGTGCTCCAGTAGAGCCACAGATGAGCTGGCTGCCTGCCCCCCCCCCCCTCCCCTCTCTCATTCCTCTGAGGTTTCCCCTGGTCTCTGCTGCACAGAGCTGACTCCTGAATTAGCCAGCTACAGCCCATTATTGCCTGAGTTGGACTAATTTAATTTCTTCCCTGCCAGTTCTTAATCTCTGACAGAGCGTGCCTTCTCTGAGAGGCCATCGTGGCTCCTCAGAGATTCACAAGAGCCAGTCAGACTGCTCAGACAGGAACTGCGGGCCGAGAGACTCGGCACAGTCGGCCACAAACACTCTGCAATTAACCATGATTAGCAACAAACACACCGCCATTGACTGGCATCAACCAGGAACCAGAGGCAGCTGCATGGTCCGGTCTGTCAGGGAATCGCCACAATTAAATACCATTAACTGCAGTGAGTGCAGACACAACAGCACAGTACAACACAACACAATTAGCCTGAATCACCACAATTATCTGTAATACCTCCGAGACCCCGGGCAAGAACAGAGCTCAGTGTTGTTTGTGGTCTGTAACAACATGCAGACTTATTTGAGTGTCACAACTAGGAACTTTCTATAAAATGCTCAGACCTGCTGTCTTAGTTAAATCGATTCATTTAAAGGAAGACCGACTTTCCATGACCTCTGGCGACTGACCTGGATAAGCAGAGCAGCGTGTTCTGGTGCTCCATAACGCAGATCGTGCCCGTTGATGGCCAGCACGCGGTCACCGACACACAACTGTCCGTCCCGAGCTGCCAGGCCGCCCTCCAGCAGGTGAAAGATGAAGACTCCGTGCTCCTCTGGCCGCCTCACTAGCTTAATGCCCAGCTGCTCCTCTGGAGTGCTTTTATTCAGGACCACATGGATGCCGTCATCCCTCTGGGGTATTCCGTGAGATGGGTGACCCCCCGCGCCATCGTGGCCGTGCCCATGCAGGTGGCTGTGTGAGTGTGAGCGGTAGCGATGGCGCTGCTCTCGGAGCACGGTGAGGCGGAGGAGTTGGCAAGGCTGTTTGAGGGTCGCCACGGCGTAGCAGTGGGGTACATTGCTGATGTCGATGCCATTTACCTGAGAGAGGAGGGAATAAATGACCACAATGATTCTTTCTTATTGACATGGGATACAACTGTAATTACATCTGCCAAGGAGGTTGTGTTGTTATTGGTGTTTGTTTGTTTATTTATTAGCGTGTAGTGATACCTTCAGGATCATGTCCCCGGGTAGCAAACGTCCGTCCCGTGCAATGACACCTTCTCTGTAGATATCCTGGATGAGGACGCGAACCAAGGGGGTCTCATTGCCGCCGACGGTGCTGATGGCCAGCGGATCTGAGGGATCCATCCGTGTAATCTTAATACTGGTAAGTTCTCCATCCGGGATCAGGTGATGGAGCTGAGGAAGAGCCAGCACTAAACAAGAAGATAAGGGAGAAAGGAAGAAGCTGATCATTATGTCACCGCATAATGACAAGAAAAACTACATTTGAAGAACAGCCAAGTAAAACAGGAGATGAAAGGAGATGAAGTGAGTGCTGCAGAGTGAGAGAGAGACACATAGAGGGAGAGAGATTGTGTTGGAGAGGATCAGCGCTGAAACCAGCTGTCCCTACTCCCTCAGGTTAGTTAAACAAACTTGTACAAGCCAAAAGGGAACATTTACTTGGCTGATTATACCGGTTGATGTTTTAGTGATTAGTCATATACATCTGTATCAAGCATGCTTGGGAAAACCCGCAATTTCACATTTCCAAAGTTATTACTTGGATGGGGATGCAAGAAAAGCAATAAGACACACAAGCTTTTGTTTCATAGTTCAACCAGTGCACTGCATCAAAGTTAAATAAAAATGTGTTTTCTAGTTTTTCTTGTTAAAAATATATCTATCCTAGGTTTTTAATTGCTGTCACAGCATGATATAAAAAAAAAATGTAATTGGCATTTGCAGCTAATTCTTTAAACTCAACGCAATCAATAGACCAGATTTTGCTTCTACAATCAATACAGGATTTAATTAGAACATTTTTCTCCAAGCATACGGCCCTTATTTTATATCTCACGTTTCTGAGAACCGTTTACTTCTCTGCCAGTTCTATCACTTTCTCTTGTGCACGCTCCCCCGTCACGCTCAGTGGTGAATTCCGCTTACCACTGGAATGACACATCCTGGACTGGCCTATGTGGAAGTGGGCGGGGATCTTTCTGACTGTTTTGGCCAACAGCCCTTGCCAATGAATTATAGAGAAGAGGTTTTTATTGCATTTCTTTTTCTTTGGTTATGAGATATCTCTCCCTTTCCCTCTTCCTCAGTGGGCTCTCTCCCCCCAGGTCTCTCACTCCGTAGCCTCAGTCGTCGTTTCTACTCACGCTGCAGTTTCTCCATTCCAAAGTCAATATTTAGTCTTTATCGCAGCAGATTGCTCCAAGGGTGGAGAGCACATTACCACAGAGATCTGCAGCTATTATGTAACCCCTCCATCTCTCCGTCCCACACCCTTTCAACCTCTGTCTCATCCTGTCATTTCTCTTTATTGTCCACCCTCCTTCGTCCACGAGGACATTACCCTGCCTTTATTTTTTTCCTCAAAAATTTTTTATCTATCTGCTGTTCCCTCCATTTTTTCCTGTATGGATCAGTCCACACATTGAAAACCATTTAATATTGCAGCTGATCAGACTATACCTCACTCTCCGTCCTCTCTGCCTATCTTGGTGTCTTCCTACATTCCTTCTCCTCTTCTCATCATGCTGCACTTGTACTTCCAACATTAAGCTCTTGGATACTTGGCTGTATTCCCGACTCTACTTTACCATACCATGAGGGCCCTGCTGTGAATATAACATTAAATATCTCTGGAGCACATTGTCTCTTCCACAAAACATCTTATGGATCTAACATGTCAAGAACACGGCTCCCTCCGTGGACTACTCCATCAACCTGGTGCACACCTGTTGACCCCGACTGGAGGGAGAAGGGGAGGAGATAGACGAGAGGATGAGGTGGAGAAGAAGAGATTGTAGAGAGAATGGAGAGGAGAAAATCGAGGGGTGGAGGATGTCATCAGTCATCTCCAGTGACCCGCCCTGTCCAGAGTGCCTGAGGCTACCACTCTCCCTCCTGATCCGTCTCTTGTGATGCACCAGTGGACTTACGCAATCTGCCACTGAATTATTAAAGAAACATATGCTACTGTTACGCTGTGGGCTCCCAGCTGTGTCACCGTCCTTGTTCGGCCAAGGTAACATTGCACATACACACATTTAGAAGCATGCACGCACGTTCAGCACTCTCTCTCTCTCTCTCTCTCTCTCTCTCTCTCTGTGTCTCTCTCTTGTATCCTCTTCTAAAACTGTAAAAGTGCAGGCTCAGCAGTGACATCACCAAATCAAGAAACATCACAAAAAGTAAGAGAACAGATGTGTAGAGCTCGATCCATACCTTCCTGTGGAATTCCAGTGGAATTCCTGGCATTGTCTCTCTCCTCAGACGTCTCATTGCTCACTGCGTTGCCACTCTTGGTCCTCCGCAGGACACTGAACGCCCGGTTCAACCTCCTGAAGGAGCGGCTCCTCACAGAAGATCGGTCAAAATTTCTGACTGCAATGGAGACATGGGAGAGAGAGAAAAAGGCACTTTATAGATTACATCAGCCTCAACATGCCCGGACATGTCTGGATCTGCCTCCTCACAGCCAATGACTGTTCAGGCTTTGAAGACCATTAAGACTGAAAAACACAACTGAATGGAAAAACCTCATAAGATCTGTTCAGGTAAGAAGATTAAACACCTGTATGATCCCGTCTGAATAATATAACCATGAGTTTTAAGGTTTACTTGATGCAAAAACGTTGTAGTTTTTTTTTTATTCTTATGATTTTACAACTTTGGTCAGTTTTCATCTGTCTGTTGATGTAATGATGATATGAAGCACTGTTTTTACAAGTGGGCCTTTTGTTTCTTTATATTCTGCCAGCTTAATGATATTCTCCTGATTGGCAGTTGGTGGTGCGATATAATAGCAACGCACCCACATAGGCTGTGAATAATAGAACTTGTAGTAAGTAAATATCAAGGATGTTCTGAGTTGGCTATAACTAAGTGACATTAATTCCTCATACCTACATACTCCGCATATTAGTCAATACAAAGTACCAATCCATCCATCCATACATCCATCCATACATACATCCATCCATACATCCATACAGTATCTATGATGCTTGTCCTTTAAGGGTCACAGGGTAGCTTGAGCCGATAATGATAACACGTATACCTCCACGAGCAATTCTTCGATGCAAAGGAACATGAATCATTAGCCTGAATAAATGTGACTGATAAAAAAAGCTGTGTTGTTTTTGTAGATGGCAGTGATGCAACTGGACTTTGGTTGCCACCTGCCAATAAACCGATCACAGAAGAATTAGAAGAAGAAGCGATTATATTCCTAAAGAAAGAGCTAATGAAATTGAACTGTATGTAAAGTAACCTTTTTAAAGAAGGCACCACACGTTAAAAGCTGAGCCTGCTCTTTTGGTCAGAAAGTCCTTTTGTGTCTTTTCCTGGAGCCCGTCGTAGCAGGATCTGATGTGTCATCGCACTGGTCTCACTGAAACGAAGGAGGAGTTTTTGGCCTCGACTCAGCCTTTTATTCAGAGGTTTATTTGTTGAGCAACACTCAACAAGACCGAATAGAGCATCCTCTTTGCGGATAGTGGAGCTGTTTTCAACCAGTGGCTGTTTAATTAACAAATCCAATCTTTGCTGAGTATAGTTACATGGTTGCATAACCACAGCAGTGATGTAACAAGACGTGGACTCTAATGACCATGTCTAAAAAAGACCCTCCCAGAGAGACTCTCGTCTGGTACTTTGCATTTCTCAGAAACAGACAGCCGGGCAACAGGAGGCTGCAGTGGAGAGGCAGCAGCCGTGGCCCTGCTGCACTGAGCACAGGGCAGCGAGCCTCTGCAGAACCCCCCCCCCTCTCTCTTTGTGGGCTCGGGGAGATGCAAGGGCTCCTGACAGCCACATTACTCTTTAAAAGCCCCAGCCGCTTCTGGAGCTGACAGCTTGTTCAGCAGTAGTGGTGCTCGTGGTGGTGGTGGTGGTGGGCACACGGCCGGCCGAGGCCTAAAGTGCTGGTGCAGCGTCATTCGGTGTCCCCACTGCTCATGTTAGGACGGGGGGGCAGCGATGGAGGGCCAGCGTAGAACACCCGTGACCGTTTCCTGGTTTCACAGGTGGGAGAGATCGAGGGAAAGCTGCAAGCCTCCCCTCGGTCTCTCCCATTAACACACCTCTCCATCCTTTTTTTATTTTTCTTGAGTACATAATGTCCCTGCCCTCTCCGTGACTTTCTCTCTCTCTGCTTCTCTTCTGTTTTCCACAGAGAGACTTTATGGATTGGTGGAAAAAAACAAGGCAGTAGAGCTAATTGGCTGATAGGATTTCTATCAGAGATCATTAGGGGAAAACAAAGACTGTGTTGGAGGGTGAACGAGTGGCTGGGCTGTATGTCGAGAGTCTGCGGGCGTAAATGTATGTTTGGACATAGATCACTTGTATCAGGTTTTGACCGGGAGACTATGTAACTGTGACTAGAAGGCTCTCCACTCTCTATTGATTTTCAATCTGTCATTCTGGCTTAACACACACTCCCTCTAGCTGTCTCCCTCTCTCTCTCTCACTCGACAGACAACTTCAGGGTTACATCATGCAAGACCGAACATGACCACACACACACACACACACAAGTACAAACATCCATTCGCCCACTCACACTCACTCTTCTTGGAGCTGCTGCGGGCGGCCAGGCTGGTCGTGCTGCCTGACTGGCTGTTCTCCTCCATGCTGGGGTCGAAGGCGGGGTTAACCAGACCCGGGTCATCAGACAGGAGGGCCACAGCGGCGGAGGTGGGGCCATCGTTGGGCAGCGTGGCGATGGTGAGCTCCGATGTGCTGTCGGTGCATTCGCCCTCCTGCGAGCGGCGCTTCCTGTCGGCGGAGAGCCCATAGTGAGAGGCCCCTTTACACCTGCACACAGAGGTCAGAAGGTCACTCTCAAACTCATATTACACAGTAGGCATGGTGCAATTAATACCCGACATGTTGATGAAATGGTGACTTTGATGATGTGACATAGCATGCTGACATCCTGTAATGAACTACATGTCGAAGCAGCAGAAAAAACAAAAAAAAAGCACCGCTCATCGCAGTAGAGTGAAAGTCAACAATTTCATGTTCATATGGAAAGAAAGGTCGTGTTCTTGAGAAATAATGTGTGCAGATTTCAGCCTCTCCTCCAGCCTGAGGCTTTCTTCACGCCGACCTCTGTCTTCTACTGTGAGACGGCCTCCACACAAAGGCTGCTTATCTGACCTTAACACTCACACAGAACCTCTCCACAGCACCAAGCAGCCGCAACAACAAATGTGTGCGGTGTTATATTTCCCACACAGTAGCTCGCAGAGAACGTACCATGAATGTCATGTTTACTCTCAAAAAGAAAAAGTGGCAGTTTCTGTTGCTTGAGCACCTTCTTCGTAAAAAACAATATCTGGATCACGTTTAGGATGGCTGTTCTCTGTGGCACTGCCTGTGAGCATCTGCGACGGATGATTGAACACAAATGTAAGAAAACACTCATTACAGGGCTGAGAGGGCTGGAAACTGACACAACATTTGAATATAAAACTGAGATCGTCTGAAACAAATTCCCAAGTTGCAGGTGTCTTCTCGCTGTCAACATCACCACAGCACATTGACAAGGTCTCTCTCTCTTTCTCTCTCTCTCTCTCCCGTACCATAAAAGGCTTTTCATACTGACAATATTAAATTCGGAATGTTTCTTTGTGAATTAAAGATATCCCTAAAGAGGAGGGTATTGTACTGTTGGGGAATTTTTTCCCTCCATCTGTAAGCCATAAAGGCTTTGAGCTGACGCTTCGTCAGAGGCAGGAATAACACTGGCTTGTCTCTCCGGCTGTCTCTGCGGGCCCATCAGCACAAACATTAACTGGGTTTTAATGAGCTGGATCAAACCCAGGCTCTGCTTCAACAGTAGCCCAGAAAAACAAGAGGGAGCAGCATCCTTTCTCCTGTGCTGTACGATGGGCTGGGTACCACTGACTCTTATATAAACGCTGGCCATGATTGCCGAGCCACAAAAGAAACAAGATTACAAGCTGGTGAGAGTCAGTGAGCTTCACACATCATCACATCACAAGAAGGAGCCTCTTCAAAAACAGAGCTGTCCTGGTGGGTCCTACATTCTGTCCATATATTTCACAGGGAGAATTCCTTTCATCCTGAACTAGGCTTTAAATCTCACAAGTCATGCTCTCCTTTAGGTTCAGCTTGACCCGAGGCTGAAGAGCCCATTGATCCCACTGTGAGCTCTGTAACATAACACTGCGATACAGTGCATGTGCCTGTATGTACCTGTGTGTGGGCAGTGCCCCTTCTGAGTTATTATTGTCCATCGATTCAGTTAGCAAATTGAATGCTATCAAGCATGTCCGTGCACCAACACACCACTTAACTGAGTGAAGTGGTTGAATAGAGCAATATTTCAATCATCAGCAGAGGCGAGGGCAGCGCTGCAGCGTGGAAGGGGCCGAATCTTTCCTCGTGTCACTCAGCATCAATTAGAGGAATTGGAGCTGAATGCAGCATGAAGGCTGGTGCCCACACAACTGTCTTCAAGTGGCTGCAGAGACTATGAGGGGGGAAGGATAGTGACACCCCAAACAGATACATGTGCATACACACAAGTTTGCTAAGCTGTCTCTATCAGAACTTTGCATTCACTTCCATTGATTGTGGTGAGCACAAGCAAAACGTATTCCTAACCTTTACCATTAATGGTCAACCCTAACCCTAACCTAACCACTATTCACATCTTAAGCCTGACCTTAACCAGGAGCTCCGCCATGTTGTGTTTTACCTCATTAAGACGGAGCTTTGGTCCTATTAAGGTCTACTGGTCCTAGGAAGGTAGGTGTTTATGCAAGAAAGGGTCCTAAACAGGGAACAAAACTGAGCACATATGGCATAATGCATTCCCCAGCCCCTTACCCTAACCTTAATCATCACTACTTAATGCTTTAATAAAACTAATAACTAACTATTAAAACTTTAAGACCAAGCCTAAACCCTCAGAAGGGCCAAATGGTCCTCACTTCATAAGGTCAAAAAAATGGTCCTCAAAAACTACACACACACACACACACACCTTTGATAGGTTCTCAGACGGCACTACTGGTCTACTGACTACATGGAATTGAAACGTTAAGACAACATTCCCCTGTTTCACCGACGTTGGTGGAAAATGAGAAACCACAGTCAGTTAGTTAAATAAATCTTACAGACCACCCAACAGTTTTGGTTTCCAGGTATTAATTAATGCACACTGCTCAAATAATTTGAGTCAGAGTTGCTCTCTGACTGTGCAGGGTCTTACAGTCTTTATTTCTCTGAGTGAAAATGATTTTAAAAAATTTAAAAAATTAATATTTGGAGCTGTCCCACCTATAAGTCGTACAAAAACATAAAGGCCATTGCAGCACAGAGTCTGTGATGCAGCAGCAGCAGCACGGCCATTGTTTATTGTGTTACTGGTTTATTAGAAGGTTTGTCTCCCTGCAATTAAAATCTCCTTCCTGTGAGGGGAATAGGAGATGCCTTAAAGACATATTTCAGCTGCTTAGACTTTTAATGTTTAAGGGCATAGTGTGTGCTGGCTGAGGTTACAAGCAGGCAAGCATGACAGAAACCCCTTGTCTTTCTCACCAGGGTGGTCTTGGAGCTTTGAGAGCCGAGGTAAGCGAGCCAATTAAGTCTGCACTTGCAGCAGAGGTGAAGCGCTCGCATAGACTTCCACGTCTGCTCACTTTCCCTTCTTATTTTCATCCTCCCTCTCTCACATTATTTTTGTGTGCAAAGATGGACGTTTGAGTGCTTATGCAAAGCTGTCCTTTGCATAAGCATCGAAGCATCGTTTTTTTTCTCAGGGGATGATCACTGAGCTTAGAGGATGCTCATTAGCGCTGCAGTATCCTTGTCTTGGTCAGCACAGCCTCGGTTATCACATCATCTCTCTAAACCCCGGGATCTGTGGCGCGATAAGGAGCAAAGACACCAAAACATGCTTAGCGCTCCTCCCTCCTCCATGTCCTCCTCTTCGTCCTCCTCCTCTCCTGCACTTTCTCTCCAGCTCAATTCCGATATACCCATGGAGCTCTAAGTGACACGGTGGTCGTGCGGAACCACCCTGGTTGTGACACAAACAGCCTTGTTCTTGCGATGTGAAATAAACACCAGCTCACGACTCATCAAAGCCTGTGAGATTCTCCATCCTCTTTAGGGGTGAGTGGATTATCCTTACTAACCCAAATACTCTCTCCGCTCCCTGACTGCCACCAGCATTGTGTTGGGCCACACTCTGCACACAGTCCAAATTACCTCCAATTCCAGGTCAGACGGTCAGATCCAGAACCTGTGCTCCGTCTGGGTGCAGATATTCACGTGCTGCGGACGTGTTGCACACTGAAATCGTGCAACTGGCTTGGAATCTGAAGTGTCTCTGTGGGGTGCAGCTGGCTGACCTCTGCATGATCCACAGCTTGAGTCAAGAGATCTTTTACTTTCCACTGTCTGCGCTTCTTGTTTTTTGTGGAAACTTTTAGTTTGCTTTGTAATTTTGTAAAGTCTTGACCTTACTATGTAAAGTGCCTTAAGATAATGAATGTTGTGATTTAGCACTACACAAATAAAATTCAATCTCCTATACTGCCGCATTCATTTGAAACCACACAGTAGATTCTGAGTTCAGACTCTGGCAGACAATCTTCAGATTTTCACAAGAATACACCAGAAACCCTGACATGTTAGAACCTGAGGCGCATAGGAAAGTGTCTTCACAGTTTACCTGCTGGTAGCCGCCAGGTTCTCTTTCTCACAGACTAATGTTTAGAAAGTGTGTGTGACATGTGGGAGGTTTCCTCGTGTGAAAATAGAATGTGAGAGGATCTCAAAAGTGAGAGGTGTGTGAGAGAGTTTATTCTCCGAGCAGCAATGAACATGGGAAAGCACAGACACAGTTTGTGCAATATTCAATGACTTATATAAATCATCTGTTAGTTTACGCACAAAATATCCTCATCCCAACTCCGTCTTCATCTGAGAAGACCTTTTTCATATATTCCCACCTCTAACAAATTTCCCACGTCTCTCGAATAATGCAAGAAAAACAATCTTCCCCCGCTTTACTCATCATCTAATCCAGCTGATACCAGGATGGAGCTCATGAGAGAAGATTGTCTGTCCAGAATAGCCTTTAGCTAAGTCCCATTAAGGTGTAACTTGCTCTACACCAGACTGAGCCGGGGGAAACTACAACCAAACACAGCACTCTGGGGAATGTAGACCTGCACAAACACAATGCAGCCAAACAACTGCTGGTGCGGCGTGCAATAATTTGATTTACCTTGATTAAGGAGTGAATTTACTCCTTGATTAGATTAATGGATCAATTATTACTTTGTCAAACACTTAGCGCTGTGGCTCAGGAGGTAGAGAGGATCATCTAACCACAAGGTGTGTGGTTTGATTCCTCGCTACTCCATTCTGTATTCCAAACCTCAATATACCCTCTGACGGCTGTGTCGGCAGTGTATGAATGTAGTGTGTATATAAGCAGTGTATAGGTGAATGCGACTGTAATGTAAAGCTCTCTGAGATATTCACAAGACTGTGTACATGCCATTTTCAATTCCATTTACTTAGGTCACATGTACTGTACATCACATATAGAGAGAGGGCAAGACAGAGAGAGGGGAGTGAGCGACCTAAAGACACACAGAGTAATCCAGTTAATGATGAACTAGAGGAGTGTGAATCAAGGGATGTGCTGGTGTGTTGATTGTGTGCCCCTGCTGTGCGGTGTAATCCCATGAGGAGCTGGAGGAGACACTCTCCGTCGGTCCTGAGAGCAAATTTCGGCTAAGCTTGTTTGCAAAGACAGATCTGCTAAATTGAAGTAAGAGGCCAGGCTTAGTTGGGTGTGACTTCTTACAGCCTTTTGGAAAAAAAACCCCGATGCAAACACAAACCAAAAGCGAATGTGTGCTGGAGACTCACAACACACAAATCCTTTCTTTGTGTCTGAACTTTCCTTTGTGCTCCACCGGCAGCGGCAGGCTCGGCAGGTTTGGCGTTCCTCCTGCGTCCGTGCGTCACGGGAAACCAGGCTTCCCAGCCACCACAGTCTCAGCCGAGTCAGCCCGTTACAAAGAGCCCCAACACTGAGTCATGACTTTTTCGGCCAATCAATATGTACAATCATCAGTTGAGTCCTGACCCCATGATCAGGCAGGAAGCATTTATGCAGCATTTATTGTTTCAGTGTTCGGTTTCATCCAAGAGAGGAATCTCACACTACGTCTGTCAACAAAGAGGAGCACAGGAGATACTCCAGAAGATTTAATCACTGCGCTCTGGCTGAGCTGGATCTCAGCTTACTAATGCACCTTACATATGTCCACCTCAACTGTGGCAGCTCTCCGTCCTGCTGTGAAATACTATGTGTACTATCCTCTCACTGAAGTGCAGACCACTCTGACTGTAAATCCCTGTACACTACACTACATGATCATAGAGAATCCCCACGAGGCTGCTGTCCCACATTGCTCTTGGCACCCTTTAGCCTATATTTCTCACTTTATGCCACACCAGCCCTTGGCAGTGTCCCGATTTCTCTACCTCCATAGCCATGGTACTACAGCCTGAACCGCGGCCCAACCCAAAGCCCTGGCACTCAGTAGGGCATCGCTCACGTGAGAGATTAACTCCACACTGCTCTCCTCTCTGCTGTCAGTTACACCCCACTGGCTCGTTGCTCTGCAGGCCGCTCAAACGGAACCCCTCCTGCAGATTAGCCCGCTGCAGACGGGAGGAGGTAGTAAATATTCCATGTTTAACATGTCACTTCAAAAACCCTCAGCAGTCTGAGGCAGCCAGAGGCACCAAGATGACAAAAGCCCTTTCCCCAAAATAAGAATTGTCTAAGAAAAAGGGGCTGATTAGCAAAATACAATATATCCAAGCTTAGTAAACTGACTGATAAAAAACAACCTGCAGTGCTCAGGCCCATCTTTAAAGCCTCTCTGGATGCTGGCACCTGTTCTCCTGGCTTGTGCTGCCGTATTTGGGCTCGAACAGAAACACATCTGAGAGGACGGCTCTGCTCAAGTGAACACATTGACCTGCTGCTCACTTCTCTCATGAATAAATGAATAAATGCATAATTCATCGGGGTTCATGTGAATGTGTATTTACACATGCCTCGTTCACACATGCAATTATGTATGTAGAACATGTTTCATGCCATTTGTTCTATGGAAAGTGTAATGTATTAAATGTATACATCGGTCTGATTGTTTGTAAACACATCGGCGTGTCCTCTACCTGTGTCCTTGCCCCATGTTTCCTTTCACGCTTCATTAAGCCTGCGGTGCTGACTGTTTCACACTGTTGTTTCTTGTTGACTCTGTGTACTGTGCATATAAATACTCCCACGATGGAGCAGCCGAATGTGCTCCGTGGTGTAAATCGCATAATCAAATAATTAAGCTGATTTAAATATTATCTCCTTCCAGAGCTGGGCGGGTTGTTGATGAGGGTAGGGAAGTAGGCTGTCGATTTTGATCTCTCAGCCACATTCAGCCTGGACGTTCCTGTATTTCTCGCCTGCCAGCTACAATAAGACGGGGGGGGGGGAGCTGCCTCACCACAGAGCACGGATTAATATTTAATCCAAACAAAAGTCTAATTAGTGAAGCCCTCCCCACACTCGGAGCGGCTACGTGGGCCGGAGAGGTCACGGAGAGGTGCTCTGCCTCAGACTGAGAGAGGAAACTGGCTCAAACCAATGAGTGGTGTTGTTCAGACCCAGCGAATGCGTGGCAGGCGGGCGGCTAATCTTGTTAGGATGCGTCCATGCTGAAGATGTCCGGGACTGCGCTCGGCTCTCTGTGATCAAACACCTCCGAGATGAGGGCTGAAGGGACGGAAGCTAAGCTAATCATAGTGCTTAAGACATGTTAGCTGTGGCCCAGAAGTGAACGTGGATTAATCATTAATGCTCTATGGCACTGTGCTTTAATTATCAGGAAGAGGGTGTGTGGGCCCGAGGAAGAAACAAATATCCCCATCGAAGTGCTGTCCTCTGAGCCGCTGCAACGGTTGTATTGGTTGCTGCTGACAGAGTGAAATGTCAGTAACTATATTAAGCATTTCATCACAGAGCAGCGTTTACTCTCCTCTTTCATTGTTAGTCCCATCTAAACCCTGTGTACAGCCAATATATGGTCTGTGTGAGCCAGCCACACTGCAGCCACTCTCACTTTCCCCACTGTGGTGATCCTGCATGGAAAGGCATCAGAAAAAGGAAGAGCTGAGGGAGAAAGATGAGTGGAAAGAGGGAGCAGGGGAAAACCTGGAGGCTTCTCCTGTCAACAGCAGTGTGGATAAAGATGAATGGTGTGCCACTGCTCTCCAGCCAGGCAGAAAAACACCACGTCCGCGTGTGTCTGCTCCTGGCTTCTCTCTGTGTCATGTCATAATCAGCAAAAAAAGACAGAAACACACTTCTACACACACACACACACACACACACACACGCTGTCTGACTATCAGTATTTCCTCCCACAGTGTGTTTAAGTTAATGTCAAATAGAAAGTCCAAGGAACCCCTCACTGAGACGACCCTCGCTGCAAGGGGTGCCGTCACCATGGCAGCCGTATGGATGGCCAGATGGAAGGCAGGCACAGGAAGTGACCTTATACCCTCTTGTCTCTTCTCCGCTATACGGCCCCTCCACTTTACTTCCACTCTCACTGCAGCCTTCTCTTCCCTCTCTTCCTCTGTTCTTTCTTGCTTTCAAATGTGAGTATTCCGCCTTGTCTAACCGTTCCTATTCATTTGCCAACATTGGCTTTTCTCCCCCATTCTCTTCTCTCGTCTTTGGCGTCCACGGCCGTCCAATGTTGGCTCTTGGTGGCTGCTTGGGCCAAAAGCCCCACTCGGAAGAAAGAGCACACAATGAAATGAGGAGATTTGCGGAGGCTCTCCATTGTTCCATGTATTCATGCGGTATAATGGGACATATCTGCCAAGGCTGGAGAGACGAGCGGCAGCCCAGCTTAGGGATCAGAGAACCCCGGCTTCACGCGGAGCCGCTGGTTATAGTCAATATTAACTCCAACACAAAAAGAGTCTGGGGGCCAATACAGAGCAGACGTTCAGAGGACAAGGAGTCAGGAGCAAAGATGTATAGATGTAACAAAGTTTGTCTGTCCTTTTGTTGGTTTGTACTGAAACTATTCATGAAATACTCGAGAAGTCGACAACAATTTTGATAACTGATTATTCATCAAGGTGATTTCCAAGATAAAATGTGAGGATTTGCTATTTTTTTTCTTTTTCATATCATCGTAACTGTTATACCGACGACTAGTCAGACAAAATGTGCAAAACATCACTGTTAGCTCACTGAACATGTTGTGTCAGATTCCACATAATTCCCTCATATTTTCATTGTGTACACCTTTCACAGATCAGTCAGTGATGTAAGCAATCCTGGGTTGCAGCTCCAATGTTGACACACAGACAAGAGGCTTGTTTCCATGGTGTCAAAACATTTGACACGCTGCCCATCTTTATGTTTACAGTCATTAAATATTAATTGAAATGTCCAGCGAATGTGCTTCAAGTAGATCGGCTTGTTATGTGTTGTTTCATGCTTTATTGATATTACAAATTATATAAGTTATGTGTATGATGATGGATCGTGTGTTGTATATAGAACAGTGGCGATCAAAGAAAAGCAAGCTTTGAATATCTAACGCTGAGGTGAAAGTCTTTTCCACACACACAGTGTACTTACAACTGTCCATATGCTCAGCGAAACACACAGACACACGCACACGCACACACACACACACACACACACACACACACACACACACACACACAGATGCCATGCTGCAGCACTGCTCGGTAACATCCCAACTGTCCTGAACAGCACAAAGCTCTATGAACCTGCTGCCTCTACTGCATCTGCATCCCACCGACCACAGCATCGGGAAGCAAACCCTGTGGCAATGTGCTCACAACTTAAAAGGCATATTTTAAGTAAACGATGGAAATGTAAACACAGGAAGTTGCAACACTGATTGTGGTATTGTGCACCAGCACACACACACACACACACACACACACACAAACGGCTGATCACAGTGAAAGACGCGCAGAAACAACAACCCATTAAAAAGCTGCATGGACTGTGGATGGAGGGGAGGGATGGAGGGGTGAGATGAAGGTACATGGTGCTGGTGGGGGGGGGGGGATGCAGGTGGAGGCTGAGGGTCGTACTCACAGCTCAGAGTAGAGGATGTGCAGGTTGCCCAAATTGTCTGTGTAGTTGGCCGGGCTGAGCCAGGGCAGGACCAGCAACAACAGAGCCTTCATGGTCCTCTCTCTCCCCCCACCCCCCCCTCTTTATCTCCTCTCTTCACTGAAGCCCTTTCCTCGCCTATTCCTCCCCTCCCCTTCCTCCTCCTCCCCCCCTCTTCCTCCACCACCTCCAAGTCTCCCAACCTGGCCGTACTGTTCTTCCTCCCCCCCTCTTCCTCTCCTCCTGGCTTGCGTTCCTTCTCCAGAAATCTGAAATAATTCTTCACTTCCTTACCTTTCCACCCTCTTCCCCGTCTTCCCTGCCTTCCGTCCCCTGTCCTCACCCCCTTTTCTCACCCTTCCTATCCCTCAGCTCCTTCCTGTGCCTCAGGCTGGCCGCCTGGTCATCTCAGCTGCAGAGGCAAGTGGGCCAGGTGCCAGAGGCTGCAGACGGAAGCGGAGCAGGAGGAAGCGGCAGAAGCAGGTGCAGAGGAGCGATGTCCCGCTGGTGCACAGGAGGAAGAGGAGAAAGTGCAAGAAGAAGAGGAAGGAGACCCATGCAAAGGTGGCACATTTGGAATACAATTTGAGATGTGCAGCCCCTTAATCTGCTCTGGGCACTGGCGAGTTGTAAGAGGATTTGCGCTCGTATGCGTGTGTGTGCATGTCTGTTTGTCCCTCGGTGTGCGTGCGTGTGTGTGTGCGTGTGTATGTCAGAGAGAAGAGCGCAGGCTGTGACTTATACTGCAGCAGAAACCACCGAGGGAGGGGGTGTGGAGCAGACCAAACAATGACATGGGGGGAGGTACCTGGTGCTGCTCTGATTGGCTCTGGCCTCCTCACACGCGTGTACTTACACACACACACACAGGCTCGGACACACACTCTCATACACACACGAACAACCTCTGCATTCACCTCCTCCCACTGCCTCCACCCGTGAAGGGGAGGATGAGGGGGGAGGGAGCGAATATGTTGCCTCCAAACCCTCACCCCCCTCCTCTCCAGCAATGGACTGCTCCCTGTGCTGCAGATTGGTCTGATCGCTCAAAAGAATCTGCCTACATGTGTGGAAAGAAAAAAAAAAACATAAGACCAAAACACAACCGGCAAATCAATATTCTCTGCAGGGATGAAGCTTGTTATTCTGAGTCACACGAAAGAGAAAGGCGGGTAAAGAAGTAATTGAGATGTGGAATATGTCTCTGTCCTTTACACATTCATTCTATTTCAGAATATATCAACATAAAGCAAAAGATAAAGGGAGAACGGTTAAACCCTCCTGTCATCACCAGCAGGAAGCTGGGAAGTGACTGTGGGAGAGGTGTGCGTTGACAGACTGTTAGGTGGCTAGTGGTGATTGAAGGTTTGATTTGACTCTGAAGAAATCAGCCATGAGCTTGTTTGAGGTGTGCACAGGATTCGTTCCCAGTCTTTTCTGTCTCTTTACCTCACACTGCCGACCCCTACCTCTGTAGTCCACACCAAGTGGGAGCTGGTCGATAAACACCTTTAAATATGAAACACCACAGCACCTCTGATCTATTTTAACTCCCTCCTTTCAAATCTCAACCTTGATCCATTATCCTTGTATTATTTATTTTAGTCACTTTTATTTATACCCATGTCACAAATTTGTCTCAACATTTTCCTTTTCCGGACCTTTATTTCCATATTTTTTCGATCACTTTCTACTTTTCCTTGTACTTGAATCCCCTCTTTTTACCTTCTCTTTCACCGCTCTTATCATATTTCATAGCACTGAGCTGTCTGCAATCCCCGAGAAAGACATTAAACTGGCGTAAATACCCCATCTGAATGAATATTTCATAGATGGAGTTTGTGTGGTTACAGGCTGAATTTGTCTGTGTGTGTGTGTGCCCGTGTGTGCGTTTCGATGTGTGTGAATGTGTGTGTGTGTAGTAGTGCTTGCATGTGTGCATACTGAGGCATACGTTGTCCTGCGGTATTTGAACAGTACGCACAGCAACAAGACCACAGGGCACGCAGGAAATGGAAATGTAATTGGATTGTGACAGGATGCAGTTTGCGAACAGAAACCAGTCTGCCCCACAGGAGCCGCTTCATACACTGGCACATTAACTCACACTCACAGAAAACACCATCATAACACACTGTGCGCACATCTACAGATACACTCTACCCCATTGGTCACAACTGATGTGCGGAACATCGGCAGGAGGAGACGAATGTAGACAGGCAGTGAAGACACTCTAATGAAAAAAGTGAAGTTACAACACAAAATACTACAATCAGGTGGATCGTTGGAAAACTGGAAACACTAGTGTGACTGGGTGGGGATGGTGAAGTGACTGAGACAGATAAAGTGGGAATGACGGTTGGGATGGAGGGAGTGGGACTGGGGCTGATTGGGAGAGAGGAGCAGAATTCATGACAACACTTAAAAGTTGTCCTCATTCACAGGAGCCAAAGAAACAAAGTGATGACAAATCTATGTATTGTTCAAAACAAGAAGTCCAACCTAAATGATCATATGAATTGCTTGTCCTGACACTTGAACTCAACCCATGTGGGTCTACCAGGGGCAGGTGTACCAGACCTTAGGGCTCTACACTCAGTAGACAGTTCATTGGGCACACCTAGCTAAAACTAATGGAAGCCAATACAACAATCCTGCTGTAAGTCTTCCTTTATAAAGCTTATTGAGATAGAGAGATTGTTGTGTGTTTAACTGTGTATAATAGCGCAGTGTAGATATATAAACTCTAATACTGCAGAAAAACAGGTTACCATAACTGAACTGGTTAATGTGGTTTCAACCCTGTCTCACTCTCTGTTACAAACAAGATAACACACAAAAGTAACAAGAGCAAAATTAAAGTAACTACTAGGAATTTAATTTTTTGGTTTGAAAACACATTCATTCTTCACAAAAAAGAAGAAATAAGAAACAGCTTTACGCTCAAGGCAGAAAATCTGAAAAACCTATTCATGGATAATTACTTTACTTATCTAAGACTAAGAAGCAAAACCTGTTATGCGGACTAACGGCAATACACGCACATGTAGCGACACATACACTAGAGAATACCTGAGGTTTGATTCTGTGCAAGCCCTTACAGGACGAATGAACAAAGCCAACACAGATATACCACTGATCAGATTTGATCGCAGCAGATGTGTCCCGAATAACAATTTCTCCATCCAGAAGCCGACAAAGGTCACGAGTGATTGGATGAGTATGAAATCAGCTCTGACCAGATGGTCAGCTGTCTCAGCCACTACAACTCCAGAGCCAGTGCCAGATTCTGGGGTACAGCAAGAGACACTACTGGCACAGCAGACAACCCAAAAAGATATGGTCACAGACGTCAATTTGGGGTTCAGTGTCTACAATATGTCCCTAAATACTTAGCTCTACCACCTGATCCCCAGGCACCCTTGACATATACTTTACTGAGAGATGTGTAACAAGTAGGACAGGAGCATTCTCCTCCACAGGTGTGTTACAAAATGGTTCAATGAGCCCATCACTAGGGATTTTACCGATTCTGAAACAGAGATGAAAACAACAGCACCAATGTCCACAATCTTGTGTCATGACTAGGGTTGCAAAATTCTGGAAATATTCAAAGTTGGAAACTTTCCATGGGAATTAACGGGAATTAACGGGAATATACAGGAATAAACGGGAATATACAGGAATTAACGGGAATAAACTGGAAATGTTGTGGGTAATTTATACTAACTGTATTTACTATTTACCTTGTCATATACAGACATAAATATAAACATTTTGTTTTGTCATAGGCTGATTTGAGCCCTGAGGAAACTTTGGGCACTTGACTATACGTTGTGTCATTCTTAACATAGGTCTTTGCACAGTATTTGCAAATGTACACAGCCTTTCCTTCTACATTGGATGGGGTTAAATGTCTCCACGCATGAGAAAGTGCATGTGGCATTGTTCTGTAGAGTAAGATGAGAAAAAAGTTTGTAAAAAAACACTAATACAATGCCAGAGATTTAAATAGTTAGCCAAACTATTGGAATCATCTGTAAAAATATTTTACAATTAATGGATAAATGATGGAAATAGGCTAGATGAACAGATGAACAATCCTCAATCAGCATGCTAATATATTTTCCCCAGTAATATCATTGAAACTAACCTGACTAGTCCTGCACACTACAGCAGGCCTCAATAGCCCTGCTGTAGTGAGCAGGATGCTGGGAGTTATCTGTGCATGTGATGGAAGAATGCTCAGTGGAGGGTTGAAACTCAATGTGCAGTGTGTGCTGCATTCCATACATCTTTAAAATAGAGTTTTGAATGATGTTTTTATTGCTCAGCGTTTAATTTACATATTTATGTTTTTTTTTCAAAATTCCCCAAATTCCCGAGCTAAACTTACCATGGAAAGTTTCCGGAAAGTTTCCGGAAATTTACTGGAAACTTTCCGCCCCTTTGCAACCCTAGTCATGACACTGGACAATGGAACTGAGGGCAAGTGGTATATTTTCTCGACTACATGTAGCACATAACTATTCTAGTCAAGTCATTACAAAGTGCCCAAGCCTTTGATCAAGAGACATGGCCAAGTTTAGTCAGCTCTAGATTGATAATAATCCTGAGATGGCAGACTCCCCATGAGCAGTGTGAGAACACATTAGTTGTTGTTGTTGTTCTTCTTCTTCTTCTTCAATAAACACTAAATAATATATATATATTATATGTTGTTTATAGTCAAAATAAACCAACATTGTCATAGATAATGGTCCCTAATATTAAATTCTGCTTTCCCATACAACCATCCTGACCTCCTCCCTCTGCAGACTTTTGTCTTTCTACAGCCACTAGAGAGCTTTGGCCCTTGAATGTACATGAATGTCATTTAGGCCATTTGTTCTTAAGAGAACACCTATGAGAGATTGTTGTTGTTTCAAAGCTCTAATCACTTCCATTATTGATAGTAGTATTCCATCTAGTCTGTATAGTTGGAATTTATATAGACAAATTCAACGTGTATGACATCTATTCTAAAGTGTGTTTAGGTGACTTGTGGTAGCTCTACCAATATCTTAGTATAAACCTAAGTATACGGTATATGCTGGTTAAGTGTAAGTATTTTTTCTCTCAAATCTAAAAACTCAACAAATAGGCCAACAACCATTTCCAGTACTCTTAAACAAAACTATCCAACCACAGATACATTAACATTATCAATAAACAGCCACAATCACTAGACCATGGTTAAATAAGTGAAGGGAATAGACATGTCGAAATGGGTGATTCGCTGAAACCTTTTCACATCCTTGCACACAATGTGTAGAGCTGTCTCTCTGGACGTGACCTCTGACCTCCACGGATAACCACTTCTAACTATGGGAGAGCAGCTGAATCCTTGTGGGAGTCGGCCTCAGAGCTCCACACCTCATTATACCATTCTCACTACATGAAGGGAAAGACTCGGGAAACTGTGGAGCCATGCAGAGAAAAAAGATGGAGGTTGAATAAGTGTGTGTGTGTGTGTGTGTGTGTAGGTGAGGGGAAATGAGACAGACGAAAGGAGCAGAAAACAACTTCTTATGTTGGAGGAGTTTTATGCACCTTGAGTTTCAGTAAAGTGCAAATGAGAAGGAAGCCCTCTGCTGCCTGTGTGGGATGTGTGGCGAGGTGGACTAATTATCCCAGCGGCCCGTGGGCTGGGGGAGTGTTAATGAGCACTAATGAAAATGTTCCCAGACTGAGAGAAACCAAACTACTGTCTTTTGATGATATATAGTGTAAACAGAGGAGCTGTGCCTAGTTTAGATGAAAGCTTGGTTAGAGGAAGACATTTCCCATTTGGGGCTGGAGTTAAATAACAGTGGGGCAGGGCACTCAGAGTGTGTGATTACTGCAGGTCAGATTGCAGACGTAAATAGGAGAGAAACACTTGAAACAAAGTAGCTTAAGTTATTGCTTACTTACATATAAGAGTAAGGATTGTATCTTAGTTTCTTTAAAGGAAAATAGAAGTGTTGGGAGGAACTCAATCGTGCTTCCATCATCCTACCTGCTCTTGATGTGGGCTTCCAGTTCACATCGGGGCACGACCTCAGTACAATGCTCAGTGAATGGACAAGCCACCATCAGCTTGTCCAGCAGTTTGTGCACCAGCAGGCTGGGCTTCCTGCAGCTCTGCAGCATGAGCGCCGCGCGGCACACGGGGCAGAAGTCGCTCTCCAGCAGGAAGCTGGTGAGACACTCCTGGCAGTAGGTGTGTCCGCAGGGCGTGTCCAGGGGCCGGATGAGCGGCTGCAGGCAGATGTGACAAACGATGTCATCGTCCACCTCGTCTCTGTAGAGGTACTCGTGGTTCTCCTCCAGCTGGTGACTGTGGCCACATGCCGCACAGAGGTCAGGGGGCGGGGACAACAGCCCATTGTCAGAGGGAGAAAGAGGCAGCGCCGGTGCTTCGGCCATTGCAGCAGCACCTCCAGGCTGTACGCTCGCCTCCAAGTTACTCACATGGATTCAGGATGTCTTGGAGGATCCAGTGAGGAGGTTATTGGCAGCATCTGTGGGGAAGTATGGGAGAAAAATAAATATATTGCAAGAAAGACAGTTATGGTAGAAATACTAGAGATTTTATGTTCCTCGAACGTGAATAAATGACAAAAGAGGGAAGCAAATGGTGAAATAATGGTACTTCAGTGTAGTATAACCTGCATGACATGTAGAATGTATTCTAAACTGCGTTAAATTCATTCTGGTGAGTTGTGGTGGGAGCACCAACGCCTCAGGTATCATACACTTATATGTTATATACTAGAAAGGTCGAAACGGGTGTTTCACTGAAAGCTTTTCACCTCCTTGCACACAATGTGTAGAGCTGTCTCTCTGGGCGTGGCCTCTGTGCATCAAAGTGTGAGCAGCACTTTACTGCTGTAGCTGCTAGATGTGAGCTGGAGCTTCCATATTGTCGGTGGTGGTGGTGGGGGGGGGGTGGTCTGATGATGAGTTATGGGGAAGGAGAGAAGAAGTTCTGATACGTAGTTTTGTAAATAGTCTGTTTTCATTCATCCCTTTTCTAGTCTTTATGAACCATTTAAAATGCAGTTTTTCCCTTTAACCCAATCACCTACACATTAATACAGTGCATCTATGTGCAGCACTTTCTCTATCACACGTCATTGCCGGCTGTGTGTGACTGATGGACACTTCTGCACTGGGGGGAGGCAGGGATCAAACTGCTGACCCTCTGGTTAGTGGACCACCCGCTCTACCTCCTGAGCCCCAGCTGCCCGTGACCTTGTTTTAAGACTTTTGTTTGATTCTTTGTAAAATAATGTACAAATTTCCCATTTTGGTCTTTGAAGAGGAGGAAGAAGGGAAAATATCTCTGTGAGGCCTGGTTTTGTTATTTTGGAGCCAATTTGAATATCTCGATTATGTGATTAAGTGAAATAAAAAAGTAAGAAAAGCTGTCAGATAATTGTAAAGTAAAAAGTAAAAAGTGCAATGGGTCTCTGTGAAATGCAGCAGAGTAGAATTAGCATCTAATTGAGTAAAATGCAAGTACCTCAAAACTGTACTCAACAACAGTACTTGAGGAAATGAGTTAGTTGCTTCCCCTCACAGCAGAAACATGCAATATTCAACAGGGTGTTTTGTTCCCTTTGAGACACATGTGAAGAACGGCAGCACAGAATTTGTGCAGCTCTACAAAATGTATTTTGCCGCTGAGTTTTTTCCACTTTTTAGATTTTTTCTCCTCTGGCACTGAGAGGAAATATCGAACCACTGAGTTTTCTTCTGTGGATGCAGGGACATCAATACCGTTCGCCTCAGTGGCAGATTTGAGACAGATATGCACAGGACGAACACACATGGGGATGTGACATGATTTCCAACATGCCAAGTGTTCTCTTTGTTCCTGTCACCCAGATTTCACTTTGTGCTCAGAGCTGTGAGAGTGCCAGTGGTCACGTCATATCCAAAACAGGATCCTCAAGCACATGGACACGAACAGATGGGCTCAGTCAGACACGTCACCTTGGCAACAGCCATCTTGTTGGCTCCGCACTGGACCCACTATTGTGTCCTGGCTGCTTAATGAGACGCTAGATCTGATTAAAATTATTAAAAAAGTACCAACGACAACAGAATACAAAAGTTCTCTAGCCGCTAATTAACTGGACACGTTCCCATTCTCTAAATGCAATCGCAGCAAACAATAGAGTGTGATGTGCGTCCCAATATGCTAATGCATACAAATACAGCACGTGTATACAAATCCACAGAGTAACCACCACGTTGTCAAAACAAACAGGCTCTCTTCATTTCTGTACACACACAGTGTGTAGACAGCGCACAGCGAGTTGTGTCAGTGTCAGTGAGAGCTCAGCATGTTTGGTGAGTCGGGGGGGGGGGAAGGCTAATAAGAGGAGGCTGAGCAGTCTTAGCAAGGATGAACTTTCCCACTGAGAGCTTGTGGTAACACGTCTGATTCATTGCACACTGTGGCACCTGCTGCATCCCAGGTCTGCTCTGATCTGTTGAGCAGGGCCCTTTCATCACCACGCAGGAGGAGATGTGTGCAGAGACATTAAGGGAGAGAGAAAGGAGGAGAAAGTGTCTGCCTGCAGGAACCACACATTACAAAAATAAATCAATTCAAAGTTAAAGAAAATGACAAATGATGGTGCTTTGATGTTTTTCTCTCCAGCTCCAGATCTGAGCAGGATAACAGCAGAGCAGTTTCCTTTAGGGTTACCTGTTTATTCTGCTGTGAAGCTTAGAATATATCAGCACAACAAAAACAAAAACAAAAAGGATCAGAATGTGCTCTTGTTTAATCTGAGACAAAAATGGATGACACATCCAGCACTTTACTTAGAGCCTGACTGGAACCTACATGACAAATAATGTGTGTTTGGAATGGAAATCGCACATTCCTGCTCACAAATACAGCCAGCTGCATGCTGAGACATGCCCTGAAACAAACACACACACACACACAAACACCTCCACACACCCACTGCACAGGCGGGCAGTTGCAGAAGCCACACCCGTGCCTGAGGAACATCAGCTCCCTCATTCCCCGAAGTGACAAGACGACGCTACCACCACAGTCCTGCTGCATTTTAGCGACAATAACAGAGAAACGGATTGGCTGAACTTTAACCACAAATTGCTGATGTTTTATTAATAACGACACTTGCAAATCCAATAACCAAGCGAGCAAGAGAAACATGAGGGGTTCAGCTTTGCTGCAGAATAATGACATACATTTCTATTTCAGGTTTGAACCGAAAGCGAAAAAGGAAATTGTCTCCTTTGTCTTTGAACCAAAGTCATGTCCTGCCTCGGCCCAGCAGGCTGTCCCCTGTGCTTCTTCGACTATTAGAAGAAATGCAAGTTGTTTGTTTAGGCCAATACCCTCTTCCCCACACATAGCGGATGTTATGCAAACATGGAATCACTCTGGGGTTACTCTACTATGAACTGCGACGACTTGAGTTAATAATGATACAAGGCTGTGCCAACTCAGCCCCTTTTAATGACTGAGGGTGAAAAACAACCCAGTGACAGTTAACTGTGTCTGCGTCAGCACTCTGGCTGTCCTCACTCAGCTAGCATGTCGCTATGTGCCGTACGTAGCCTTACATTCCGCAGGAGAAATCAAATCACATCCGTATCAATCAAACACACACTCACACGCACTCAAGGCACACTCAATCAGACAGTTTGTGTGTACGTGTGTGAAAGGCATGACGGCTGACATGTAACACAGCCTTCTTTTGCTCAACCACTTTGTTAATGATTGATGATTTTTCTTTTGTGTCCTGCAAGAAACGTCTCTAAAGTCCCAGAGTGGACCTGCTCCTTGTGGTTTTAGCAGGTGTGGCCTCAAAAGATTATAGCTCCTAAATGGTGGAATGAGCTCCCACTCGACATCCGGACATCTGAAAGTTTACACATCTTTCGCCGAAAACTAAAAACACACCTCTTCCGACTGTACCTTGAATAAAAAAAAAAAAAAATAAATTTAAAAAAAAACCACTTTTGAAAACTAACACTTTGGTAGCACTAAAATGGCACTTACTTATAGCACTCTGTAGTTTTGCTTTATTTCGAAGAAATTTTACTGTCTTGATTCTTGTTGTTCTTGGTTTGTACCCTCAGGGTTGAATGCACTTATTGTAAGTCGCTTTGGATAAAAGCGTCAGCTAAATGAAATGTAATGTAATAACATTCAAGACCACGGACTGTTCTGTGATTCACATTAAGAACGAAACTCCTTCAGGGACTGCCACACAGGGCCAACACTCGCGCCTAAATACAGCACAAAACGAGTCGCTCATGAACGTCACGAGCAACTGTGAGAAACGTCATCAGATCATAAATAAAAGAAGTCTGAAAATACTCCCAGCTAGAGTCTGATGTCAGAACAGCCCCGCTGCTCCGTGCAGCTAAATACAGACCCTGACCACAAATTGGTTTAACAGAATGCGACCTGGAGTTATGGGCAAGAAGAGTATTCATAAAATCCAACACACAGAGAATCCAGCAAAGTCTGTTGTGTTCAGACATGTCCGTAAAACGCAGACAATTCAGGGAAAGAAATTCTTTCTTTTCTCTCTTTGAGCTGAGAAACAAAACATAACAAAACATATGTATAATATATAATTAATTATAACTCATTATAATTATAACTCATTATAATTAAGTAATAAGGCGTGTGTTATTCCTTATTAGGACTTAAACTATAAGTGCTATGCAATACACGCCCTGTCGAGTTGTTATCTCAGGTTTAAGCCACACTCATTAAGACCTGGACACTATCATAACTGTAATATTAAGACAACAGACAGTAATTTGAAATCCAGCGCTCCTTATTCCATCTCCAGTGAGTATGGGATGTAGAGCAACAGAGTAATGTAATTCCTACCCTCTCAATAACCTCCACATCAAGCTTGTGTGTGTGTGTGTGTGTGTGTGTGTGTGTGTGTGTGTGTGTGTGTGTGTGTGTGTATGTTTGTGTATACCAGTCCCACTCTGTAGTTCATAGCAAGCTCCACGGTGAGTCTGAGCCAGACCTGAAACCCCAATCTGGGATAGCAGCTGCAGGCAGATGTGAAGCTCCGTGAAGTGTCTCTAATATTAGAATGGCTGACTGGATCAGCACAGATTGTACTGAACACCATCACACACGCACAGGGAACAGAAAATCTCCACACACACAATGTAACTGTAGTTGTCATCCATCTCTCACTCACATGTGAAGTGATAGTGAAACCCTGCTCATACAGGGAGTCTGTGCAAATGAAAAAGACCAGCAGAACCAGTTCTATGACTTCACATGAAGTCGAAGCTCAACTATTACAAATTTAAGACAATTGAAGATCCCATTTCAAATAACAAAGCCAACTTGGAGTGGGAAAGTGTACTTACATGTGCGACGTTCACTTTCAGCAGTGCAGTTCACCTGGACAGGTAAAACCAGGCAGAGGGTGTAACGTTAAACCATTCAGAGACGAGGTGGAGGGGAGGGAACAGAGAGTTAAATGACTCAGTAAAGAGGACTTTGTCCCAGTCACCGAGCCCGCCGATTGGCCGCTGGCCTTCAGGTGGAGAAACTGTATCTGGTTGCCAGTCTCGGGGGATTTCTCAAACCAAAAGTGAGGAAAGCTGCTCCGGTGTGAGTTCAGAGCCAGCTCACCTCTAATAGGCCAAGGTGATCAGGAAGTGGCAGAGCAGAGGGGCGGGGGCCGCAGAAAAGGTAAACAAGAGAGCTGCCCAAACCTGCTCCGGGAGTTCAGGAGAGGCTGGAATTTCCTATTAAAAGGAGTGGACATGGAGTTGGAAACGAAGTGAGACAGTTATATGACGAGCAATTGAGACATTTTTATTTTCAAAAGTGCACCGGTAGCACAAGCAGACAAAGGCTTTTTTTCTTCTGAAATATTGAAATGTCTCGCAAAAGTGCACCAGCTTCTTGAGTTACAAGTTCTGACAGGGCCGCTGCTGTAACACAGTCAAAATGTAATCACCCACAAAACATTTGAAATACCTGCATGATTGATTTCCAGCAGACGATTTGTATAAACACAGGCACTGTGCTCTGCTCTTTAAAGAGGAAGCCCATAATCTGAGTAAATGACAACGTCTCAGCCTCAGATAATAGTACTATGTACAGCAAGTATTTTAAACCTGTGTACAATACAGACCTGTTGCTTGTGTAGGGCCCTTTTTTGTTGTGCATGGCTTAGCTTCTCTTTGACAATTGCTGCCATTGTAAAGCTGTGCGTGTGACTCTGGCTCTGTGCAGAAACAGTGGTTATCCTGGTTTTCAGATGTGGTTTTCCTCTTGACTTTTCCTGCCACACACAGATCGTTCAACTCCGACGCTGAGCCTCAGGTGCTGCAGGCAAACACGACTGCAGACACAAAATGACGGCTCTCCACATGAGTCACTCAGAAAGCAGAGGTGAGTCATTGCTTACCAAATAAATGGAGAATAGGCTCAAGTAACTTGCAGCCACATGCCCACATTGCTAATAATGCAGGATGATACACTTGCTTCTGAACTTTCAGATGTTATCATCATCGACGTGTTTTGGCAGACTACAGTGTAGGCAGATGGTGGATGGGTTAGTCTAGGAAATTAGGAAAACAAGTGATGGTAACAATCCTGTATCAGAAGTCTTTGAACAAAACTGTAACAGGTTACTTTTCACCCCCCCCCCCCCCCCATCATGTTATGATCCCTGTCTCAAAAGTGCCTAGAAATGTCCCGACCAATCAGAATGAGCCGGACACTTCTAGGCACTTATCATTGAGGCACAATTCCTAGAAATGTCCCGACCATTCAGAATGAGCCGGACACTTCTAGGCACTTATCATTGAGGCAAAATGCCTAGAAATGTCCCACTCTTGTAGTTTGGGATCTGCAAGACTTGAGACACTTGTAGGAACTTATCATTATAGCAAAATGCCTTGAATTGTTTCACACTTGTCGTTAGGAAAGTACAATAAGTGGGACACTTGTAGGCACTTAACATTATAGCAAAAATGCCTAGAAATGTCCCGACCAATCAGAATGAGCCAGACACTTCTAGGCACATATCATTTAGGCAAAATGCCTAGAAATGTCCCACTCTTGGTGTTAGGGAAGTACAATACGTGGGACACTTGTAGGCACATTACATTAAAGCAAAATGCCTAGAAATGTCCCACACTAGTGGTTACCGAAGTGCAATACTTGGGACACTTGAACATGACTAAGACTACTAGAAGCCATCCTGTTCAAAGCTAAATAACTGAATTAGGGCCCTTGATCTCAGGGCCACGATTAAGGTAGAGTATAACACAAAGTATAACAAAAGCTTGTGCTAATAAGTAAACAGGTTCTGGTTATAATTGATGAAGTCGACATAATGCAACATGAATGAATGAGGTAGGCAGGTGAACTTTGCCCTTTCACTGTGTTTACTAACCCTGTCTTTTTGCCTCATCATTCTCATGAGAACATCATCATTTTAAAATTACAGTAATGTTATGGTTGTGTAAAAGATCAAAATACAGGCACTCTAAAAAGGTGTGGGGACCTGTGAAGTAACTTGACGGATTGAGGCGCTATTTAAAGCTGTTTCTGACGTTCATAATAAAACAGATAAACCCATAAGGCGGTACTCCGTTAAGAACACTTTTATTTTTAGGTGGATTACACTTCTAGCAGCCAATGTGCTCTTGACACAAATAGAAACTATTTGATAGAAGATATGTTTTTTGCTCTGGACAGTAAAAGGTATTTGTCATGTCACTTCACATTCACTGAACAATCAGGCTGAGTGAAGCCTCTGCACCGGACGAGTGATGGTTGATTCACAAGAGACAGTGGAGTAGTTCACTGTGACCTTTAACGCTGTCGTATCACTGCAACTTCCTTTTGACATGACTTATTTTCTCTTCTCTTCTCCTCTCCTCTCTTCTCTTCTCTTCTCTTCTCTTCTCTTCTCTTCTCTTCTCTTCTCTTCTCTTCTCTTCTCTTCTCTTCTCTTCTCTTCTCTTCTCTTCTCTTCTCTTCTCTTCTCTTCTCTTCTCTTTTCTTCTCTTCTCTTCTCTTCTTTACTCTTCTCGTCCCGTCTGCACACCACGGCAGGATATGCTTACTAGCGAGAACTGCCCAGGAAACGGACCCAGTTCTTTTCCTAAATGAAGCAGTGTCTATTTCTTCAGTGGTTTAAATAGTTTGAGTTTCTTGGACTCTTGAGTTTTCTTTGAAGTGCTGAGTCGAACCTGCATCCTGTTCCCTTTCTGCTGAGTCCTCTGCTCCCTGCTGCTGAAGTTTATCTAAACACTGTGTGGTGCAGGTGAAACCAATCTACCCTCGGTTCTCTAGGACACTTTCTCTTTCTCTCTCTCTCTCTCTCACGCACACACACACACAGACAGACACACACCCACACACACACCACACACGCACACACACTTCCCTCTATCTCTTCTTGGCTTAGCTGGCTTTAAATTCCTCTGTCACACTTTCCCCTCAGTCCCCAGCAATGATTTGAATTCAGATGGCAGATGAGAATGTGCTGATACAAAGAGAAGGACTACATCTGTGTTTTCTGAAACATCCTTTGTCTCTTTCTTTTTTTCTATTCTTCCTGATGTGCCAGTGAAAGGTCAGTTGTCTCTCTTCCTTCCATGCCCCATCTTTATTTTGTGGTTCCAAAGCTAATCCTCTTCGTAGCAAGAATATTAAAGAGGGAAAACAGAAGCAGAAGGAAGGTCGTCAAATAGACACAGCCAAGGCAGCTCCACTGTCACCACGGAGATGGCCTTCTTCTTTTCCTTCTGATGTGATCATTCAAAACACGGCGTCTGTAATGGTTGCAGGTGTTGAGTCAAGGGAGACATTTGTGTGTCGTTGTCGAGAAAGTACATTCGGGGTCGATACAGCAGAAAAGCTACTTTCAGCTTTCTGCTTATTCCGAAAGGTTAATAATTTTTGAGTCAACACACCGTCAACAACTGTATATAAGAAAATCCTACTTTGAGACCTTGCTCTGCTGTTCTCTTGTTTTTGTTATTGGAAATCATTCTGAACGGAGCATTACCAAGAAATGGCTGCAAGAGTTGCACGAATGAAAAATAACACAGAAATTCTATTCATCAACGATCAACCCAGGTGTTGTTGTCATATTTGTGTCCTTCATCACCAGAGGTTAAAGTGGGTTTGAACAAAGCTGTGTTCTGACACCTTTGATAAATAAGTATATAATTGTGATAGGCAGTTCCATGCATAATATTTTGGAGCAGTAGACCATCAAAAATCCATTTTGTTTTTTTTCCATCTCTGTCTGTATCTTGATAAGATGATAGTTCACTCATCATTTCTTCAGTATAAATCGGAAGAATAAAAAGTTTCGCACAAACATCAATCTGAGCATGTTCAACAATAAACTGTATTTACTTTAACAGAAACCATCTCAAATAAAAACCAATTATTCCCCTGGAAATCCTGTAGTTACTGTACTCATGCACCAAGGCCGGGCCGCTTCTCGGTGAATTACTGGCTGTGTTGATTCATGCTGGTTTATCGTCACTGTTGTCATTGTGGGACTTTGAGTCCATTTTAGTTTTGCTTTGACAAAGAAGATGTCTGCAAATACAACAAATGTCTGCAACTTTCAGTACACATAAAATTACATTATCTACAATTTGCAGCTTTAGCCATGCAATAAGCATTGGCTGGCAACATCAGCCAGTCAACTGGTCCAAACATATCTCAACAAATACTGGATTTGAATGGATCTGTGAACATTTGTACAGATGTATCCATGGTGCCCAAAAAATGAATCCTTAGTCTTATCCCCCGACATTTCCTTTGTTGGATTTGTAGTGAAGAGTGAATATTACACTAATAGCATGACGTCAGCACAAGATCAGTCCAAATCTGTTCAATACTCTGATGTTGGATATTCTCATCACACTTGTCTACTTCGTGTTTACTGTTAATTAGATGTTAACCCAACCATGTTAATGACCATGTTAGCAAGGATGAGAAGGTGCACGTTAGTTCAGCTTCACAGAGCCGTGAACACCCCCCCCCCACCCCCCAGGTTAGTGAGCAGCTTATAAGCAACACTGAGGATATAAGCAGCCTGCTTTTCCTCCCTCAACGTACATAATCAGGTGGAAAACAGTGGTGACATGGCACCAAAAGATTACATTTAATGACCCATCACCAATTGCTTTCAGTTTTTTTGGTTAAATACTGCACCGGGACTCGTCATGGGGACTACCTAAAGACGGCTGTGACTCAGGAGGTACAGAGGATCATCCACTAACCAGGAGATTGGTGGATCGATCCCAGACTCCATTTTGAAGTGTCCTTGGGCAAGATACAAAATTTTTCCCATGGTGGCTGTGCCAAACACATAGGAATGGACAGGACTGGAATATTTTTTTCTTAATACAGTCCATTTACTTACAATGTCAACGTGCAAGACTCTCCCTCTGTTTGAATCACTGGTGAATTCCCATAGAAGAAGAACAGTGGTTGAACTTGCATCACCACAAACTGCTTTTAGTGGGTTATCAAAAAAATTCTTCTTACTGTATTCGCTGACACAATATGAAAGACAGAGACTCTAGTTGAGGTTTGTTGCTTTACAGCTGCTGCAGATTGCTGGGACAGGATTTTTTTCTGTTCTTTTGTTTTGGGTCAATTCAAAGATCAGGTTACAGGATGATTTCTGCTAAGTTTCCGTTTTTTAGTATAGCTCCTGCCGGGCCATGTTGCTTGACCCGATCGATATCATTTCTGAGAGTTAGACAAATCTTTAATGTGTGATGAAATGTTTCATCACAAATATCCACATGAGCAAAATAATACATCTACAAGCAGGTCAACTAGAATCTCCCTTTAATTTCCCATGTTAGACCAGGCTCATAGTGACATAACTATAGAGGCCAACATGATTCATTATTAATCATTTTGTCGTAGTGGAGAACTGTTGTATCTGTGTGACAAGATGAGGCTATTTGGGGATTTACTTTGCTGGAGAGGTTTATCTCAGCTAGTTCGGTACTGCGGGAAAGCACAAGTAATGGTTTTAGACTTGGCCTCTGTGTCATATTCTGTGTAATTATTCAACAACCTGAATGAAAAACATTCTGGGCTGCGGGCGAATGACGCACATTCATACATGGCTGAAAAAAGAAACACTCCTCTCTCCTCTCCTTCCCACTTTGGCATCTATCTGGTAGTTTGCCCTCAGACTACTTTCTGAACCCACTTTTAGTTCTGTCTGTTGTGCCGCCTCTCATTTCACTCAACCTCAGAAAAAACAGTCTCTGCTGTGTTCTTTTTCTACAAACGGTTATATTTTACTGAGTCAAACGCATTCCACTCCTTACCTTAATCTTCAGGTACCTAATTTAAGGTGGCATCTGAAATACACAGGGCCCCTGTCTCATATATATTCTTCCCCTTCCACTCACAGCAGTAACAGAATGTGGCGTCCCATCATTCACCGAGCCACAAATAAGAATAAATGCGTTACACTTTCACTTAAATACACAGAAAAACAGCACAAGAGACCGTCCATTAGACTCTGCCTTTACACGCCTGGCCCACTGCCACCCAACCGTACCCCATCCTCCTCTATCACACCTCTCTCTGGAGCCACACACTGACACAAGACATCAGATAGCAGGGGTTCTGGGGCATTTTTATGAAAGTGTTGCACTCTTTCATTACTGCTGGTCTCATTCGAACAAAAAGGCACGGTGATAAAGTAGGGCAGTCGATTTTAATTTTCTCAGCACTGACAAAATAATATGTGGAAATAATGAAGTGTTCAATAAGCCATTAGTCTGGTGTCAAAAGGGGCTCCACATTTGACACAGGGGAAAGTGCCATGTAAGTGTGTGGGTGCAGAACACGCACTCGTGTGTGTCGGTCTGACAGCTGCTCTATAAGCAGTAATCACTGGCGTGAATGTCATCATTCAAAGTGCAAGGGACGGATAGGGTTATTTGTTATGCTATTTGTCAAATGTCACAGCGACGCCGAGCCAGATTGTAACAAAAGAGAAAGACATTTGTACTAGTAGGACGAGAGAGACGTACGCTGAGCAGAATACAGAATCAGACGGCACCAGGAGACACATGAAAGAGAGCAAAAAGAGAGAGACAGACGGGGAGAAATGAAGCGAGTGGTGTGTCTGGGTGTCGAATCGCTGGTCCGAGTCTCAGGGGGAAACAGAGCGTTTCTGTTCCGGCAGGTAACACAGCTAACGCCAGCCAGCAAATGAAGATGAATGCACTTAATCTCTCTGCTGCCAAAACTACACCTTAGCATTGAGACACACACACACACACACACACACACACACACACACACACACACACACACACACACACACACACACACACACACTCACACACACACACACACACTCACACATTAGCCATCAATCTAATACAGACTGTTAGAATGTTTATATCCTGGCTAGTTAAAAATGTTCTGTCACTAAGTGATTCAATTTTGTTTGTGACTCAATATAAAAATCTCGATGTGTGGGTCTCTGTGTGTGTGTGTGTGTGTGTGTGTGTGTGTGTGTGTGTGTGTGTGTGTGTGTGTGTGTGTGTGTGTGTGTGTGTGTGTGTGTGTGTGTGTTTGTGTGTGTACTGAGTTTATTGAAGGAAAACTAGACCGAGGCCACAGATGCTTGACAGCGGGATAGTCTCATTATCCTGCTCCGGTGTGAGAGGCCACCGGCGACCCTTGCCAGCCCCGTATGTCACTCAGAAGCTTCCCTCCGTTGGCAGCAGATTAGCCTGATTGGCTGTGAGTACTGTAGCAGCAGTGGGGAGATTTAAATGTGGTGCTAAAAATAACAGAGAATAGAATAGACTTGGTTTGGATTTTATGTAAAAGCAAGAAGACACGAATGACTGAAGTAGAATGGTACATATCTCCACCGAGGCCCAACAGTTCCCTTAAATTCAGCACCAAATCTGTCATGTTCGTTTGGACATACTACCCGAATTATCACAATAAACACTTTGGTGGTAGTTACGGCTTGAAGCCAGCTGTACAAATTCTTCCCCCTTCTGATTTTTATTTGGATCTGCACACAATTGCAAGCACTCTTCCTTAATATGCCATGTTTCCATCAAGATTCATGAATTCTTCCCTGGGAAATTGGTTAAAATGTTAAAAGAAAATTGCATGGTTGGAGAAGTGATTCATGGATTCTTCCCTTTGTCCAGATCCTTGCCAAAAAAGATTGTTCTGTTTTGTTTTCACGGAAATTCATTTGTAGTTTTTGCGTAATCCTGGGACAATAAAATACAAACAAACAAACAAACAAACCAGCCAACAAACAAATGGACATGGGTGAAAACATGACTTCCCCTGGTGGAAGTAATGATGTATGGGTGAATAAACCAGCAGGGGAATCTGCAAGGATCAGCCTCCTCTTTAGTTGGATCCTGCATATCCCTGTCCCTGGCGAGCCCTCGGTATCCCAGCAGGACCCCCTTGTCACTTAAGCACTGGAAAAAAACACTCAGCCCAGTGAGAATAGACGGCAAACAGAGCGCGTCCATATCCTAATACACTGTGACATTCATCGCGGTCTCTGTGGAGACAGACTCACTGTATCACCTCAATGTATTCTTCTCTCAGGAAAAGCCTCACCTATGAAATGTCAGCCCATCCCCTCCCTTTCCCATCCTGCCCATCTCTCATAATGTTGTTAATGGTTATGCAAAAGTCAAGTTAGGTCGCGGCACAAAATAAAAAGCAGGCTGTTCATTTGATAGTATTTTTGAGTGATTAAATTGGGCTTATGATGCAACAGTCCAGATGACCAGGACTTACAAGAAGGTGAACAGACGGAGTCATTCATCACTGCTGTAATCCTCTCATCCTTTTATTAGACAGTCATTCTGCTCCAGTGCTGTGCAACTTTGCATCCTCATGCATGAAAACAGAAAAACGCACAAAAGCAGAAGCGTGTAAGAGGAGATCCGAGGCTGTTTCTGTGACCGCTTCTGAAAGGAAACGTCATTTGGGGAAGAGCTGCCGAGCGCTGAATGAATAAAGCTTTTTAAATATTCACGCATCTCTCCTCCTCTCTCTGCCCTACTGCGATCGCTTAGCTGCACGTCCAAGCATTAACTTTCAAAGAGGCCCCCTGAAAAAAGCGTATTAATATAGGGCAACACAACATGTTTATTTGTTGACAGAGACATGACACATTGCTGGGGACTTGCTGCACCCAGACGCATGAATTGATAATCGTAGTTATGAGATCAGTGTAATTGTTCTAGTCTGTTTGTTCTGACATCAAGTAGTGACGGTCATTATTTCTGTCTGTCTGTTGCTATGGGGACAGTTGTTTCATTTCATGATTATTTACATGCTTGCTGTGAACACGTTGACACCCTTTGCAGGCTGGTCTCCTGCTCCCTTGTTATCTGACTCGTGCACCTTTCAACTGCTGGAGTATTTCTGTGTTGTATCGATTTTCAGTGTACACTGCTTGTCTCTCTGTGTTGCTACAGTGGAGTGTGATGGGCTGCTCTGCCCATTATCGGTGCTGCTCCAGTCACAGCAGCTGCTCAGCTCTGTAATGCCGGCCACCGGTTGGGTATCACACTGTTTGATGTGGAGCAACTTGATGGCTCTCATTCAGCCTCTGGCTTCACTTTACAGCCTCACACTGACCCCCACAACGGCCATGTCAAAGATATAATACAGACATAATGATATCAACTGTGTGTGAGGCCGCACACTGTAGCATGTGTTCCTGTTTTACTACTGAGCTCAATGTACTTAAGTGTACGCTGCAATAACATATATGTGGACATTAGAATTCCAATTTAATATTGCTGAAGGAAGCGAGTAGCAGAAAGATGAGCCAGTGTTATGTTTATTGTATGGTGGTGAGCTTGTGGGGAAGAAGATAAAAGTGATAAAGATTTTGATTCTCATTCACAACCTACGCTTCATTCGCTGCACAACAATATGTAATAGGTTTTATTTCACTTTATTTCTGACACTTTTCCCATGGACAGTAACCAGACCCGATCAAACCATACAGAGGTCCGATGGCTACGTTACCAGTTAACATGAAACTTTAAACTATCTGGAACACATATACATAAAAAACACATAAACTAAGGCATAACATTGACAAAACATTAGTCAACATTTATTAGTAAATGAATAAAACATCTATATTTATATTGGTGTTTTTTAAATTTCTAATATATATTGTTATATGGATGGATGGATGGAAAAACTGAAAACATTCTGGTCTTTAAAAATATTTTCAGTATTTTAAACAAGACCCAAAACTCATTCAAAACACATTTCCTGGTCTCTAGTGAACACTTAATCCTCACACAAGGACAATACATCATAGGAGTGGTGTTAGTATTTGGCTCTCAGCACCACTTGGTTCATCAGCTACTTAGTCACTGTTCATCAAATGTTAAGTGCTGTGCAGGCAGCAGCATTTCAAGGGGCTTTGGGGTCCTCAGGCAAAAGGGACCATGCAGGGAGGCCCTACATTCAACCAAAATCACCCAGACCCTCTCTCAGAAAAGAAACACATCACCCCAGGTTCCAAAACGATTCTTTAAGTATCACAATTGTAAACAAAGTGAATACTGTGCACATACATATAAAGAAAAAAATAAAGTTTAATTGCAGTCCTCCAATACCATCCCAGGTACATCATAGCCACACATTTAGACATAGTCTTCAACCGAACCTTGAATATAAAGGTAGAAGCTAGTGGTATCGGGTCTTGTTAGGGGGTTCCTGCCTTGGTGTCGTTGGAGTCTCCAGCACACAGCCAATCATAGACATTAATGGGGTTCTCACAAAAGTCTGCCTGGGGTCCCTCAGTTCACTGCCCCTGGTAATTGCTTGCTTTTCCCAGCCTGATGCTTTGCCCCCGTGTGCTGGTTGCATATGATTGGTTTGAGGCTTTTTTTTTTTTAATCTCACAATCATACGAGTGGCAAGAGTCATCTAAATCTTATACGGCAATTAAACATAGTTTCTAAACTGTCTAACTTATCCTCAATGTAGGCTTGAAGGCTGCAAATGACTTTCATCTGAAAAACCTTTACCACTTTAGTGTCTTTGTCTTCCTTTTCAGTACAATGTGTGCAGTGTTACCAGCATCTGCAAGACACACTTTGTGTAAGTGGCTTTCTTAAACTAAGGGGGACACAGATGTTCAGGCAGGGCGACCTTAGCGTCTGAGAAAAAGCTTAGAAGGAACAGTCAGAGTCGAATGAAGAACAACAGTATATTGAACCTTAAATCACTGCAGAGTCAGAGACACTGGAGAACAGAGCCGCTGTGTAAAATTAAAAGAGAGCTTTCACCTCATAAAGAAGAGAGAAGCAGAGAGAAGCAGAGAGAAGCAGAGAGAAGCCAGACGCGGCTAGTAAAGGTCTGCAGAGGGAAAAGGGAGAGCAGAGGGAGACTGAAAGCTTTTAAGTCAAACGACTGGTTGACGGAACAGCAGAAGGAGAAAAGAGATGGAGAGGTGATTGTAAAATGAGAGTCGACCAGCAGGAGAAGGCCAGGAGTGACTCTTAGGTCACACTTGGAGCCGTGCCCCTCTCTCTGTCCCTTCCTCCCTCTTTCTGCCTCCTCCCTCTCCCGTGCTCTCTCCACCATCCTCTCCTCTCATCCCTCCGCTGCTCATCAATTCCCCCTGGTCGCCTTTCCCTCCCTCCCTCCCTCCCCCGACCTCCCCTACGGCTGTGCTGTGACGTCGAGCCGACGTGGAGGTTAGCATCACGGGAAGGATGGAGGCGAAGGCGCAAAAGGGGGGGGGGGCTGATGGTGGGAGGGGGCTTGGACGTAAATAGAAACTGACCTATCATGAGCACACACACTCACATTTACCAAGCATTAACGCACAGCAGGATGGCGGTTCACCAACCAACCCAAACGAGCACATTTCTGTATTTAGCAAAGGTTACAGGCTGCATTAACATAATCTCTTTTCTGTGTATTTTTGCAGGAGGATTAAAATTGAAGTGCCAACTACTGTAAGCTTCACAAAGTACGACGTCCCGCATGATTCGGGGAACCGATGCTCTTTCTCTCAGACCGTCCCTCTCTCGCCAGCATCTCCCTGACAAGTAGAAGTGTGATCAGACATCTCAGGTCCGTCTGGCGCGGCTGGTGCTCCGCCTCCTGCCAGCAGTGCCGTGCCGCACCGTGACAGGGCAAGGTTGGTACAGAACAAAACCATTTAGCCAAACCACAGGATGAGAGAGGACACACAAGCTGCATGAGAAGGATGAAGAGGGGAAGGGAATTACATTTTCATCTATTTCGTGTGTTTAAAGCAACCCCACACTGAATTGGAATATAAAGTGGTCTATTAATCTCAGAGTGGGTGAAAGAGCGAATAACAAAGGGTCCCTGCACTGGTGGTAATCCCATTTATTTGCTCCCTAATCCTGTGGTATAGATGGCCTGAGCCGGGTGGACTGTACTAGATGCTAATTATGAAGCGTATTGACTGTGGCAGAGGCCTATTTTTAAACTGAAATTGTTACATAATTAAGAAAGGATCGATAAGTCAATTGAAGGAGAAAGATGAAACGGTGACACAGCCCACATATAAACATGTTGACAACCCCCGAGGGAGCCGTGTGCATGTGCTCTCCTTTTTATCGCCACTCTCCTCCTCCCTCTCTCTTTCACACGTGCGCACACGTATGAAAACAAACATCATCTAGAAACTGCCATGAATTATACACTCACAAACCAGAACTGAAGGATAGCATTTACTGGCTGCTCGTACAGCAACACAAGAAGCACCAGTGAAGTGGCCTCGGACCAATAAAAGGGAAGCGGTGAACCGTTGTCGTAAGAAATTAGGAACAGATGGAATTAATTGAATTCTCTTTTGTCATTTTTATTAGAAGAGAAAGGCATCTGTGTTTACTCATTATGCATATTATGTTAAATTATTCAAATGAAAGCGACAAGGGGCTCCAGTTTTGAGCTTGTGTACTTTCACGCATTCTCAAAATAAAGTGTTTTTTTCGACAATGTTATTCCAGTCAAACTGTACTGGGGTTGAGGTGGAAAGGCAACACAGTTGTAATACAGTGTGTGGTTAGTTAAGCTGTGTGCAGTCTCCTTTCTTCATATTGATCTGGGTGGCTCTGCTGTAAGTAAAGCTTCAGCCAGGTCTCTGCTGCACCGTGCTTTATGCAGGCAGTAAAAATGGATTCGAGTTTATGTGAGTCAAATGATGCAGCCTGGGTGTCACTGGGGTTGGTTAGCTAATACACTGCATGGGGTTCACTGTATTTACATTTAGTGAAAAGGAGCTACGCATATTAATGTGTTTAGTTCAAGGCTAGCTGTTACTTTTATGTAATACAACAACTGGAAACAGGATAACGACTAGCTAAAGGCTTATGCAGACATAACCTTCAAGCCTTATGGTTGTAAGCATGACCTTGGGCTTTGAGTCTCCATGGGTTACCTGGCAACTGCTCAGGCCAAGGACATGGTCCAACACATGGTCTGAAATGGAGCGATGTGCTGTTTACACTCGTGGGTGGATCCAGGTTTTCTAAACCAGTCCCTATATAGGAACCTCAATTTACAGAGGAGCCAATTATGTAATCATACACAATTCCTGATTCAGTGAGGTGCGCATTTAAGTAATTTTCTTGTTTTCTGTTACCTCTATACTGTTGACTCACCATTGAATATGTTGTGGAAATTGTGCTTTGTCCAAGCACATTCTGTTCTTCAAAAAACCTGAAAAAAATCAAAAGCCTCAATATTGTAATATTTTTGTTAGCTTTCCTGGTAAGTGACTGGTTAATTTAAAACAAACAAACATACACAAAAAGGGAATGGAGCTCTTCAAGGGACACAAACAGGATGTGACATCTTAATTAGAGGTGCTGATGGGCATATTTATTAGTTTCCTTCTGTTTCCTTTCTTCACTCTCTACTGCAGCCTTTTATTTGATGGACAGTCATGAGTATTGTCCCCAAAACGTCCCCCAATCTCAAACTACTCCTTGAAGATACATCAATTAATTTTAGACACATATAGGAGAATATCATGCACATTGTTCCACATTCATGCACATATACCGCTCCTATGGGGTGAATGGTGCTGTGAGACATCTGTACAATCTGTACAAACTAGCAAAGGCAGGGCTCTAAAGGACACCTTACAAGTGGGATCTGAACACGGCAACATTAACAGCTGCATCAGGCACTTAATGGATAGAGCTGGGGTGGCTTGTAGACAGCACGCTATGTGTCTGCTAGTGGCTCTACACATTAAGTATCTCAAACTAAGGCACATATAGAACACGTCCAATGAGCCGGCTAGAGAATTTTTCATAACAACTGCAGGAGATATGCAGATGGCTTTATAAATCTCTCTGGAAAAAAAAGTGTTATGCCTCTGAAAAGCACCCGTGTCTGTCAGGTAGCTGCTGTCGCTCCCGACACGTGGAGTTAGGAGGGAGTTGTCGTGCGCTGCTGCCGGAGTCATCAAGATGCAGCCACAGCCACAACACAGTATTTAGCTCTAATGAGCCTCTGACTTTGAGGCACATCAATGAGGCGCCTCATTCATAATAAAGAGCCTCAGTCCCGCGGGCGACAACTAAATGAACTGGGACCGAATGCAGGCAAACAGTTTAGCCCGCTCCCTCAGCTCTGTGACAATTAAGCACGCAGCTAAAATCCAGAGAGGTCTAATTATACAGACACCGGATATACACGTGCGAACATCTAACGCGGGAGCATCAGGGGAGGAAACAACGTTCTTGTCACATGTCGCAGGTTGACACGCCGATGATTCACTGCCATCGACAGAGTTACAGACAAACAAATAAACAAATCCACCCTTCCCGTTATGTCAGTGAGTAAGGCGAGTGATTACATCTCCTTCCCACCCTGAGGATTCCCCCCTCAAGACCCAAGAAATAATAATGCAATAGAAGACTTGTACGAAACAAAGGATTAAGGTCAGGAATAATTAAACTTGGAGCAATTACAAAAATTATCTTACACAACAGACAATTTATATACAATGCCCTGTGGATCCCAAAAATAAATTCGACGTTTTGTCGCACACACACTCCAAATCCCCTGAGAAATGATCAATGGATCAACTCCGCAATTCTAATACCCAGAACAAAGCACACAGGGGATTAGCAGTGTTTATCGTCATTATCCTAATAGTCCCCATCCAAATGAAATGAATTTTAGGAAATGGTTCATGCTTCTCGGTGTTTGAGTGCTGGCACACGCAACTGAAGAGGCAACCACGAAGGCCTCAGAAGGAACCGCAACCGCAAAGGTCAGTGGTGACGGTGATTGAGTCACAGCCAGTGGGACAGAGATGAGGGGAGGAGCCAGAGAGGTGCAGCAAAAGAGCATTAATCTTATGGAACCGCAAGGGTTGCAATGTCAGGTTTATTCCTCTATGTGTGCAACTTAATTATGATATAAATATGTCTCAGACTGCGACTGAAAATTGTTAAGGGGGAATTCAAAGAGGGCTAAATAAGATAAAATCGAATAAATGCCTTTTATAGCACAAAGACAAGATGGTGAATAACCCATTTACATTTGAAGGTCAGCATAGGTTAAGATGCAAACTGCCAGAATATGTTAGTAGATGTTTTTTTAATTATACCTCAATGCAAAGACATTACCTACCTCAATTGTACGTTGACCTATTGAGGAGGCATTTACAGGCTCCATGCCTGTCCAGCACATATCGTGTTGCTCCAGGCACTGCTGCTGTTTCGACTGATGCCAAATGTTACTGTGCCAAAGTCACAAAGTTGCAGAAGCAGACAGATTCTATGAATGTGAGTCCTTAGTGACGTGTTAACCTTTGACTAGCAGGGAAACAGGGAAACACATTGTCTCTGTCTCTGTTTTAATCAAAGAGAAACGATTCAGAGAAACATTATCTTATGGGATTACTTCACATATGTATTCACAGATAATGGACACTTTCTTTAATTATAAGTAAAAATTGTTTATAAAATTAAATCCTGTTTGAAAGCTACATAATGGGAAAAAAATCACATTGAATAGCTATTTAATGTGTTTATATTCAGTAATTACACTTCTTAATAGTATTTCCAATGTTTGTAATTTGAAAAATCAACTGACAAAAGACCAATATCAGAGGAAACACAATGTGTTTTTCAATGTGGTTAACAATAATTTCACAAATAAGAAATTGAAATTATTTTTCATCAGTTCTTTTCTAAATGCATTATAATTTTTTCATTTACGTCTCTGTGAGCAGATTCTCATGCTGAGCTGCTTTTGTATTTCAGCTGCTAAAGGAACATTTGCTGTCGTCAGAATTCCTGGACCTGTCGTATAAGCTGTGGTAACACTCCTGGTGATCCCATCAGTATCCTGTTACTGTGCCGGACTTTTCAACTAAACAGACCATGGACTCATAGAGAAGAGGTTCCTGTCAATCATCACAGATAAATACATCACAGAGGAATTGAACGAATCGACCTCTGCTTGTTACCCCCATAGATGTTTTCATTGCTGTTTGTCTGGGAACCGATTTTCTTGAAACTTGGTGGGAGGGTGGGGTATAGGCCAAAGAAGAATCTCAAAACTATTGGAGTGGATTCCATTAAGGGGATCCAGGAATCTCTGTTGGATTTTAATGATTTTTTTTATGGAATAATGTATAGATTTTAATGGGGAAAAAAGCAGGTATATGTAGAATACGAATTCCCATGAAAAGGTGTAATTTTAAATAATAGTGTTTTTTCCTATGTGAACTCTTTGTCTTTGTTGGCCTTGCCTTTGCCAAACCGTCTGGTTTATTTGGAATGCTCCAGTTTCCCTTCCTGTGTAGCAAACTCTTTTGCTCTAGTTGAAACTTTTTGGAACCCATGTTTTATGGCTGAGTCAAGCTTTTGAGTCTGTGCCTTGTGGTTTTCAGCTGTGTGAACTCACTGATTGACCACTTTGTGTTGTTCATGGAAGTGAGGTAAAATTGCTCCATTAGCAGTTCTGGAAATGGTGACCCTGCTGTGGTTACTTTTATTTCTGCTTTAGAAATGCTTGCATTTCAATAAAAGTAGAGACTTCTAACGTTCTGTTTGTGGGAAAGTGTGAGTAATTCATGAGTCAGGGTTCAAACAAGTTTTAACTTTGGTACGAGTTGGACCCCACGGTGACACCTTATGATATATTAACAGATGAATATATATGCATTCTCAAATAGCACCTCCTGCCGATGCATGAATGGATAAATAATAAAGAGGTGGTTGGGTTAAGTGGCATTAAAAATGTGCACACTCATACATAGGGTGCTCAAAGCTTGGTCTTGGATTGCAATGAACCTTGATGGGGGGGCTGCTGAGTGAATATTTAATTCAATTCAAAGTCCTTCACCTTCTGATCCAGAGTTAGTTTAAGCTGCAATGATAAAGACAATAAAAAAGAATTGCAGGATTGAAGCTTTCTATTGGGTCTTAAAACATTAGTTGATGGGGGCCAGGCTGGGCCACAGATTTAGAGAAGGGTGGCACATTTAAATGTACAAAGTAGAAGGTTAAAAATGTTCGCCCTTGACTCTAGGTAATAATACATTTTACATTATTAATAACAAATATTTTAATCACCCCAAAAAGAAGGCAAATTAAACAATTAGCATAGACAAAGCTCCATCGTGTGAATAGCATGTCCTCAAGATTAGGTAATGTTATGTTAATACCTATAACTTAATTTTGGAGGCTCTGGTGGACTGTCACACTCACAAAACAAGTTGTTAGTGAGAGTGAATATAATTACTGTAAGAATAAATACACAAGATTATATTTCATCATATTTAGTTTTGAGGGAGCTGAGCTGTCAGAAAAATAACCTTCACTTTTTCCTGAACATTTGGGCATGAAACATTCATACTATGCACAGTGAAGATTGTCCTTTCTGCAGAGTTAGCAGGAGTTTAATAACATCAGTGTTCAACACTCTTACCTCATTAGTTTAATGTGTTAGCAGCACTAATTTCTTTTTTTTCTAATTGGCACAGAAGAGGGTGCAGGGAATATCCCTGTATGTGTAATTTAGTCTCCACCAATGTACTGCACATTGACAGATCGGCTTATCCATCCCTGGGATTACGGTACCAGTTCAAAATGACTTTCAAACTGAATTATACAGGTGCTTTAGAGAAACATATTATGAACATATGTACAATTAATAAAACGCCTCTTAAGATAAACAAATTTTTACAAGTAAGGAAAGTTTAAATTTTCTTCTCTAAGAATAAATGAACATTACACTAGTTTACCTTCCTACCTGACATTGCCTACCACCACAGTTTATATATGAAATACCCTAAACTAATATCTTTACAGCTAATTTCAGAGAACACCATAGACATGCATGTTATCTGTAGACACATGAGTCTATGACCCAGCCGCTGTGACCTGGTACACTCCTCCTGTGGTATTGTAAACTTCCTCTGTCAGGATGATCTGGAACATTCAGGGACGTGGCGGTTTTAAAAACTTCAAGCAGAGGTTTGAGAGATTGAGGTCAGGTCTGCAGACAGAATGAGGAGGTCTGAGGCTGAAACACTCTGGACGGAGAGAAAACAGGTCGTTCTCACCTGAAATAAACAAGTCAAGTCAGTGTCACTGCAAAACCTGCCTCAAACCTATATTTTTAAATCCCAGCACACGTCCTGGAGTTTTTCCATTCATCACACTCCTTACGAAGCCCTGCTCTTTCTCACATGCATGTAAGTGTGTATATGACATGTGCACATGTGGACTCCTCCCAATTCCTCTGCTCGACTGCACCAGTTTCCATTATCATATAATTATCTTGACATTTAAGCTCAAGCACAAATAATATATTTCTGCTTCGGTGTGATAAATAACAGAGATTAACATATTACTGTGTAGACTCAATGTGCGAATCAGATGAATTTCCTTCGCCCTCTCTCGCTGTCTCTCTCCGTCTTCCACACATACACTCGCAGTGTTTGATTCACTTGATTAACCCTGAGTGGAGGACACTGTGCCTTCATGGGGGGGGTCAAATAAATATAGACCCATAGAAAGAGAAACACACAATTACGGTCACTCTCTGTGGCCACTTAGGCCTGAAATAGAGCGATGGGAGATTATTGGAGCCTGGAGTCTTCACCTTCCTCCAGACTGGGAACACAGATCGAGTCCCAGTCAAAGGGCTCATTGCTGCTCAGAGGCCCAAGGGATCATCAACAGGGATAACGGACAACAGTGGTTGAATGAGGCAGTTTTTATCCGATATATATTTAGAAGTGTATCTAATGTAAAGACCAGCCCTGATTCAGCCAGGAGCTTACGTGGAACCGGAACAAACGGGTGTAGGCCCAGTTGTCTCAAAAGCTGCATTTGCTCAATGTGCGTACAAATGTCTTTTGAAAATAAAGTTTGTGGTACCCCTCGCGACGCCACAGTATGAATAGTTCTATTTCTATTTATTCATCTGGCTTTTATCTCAGAGAGACATATAAATGAATCACCCTTGGCTCGTGTCCCCGAGCAGGTGTGTTTTTATCTGCCTGTTGTTCTTATCCCCTGAAAATTTCCTCCGCTCTCCACTGATCTGTAATCTCTCTCATCGGCGTTCCCGCACGCTCTCTCTCTTACTCCCAGTCAGAGCCAGTCCCCCTTAAATCTAAGCACCTCCAGTAGCAATAGGTGTTTCAGGGTCGTCCCTCCCTTCCCTCCCTCCTTAAAACGTCTTCTTCTCATGTTGTCACGTGGCATTCGAAGCAAGTCCTCTGGGGCCCGGAGCAGTTTGAAGTATTGATTGAAGTGCCCTCGTCCCCGTGCACAGTTATGTAACAGAGATGCAAAAATCCACAAAGTCACTGGGAGGGAGGAGGGAGAGAGTGGAAACGGAGACAGAGGAAAGAGGGGATTGAAGGAGAAAACATGAAAAGGCACAAAAGAGATGGAAGGAGGAGAATGAGACTGGAGGATTGAGAGGAGGAGGGGGAGAGAAGTGTCAACTGTGGGTGAGGGGGAGGCAGTCATGAGTCGGTGGATCATCCATCAGGACACGGTGGAAACCTGGACACCTGCAAATGAGTGCCATAGATCAGGCAGCTGAAAATAGGCCAGAGAAGGAAGAAGCTATCTTTACTCCATCATTATTGTTGTGTCTCATCATGGGATCACAGAGATTCTTATGTTGCTCAGAGACACAGAGGAAACGCACATTTCCTTTCAGAAAGAAGTAAAGAAAAAAGAAAGTGGGCTAAAGCTCTCGGAGGGAACCGAGAACAACAGAAAGAATCGTTTATTGTTTTAAAAAAAAAAATACTTTATAGAACAGCCAGCTTCAGCATCACAGAGTTACTTTGTTTACAGGAAAGTAAAGCAGCTCTGACATGGATAAAGACGGATACTGTGTAAGATATAAGTGGCATCTTACACAACCCAGTATATTGATGGTATATTGAATATGCATAATGCAGTTAAAGGGGAATTCCAGTATTTTTCTAACATGGGCCCTATGTTTAAACATTGGGGTAAATACCTCTTAACGATGGTGATTGGTCGAGTATTTCACCTCTAGTGTCAGCTGCGTCACAGCACCACTGCAATGTAATGTTAAGGGGCAACTGGGACCGTCAATGAAATATCCCCTAAAAGTTATAATTTTGTAAATAAAAGGCTCAAATTGTTTTTTGAGTATTACACAAACAAGATGTTTCACTGAGACTTGAGTTTTTTGCAGCAGGACCCCCCCAAAGTCTTAAATTAAATAATGTAATGTCGAGATGGTGATTGCAGATCTGTGAGCCAAAAAAGTAACTTTAAATGAAACAGGTGAACTTTTCTAACCCTAACCATAACTCCAAAACCCTAAATGGACTAACGCCTATGGTAATTGTCAATGCTTTTAAAATTCTGTATTTGTTTGCAATCTGTAAATGGCAGTTACGATGTGGTTATAGTGTGTGGTCACAGAGGGCCATTTATATATAGGCAAATGTTATCAGTAATTTAGTCTTTCTATTTTCGATATAGCAATAGAAACTTTTTTCTATAGTAACGTCTGCATGGAGCAGCTGAATGGTGCCTCTGGAATCAGGTGGTCTAAAGAAGAGTAAGATCTTAGTGGAGGGCCCATGCTCTTTAATGATAACAGTTAATCCCAACACATGAATATTCACAGTCAATCTATCTATAGCTTTATACAGAAGGCGAGTGAGTGAATCTTTGAAGTTGAAAAGCTGTGACATTCTGAAATAATCCAGGATGTAGGAAGGACCAAAGACATGCCCTCAGTTCACACACACACACACACACACACACACACACACACACACACACACACACACACACACACACACACACACACACACACACACACACACACACACACACACACACACACACACACACAGGAAGGATGGTCCATGTTACACAAGGTCTTCGTTTGACACGCAGGACTCCCCACCTTGATGTACGACCCCTCTTCAAAGCTGTCGGAGATGAACGTCGCCGCGAGGACAGACTCAATATGTGACCTTTGATCCAAATCAGACCCTTGAACCGCATGTTATTCTCCTGTTCCTTCAGGAGGGGCATCTATGTGTGTGTGTGTGTGTGTGTGTGAGAGAGAGTGTGTGCTGATGCCTGTCTCTGCTTCTGTCCCTGCCTCTTTAAGGCAGACTTGAATTTGTGGAGAGTTCTTCAGTAATATTTAAAAAAAAGACTAAATCTAGTCAACATTGTTGTGAACTACAAAACCTCTCCAACTTTGTCACTACTGAAATGTGACTAGTGACTCAGAAGTTTGGCTTTTGTCTTATGAAAAACTTATTCTAGGAAAGATGTCTGTGTTATAGAATGTTCTTTCTCCCATGCCGGCTCCGAGCTTGTCCTGCAGACAGTTTTTGAATATAAAATATATGCTATCAGTTTCGACCAATGATTCTTGCAGTTATGATTAATCATTTTTTCATCATCCAAGCCCCATTTTAAAAACTGTAATGGTCTGCTTCTTTCCTCAGCAGCCATCCTGTAAACCTATTTGCATTCAAGTTAATATCGTAGTTTCTATTGGCAGTATAGTGGCTGTGTGCTGGATTCAGATTGCTGGAAGTATGCTCTTTCATGAGAGCCATTGTAGTTACCAATGCATCTACAAAACAAGACAAGGTCATTCTAACAAATTAGCTGCGCCATTAATCTTTGCTATTGTCTTAAGGCATGTGTTTCTCTAGCATTCATTTCTGTGTAGAAATAGAAGTGCTGCACCCAGCATTCTTTTTTCAAAACACCATTTCAGTTTGGCTGCTCCGTTTGCAACTCAACACATCGACACAACCCCTAAGCTGCTCCATGGCTGTCAGATATGTTGTCAAAATAGAGTTGTCATGGAAACAAATCCCAGGCGTAGCACTTTTCTGATGAAGCCTTGGGATGAAGATCACCCTTAAAGTGCACTTTTTGTTACCAGGGTAACCATGAGTGTCACCTGACTGCTAGCTGTCCCTCGATCAAAGAATCTCCAGTGCCGTCTTTTCATTGATCTTCAGACGCTCACAATCAGTTAGAGGGAAATTGAATTTTCTCCCTCCTACACAGTCTTTTCTCTGCGTCCTCACAGCTCTACACTTAAACTACTTAATTTCTTCTTCGTTTGTCTCATTCCCAGTACTATCTTTCAATCCTGTCTCCATTTACTGCAGCCTGAAGAGAAGAAACACCTCTGTCTGCTTGTCTCTCGTTTTTTTTTTCCTTCTGGTCTTTCCCCACGCTTTTATCTTAACAATGTCTTGTTGGCCTGCTGGCTCACCTCCCCACTGACAACAGAGCTTTCTCATCCTTAACTCAAGTTCCTTTCTTCTCCTCAGAGCCACACGCCAGCACAGGAGGACCAGGGCAACTCGTTTTTCGACTTTATGAACCCGAATGCTGGCAGAAAGGCCACTTAATTCTAAGATGAGATAAAACCAGATTCCACCAGCAGTCCTCAGCAAACGTAAGATCAGGGGGGTAAATATCATCTGAGTGAGCTGTGTCTGACAGGAAACCATCAATGCAGTTTGTTAAAGGGCCGTGTAAGAGCATGTCCACAGTAAAAAGATCCATCTGCCTCCCTGCGTGACTCTCTGAGGAAGAACAAAAGGACTGCTTCTATTTATAGGGCTTTTAGTCTGCGGTCTAATTTTACCTCTGGAAATATCAGCAATCACCTAGATGCCCTTCATGATGAAAGGTGGACTCCTCTCGGTTTCTGTGGCTGTGAGTTTTCAGCAGAGTTGCAGTGAAGCCGTCCTGCGACAGCTGAAGCCGCTGGCAGGGGCAGCGTTGGTGACAGATTTTAAAAGGGCAGCTCATATGAATGCCACACATGTCTTCCTTGCCTCCTCTTCAAAACTGTGTTATTTACAAAGATACTGTACACTTTTATGTGTTTTTGAGCTTTTAGCTAAATTGAATCACTGTTCTTTGATGAAATACATTAATGCTGGGTTTGATGTTACATTTATTACCAAATTTATTTAAAAAAGTTTACGAGTTTATGAGTCGGACATGACTCATCGCCATCCAGTGTTTCAAAACCGTCCAAGACCTTGCAGGGCCAATGTCTACATCCATCCCACGACATGTATACAGTTTTCACATTTATATATATAAATAAATGTGAAAACTTAACTTCAAAGCTTAACCCTAAATCTCCACATCGCCTTCCATTCAGAGACATCGTCCATCCTCTCCTCCTTGTCCCTCGTTTGTCTCACGCACACTACAGTTCCAACCTGGTATGTAGGTGCATCTTGGCTTTTCCTCCTTTGAATTTCCAGAATCACTTCAGCCAATACTTAAGGTACACTTCATTGATCCATGTCTGTAAGTATCACAACTCTATCACATGAGGACACCTCTGGCCAAGGAGCAGAAATTAGCGTGCTTCTCCAGGTAGCTGCAGTGTTCAAAACCATAGACTAGATCTGTATTAAGGCAGCAGCTTCCAGAAAATGTAATTTACAAAGTGGTCTGCCCAATAATGTAATGTTCACCGGTTATTACCCAGGATTGAGCTTCTCTCTTTGAACCCCTCGTCATTACCGTCTCATATCAATGTGTCTTTAAGCCTCCAGCACCTGATCCCAGAGATTGGACGTGCTAGTCAGCTCACACTCTCATCTATCATGGAACACTTATGTAACATCCCCATCTCCCTTATGTATATATGCATGTGTGTGAAGGGGAAGGGTGGAGATGGGAGTGTGGGGATGGGAGGGTGGAGATGGGAGGGTGTTGGGGCTGACGTTCACGAGTGTCAGGACTCACTTTGAAGATTAAGAGAGGAGATATCATCATACGTCCGTGCACATAGGAGAATGGAGGCACTGCAGTGCGGCGCCGCAGGCAGGACTTATGGCCATCAGCTGAATATTCAGTTCACACTGAGACACACAAGGGAGGAATATTAACAAGTTCTGCCAAAACTTCTAAATTTCAAAATCCACACTGTGATCTCATCAGGAAATAATCCTCCAAACGCAACAATAGAAGTGTGCAACCGCTGCTTGTTGCCAAGCAATACCCACCTGACACCTGCACATGAAACTAGGAGTTTTCAATCGAGTTGTAGACGTTTGCTTTGTTAAAAATGTCAGATGTTTAAATATTTTACATAATATTGTGTTACTTTATAGATGAAGGTTTTCCTACAAAAATACGAGATCTTTTATAGATGATAATGGAGTAATAGTTGTTAGTTAGTTAATAATGATTCAAGATTCAAGTTTCAAGATTCAAGATTCAAGTTTCAAGATTCAAGATTTTTATTGTCAAATGCACAGAGTTAACATAAAGCAGTTGCTGGCAATTAAATACTTGAGTCACAGGCTCTCTTTAAGCAATGCTCAAGTAATTATCAAAACAATTAAAATAAAATAGAAATAGTATAAAATAGAATAAAATAGAATATCAAAAAAATTAAATAGAAAATAAAATATATATATCTAAATATATCTCTTTCCAGATGAAGAGAAAAATACAACAATAATAGTGCAATTTGTGCAGTAGTGCAAATATTTAAATATGCCACGATGCTGGTTTGGTTATTGCAGTTCAGAGGAGTTTAAAAGTCTTATGGCCTGGTGGTGCGGCCCTGTATTTAAGATTAACATACCTAACATAATTATTGTTTTCAGCTGTTATGCTTTTGACTATACAATATATATATAGATTCGGTACATTCAGTTGTCCCCTTTGGTGCCCCCCCCCCCCCGGGAATTGCTCTTGAGATATTTCTCTGTTATCGTCCCCCCTTACAGTAAGATGAAATATCTGCCCCTGCCGCCAAGGACATTATATTTTCGTCTGCAATTGTTTGCTTTTTCTATTAATCATCAGGGTTAAGCCAAAAGTTCAATGAAAATCTGTGGCTTGCTGAGAGGATATTTATGAGTTTGTGCAGTTTGGTGAAGATGCAAATAAACATCAAGAGGTGGTTTCATCAGGGGACCGATGGCCCTTGATGGAGCTATGTGCTGTGTTGAGGGATGTTCTATGTCCAACTTTCATTTCTTGTAACCCAAACAGAACTCCGGGAAGAACATGAGGAATTACTGAATGCTTTACATGCAGATGCACGTCCACATCAACACACGTACGCGAGGTCATCTGCTTGTCTCTGTGTGGGGCTGACTCGGCTGACCTCACGGCTCACAGGTTACCATCCATCACAGTCTATCATGCCCAAGGTGAGTGTTTGTGATGGGGCAGCCTGCAGAGCCAGAGAGACAGCCAACCATGGAGAGGCTCAGCGGTGAGGTCAGGGGTCAGAGGTTGCGCCTGTTCCCACAGTAGCAGAGGGGGCTTGTCTCTGTTCACTGTCACCTCATCAACACAGTCATGACGTTTGACCCTCCTGAGTTGTTGAGTAATCCCGGCGTCAGTGAAAAACAAACGGAAGAAAACCTTGTAAACACAATTTTCTAAGGACATTAATTCCAGTTGGAGAATTGTTACGCTGCTGTGTGGTTCTGTGAACCCACAGGAATTACTGAAGTCATCCAAAGTGAAAAGATTATTTTTAGTGTGAGGATGACACTGTTTCAATCTCTGACACCTTTCATTTTAATAAGTCACTGTAATGACTCAATGGCTAGTTAGGCCTCTAATTGACTGTTTAAATCATCAAACTTTGTTTGTGCTGAGCTGAGGAAGATAGTGTCACTCCAGCAAAGCTGCAGGCTGAACTGTCTTTCAACTCAGACTCTATCTATGGACTACAACATGGGGACTTGTGATGTGAGCGTGATAGAGTCTGACTGAGGTTTGCAGTGAGCTACTCTAGAGGAAGGTAAGTTGACTGGGGGGGGCAGCAGCAGTCGTCGTCTCACGGGAGAGTGTGGAGAGCTAAACTATAGAAAGTGTCCCCTTCAATGTTGAAGGAAACCACTGTAAAAGACAGAGGAGGGGACACGCAGAGGTGTTCTTCAGAGAAGTGCTCTGTCTTCTTCACCTCCAGTTCCCCTCCTCCTCCTCAAAGCTTCATGATGGAAGATGATGATACGCCACATTACTTTGTGTTGTGCACTTGATGTGTCTACAAAAGGGTGGTGCCTTTTAAAGAGACAAATTTGCATCATTGTTTATTCAAGGTTCAAGAACTTATTGTCATTGTGAAAGCACAAGGAATTTACAAGTGTGGTCCTGAAACCAAATTGTGCTTGTCATGAAGATTTACAAGGGAAATGTTGAAATGGAAAAATAAGCAACTATGAATATGAACAAATATGAATACAAGCAAAAGAAGCATAATATAAAGTATCTCAATCAAATATAAGTCAACAAAAGTCGAGGAAGCGAGAGTACAAAGAGCATCATATAGTGACTGATGTTGTAGAAGCCTTAAAAAAACCATTTCCTATTAGTCTTACTGTTGTTCAGTAAATTACATTTTGGAGGCAGGGGAACTTTTATACAAATGGAAACAGCATGGGCAGCTCAAGTTCACTCAGAGACGCTTCCACGCAAGATAAACATGTGTTCTTCACTTCTCGCCTGGTCACATCTTTAGACTCTTGCAGGTTAAATGTCACAGAGAGGGAAAGTCAAAGGGTCGCAGGGGGTTCAACAATAGGACAGAGGACTGAACGTTGTAGCTACAGCAGATTCATATGTCTTCTTGAAACATATCAGACAGAATAAAATGTGGGAGCCCATCAGTTATTATCTGATGATGAATCAGCTTCTTGGGGTAATGGCCAATATTGTGTGGCTCCCGGTGCAGACTGTGGATATCTGAGCTCCTGTCTCCTCCAGCCAGTCACAGACAATGATACTTTAGGTCCAGGTGACGTTAGGCTCTTCTCTATTAACAGCTTTCTTCATATGAATGTATAAACATTAAAAAGCCTACAGCCAATGCATTTGGGTTAATGTGTTCTGTTTTCTACACTCTCCAGAGACATTAACCTGCAAGCTCAAAGGTGATTGGTCAAACGAGAAAGAAGCAGACTTCCATCCCCAAAACCCTGTCCGTCATCTACAGATTCAACATGTTCACATGCACAGTGTCTCTGTGCTCTAATGAATTATTTGTTGTTTACAGTGATAAAATCATTACGTTTATAAACTAATATCAAATAACTTAATGGATCTTATATTTATCATTGAATATGCAAAGTAAACCCCTATTTTTCAGACAGACCGATGCTAAATGAGAGATTGCACTGGGTTGCACAGGCTAGTGGAATGGCTGTCGGCCTGGAAATCACATTAGAACTTTTAATTACCTCAGCATCTTCACTGCTTTATGAAACACAAATCGAAAGTGTGAAACCTGTTTGAATTATCATTACGATTCTGTATCGAATTGCAGTGAAGTGATAATCCTATCCTAATTCACCTTAAAGGCTGAAGAGTCAGTAGCTGTAACAAAGAGTAGAAATCAGTGATAAAGATTTATCAATGGCTTTACAGAGCAGATGAGAACATTGTGTACAGAGGTGTCAGCTGCCGCAGCCACGAGCTCGACTCTGTTTCATTGAGAACAGATCATCAAGATGACTGACAGGTGTTGGGGCGCAACCCTGATCACCACGGTCAGAGGGGTCACGGCTAACAATACACTCCCTGGCTCCGGGAAAAGAAAAAGTTTCCTTTTGATCATTTAATTGTTTCTTTGAGGTGCATATTTGTGTTTTTTCTCTGTGCTGGTCTCGCCCTCGCTCGTCCACACACAAACTCTCTCTGGTCGCAGACTCATAGGTGCAGCCGGGGGGAGAGAATATATCATTCCCATCAGTTCAGAGAACTCCAAGAGTGTTATTACTTTGAGCCAAGCCATTAGGCTTTTACCTCGGAGCGATCGATGGCAGATGCTGGAGGGGTTGTTTATCTTTTGTCTTCTTATCAGAGCGGCAAGGAGTGGTGGTGGTGGTGGTGGGGTGGGGGTGGGGAGGGCACGGAGGGAAGGAGGGGAGGGAGAGAGGGGCTAAGGGAGAGATACCAGAGGAAGAGGAGGCAGAGTGACGGAAAGGGAAAGAAAGGGAAGAACACCTTGTTCCTGTAGAGGCAAAAAACCTTTACTTGATATTCAGGGCACAGTCCGTATGTGAGGAGCCTGGCACTTTTGATGTGGTGGATGAGACGAGGTTATGTGAAAGGCTGCCAGCCTACAGGGGGATGACTCAGTATGTTAATCAGATGATCTGAAAGTCTTGCTTCATATCATTGAGCTCAGCCACGTAACAGGTATTCTGCATTATGCAACTCTCTGAGTCTACCTGTGTGTTTTGGGGTTAATACTTTTATTTCACCTCTACTTTTTCTGCTTTCAGCTCTGAATCAGTCAACTCAAAGTGAGTGACAGACAGACAGACAGACACACACACACACACACACACACACAAACACACACACACACACACACACACACACACACACACACACACATTTTTACGTCCATGTTAGCGAGGGCATTGGCATTATACATTCCCTAGCCCTAACTCTAACTCTAACCTTAACCATAAAACCTAAATACCTAACCCTAAACAAAGCCCTCACCTAAACCTCATTCTATTCCTAACCCTACAAGTACAAGTATACAAAAACACACTCTCACACACACACACACACACACTTTAGCCGCTAACCCTAACCATGACATATGAATGCCTAACCCTAACCCTAACCCTTAACCTAAATCTAACCCTAACCCCCAGGTCTTTATCCCCATATTGTGACTGTGGGAACTATTTTAGGTCGCCACAACATAGTAATACTTGTACCACAAACACACACACACACACACACACATACACACAAACACACATTCTCATGTCCAAACTGTGAGATGGGTGAGAAATCCTGATGAAAGCCGTGCGAGTCTCCATTAATGAGGAAGATGGACCAAGCATGAAGCAGAACGATAAGAAACAGCTGTCTGGAGGAGATACCCCCCCCCCCTGCTTCTCTCTCTATCTCTTTCTGTGTCTCGTCTCTGTCTTGTAAACACACCCAGACACACACATATACACAAACCTTTTCATGCTCTTTACCCCTGTGTTTCAACTTCAAAGCCCTCCCCCCCCAAAAAATGTGACACTCAATCCTCAAAAGTCTCTCCTCATAAATAAAGTAAAAACACAGCAGTGACAGAATTAGTCTTCATGGTTGTGAGATGTGATTTTCTTTCTTCTTGATTCTCTTAATCTGTTTCTTCACCTACGTCCATCCCGATGAGTCCAGGTCCTCAGTATATTCATTCTTTCTTTCTCTCAGACTTATGAGACAAATGAGTCCCTTGCCTCATTTAATGCAGCACTGACTTCATTCTAATTATCCAGTCGATTCTGCCTACAGATGTGAGCAAAAATGACTTTTAAATCAAATATGTCAAGTGAGTGTGTTTTCCTTAGTGTCTGGAAAAGCTCCTGTTATATCCCAAACAGTAAATTGTCATGCCTCATTCATATACTTTGCATTCATGTGCTCCTGAGAAGCTCCTTTTCTCCTGATCTGCAACTTTACTTCGTTCAGGGACAGAAGCGAAATCCCATCTCTTGGCCAATCTTTATGTGTTCTGTTTACAAGCAGCTCGTTCTCATGTTTTGTCCCCTTGTGCAGAACGTATCTGGAGGGCGGAGTCCTGTTGATAACCCTGGTTGGAAACATCTGGGCCCGGTGCTTCTATCCTCTGAGAAATGGCCTTTTGTGGGCCAGGCACGCAATAGTAATTTCATCAAACATCTCTGTCTTTCTATACATTGCACGTATGCATACACACACCCCCACCACTTGGGTAAGGGTTAGGGTTATAAAATACTGTTTAGAGAAAACATTGAAATTATTGTAATTGTTGTGATGTAAAGTGATGACTCATGTATCGAAACTTCTGCTGACTTTTTTTGTTTGTTCCAAGTTCAGAATCTGAGTTGAGGTTCTGAGTTGAGTCAGCATTCATGTGAATCCTCCCGGTCGGGAACAGATTTTTCTGACACCCTGGTAAAGGATTAATAAACCTTATCAATTATGCAGTGTCACTGTTGTCATTTTGTTTACCGCAGCTGTAGCCTCCAGTACGATGTTTGTGCACATGTTTGCACTGTGCTGTTTTGGAGTCTCAATAACTGGATGGGGTGTTTGCATGGGAGCATGGGAAGTGTGAGTCACATTGCTTTGACCTGGCCTGCACGAGGCTGGTGTGTTCCTGTTGAAAGGGCCCATTGATAGGCCTGAAGCCTGGGTGTTTCCTGCTGAGCAGCCGCTGACAGCGCTAACTGTGCTCTGGGGAGCTCTCTGTCAGCATCTGCCCTTCTCCATAAAGCAGCAGCTCGGAGCAGCGCAGCTATCAACAGCGTGTGGAGGGGGTCAGTGTCCTTCCACTGGAGCTCACATTTTTCTAACATATTTTTTCCACTCTTCTGTTTGTGTATAAGTCAGTTTGCTTGCCCTTCATGACAGCCTTCACAATACACACCGGTATCAGGTTAAGCTGCACACATCAGAGGAGATGTTGTCATGGTTACTTGTATTTTTCATACTTGTTGTACAGTGGTTTGGTTGTGTAGTTAACTTGTTAACCTAAACCATGTTAGGCTGTCCTGCTTTGTTAATTATGGACATCTGCTTCTTACACATAAGGCTATATATATGTGGGGAATTGTACAGGGTTTTTAAATATGATTACACTCTTTACATTTTAAGTTTACTCAGATGATTGCGAGGGGGCAGAATTATATGTACCTTTATTCAACAATAATTTGATTGTTTTAGAATTAGACTGTGAAAATGTATACTCTTTTCTGGAAATAGGACCATGTGAATGCAGTTTGTTCTAAATACTACATACTTACCAAGAGAGTCTTCACAATTCAGGCGGCTCCTTTTTTGTAAAGGCTCAGCCACAAAGCTTCTGGTCAAACCTTCAGAGGATTCAGCTCGTGAAGTGTGACGGAGCCACTGTGTGTTTTATCTTTCAGTCAGACCCAGTCATGCCATTCCTTCCCAGTAGGCATCCTCCGAACTTCCCCCCCTCCCTCAGATCACCTGACTCTTCTTGTGATCAACCACCTGCCTGCACAGATGCTGTTCCTTCGCTCGCGTGCTCCCCAGGACATACAGGCGGCGGTTAGCCATGTATTTTGCCAGATTGTTTTTGTTGCTTAGCCGCTGTGCAGTTTGACCCGTTCCTCCGTCGCCCCCCCCCCCGCGCCTGCTATGAACGCCTGTTGCAGATGTTCGTCCAGTTCGTCTGAGCTGTTCTCCTGATCCTGTCTGATGGGCTCTGACTAGCTGTAAGCCGGGCATTATGGGAAATAAAAAGCCTTCACACACACCTGCACCTTACCCCTTCTGCCTTTGGGTTTGAAGGTATAGTTCACTATGACAATGAACGGGTGGGTGAAGTGTTTTTCTTCTTCCAAATCCAATCAAGTATTTTAAGTAAATAGTGACCGAGACTTCAGACCTAATAGAACAGAAAAACTGAAAAAACACAATATGCCTCATTAATGCTCATGTGGTTCCATCCAAGTGTCTGCAAGCTCAGACTTTCATATTGGAATCGAAACAAGGTTGTAAAAGTCCATCAGAAGAGGTAAAGCTAGCAGACTTGTGAACGTAACTTGGAAGATATCAGAGGACATTAAGGCCTAAAACTTGGTGTAAATGATGCAGTTTCAAGTCGAATATGAATGTCGGGGCTTGAGCAGATGGAGGCATGCTATGTTTTTTCTGTTGTTTTATTACGTCTACTCCAGGAGGGTTTGGTGGACTCAATACTTTACCCTCCCTTCCATCGGCATAGTGATGAGTAGATGATGAGTACATTTACATTTTTAAGTGAACTATCCCTTTCGGCTCCAACACACACGCTTAATAAAGAGATAACTATTTGTATCATGTCGTAAAATCCTCACCACATCTGTGAGTGCATAAAAAGAAAAATCACATAAAAACACAAAAGGAAAAAAAATATTTAAGATGATGGATCAGGAAGTTCATGTTTTGTTTCTGGGGGGTACAGATTTTTCCTTCATGGCTGTTTGTGCATAGTTCAAAATCTCTCTCTCTCTTATCTAAAGACACAAAAAGAACAGAGGAAAAAGAATGAAGCGGAATAACAGTATTTTGACAGAGGTGGAGCACAATGTGAGTTTGTTATTGGAGAAAAGAAACTTGCATACCGACGTAAACTGAGAGAGTGACGTGAAACAAAGTGGACTAAAGGTCTCCAGCTGTCGGTGCAGGGGAAGGAGGAGGAGAGGTCATTGTGTAGCTGAGCCTTGTCCACATAATAACCTACAGTATATGACTGGTGCTATGATCTCTGTGTGTTTAGATGATTAAATCCAGGTTAAAGTGCTGAGCCTTTACAGACCGAGCTAAATATAGTACGGACACACACACAAACACACACACACACACACACAAACACACACACACACACACATACACACACACACACACACACGCATGCACACATTCACACTTTATGTGGAAACATACAGAACAGTTGAAGAGCAGTGTGCATATGTGCAGTTATCAGACCAGGCCATGGCTTTCTAACCCACACTTGTTTATTTAAGTAATGAGAACAATTCATGCAAAACTAAATCAGTTCTAACTTGATGCGTATCCCCTGTTCGTTGTCAATTTTTATTTTTTACCTTTAAACCATAGCATGCAGATTGAATTCAAACTCATCCTCCTTCTCTGGGTTATAAATGAGGCTAATGTGAACTCACAGGAATTATACACATATTCTAGAATTGAGTTTGATAAACATTTCCCGAGGACATGATTATAACTAATGTGCATCATGAATAAATATCCACTTTTAGGAAGAGAAAAAAAATGCTCTTTGTACCTCCAGAGCAATCCAGTGATCGTTGTCTGTACGTTCATTAGAGCACAGTGTACACAATCTGCTAGTAGCCAATTTGCCATAGTTTCAATTATGCCAAAGCAAGTTGACTATAGCGTTATGCACCTAATCAACAGCAACAAGGAAGAGAGGAGAAACTGAAAGTGTTTTTCTCGGTTTTATCTAAAAGGCTCACAGTTTCAGACTTTGCAAAAATATTGTTATTGCTTACAGAGCCAGAGGTGTGGAAACAACAGGTGTTAGGGGACTTATTTGCTGTGTAGTTCTTGGCCAGGTGCAGTGACTGGAGACTATATATGCTTGTTGATTTTCCAGAATATCAACAAGCAAAGCCTTGCCTCAACAGTGAGTAAGAATATATCCTGAAATGTCAAATTAAATAGTGAATCGCTACTAATGGCTTTACCTGAGTGTATAAACTTTCAGACCCTGTATAAGCCAGATATTTTCACTCAATGTACGGCTGACAAACTGTTCCACTTGTAGAGCAGCTGTGTGTGTGTGTGTAGATCTGTGGTCTAAGTAGAACCACACTAAAGATGGCGGTCTACCACAGTTTTTCGGGGTGTGCTGCCACGACCTGCTGCCGTGTTGTTGCTCCCTCAGAAAAAGCTGTATCCCGAGTCCCAGCTGAAATCCCGCCCCCGTCAGATAACCCAGAGTTCAACTCTCCCGACCACTGACACACTCCTGCTGACTGTCCACGCCGTCACTCTCCATGAGCCACTGATCACCCACGTGGTCCCGGCATACACACATGGAAACACATAAACACACAGATGGCTTCTCAGAAGACCGCACAGACACACCACACACACACGCATACACACACACGACCACACACACACACACACACACAGTTTCTCCCACTAATACTTCATACTGAATGACGCTCTTTCATCACACTGGTGTTTACTGATCTCTACTCAGAATGTGCAGGTGAATACATTGAGGCGATAAACGTTAATACTCGGCAGTCCAATAACGGGAGACCTGCATTCAGAGCATCTCATCCCTGAAAGGATCGAGTCTGTCTCTGATCCACCGCAGACCCACGGTGGGTCTCTGTGTGCTCATTTGCTCCTTGCACCATGCAGGGTGATAGAGGGATATTTGTAGATGTGGGTCTGTGTGTGTGTGTGTGTGTGTGTGTGTGTGTGCTGTGTCTTCTGTTTAGTAACTATTAATTTACTTCTGTAGCCAGCAGCTTCCTTATTACTAAAATCCATAGACCTGAGAGGAGCGCTGCACACACATGCACACACCAAAGCAAAAAGGATGAAAGTTAGAGGATGTTAAATATGCAGAAAGCAAGGTAACAGGAAGTCCAACACTGGGCCCTAAGGTAAAGGGGCGGGGTCTATAAAAAGGGGCGGTAAATTCACCTGGGTCTTTCTTCCTGCCTTGAGTCACACCTGAGAGAGAGACCTAGCTTATGTTTGGAGTTTGATTTGGTAAGATCCCTTCTCTGTCAATAAATATTGCTAGAAAGCATGAATTAAATGGATAAACTGCAGAACATGAAACATATCTTAAGCTCATTGTATGAAAGATTTGTTGTGTGGTTATTAAAGGGTTTTGTTAGATTCTTTGTGTTTGGTTTGGGACTAGGACTTGGAGGGATGTCTTTGCAGCTCGAGCACAATGGAGATGCTCTTGAACAGATTTTTAGTCCAGAATTTTCTGTCAGCAAACTGTGTAATTTAGAGACACAAAGGTGATCCTGAATGTATCTCATCTCATCATCTCATCTTCATCCGCTTATCCGGGGTCGGGTCGCGGGGGGAGCAGCTCAAGCAGGGGGCCCCAGACTTCCCTTTCCCGGGCCACATTGACCAGCTCTGACGGGGGGATCCCGAGGCGTTCCCAGGCCAGTGTTGAGATATAATCTCTCCACCTAGTCCTGGGTCTTCCCCGAGGTCTCCTCCCCACTGGACGTGCCTGAAACACCTCCCAAGGGAGGCGCCCAGTGGGCATCCTTACCAGATGCCCGAACCACCTCAGCTGACTCCTTTCTAAGTAAAGGAGCAGCGGCTCTAATCCGAGTCCCTCACGGATGACTGAGCTTCTCACCCTATCTCTAAGGGAGACGCCAGCCACCCTTCTGAGAAAACTCATCTCGGCCGCTTGTACCCGCGATCTCGTCCTTTCGGTCATCACCCAGCCCTCATGACCATAGGTGAGGATAGGAACGAAGATCGACCGGTAGATCGAGAGCTTTGCCTTGCGGCTCAGCTCTCTTTTCGTTACAACGGTGCGGTAAAGCGAACGCAATACCGCCCCCGCTGCTCCGATTCTCCGGCCAATCTCACGCTCCATAGTACCCTCACTCGCGAACAAGACCCCGAGGTACTTGAACTCCTTCACTTGGGCTAAGGACTCATTTCCTACCCGGAGTAAGCAATCCATCGGTTTCCTGCTAAGAGTCATGGCCTCAGATTTAGTGGTGCTGATCCTCATCCCAGCCGCTTCACACTCGGCCGCCAGCCGATCCAGTGAGTGCTGAAGGTCACAAGCCGATGATCCAATGAGGACCACATCATCCGCAAAAAGCAGTGACGAGATCCTCAGACCACCGAACTGCAACCCCTCCCCACCACGACTACGCCTCGATATCCTGTCCATGTATATCACAAACAGGATTGGTGACAAGGCGCAGCCCTGGCGGAGACCAGCACCCACTGAGAACGAAACTGACTGGCTACCGAGGACCCGAACACAGCTCTCGCTTTGGGAGTACAGGGATTGGATGGCCCTGAGGAGAGACCCCCTTACCCCATACTCCCGCAGCACCTCCCACAGTTTCTCCCGGGGGACCCGGTCATACGCCTTCTCCAGATCCACAAAACACAAGTGGACCGGATGGGCATACTCCCAGGCCCCCTCCAGGATCCTTGCGAGAGTGAAGAGCTGGTCCGTAGTTCCACGTCCGGGGCGAAAACCGCATTGTTCCTCTTCAATCTGAGGTTCGACGATCGGCCGAACCCTCCTTTCCAGCACCTTGGAGTAGACTTTACCAGGGAGGCTGAGAAGTGTGATACCCCGATAATTGGTACACACTCTCTGGTCCCCCTTTTTGAACAGGGGAACCACCACCCCGGTTTGCCACTCCTTTGGCACTGTACCCGACTCCCACGCGATGTTGAATAGGCGTGTCAACCATGACAGCCCCTCAACACCCAGAGCCTTTAGCATTTCTGGCTGGATCTCATCAATCCCTGGGGCTTTGCCACTGCGGAGATGTTTGACTACCTCAGTGACCTCCACCAGGGAAATTGACGACGAAACACCATCAACCTCGAGCTCTGCCTCCAACATAGAGGGCGTGTTATTCGGATTCAGGAGTTCCTCAAAGTGTTCCTTCCAACGTCCGACGACCTCCTCAGTTGAGGTCAACAGAGTCCCATCCTTACTGTACACAGCTTGGATGGTTCCCCGTTTCCCCCTCCTGAGGTGCCGGATGGTCTTCCAGAAACACTTTGGTGCCGACCGAAAGTCCTTCTCCATGACCTCTCCGAACTTCTCCCACACCCGCTGCTTAGCCTCCGACACGGCAGCAGCTGCAGCCCTTCGGGCCTGTCGGTACCCTGCAACCGAGTCAGGAGTCCTCCAGGATATCATATCCCGGAAGGCCTCCTTCTTCAATCGGACGGCTTCCCTGACCACCGGTGTCCACCACGGTGTCCGAGGGTTACCGCCCCTTGAGGAACCTAAGACCCTGAGGCCACAGCTAGCCGCCGCAGCTTCAGCAATGGAGGCTTTGAACACCGCCCACTCCGGCTCAATGTCCCCAACCTCCACAGGAATGCCAGAAAAACTCCGCCGGAGGTGTGAGTTGAAGATACCTAGGACGGGGGCCTCCTCCAGACGTTCCCAGTTCACCCGCACTACTCGTTTGGGCTTACCAGGTCTATCCGGAAATTTCCCCCATTCCCTGATCCAACTCACAACCAGATGGTGGTCGGTTGACAGTTCCGCCCCTCTCTTTACCCGAGTGTCCAAAACATGCGGCCTCAGATCAGATGACACGATCACAAAATCGATCATTGATCTTCGGCCTAGGGTACTCTGGTACCAGGTACACTTATGAGCACCCTTATGTTCGAACATGGTGTTTGTTATGGATAATCCATGACTAGCACAGAAGTCCAATAACAAACGACCGCTCGGGTTCAGATCAGGGAGGCCGTTCCTCCCCACCACGCCTCTCCAGGTATCTCCATCGTTGCCCACGTGGGCGTTGAAGTCACCCAGCAGAACTACGGAGTCCCCTACTGGAGCCCCATGCAGGACTCCATTCAGGGTCTCCAAGAAGGCCGAGTACTCTGAGCTGCTGTTTGGTGCATACGCACAAACAACAGTCAGAGTTTTCCCCCCTACAACCCTTAGGCGCAGGGAGGCGACCCTCTCGTCTACCGGGGTAAACTCCAACACCGCGGCGCTCAGCCGGGGATTTATGAGTATCCCCACACCCGCCCGGCGCCTCACGCCCTTGGCAACTCCGGAGAAGAATAGAGTCCAACCCTTATCCAGGAGTACGGTACCAGAGCCGAGACTGTGCGTGGAGGTAAGCCCCACCAGATCTAACTGGTAGCGCTCCACCTCTCTCACAAGCTCCGGCTCCTTTCCCCACAGCGAGGTGACGTTCCACGTCCCCAGAGCCAGCTTCTGCCGCCCGGGTCTGGTCCGTCGAGACCCCTGACCTTCGCTGCCACCCATGTGGCTGCGCACCCGACCCCAACGGGTCTTCCCACAGGTGGTGGGCCCATGAGATGAAGAGAGGGGGGGTGCCACGTAGTTTGTTCAGTAACATATTAAATAATCAAGGTCTTGGTTAAATATTAAAGTCCAAAGTGACCTGAAGAAAAAGAGAGGACAGGTTTTTTGTGTTAACTTTTAACCACCTTGTCTTCCAGGTTAAATGACAAATGTCCCTCTGGAAAGACTTTTTTTTTTCCTCATGCGACATCACATCTCTACAGGAAATTCACTTGTCTGTGCCTTTCATTACATTTACTGACCTGTCAGTCCACCCCCCCCCCCCTCCTTCCTGTGTTCATTCCCAACATTTATTGAAACATTACTTGACCTACCTCATTGTTCCCGTCATACTAAGATTCATAACTTACAAGGATAGTGTCCATTTACCATGTAGACAGTGGTTTATCGCTAACCTCTATGCAAAATGCTGTTACTGCCTAAACCTCCCCAGAATCAGGGTTGGAATTCCGGTCATTGGTGTCACAAATCAAACTTTGTAACACAATCATTGACCAGGATGTCCTCTGTATGACTTGTGTCTAAAATAGGACACATCATCCAGAGACAGCTGTTTTATTTCCTGCAAATTATCTCAGTATAAACACAATTTCTATAAGTTATGGTTGATTTTGACAAGTGTGTGTGCGCAGGTTATTACTCTGACTGGCTGCACCAGATAACCATTAGGTCTCCTCTCTAAACGATGTGGATGAATATTTGTGAAATGATCCTGCCAACTATAAACAGTAGTTTGGTTTGCTTTGCTTTTGTACTGCTATTTAATGCTACAGTACACAACACACCCAGAGCAAAGCAGACACGTTATGATTAGATGTGCACTGTACATTTTGTAGCTTTGAGAGTAAACTCAAGTAAATCAGCTTCACGTCCCTCTCTGATGACATGACCCAAAAAATGATGATAAACACGCCTCTGTTAATACACATCACACATACTGCATGCAGATACACACAGATAACAGTGGGTTCACACTCCTCCAAGAGCAGACTAGTCCTGTGTGAGTGGTGCTGTGCTTTAGATAAGAATATCGGTAATCTCTGCTCTTCTTATCATGCTGCTACAACAACATGACCCTAATCCTACACTGCAGTAAATGCATTCTTGAAAACCTGAATTTGTACTGCAGAGTTTCTTCTTCTTGTGACAAAACTTGTAGGAAATGTTGTCAGTGTTTGATCCTCTGTCCTCTGCCTGTAGGTGTTGCTGCAGCCACAGCAGTCTTATCTGATAGTTCATCATCGTATCTGATTGTTCCTGCTACTTTTATCTGTCAGAAGACAATCTCATAGAAGCTTTGCTCTGCAGGCACATGTGTCTCTTTTATTTCAAAGATAGTAAAGGAGTCATATTCAACGTCAATGAGGAAAACAGATGTTTTTCAGATGTTGGCAGTCATTTGGACCAGTTGAGAAGAAGCTAGTCGGGCCACCACAAGCTGCTGGAACAGCCTCAGTGCCCACTAGCATTGATTTGACAAGTTTCTGGACTCTATTGGAGAGGTGGACACCTTTCTCCTTACGATATTCCCTCATGTAGTGTGTTGATGTTGGCAGACGTGTCCAACGCATCAGTCCATAATCTCCCATAGGTGTTCACTTGTGTTGAGATGTGGTGAGTGTGAAGGTCACAACATATGATGCACATCATGTTCATGCTCATCAAAATATTCAGTGACTCCTCGTGGGAGCATTTTCCTTTTTCTTTCCTCCTTTGATTTTTTTTTCTTTCCAGGTCTTTCCTTTAATGTGTGTTTGATGCCGAAAGGGTTTCTGGCAGCCGGTTAAGTCTTCAGAGTTGAGCTGCTCTGCATTTGAAAGTGGACCTGGTGCCTGGTGCCTGGTCAATCTGCTCTATAAGGACTTGAAAACAGCTCCCTCCTACTCACTCCTACCCCTTCTCCTCTTGCTCTTTCCCCCAATCCTTACTCCTCCTCTCTCTCAGATGTGCGCTTCAAAGTGCGTCACAGATCCCGCTGTTTATTCCCAGCCTTCCTCCAGGCGTCACTCCTCCTGAGCATCACTTTCATTTGCCACAGCGGCTCTGACGGCCTGTCAGCTCTGCCACACATGCCCTGGCACATACTGTATTTGCAGAGTAACGCACAAGCACAGAAAAAAAACGAGCATAGTAGAGGAAGGGATGTGTGACTTTGTGTACTCACCTTGCGTATTTATTTCAGTAATGCACACACATGCAGAATCAGCCAGGCAGGGGAAGAGAAAGTAGGTGTGACAGAGACTAACTGCACACACAATAAAATGTGCTCACATCTGCAGCTGGACTTATCCCAGCTCGAAAGCAGCCTTTGCATCTCGCTTGTTCTGCCACGGGCACAGCTGAATGCATTAATTACATATGCGCCGCTATAGATCCACTGTCCAACCCTACTGATTGCCTTCACCCACCGCATGTCACACCTAATTGCAATTGTTAACCTTAAAGTTGCTCCCATAAATGAAATTGACAATCTGTCAGCTTCGATTAACTCGGGTAACAGAATGGATTGTGTAATTTCCCTTCTACCTTAACACACCTTCCACTTTTCATATAGCGTGCGACCAGCTGTGTTCTCAAGTTCAGCTCGGAGGCGAAGCTGAGGCAGCAGAGTGTAGAGGTCCTGCCCTTAAACTCATGTCAAATATTCATTAGTCTGTTTTTTTGTTTTTTCTTTTCCTGAGTGGTGTGGAGTCTTGTGACCAGCAGCTCTGAGCATCTGAATATAGCACCGGGGATCTTGGGATTCCGCGTTGCGTAACAGCGTCCAGAGTGTAATCACACGTGTAATCAATAATTTACGAAGAAATGTTACACAACATGCAGAACGTCTCATGTGATGAATTCATATTCGTTTCATTGTAGGGTCACAGATGGCTGCTGAGATGAAACAGTTTGGTCGCTGCTCTTAAACTTTCACACATATTTCTTCACTAAATGAAGAAAAACAGGTTTTAAAACGCAGCTTTATACAGGAGGAAGGTTATGTTGCTCTCACAACTTGATCGAGTGAATCAGACAGAGGCTGGATTGATGGAGTTTCACACGTCCCCGCTCTCTGCAATATATGAATAATGTAAGAACTAATGCAACAACACGGTTCAATATGCAGATCAATTATGGCGTAACTCGGAGGCAAATCATTTTAATCAGTGCAGTAAAAAGGAGAATATAGCTCAGGTTATGCCGATGATTTGTCACAAAAACGGTCTCCTCGCATCTCCGGGCTCTCTGTCTGATCCTAATTTCAGTCTGAGTCTGGGCTCAAACGTGAAGATGGAGATATTGAGGCGTGTGGGTATAAAAGGCTTAGTGTTAAAAAATGTAATAAAAGGGAAGGAACCCCCTCAGGGTGCTGGAGACAGACATGGGCAGCCATCTTGGTAATAATCCTGGCCAGACCTGACAGAATATGAGAGCAGCACGGTGTGATGTACGGCACACAGACAAAAAGGGGGACATGGTGATGTGAAATATGGAGGTGGTGGGTGGCGTGCCTAAAGTTACCGCTGCACTTCTTCACGGACCACTGATGATTTGTTTGTGTTTGACGTTATGTTTTACAGACACAGTGAAGGTGAATAATAATTCCTTTAAAGACTAGGTGATACCAGCAGCATCATTTTAAGTCTAAGTCCTTTTTCAGGGCTCCGGGCTCAGTTCTTCTTTTCTCCCCCACCACTATAAGGCGTTCCAAAAGTAATTAGATTTGTGGACATGAACTTATTTTTTGCAAATTGTAAGGCACAAATTTATGGTGGTAAACCAAGCTTGAAATTAACCACTGTTCTAACCACACAACCCACAAAACATAAAGACAAGATAGTGATAATAAAGTTGTACGGCAACAAATTTTTTTGAGGGATAATTTCCTGCCAGAACTTTATGCTTCTTCGTGAGGGTGTCAGGTGGCTGACAATAATAAGTGTGATATAATGAGCAGATGACTCCAACTCATAGAACCAAATTTATAACTCTGCAGTGACGGTGATGGATTACCTTGCTCAATATGTTTTCGGGGCTTTGGAATTTGATTTGCATATAAATGATGAAAGAAAATTACCTCTTCTTTGGGTAGAAAATTAATCTTAATATCATGAGAATAATATTATTGGCATGATCTGTGCCAGCACAGTTTTCATGACTTTTCTTGTCGAGTCTCAGGTCATTAAATACAAAGTCAGTCAAATCTGTGAAAGATGATTAAGATGACCCAGCATTCACACATTTTCTTTAATTATATATTTATAACTTCATTAGATTTCTTTCATACATACAGGTGGTGTGGTGGTCAGCACGGCCTTACAGCAAGATGGTTCCTGGTTCGGGTCTTTGTGTGTGGAGTTTGTTCTACCTGTGTTTACATGTGGTTTCTCTGGCTTCCTCCCACAGTATAATCACAAACAGATTGGGATTAAGTGAAATGGAGACTCTAAATTGACCCAAGGTGTGAATGTGAGAGTGAATGGTTGTTTGTCTCTATTGGTCCATCTTGTGATACCCCGCCTTTTGCCCAATGTCAGCTGTGATTGGCTCCAGCTCTCACCACGACACTCAAAGGATTATTAATTTAGATAATAGATTGAATATACGGTTATACAATAAATACAGGACCAGTCAAAGAGGATGTCTCAATTGTATTCGTTTTTACTGAACTGTGCATAGTCTCATATGTCATAGAACTAATAAATAGTGAATCTCTTTTAAATCCTGAACTTAATTATTTTTGACTTGATTTACACTACCAGCCTATTATTCGAAAATACAACTAAAACTGCAATACTTTTTAGTATACATACTGCATTATAAATGGTACATTATAGGTGTGATCTCAGAGTATGTTTGACACTAACCAAAAACTATTATGATTAATGCATTATATTAATAATGTTTTATTAATCTCACTCTCTCTCTCTCCCTCTCTCCCTCTCTCTGATGTCTGCAAAACACTGTAAAACAACCATATTAACCTAGTTTGGGATAAATATTTTTTTTTACTATTAGATCAGCAGGATGTGCTTATTACTGACACCACTATGTGATAAGTGTCCACTCTGTTTGTGCACCTACAACGAACAGTGGGAGGAAATGTTCAAATGAGAAATATGAGCCTGTTTGGGTTACATGAAAGGTCTTTTACTCCTGTGCTTTCTTTCTTTCTTTTTCTGTCTCTATGATGTCTGTATTAACAACGAAGCTTGATGAGAATGAATGGAACTCTGAAATAGCTGTACAACGTATGAGGAAAGATCTGATTTGCAACACAACACTGGAGAATAAGTCAAATCACCAATCATGTACTTTCTGAAGATTATTATTAGTTCATATATTACGCCCTTGCTTACAATGTTTCAGAAGTTCCAACAAACACTTTAATCTTCTGTTCAATTCATGCCATGAGCTCAGTGAGGTTTAAGTCTGGAGACTGAGCGACTCTTTGGCCCTGAAGCCTCCATCTGGTTCTTTTCCTCTACTATCTTTGATCTTTAAATGACCAACCTCTGACCAAGTCTGTCCTCTTTTGTTCCTTGTCCCTTTCTCAGCAATATGACAGTAATTCACAACCACTTCCTGCTGTTAAGGACTGAACTGCCTCTGTACAGACAGGTTAGGTAATCAGTAGGAAGTTTTGACTCTCAAACTGCAGGAAAGCTGTTATTCACCTGTTTCTTAAACCCTGAAAGATGTGCCATGATATATCATGTTGATGACTTAAACCTTGTCTTGGGTTATTTAACTTTGCACCATTAAAACTTGTTGAACAACTGGACATTTTATAAAAACTGTGGTGGTTTAACAGGCAATGTATTTACTGACTATATAAACAACAAGCTTAATGTTAGCACCAGTCACAGTGAAGTTGGTCCTCCAAATCCAAGTCTGAACCAAATCCAATCATTGCTCATTGAATTCTTAAAGGAAAATGTTCGCAATCCATCTCTCTTCCATGTGCTTTGATGTTGGAGCATAAGAGCTGATTGTAAAAATGTTAGTTGGTTTGTTGGTGATGACGTCACTAACTCATGTTATGAAAAGGTTGCCGACTTTCCAAATCGTTCTTCTACCTTGTGCTGGTCTTCATGTAAATCTTCCCAGTCAGGAACACATTTTTCCATATATTCCAACACCTGGTCAATCCATTCAATGCAACAGAGACAAAGATAATGTAACCTCCATCATCCTTTAGTAACTTTAATATAAAGTACGAACTCCGACTTGTAATCTGTTGCAGTGCTTACTACCATGCTGTAACTGGCCCATACCGGTGTTTATGTACAGGAAACTAAAAGATCTGCTGATGGACACACAGCATCAACCAACATATGTGATGACAGTCAACAGACATGTCGACCTGAACATCTACTGTCTCAAACTGTGAAGAATTAGTGGTTATCACTCCTTTGCTTTTGAGTATTGCATTGTAACAACAAAGGAACAGACTTACATCTCACTCCCTTGCATCTATGCATGAAGGAGCGCAGAGTTGGAAGTAGTGCAGAGATTTAAAAAGACATCAGACGTATCAGACGTTTAATACTCATGTAGACTTTCTGCATTGGTCAGGTGAGTGCACAAATCCACCTGTGATAAATATTCACTGGATTAATGTTCAGTCAATCTCGCTGTTATTGGAAACACATCGAAGAGAACATTGATATTAATGAGCCAGCCATCCCAGTTAGCTCCTAATGCATATCACATGGACCATACTGCAGCACGCTTCCTGCACTAATGGCTCACAGGGCTCTTTTATCTCAGCTGTGGCCATGATTCAGATGATGTAACAGCTCAATTGAAATATCATCATATGAGAAGGCCAAGCATCAAGAAAACAAGGCGTGCCATCCCCAAAACAAACCTTAAATATTAATTCAGTGATGCCACTTACGTAAGACTCACCAGAGGGATGGAGCCAGACACGTGTGCATGAGCGGAGCAGGAAACATTGGATTTTACAAGTTCTGTGATATATTCTCCGCTGGTTTGAAACATCCGCCACATGCTGATCTGAAGACAGAAAACAGACAGCCAGATCTCATCCTCCTATTTGACTGGTTTAGTATCTCTGACGTGCATTATTTAATTCCTTCAACAGTGTGAAAGAATACAAAATAAAAAATAAAATTATTATAGTATTTGAGGGCTGATGCACAGTAAATAGATAATGATAGCAAATATGATACTGTTTATTAGAGAGGTAAGGCAGAGTATGCATCACAGGAAACTGTTAATCTTTCTCAAGACAGAAAAGGTCACTCCGAATCTGCAGATGTCCCAAATATTTAGAAAAGGTGTACATAGTCATTCAATCTCTCTTTACGCCTTGCTTCCTCTCTGTCCTTGCGCTGGGAAACAGTTTACATCCTTCCTCTGAGGTGAAGCTCGGAGGGAACCTTCTAAACTCTTTCATTAGATATATCAGGGGAACCTAAATATTTTTGCAAGGGGAAGGGCGAAAGGCTGAGGTATCATTTGTCGAAGAGGGCACAAAAAAAGAATTTGCTATACCAACATTTTGCTTTGACTCTTTCCTGACATATATTTTGCTAACTGAAACAGTTGTAATAAAAATATGTTTAGCTATGCTAGCAGCCTGGCTCATGACTTTGTTCCACATAGAGGTATCTCAACAACAAGACAAAGCAAAAGCAAAAAACATGAAGGGAAACAGGCATCAAATACTATACGAAGGTTTTGTAATTGATTTACTTTATTTCCTGACATTTACCTGCAAAACCATCACTTTCAACCAGCCTCAACCTTTACACCAATTAGCATTTGTCAAGATGAAAAACTAAAATGGTTAACATGTTTGTTTTTTTCCCTTCTTTATTCAAAAGATGCTCTTTCCGTTTGATAGCAGGACTTATTAATTTCACCTTCAGATTTTGGAATGCTTAAACTCAAAACCCCCCACTCTCCATTAGCCCCTGCTGGTGCTTAGATTTGCTCAAACGGCGGTGTGCTTATACTCAGATGTTTTGTTCATTTTCTGCGTTACAGCTTCAGCTGCTCGCTACTTCTCTACATGCCACTTCTGCGCAAGGCTAAGACGTTAAACACGGTTATGCCATTTGAACATCAGCATGCTAACATTCTGAGCATTTCAGCACACCGAAATTAGCATTTAGCTTGAAGTGCAAATATTAAAAGAATCAGTAAAAAACAGATAAAGAAAATTCAAATGTATATGAAATTCTAACCATTGCAAACCCGTGGAAAACAATAAATCATGACAATATGGCATTTCTATTTGTTTCACTGTTTTTATTCATTGACCTGTGTTCCCCCATCAGACCACAGAGACCTGCTCCCTGAACATTGGATGCTTCAGTTGACGTTTAAGTCAAATTCTTCATGTACATCATGATTTCAATACATCCACTTTTACAACTCATCCATTCGAGAAAAAAAGGTTTTGTTTGTGTATATCGGATATTCTGAACCACTTAGGTTTACTCAAGGACAAACTGAAATTGTGCACAAGAACATATAGATGCAAACACACACACACACACACACACACACACACACACACACACACACACACATACAGTTATGCAAGCATGGCTGCAGACAATTGTTTCTCTGATTCCTAGAAACACAGAACAATGGAGAAAATCTGTCTCGCCTTCGTTCAATGTCTTTAATACCTCATCGTGGGTGTTGTGTTTCATCAGTCGGTGATTGTTATATCACCAGTGTCTAACATGCTGCCTCCTACACAAACCAAAGAGAAGTAGACAGGCATACTAAGGATAACAAAAGCCTGCGCCTCACCAGTTCAGCTGTAGTAATGGATACACTGCCATCTGCACCTCAGGGATAATTTGATTTGCCCTGACGTGGCAAATTACCCTGCTACAGCCTGTCCATTTTATTTTCTAATTCAATCCAGTGTCACTTAACACCCAGAGCCCGGGTATCGACGGGGCCCCAGAGACACAGAGCGACTTGTTAAGGTGGTCCGCTGGGTCGGTGTGCACTGGTGAGTGGAGATGACCAGAGTGGGTTTTTTTGAGGTGGCCTCTGAACTTCAAAACTCTCTGACCAGCGTGACCTTGACATGGAAGGAGAAAATCTGCGGCAGCAGCAGAAATAACATGCTGATTTCATATGTGGAGTCAAGGGCGGCTGAACTGGGCCGACCGCATATCTCAACCTCACACCAGGACACATGAATTTCCATGTAGATAAACACATACACACATGCATATACATATATGTTCTTTCCCTGCCACACCCTCATTTTTCATTTTAACGACTTTATACTCTAAAGAAGGGTTCATGGTCCATATACCTGCAGACCTCTATAATTCCTCTTTTTGACATATCCTCAGGGAAGTGATCCGAGACATTTATTTTTTCCATGAGGTTGATTAAAATAAAGATGTTCTCTCAGCGTCTGACCTTGTTTTTCCCAGCACTAATTATCCTTTATAAACAGGCTACGTCATTTGTAGTCCGTCTGCGTAAATAGAAAAAAGATTTTTGCTAGGAAACATTTTTCTTTTTTTCTCTGTATAAACCCATGTCAAGATTTTTTGTTTTTTGTTTTTTTACAGTTTGAACAAAGAATCAACAGGTAACTAAGATGCTCCAAGCAGGTTTCTTTTTCAATCACTTTCTTCTCCCCTTTCACCAAATTATTTGTGTTCTGTCTATTCCTTGCTGATGTTTTTGAACCCAGAGCCTGATCCTCTGAGCTTTCCACTAGACTAATATTTGTCTTTCCACCTCCTCCCTCTCTGCGAACATCTGGACTGGAGCTTTGCAGCAACACAAAGTTCCCCTGGCGAGCCTTGGTATCTTTTGATGCTTGCATACATGACCATCAACAGTTTACCATGACCATAAACATTCCCGTCTGGCCACCAGCACACTGCCGCTCAGCTGACTGGTGACTTTTGTCAATGAGGATTATTTATCAAAGGAAGGGTTGGCCTTTATAAGCAGTCCTCATGTTGTGGTAGAGCAGTGGTTCAAGTATTTATAGTGGAACGTTTCACAGGTTGAAACAAAGTTAAATAATCTGAAGCTAAAATTCTGGAATAAACTCTTTTATCCATTTGAGTGGTGAAAGGTCTGATTGCATTCACTGACTCTAATTATCCGGTCATTGAGTGGCTCCACTGAATGGCTCTGTTGAAAGTGCAACTTTAAAACGTTTTTTTGTTGCTGATGGAAGCTTTATCCCTTCATTTTGAGGATGTTCTGCAGGGGGTTGATGTATCTGTAGCCCTCGGGAATAATTGGATTGGTGTGAGCGCTGCGGAGGAAATGAAAAACACACCCGAGCCTTTAGTTCGTAGCATCTCTTTCTTGCCATGCTGCTTCTATGGCTGAGTTGATAAGAGAAATGAAGAGGCAGAGCAGAGCGAACGTGAGCTGCTTGCAAACGGGCTTGAACAAACTTGTGAGTGTGTGTGTGTGTGTGCTAGTCCATGCATATCTGCCTGAATGTCTGTGCCACCTTATGTATTTCCACATGTCACAGAGTCAAACACACCTCGGTTTGGTCCAATTTTTCCCGTGTGATGGAAGTCATTACAGCTCTGGCTCACCGCTCTGATTGAAGTCCTTTCGTCACAATGGACCTGCATGACTTTGTCAGAATCAGGGTCAGCTCAGTAATCAGGGATTCAGGAGGGAAGATGTGTTCAATCAGGCACATTCCAGCTCCACTCTGCGGGTCATGAGACAGGGAATGTTATGAGCGGTTCCATGTATGAATGCTGGTGTCAATCACATCCAGTAAACTATACTGTGTGCATGCACATATACACACTGAGGCGATCAACATATTCACACACTGCTGACCTGAATTTCTTAGGGGGGGGTTTGCAATCTCATGCATCTCCAAGCTTAAACTTCCGCAGGTCAACCGCTTACAACTCTACCAGAACAGTCAAAATTTATTTATAAGGCAATATAATAGGTGTAATATTTATAAAATAATAAGACTGCTCAAACTTTTCAATAGAATAAAAATTGTTATAGTTTTAATTGTGAAATAAAAACATGTTCTGGTGCATTAGTTAAAGGGTCAGTTTGTAGATTTAGGTGACAGGGATCTATTCAGCTGCAACATGCATCCTCACCACTAAATTCTGCACACTGAACCTTTAGGTGATGAGAACCTAACAGGCCTTACCCGAGGTGGTTCTGTCGTCTTTATAGCAATACAAGATTGTGGGCATCTGTATTGGGGTTTTGGTCTCAGCTTCAGAATCATTACAGCCCTAATATATGTACCTCAATGTTGATTGGGTCTGACAGAGTACACACACTCTCATGGCTGAGGTCACTATTACACTGATGAGATTCATTCATTTATAGGATATGGAAGTTTAGGCTTTGCAACACCAGAAATAAACATGAGACATCACTATGTTTAATTTGTTAAATATACCAAAACTTTGAATCCCTTCACGGTTGTCCAGCAGTGTTACAGAGTGATGCTTTTTGTACCTCAACATTTAATTTGACCTCAATATTAAAGACACCTACTGCAGAGATCACGCACACCTGACAACAGGCAATGGGACGATAAACTTTTCATTTATTTAAGTTTAAGTAAGTCTCAATTACTTGGGTGCCTGCCTGAGCTGAACTGGTGTTACATGTTGTACAATGTAAGCAGGCATGAAGTGTGATGCTGGAAACTGCTGTGTGTCTCCATAGATGGCAGTGTTGCACAGATTTCCTCCATCTCTCTCTCTCTCTCTCTCTCTCTCTCTCTCTCTCTCTCTCTCTCTCTCTCTCTCTCTCTCTCTCTCTCTCTCTCTCTCTCTCTCGCTCTCTCTCTCTCTCTCTCTCTCTCTCTGCCGTGTGCATATGAGTGTCCTTATTCAATCCCCTGATAATCAAGATAAATCCCTTGTAATGGAAAAATTCCATGTATTCCTGGAATGGCAGCAGTCGATCTTACAATATATAACTCACTTTTACACAAATATACAAATGCAAGATGCTCATATAAATAAATCACTTTGACTGATTTGATTTCTGTCCGTGCAAACTGAATTAGTTGAGAGCTCTGACACAAACACAGCAGAAATACAGGATCATTTGTACGTGTGTTTTTAGGAGACGCCTGACGGAAACCGCAGATTCCTCCTCATCTGCTTCATGAGGCTGACAGGAAAACAAGCCAGCTCTTTGAGCAAGAATAAACTGAGTCCTGCATTCATTTGCATTCATGTTTCCAGTAAATATATTCCTCTGTGATGCACAGACAGAGAGATCAGTGTGAAGAAGTAGGCTATGTTCAAGAGGGGCCACAAACAGAGAGGGGGGGTTCAGGAAGATGCGGCGGCACACGGGATAAAGGAGCAGATTAGGACCGAATTGGCAACGGAAATAGTAAATTTAGCAGATATTGATAAGGGAGCAGGGGTTAGATGTGAGGAGGGCTGCCAGGAAGGACGTTGACATATTCCATAGTGTTGTGAAGGGAGAGGAGGAAAGAGAGGAATGAGTCTATGTTGAAAGAAGGAGACGGATGTGACCCAGTGGTTAGTCAGGTCCCCTGTGGGGTCCTCGGGGGCCAGCAGCGTCTCTTGCTTTCGTTCTCTGTCTCTCTCTCTCTCTCTCTCTCTCTCTCTCTCTGTCTCTCTCTCTCTCTCTCTGTCAGGCCTCTTGCACTCTCGTCCTCTGCTCTCCTTCCACATCTGGAGTCTGTTTAGCATCATGACCACCAGAGCCCCCGCCATGACACCCCTCACAAAAATGCCTCTAAGACCAGGTCTTCTCCGGAGGCTGAGGGGAATAAACAGTCCAGAGAGAATAAGCGAGTGTGACTGTTTTGATGCAGCGGTGTGTTGCATTTAAAGCTGCTCCGGTCCTGTGGTTTCACATTGCATTCATCTTCATTTGTCCTCATTGGGATTTCTCTATTGCTCATTACTGATCACATTCCTACACATCAGCAGTCCCCTCAGATCCAACCTCAAACTGCTACATCGTGTTTGACTAAATGCTTTGGCATTTACTTAGGAAGGGAATCTGTTGTGCTAATGAAAAACACTGCCAGTCAGGTATGCATCACTGTCAGATGCTTTGATAGTGGCGGGTCAATTAAGCGTGTTGGGTTGTTTCTGGTCTCCTTTGCTGGCTGTCAACATTATGCAAGAGTCATGTCTACTTTGAAGCTTTTACACAGACCACATAGTGTTTGTAGGTAGACATGCATATGTATGTGTTCAATGTTTACTCACTATGTTAGTGTGGTCACACACCCCCCCTACCATTTTTCCTCCTGTGGCTAAAGGATTACAAATGAGCAAACACCTCTGTAAAAGGCCGCAATGATGGATTTTCACGCTGGTCAGTGAGCGGATGAGCACACCATTCATTTTCTCTTGTCAGGGGGACGACCTCTGTGTCCACAAGCCCCCCCCAATTCTGGCCCTTGGGAAACAGCGGGGTAGACCAGGGGTCTGGGCTTCGTGCTCTGGTCAACAGCTCAGAGATGCTGTAAAAATCAGGGGGCGACAGGGCTTTCAGATTGTGGGGCGCTGACAACTGTAAAATGTATTATTGAGATCATATGAGGCATACGTGTGCCATGTGTGTGTGCCGAGATGCCTGATGCGTTATGGTTCAAGTCGAGGTGCGTTCTGTGTCAGCTTATGCAATGTGAAGAATGGATGTGTAGAGTGTGTTAGATTAGGGTTTTTGTCCGTGCAGCTGCAGTGCAAGTGTGTGTGTGTGTGTGTGTGTGTGTATACACACTTTGTTTGAGTTCTGGCTGCGGGGGGCCACATGGGAGAGGGCGGGAGTTCCTGGGCACCAGGCCTTTAACAGTAAAACATTTCAGAGGCTGTCCATCAAAAAAACCTAATGACTTCAGCAGACAGAGCCTGGATTTGGGGCTTTTTCCCACCACCAACACCAACAGTCGTAAAACACTGCATGTTTGGAATGCAGAACATGAATCCTGCGGACACGAGCGGCAACATGGAGCTCACACACAAACCAGAAACCACTGCGGCTGACACAACAAAGGGCTCAGAGCTATTTAAATATAAGAATCGTTCGTATTTTGAGCAGTGGACTGTGATATTTGTTTGCATGTACCCACATTATATAAGTTGTGTCGGGATGAATCCGGCAGATGGTCAGGGTACTGAATGATTCATAGAGTGTTTACAGGAGGTCATACCAACAGACCAGTGCCCCTGACCTTTAACCCCTAACCTATAGAGGCTAGAGAACCGGTTTGTTTACTAAATCAGGAGACAGAGGACGAGGCATGGACTGAGCGTCAGCGACACCTAATTGATCGTAGATGATGAGGCAAGTTTGGGTGAAAAGAATAGGCTGAAAAAAGAGAGAAAGAAACGTCAATTTTAACAGACAACGCATATATTACGGAAGTCTGGAAAGGAAGCGATGGTTAAAAGAAAGTGAAAACAAGAGGATCAAAAAGATTAGAGGTTTCTATGAATTAACAGCGGCTGAGCGCAGGCAGGAAATGCAATGTTTGGGAATCATGTCAGCCCTTCAACAAACCATGTCAAATTCCCCAGCATGTGTCCATTAAAGTCCCTTACTCCACCTCCACCCAGCACACAGGGTGGAGGTGGAGTCATGTTACTGCGCTGACCTCCCACACGGCTCCAGCACACAGAGGAGCTGGTGCCGCGGATGTGTTTCACTGTAAGAAACGTTACATGTTAATCCCTGGATCTCCACCTACAGAGCTTGAGGTTATATTTTAGAATCTGAAAAACTTTACTGACAGAAAATGTCTCTAGCGGAGTCATCAGCAGCCGGAGAGAAGTTCTTCTGTGAGAGTGATGGTTTTAATCTCACAGCAGCGAGTGACAGGTCCGGCCGATCAAATTCCCACAGAGGACCCTGTTATTTGTACCTGGTCCCCATCCACTGGAATAGGTCACCTAGCCACCACAGCTGCACTGTGTTACTATAGAAACCAGGGAGCCTGAAGTGGGATCTGTGACATGATGTGCTGTCAAGTCTGAAATGAATACAGTGTTATGTAGAGTTTGACTCATTAGAAACCAGTCATGGGAGAAGCTGTCTAGAGAACCAGGGCCACAATGTAAAAGTACTTAAAGGAGACATATTATGCCCATTTTACCACAGTTGATATGGTTCCTTGGGGTCTTAATGAAATGTCTGTGACATATTTTGGTCAAAATACCACAAGGATCATTTAAAACAGCACCCTTGCTACCCTGTCTAAATTAGCCCTTCTCAGATTGACCTGTTTTGAGTAAAATATTTCTCTGTAATAATGTAGTAAAGTGTTGAAAGAGGTAGAAATGGAAAAATGGAATACAGCAAAACTCCAGTTAGAGATTTTTATGTAACCACAAGGTTTTATACAGTGAACTGAATATGTGGAATTTTATTATTGTTTTAAAAATAGTATGATCCATAAACTTGCTAATATCAAATAATCCATAAATGTCTTTATGAAAGTGTCACTGTTCACGGTTTCTGGCTCATAACTGTATATTGGTATAAGGTGTGAATACTTCTTTGGATCATTAGACCTGTCAAATCGAAAACGGTAAAAAAAAAATGTAATTACACATAATGTGATATGATTATAATTTCACTTACCTTTGCTTGAACATAATGTTATAATTAATACTGAGTCAAGGAAGATGTTTCTAAATTATCATTATCAGGGAAAAACTATAACTTATTCTATCTTTATTTTTAACTTTAAGCAACATAACAACATCCTCAGTCATATCCTGGCTCTAATACCATTCCTCTCATTTGCCTCGTGGACATGTCAAATGTTTTGTTTCCAGAAGAACTCGGTTTGTTTTGCTAACAAAAACCTCACTATTAAATCGGAGTGAAAAAAAGCAATACTGTGCTGACTCGCAGATCGGCCTGATAGTGTCACAATGGCTGTTTTCTTAACGGCACTCTGTGAATGAAGGGCCCCCAAGGTACACCCCAGGTTAAAAAAAGACATCACATTGTCATTGGCCTGCTAGATGAAATTCTATTGGTTCCCTCAAAGAAACAATTTAACGACTCAGTGACCTCACTCCTCACTGAATCAACCAAAGTGCAGCAGCCCGAGTTCCTCAGCTGTAAACAAGTGAGGCGGACATGCCATGCTAAACTCTGTTACAACACAAATATACTATGATCCAAGGCCAAATGCGTGATTGCTGCTCTTCTCAGGCCACAGGCAACAGTTTGGGAGGAACACATAGTTTTTAGATCCAGCAAATGAAGATGCTTCTTGTTCCTGTGTTTCCACATGAAAGAGATAGAGGGCAGTGTTTGCCTTTTCATGTGGAGCAAAGTCTCATGGGAGCAGAGATGAGCTCCTAACAGATAAACAGGGATTGGGATGAGTGCTTTTTAAAGCATCAGCTGATTAAAAAGTTCATATTATAAAAATTCCAGAAATTGCACCTGCTTTCACAAAGAAGAGCCGGAAATGGAGAAACTAAAAAAATATGAAATGGTCTAAACCTTCCCCTCTTCTCTTCTCCCTCCTGCCCACTGCTGGGTGGTGTATCTAATTATCCTCTTACTGTGTGTTGTATTGCTACAGTACTTTGTTGATCCTGAGAATGATAACTTAGCATAATGACCGCTCTCGTACTTTTGTCTCTTTTGAAGAGACACATCTCGAACGTCTTAAGAACGGTCTCGAGTGCATCTGCCTCTCGAGGAGTTAAGAGTGTTGTGGTCTTTGAATGCTGCCTCATTTGCCCTGAGACTGTGTGTGTGTGTGTGTGTGTGTGTGTGTGTGTGTGTGTGTGTGTGTGTGTGTGTGTGTGTGTGTGTGTGTGTGTGGTCCAGGTATTACTCATGTTGTAGGGACCTAAAACACAGACACATTAAATTCCCAAAACGTAAATCATTGCGCTTTAATGGGACGACATGTTAAAGTTAAAATTGGGTTAAAATCAGATTCAGGTCAAGGTTATGTTAAGTTAGGATAAGGGTTTGGGTTCAGCAAGTAGTGACGATTGATGAGGTCATAGTAAGTCTCCAGGAAACTAATGCAAGTCAATGTATTGTCCTGAAGCCATCAAGACGTGTGTTTGTGTGGTTCTGATCTGACAACACTGCTGTTTGTCACTTTTATCTGACATTATGTGTTGTTCAAACAGGGACAATTAAAACTGTTTGTCATATATTTGTAAAAGATGAGTTTCCACTATTGTTGTTCTGTTCCAAATCCATCTTCTGACTTCAATAAAGTGTAACTATGTTCAGTGGTAGTTCAGTCAGGGCACAATGACTTTCACCTCAATGTGACCTTTGCTGACATCCAAATCCTCTCACTGCATCCCTATGAACAGATTAGCAATCGAATCCCCTCTGTGTGTCATCCTGCCTCTTTCTCTGACAAGACAAATGTGTGACCGTGACGGCCATTGACATAATAGGGATTACGTCAGTGTGTGTGTGTGTGTGTGTGTGTGTGTGTGTGTGTGAGAGAGAGTGTGTGTGTGTGTGTGTGCGCACGCCTGCTTTCCTGCTGTAGGTGGATAAGCCCGCGTCTTGATTGGATATCCAGCCTTTTGATGTGTCAGCCAGACGTCCAGAGGAGCTCCGCTGTGTGATTTATGAAGGTGCTGGGACACACTTACACACTTTAAAGCACATACAGTATACACACACACTGATTGCCTCCCCACACGGAGGCACAGTAGTAGACAGGGCACAGGCCCGGCCCTGCGTAGCCGAATGGTGCAGACTAAACAGTAAACAGACACATCACAGGGCAGCGTTTACAGAGTCGCTCTGATGATTTGCCCGAGACTCACAGAAAACAGCTGAAACAAACAAAATCTCACATTTTCCACATGCAACAGGATCACAATCCTTCATATTCTCCGAGAAACATGGAAAATCCCCTGTGAAATGTTTTCTCAATGTCATTTATGAGCCTGTGTGTTTGGATTGTATCTGCAATTACACAGAAATGTGTTATACAAGAGTGAAATCGTAAAAAGAGTGGCACACTGACAGAATCTCACAGTATTCTGTGTGTCTGTGGGATTCTTGGGTCGCAGTCTTTGTCGTGGAGTCTGTGTAATAGGAGGATCTGGCTTTATAATGGGACCCCTCTCTATGGGCCCTGGCCCACTGCCAGCAACCCCAAATGCCTCTCACTGGCTGTTGGTTTAGCCGTTGATCCCTGGAAGTGGCAGTGGAAGATCATGGCTGTATCTGTGCTCTTATAAATCACAGGATATGGTTTGGTTTTACTGTGGTTGATTTTTTCTTTTTTTTAACATCTCCATAATTGGCTCCGTCGCCCTAACAAAGCTGAGATGCTTTTTCTACCCATGCTTAAAATAGTCCTCTGTCTTCAGCAGAGCCTGTAAACCAGCAGGCCGGGACATAGATCTACATCTTTAATGTTTCTTTAGCCTCTTTAATGTTCGTTAAAGTCTCAGTCTCACAGCAGATACAACGGAGGCTCCCTAAACAAAGTCCCCGCTAGTATCCCTCTTATCCATTCATGTGCTAACCTCCTCCACACAGTCCCAGGCAGACAGACAGGCGGGCACAGACACAGAGGAGCTGAGATTATAGCTGCTGGGCCTCATGCTCTCTAATCAGAAGCAGAAGTAAAGACGTCTGCTGCAGCTTTAAGGAACGCTGTATGTCACACTGGCTGGTACATGAATCACAGTAAAGGATTTTGGGGTTATAGATTGTTTTATAGACTTTGTGCAATTGAGTTTTGGTATTGTAATTGTTGGCATGCAACATGTAGACAGATCCTATTCTTGAGATAAATTAGTTCTCACGGCCGAACTCTCTGAGGAATGTATGGTAGAAGCGTCTCATGTAACCACTGAAAGGATTATACCAAGGTCAGGTTTGACCTCTGACCGTTGACTCTTTAACAGTAATTGCCCTGCCTACACCATCTCTTTCTTAGAGCTAGGACTAGAAAAGTGTATTTTCTGACCAAAACGTCCTTACAAACACGCCTGATAACTTATATCATGTGACCACTAATGTACACTGGGCATGCACGTGCGAGAGCCATTACTCGAATAATAGCTTGTCTACTCACATATAAACAGTTGTGTCATTGTAAATAGTTTAACTGCACAAAAGCTGTCAGCATAGGCAACAGAACGCCTGTAATTGATTATATATGTTGTGTTATACACACACAGAATATTCAGAAGGCTATACGTTGTGACAGAAAAGACTCAATCAGCAAGAGGTTGAGTGTCTATGTTACTGTTTCCAAACATCTCTGTTTCTGAGCATCCAAACATAATTATAATTATGCAGAAAACTACAGCGAGACAACAGCTGATTTGACAGATTTGCTGAAATTTGTGCACCAATTGCACAAGCATGTGAGAGCTCTGGACACCTCTTTTTTTCTTTTTTCATTTTAAGAAAGTGTTTATTTTCTTTCTTGCTGTAACAAAGCAAATGTGATTTTACCTCACAGACAAACCTCCAAAGAGGAAGCGATTCTGTGAATGTTGATGCCATGGTGGAGATAAGCAGCGGCGACACCTTCAAATATCAGTCAGTCACATGCGGTGAAACAAAGAAAAACCCATACGTAGAATTTTAAATTCGGGCACTGACTTAAGATGCAAGGCCCTGCTCCCAATTGCCTGGTACAGAGTGCATGTTTATTCTTCCTCGGGTAATTTGCATGTAATATGTGTGAAGCCCATAAGATAAACGGTTCCGGAGATGTGAGTCCACGGACAGAGAGACATTTGTGGTATTAGGTAGATTAGTTAATAACAGAATTGTAAATGCATCCTAATGGTTCTACTGGACTACTCAGGGATACATTAAGAGGAGCCTACCTATTAAGGGAGGGCTGTCAGATTTTTATTATAAATTGGTGGGGATGTGAATTTCATTTAATTTTAATCTATACATTATGATTGTGTCATGGCCAGAGACAACAGGCTGTGTATACATGTTTTATTATGTGTAAAATTAATAAAAAGTAGAACGAAAAACACAAACACCCAATCTGAGACTTCCTTGCTTTAAAATAAGTATATTTATATATTTGTGTTAATATATTTTAGAAAGAAGTATAAATCCAGTGTTTACACTCTGAGTCCTCAATTCCTAAATTTCCTGGGAAAGAAACATTAAACAAATCTCAAACGAACATTCAACAATGTTGTTGAATGTTCCCAGATGAAACAGGAGGAATCCTCCCATCTCCTCTCATCAGGCCCACAGCTTACCCTGCGTGCAGAGCTGTTTCGCTGTGTGGGGGCGGCAGACACGCCACCCACAGCCCCCCCCTCGCTGTAATGAAAAGTGTTATGAATGTATGTGTCTTAATTCTCTACTAGTAATGTCTGTGGGTGGCAAAATTAGGATGGGCTGTGCCGGGGCCACTTAAATAGAAAACCGTGTCCAGTTTAACCGAGCTGCTCTAAGCCGATTTTTTAAGGTCACATTGGCACCAATGGGGGATTAGTTTGGTTCAGATCAATGTCTGATTGGGATCTTTCTCTCCACCATTGCCTCCCTCTGTCCTGTGAGAATGCAGCCAAAGTCTTACGATTTGTACTTGGGGAGAAGAAAGCCTCTCCCCTCCCATGGAGAACAAAGACACACATTAGCTCAGTTTTGCTGTTTTTTTCTCCACCAGCGGTAAAGCTCGCAGCCTAAAGGATCAAACGTATGAAGACATGACCAGTGATGGCACCGGCACCCCACTGCAGCTGCTCAAGCTACTGTTGCAAACACGACATGTCAAACGTGTGTATGTGTGTGTGTGAGTGTGTGTGTGTGTTTTGAGGACAAATAGATGGTGTCAACAGCAAGTGTTCTCTTATGTTGCCTGTAAACATTTTTGGTTTGTAAAGTTTGTCAGCACATTAGTGGAATGTTTGTCATGTTTCCCACTGGACTTCAACAAAACTAATATCTATTCATCTATTCATCTATTATCTATAATCAACAGATAGATTCATAAGGATAAGGAGGGGATTCTTGACATTTGAAAAAGGGGGTTCTGCTAAAAAAAAAAAAAAAGGTTAATTAATTAAAGACAATTAGAATATATTTTTAGATTTATTTACTTTAGGTTGATTATTCACAACTAGCTCCACTAAGCAGTTATATAGCTTTTACAGAATGTAATATCACAAAAATAGGATGTAAGGGTTTTAGCTGATGGTACAAACACAGCAAGAGGTGAACAGAATATCAATCATCAAAGTGTTCTTTATGAAAATAAAACTTCAAGAAGAACTCAAATCCCATGAGTAAGAGCTATAATCTATACAGGAAATTATTCAGATTCATACTTATTTCAAGGCATAATCACAAGTATTTTCTTGCTACTGTGATTTGGCAGTGAAATCAGCAAATTAAATAAGCCAGGAAATATATTTTTTATAGCTTCTATTTCCTGCTTTTTCCTTTACTTTATGGTCTTAATTTGTGCATCTGAAGGCTTCCTCCACACAAAATGTCATTGTACCTACATTGAAAATAAAGACCACTTACCTATCCAACCAAGACCTATACTCAAGGTAGAGTCAGGATATAGAAGAACCTCTTTCAAGTTTGTGAACAAAGAACAGGACTTTGAAAGAATACAAAATAGATGAATAACAAATGAAAAGCATCATCTATCCAAGTGAATCAGAGCAATGTGTTTCTTCTCATTAAATATACTCAAGTGAGAATATAAATATTTTCTGCTGCTTTATAATAATTTAAAAAAGGACAATTTACTCACAAATGAACTGAAATAACAGTTTAACAGTTTTTTTTCCCCGATATCTCAGATCTTTGTTTTGCTTTATTTACTTATAATTGCTTCCACAATTGTTTGAGTTGAAGCACAGGTAAAGAATACTGAATAGGTTCTTCTCTGTTTCTAAAGGATTCAAGTAGGTTGTATGTTGGTAATGAGGATACCGAGCTCCCAGGAAAGGACGTGCTTGGGGAAAAAAAAGAAAGATGGAACATGTTGAAACTCATAATGTGTGATTGGAGCTGAGCGACCATCACTGTGTTTTTCTCAAAGGTCTCTGAACCCACATTTGTTCAGAAGAAAGGTTACACATCATCACTGCCCATAAAGCAAGGAGAGATAATTGCTGGTGTACGTGAGGAGTGAAATGTTTCTTTGTTCATCTGTATCTCTGGTCACAGCTCAGTGTGTCATTATCCAATCAAAGAGGAGACCAACTATACAAATAAGCCAGACCATAATGACAGCAGAGCAGCACAGTAATGTGCAATTCCATCCCACATCAGTGTTATTATTTAAATTTAAAAAGAGCAAATCATAAATGTGTCAGGTGATTTGTCTTTGTCTTCTCCCTGTTCACACAATATATGATTTATACCGGCACATCAGGCCGGGCATAAATAAGTTTACACAGAGATGTTCCCAGCAAAGACTGAAAATAAACACAGGAGTAAACACAGACACTGATTAAATTCTATAAAAACAACAACAATGTTCTTCTTGACATGGCAATCATCCTCAAATGATGGCTTCATCAACATCATCATCAACAACATTACCAGCCGTCACTTGAAACTCTGTGAAACTCTGTTGTCGATGTTGTATTATTATTATCGGCTGATGCACCAGACTCAAGAGACTTCCTACAAGTGTCCCAAAGAGTCTTGAGCATACTTCCACTTCAATAATGGACTCTCCTCCTCTTTAGTCAAAGGCCATTGAGAGCCTCAGCTACTGGGAGTGTTTGTCTCCTGGTAGTGCGCCGGTGAGGGTTAGTTAAATTAGGGTCACAGGTCAGAGGTCAACCTCAGGCCTGATGAAGAATGGGTTAAATTCTCACCAAGCTAGGGAGCTCAGGCAAGCACCTGTAGACTAATGTCTTATGAAGGCCAAAGAATACATGACAAATAAGTTCTTCTCACTTTATTTTCAGCCATTTGTTCTGAAACTTGTATCTAAAACCTGATAGCTGATTACCTGGTGACTTTGGGGGGCAGTCAGTCGGTGATTTGTATCGGGGATGAGAGAAGATACAGTCCGCTTAAAACCAAAACAACCAAAAATTCAGTTTAGCCATCGCCTCTCAGCCAACCCCCCATGAGAGAGAGTACTTGTACTCAAGTAAAAGTAACTGATCCACTGACTTGTCTACTTGAGTCAAAGTAAGTAAGTACTTGCATTTGGATAAACTTAAAGTATTAACAGTAAACTATCCTATTCCATAACTCAAAGGATTCTTAGTTTATTGTGGCTGAGTTTCGGTGGAGGTCTTTCAGGTGTTTCTTCTTTACCTGCTCGCTCTGATTGAATCAATTGATCAATTCCCCTCTTGTTAGTGATTACTTTAAAAAATCAAAAAAAAACAACAATGTAGTGGAGTAGAAAGTGGAAAGTAAATAAATTGAATAAACTAAGTGAAGTGCAGACACATGAAAGATGTAAACGTACAGTAAAGAAGTAAATGTACTTTATTACTTTCACTACATTGTGGGGAAGGTAGAAAACAAACCCAAATGACTCAAGAGTAAACATTATAATATGAAATATTGTTTTTGTGCCTTAAACTGCACAAATTAGAAAATTACGGTTTGGTCACTTAGCTGAGACAGCACAGCTAATTCTGGCAATTAAGTCAGATACATCCATTTGATGTAGTCGTGTAAGATAGTCGACATTTTTCTCACAGAAATTGCTGATAAGGAAAGTGCTTCTGTGTTTTATCTGTGCTCCTGTTCTGTGCAGCTGCTGTAGTCAATTCACTGTTCTGTCCAGTCTGGCCACTGACAGCTGCTAATTGGTCATTGCTCAGTTGCTCAGTGGTCCATCGTGTGATCCTTGTGGTCCACTGAATTGGCTTCAAACAGCACCACCTGATGAATCTAAGACTTACCTCCACTCCTCTCGTGGGTGTCGTCTCCAAAAAAAAAAGGCTGCACAGTGTTTTATCTTTGTCTACTGGCCAGCTGGTGCTGGACAGGTAATGCAGGAAAGTCTTAGAAAGGTGGTGATAGTGAGCCGAAACATTAAAGATGGGAGCTGGAAAACCAAAAGAAGTAGTTCAGCTAGAATGGCAGTAAGTTTGGAGCATATATCAGCCAAGGCCCCAAATTCCCCTAAATTCAAGTGGTAATTTGGTCCATTCATAATATTGCTTATATTTCCACTGGTTTACATTTTTTCTTACATTTACATAAACTCTATCAGAAATTATAATACAAGAACTTTGTATGACAGTTCCTTTTTCAAATATGCTGAAAAGAAAAAAAGCCCAACAGGACAGATATAGATGGGATGTGATTGGGGTTAAATGTTGTAGTTTCCTCCAGTAACCGGGTGTTTGCTCCCGTAATGTTGCATTGAGCCTGAGCAGATGAAACAGCTGCGATAGGTCAGAGCTTTTCCTAGAAATGCTCTGCTAGAGGCACATCTCTGATTGACTAATTATGTTAAGCGCCAGTGTAGATGAAATGGTCGGAGAGGTCATTTTGCAGCGTTTTTTCCCACCGAGCCGCGTTGCAGAGGCAGATGTGTTTGTGCTTCTGTGGGTGAAGGTGAGAGAAAGTTGCAGAGGGAGAGATGAGAGCAAACAAATTATACGCTTGAGTGAAAATAGAAAAGCCTAAAGGTGTGATGCTATTCACAAGAGCTACTGGTCCTGTTTTACATATGGTGCAGTATATGCCCTTTGAGCCAAACAATTACAGTCTCTGTCTAAATCCAACTTCCACCTGGAAGATTCAATCAGTATTAGTTCTCTATTTCTGTGATGCTGTGAAGACAGATGCTCAACCAGAGCTGTTTTTGCTCTTATGACCACACTGCATAGAGAGCAGATCCAACAACTTTGGGTTAAGCTGAAGTCAGTTAAAGGTCCCATACTGTAAAAAGTAAGATGTATCATTTGATTATAGAGCAGGTCTAGGTTTTGTGTAAATACTGTCAGTCTATGTAGAAATGCACACAGCCCATATTCAGAAACTGAGCCTTAAAATTAGCTGTCAGGACTTCCTTAACTTTGTGATGCACAGTTACCACAAGTCAAACTTTCTTTTCTTTAAATCTGCAATATTTTTTATGTGATATAGAGCATATGCAATTTCAGGAGAAGCAACATGGCCCTGAGCATGAGAGGAGACGCATGATAGAAGATAAATGACTTCAAGGCGACTGGGAAGCATAATATACGTAACCACTGAGGTTGTTTGACGACCTGTCAGAGTCTTGGTGCTTATACACAGTTGAAGCTGTGGTGTTGATGGATGAGTGCAATACAGGTGGACAGGTGGCCACGCCCCCACCGGCTGGACACGGAGACACAGACAAAACGGGGAAGGAACAAGGCACAGGAGGAGAAAACACAGATCTAATCCTGACATCCAGGAAAAATCACTAGAGCCTTTTCTCATCTGAGAACATAAATCATGAAGAGTGTTATCATTATCAAATATGGACATGATTTCTAGGGTTTAATATGGGGCGTTGGTATTAGCATCATTCAAATTTTTATTAAAAAATGTAAAAGAAATTGAATCCTATGTTTTCTTGATTGATCAAAAATCAAATGAACCATGCCCCTTGACCCAGATTTGAACTGAACCCTGTGTATTGCAAACTTTTTCACACCTAATTTACTGTGCATGCTGCTCGACACCTTCCTTCTCACTGAGGGAAAACTGTGTTTGTTTTACTCATGGCTGAGTTTTTAAGCTATGAATAGAAAAGACTGACAGTGCACCTGTGGGCTGCCATGAAGGACTGACCCTGATAAAGAGGCGGTGGGGGGGTTGGGGGGTGGGGGCTGCCCAAGAGGTTCCTCAGCTCCGCAAACCACTTCAGTTCTCACTTGAGTGCCTCTCTTTGGGCCTTCACCCACTCGGCGGACCCCCACCTAACCGCTTCAGATTGAAATTCCTCCACTCGGCAAGACCCTGCGCTCCCCTCCTCCCCCAGCGCTCGGCACACACCAAGGGGCATTCAAGACGCATTAATGGGAAACAGTGAAAAAAAACACAAAAAAAGGAAGAAAAAAAATCTCCTTAGCAACATAATCTAGACGGCCTGACGAGCGGTGTGAAAAGAAAAGGGAAAAAGAGAGGGGTGGCGGTGCCGTTTAGAGAGGGAAGAAGAATTGGACACAAAGGCCGGGTGCAGAGACAGCAACAAAATTGAAAATTAACACAGAAGAAACTGTTCCTTTTTTTCATGGCAGCACAATCAGCTACATTAAACCAGAGCCAGGCCCCGCCTCCTCGCCAGGGCCCTCCCTCGCCTCTGTGGACGGAGGCTCCAGCAGGACTCGGCCCTGCTTCAGAGAACTGTGGAAGGTAGTAACTGAAAAAAATAAGATGACGGTTTTCTACAAAGTTTCAGATGCAGAGTAATGAACTTATTGCAATTAAAACTGTTTAAGATTGAACTACATTTCTCCCTAAAGACATTTGCATGATTTTCGTTTCTTCCTTTGCATTTTTACCCTCACCCAGAAGGACATGTTTTCAGCTTCTGTTCGTTTGTTAGTTTGTTAGTTAGCAGCTTTACACAAAAACCAGTGGACAGATTATTACCGAACTTGGTGGAACGGTGTGCTATGGGTCACAAAAGAAGAATTAGGGGGCGGATGCAGTAGGTTCTCCTTTTCACCTTCTTTAACATTGAGAGATATAGTTTCTTTATATACATTTTCACAGATTTCCCAGTAATAATTTATGGATCTTGATGAATAGAATAAAAAAACATATTTATCTATCAGTGTGTGCAATTTGATGCAGCTGGATTAATCTAACAAGGACTGTTGTGCCTTGGAGGAGGTAAAATGGTTTTTATAGCTATTCCATCCAGTGGCTCCTGCATCAAGCCGTCTAACAACTACTCCAAAATAAAGCTGGTTGCCTGTGAAGCCTCCTGTAGATGCCGTGTGTTTGCAGACCTTATCTGCTTGTCCACAAACACTTGTTGGGGATTAAGGTTGTCTCGTCTGGCCTTTAGACAAACACTCCGTCTGGCTTAATGAACTCAGGCTCTGTGTCTGCAGCAGGACAATGCAAAAGTCCCAGAGAGAGGCCGACAGTCTCAAGTGAAAAAAACTCCCTCTCGTGCTCATTCAACGAGGAAGCACGTATACCACTGAGTTTACCTGGCAGAAATATCACGTTGTGTTAATTTGTGTATATTGAAGAGCAATTAGCATGGAGCAGGAACTCTGGCCACCAGCAGCCCTGTAAATGACCTCTGACCCCCACTACATGATCAGCCCATTGAGAGGAGGGCCTGCTTTAATTAGGAGGTCATTAAGAGCCAACCTTAACACACCATGGGAGCACATAAAGCCAGCGCTCACTCCCACCTGCAGTCACGAGATCTGCAGTCCACTTCTCATTCAAAACGCTGACAGCTCCAGAAAACTACTCAGAGTACTCCTGCTGCTTTTAGAAGTACAGGATTCAAGTTCATCTTATGCATGCGATCACTGGAAGTTAATGAGTCTGTGATGTATTCAAAATAACATGGCTGACTTCATCAGTAGGAAATCAATTTTTCAGTCCAAAGATCTAAATGTGACATTTCAGCAAAATTGGAAAAGTAAACAAAAGTGAACAGTTTCCTGCTTTCTCTACGTTTCCTCACTACAGGGAATGTGATTGGCTGAAAGGTAAGAAGAAAGTAACAGTCATTGGATGAGAAATCAAGGAAATTAAGCTATTGAATGTTGGTGAGTCTAAAGCGGTGAAACGACAACGTCAGATTGAGTATAAAGGTGGAGAAAATAGATGACAAGGGAAAGAGAGATTCCAGGGACCTTTTATTCAGGCCTCTGATTTCACACTTGCACAAAGAGCTTTGGGGACGTTTCATCCTTTTCACATTTCTTCTGCATTTACTCAGTGTTATTCTGCAGTGCAGTGTCTCCTATATGGGAGAGGGAGCGCTGCCCGGTGAGGAGTCAGCTCCATTCACAGCTTTATAAATCACCTCAGCATGTGCAGACCGTGGCCAATCGGCCAATTACGCCCCCCTGACACACCGGGCCTGATAAAGAAGGCCCGGGACAATGGGATCACAGGCCAGATAAACGACCCTTTAATGAAGTTGCCCACAAAACAGGCCAAAACCGCGCGCCCCACTTACGTATTCCATCATGCCGTTGCCCTCACATTTCCTCTTGCTCAGCCGCCACGGCAGGCACAGCTGGGGAGAGGGAGATGCAGAGAAAGAGAGGCAGAGTGGGAGAAAAAGGAGAGAAAAATGACTCTGCGCTCTGACACTGCTAAGCCCCCCACCCAAGGCCCCTTTCAGACTTTTGGCCGAACAAAAGCATCTGTTGCCATACTGTGCCGCTCAGACCCCCCTTCACACACACATACTCCAGTCGGGTAAGGAGCCTCGCAGGAGCTAAAAAAGGCAGCACTGGGCCGTATGCAGCTGAGGCTGCTCACCTTGTGGCACAAGCTATTGTGCGCCCCATTCCAGGAGCTTCTCCATCCATCTTTGTGTCTCAGGGACAAATAGAGAAAGAGGGAGAGAGACAGAGGCCGAGAGAGAGAGAGAGAGAGAAACTTTGTGAGTACGAGTGAGAGAGAGAGGGGCACAAGACTGCAGCTGCAGGATGAATAGGAGTGGGAATGAAGGGATGAGGTGGGAGTGAGCAAGAGAGAGAGAGAGAGAGAGAGAGAGAGAGAGAGAGAGAGAGAGAGAGAGAGAGAGAGAAGGGGGTAGCTGCAGGGTGGTCCCACCCCTCCATCCGTCCACCTCCACAGTTGTTTGGCTTCTCTCAGGATTCAGAACACAAACAACTTAGTCGTCAAGATATGACCTGCAAGATCAGACTGTAGAAAAACACAGAGCACAGAGAAGGTGAGATGTGTAAATAATCTATGATGGAGAGATGTTCTCAGTTATTAATCCCATGACAACCCTTCAATTCCTCTTTCTCTGCACAGAATCCGATGCAGCTATACGTGCTGTTTATACTCCGTGAAATACTCAAACCACTGAGTGTTCAGAGCCACTCCACCAAGTGGAAATGTTCTGGATGTCATGTGCATCCTTTCACAAACATTTCCCCCTAATTCAGGGTTTTGTTTGGTGTAAAGTTGTAAGAAATAATATATTGTGTGAATCTGAACAGTATTTGGCTGCACAGCTTGAGTTTGTAATGACCGACCTGCTTGTTTCAGTTGTGAATAAAGGTGCTGGATGAAAAATAAAAGCAAAGGCTGCACCTTACAAACAATAGAAAAAAAATAAAATAATGCAATGTTAATTCAATATTCCGAGCTACAATAACCTATTAGAGCCACTGATACAGTCAAGAGAAGTTTGTAATGACTTCATATTTTGTGATATTTCATTTGCTATGGATGCAGATCTTTAACTGCAGAATGTTTAATTGGGTCTAATAATGACTGCAGTGACTTCTTATAGGCTGCTTATAATGAAGATTTTATTTTTGGAGCCTGGAGCTCACAGTAGTCTGCTTCATGTCCTTATCATTGTTTAATGTGTTTATTACCTTTTTTATATTTGTATTTTCAGGATCTGTTAAAAAAAAAGAAGAAGATTCTGGCTCTTTACATTGGTCAACTAATAAAATCTATATATCTAAATCCATATATACAATATATATATATATATATATATATATATATATATATATAAATAAGTATGACTAAGTTTCAACATATATTGAACATAATAAGATATAGAATAAAATATAATATTGCAGTACTGTTGATTTTTAGAATAATACAAATGAGTTTATGTAGTTTTTAGCTCATTATTTTAGATGTGAACATGCCCAGACATTTAAGAAGAGACTTTACCTGGTAAATATTTATGTATTTTGCATTCATACTTTTCACTTTTCACTTTCACTCAGTAACATCTTCTGTGTTTTTCTAAATTAACAAAATTATTATGTTGGAATTCTGAGAGAGGTTCTTATAAGAAAAATACACAAATGTCTCCGAATGTCTCAAACCCAAACCAAAATAAAAGTGGGTCAAATGGAACATGTTTGCTTCAACATTCAGAGAGAGAGAAAAAGAACACTTGGGATTTAGAACAAAAGAAAAATACAAAAGCGGGTTTTTTTCTCAGAATTCTGACATAATCTCATTGTTTCAGAAAAACAGAGCGGAAGTTATTTTTTTTCTCAAGTGGGTGCAATATCTCTCCTGAAAATGTTGTTGTATTTCTAATGCTAAAAAGATGAATTAAGGAAATACATGGTTGTCATAAAACTGGAAAAAAAATCACTACATCCAGCATATTAGGGCTTTTATTGAACTAGTTCAGGGCATTAGTTGCCTCCTTTGAAAAGAAAATAGACACCATAAAAAAGAGAGTTATGGAGGTGTGGTGGGATAATAAGCTGGTGGTTTGCAGAGCTGCAGGTGCAGAGAAGGTGTCACCAAGTTCAAATCCCTCCTCCCACCCCCCCCCCTCCCCTCTCAGCAGTTGCCTCCTGGAGCAAAGCTGTGGTGTCCAGCGCTCGTCCGCTCTGTTATTGGACAACGCAGGCCGAACCTACAGCTTCCTCACCTAGACCCCCTTCTTTATGCTTTGTATATGTAACCTTGCTCCTGAGGAAAACTTACTATGGATAACATGTTAAATAGAACCTCTTATTGCAAGATACTTCTTTCGGGATAAAGCACCTTTGTCTTAAATCCTCTCCCATATAATGAGGCTTAAAGTTTTTTGTTAGAAAGATCCTCCATTGAGATTTGTGTGTTTTTCTGATTTATATGTAGATCAGGTCCCATCCACAGATGCTCCTACAGTGCTCATCACTGTAGAGCTATCTTTTCTCCATCCACACAAACATTTCTCACCCACACTTAAAACAAATTTACTCTCTCGAGCATTGTCGCACTTTCAGAATGAGACTTTTAAGAGTGTATTTAGCATTCAGGTTTGGTCATTCATTCCCCCTGTCCCAGCCAAGAAATCTTTGTTCGGCTGCTCCTCTTCAAACCGTGGAGGCGCAGGAGGGGCGGGGGGATCGATTTGATTCTAATCGGACCATGAAAAGAACATGATCTAACTACTTTCAGACCGGAGTATATTTAGGCGCACTCCTCTTTACACTCTCCCGCTCTCCGTCCCCCCCACTTTAGTGTGGGCACAATGAAGCTGGCCAATTTAAAAAGCTTTGAATGTGTCTTCAATGACTTTGTGAATGCAGGGGAGAGAGATCTGGAGAGGAAAAGAGGGAGAGAGGGAGTGAAAAAGTGGGGAAAAAAGGGGGAAACGGGGGAAAAAAAGGGCCAGGGAGCAGGCATAAAAATTCCAAGAGTTGTTTAAGCGTGGGTGGGTTCATTTGCATGACAGCGCCATGTGAATAAGACTGACCTCTTGGACCGCCCCAGTGCTAGGCCGAGCTGCAGCCTGACGTGCAGGCTTTGACCCAGCTCATTGACTCTGAATGGATACTCTGTCAAAGGGAGGGACCTTCAAGCTCTCAGCCGGACAGGCATCTGCAGACCTCCTGTTTGACACCCAGCTACCTCTATTTCTATCACTACTGCGAACACAGAGAGGAGTGCACACACATACACACACACACACGTACACACACAGACACAGCTACACACCCATACACGGACAGACACATTTACCAAACCATTAGGCAGATCTCCAAAACTCTCTTATCGCCGACCCCCAGGCCTGCATGAAGAATCACACCGGCAGAAGAATAAATATCCATAGAAGCAGATACATTTACAAAGACTTATTCATTACACACACACACACACACACACACACACACACACACACACACAGACGCACACACACACACACACACACACACACACACACACACACACACACACACACAAACACACACACACAGACGCACACACACACACACACACGCACACACAGAGTCATGACAGGTGCAGTAAAGCTCTTGCACGTGCAGCCCCATCAACACGCTTCACTTGATAGGTCTATGATTTACTGCAGCAGGCAGGTGAGAGGACATAGAGTGGACCAGGGGGGCGGCAGAGCGATGTAGTCTGCATACAAATCTCAGTAGCTGCCTCGAGCTCCCCCTCGACCCCATACAAAGTTGTGACTCTGTGCAAACACAAAGCTCAGACAGCTCACAAACACTCTCTCCATTTATCTGGCTGGCACAGAGCTGGGACGATGCAGACAGGAGCTCTTGGCCCTGACCTCGAACTGTCTCGATGCGCTGAAAAGGAAGCCTACTGCACTTGGAAATGCAGTGTGAAGCAAAACACTCATCAAGTTTCTATGAAATTCATTTACTTCCAGGGAAAAAGAGAGAAGTATGCTGCAGATAATGATACAGTGAGTCCTTTAACAGAACTCTGAGGGTTACACACAAAGTACACAACTCTAGATCACAACCTTGGTTCTTCTCAAAGCAACGACACCCTAATCCAGCACCTTTGTATACAAGTCTTCTTCGAGTTAAATCAAAAACCTAAGCATGTATTTCTAATCACACTGATCATGTTACTGTGGACTCAGCACTACAGCACAGCTGCTTGTGACTTCAGTACATAATAGTTAAAAAAGCCTGTGTGGCTGTTAAACTGCCGTGCAGGTGGCTGAGTCTGTGAGCAAGGTCACCCTGTAGAAATCTGGCCCTGGTAACTAACTTTGGATTGATTTCCTATTATTTGATGTCATAATATATGTCATCATCATCTTTTAAACCCATATTGTTAAATAATGTTTTGCTATGTTCTGTTAATTCATCTTCACTAAATGTTTTACATGGTAAATCTGAAGGTACAGTTACAGGTCCTCGTGTAGAGTAGTGTAAAATGTTAAATCATAACCTGTATATTTTCTGAAAACCCAACACTATTCTAAAAATTTACTGAAATATGTCGAAGCCACAGTTTACTTTAAATATGTACATTTAATTGAAAATAAATTTAAAATTAATCAAATTGTTTTACTCAGAATATATTTAAAAATGCTTGTTGTTCCCCTCTTGATTCAAAAAAAAAAAAAAAAAAAAAAAAAAAAATACTAACAATTTTTGAAACTAACAATTTAGTAGCACTTAAATGGCACTTACTTATCGCATTTTGTAGTTTTGCTTTATTTTTGAAGAAATTGTACTTTCTTGATTCTTGTTGTTCTTGGTTTGTACCCTCGGGGTTGAATGCACTTATTGTAAGTCGCTTTGGATAAAAGCGTCAGCTAAATGAAATGTAATGTAATGTAATGTAATAATTCACCTCATGTCTTTAGCTTGAACCAGTTTTGGATAGTTTTTTCCAATCTACAGTTAAACTGCACTGATAACATGATGTTATAGATGATATTAGAATTTAATTAAATTGTTATTGTGTTAGGAACAATAAATCTGTCCCAATCAGAGTAAGAATTAGATAGTAAGAAGTGACAAGTGATCCTTAATCTGATGTAACCAGTGAACTGTTTTACCTGTTATGGCCAAAAACAAGCAGATGCTCATTTTTAGATTTTATTTATATTCATTTATGTAATATTTCATTTGATTTTATGTATTTACAGATTGATAATTAATTCAATATTTTCTCATGAATTATATTTCTCCTTTTGAAAGAGAAAACTGAAATCTGCAGACATGCAGCTGTCATCTTGAAACAGTTTGAAGTGAAGGATTCTGATCTAATCATTGTAACAGTTGGTCACATCCATCAATTTTAAAGATTTAACATAACTGATGTTCTATAGGTCAATTTGGCAGTAATACTCAACGTCACACGATTGTTTTATTTTGCCTTTTCAATAAAAATTAGACGAAAATTCAATAATATTTGAAATACTTTGAAAGCGGGCTGTCATTACCTAAACCTGTAAACATCAGAGAACGCCGAGCAGACCTCTGGGCTCATGTTCCTGTGGAGGGCGCCTGATGATGACTCACAGAGCTGCAGCTGCCGCCCACCAGAGTCCAGCCAGTTCATGTGATGCCCCAAACTACCCACCACACAATTAGCTGCCTGTTGTGTAACAAGCTCTGCAGGACTTCAAACACTCCTGCAGTTTCTCTCTCCACTATCAAACCTTGTGATGCCCTCGATGAATTCAAACTGGATGGTAAACATAAAAAAAACAGATGTAGTAATATTGCCCTTGTGTAAAGTAGACTTGCCTCTGCTAGTCTGAATTATTTACACTATTGACCTTATATAGGTCTGAGAAAGATTGGACAACACTTGTGGCTTTTACAGACAGATTCATATTTTTCTATAAAATCACATCTCCATTGAAAAAAAATAGATCATGCATTATGAATATCCATTAATTGTGATCAGAACATTCAGTTTCCTTTAGTTTAAAATTATTCCATATGATATTGCCTTAACTTTAACAGGATCTTTGATACAGTAGCAAACTTTCCCTGCATGTTTTGAAAGCTTAAGTCTGAACTGGATATCTTAGATTCATACAAACTGTAGTTTTCCTTTGTATAAATACAAGTAATGACTGTCTCTGGCTTCCTAATGCCGGTTCACATACAGTATTTAATAATTATATTAAAATAGATATAGATATAGCAGATAATCCTCTGTAAGGAACAGAAAAAGGAGTCATATGCCCTGACATGAGAGGACTGTGTAAAATATGAGGATTTCAGTAACATTGGCCTGTGTTTGCAGAACAGAGGAATGATTATAAATGAAAACTGAAATGCCAGCAGCTGCAACAATGATGAAAAAAAAGTCAGATCGATCTGTTCTTCATTGTCCAAATGAGCAGAACGAGGCTCAGAGTGCAGCTTGGTTTGACACAGTCCCCACCTTCTTTTAAACTTCTCCACATCTTCCAATGTTCGCATAATAGACGGGAAAATGTGGACAACATCTCAATTAAGAAGCAAACTCGCCTATTTGTGTGAAAAAGCCTCCGTTTGTCCTTGGATGCAGAGAGAAGCTGGGACGGGGCCGGAGCTGCCTGAGAGAGACACTAACAGGCTACAATGAAAATCAACATAATGACAGAGACGACTCAGTCTGACACTTTTCTGAATCAATATTTAATCTTTGGACAGAACAGAAAAATAAATCGGATATATGATCAGTTTTAAAAATCCAGTCCGTCTTTATTCAGTGTGCATCTCAAGCCTTATTTGTCCTCTGTTGCTAAATTTAGCTGGAATTTAAGAGCAGCACTAAACACGATGCGAATTCAACCTGAGAAGATGCAGGTTTTTTGATTGAAAAACATTTCATTCGAAGGAAGTTACTATCCAGCAAGTTCAAAAATCCAATCAGAAGAGAAGAAGAGTGATGTAGGTGCAAGGTGCAATGAACATGTGCATGATACGTTTTTTTTTGGTTTGTTTGCTTCTTCACAGTCTGGTAAACAGAGGACAGAGAGATCGCGGCCCACGTCTATTCACGGCCCCGGTTGGCGACAAAAGACACGGCCCGGACACACATTCCAGTCTGCTTCCGCTCCAGCACACAATCTCAATCCCAAGGAACCCCCCCCCCCCCTTTCAAAAAGGAAAGAAAAAGAGGCTACAATATCACCTCTTTTAGATTGAGGGAGAGAGCAGTCGGGGTAACCAGGGTGGAGGGACTCCTGTCATTCACTCTTTGAAACATTTCCTGATTTCAGGTTTCACACGAGGTCTGGAGCTGTGTGTTGTGAGCACGGGAGGCCGGAGAACCTCCCAGGAACCTCTCAGGAACCTCTCTGGTACCTCTCTGGAACCTTTGGGGTTGCCATCCAAAACTCCAGCTGTTTTTAATCCGAGTAGGAACTTTTGAAATTTCCGGTTTTTCCTCTGAGCTGCGTGGTTTCCAGACAGAGCCTAAAGGCATCAGGGTGACCCCAGATAATTTTGCTAAAAGGCCACTCATCAATGGAGATGAAACAGCATCTTGATCTCTCTGGAAACCAGTGAGGAGAACAGTAATGAGTCCTTACAGCTGATCACTCCTGCAGCGTGGCCATGCACTACAAAGTGACCAACAATGGAGCTGCTCCCTATTACAATAAGGCCTGCAATTCAGGACTATTTGGCAACTCAAGCAAGAAAAGATTGAAATAAGGACTGTTCTAATGCTGCCTCTGTAATGGCATCTGCTTAGTCTGTTGGAAACAACCGAGGAGGCAGAGGGACAAATCAGGGCCGGGACAATGAGCTGCGATAAAGACATTTCTCTGGGAAGTTAACCGTGATCAGCGTCACTATCAGTCGGTGTTTATCTCATTTTCGAGACTCGTTAATTGTGTGCGCCACAGAATGCAGACACATACACACATGCTGCGTTGAGTGTGGACATGCAGACGCACTCATTGGCGCAGGGGCACACTTCAGTCTGGAGTGTCTGGTCTGAGCGGCTCTGTGAGACCGAGAAGCGTCTCCCTAATTAGAGGGAGCCTGGTGCAGGACATCTCTATAGGCCATCAACAGGGCCCTCGCTGGCTTTGTTCAGCAGCCTCTTCTTACACTGAGCCTGTCACTTTACTTTTCTATAGCACTGAGGGCCGAGCTCCTTCACAGTGTTGTCTGTTCCCAAATCACAGAAACAGATATATTCAGGGATCTACAGTAGGTGCAACACAACGCGTCTCTTTCGCCCTAAAGAGGAGTCGTACTAAAACTTAACGTAGTTTATTGATCATAACCTTTGAATTGGAAAAAGCTGCCCAAACTCCTGGTGAGACATGAAAGAGGGCAGCTTCTCTTTGTTTTTGTGGCTAAGTTGTCACGCTGCTTTAAGATGTAATTATTTCCAACTCATTTTTGCATAGAAACCTAATTATTCACTGAGATATAAATTAGATTCCACATTCATGGAGACCATGGAACCCCCTAAACTCCTGCAGGATACCATTCACTGGCAAAAGCCTCTTTCTCTCCCCCGGCTCCCCTTTTTCTCTGCAAACCCATGAGATGGAGAGTAGCCACTGCAGCTGCTATTCACATCAAGCAGATAATTGTTAATGAAAAGTCATTGCGTGGCATTATGTTGTTCACAGCATCATTGTTCATTTTCCCCCCATCGCCATTGAGATCTATATGGAGGACCAGAGTGTTTCCTTTGAGTTTTGGTATTCAGGATCTGTTGCCTGGTAACTAATAAAGGGGCAAATCATCCACTGTATTGGCCAAGATGGGCCGCAGACTGGGCCCTGCACAACAATGCAAGGTTTGTAAAAAGGCGTTGATACAAGTTAATGACGCTTGTTCAACAAAACATTAATGGACTTCTTCACGGTATAATATGGCATGGGATGCGCTGTGAATGAGAGGGGGAAACTTCAGCAGTGCACTTTAACAAGTGTGTGTGTGTTTTACTACTGGGAGGAGCTGGGGTACACGCACACAAACACACACACACACTATATTTTGCTTTCCTCTGAAGAGAATAATCTCCTGTTGACCAATCTCTGCCGATATTGAACCTTTATTTTCCCTATATGAATATAATTTTCATGTTATTGAATAGACCAATGATTAATTGCCACTCAACATGATTTGAAAAGGGTTTGAATAGTGGAGGGTAACTGCTGCACTATAAAGTGGAGAATGAAGAAGAGGCATGTGAGAGGAGCAGGGGCCCTGGAGGGATTTTAACATTTCTTAGATTATTTTATATAAACATATATAGATACACACACACACACACACACACACACACACACACACACACACACACACACACACACACACACACACACACAAGTACGTTTTAACTGGGAGTGATAATGCACCAGGCCCCATTTGTTGCACCGGCTTCTTAAGCGAAGCGGACAAAAAAACTGCAGCCCTGTCACCTCGAGCAGAATAAAGGGAATCAAAAGGATTTTTTCCCTTAAATGGACTAATTTTCTCCTTGAATTATGAAAGTAATGGCTAGGTAACAGCCTGTGCTCAGTACCCGACCGCTTAATGCTTCCTAAATCCTTCCACGTGGCTCCACTAGTCCCGGCAATTAGGCCTCATTATAGCCTCATAAAGGATCTCATTTGTGGGATTACTTAATAGACAATGAATTTTTATCGTTCAGAATTATGGAAAAATAATATTGGAGCTCGCATGGTGTGATGAGGGCGCGCGCCACGCATCATTCCGCTTGGTTAGTCTCTCTCTCTCTCTCTCTCTCTCTCTCTCTCTCTCTCTCTCTCTCTCTCTCTCTCTCTCTCTCTCTCTCTCTCTCTCTGTACCATAACAGATCTCTGTGCGTAAAACGCTGAATTCACGTTGTTATAGCAATTACTGTCTGCGTGACAGACATGTTTGTTTCTATCTTTATCACGGTTGGATTTTAAAGACTTTCTAATTCCTCCAGAGTCGCATTTGATCTTCAATTAGTCCAGTAAGAGAGTTACTGGCTTTGGTTTAACCCGTGTATCAGTTCAAGGATCATAAAGGTTTTATTTTTATTATTTTTAAGAGTAAACGAGCAGTAGAAATATGAATTTATGAAGACCTGGCTCCTGAGCAGGCCAGTTGCGCTTGTGTCTGTGCGCTTACATGTGATTCCGCTGAGGTCAGACGAGAAACTAACACATGTTGTGTTGGACCTGAACCGTCTGCGCCATAAACCCACTGCCGGCTCGCCTCTGTCTCAAGGTCCGAGGCGTTACTTGGCAGATGAAAGCAGCAGCTAAACCTGCCGGTGACCCGACCGGGGATCAAACTCGCTAATTATCGTCACAAGATGAGGGATTAACGCATTTCTGAAATAGCTGCCTGTTTACCCCCGCACAGACCCGCCATTATAAACACTTTCTAATTGAATCCTAATCGCCATCGAATAACCGCGGCCCAGACTCGTCATCAGTTCATAATTCTTTAATTGCTGGAAGTGAAACCCGGACCAACCGGATTCACATCTGATCAGAGCAATTAGTGCTCACAGCCGCGTGCACAATTTCCTCAAATCGCATTTGCAAAAAGTAAATCGACCATTGAATAAAAGAAGGTTTGGATAAAATCCATCATATAGCTTTGCTTTACATGCCAGACTTATATGCACTCGTTTGAAGGAAAACCCAATTCAGTTGGAAACTTGGAAAAAAGCAAACAAGTCCAACAGTTTGTTTCTATTTCAGTTTCCACTGCAGCTCCACTACACGATTTTCTTACGGCTGATTATGAGAAGTATTAAATGCATGTCAAATCAAAAGTCACATGGGGATCATAACAGCAGCGATTTGCAGATCACATTTTTGCATAACTTCAGATGGACGTATAAACCCTTGCTATAAAAATATTCCCGAATTAACATCATATTTTGCAGCATCATAATGACTTACTCATAAAAATAAGAGAAATGATGTGCATGAACTTCTTAAAGTGTTCTAAAAGATGAGATGAATGAATAGATACTGGAATAAAAACAGTTTCGGATTTTGTTTTTCTAGAGTCCAAGACTTTCTCCAAATTCGGGGATAAAAAGAGTAAATGTGCACGCTGTGATTGGAGGCCCGGGGAGACGTCACGTGGTTCGGGTCGCTGACAGTATAAACCCTTACCGCCGGGTGCGCACGTGGGTGACGCTGCAGGGCCAGCCCTCCTCGGGGTCCCTTTTGTTGAACCATCAAACATAAGCACCTTTGGAGATCCCGAGGGGCTCAGATGAGAAAGTGCTATCATCCCGTCGCACGAATCGGTCACTTCTCAGCGGCGCAGTCATGTCGAGGTCTTTTTACGTCGATTCTTTAATCATCAAGGATACGGTGCGGCCGGGACCTGCGGAGCACCCGGGGCAGGACTTCTACATCCCCATCAGCATGCACTCACCGGGCGTCATGGCGGTCACGGCTCCCGTGTGTCCATCCAGGAAGAACGGGACTTTCTGTGTCTGTCCGATGTGCGTCACGTCCCACATCCACTCGTCCCGCAGCGGCATTCCCATGCTGAAGAGCCACTTCCCAGGAGCGGAGGCGCAGTACTGTCACAGGATAGCGCATCAGCAGGCTCAGGCACTCGCTCACCCGGGACACACACCTGTCTGCACGCCCACATTCAGCGTCACAGACCCCAGAAGATACCACTGTCTTTCTATTGGTAAGCACCTGTTGGCTGCACTCTCAGCACCTGTTTGATTGCTCTGTACATTTCATCCTGCACTTTAAAGGGACACCACAGGAGTGCCACCGCTCGGCTTTTACGCACAGTGATTTTACGCACAACGCTCTCTGTCATTTGCATCTTTGATTGGGTTTAGACTTCCAGTGATGATAGGAAATTCAATGTCTGACGTGAAGTATGTTTGTCTCTCCCCACAGGCGCCTCTGAAAGCAGCCACATACAGAATGGCAAGAGGATGCGCACGGCGTTCACGAGCACGCAACTCCTGGAGCTTGAACGGGAGTTTTCCACGAACATGTATCTTTCGAGACTCAGGAGAATCGAGATCGCCACGTATTTGAACCTGTCAGAGAAACAGGTGAAAATCTGGTTTCAGAACCGCAGGGTGAAGCACAAGAAGGAGGGCAAAGCCACGCAGAGGAGCGCGCACAGCGGTTGCAAGTGCACCAGCGGCCACACAGACTATTCGAGGTCAGAGGACGAGGAGTCCCTGTCTCCTGCCTCTGCCACGGAAGAGAAAGAGGTGTCAACCATCTGAGTGAACACGACTCCCCAACTCCCCACTGCCGGCACTTGCTCTGCCCCGCTACACACATGGGTTATTGTGGCATCACGCAACGTCTGAGCCGAAAAAAATCTCCTGCATGAAGACTGACAAGAGTTAAAAATGACACTTCACGTTCATCCCGCTGTTCAAATGAAAGTTAGTTATGTGAATTCATGTTTTTGAAATATTCGGAAACCTGCTGTACAGACTGATCCCCGCAGGGTTCTCACCATGTATCCCAGTCTAGTCAAATGTCCCCAGTGAAAGTTTTCAATTACCGTCCGATATCCCATAATACTCTGTGAGGTTGTAAAGACAGCCCGAGAAAAAGTCTAAGGATAACCTGTGTGGAACCTGTACGCAACTATTTGTACACTATGTATATCTGTATTTATTGTAATAAACATGACGAGTTGACCTACATTTGTTTTTGACTATGATCAATGATTTGTTGAGTTGCAACAGTGAGGAGCCAAATACTGAAAACATTTTACAACTGATAAAAAAAGAAAAAGAATACATCAAAAATAAGATAACAGCAAAATAATAAAATAAATAATACAAAAAATAACTTATTGAGACAACTGTGCCTCAATTTAAATTAATCCAGATAAATACACTCCCTTCATTTTTGAATTTCCAAAAGCTGACAAAGACATACTTTTTTATACTTTATATATTTTAAAGGATGCAGTGATCTTATAGTTGGCATAATTAGAGGGGAATAGTATTCTTGGGGTTCGAAAAATGCTAAATACAATATTTTCCAAACCAGAGACTTCCATATGTAATGTTACCCACTCTATTACCAACATTTATTAAAAAAAATTAAAGAACACAATTGTTGAATCCATTTTTTTCAATAAAAATTAAAATTTTATTGGATTTGATAATTTGAGTTTTGCCCATGAGTTACTTTGGCCACTGCTTAAAAATCTTCAGGATTTTGGCAGAGTTGTTTAGTGCATTTAGCCGTTTTTAACCGTCCCATGTATTTCATATAATTTGAAAACTATTATCATTACTACTGCGATGATTGTTGAGCTGACATCACCAAACTCTTTTTTAAAACCATAAGGTATCAGAGCTCCATTTACATTTTACCAGCTTTGTAATTCTAAATGGATGGACTGAGTTTATATATAAAAGTGTAGCTGTAATTTCTTCTTAGATCTGGCCACAAAAGGGTACCCGATAACGCCCCCGGGGAGCAGCCAATAGTCCATTAATGGTCGCTTTTGAAAAGATTTTTTTCTTGTCCAAAGCGAGTTTAATTGCGTTTTCGGTCTCACGTCAGTTGATTATGCTGCTATTGCTCGAAAGCTCAGAACAAGGATATATAGAAGTGGGCAAAGGCTTTGACAGGTTAGATTGTCCTGCCTTGGGACTCGCATTTAGCCCGAGACCCCCGACGGCTGTGCGCTCACAGAGCTTTGAGAGACAGCTACAGGGTTCCTCCGAGGGAGCGAGGACGATTTAGTCACTGTTTCATTAGGCACTATTTGAACCTTTCAACTTATGGTGAATTAAAGGGGGCATGCTCAATTGGAGAAAGACTCTAAGGAGGGATTACGTAGGAGGGGCCACTGGAAATTAGGTGACGCCTAATTTAACTCGTTTCTGTCAGAGTTTGGGATACATTCCTAATTGAGAGGGGAAGCAGGTGAAGTCTCGGTCCCACACAGGCCCATTCAGAGCGCGAATAAATGATCCCCATTCACATCCCGCTGGTGATCATATATTATTGGGGGAAAGCCATCTAATGAATATATATTGAAGTTCCTATTAATCGAATTAGAGTTCCCTCGCAGGTGTGAGAGACAAATGCAGCATTTAAAGCGATTAATAACAGAACAAACCGCAGTTTTGAGAAGGACCCCCACCGGCTCCCCCTCAGACTTTTAGGTCATGTTGAGAGTAGATGTGTTTGTTCAGGTAGATTGCTTACCTCTTCCAAAGACATTACCCCCATTAAATTGTATTATCACATTGCTTAACCCCAAAAAGCTATAAAAAAAACAAACAAAAATGCAAAATGCACAGAGTGGGCTGTAAATATGAGAAGAACAGCAATGGATCTACGAATGAAGAGAAGAAAAAGAAGAGCACTCCAACGACGTCAGGCCTCGGCCACTATTGAAAACGAGGCAATTACGCATGACAAAAGACAATTAATAAGAGGGCTTTTCAGCCGGCTGCAGCTGCTGTCTCATGCGGAGAGATAGCGAGTAGGAGACGCTGAAGTGCCCGTGTGGTAAAGAGGGGAGCAGCGCTGTCTTCTCCTGAACAGACGCGCACTTATGAATCAGCGGTGCGATATTCATCCTCCACACATGTGCCCTATAGGGTCTCATCTATATCTGAGTGTGGGAAGTCGTGGAGGAGGAAGGTGGTGTCCTTTTGTACAATTATAGGAGCATCTAAAACTGATGATGACCTCCTATTATTTTAACTCTGGGTTCTCTGAGAGGAAATTTTTCTCCCTCTCTCTCTCTCCCTCCATCTCTGTGTGCGTGTGTGTGAGTAAGGGAAAAGGGACCTTAGGAAATACAAAGTCAAGTGGGTAAATCTATCTGTGCATTAACAGGGTCAGGAACATTCACACACAGAGAAGGAGTCAGGGCCACAGGAACTCAAGAGAATTGCTGTATTTGTGTTATTATTGAAAATCAATAACATTTGTTTTCCTGTGATGAGCCAAGTAACCGCCCCAGGCAGTAAAATGCCTTCCATATTACAGTGGTGAATTGATTTTTTGGAAGCTTATGTTGTTAAAATGTTTGGTTATATGACGGCCAAATTTTTTTTCAGTTTTGTTCTATTTTGTTTTGTTTTATTTGTTGTTCTGTAAAGTTAAAGTACTGCCTCAAAAATAGATGGATGGATAGATAGATAGATAGATAGATAGATAGATAGATAGATAGATAGATAGATAGATAGATAGATAGATAGATAGATAGATAGATAGATAGATAGATAGATAGATAGATAGATAGATAGATAGATAGATAGATAGATAGATAGATAGATAGATAGATAGATAGATAGATAGATAGATAGATAGATAGATAGATAGATAGATAGATAGATAGATAGATAGATAGATAGATAGATAGATAGATAGATAGATAGATAGATAGATAGATAGATAGATAGATAGATAGATAGATAGATAGATAGATAGATAGATAGATAGATAGATAGATAGATAGATAGATAGATAGATAGATAGATAGATAGATAGATAGATAGATAGATAGATAGACGGACAGTGGGTCTTGGCAGCGAGGAGATTTCAGCACGCTGGACAGCTCCCCCCGCCCGAAGGCCACCGTCAATGTGAAGTCATCTTCAAACACTTCTCACGTCACACGACACACAACACGTCACATGTCTTTATATCAGCTGTGTTTTAGATGGTCTCAGTCACAGAGGAGGGACCTGACCACAGCTGACTGACAACATCTGGAAGCACCAACTAACCCTAACCATTGATCACAAACAGACAACTGTCAGTTTATTAATGCAAAAAGTATTACTTCATATTTGTGCATATAATAATAAACGTCCCCGGTTTTACACGTTATGCTTGTCGGGGTGTTGTCAATTTCGGGCTTTAGGCCCCTAGTGTCTTATGGGCACATGCAGGAAGGATGAAATATGACGAAATTATATGCTACATTCGTGTGTTTGTATTTCCAAGTAAACGTATCATAATTCAAATTTGTTACGCTTCATTTCCATCGATGCTATAGCCTGTATTCTGGTTTTATAACGGTTTCCATTTTTTTCCATAGCCCCCTGGTGGACAGTTGAAGTCGTGACAGGAAAGGTTCATCCGAAAGAAGATCGCTGGCAGAGGCAGCATCCATTGAACAGAGGATCTGCAAACATCCTCCATGTGCTATTCATTTCATAAGGCCGCTGCAAAGATATTCACATCATCATGCTCCGTCTGGAGCCCAGTTGTGTGCATCTGTATTCTATAGGTACAATATCACAGAGGACCCTCAGCTCCTCTGTTGTCACTAAAACACATTTTGGACTCAGGAACTAATGACATGTAGATGCCATGGAAAACGTGTTGACGGAGAAAAAGTTAGAATTTTCAAAAGTTACCCTGTTGGTAGTATTTCATGTTCAGGTGAAATTTCAAATTTTCTTTATAGTTATTATATGTAAAGTTTATCAAAAACATATTCCTACAGCAGCCAATGGCACCAAAAAACAAAACAACAAACATTACCATAACTTTGCTGTGTCAGGGCCTGTAGCTACATTTCATAGGTGAACATAAGAAAATCCCGTAACATGGAGAAGCTCAACCCGCTCTGAGGTATAAACTCGGCCTTACGGCGTTGAGACCCTTTGTTTGGAGAACAAGGAAACTGTTCTTTTCGGCAACATGTGGAAGTAATTGCGCCAAGCTACTGCATATAGCTGAGAGAGGAGGGGGGAGGGGGTCGGTGTGCATCAGGCCCTCCGGGGGCTCTGCCCCTTCCATGAGGAGACACCGGTCTGATGCCCCTCTTTCTGTGCGCAGAGGTAGTTGATTTGTAGGCACCCATTATTCTCCCGATGCCCGCCAGGAGTGCCCCGGGGTAAACGGGGGCTGATGGGGGGGGGGGGGGGGGGGGGGGGCAGCCGGAGCCGCTGGACAGCTGACGCATGTGCGCCACTAAACAGGGATCGTTTTCTTTCTGTGGGACAGCAAATACGAAGCTCTATCCTGATGGTGTGTGTGTGTGTGTGTGTGTGTGTGTGTGTGTGTGTGTGTGTGTGTGTGTGTGTGTGTGTACGAGACAGACAGAGAAAAAGAGAGAGAGAGAGAGAGACAGAGAGAGAGAGAGAGAGAGAGAGACGGAGAGGGAGAGAGAGAGATGTGGCTTGTGGTATGATGGTGTTGGAGCGCCCTCTATGAGCTCGTCGCACCACTGTCCACACTTTGCTCCACAGTTTTGTGAATGATGCAAAAGAACTCCGTCCATTCACAACGGACATGCATCTTGTAGGGGGGGGGGAAAGAAGAACATGTTTTGTTATAATCTGACTGAGGTCAATCGCCAACAATTTACTCCACAAAACAACAGCGTCGTTGAGGACTCGTGTGCGTAAAACATCAGATGAAACACAAGTCCCTCAAATTTTCTCTACTCACTTTTCTTCCAAAAAAAACTTCTCCTATGCGAATAAAAAACCTCGCGAAAATAACCCTCTCTACCCGCTTGTGCCCGCTCACATTGTCATCTGCATGTTCACCACCAGAACGGACTCTTACTTTGAAAAGGGGTTCGGCGCTAGAAGGGGAGGTATAGGGGAGGGGGTGTGTGTGTGTGTGGGGGGGGGGGGGGGGGGGGGGGCATTTCCTGAGAGTTATTTACTTTGAGCCAGATGATTACTTTTTTTCCTGAGGGAGGGGGGCGCAGGAGAGGAGGAGGCGGAGGAGGAGGAGGGTGGACTGTAACATAGAATCAGTTACAGGTCGCTGTAGCCGGAGCGCAGTTGCGAGGGCGGTCGTGGATGTGGACAGAGGGTCCGAGGCGCAGGATCTCTGAGGATTACAGCCACCGCTGAGAGGAGCCTCACTGCGCCTGCTGGAGCCTCCAATTCACTGTGGATAATACTGACACGACAGGAATATAAAGAGGGGATTACTTCAAGGTAATTGAAAAGGTTGTGTTGGAATCCAAAAGGATCACTGCAATTTTTATCCGGTCAGTCGTTCTTTTCTTCCTTTTTTTTTTAATCGGGGGGGGGCTTTGTTTAACTGCGGGGAATCTGATGAGATTATTTCCTATATGGTCTAATGGGAGCTAGATTGCAGCCCTAATTAGTTGAATCAATTATCAGATTACCCTTTACACCCTTTACATTTCACATATAGGTCTGGAAAAGTTTCTTAAAAAGTTGCATTCACCAAAAATAGTTGTGGCACCCTGTGAGTTGTATGCAGCTTTACCAAGAGGGCGATGCATGACTTCTTCTGTTAGATAAGATTTCCGTCCCCCGTGCACCATATGGTGTCCCCGCTGGACGCCGAGCGGAGACACGTCCCTGGCTCTGCTGGAATAAAAGCGCAACTTTTCGGCCTCACAGCTGGAGGTGTCACCTCCAGGACTGAAGGCACCATTGTGGGATGCTCTCCGTGGTGATTTAATGGGAAACACATTGGAAAATTGTGCATCGCATTGTTTTCTCGCCTGTCCGTGGAATGCGAGGAATTAAAATTGAGAATCGGCACTGGAGGCACTGGAATGAGTCTCTCCGAGCTGCAGCTGAGTGGATTCAAGTGGTGGGGGGAAGAAGAGTTCTCTGGAGCCACGACGCATTCTTCATTAACCACCAACCCCCTGCTGGGCCACCAAGGGATTTTGCGCAGGAGTACAATTTTTGATTTCCCTCAAATATTTTTGAAGAAAAGATCTTCCAAACTTTTTTGTATTGCGTTGATGCGCATTGCTCAATGACACTTTACAGAAAAATTCCCTCTCCACAACCATTCCCTTGGAAATCCACCCTTTGACCACCCGTGGAGGGCACACAAGTCTTATCAGCTGCTGCTCAGATGTCTGCGGCCCAGCAGAGCCATGCATCATGCCACATTTGTTGAGAGGCTTGACGGGAGAGCGGAGGAATAGAAGAAGAGGAGGACGTGCAAACAGTCCGAACTGCCGCATGCTCAGATAGATTCATGCGCAGCGGCTGGAGGATCTTGTCCAAGCAAAAGAAACAGCAAAAAAAACATTTTTTCAAAATGGATTAGGCATTCTGTCAGCTGATTCCCACGCAAATGTATAGTTTTGTGTGGAGTGGTTCCTCTAATGATAGAGTTATACCAGACCTGGGTTGACCACGGATACTCCAGCGCGTCTTGGGCGCAGCCAGAGCGGACAGCCACGGGACGCTGCGAGGGCCAGGTTCTGTTGTTTTGGGGAGAAACTGTAGATGCAGACTCTCCACAAAGAGAAAAAAAAACACCAAGAGTTACAGATTTAACAAGAAGTCATTTCATTTAAGTGATCCGTGCAATGGGGCTGACTTGTGAGGTGACTTAAGAAAGAAAATAGGAACAGACATGGTTGGTTTTGTGTGGTGGATCCAGACCCAGACCAGAGGGATCTGTCCTCTGCAGAAACAAAGTTGACAAAGTTAAACACACACGTTTCTGCTGTGTGTGATGGGTTATGAGGAGTCTGCACTAAACTTGAGAATGTCTTAAATAGGCTTCCTTTCGAGGTGCGGTTGACCCAGGAACAAAAATCAATTGAAAAACGGACTGTCAAATTGCCTTTTATCCAAAGTCCCAAATTTTACAAGTCAAGGGCGTAAAAGTGATTTTTTTTTAAACTTCTGAAAAGTGAGCGGGCAAACTTCAGATGTGATCCGAGAAGGTTCGATTCCCCCATAAAGTGGACTGTGTCGCCCTCTACCGACAGTCTTCGTGCTCAGCTGGCGCGCAGCAGCCACAGAAGTGGATCCTGTCTTCTTCATCCTGTTGAAAAAGCTCAATGGAGTCTTCTGACGCAGGGGAATCTGTGGTTTTGTCGTGACCCTCATCATAGTGAAAAACAGTTAATGTAATCCACTGACAGATTTCAGACCGGTGCCTTTTCAGCACTGACAAGATGTGGGAGACCACAAGCCATTAGAGTTGAAGTTAAATTCTCCAGATCCCTCCATAAGACTAGGGGATTATTAGTCTGAGCCAGTGAAACTACACATATGTTGGGGCTTGACAGGACAGTTACTGATTAACTGATTTAACAGTAATGTTGTCAGAGGTGACAGTGATTTAATGTCATAAATGACCAAAAATGAAGTGTTTATCTTATTTTATTACTAAATATCAAAACCTTCTGTCATTATAGGGCAGATCCTCCATAATCATGGACGGGTTGAAGGCGTATCTCGTCTGTTGGGGTGCTTTGGTGCTTCTTGTTGCAGGTAAGTACAATACTCAGGCATGTCAAATTCTGTTTTTCATATCATTATACTTTTTACAGCATCATCTCATGTTTTCAACTCTCCTCCAGTCACCTGTGGACTGTCGCCGCCAACCATCGTGTCCAATGAGGAGGAGTTCATCCTGCACCCTAACTCTGTGTTCAACATCAGCTGCACAGGCAAAAGAAACGTTGTCTGGGCCGAACCCCTGCCAGAAAACACTTTTGTTTATCCAGGATACTACACTGCCACACTCTTCATTTACAACGCCACAGTAGTAAACACGGGCTACTACATGTGTGTGTATGAAAGCCACGAGGGTGAAGTGGAGAGTGAGCCAGACGAAGACAATGAGGCAGGAATATATGTCTTTGTGCCAGGTGAATATGAATTTTTAACATGTTTTCATTGAGCCATTGGATATTTAAAGAGAAATACATCTACTCGAAAGCTTGAGATACTTTTTGCACATCTGCAGTGTGGCCACATGTTATGAATTTATACCAAATACCAAATAATCATGGTCAGATATATACTTTGGCAATATCAAATACATTGCATTATCTAAAACATGTGAGGCAGAGAAAAGCTCTAGTACCAAAACATCTGAGTGGATTGGATTGAGCAATGGTGTGTTAAAATAAAAATCATTTAGATTTTCTTTTTTAAGAAGACTAGTGCATTGTTTCTTGTTCAAAATGTTACACAATGTGCATGTTTAATCTGCCTATTTACCTCAGAATAAAATATGTTTTAGCTGTGACCTTAAGTATAAAAATAAAGGATGGCAGCATTTTCAAACCCACTCCAATTACCCACTCTAACAAAATGTTCTCTCCTTGCACGACCTAGATCCCCTGGCCCCATTTGTTCCCGAGACCCCAGAAAACGTGGAAGTCCCCATGGACCCGACAGGAGTCCCCATCTCCTGCCGCGTGTCCGACCCGTCCACAGACGTCATCCTCAGGAGCGTCCCCAGCGGAGAGGAGATGCTCGCCTACTACGACAACAAGATGGGCTTCTTCGGGAACCTCTCTCCTGGACAGTACCAGTGTGAAACCACGGTGAATGGCCAGACAGCCAGAAGTGCAGTTTACACTGTGACAGTTGATGGTGAGTCCCAATGAGCATTGTCTTGTATTCAATGGGTGTGAGAAGATAACCGGTTCTTTAGGGATTCTTCTCTGTATGTACTGTAATAATGTGTATTGTCTTGAACGAAATCAAAAATGTACAATAAGAAAGAGGCAAGTTACAAGTGATCGGATGACATTTCAAACTCTGCACAGCTGGAAGCACTCCCCCAGTCTGTTTACCATGAGAAGGCTGCAGGGTGATCTCACTCTATGAGAGGCATGACATTACATCATTAGCACAGTGGGAGATGACTTAACACGCCTGTTTTCACTTTATGTGTGTGTGTGCGTGAGTGTGTGTGAGTGTGTGAGTGTGTCTGTGTGTGTGTGTGAGTGAGTGTGTGTGAGTGTGTGAGTGTGTCTGTGTGTGTGTGTGAGTGAGTAATGACGACCTACTGAGCCACCTCTCCATGATAAATGAGCTCATGCAAATCAAGCTGTCACTGTCTTGGGAACCAGTGGGTTGACGGTGCTGATAACTGCTCTCTCGTGGTCTCTCTGCAGCCCCTGCAGACATGGAGGATTTCACAGTGGAAGTCAAAGCCAGCGAGGAGAGTGTGAGGGCCGGGCAGCCTTTCAACATCACCTGCATGGCTCCCGCTGGGCCGGGCTTTCAGCAGCAGTGGCTCCATCCCAAAAAACAGGCAAGAATGCAACCCCTTTCCTCTCTGTGTGTTTTGGAGAATTTCAATGCAGTCTCCTCTGCGGCTTCACCCGCCCGCCCTATGTCTGTCTGTCCTGCGCTATTTCCTCCAAGGCCTTGTCATGTTTCCATGTCATTTCCTACTCAGCAGCACTGAGCCTTAAATTAGTGAATAATGGTTTTGGAGCGACACCAAGCAGCGGCAAGTGGAATATAGCTCTGAGAATGGCCCTCAGTGGTTATAAAGTATGTGTTAGGAAAGCAGTAACTGAATGTTGTGTCTTCATTATGAGGACAGTCAGCCAAACGGCCCCTGCCGCAGTTAACCCTGTGTGAAGAGCACTGACGTGGAAGCTAAAGTTCAGCACAAATGGCTTGAGGGAAGGAGGCCTTTCAGAAGAGGACACTAAATCCTTTGACCCCGGTGACCTTTAGACATGCAGGACAGATGTTGTCAGCACAGCTAAACATTTAATGCTTTTGAAGTGTTAGCGACAAGGATCTGAAAGAGTTTAAGGTGCAATGTATGTTTGTTTATGTTTGTTCTTGAGATTCTGAATCTATAGAGCACGTTGTCTGTTTCTGTGCGTGGAATTCCTCTAAACCATTTTCCAGAGACAGTGAGGGAAGGAACGCAGGACTCCCGACTCCTGGTTTTGTTCTTAGCTGCAATTACATATTTTTTAAAAGGCCCTCTGATCCTGATTTATCTGCATCTGCTGTGGCCTCACAAGTGTTTTCACCATTTGCCTTCAGCTGCACGTCACGCTGCCTCTGACACATAAAAAATGCAGAGTTAAAAAAATTCAGATATCCTGTTACCAACCCTTTCTTTTCACCCTGTCGTGGCGAGTAGGATCTCTAACCGTTACTTTAACCTCTGTGCTCACAGGCTGTCGGCGCACTTCAAATGAAGCAGACGTCACCTGACCAGGTCATCTACATCCTAAGTATCCCACAAGCCACTGCTCAGGACAGCGGCACCTACGAGTGCTCCGTCACTCACGAAAACAGCGGGGAGGTCAGGGTGAGCAGCGTGGCCGTCACTGTCTTCGGTGAGTGTTTCCCCAGGACCCATTTTCCTTGAGTTTTCAGCAGAAGTGTAAAGTTTTGAAAGAACTCAAATCAGTGAGTTACATTCACTTAACAATAGAGTCACATTTAATCACTTTTAATATTCATGGTTCCACATGTGCACAAGGTGCTTTCAGCCGTGTGGAGAAGTCATTTTCACCGACCGACTGTAAAGCTTCATCTCTGCTTTCAACATCAGCCACTGTGTTTTATGGGATGGCTTCAACAGATGTGTGTGTGTGTGTGTGTGTGTTTGTGTGTGCGTGTGTGTTCAGGCCTTAGTTTCACCTCAACCATCCCTGTCACTCTTCTTCTCCCCTCTTGTCCTGCTCCTCTACCCCCTCTGGTTCTACCCACTGAATCTCTTAACCCGTTTTCATCTACAAACACCAGCGGCTCACTCTTTTTTTCTCATTCTCTTTCTTCAGAGGACAATTCTTTCGTGGCTCTGGACCACAGCGGTATTCTGGTGACGGAGTTCGTCAGCCTCTTGGAGGAGACAGAGTATACTATTCTCATCAATGCCTACCCTGCCCCCAAAGTGATTTGGCTGAAAGACGGCAAAGACTTACCAGTGAACTACTATGTCCTCACCAAAACAAGCCACATCGAAGGGAATCGGTGAGAAGAATGATTTTGATTCGTTTAATTGATTGATTTTTGGATGAGATCTTTGAAGTCTGATAATAGTTTAAAAGGTCAAAATTACATTTTGAGTGTTTTTTTTTGCTGAGGATTAGATAAGAAGATCAAAAACCCTCTAATATCTGTATGCCAACATGAAGCAGAAGACAGGAGGAAGTTAACTTAACCTGGCTTTGTCCAACGTAACAAAATCCAACAGCCAATAACCTCTAAACCTCATAATTAACATTTTATACGTTGTTTGTTTAACATTCAGAAACAGAAGTAGGAAAATTAAATTTTTCCTACAGTTTACAGGGAGTTATTTGGCATACTACTCGGGCCTGTAACTGTCTGTCACAAAACCCACTATGAAACTGCAACATATGGATTTTATATTTCATATCAAATGAATGACATTTCAGTGAGAACTGTAGGCGTGTTTTGTTTCCTCTGGACACAGTCATGCTAACTGTTTCCCTCTGCTCCCAGTCTTTAAGCTAAGCTAACCGGCTGCCATCTGTAGATTCACATTTAGTGCACAGACGCAAGGGATGCATCAATCTTACATTTTCTTGTTTACTGTTAGATCTACAGTTTTGAGCAAAGCCACACATCATTTAATATATTGAAAAAATTGTCCCTTGTTCAAGCATAATACATATATACATATAATACATACATATTGTCATATTTGTTGTTAGTATTGTTAGTGAGTGAATAGTTTATTTTAAAGAAAGAAAAAGAGACAGGGAGACTACTGGAGCCAATCCAATTTTAGCTAGGGCCAGTGCCCCCCTGGCCACGCCCCCGGATACGCCCCTATTAGCAAATGAGTGAATAAGAGTATTTTCCAAAATGTAAAATATGAATCTAAATAAAAAAATATTTGAAATTTCTTTTCACACAGGTATCAAAGCATTCTGATATTACGACAGCCTATGGAGAAAGACAACGGCAACTATACCATCACAGTGCTGAGTGGCTCTCGCACTGCAAAGTTCTCCTTTAACCTCAAAGTGAAAGGTAAGATAGACAGATAGATACAAAGACAAATAGATGAATAGTGGGATCTGGGACTGAGCCCTGTACATGTGAATCTTTCAGCTCCCACTGCGATGATGTTCCCTCCATCCTCCGCCCCTGTGCTGCTGCCACAGATGGATGAGATGGTGGTGCCCCTCCACACTCCTTTCACCTTGACCTGCCGCGGAGAGGCCAAACTGGCCTGGGAGACGCCACTCGATGTGCTGGAGCTGTCGCAGGAGGACAACAGCGGCCTGTTTGTCTCCACCATCACTGTGGATGGTGCCACTGCCGTGCACACTGGCTACTATACGTGTTTCTACAGCAGGAACACCACTGAGGAAATGGACGACAGCAGCATCTATATCTATGTCCCAGGTATGCAGAAGACAGCAGATTTGTGTTTGTGTGTTTTTATAACTTTACTTTGTTTTCTTGACTGATGGATGTATTTTATTTTGCTCAGACCCAGACGTTCCCTTTGTGCCATCACCGGTGCCCTTTGGTAACCACGTCCTGTCCGACCACGAGGAGATGGAGATCCAGTGCCGAGTGTCTGATCCCACTGCTAACGTGACCCTGGTTAATGTTGACACCCAGCAGCCTGTGTCTAGTGTTTATGACAGCAAGAGGGGCGCTTTGGGGGTATTCACTGCTGGAACCTACGTTTGTAAGGCCCTCATAAACGGAGAGGAACACTCCAGCGGGGAATACATCGTCCACGGCTGGACAGGTGTGTGTTCTCTTGAATGTGTAAATGTGTCAGTAGATGTCTGCAACGTCGCTGAAAAGTAGACACGATACAAATCCGATCTGTCCACTCTGTGTTTTCTTCATTTGATTTCCACCCTGACATCCATATTATGTTGTCATATCTCAGGTGGTCCCGAGCTTCATGTGGAGCTGACAGCCAAGCGGACTGCTCTGCTGGTGGGAGAAACCCTCGCAGTCACCTGTCTGGCCCGGGGATCTGAGATTCTGGAAGACCACTGGAAATACCCTGGCAAACTGGTGAGGGTACAAGTCTTCCTCTACAGCACAAAAAGATGAACTGAAACAGATGCTTTAGTTTGATTCCCTCTGATAAATCAGAGTTTTTGGTCACTGAAAACTCAAAGTACCTGTTATCCCTTGTCCCTTGACAGAATAATCGTGCTTCAAAAACCGTGCATGAAAACAAGAGGGATCAGGAGATCCTTTACACCCTGACGATCCTGCAGGCTACCACCAAAGACAGCGGCATCTATTCCTGCTCCATCACTGATATTATAAGTAATGAGAGCCAGACAAAGCAACTCGCTATAAGAGTTTTTGGTATGAAATCTGTATTTTTTAATCTTACAATAAAAAGCTTCAGGCATCTTTCCACAAATTCTTATTTTTCCATCTAGAACCGAACGATTTCTGATTCTCTGTCGGCCTCTGTTCTTTCCCTTCTCTAACAGGAAGTGAGTTTATGTCCATCAGGCCACAGTTTAGAGATTATGAGTCAGCAGAGTTGGATGAGGTCCGGGAGTTCAGGGCCGACATCGAGTCCTTCCCCACTGCTCAGGTCACGTGGCTCAAAGACGGAGTCCCGCTCAGCGACGTGACGGCGGAGATCTCCACCAGCCTGCGGCAGCTCAGCGAGACCAGGTGAGGCTCTCGTTCAGCGTCCACGCTAATGACAGCAGAGCTAATGACAAGCTGAAAGTAACATTCCCTCACGTCGCTGGGCCTGTCATTATGGTTTAGAGCGAGGTGAACTTGCACATCTTTGTGGTTATTGAAGTCTCTGCTTTTATTGGTCTGTGCAGCTACATGAGCGTTCTCACCCTGATCCGCGCCAAAGAGGAGGACAGCGGGAACTACACCATACGAGTGGAGAACGGAAACCAAAGTCGGGACGCTAGCTTGATCCTGGAGGTCAAAGGTCAGGAAACTGCAAGTCCTTCGTGACTTTTATTTCCCTGGATATTGATCTTACAACCTTTAATTCCCAGTTACAGTCATTTTTGTCCTCTTATATTTACACACACACTCTGTTGGACTATGTTACAGTGCCTGCAGTCATTGTGGAGATGATGGACATCCACCACGGCTCAGCCACAGGCCAGTCTGTGGTGTGTATTACTCGAGGGCAGCCCACTCCTGTGGTAGAGTGGTTCATCTGCAAGAACATCAAACAGTAGGTTCAGTCTTCTTCAGTGCATCATTGACACCTTCTATATTTTTCTCAGTCTACATACATGTGGTCTCTACACACTTTACTATGATAAACTTAAAAACCTTAAACCACTTGATTCTAACCTAAAAACTTCCAACCTAAAGATGGCAAAAGTCTTTGCAGAAAAGAAAAGACAACTGTGAATATACAAAAAATAAGAAAATGTACGAAACCAGGTTTAAAAGCAAATTTGACCAATAAGCTGCTGCTCCCTAATTTCTACAGCCGTCTGCTGATGGTTGGAAATGTATTTGTGGACCTTCGAAAGTTAAAGTGATATTCACAATTTCATCGATTTTTTCTTTTAAATCGATCATACATCTCTTTTCCTCTTTTCTGATGCAGTTGTGCCAATGACTCGTCCTCCTGGGTGCCGCTCCCCACCAACTCCACCAAGATCACGGTGGAGTCCCACATGGACGTGGACAACAACCTGGAGAGCCAGGTCATGTTTGGTCACCTGGATAACACGCTGGCAGTGCGCTGCCTGGCCAAGAACGAAATGGCTGCCGTCAGCAGGGAGGTCAAGCTGGTGTCCAACGGTGAGAATGAACACACATTTACCACTTTTTCTTTTTAAGAAACTGTCCTTTTTTTAAAACCAGCTTTGAAATGACATTTGATGTTGTTGTTTGCACCTTGTTTCCTTCTCTTCCTTCTGCTTGTGACACTCGGGGTGCAAAGGGCTGTGTTAGTCAGTGTTGTCAGTGTTGAAGCAGCTGTCAGATGAGTGTGTGGGGAGACAGCTGATAGGGGCTCTGAGGAAGGGACACTCAGACACTTAAGTCAGAGACTGTTGCGCCATTTGTTCCCTTCCAGATGAACTTTACACCTCCCTACCCTTATGCTCTCTTCCCCTGTCCCAGTGCCTGGTCTCATCCCCCTCCCCTGCTCTGTCTCTCCAGCACACGTTTTAGGGTTTAGTTATCTGGACACCTCAGGGATGTTATTGCCTTCTTAAGCAACACGTCAAAGTATTTTAAGTCCGGCATGTCATTTGTCACTACAGTAGACACGTGTGATTAATGTGGGCTTCATCTAACATGTGTGACCCCTGGCTCTCCTCCTGAACAGGCCCTCACCCTGAGCTGACTGTAGGTGCTGCTGTGCTGGTGCTCCTGGTCATTGTCATCATCTCACTCATTGTCTTGGTCATTATTTGGAAACAGGTACAGCTGCCATCATTCAGCATTTATTCTCACCTCTCGTGTGCTCACCCATTTACTCACCCATTGCTTCTGTTCCAGCATTCATGTTAAAGTTTAAAAGAGCAAATTAGCCTCACAAAATCAATCCTACATGTCATGTTAGGTTCAGTATGAGATATTTGACTTAACATGTGATTTTAACACTTTGTTCTATTTCTACATCTTCTAAGTTAAGAAATAAAACAACATTTCTTGGTGGATTTAGCAAGTTACAGTTAAGACTACTGAGTATGGTCTGGAAAGCCAAAGTGTACCCCAATAAAAAAAAGGCAAGCTTAATTAACCTGCTCTTCATCTGGCCTCTGTCTTCCAGAAACCTCGATATGAGATCCGCTGGAGGGTCATAGAGTCTGTGAGCCCAGATGGCCACGAGTACATCTACGTGGATCCCATGCAGCTTCCCTACGACTCCAGATGGGAGTTCCCCCGCGACAGACTCGTGCTCGGTGAGCTGACTGTCATTCTCAGTGTGTTAACTGTGCAGCCTCCCTGCAGTGATGTTCCGGTCAGGACATCTCCCTCTGTCTGTGAAGTGAGGCTGTGATAAACTAATCTGGCTCGGGCAGTAGGGGGTATGCTGGCTTTGAGATGGTTTTGACCCAGCGATCAAAGGGACATTGAGCCATTGAAGGAGTCACAGCCGGGGAAGCAGAGGCATCCAAAGTGCAGACCTGTGTGTGCATACCTGTGTCTTTGCAGGTTGTTTGTGTTTCCTCCTTGATAACTGATCAATCTATCTTCTTATCTGTCGCAGGTCGTATCCTGGGTTCTGGAGCCTTTGGGAAGGTAGTGGAGGGCACCGCCTACGGACTCAGCCGCTCCCAACCCGTCATGAAGGTGGCAGTGAAGATGCTGAAACGTGAGTTTAATGGATAATACCTAACAAGACATGTAAATGATTCATCCGACATGTGTGTTTAGACCAGTGAAGCTCAGAATAAGGACTGGTTAGATAAAGGCAGCTGATGGCTCATTATGGCAATTCTGCACTGTTCAATACATATTGTAAATTATAACATCACTTATGCCGTCGTACTTACTTTCCTGCACTTATTTGTAAATAATACTTTCTTTGCACTTCTGGTTAGAAACAACCAAAGTAGGCTACTTGTACTCTGCACAATGACAATAAATTGATAACTTGCCTTAAATACATTTAGAGACAAGTGGCGCTTAAAATCTTGCTTTGTTTTATGATGGGGGTGTTGTAGGTCTTTGAAAAGGAGCAACAATGGTTAAAAAGGGGAAAAATCATCATCTAATAGTAGAATTCAGATACAGGAAGAGGTTTTGTCTGAATGTATTGTTTGGTGTGTTTGCGGTTATATGTGTGATGGTGAAGTCATGGTCCCTGTTTCTTCTTCCAGCCACTGCACGCTCCAGTGAGAAACAAGCCCTGATGTCTGAACTGAAGATTATGACTCATCTCGGTCCTCATCTCAACATTGTTAACCTCCTGGGAGCATGCACCAAGTCAGGTGAATAATAAACACACACACACACACACACACACACACACACACACACACACACTGGGGACCAAAAGATGCACACTCCTTCACAAAGGTATATACTGTACGGCATAATAACAGCTCACTTCAACCAGAGTTGCTTTTCCTTTAGCAATTTAGTCACCACTTTACAAAGAAACAATACTATCCACTTCCACGCTGCCAAACACAAACACACACACGCTGATTTGGATTTGGCAGTTGAAGACATTTAGAGCTCCACCAAAAAAAGATTGACAGCCTCGTCCCAGCTCTCGGTGGGTGTGGTATTTTAATAGGCTTTTTATGGGGAAGTGGAGGCTTGCCCTCTTGACTGTGCTTTTAGCCTTTACGAGTCTCTGATAAGATTAGCCTGCAGACTGACGCCGATGCACGACTTTGCTGTGTTGTTCCCAGGCCCCATCAACATCATCACAGAGTACTGCTTCTACGGGGACCTGGTCAACTACCTGCACAAGAACCGAGAGAGCTTCATCGCCCTGAACCCAGAGAAAAGTAAAAAAGAGCTGGACATCTTCGGGATCGGGCCTGCAGACGAGAGCAGCAGGAGGTAACACACATATATATATACAGTTCATGGCTTGTTATACATGCATTTACAGTTCAAATGCCATATTATTATCCTGAATTAGACACAAGGTTGGAAAATGTTATGGAACGGACAAAAAGATACACATTTAAATACATCTCTCTCCACCGATACACTTGCCCTGTTTCACTCCTCCAGACCAAAGACACTGACAACAATTTGTGCAGTTGTCTCACACTAACACACACTCTCCCCTTACCCCAGCCGTATCGCCATTTTCTCCACACTTAAGGAGATCGTCTGGCGTCTTCACCAAATCAAATTGCAGTCTGAAGTGGTTTCAGCTTACAACCTAATTGTATTATACTGGAGATTCCTGTTAATTCTGTCCGCCCAGACGTTCATGGTGAAACAACCCCCCACCAAGGCTCATCTGTGTTGATGGATGACTCACACTGACCACACCTCAAAATGACCATAACATGATTTATTCCAGGCTACTGTGTTGGCCTCAACCACATCTTCATCTCAACCTCAGCCATAGGGAGCGGGATGATTTAAGGACACACTTACGCACATTGACAATCACTGTACACACAATAGAGGACTAAATATAAACATGCATTATCACCATGGGTGTGTATATGGTTCAGTATCCCCATGACTTGTCCTCGCCTCATCCCTTTAAAGCCTTCCTCTCTTGTGTTTGCAGCTATGTGATCCTGTCCTTTGAGAGCAAAGTAGACTACATGGACATGAAGCAAGGGGACAACACTCAGTACGTGCCCATGCTGGAGATGGCCAATGCCCCCAAATACTCAGACATCCAGTCATCCAACTACGACCACCCACCCTCACAGAAAGACTCGAGTGGTAGGCACTGCAGCTCTTCTCTCTCCTCTCTCCTCCCTCTCTGAGTTACTGCTGTGTCCTCTCATGGCTTCAGTGTTGTGTTTGAGTCAGTGTCGGTTGAGGGGATACACCCTTGTCAGAATTTAGGACTGGCACAGCCCTGTAATTACATTGAGAGGATAATTGCAGCACATGCATAATAATGCCCAGTTTCTCCCTGCCATTAGTAAAAGCCAGGTCTGAGCAACCAGTGCTATATTTACCATTCATAATGAACATACATGTACTGCTTATGTACCACCTCATGATGATTTCTGTGTGTGTGTGTGTGTTATCCAAACCAGAGGGTGACATGGACAACCTGTTGTCGGAAGACATGAACGAGGGCCTCACCACCACCGACCTGCTCAGCTTCACCTTCCAGGTGGCCAAAGGCATGGAGTTCCTGGCCTCCAAAAACGTACGTTTGTATGAGAGTCACATCTTTTTTTTCTTTATCCAGCAATGTTTTTGTTTCGCTTTGGTGTGCATGCTACATGCAGACTCACACCCCCCTGCTTCCCACTGCACTGATGGTCTGTGTCCTATATGATGACAGATGTGCTGGCCATAGTGGGGGTGACGACCAAGGAAACCAGTGGTTGTGTGATAAGCAGTTCTGTCAAGGCTGCTGAGCCCACTGAGGAGAGAGGCCAGGGACTGAATATAGCAGCAGCACAGCCAGGGCTAGAATTACCAGGCAGGCACACAGTGCAGCCCAAAGCCATTCATTCGGCTTCATAGTTATTATCCCTAAATATCCAGTGGTCACAGCCGTCCTTCCAACTGGCATGTTTACACAAAGACCACGCTTTATAAAGCAATATGAAACGGTATTAAAAATGAACTCTGGAATGAAATATACACAGAAATAGACTCAGTCAGTAGCTGTGGGCGCAGGATATTGGAAATGGATGCAACAATTGTGCATTAAATGCCACTCCCTGCTAATCAGTTTTTGCTTACTTGCTCTTTTTGTGCAGTGTGTGCATCGCGACCTCGCAGCCAGGAATGTCCTCCTCTCTCAGGGCAAGATCGTGAAGATCTGTGACTTCGGACTGGCCAGAGACATCATGCATGACAACAACTATGTCTCCAAAGGCAGCGTAAGTCACCAGTCCTACATTACTCCATACTCCGTAACGTGTAGTTTCACAGCCTTTGCAAGTACGATTATAAATTTCCTCTCTGTCATCACAGACTTTTCTGCCTGTGAAGTGGATGGCACCAGAGAGTATCTTTGACAACCTCTACACGTCCCTCAGCGATGTTTGGTCCTATGGCATCCTCCTCTGGGAGATATTCTCCTTAGGTGAGCACTCAGTAGAGCACAGACCTTAAAGCTAAGGGCCAACAGTCCACTTGAAGTCAATCAAGCTGCAACAGATTGCGCACAATCATAGATATTAGTTACCTTGATATGCCAGATATTTTAAATTATTATTTTTCATCAAGATCCATGAATTATTCCTTGGGAAAATGGTGGAAAAGTTGAAAAACATTCTATATCGCAATGCTAAAGAAAGTTAAGAACGATTTCTGGATCCAATCCCCTGATCCAGATCTGCACCAAGGTGTAATGGGTTCTTTCCTGACACGTACCACATCCTTCCACCAAGTTTCGTGGAAATCTGTCATGTGGTTTTAAGGATTATCTTGCTTACCAATTAACAAACCTAACCGCCTTGGTTAAAGAAAAATAGGAGACTGGTGCTCCGTGGTAAACTCATCTTGTGCGCTCATGTTTCGGTCCGCAGGTGGCACTCCTTACCCGGGGATGGTCGTGGATTCCAGCTTCTACAACAAGATCAAGAGTGGATACAGGATGTCCAAGCCTGAACCTGCGCCTGATGACGTGTAAGTGGTCACTCACATGAAGACTTCACTGTCTGCTGTTGTCTGACATAAAGCTTCCCTCACATCCTGTCAGACGAGGAATGCTGAAGGCTGTAAACTCAGAACAGTTTGTTTCTGAGCAGTTGATATACAGTGGCTGACATGAGGCATGGTCCAAATTACCAGGTGCAGGACTCGTTGTGCTTCTTCGCCATGGTGATGTTTTATTTTTGCTTTTGCAGGTATGAAATGATGATGAAGTGCTGGAACAGCGAGCCAGAGAAGAGGCCTACTTTCCTGGGTCTGAGTGACACTGTAGCATCTTTGCTGCCCTCCAGCTACAAGCGGGTGAGTCTCCCTGTGACCTCTCACACTTCCAGGCCACTTTGGATGGTGAACACCTGCTCTCTAACTTACCACCTCACATTCCTGACCTCTGCACAAACCTCTCTTTTTGCTTTGCATTTTTCTGGCTGAAAATATCTCCTGCTTTGGTTGCCATGTTGCCCAGCAAAGCAGATCATCATCATGATTACATTCATTTTAATTTTAACTCCCTCTTAAAGTAGCACGCTGCTCATTTAAACCCCCCTCCTCCACTTCCCCTGAGGGTGCATTAGGAGTGTTTCAGCTGTGGACTCTCTGCGCTCCTGTAAAAACACAGACCTACCAGTGATTAGAGTGCGAATGCGGCAGCTGGGTTTCAGAGAGGCTGGCCCGAGTCTGGGTAATGACGCAGGTCCAGTTCTCGCTTCCACCACCCAACCTAAATTACCCAATTAAACTCCACGCCACACATGGCACATCAAAACAGCGTTACCTCTGCCTCCTCGTCACGGCTTTAATGGTCGGGGGGGGGGAGGCAAAAGAGCAACCAGCTCTTGATTTAGCACCTCTGGCTGGGATGGGATGGGATGTGTGATTTGTTTTTGTTTGGATCGCACTATCGGCTGGAAGCACAACTTGTGATCACACTTAAAATCCCACTTCTCTTGTGGCTCTACGAAGCTGTATTACATTTGCACACTGTATTGTAGCATCCGTGCGTCTGTGCTGCGGGACTAATGTGGTTTTGTTGCTACTGTGTGTGTCTGTGTTGTGCAGCATTATGAGAGGGTAAACCAGGAGTTCCTGAAGAGTGACCACCCCGCCGTGACGCGGGTGTGCGTGGAGAACGACGACGCCTACATCGGCATCACCTACAAGAACCAGGGCAAGCTGAAGGACCGGGAAAGTGGCTTCGACGAGCAGCGGCTGAGCTCCGACAGCGGCTACATTATTCCTCTCCCCGACCTGGACCCTATGTCTGATGACGAATACGGAAAGAGGAACAGACACAGGTAAATGGAGCGAACATTTACTTCAACCACATTAGGGTGTCTTTATATCACCAGAGATGGCTCTAACCTGTGGTGTTCATGCCCCCTTGCAGCTCTCAGACATCCGAGGAGAGCGCCATTGAGACCGGCTCCAGCACTTCCACTTTTGCTAAGCGGGAGGGCGAGACCCTGGAGGACATCACGATGCTGGACGAGATGTGTCTGGACTGTAGTGACCTGGTAGAGGACAGCTTTCTGTGACAACTGACCCGTCTGCCAAGCAGGGAGCAGCAAGTGGAAAGGGTGTCCGGACCTAAGGTACAAGAGAAAGACTTGTACATCAGCCAAAGACTCTGCCATCTACCGTCGGGCCCCCACCACTCCTCCTCCTTGAACAAAACCAAATCACTCTCTGGATGCGTCTGTGGGGATCGTATTGTACGATCTTTACTTCTCCCTGGACATTGCCCCCTGTTGGGCTGGAGGAGTGAGAGAATATTGAGGAAATCGTGACATCAAGGACTCTAAAGCACCACAGCCACTGAGGCTGTGAGTTGGACATATTGAGATGGAGCAAATAAAAGAGATTGTCTTTTTCATTTGCAGGGCTTTATTCTATCGGGCATTCTCCTAACAGCAACATAAGCAAGAAGGGACAAATCAAATGCGTTGGTCAGCAACTCTAAATGAGCAAACACCACAGGATATCATTATATGATATATATATTTAACCACTACAGATGCACTATTTAAACTAGATGAGTCCAAAACGAGCAACAGCAATGGCAGGTAAACTCAACCCAACCTCACCTGCCACGAGAGAAGCACCTGATGCTGGTACAATCAGTAGAAATACTTGGATTTAAAAGCACAAAATCTGGACTACGTGCATTTGTTGTTTATGACCATATAATGTTTTCAGTGGTTAAATACTTTTATTTTTTTACATCATTTTTATGTATACATGTATTATTTGTGAATACCGAGTAGATATTGACCATAGCTGTTGGACTGGTTATGAAAAAAGGAGCCTTTGAGTTGCATGGAATCTTTGCAGAGTCTCACCTGTTTGTCCAAATCCAACCGAACGTTCTCAAGTCCCCCGTCCCTGACACACGGGCTTTGAGAAAGTGTGATTGTATTGTAAATATCTCCAGAGTTGTTTTATAAGAGAGAATTATTGGGATAATGCTCAAGTATTTTATATAGGCGCATTTTAAGCTTCTGAACCCTTATCCGCCCTTTAGATGAATACATTTAAACAAAGGAAATGCAATAACGCTTCCCTATTAAAGACATTTGCCACCATGGACAGCACAGAGGCATATAGAAAAATGTGTGGATTAGAAAGTTTCAAAAGAAATATTCACATTTCCTCATGTGTGTAACATATGTCAGCAGTTTAGACAATATAAATATGGAAAGCATAAAATAAAACCAAAAAAAGAATGTTATCCTACAATGTTTTCCAGCAGGTCCTGTGGTCCAGTCTCATGTGTTATCTATTGTCTATTAGCAGGTTCTAGTTATACTAAGACACTAGATGAACTAGAGATCCATGTTGATCTGATGTCATACATCAGTTATGTGTAGTCTCTTTGTAATCGTCTGTATCTTCCAGCTACTGTACCAGCTATTCCACTGCCACTCTGTCGACTGTGATATAATCTGCAATTGTTGTCGCACTTTTTCTCTTTTTTTAAATTTCGTTGCTCCATCTTGTTTTGGAAGCTGCCGACAAGTTAGCCGGGCGGGAGAAAACAAAAAGAGTCTGGGCTTTGGCTTCAGATGTTTAAAGCAGCGTGGATGTGAATGTTTGTGCTGCAGGTGATTGATTTGTGCTTTTTGTTGACGGTACAGCATCTGTAATTATAGCTAATCACACCTTGTATGATTCAGTACTATGTCTCATTATTTTACATCATGTACATTCAGATGATTTATATTTCAATAAATGATTTATAATGTAAAAACAAAAACACATCCTCTCAGTGTCTATGACCTATTACACATGCACACAGACGTATGAAGGATTTACAATGAGCATATATGGAACATGGGGCAATGACCAAATAAAATGTTCTACATTTCTGCTCATAAGGACACAACATTTAAAAGACTATGCAGAAAAATGATGCACTCAAGAACATTTTGCTAAATAACATATTGGTAAACAAAATCAATACAAATGACAGGTGCAGAAAAAGAAATGTCCCGGTTGTAAAAATACTAATACAACAATATAAAAAAATAAAGCCTTTCATTTAAAATACAGGCACATGCACAGAAGCTTCATTTGCAAAATGTATATGTAGTATCAAAGCAAAAATACTCAAATTGCAGGAAAATTGCTCTTAATATATTAATGTATAGGACATTCTCAGATTATTGATATTGATGTTGAAGCAGCATTTTAATGTTGGAGCTGCTTTGTATTCACTTCAGTTTGGTGCTTACCACCTTCCGAAGGGTCACAAGATTAGTCTGAGGGGGATAAATGAGGATTGATGAGGAAAGAAAGGAAAACGAATCATTAACTTTACACAAACATAAACATTTTTTGCCTTTCACTAAACTCATACTTTTTTATGACACATTGGAAACTTAAAAAGGAGTTAGCTGAATCATCATTTAAATAGCAATATAGTACCTTAAAATTGTACTGTGAAGTACAATGACTGCAAATTACATAATGATTTTTATATTTAATAAAATGAGATGCAGAAATCAGTTTACAACTATCTTCATTCTGCTATCCAACTGTCACAAATGCAATATGGATGACTTCCAGCAGAGGGCCACAATCTCACCTCAAGGCTGCAAAGCAGTTTATCAACAGACAGTCAGACGAATAATATGTTATTAAGACAAATAAATTAGTTGGGTTTATTCCTCAGTGTCATTGGCTCAAGTGGTTGAAGTTTTACAAAAGGAAATCTAAATCAAACTCTAGCTTAGTTGCTGATAGTCAGTGAGAGCAGCCTGCTGTTACCATTAATCTCCACCTGAGGGAGCTAGTAACTAGATGATGCTTTGTGCCTTCAGGGTGGGAGATCACAGGAAGGTCAACATGATGTAAAGGTGCACCGGATGATTTCAGCCTCCAGGTGTTCTTATTTTCACCCTCTTTAGTTTGTAACCTTGGCCAGTACAGCCTCTACGGTTTTTTTGTCCATGCAGAAGGATCCATGGCACAAGAAAGGTGCAGCACCAGATACACTCCTGCAAGTCATTTAAAACCACACAATCCATCTTTCCAGTGTTTTAATAGAAAGATATGATGTTTGTACTCTGGATCATAAAGGAACACAGTTAATCATGTTAATAGGACAAGTTCTTGTTTTAGAAAGTATTTTATTGCTCTTACCGTCTTTATTTTGCAACTTTAAGCACATCTGCACAGTTGCACAACCTTTTACCAAAACAACTTTTCTCTCATTTGTCGTAAAAATTAAGTCTGGTTTTACTGTTTTTTCTTTTTTTTTCTTTTGTTTGCTCAAACTGTTGAACCCTAAAGGCAGACCTGTGCAATTACCAAGTTGGATTAAAATCGGCTCCAAACCACAGCTGAAACGTTCAGGTTTGTAAAGGAGCATATACTGGATGGACTAGTAGTAATAGTCAGGAGAGTTATGCTTGAGGCGATTGGTAAACATCTCTGTGTGCTTAGGATTAACAGTTGCATGGAGGTTTCCTTGCAGTAGAACGTGTATTAAGTAGGGTTATGCTTTTCTTTTCATGATAAACATTTCCACCTGGGCCCACAAAGGGAAAAGTGCCCTCACATCTGGGGCTCAGCTAAGAAACTAAGTGAGTCTTTGAAAGTTAGATGTCAGCAAGGGACTCTAAATGGAAAATAACATTTAATTAAAACCCACTACTTGTAAATATGTCCAAGTAGAAACAACTGTGCCCAGAAGGTCTCCATAAGAGGATTTCTTCCGGAGTAAAAGGAAGTGTCTATTGTGTTGTGCTGGCTCCAGGAAAAGATCCCCTCATAATGATAACCACTGTACCCTTAACTTGAGTTTGCCTACAACGAGGCTTGCATGCAAACTACTGTGGTGAACATGCAAAAGTTAAAATAACGGCAAGTTCGGCTGAACCGATGCTTCCACGGAAATGTATTTAATGTGTCAACACTGAATCTGTTTCCTTCTTTACAGCTACTATTTTAATGTAACTCGTCGCAAGCTGTTCAGCATAATGTGAAAACATAAAAAACTTTTTCAAATTTCAAAGACTTTGATGTTACGCTTTAAGTTGATGTTGACATGCTCACAGGAAAAATGCTAATATGCTAATGTTAATGCTGCATGTTGATGTTGACTTCTTTGGGGTGAGCTTTCGTAGTCACAGCAGATAAGCAACTTAAATCCACTGCTTTTGTTGTGTGACTTATTTACATCAGTTTGTTACCAAGTGAAACCACGTATAATCAAACTTGTGTCCAGCTCCTAATATAGGGAAAGCACCCCAGCCGCACAGATATAGGATTACCGACCAACAGCAATGGACAAACAAGTATAGAATGCTGTTGTGGCAAGATAAGTTAGAACACCTAAAGATCCATCAGTCAAGGATGAAATGCAAGGAGCAAGGACTGCAAGCAGCACCATTTTGCACGGGTCTAGCATCTCCAGAGAAGGCACCCCACAGGGTCTAGAGACTCCATGTGGCGCAAACAGTCCGGCTTCAGTCCGACATTCCAAGTGTAGAAGGATCAGGTGGCCTCAAGCTTGCAAAATAAGTGGCAGAAGTTTGACATCTTGAGGCAGATGCGTCCTGAAGGGGCTGGAGAGGCTGGTGGGATGGGCCAGGATGTCCTTCAAGCCAAAGAAATCAACATCTTTGGTGTTGAAGAAAGGCAGAGTGGTGGATAAGTTTTGTTTCTCTGTCTAAGAAACACCAGTCCCCAACCTCTCAGAGAAACTGGTGAAAAGCCTAGGGGAAGATCTTTGACAGTAGCCTCAGGGATACAGCTTCCATTAAAAGCACCTGTGAGGAGCCGGAGGGGTAGCTGAAGGATGATTCCCCATTTCCACCATCTCAGACGTGGATAGGAGAGTTATACGCTACCTGAGGAGATGGCTTGGGCTACCGAGGATCTTGAGCAGCATCTCCCTCTATGGAAACACATGCAAACTGTACTGTCCAACCTGTTCTGCTGGGGCCTGGTTGATACACCAGCTTGCTCCCTGTGCCATGGGACACATCCTTAGGCGTTATGGATGAGGCCTTTGAGAGAAAGGGGGAAATATGAGAGCCTTGTCAGCGAAGGCCACAGACAAGGCTGGAAGGCAAGGTGCTGACCTGTGGAGGTAGGCTGCAGAGCCTACACTGCACTCTGCATCACAGGAGAAAGAAAGAGGAAGGCCATCCACAACAACACAGAGGCTGCAGAGAAAGCCTCTAGGTGGCTCTGGATAAAGATAGCGGATCCGTGGGAGAGGGTACAAGTTGAAGCCTGATCAACCTGGGGGGACTGACCAGAAACACCCGAGGATCTCAGGAACATCCCTGCATCATTTAGAAATGTTTACATAATAATTAATTTCTGAATTGCATAGTTGTCATTTAGATTTTCCAGTCTGAACCAAAATGGCAGTTAGGTGAAGGCTGCATTGTAGGAAGACAAAACACACACACATACACACACACACACACACACACACACACACACACACACACACACACACACACACACACACACACACACACACAGATAGAGTGAGACACTTGCAGTTAAAGCTATACAAATCAACCTAATAACCTAGCCTAACAAATGTGCTAATGTGGAGATAACCATCTTGCTGAAGGGAGAGGAGGGTGAGACAAAGACGCACATTATTGACTGGTTCAACACTTGTTTGTTTATGAAGTGATTTGGTGTGCTGCTGATACACTTCATCCTGTTTTTCTTCTTTTCTCAGGCTAATTTTCCGGGTCGCTCATAGTTAGTGCCTTGCTGTGTTTCGATCCCCATCAGTGCTGAAAGGCGTCCACTCCAACTGACCTGGAGCACAGCAAACAAGTCAAAGAATAATCTTACTAGAGGGTTCTGGTTGACCCTCCCTATCTGTGAGAACAACTCATTTCTTTGAGTTGCTAATGCAGCGCGGAATCGCTTGTGTCATAGACCAGACACAGGCCTGGAACCATGGAGCCACAACTCTATGTTTTGACAATCAAGCCCACACAATTTCCCTCAGAGCAATAAGTAAAGATTTTAACAGTATGGAAAGAATCAGCGAGCCCCGGACGGATCGAGTCATGAAAAGGAGTGGAGGGGGGGGGATTTGATTGTATCATGTCTTACTTTGCCAGAGTGAGAGGGAATCTGATTTCGATATATTTGGCTGCACGAGTGAGTGTGAGACAATTAGATTTGCAATCTCTTTGGTTTGTTTGATATGTAACATCAGTCTCCTTCGGGAAACTCGATGCCTCGTTGTGGTCTCCATCCTGCGCTCCTCTGGGAGAGCAGGTCCAGGAGCGGTCCAGGATTTGGCCAGACCTCCTGCAAAACAGATTTGTCTCCCGGCCGCTGTCTGTCCCAGAGACCCAGAGACCGGTGTCCTATTTCAAGCTTTTTCCTCTGAGGGGCCCACATGCGCTTCACAAGCTTTTCGTTTAACAGGGGGCATCAAATGGAGATTAAAACACCATCGCTGTAAGAGATACTGCCATCGATTTGTCACACTGGGATGGGGAAATAAACAGCGATCATGTTATATAAACAGGACTTTCAAAGTGACTTCCTAAAAAAAGACATATTCACCATTCAGTACATGCTGTAGAAATACCAAAACCCCATAGCTTTTGCAGCGGGTAATGTCATCACATAGGCCCTGTTGTTGGGAACCTTCTGCGAGCCAGGAAAACATGCTAACTCATGACTGTGAAGACAGTTTGCTTTCAGGAATCATGTGAGACTGCTCCGGGCTGGGACAGCACAGGACCCCACACAGTAATATTCAGACTTCTTTTTTTGTGTATTCTTTTATGTTACCAAGCCGATGTTTGTTTGGTCCGACTCGCTCCCTGACTGCACAATGCAAAACAAACATTTTAATTAAATTACAAGGATATTTTTGAACAAGTCTTTTCATGTGGGGTTTTTCCAAGCGATCAGACATCGAATACCTTCATTGATTAGAAGTCTGAGGGTTCACGAAAGATATACTTGTTGTTATTTTCAAACTACAGAGTGGATAAATGTTAAAAGTGTCTGTGATTCTCAGGAGGTAGTGCGGGTCGCCCACTAATCAGAAGGTTCATGGGTCCACCCCGATGTCCTCCAGTCCAACATTCTTGTGCAAAATACAGAAATGACTTGTACTGTATCACACTTTGAGTGCTCGATAAGACCAGAAAAGCGTAACATAAATAAAGTCCATTCACCAGTTAGCAGTTCAACATCACATTTTCCAGATATTTAATTTCAGATTTCTATATATTTTCCAACTTAAACAATCCATAAGCCAAATGAATCACTTTACATTGGCTGAAATAGCCTGGCCCATTAAAGCCACTCCATATGTTGCTGTAGATTTTAACATGATGTAAATTATCCATGAGGGGGAAGTTTGATCTGAAAAGAAAGTCTTTGACAGTTGGGCTTTGACAAGCACCACTTGGTCTTGGACTATAGAGGTGACTGTTGAGGATACAGGACACCCAGCGATGCAGTTCCACCGCTGCCTACACGGCTCTGGTCACATTGTATAATTAAACATTAATGCACCCGGACTGCCTCACATTACAGTGTTTCTCAGTTCCGAGTAGAACTCCGCCCTGCTGGTGCTAAACTGGAAAATAATCTTCAGCGCACTCAATAGCCGACTCTTTGCCTCGTCTGCCCCTAATTCAAACGTATGAAACCAGCAGACTGTGGCTGACCACTGGCTCTAAACTGCTGCAAAGCAACAACAGCCATTCCATCTGTATCACCGCCTCCCACCCCACCCCCTCTGCTTTCAAAACACACACACACAGGCATCTCGGACATTTTTTGGACAGTGTGATAATTGTTTTCATTTCATTTTGTTTTTTCCTCCTCCCTTATCACTCTACTTTATAGCTCACAGTCTGGATCATTGTGCCTGTTGTTGTTCTCTGGGGGATTTGACCTGGACATGATAATGTTTACTCAAAGCAATTGTGTGAGCAGCTTTATTTTTCAAAGTGAGAGGGTTTGTTTTTGCATTTAACTGTTATTGATGTCTTACAGTATCTCCTGCGTAGATATCTGTGTTTGCTCTGGTGTATCTTCTTGCCAGTGTGGATACTTGTGCACTTGCGTGCTACTGAGTCAGTGTAGTAGTCATGTGCTTGCTGACTTGTGGCCTCGGCCTGGGGATGACTCCCTTCCATTCATGTGATCAGCGACAGTGGGCTGTGTTGGTACTCTGGAGGAGCCCCAGGCTTTAGTTAGAATGATACACTCTTTTCATATGCCAGACAGACAGAAATAAACTCTCTGAAGACAGCAAAGTGCATCTGTCTCCCAGTTTCAGCTAATGGCCACGATGTGCCCTCCACGGGTTGTGAAGCAAACTTTCAAATTGTCAGACGCACTAACGAAGCTTATTGCCTTGCCTCCATAAACTGGTATCGGTGAAGATGGTCTTAATCCTGCACTAATGTGGCAGCACCAATAAAGCTGCAGCTTTAGTGATTCAGCACAGGCATCAGCCACAGTGAGTCTTGATCTCTTATAAGAAGAAAATAGTGCCAACACTTGAGTTACCATGGAGCTAGTGGTGGTGAATTGATAGTGACACTTTGTTGTGAAATGTGTGAAATGTTTTGCAAATGTAAAGTGGAGGTGAAAAGGAGAACTTGCTTCCTGAGTTAAACAAAATATTTGCTCTTCATCCAAAGACTTATTTCTCACACACTCCCCTCAGGTTACTGTGCTCCTGGGTGTTTGTATCAGTTTGCTGTAAGTTTGCTTTAGGGATATATGTGACAGTCAAACACAGTGTAACTGAGAAGACACATGCAAATACACTAATATCGGTGGGAGTGTTCTGTTCGCCTTGCAGTACTCCTGTTTCTATATATATATAAAGAAGACTTCTTGCTTTTGCATTACAGATTGTGTTATATGTTCTTATTCAATTATAGAATTGAATTATTATCATTATTTAGTATTCACATATTAAATAACTACATGTATTACAAGCATGCTATACGTCACTCAGAATGGCTTAGTCATTAAAAATATGTACAACATTTCATTCAAATGTCTTCATTATAAACTTGAACCCTTTTATTACGCTAAAGCTAAAAGGTGTAACAAAAATAGAACATGTCCTCAATCGAATAGTAACTTCTTAAAACAACAACTTGCAGCTGTTAGTCATAGCCTGAGTGGAAAACCACTGTGAATAATTACTCCAGATAGTGTGGATACGAGTTCTTAAGTCTCTGTGATCTGTGACGTTAAACACGTTAAACTATATCAAAATACAGGTGGTGTGTTCTTGTTCTTTTAGAAAGAAAAAGGTGTGATGCATGTACATGTGTGGGTGTGTAAATTGGTATAGACAGAGTATTATTTATATGTGCTTTACATCATCCAATTGAGCTCTGATGAATGTGGGACCTCTTCAAGGGATAGTTCACCCAAAAATTAAAATTCACTCATCATACACTCCCCACTATGACGATGGAGGGGTGAGTGATGTGTTTGAGTCCACAAAACATATTTCAGGGGTAACCAGTGTTGCTGCCAAATCCAATACAACTGAAGTAAATTGTGACGACTTTTTCAAACGTAGAAAAACTACAGAAAAAACACATAAAGTTCCTCCATGCTGCTCGTGTCATAAAAGTGTCCATAAGGCCTGACTTTAGGAGTTTTTAGCCTAAAAAACAATTATATTGGATTTGTTTGCAACGCTGTTGACCCCGAAACTCCAAAAGTATTTTGTGGACTCATACACTTCACCCACCCCTCCATCCGCATAATGGTGAGTGGATAATGTGTGAATTTTCAGTTTGGGGTGAACTATCCCTTCAGACGTACACTGTTTAGCTCATGCAGTGTTTGTTTTTGTTTTATAGTATTCCATCAGTAGTTTCATACACAATATGACACACACACAGTTAAAGGGACCCTGGTCAGCAGATGCTTTAAATTTCCTTCGGCTGGATTAGCATTTATGAGGTCACAAAGCCTTCCTAATACAGTTCTGATCATGAACAGATGAGGTAATATGATGGACTCTGCTGACTTTAATGTCTCCACTGTGAATGATGGAAAGGCCAGTAGAAAATCAAGTTTTTTCTTTGACAAAATCCTCTGATGTGTCTGGAGGAGATATGGTTCAGTTTCAGTGGAGACAAGATTTAGCACAATTCAAGCATTACCTTATCATTTTAAGACAAATTTCATTTTCAGCACAAAATGTAATGGCACTAAAGAGATTACTCAATTGTACTTCAACACCTAGGTTGTTACACTGTATGTTCACTGTTTATATCAATATTTGTATAAGCAGACATGGCCTGCAGGGAAAGGTGAAGTAGGGCTGCTGATTCTTATTCTCAGAGGGTTTTTCTTTTTACAAGACATGTTGAAACAAAAACAAAAGGCAACAGAGGCAATTACAGAGTTGCCCAAATGTGATTTATATGCAAGCCAACTTTCTGGAGTAAAATATCAAACCGGTCTCCAATGAGTAAAGCTAGCAATCATAAAAATGTTTCTTCTCGCAAAGCTGCAATTTCCAGTCATATCTCCAAATGTGTCTGAACTCAAGCAACAAACAGTCGGCCTCTCTGGGAATCTGGAGTTTTAATGTCTACAGGGGGACACATAACTGACAGCTGGGACTGCTCATTGTAAAATGGAGTGCAGACAATATATAAGTATAGCTGTGTCCGACCTTCTACTTCCTCTCTTGCATTATATTTGGAAGAGATGGCAACAAGTTCATGCGATATGTAGAAAATTTAAGGAAGTGCAAAGCAGCCAATTTATAGCTTGAGCCCAGCAAGTGTGGATATCAGATACCTGCTGCCTTCATAGGGCTGTAAAGTGAATATAGAAAACAGAACAGTAAAGTTAACAGCTCTAGCAGGCAGGAGGCAAAATACCCTTATCATTTGCACCAAGAATTGCTAATAGACACACATATATATATGAAGAAAGGGAATATAAAATACATGTCATAATCTACGTAGTGTCTGGATCCTACTGCTCGGGAGTCTGAAATACCTGAACAAAATAATCTTTATCAAATTTCCTGCAAATCCATCCACTAGTTTCACGTGGACTGTATCAAGGTCTCAAGCCACGTTCCTCACATGGCTGAAAGGAAGGGTTGAACCGAAGCCTCACTCTGTCCAACAATTGTCATGGAGATTAAAGTCAATTTTCAGCATTAAAGACTCATAATAAATACAAAACAAGCTCAGACACTGGTGACACTTCTTTCCTGGATTCTTTGCAAAGTTGTACATTACAGTTCCATTACACTTTTCCTTTGGGTTAAACAATAATATGAAGTCACACCAAGTTCTTGTTGAAAGTGATAAAAATACCCAAGTGTAATATAAACAGAGCATAAAAGGATGTTTCTCTTAAGACATTAAAATTATTAATGTAATTAATATATGTTCCGAGAAATGTGCATTATTCAATCATTGGCTGTTTTCTAAGTGACATTCTGCCATTCACAGTTAGCATACTATTAGCATAGCAGAGCTCACCAATTAACGGAAATGGCGATGGTTGCTCAGTCCCGAAAAGAGCCAAACACGCAGTTAAATTCCAGACTCAAATACTCTGGCTAGATTTGATGTACTAAGCACTGAAGCCTTGGACTTGGTTCCTGCCAGACCCTCCGGGCAGACCTGTACTGTGCCGGTTTGTGTCGAGGTCAGCCAGATGACTGTGTTTGGCAGCAGAGTCTGTGACCATTGGGGAGGTGAGTGATTGAGCAACTGGGACAGCAGAAGTAAAATATCTGAGCAGGAGCAGTTCAACTTTGAATGTTGTTGATCAACCTTTGATGTATCTCATAAAACAACACAGCTGATAAAATGAGAAACCTTAAACATCACAAAAGTAATGTAGCAATCGGTAGATCTACTGTTTAAGGGTTAAAAACTGAACAGATCATTGGAGAGGCCGAACAAAACACCATTAACACTAAATTGAGATTTAACAACTTAAGTAAATTATTTTACCATAAGTCCTGTTCTGTTGAACGTTTCTTTAATTCAGTTTTATGGCACAACTAAACAAACAGTCACCAAATCATAACATACATCTCCACTGTCTCCATGTGCTTACTCATACTTGGAATGGTTGGGGATCTCTCTATGACATTGAAAGGTCTTGACTGTAAGTTCCTTAAGACAATGTTGCTATTTCTGGTCACTGTATTGAATTGAATTGGAGAGCCCCAAGATTTGTCTTGATCTCTGACTTTAAATAAGACTACTACAATGCACTGAAGACCTTTTCCTGAGACAGAATGTGAGGAATTGTCGGTTGTTCCGGGCAATTTCAGCAAAATGTATGAATGAGCCCATCTGAGAAGTCAGAACGGAAATGTCGGTTGCAAAACTGAAGAAAAAAAGTCGAGATGAAAAAGAGGTGACATAAATAGATAAAATGAAGATGTCGACTGAGAAAGAAAACATGATTCGAGAGCTTTTGACAATTAGGGCTGACGCCTGTTTCGATGAACTGTAAAAAATAAAACATGATTTCCCCAGCAGAATTTATACGTTAGGTTGTGTCTCCAGCGTGCTATACCCAGGCATCACCCGTGCCTGGATTTTCTTGTTGTTATGTGTCTGACCCAGACAATCTCCTGCTGTGTTCGTATAGGTGAAAGGCCCAATTTTCAGGACAATTTCAAGAGTTTGAAAAAGTCTTTAGTCTCTCTGTTATCCAGAACAACTTTGGTTTTGTGATCATTATAATTGGAGTATCCTTCATGGACTATAAGATTCACAGATTCTTCTAGGTGGTTTCTGGCTTTGATCCTTACTGGATCTTTCAAGAGTCCATTATGTCTTGCAGGAAATTAATTTGTGGAGTGTTATTAAAGTCAACATTGTCTTTGATTTATACTCCCAAATGTCTTCACAATTGTTTCTTCAACATTTTCTCAGTAAATTTGTTTAACTTCCTGCTTTGTTTTTTCAATTTGTGTTTGTCAGAGCTATTTCTCTGACTGCCACTGTGTTTTGTTAACCAGGATGTGCCTTACACACAACACAACACTTCCATGCTTTATTTGTGCCCCCATGTCAAACTAAGGGCACTTCAGCGATCCAAGTGCCCACAAAGTGACCTCCAGCCCAGCTGCCCTGCGGTTGGCCTGTACCACACAGTGGTAACATTTAGGAACGATGAAAAACAACTCTAAACCCTACCTTAACCTTAACCCCTGCACAATATATCCCATTTTTTTTAGGCCCGGCCTGTTAGGGGGTCTGTGCACCCCCCTTAACCACCACCCTTAACCAGCGATTAGGTGCCACATTGTAATTGCTTCCCTCTCAGATGGACCTTTTGACAGCTACTCACTACTCAAAAGCTCTGGAAAGTAAACCAATCGCTTCTTCACACCAAATGTCCTATTTTTCAACTCCAGTCTTGGCCACTAGCTCCTCCATGCCAAACTTATTTTTGTGATGACCCAGAGGACATTTTTAGCATACCAGTTTTAAATAAACACAGACCCCAAAAATATTACTGAATTCAAGCATGAAGAAACAAATCCAACATTTCATATTTTATTAAGTTGGTCTCCTTTCTCTGTTGGTACTTTCTGTATTTCAGACTGTTTAGATTTTGTGCTAAAAGTAAGTAAAAGTAAGTTAATTGTATTGTGAATTATAGTCTTGAGAATGCCAAGTAAGAAGAAATTATCTTTTGAGCTCCTATCTGTTCTTGCATCAAGATATGACAAGCTTATAATTTAAGATTGTTTAAAAATTCATGTTTCCTATCATGATATTGCATTGGCTGTTGAGTTATTGTATTTTAACTCAATGAAATCTGTCACCTGCCGTCAACATGTAAAAAAAATCATACTATGGACCATGTCCTGTTCTTTGGCCTTCTGCTGTTTTCGATGAGACCTTTGTGTGTCTCCAACCAAAACCGCCTGCCCAAACTCGCTCCCCTTTAATCACCTCTACTACACCCAACCTGTTTCTGAGTGGCTTTAGTGCTGATCCCACAGTCCCTGCTCTTTAATCATCCTTCAGACCCAAGGCTGAACAAATCCACAATCTCTGGTCAAAGGGGCTAATGAAAAGCAAAGCATAAGTAGGTAAAAGACAGATTGCAAGTGTCCTACTGAGATTCTAATTCTCCAAACACAGCTACAGACCCATCTAGCATGCCATAGCTCCTCCACTCCTTTAGAGGCCTGGTCTAGACTTAGCTATTCCAAATAAATTTAGGCCAATTTCTTAGCTTCCTTTAAGGATTTAAAAAAGGTTTGGTTTTAATCAGAATGTGATTGAAAACAATATTTCGAGAGATTTGAGTCAGGGCTCTAGGAGCAGCACAGCACCAGCACTTCTAGGAGGGACATGTGACTTCCTCTTTGCTGCAGATGCCTAACAATTGTGCTGGATCACTTGACATCCTGGGTCTGAATTTCTGGGTCCGACCTTGATTGTCCTCTCATTTTCAATCTGTCTTTTCACTACTACCCAGATGACCTACCTCCTCCTCAAATACCCAAAATCTCCCCAACACAATATCACTGCTACTGCACAGAACCAGCTTTCCACCCAAATGCAAAGAACCTGTGTGCTATATCTGATGGTAATTTAAGATTTAACAGGCAGGTTCAGCTTCTCCAACTGAGAATCATTTCAATGTCCAACATTCATCTTTTCATCATGTGAATTGTAACTCTCAAGCTAACATCTCCTGTTTACAATTAGTTCAACACAATGCTGATATCCATGCATTCTCGTGGCTCCCTGTTATTTTCAGAATAAACTTCCAAAATCCTTCTAATCATTTATATATTTGTCCTACATAAATGTGATAAGCAATCCTGACACATGGTTACCAGAGGGAACTACAAGAGCCCATACCAGGAATGAATAAAACTTGAGTGTCTTTTAAATAACTATTTGGAAAACCAAAGTAAGGTCACCTTGACAAAAGTGTAATAAAAAACATGGCATTAGTCGGCTTCTACTAAATCTAAACATGTGTTGCCTTTATTTGGAGAATATGAATCCTAGATACTTTTTGGATGCCCATCAATGTTCAATTTAATATTATTGATACAAAGAGAACTGCAGCGTCAGGGAGTAAGTGTGAAGGGAGAAGTGGAAGAGAATAGCATAGAGCAAGGAGGAGAAAGATGAGGAGAGAAACATACCTTGCAGCTGTTAAATAAACCTGCTCTACTTGTGCTTCTGGATCTCAGTTCAAATTTTGCTCTGGCTAAGGCCCTAAGCCTAGGAACACAATTTCTTTTTTAACTTGTCTACCTTCAGCTACAGGTCCATTTATATATAAAATTGTTATCTAAAACTCAGTGGACCGAGTTGTATGTTAACCCCACTCTTAACAGTCTTATTAAAACTTATTGGGGAGTCACCGTTTTATGATCCATGTGCTTTATCAGACTGGTCCCTTCCTCTCCCTCAATGTTATGTTTATAGCTTCTCAACTGCCGCAAAACACGTCCCGGCAGAGAACAACACTTTCCTCTGTGTACTTTGTACTACATATTCAAATATACAGAACTAGAAATAGTTTTTACCCCACACAAAGCCTGAACACATAGACACACTTCCGCATTTATACAGCAATTAAAAGCATTCATGGGAAATGAGACAAAAACATTGCCAAGTGCCAAATTTGGGGATAGGCATGAATCAAGGGGGCAAACAACAAGACCTTTATTGTGAAGAAGCTGCAGGCATGTGATGTACATGGAAATGTTGAGTTAGCCCAAGGTCTCACAGTTTGTCAAAAGTTGGTTTAAATCAATATATTTTTATCATTAGTATCACTTTGCAACATTGCAAGATAAACATCAGCCTTTTCAGAAACATACAATCATGTGTATCTGCTTTCTCTTAATATGAAATAGAGTTTGCTTTTACCATTGCGATGCCAAACAGCCAACTTTCAGTCACCCCCTGGTGAGAACACTAATTCTTTGTTTAAAAGTGCAGTCTCATCCTTTTGATTTGTAACTTTTCTATCGTTAGAAAACAGAAAAACTGTTTCCTAATTGTTTTCACACTTTTAGAGTGATGCAACTGTGTAAAAAAAGCAATGGAAAGAAATTTAAATTATACACTTTTGTCAACTCCCTTGTCAACACTTCAGTTGAGTTGTACACTGCACACAATCCAGTAATTAAAGACCTATAGGTGAGGAAAGAAAATCAGCTTGTTTCCAGCGCTGGCTGTGAGGAAAAGACACATAGCTGCTGGAATGTAATTCATCAGCTACGATTGTGAAAGAGTTTTATGGAAAATGGTTGTGAGACTGAAGATAAATTAAGTCCTAATCCACTTTGGACTGGTCATCCCACTAACAGTATACCTTACTCCTCCTGATTATATATGATGCCTCTATAATCCGACATACTTTAGTTCTGAAACAAACCTGCGTGCAAAAAAAAACATGTCTTCATACACAGCAAGTTGTGAAAACTGAGACCAAATATGGCTCAGTGAAAAAACTGTGTTTTGCCAAAGGGATGGGGGTGAATCAAATGTGGGAAAGAAGGACTTTGGACTTTTTCTACATAGCGGATCTTTATTTACACAAAAAGGATATATGACTCACTGAGGAGAAGGGAAAATCCTAAAACATATGTAGTGGCTTCAGTCACACATGCATTAACTAAACTAATCTTTCACCAATGGTTATTTTCATAACAAACAATTTGCTCTTAAAATGTATGATAAATAGAGATATCTAAAAAACCCCCTGCAAAAACTTTTAACTCTAATGTGTTGGAAAAATGAAACACGACACTGGTTTTATCCAATGTTGACATTTCTCCTCAGGACATTTCTACAAGTAAGCAAACATTTGAACTATGCAATGTCTCATTTTCCTAATTAAACATAAGATTTCAGAGAAGTCGCCCAACAAAAATTAACTGTCTGCATGGGAGTTATCAACTTTTATCGAGTTCATCAAGTGTGACATTTAGATATATTGGTTTTAGGTTTTACCCTTTCTGTCCGTAGTATGTTGCCTGAAGATGATGATGATATGCTACTAATTACAGCAGTAATCAGAGTATATCAGGAGAATATGCACCACATAATAATTATGATATATCTTTTGTCTGTCTTCTATAAAAGGTTTAGTCGTTAATTCAGAGACTAACATTACATTGTCATCACTACTCTTAGTGCCAACGAAAACATCTGGTGAGTTATTAGATTTATGTTTCCCATTGGAGCTTGCAGAAACACTTTTCTCAATAAGTCCTGTTTAAAAAGTCAACAATAAAAAATACTGAAAGAAGCTGTGACATAATGTGCTCAGTGGATGCGACGAAGCACTGTTGTGTTGATCAGACAAAAATCATTTTCTGTTATCCAGAAACACATTCTTGTAAATGGAAAAATCGATGTGTGATAATTGATGGGTCTTTTACAGGAGTTAATGCTTCGAGGAAGTTAAATTAGAGATTTGGTTTCAGTGCGTGAGCCATTTGAGCCTTTAAGAGTGGTCTGCCGTGCTCATGTTATGAAAATGATTCTGGAGGATTGTAAATGACAGAGTGTAAGAATATCTATGGGCCTGAGTTCATGGTTCATACCTGTTACTACACAGGTTTTACTACATATTTTTATCATGGCATTTTTTCACAAATGTGCTGCTCGCAGAAGAAAAAGTGTGTGATCCTGGACACAGTGCTGCACACAGGGTCCTCCATTGATTTCTCCCCATCTGTTGAGAGTATGTGCGACTGGACTGTGTTCACAAGTTGGACCATTTGATTTGCTCATTATTTCAAACTCTCCTCAGAGAAACCCTATCGGATGGCAGAAAAAAATATATTAATACAGCAGTGATTGTGTAGTTTAGTCACTTTTATGACACTCAAGACACACACACACTTGCACAAACAAAATAAGCAGGTTAACATTTATGGCCTCAGGTTCAAAGGTGCCGCAGGAAAGCTGTTTGTTGATATTTGTTCAAAAGGTTGGCCACATTAGTTTCACATTGGTGTTTGGATCATGTGTTTTATTTGGCGGTTGGTTTCGGCCACAGTCATTTGCATGCAGTGGACATAAAGGAGAATGTGAATGATGTATGTGTGTTCAGGGCACCACCGTTAAAAAGTTAGTATCAAATTAAACTGAAGACAGTGAGTGCATAGAATAAAGGTAATTGTAGCCTTTTCATGTGAATTATATCATAATAAAAAAATTTGAAATAATAATATTGTGTGAACCCTTCCAGGCTTCTTTATAATGTGTTTAATTGGTTTTAAGGTGAACGCAAAAATTTTACACAGAAACGCCCATTAACATGTCATGGACATGTCAACTTACCCTGTGAAAAAAGTTTTATATTTTGTTTTTCCTCTGGATTTAACTTTTGGAAGTCTGAAAAAAATCAGGAGCTATGACACCATCATGGGTAACTGCTCGAATATCTGATGGAAAATGTAAGGGAGCAAACAAGTGATAAACGTGGGGCATACATGGCATCCACAGGTAGGCCAGGTTTGCATACATGCAGTCTGATGACAAACTAGCCTCCGGGGTCAACGGCCAGTGTTTTAGGGCTTCAGGTTGGATTTCCTGGACACTGTTTGCAGTCCGGCTACTTTCTTTTATCACAGGAGCCGAATGTTTTTCCACAAAACACACAAACAGAGATACTTTTTGTTTGTGTTTCAGATACTCATGATATTTCAGATAATCTCTATTACCACCTACATATGAATGCAGATTATTCAAAAGCTGATAGTCGATGCATGTTGATCAATGTCTTCAGCTTCTGTCTCTCTCCACATGGACTGTTTACCTGCAGGCAACTAAAGCATGCTCTATTGTGATTGGGCCAACTAAAAAACGACCATGTTCACGTGCAGAATTTGTTCATAGAGATCGGCACAAATGTGATAATACTTTTGAGGTGCATTATGGGAAATGTTTAGGCCAGTTTTTTCTCTCTCATGAGTCACCCATCTTTACAGAAGTGCAAAACTACATTTTTTCAGTGGCCTTTCAAATGTGTGGCGCTTTTGAGGTATCTGAGGTATTTTTTTGTTTTATCTGCTGAAAGATTAAGGGTAATGTTTGATAAAATAATTAAACCACATAAATGCACAGGTGTCACGTATAGCTCATGCACTATACTGTGGGCTATAACAGTCTGAATAGAAACAGGACAGTAAACATCAGATTGTTTTTCTCCAGGTTTGCCCTGACGGTGTCTGTGCTGTGCTCGCCCTCGCTGCTGTGAGTGGCAAAGTGAATTATAAAGAACAGATGTCGCCAATAAAAAAAGAAATGACATCAGAGTGGCAACATTGAACACCGTCAGAAAGCAGTCACTGCACCGTGCGTGTGCGATAGCAGGTGTAAAAAAAAAAAAAACAACACTAGGCCACCTCTGGGAATGTGTGAGTGCACGGCCATGTGCAAAAACTGTCACGTGCACGCTCAGGAGGGAGAAACAGACAAGGGGTCGTTGTGTGGTCTTCTCCTGTTACTTTTTAAAATCAGATAGGCGAATAAATGTATTATACAATAGTATTTAAAAAGCCCTGATGGAACTTTGTGTTTCAGTTTTGGCTGAATTAAGGGATACAGTGTTTGGGTTATGCGTAATTGTGTTTGCGTCATGCGTAATTTTAGATAACAATATAATTTATTGTGGTAAACATTTATTAGGGCTCTTTTGATGCCTACAATTCTAAAGTTATCTGCAGCAGGTTTGTCTTTGTTGTTTGCTTTATATCGTGTTATTGTGATAACAATAAAGTAGTAGACAAACTGGACTGATTATATCTTTGTTCTCGATCAGTCTGTGCTTCTGATGTTTTTCGGGAGAAGCAGACTGCAGGTCACAAACACCTCCCTCTCCGTGTGTAGCGTGTGAGTAATAGGCTCCACCACACTACTGGCTCCTATAAACATGTTGTTGACACCACAGTCGCGCACAGTCAGATACCTGGTCGACCCACATCGTCCCCTCTGGCGTGCTCCGGGAGAGGAGCAGCATGTTTGCATACAGGCGACGGACACTGCTGCTGCTGCTGTTGCGAGCTGCAGTCACTGAGCATCTGTGCCTTTAGAGACTTTGTAGTTGCGCCTGTTCCACAGCCGCGGTCCAACTTGCCACAACTCCGACGTATACGCGCTCCGCGAGCACTACCTTAACACCGAGAGGCACTGGCTCACCCTTCCCAGCTAGACCCATGGAATAATCACTATGGAATACCACTGGATACTGCTGGCTGTCTTTTTACACTTAACTTTCCGTCCAGGTAAGACCCAGCGTTTGCACTTGATGCGTCTCTTTACGCACAATGACTTGTTGCTGCTCACTTTAAAAAGAAGGAAAGGCTTCATTTTATTTCACCACGACCGGGTTTCAACTCCCTTCAGCGCAACCAGACAAAGATAATCCACATGATACACAGACGGGGGACCGCTCCACTTGCTCCGCGTCGCCTTCATGCATTTCTCCACACTTTTCTTTGTTCTGGGAAGTGGTGCATGGCTGCTGATAAAAGAAGTCACTGAAACCCTAATGAGGAAAGGGGACACTTTGGCTGATGATGTGGAAACCAAGTGCGCCACTTTAATAATGCATGTTATACTAAGAGAACAGTGCGCCATTAACAGAAAAAAGTAATCAAACAGAGGGAATTAAAGTGGGATGCTGAATAATATACGGAAAGACTTTCATATTGTGCTCGGAGGTGACAGGTTCCTGGTGGTTTTCCTCTTCTTCTGAACCAGCCGTAACCGTCATTATGGAAATCTATCTGCAGCTCCTCATTCCTGGGAAGCATGCATGCAAACGAGCAGCTGTCACAAACAGGACTGTGTAGCGATTCTATGTAATTTATGTTTGGCATAAATATTGTCACATGTGCGACGTTAACACGCAACGCTTTAATATCCCCCACCCCATCACAGTCTGGGTGGGTTTGATCAGCTTTTTGTTCTGGGGATGAATTTTGAAAACACATCTCAAATATAAATGGTTTGGCTTCATCTTCCGAGGCTGGCTGCAAAGGTCAATATCCTTGAACACCTTGTTGTTTCTTTTTTGTCTTTTTACGCACGTCCTTCATAGTAACTACAGTTTTAATTTCTTATTTGAGGGTTCAGCCTGTTTCTGTTTACATCTTGTCAGGAGACAAGCCAATCCCTGAAGAGACAAGCGGCGAACCGCAAAATGTTGCCGTTTCACTTGGCGCCCTTTGGCTCGTGCCCGGAGCCTTGCGCCACTCAGGTCGGATCTATTTTCTGCCTGTATGCCGACAGCCTGATAATATGATGTGGTCGTGGGATGCCTTGATATCGTGCAGGGAATTTGAATGGCTTCCACAGATCCAGGCTTAGCCTATACTTGCCATGTGATGCAATAAGACGCACTATGAAGTTTGCCATAAGCCTTTACGCACGCTGCAGACCGAATTCATTTTACCACGTTTTCTTGTGCTCTGGTGATGAGTAAATAAATAAACTAAAACATCACCATCACAATGATCAATACCTCACATAGAGACTTTTTTTTTTCCATGACCATGTTGATAAACATTACCGTTAAATTCCACAGATGTTAGTCACATATTTAGGCATATAAGGGTCTGCAAACATAGAATCCATTAACATCAACAGCCTCCAAACAGACCCTTCTCTGTGTCATGATACACTGTTGTTTGCTGTTCGATGATTCTATAGAAAGGCATGAAATTTATTATACTTAACGCGAAGATTCATATATTTTGGTCTTGAAGATAAGGCTGTCATGCCTCCGCATCCTTCTCCCTTCTATTTTAATTCCTGAGTGAAGTCAAGGCTCTGTGGTTTGGCTCCACAGATAAAATGTATTTGTTGTATCACAGGTGGGATAGAGGCAGCATCTATGGCAGCAGCACACTGTTTCGAACCCCCCCCCCAAAATCTGCAGCCACAGTCCTGTCATGTTTAACCAAAACTGGCTTCAATAGTAAGGAGTGGGAGTTGAGTGCAAGTCCAACATGGTGATTTTTCAAAAATCCTTACTCATGTACATTCCCACAGCTGTTTCCAGTTGGGGCAGCAGATTAGATCGATGGGCTTTTTCGGGACCTTCTGCATCCATAGTCAATATCTGGTCCGGCATATGCTACACATGTTCGTTCCAGGTTATACCATGACTGCTGTAAGGTGCAAGATGACATGTTTACTAGAACCTAATATCGTTATGGTTCAGACATCTGCTCAGATGTCAGGAGGTTGAGGGTTCAACCATCTTTAAAATCCTTCAAATTAAACAGAATGAAAATGAACTCTGACCCTGCAACCCCTGCTGATGTTTCACTCGTGGACTTGGCTGCGTTTAAAGTGGTTGCAAGCCATTCATCTTCAAATCCAGTGTTTTGAAGTTCGGTGGCAGGAGTCCTGCTGTTTCCATGTGGATCAGGGATTATACCTGTAAACTGTAATGCACTGTGAATGGGTGAGCCCGCAGGTGTTGACACATCCTGACTTTGCAGTTGTGAGTGAATCTTAGAAAAAACTTTCTCTTAAATCTAGCATTACTCACTTTCAAGCGTTTTTAAATAATTTAGAAAAAAGTATAATTAAAGGACCTTTGAAAGACCTCAATCCTCCGAGACTTTTATTCTCACTCCGGTGTTTGAAAGTACTCAGCCCCTGATTAATTTTTCATGATAATATAAGTATAAATGTATGATCTTTTCCACCAGATTGTGGTTAAATGGGACTTTCTAACATGTAAGTGACAATACTTGGCTTATCATAACTATCACATGTTTGCTGTCCAATTGACCTTTCTCTATATCCCATTATAGGCAACACCAAGCCAATCATTACCCCCATTGGCAATCACCTTGTCATCGATCTCAACCAACCCTTCGAGCTGATTTGCCATGGTGAGAAGGAGATCCGATGGCAGCGGGAGGGCCGGCCGAATGTGAAGCAGCGGGGCGAGAAGAGGATCAATGGCATGTCCACGCTGCACATCACTAGGGCTCTGCCCAATCTCATGGGCCGCTACATCTGCCTGGAGAACAGCACTGGGGAGCAATCGTCCATCTACATCTATGTTCGAGGTAGCTGCATGTTACTGAATATTACACTGGGGTGTATTTTGCGTGTGTGGTACTGTACGAGGAGACAGAAGTAAGAGGATTGAAATCAAGAGCAGGTAGAAACAGACTGCCGCGTAGAGCAGAGGAAATCGTTTTGGCATTTGTTTCTGCGGTGATAGGGAGCACTGTGTGTGGGTGTGTTTGCAGAAGAAGGTGTTTGTAACTTTTGCCCTGGACAGGTACAGTAGATAGTGTAGCTATTTATTGAGTGCAACACAGTTCTACTCTATTTCCTCTGTGTGATTCCACATTTCCTTGGCCCACAGCCATCCCTGCAGGCTTTTATCATGATCATTCATTCCACAATTCACACGTCTACTTTCGATATATTTGCTTTTCAGATTAGAGGCTCCAGATAATAGCCATAATAAAAAAAAAAATTAGTGCACTAAATAACTTAAAGTTTAGTAGAGTTTTATTTGTAGTTTATTCACAATTCAAACAAGGTATTGCTTCTGTAGAGACATTATCCATTGTATCCAAACAAACTGAAATTATGTTATGCCAGGAACGGTGAATGTTCAGACTGTCTATGGCCAGCAAGACTTTTTTATCCGGACTGTCAGGTAATTCATTAATTCAAAACAGGACCTCAGTTACACACAATGGGCTCATGAAAGCAAGTTATCTCTGATGATAATAACAATACAGTAGACCAAATAAAAAAGCTAAACAGAATAGTAAAACTGTAGACTATCATGTCCTTCAGGATGGTCCCTGCCAGGCTGTATACCTCTCAGGTCACGGTTAGGGTCAATGCAATAAACACAGCTACATACTTGCTGTGAGTAAGGCCGATCTTAAGCGTACTGACAACTGGAAACATGCAACTAAACTGATTAAGTTGCAAGGATAAATTAGCTCGGTTGAAATGAACACTCAACAAGCAGCTTTCTCAAGACCACACTCTGACAGAGACAGATTTTGTGGTGAGCGAGTTAATAGCTAAATAGCTGAAGACACACTCAGAAGCAGAATTTATAAAGGAGCCTTGTTGCTGCTGCAGAGATGCTTGAACTGGAAAAAGGCGAATTGTTCCAAATTGTGAGTGTCTCTTGAAGAAGTGCCACAGAGCACATTACTGATATGGCACAAGATACTGAAAAAACACGGAATTTCCAGTGTTTCTCTCAAGAGCAACAGACATAACAAGAACTCCCCCAACTCACCTTTATTGTTTGTAGGATGATTGCTGAGTTTGATATGAGAGAGGAACTATTCACTTCTTTGAAAGCCGTACATGCTGTGGCAAGTGCATTTGGAAAGGCGTAATACTGCATTTAGCAAATTTGGATGAACAAAAGCCTGCTATGACATCCAAACATCCAACAAGCTTAAAGCTACAGTAGCAACCTGCCTCTGCATTCTAAAAAAACTGTATGTAGGTCCTGAGACATGCAGTGAAGTTTGCATCTCTGTTTGGGACAAACCAAGGCTGTGAGCAGTTCTGTTCAAAACTGACTCTTACAAAAACATAGTCTGCTCACTGACCCAAACCTGAAAAGCAGCTGCAAGTAACACCATCATCACCACTACCATCGGACATCGGATGGTTAATCAGAGAGAAACATTTCGAGCCATTGCAATACAGAGGTTAGTGTTGTGTTCAATAATTTAGTTTGGCCCTTGGAGGATCAAACTTGAAAAGGCTCCTCATAGGAAAAAGGTTCCCTACCCCTTTTTAACCCACATTTTTGTGATTCACTTTTAAAAAGTACCAAATATGATCGTTGTCTGGTATCAGTGATGTTTTTTTAATGGGTGATGGTGGTCAGCATTAGAGAAGGTGACAACTACGTTGTGTTTCCTGTGACTTTGTCAGTTCTATTTGAAGGCTTTTTTTTAATGTGCTACAACTGTGTTCATACAAACTGGATAAGGTAAAATAGTGTATCAAGAGCAATGAGAACACACTGAGTGAGTGAATCGTGACGTACAGTACATAGAGCTTGTAACTTCCAGATAAGTGGAAGTTTTTCCAGAAAACGTATCATAAGTTTAAACTTTAAGAAGCAATAATCAGCAGCAGTTTTCATTTAAAAATAATTATATAATCCAACTCCAAATTTTATGAAAAAAAAGAAGGTCACATTGGTTCACAAAAAATCACATGTCTTCATCTGCCCCAGATTTTCATCCCCTGGAGTGGAAGAGTCACATGCTTCGTATACATCAGGATTTATCCTCCAACTTTGATTCCACTACACTTAAAACCTTTTGGGACAGTTAGACTTTTTTATGGTCAGAAGTTTTCTATGTATCGACAGCAGAATGGATACCTTATTACATATACATCCAGCATTCATCATTATCCATTGCTCCATCCGCTAGTGCGGAGAAGGCGAGGCATCCAGACACACTCCAATGTAATCATTTGGCAGCAAGTTAAAATAACACTTCCCTTAACACATATGGGTAGAAAATAGTCTATGTTCAGAGCAGAATTGTTATATAATAGGTGTCACAAACTTAACCTTTAACAGCTCCCATCCTGCTTACACTTCTGGCCTCACCTCTGATGTGCGATTGCATTTGTTTTGGCAGATCTTGAAAATCCCTTCAGAAAATCAATGGTGCTCAACATTCTCACTCGTGTGGGAGAAAATGCAACCATTCCCTGCCTGGCAACTGATCCAAGTTTGGACAACCTGCGCCTGGAAACATGCTCCAGCGCAGCACCGGCCTCTGGGCTCCAGTATTCTGCGAGCCTGGAACAAGGCATCATCATCCCTAACGCGCAAAAGGCCTACGAAGGTTGCTATGTATGCACAGGAAAACTCAGGGAAAAGTACATCAGATCACGTGACTACTTCCTGACAGTGAGACCAGGTAAAGTGGTGAAAATGCATTAATGTATTGTTGCGTTTTTCTCAAACTGACACACTTGCCAAGCCAGTCTTTTTGTTTATTCGTTTTCAGTCCCCGTCGCTCGTCCTGTGATTGAGATGCAAGCCCCCAAGAGACTGATTCTCAGACAGGGCGAGAGTCTCTTACTCACCTGCAACACCACCAACGTCAATGGAGAGATCCAGATGCGGTGGGTGACCCCACCCGGTTCGGTGAGACCCTTTATTTTACTTTTTGCTGTCTTGTTAATGGAAGATTCAACTGGATTTTCGTTGGTGTAGTATTTAGGTGTATGAAAACCCTGTGATTTGTGTGTGAAATGTTCTGTTGTCTTCATCCACTCCAGCGTCACTTTATAGAGATTTTTGAGTGAAGAATCATTCATTATCAGCTGCTCTGGGAGGTTGCAGGGTTAGACTGCAAATGTTTTTAAATGCAGACAGGAAATTAAATGTGACACCTAACATTAACTCCCTGCCAACTGCACTCACAATTGTTATTATATTTATTGTTATACATACCTGCCACTTAAGCTGTCACAAGTGATATAAGTCACCAACATTTCTTTTTAAGACATTTTTTAATCATTAAAATTTCACAATATTTACATATTTTGGAGTTGTTTCTCCTGTGTACTTGGTTTCAAGTTCCCATGTACGAAAGCGACAGGTCAACATCGATGCTGTTTTAGCTTCAGGATGTTGATGTTTGTGCAAATTGTAGAATACCGTTTGCATAGGAATGTGTGAGCAACTGTGTGTGTGTGTGTGTGTGTGTGTGTGTGTGTGTGTGTGTGTGTGTGAGCAACTGTGTGTGTGTGTGTGTGTGTGTGTGTGTGTGTTTGTGTGTGTGTGTGTGTGTGTGTGTGTTTGTGTGTGTGTGTGTGTGTGTGTGTGTGTGTGTGTGTGTGTGTGTATGTGCTCATATACAGGCTGATGTGTGTCTGTGTCAGTATTTGTGTGCTTGGCAAGGATAGACATGCAGACGGGTTAATCTCTAGAGATCTGTGGGCGTTGACAGGGTGCCGTCTGGTATCCACAGCAACCAGCAAAGGTTGACGGTGCGTCTCATATCCTGACGGAGCACTTCACTCATGTGCGTAGCTCCACATTGCACATCGCGGCGGTCAGACAACAAGATGCCGGGAGGTACCGATGTGAAGCTGAGAATGGCAAGGGGGTCAGCATGCAGTCAGTGTGGCTTGATGTGTATGGTGAGTAAATGAAGCTCTTTGCCTTTAGCTATACAGCTGCAGACAGTAACTTAAATAGGTTTTGAAGATGTTAAAAAAATTCATGAAATGTGATCAAATTCAAACGTACAATGTGGTCTGTCAATCATTCATGGTTGGCAATGAAAGCATATCATTTAATTAAATATCTTGATATTTCCACAGATTACATTTCCCCAATTTCTACAAAAAGCTGAATGTCAAGAGATTAGTGCGATATTTTAAGAGATATACATCTTTGCTTTCCTTTTTAGATTTAGATGAGAAGATTGATACCACTCACATATCTGGACAGCAAATGCTAAGTGACTTTGTTATGTTATCTTCGCATAAAGACTGGGAAATGTTTGAAGATTCTCAGTCATCCAGTTCATGGTATTTCTTAGTGGAGGTCCGGCGAGATCCCTCCACAGGCAGAATAACAGCCACTCACTCCCTGACTCATGTGATCTTAAGGACTCACATGATGGCTGGGTGGGTCAAAGACTCACATGTGAGCTAAATGACTCTCTCGGTGTTAATGACCCCACAAGAGGTTAAATGTTTGAGACTCTCCACTGGTCCATTAGAACTGAAGAGGCCTTTGAGATCACGCGTTGAAAGTCTTCAAGAACCTCAAGCAAGTCCCGTTGCTTATGCATACATACAGAGCCTTCTGTAAAATATATTCACTAAGCAGTATTTACAAAGTGGGAGTTGGGCCGCCCTAAGAAAAATACATTTGCCTTGATATCAAGGGAAATTTCATAGACTAGCCTAAGTTTGTGTGACTGTGTTTGAAAGTTTTCATGAGAAAATAACAAATCTTGTTAAGTGTCAGAAATTGATAGAATAATCTTGTTGAAGTCAAAAAAGAGCAGATTATGTTTTTACAATATGCTTCCATTATATTTAGCTATCTCTGGTTATAGTAATACCAGATGTTAATACTAGTTATGTACGGGTGTGAACACCTGAGCCTTATTAAAGGACCACCCACCCATCAAATGTCCTCTGACCCGCTTTAGTTTTATAATAGAACCAAGGGTTTTCACACTTATCAATTACCATACATTGCTTTATTTGTGGCCGCCAAATTCTAAGGTCAGGTTTGAACAGACAAACTTAGAGATGTCCAATAGTGATCATATCTCTCAAGATGGATTTTAATACCAGGCCTGAACAGGTTCTAAGGGTGAGTGAGGAGGTGCCTTTCTCCAAGTTTGGTCTAATAATAATAATAATAAAAGGGGCGGACCATAGTGTAAGACTAAGAACACCCCTGTTGTACTTATTACCCGTTATCTATACAACCTCAACAGTTGTCTGTTTTGTTGAATTTTATATGCCTGACTATTTTCTGGCCGACCACAAAATGGCTACTGGTTTATGACCCTTAACCATGTGAAACAAAATAAATGCTTTTTTAAGCTTCAGTCTTTCTATGTGTTCTAACTGGTCAGAGCAAGGCTAGCTGGTCCACCCCATTCACAGTCTTTATGCTAAGCTAACAGACTGCTGGTGGCACAGAATGAGTCTTTAACGAGGCAGATATGTGAGCAGACTTGATCTTTTTATGTTAGACTTCGCCAGAATTTCCTTTTTTCCAAAAAGTTTTGCTTTCAAGGTTCAGTGTTTAGAATTTAGTGACATATAGTGGTGAAGTTGCATATTGCAGCTTTATACCCCTCACCTCAATATAAAGTACTTACCCTAGAAAGAGCAAAAAACAACAACAATTGGTACAATTTAGAAGAAACACACTAATGAAAACCTAACTAGGATTATTTGAACTTCTCTTATCACACTGGATCTTTAAATGTACATACAGGTGTGTGGAGGGATTTAGTTTTTTCTTCCTCTGTCTCGTTGTCTGTGAGCTCTTCATGTGCATGTCCGGTTACTCTGTGAGTTGGAGTCTGTAAACCAATAAATGTGCGTCTAATTTGAATTGGCAATTTGTATAACAACATCTGATTCCTCTCTTCCTCAGACAGGGGATTCATAAACTTAACGCCCACGAGCAACAGAACCATCCGCGTCCGTTCAGGTGAGAGTTTGTCTCTAAACGTTGACATGGAGGCGTATCCCAAACCACACACCTTCTCATGGAGCTTCATGGGCCATGGGCTGAAGAACACCACCGACCATGTCATCACGGCACTCAGCCATGAATATAGGTGAGACAACACACACACGCACTCACACACACACACAGACAGACACACACACACACACACACACACACACTTGCTTTCAGTGCCTATACTTAACCCCAGTTTTACCACATATATGAAAATGTTCATTAACCTCATCCAGTGGAATTTAGCACCTTTGGTTTGGAGCGAGGTGAAATTGATGTAACAGCTGCTTTTTTCTCAACTCCGTGTGAAACAAGGCTGAAACTAGTCTGCACGTGAAAAGAAACCATGAAATGTCTGTGTTGCAGATATGATAATTTTATTTATTCATTCAAAAGCTGCATGTTCAGCGAAATGTATTTTAGCTCACGCATCACCAAGACTTTTAATAACCATTATTTTACAATGCGAAAAATCTATAAATCGATATATATAACAGTAAAAAAAAAATAATTTTATGTTATTTTCCTATGAATGCTTTGTTTGAACAGATGTCCATGTTCTTTCTCTGGCAGCTCTGACATGAAAAGCCTGAAATTGGCTGTTTTCTCTTTATGTGCAATACAATTTATAGAATGTGATTGTACAAATCAATAAACACAGCCATGCTTGAAAATGTAACGTCTTCAATGTTCACTCAGGTACGGCAGTGAGCTGAGGCTGGTGCGACTGAAAATGTCAGAAGGGGGAGTTTACACATTTCGAGCCTCCAACAGTGACGCAGCAGTAAATCAGACGTTCACCATCTTTGTAATCAGTAAGTTGTGTCATAGATTTTGTGAAAGGTCTTTTGTTCCCTGAAGCCAAACATTGAGTTTCATTACACCACATTGCATTAATCTTCAGTAGTTGACATATGGGAATAGGCTCTGATTACCTTTTCATTGGTGGGAATGAGGTGTTGCTCTCTGCATTACCCTGCAGCATCCATACATGGCAAAGGTTCAATACAGTGGGATACATTTTTTATTAAATCTCTCCTGCTTGTCATTTATATTTCTGTGAATTAAGTAACTTTTATTTGTTAGGTAAACCTGAGATTGTATCCCATGATGGCCCAGTGGATGGACAGGTGCGCTGTGTGGCGGAGGGGTTTCCTGCCCCCCAGATCACATGGTACTACTGTGAGCAGCCGTACATCAGGTGAGGTCATTGAATTTTTGACTTTCCGAAAGAAATTACTTTTTTTTTTTCTGAAATTACTTTTTCTGGCAGTAACAAACCTTTTACCTCTACTGAGACACTTTTACTTTTGTCAAAATGGGTGAAGTTCTACCCCATGGTCCTCCTCACGATTAGTAAGACATAGGGGACGTTTTAGAGCCAATCAAATCAGTTAAATTAATTAAGCGCTATTATGTTTCATGGAAACATTTTAGCGTAAAATAAGTTCACAATAGTAGAAGGTCTCTCAGTAGAGCACATACCTCCACCAAGGCCCAACAGTCCCCTTATGAGACCACATTCAATTTTGCTGTCAATATTTTTATTGGGATCTGCACACACACACACTCATAATTATGAGTCCCGTAAACCTGCTTTTTTCATTTCATCAGCTTTTGCCTTTCTTTATAAACAGGATTATGTAAGAATTAGGAGAAAAGTTCTCATGAGAAAAACAATCAGCTCTTTATTTGACATGCTAATCTTGTTAAAGAAAAACAGATCTGATTATTTTTTTCTCCTTTACGCTTCAATAATATTTGGTTATTTTGCAAATGTTAATGCCAGATGTTTCATGATTCAAAATATCAGCTTTGAAAGTCACTCTGTAGAGCACATACCTCCAACAAGGCCCAACAGTCCCATTATAAAACCACAGTTAAATTCACTAGATCTAATATTTTTATTGGGATCAGCAGCAAGCTGCACAAACTTATAAATATCATTCCCTCAACATGCCCATTTTCTTTTAATACTAATAAGATATCAATAAACAAAGGTGTCGCAAAATGCACCAAAACTTAATGGGTTCGGACCCACATCCTTCTACCAAGTTTCTTGGTAATCTGTGAAAATCAAAAGCAGAACACAACCTAGCCTCCTTGGCAGAGGTAAAAATAAATTTTAAATAGGTTTCTAATTGAAGTGTAATCTCAGGTTTAAATTAATATCATTGTCAATTTAATTATAAAATCCAATCAAATAGAGGTAAATTAGGGAAAAAACACTTTAAGTTATAATCTATATTCAGTTCATGAGGTGACTCCTTTCAAGTATAAACGTCCATGGTGCCTTCTCTTCAGGGGAATGACCCCCCACCAATATATGTCAGAGAGAAAAAAAGGATGATCCAATTGAATGTGAAAATCTGACGTGCTATTTATATCTTCCTATGTTCAGCAATACAATGTATGCATTATACAACTGCCAACATTTAAGTAATCACAAATTAAAATGATACGAGTTATTTATGATCTAATTTATGATCCTTATATTGATTTTTATATTATTATTATATTCATGGTTATTATATTAATGGCTCATTAGAATTGTAATTACTTATAAATAGATCTGTTAAAGAAACTACCACAACAAAATTTTTACTCTGGGCAGATTCATATAATCTTTCTCTTTGTTTAGCAGAATAAAACACATCTTATAGAAATAAATGATTTTGATAGACTCTGACTTAAACTGTTTTCCTTATATTTTTTTAGATTTAAAATGTTTATGCATTTTTGAAGTGATTTGACTGGAGCTATTTTCTGTTTTGATTTGTTGGCCTATTTAACAGTACCTGTCTGTTAATCTCATCGAACCTGAAGATGGCCTTAGGGCTGAAACAACATCAATATCAAAGGAAAATGCACATGGGGAGAGAGCAAGCCACATTCAGACCCAGTTCTTGGCATCTCACCTCAACTCTTAGTTTTACTTTCCATCATATAATTATTATAATAAGGTGTTGGATTTGATTTGTGATTGGTCGGGGCTTGACATATCTGCCCAAATTCACCTGGACACGGTTCATCTTGTGACAAACATAAAGTGTGTGGAGGCAAAGCATCTGGTTGCTGTAGCAACACCAATCCCAAGCAGCACAGGCAATGAATCATAAGTGATAATCCAAACTTTATCCAGTCATTTTTTAATCATAATCAAATCCACTTAATAGCATTACATAAAGGCATGCTATAGCAAGTAGATAAACAGGGAGCAATGTGACCTGTGTTAGCTGATAACAGCTGCTCTTCATGGTGTGGTGCCATTGAACATTTCTTTATATAATATAATTTAACATATTTCAAATTTTTTCCCTGAGTACATGAGGCATACCTCACTAGTATAATGACTTCAGGTGAAGTATCTCCTTCAGCGCTCCTGCGGTTTTACTTGATGCATGCAGTGTTTTTATGACTAAGGAGAGGATTGTGTGTCTTTCAGGAACTTTCAAGGGAGACATTCCTGAGTGTCCTACAAAAGAGGGAGATGATTAAAAGCTAGGTGATCCCGTCAGCTCTTTGTCAATAATTATAATCTTTTGATTTCAGATGCTCCCAACAGGGCAATGCCACCCATGAGGAGCAAAATGTCCTCACCGTCACACTGTCCAGCCCAATATTTGGAAAGACAGAGGTGGAGAGCCGGGTCAATGTCAGCAGGGGACGATTCAATACTCTGGAATGTGTGGCAACTGTGGACGGGGAGCAGGCCTACACACTCTTCTCTATCAGTGGTGAGTGAGAAATCACACTCACTGAGAGTAGGATGCAGTATTTTATAAAATTCTGTCACCTGCCTGTGACTCCTCACTCTGTTGACAAAAAAACAGAGTTATCTCAGCTCTGCTCCTCGGTAGACCCGGTGAGATTTACTCGTCAACTCAAAATGTTTACTAAAAGCATGACTTTGAGGATTAACCCATGTGTTCAACCAATGTGGTCTTACAACTAGAGGTTGGGCCACCTTAATCTGTTGGTAAACAGAGATACCTCAGACATGATTTGCTGTGATAAGAGGTTGTCACTTACACAAAGGAATTAGTCCATTGTTTACTTTATGACTCCAAATCCGCTCTGTTATAACGGCTTCCCCCATCTGCCGCACAATGTCCCAGAACTGGTGTGATAGCAGTAACAGCCACGTTTGTATGCAGGACACTGGGGGCAAACTGTGGTTGCGATGTATATGTGGGCGAGCATTATGGGGGAGGAGAGTGTCTGCAGCCAGGCAGGACAAGCCGTTTGGAGCATGTGCCCAAGATTTTTGTGCCTCACAGAGTAACAGCAGACCAGGCGGAGGCGCTGCGAGTGTGGAGCGCAGTAGGAGTCCTGGCGTGGCCGGGTGTTCCGAGGCTGTAGGAGGCTTGGAGGTGTCAGGGAGCTGCAGCAGAGAATACACAGGGCTTTAGATACCACTGACAGGTTTACAGGGGATTAGTTCCTGCAGACTCTGCATTCTCAGATTTGAAGTGAAGAGAAAGCTGCTTATCTCTAAAGAGCTTATTACACCCCACTGTACAGAGGAGCAAAACAATAAGGCATCACAAACAGCCACGAAGGAACACACAGTGATTATATATAATTACTCACAGCACAGCTGTCAAAGCAACAGCAATACAGTTAAATACTCTATAATGGAAGGGCATTAAAGGTGGATAAACTAAAGAAATGCAGAAAACAAAGAAAATGCAGAGAACCCCACAGTATGTGTACATACTGTATATTATTGGATTAGTTTGGTGTGATGTTAGCAAAGTGTGCTTCACTGTGACTTAGCCCACCCTGGCTTAAGGCTCTTATATACTACTACGTGTCCGTTTCTCGGAGAGTTCTCAGCAGGGGGCAAAGACTCTTTTTGATTTTTACTTCTCCGTCAGTCTACGTCCGGAAAAAATTCACCGCCAAACCCATAGGTGGCGCAACGGAAGACGAGCTCAGAGAAGCCTACCCCATTTGGGAAGAAGAAGTCCACGTGTCTCTGTTGACATGTTAGCTTGCGTCCCACACACTGAACCATGGCAGCTAACAGATCTAAATAAAGTGACACCCAGCGGGTCAAGATGCTGATGTAATCGTTTCTTAGCGCAGCGGTTCCCCGGTCTTGTTTCCGAACTGTGTTGCTGATTCCACAGCTTGAATCTGCTTGAGGCTACATGTAGCTAGAAGCTACACGGACCTAGCTCCCCCCAGCTTCCACACACAGTCAGCAGGGACTCCCGACACTAACTACTACTATCCAGTGTTTGCTTCTAGCCTGACGGTATTATAGAAACAGTGTCATGATAGAAGTGGAATTAAAGTCGTGACGGCGGGTTCTTGCACTGTTACCACCGCAGTTAGCATGGTGGCTAGCCTAGCCCGCTAGCCTAGCCTGCTAGCGCCGTTTTGAAAGCTCGTTATAACCGTCTGTGACCGTGCACACATGCCCTCAGTGCTCGAACGAGCCACCGTCAGCCGGACAACTCCGCTGGCTTAACACACACGTCACATTAATCGTAGAATCATAGTTGTGTTTGGGTTTGATGCTACATGGAAGTAAACAGGAAGTAAACAGGAAGTTTGAGGTCCGGAAATACGGAAATGACGTCATACAGAAATGATGTAGTTCGCGGACCAATCACAGCAAAGAGCGGTCCGTCGGGTCTCCAACATGAAGACGGATAATTAGAAAAATCAGACGTGTACGAAAAGCTGTACGAAGCATTCGGAGAGGGCGTTTCACGACGGATAGGGCGGTCTTATCTGTCCGTAATAGAAGAAACGGAGAGGCATAAATTGGCCTTTACTTCTAAGCTCCTTGCAATGTAATTTACATCGTAAACATGGCAAACCAATGACATAGTTGCTGGTTGATTGTCTCCGCTCTTGAATATAACATAATCATCTCTATGTCCTTTCAGAGAGAACTGTTCCCCATGATCTCTTCACCCCGCTGCTTATTGGCTCTGTATCAGCGGCAGGCATCCTCTGTCTGGTCCTCATCATGCTGTTCTACAAGTACATGCAGGTAGACGAGTACATGCAAGGTTGAGCCCGTTGGCAGGACATGAGTTCACTTGTAACAATTATTCTTGTTCCATTATCTTCTATTGGCCAGAAACCCAAATACCAGATTCAGTGGAAAGTTATCGAGGGCATTCATGGGAACAACTATGTGTACATTGACCCCACCCAACTACCATACGATCATCAGTGGGAGTTTCCTCGCAACAACCTGCGTTTTGGTGAGTGTCTTCTTCATCTTACTCTATCAAAATCATCAGCGAGCCGATCGAGGCCTCTTTGACACCATTAATTCCGTTGTGTCTGACACAATAGACATCCTGGTTGTCATGTCGAAGGTGTAAATCACAGCTGTGGTAGATTGATGTAAAGATAAATGAGGGTTTGTCTCAGTAACAGTCTCGGTAATACAGCCTGACAGAGCAGTTGGTATGACATGATCACTGCCAGCGTCTGGCAACTCCTTGCTGATTGACAGACACCGTTTTCTGACTATATGGGCACAGCATTGAGGCTTTAGCTGTGTCGGTGGTCAATTACCAATAAACCAGCTTGATGGCTCATTAATGATGTAACCCCACTCCCTCACTGCAAACATGATACTGTTGACACACTCTGGGTGTTGTTTTTAACAAACCTCCTCAAACAGGATCCTGCGTGTCCTGGTGCCTATGTAAACAGCCCGGGGGCTAAAACTGGTGTTGTCCTAGGAACGCTGGCACGGGGCCATTTTGTGGGAGTGAAGCAGGATGGGAAATAACAGTTTTGTGTTTGTCTTCTTGTCTTCAGGGAAAACGCTGGGATCTGGTGCATTTGGGAAAGTGGTGGAAGCCACCGCATATGGACTCTCCAAAGCAGATTCGGTCATGACAGTAGCTGTGAAAATGCTCAAATGTAAGTGCTGTCCACACCCATGAAAATGAAGTGTGACCAACACAGCGGTGCTATTTCGACCATGTGACAGATTCACTCTGTAGCTATGATCTTTCAAGAAGCCGTAAATTATCATTTTCCTGCAGGTGTTCAGAAACAGGCGGCATCAGCATTTTGTGGATATTTTTATTTAGCGGCTTTTCACACTGCACCTTTTATTTCAATTTGCTTCCTGCAACTAGTTATTTTTCAACCTGCATAAAAGCTCATGACATGAAAGTTCAAAATACCTGAGTGATGATTGTGTTTCCTTCTTTTCTCCACAGCAAGCGCTCACTCCACAGAGAAAGAGGCACTGATGTCAGAGCTGAAAGTCCTCAGTTACTTGGGAAACCACATGAATATTGTCAACCTGCTGGGAGCCTGCACTGTCGGAGGTGCGACAGCCATGTTGTACTGCGTTAATTGTTCAAACTCCAGAGACTGGCTGCAGACTTTGACTTTTTGGGGGGAAAGATCAGCCTCATGATGCAACTTTCTTTGTCCGCAGGCCCTACACTTGTGATAACAGAGTACTGCTGCTTTGGAGACCTTCTTAACTTTCTACGACGAAAGAGAGAATCCTTCATCTGCTACAAGAGCGAGGAAGACTGCCACTATCGCAACATCGTGCCGCAGAGCGACGCTGCAGGGTCAGGTTCTTTTTTGTGTGTTAAGAGTGGTTTATTGAATGTACTGTATGCACGAGAAAAGAGACAATAGTGTTTACTATCCAGAACGTGCGTAGGAGGAGGAGTGTATTTGGACAGCAGCGTGCCTATGTGTGGCTGTGCTCAGCTGAGACCAGACTGCTCCTTTCCTCTTCACAGAGACAGCTTGAATAGCTACATGACCATGAAGCCTTCTGTTGCTGGCAGCCATCCTTTCAGTTCGTCCCCTGAGAAGAGACGCTCGCCACGCAAAGGCAAGCAAGCCGGCCATTCACCAAATTTTTCAGTCTTAGTTGCAATAAACAGAAGCGAGGCTCATACAATTTCTTGGTGATGTTTGTCCTCTCAGGTGGCTCATATGTTGAAGCAGACGCAGAGAGTGAGATGTTTGACGAGGATGGTTTGTCTCTGGACACCGAAGACCTGCTCAGCTTCTCTTATCAAGTGGCCAAAGGCATGGAGTTCTTGGCCGCCAAAAATGTGAGCATCACTTTGACTGTGCAGGTTTTTGGAAGTACATAAAACTCTAATGTGAATTTTCACAAATCCTATTTGACTTTTCTGTCAATACAGAAACGTGTTGAGTTTCCTCAGCTAGTAAACAGGCCTAAAACGCATGTTAGAGCATGCTGCTGAAAGATTTATTAGAGACTCAGATACTGTGGCTGGTGAGCTCATATATCTGTGTCAGTGGTTGTCTGTTACGGATTCAAGTGTGGAAATTCAGTATCAAATCTCATTAGAAAAGTTCCCCATTCCCGACTAATGTTAAATTATTGATTGGTCATGTATATAACATGCGTCATCAGTTATTAAAGGTTAAGGTGCCTTTGTTTTGCAGTGTATCCACAGAGACCTGGCAGCCAGAAATATCCTCCTGACTCAAGGAAGGGTGGCAAAGATCTGTGATTTTGGCCTGGCCCGGGACATCACCACAGACGCCAACTATGTAGTCAAAGGAAGTGTAAGTTAATAGAAACTGTGTGACACTGGGAAATGTAAGATTAGATGCAGGATACATGCAGCGCTCGCCATCATAAAATTCTCTCTTCAAACATGCCATTCTTGTATTAAAGTCATCCCCCAATCTGTGGCTCCCTGCCTTGTCACGCCAACACCTGGTCTTTATCTCCTCTGGATTTTTTACGACACAGATTCAAGATCCAGACCAGTAATCATTGACTTACTTGGAAATATTGAGCTCATGTTACTTCTGCTAGCACTTAAATTCAAGTTATAATCTTTTCATATAAGGAAACACGTGACCACACAAACTCTTATGTAGAGATAAGTTCTTGGTGCAGATGGTTCACTGTTAACTGACAAAGCTAATGTTAGCATATCATTGCTAAGAGTAAGACCCTGATCAGACTGTTTGGTGAATGAGATAAAAGGAACCACACTGCTCTGCCTTTTGTACTGAAGCTCACACTTTTGTGGTGCACTTTTTTTAACTGTTGCTAGGCAACTACCAAATCACCTATCCTTATCCTATCTGTGATTTAGTTTTGCAGTAATCTCACACACTTGCTTTTTAAATACAGGCAGAGGGCATTTGCTCTGCCTTTGATTGAGGTTGAGATGCTGTTCCTAAATAAAATGGTGGACTCAGGGAAAGAAAGATGTTTGAGCACATGAGACCCACAGAAAGAGGGAGGCTCCCGGGGGTCCAGGAGCTCTGACTGGATAATGATCACTTCGAGGCTTAGGCGAGTTGGAGAAAATTTGCCAATCTGCTGTGAATCGCTCCGATTTGTTCAGAATTTCTTGTAGCTTGTCAAGAGGGCCGTTAAATGTTGCGGTTAGGGTGAGCTAACATTGGCCCTTAACTATTAGTGCAGTTTGAATTAATGATGGCAATATAAGTGAAATCTCAAGTCCAGCCTCCAAGTGTCTAAAATACAAAGGGCAGAGGGCTCATTAGCAGTGGACACTTACTACCCATAGAAAACAAACAAAACAATCAGACAAGATGCAACTACTGCATCCTGTTTGGTCTATGGAATACAGTAGAAAAAAGTCACATGACATTTGACTTAACGAGAACTATTCCATTTTACCATTGCATCTGAAAAAATAACAATATATATCGGCTATCTTCCACTACCAAAGATAAATAAATAACCAATAATCCTAGAATGACGCTCAGTAGAGATAATATCTCTGCCAAGGCCCAAAAGTCCCATTATGAAAACAAATTTAAATTGGCTAAATTATTCCATTTTTATTTGGATACGCACCAAACTGCAAACTGGGCAAATATCAGAGCCATAACCAATGCTTAATTTTTCATCAAGATCCATTAATTATTCCCTGAGCATCCATCAAAATGTTACAAAAAATCCGATCTCACAATGTGAAAGAAAGTGAAAAGAAAATCCTGGATTTACCCCCTGATCTGGATCCTCACTAAAGATTAATGGGTTGTTCCTTGGAGCGCCTCACCCCTGCATAAAAATTCATGGAAATCTGTCGTTTTGGCATAATCCTAACAAATCAACAAATGCAAACTAAAACATAACCTGTTTGCTGGAGGTTACAAAGAAATGCAACAGATAAGGATTGGCACTGAAGTTTATTATACTGTTTAAACAATTTTTGTTTTTAGCAGTGTTATATTTTGTGGTGGTTCGGTGACTTCCAGTTTATTTACCTTACTAGATACATACGCGTATATGTTCACACATTGCTTGCTACACATTTCCTCAGAAATGATCTGCACCTTTCTAAGCTAAGACATTTCTCCACTGAGTAAATCGTTTGAAGGTTAAACAAAGACTTGTAAACACACTTTTTAAATGGCTTTCAAAAAGCTGGTGCAATCGATGCCAGAGCTATGACCGTCTTCTTGCATGCAGCTAACACATTGTGAAACCAAAGATCACCTAATGAGCATTTAATGCTTGTTTCGTTTAATGCTCATCAGTGAGCGAGATCCAAATTGAGGCAGTAGTTCCATTTTAATGTATTTTCTTTTCTTTTTTGATTGCATTTTTGGCTGTGGCCTCACTTGAATCTGCTTGATTGCTGAATATTGCATTTTTTAAATCATAAGCTTCGGAATTAGTGGGGGATACAGTTATTGTGTCTTGTGGCAGCCAGATGTTTTTTACTGAAATACTACATTATAAACCTGTGCACCTGTGCGTGTGTGTGTCATAGCTGATGAAGTGACTGTGATGTAAACCTGCGAAATGTGTCGTAGCTCGGTGTGTGTCTAGATTCCCAGGGGAAGGCCGTGTTCATCCCTTACATTTGGTACAGTCTGTACATGTAGCAGTCATTAATCCTGTTTGACTCGAGTCACAGAAAATATGTATTTCATTAAGCGCTCTGTCTCTCTTTCAGGCACGTCTGCCGGTGAAATGGATGTCTCCAGAAAGCATTTTTGAGTGCGTGTACACGTTTGAAAGTGACGTGTGGTCCTACGGCATCTTGCTTTGGGAAATCTTCTCACTAGGTATCTATATCATTGTTTGTCAGCGGCTGTCTGTTTGTTTTCCAAAGTGCTTAATGTAACTGAATCTCTGTTGAACGTAGGAAACAGTCCTTATCCTGGTATGCCTGTGGATGCCAAGTTCTACAAACTGATAAAAGAAGGATACAGAATGGATGCTCCAGAGTTTGCACCCCGTGACATGTGAGTTGTTTTTGAAAATTAATATGAGTGTTTGTAAAAGACTTTGACCCAAACTGCAAGTAAAGTGATAATGGAAAACATGGTGGTTGGATAGATGGAGATACAATAATTGAAAGTCTGGGATTTAAAAGCCGCCTTTTCTCATCCTGTTGCATTTGGCTTGTAACCAGCATACCTGAAACTGGGAACATTCTGAAACTCTTCAATGGAACTGAGCAGAGAAATCAACAAGCACAGGGGTGTAAAGACTAGGGTTGGGTACCAATACAACCGGTACCTACCCGGACCGAAATGCAACGGAGATTTCGGTGCCTCATTTCGGTGCCTGAGCCAATCGAAGCCTGAGGTCTCCGCTCGTCCCGCCTCCTCACACTTCCGCTCCTTCCTTCACGGGAAGCGGCGGCTCCCGCCGGGCCCCCGGAGGCCCCCGCGTCCGCGGACCCCCGGTGGACAGACTCTTGTCTCCGCGCTGCCCACGCCCCGCGTGCGTCAGGGCTTCCGTGCAGGTGGGGGGAGGATCTCCTCGTGAGACCTCTCCCCGGCGCTGGCTGCCCCCCCCCCCCCCCCCGCCGGGCGCATTTTCTCCCTGGCGTTGCGTCGCGACCTGCTCCGGGTCGGCTTGGAAAGGCTCGGGGGCGGGAGGAACGAAGACCACGCCGAGAAATGTTTCATAAAAGCGACCGCATGTTAGGGGCACGAAGGCGGGGGGCCGAAGCCTGCCTGCGACAGCCCCAGCCGCGGAGACGGGGGGGGGGGGTCTCCGAGTGATGGAAAAGCGACCCTCAGTCTTCATTTGGCTCAGGCACCGAAGTCAGAGTCACGAGTCAGAGTGTGTGTGTTTTGTATTTATTTTTATTTATTTAAGTATAGTGTAAACTTTTGTTAACAGTTCGTATGTTATTCATAGTTTTAAGTTAAAAAGGGTTTTGTATTTATTTATATTTATAATCTACTTTAAACAGTTAATAGATTTGGCAATAAAAAAAGCCTTTCTTAGTCAAGTATCGTTTTGTATCGGTTCAGGCACCGTTTAGGAACCGGTATCGTTTTAAAAGTATCGGTTAGGAACCGGTATCGGATAAAAACCAAACGATACCCATCCCTAGTAAAGACAGTAGAAAAATAAAAGTGTTTGTGTGTCTGCATGCTGCTGTGCAGGTATGAGATTATGCGGTCCTGCTGGGATGCTGACCCCCTCAACAGACCCCCCTTCAGGAAGGTCGTGGAAAGGATTGAACAGCAGCTGTCGGATGCCACTAAACATGTAAGTGGATATTGTTCACTTTCACTAAAAAAGGTTCAAAAAAGCATTTATTTAACATCAATGACCCCAGAACACTTCGCAGGCCAATCAGCAAGAGAATGAGGTTGAGGGTCCTAAAATGATAAAAACCAGATGTGACACGGTTCATGTGATACCTTCTTTACTTTGTCAGCTGCCACAAATAAGAAAGTACATATTGGGCAACATTGGAAATGTCTCATTTGCTCAATGCAAATCCTTGGCGAATGGATATCAAGCTTCTTTCACTTTCAAAAAATCAAAAACCATTACGTTATAATTGAAGATATGGTGTTTTTGCCCATTTCTCAAAAACATATTTTTAAATTTCTTCCCTCCCATGGAGAAACAGTCACCAGTCTAACTGCAAACACATAATAAAGCTAAAGGTCTGGAGCCTCTCACAGCTGGAGCAGATGTGTGTGAAGTCTTGGCTTGTCTGATGACCTAAGCTCATCGTTTTCATGACTGTCCAACAACACAACAACACTCTGACAGTTCTTTGGGACTTTAAAAGACAAACATGTAAATTTACCAACTGGACTGAATGACCAAGACTTATTAATTATGTTTATATTCTTTTTTTGTCGCTAATGGAGTATTCCATTAAATTTCCTGTGCAGAGCATTGTCTGACTATCACATCAACATTACGTCCTACTACTTGTTTACACTCAAACCCAGGACATGTGTCATCAAGCAGTTGCTAACTATGTAGTAACTGTAACTAGTCGTATGTCAATGTTGAAAAATGCAGAGTATGACCTTACAACTAGCGAATTTCAGCATGCTACCAACCTAAACTAAACTAGAGAACACAGTGAACATTACACGTGTTAAACTCTGTGACCACTTTAACTTCCTCATGGAAGCGTTTAACTAAAAGCACTGCTGTGCCTAAATGCAGCCTCACACAGCTGCAAGCAAGGCTGTAGACTTTTAAACTAATTCTGTAATTTAAGGGTCATGAGAGAAGAAAAATAGAAGATAATTATCTATTTAATGATCAAAACACAATGAAAAAAGTTAATATGTTGAGAATAATGCAATTTTTTAATGTGTGTTATAAAATCAGGAATTTCTGTGGTGTTTGAAATATCAGAACTGAAATAGTAAAACGTATCAACACTGACGGGCATTGTTCTCTCTGTCTGCTCTCTCTCTTCTTTCTTATCTCAAGATTTATCTGAACTTCAGCTTCAGGCTTCCTGTGACGCCCAGAGAGAGGGAGGAGCCCAGTTCACACAGCGCAGCGTTTCACAGTCTCAACTCAGCCGGCACTCATAGCGCTGCGACTCAGCCCTTACTGGTCCAGCACGAGGTCTTCCTGGAGGGGACAACCCTCACAGCCCAGCGGGTGTGAGCACCCACCCGACCTGTCTGGCTGCCTCATAAAGTGCCTGAAACGTGCGCCACATACCAACCCAACCACTACACCACTCCACTGCCCCGATCCCGGCCGCACATGTCACGTGTGCAGACTGATGGCAATCACTGTGTATGACAAGAAAGAACAACCAAGGACAAATGGCTTTTATCATTGTTATCACTATCATTGCCTACGACAGTTGGACTTATTCTCCCTTACTGACAAAGACTTGTCGAGGTACCCGGGACGGACTCAAGTCGTTACTATAAAACTGTCATCACGTCCAATTTTAGACTGTTATCCGTTTTTGTTATTTTCAGTTTTACATTTTTCCTACACATTTCATAAAGGTTGTTTTAACGCACTCCGTATAACACTGTCTATCTATTTGAGTTTGTTATTTTCTTTTTACGTTTCGCTGTTCTTTTGTTGTTTTCTGTCTTGGAAACGTGTGTAGCGTTTTCATTTTTGGTTGGCTGTTGCAATTGTTGGAGGAAAAAAAAAAGCTCTCAAGGCACTTGAGCTTCACATCATTCCATATACTATGTAAAACTTTGTTTGTTTCTCTTTTTGTTTCTTTTTACTCCTTTGTCAGTATTACTTCCACTGGTTCAGATCTGTGTTGATAAGAAGGAGTTACTTTTCTGGGGCCAATTTAAATTGCGATATAGAGACATTGGTATATAAGCTATTAGACAGCATGGTCGGACCATGCTTAGAGTCCATAAGTGCTTCAAGTCTTTTAGGAGATTCATGTGTGCTCTTTTTATCTTGGTTGTTACTATAGATTAGGGAGCAAGAAACTGCATTTACCAGATCTGATTAACCATGGATCAGCCCATGATTATTCTACCCACAGTTGTCTTCACACAGATTAGGTATAAACATGGTACGCTGGTTTTCCATTTATGTGCTGGATGACTGTATATGTGTAAATAACTGAAAGTAATGATCATAGTTACTGCTATAAGATGACGAAATGGAAAGAGCTGGACAAAGGAGACACTGTGTGAAACCCGTGACTCTAAGCATTTGTCGCGGCTTTGTTACATTAGCAGGTAAAGCAGGCATATACCTGTAGTTTAACTTTTTGAAAGCCAGACTGCTATAGAGTTCTCTTGTAAAGGTGTAAATAACTGCTAAGGTGTATATGGTTGCTCTCCTGCCACATCCAGTGTACGATCTTTGTTTACAAGCACGACACAGATACTGCCATTTCTGAGATGTGGGTTCTTTGCTTTTCACCTTCTTCCACTTCACGAAGGATCAGGAAATGGGAACTCTCTGTTTTGGCTGACAGAAAGTGGTATGTTCAACGTTGTGGTGAAAGTCCGCATGAAGCTCATGTGAAATGCCGTGAAGCGGAATGCAGAACTCCCCGAGGTGACAAGTCAGAGGAAAGCGGACGCTCTTCAAGGCTCCCTGTTGAGTGGTCGACACTGGGAATGGGATCGGTGTTGGTCATCTCATTGTTCTCCAGCCAGTAGCTGGTTTCCCAGCAGTCCTTCTCTTCTTTGTGTCCAGCTGTTTCCTCCATCTGGAGTGGGACTTTCAGTACCTCTCAGCCAGTAGTCTGTTTCAGTCCAGACCATAATGATTCCCCTCCTCCCACTGGTGGATATTGTTGTGAAGAATATCAGGAAGGTGTCCTGTTTGTGTGTATGAACTTGTGTGTTGTTGTGTGTATGTGAGGATGTACGTCTATTTGTCTATTTGTCTGCGTGCACGTCTGTGAGATTGTTGAGTTATAATATTTACTGTACAGAGGTGCCACTACAAATTATTCATCAAGTCATTTAGGCTATCAAAACCCCACAGTCTTACCGATCTCTTTTTTTGTAAATATAAATGTGCGTATGTACTTTACTGTATGTAAAGTAACGTTGATGCTTTTGAAGATGTTTATCTTAATGAAGATGTGGTACACTGATGCAGAAATATGAATTGTGATATTTTTTAATAAGTGTGAAGAGATTTACAACTGTGGATTCAACTGGAAAAGCTGCTCGTTTCTCTGTCTCCATGGAAACTTAAAAAAGACGAGTTTCACTGGCTAATTTTTTAATTTTGGCTAATTCATCATTTCAAGCAGTCCACTTGGAAACTGCCCCATGGTCCTATCTGATCAGCAATATTCACGGCAATATCAGCTAAAATGAAAATACTAACTAGGAAGGAGCTGTCTCAGACTTATTTTACATCTTGTTGCTCTTCTCACACCCAAAGGTTTTCCTGCATTTTGCTACATATTTATTAAAGGCTTTAGTGTTACAGCATAAATTTGATGTGTTGCTATTACATGTGTCAATGTAAATAAAACTGTGTATATTGAATTCCCAGTTATGTTTCCATGGCCTGTTTTTACTTGCATGCTCCTGGACATACCCCGCTCAACACAGTGTTGTACTGTGCAGCTTTGCTCATTTGAAAGCATATGACAATCACATTTTTCCGAGCGCAGTGCTAGCCAATCTCTCTGTGCGCAAAGGGTTGTGGTAGTTTGTCCCCTGAGGTGGTTGTCACAAGTGATTCATCATCTCTACTTCGCTGTGAAATGGAGGTTTACTGGATCTTAGGTTTGCCACACACTGCTGTAAAGAACAGTCATGGATGACACGCTGTCTGATTTGTTTTGTTTTGGTTGTTTTTTTTGGTTGCCATTCTCCCTACTCTACTCTAAATCCTCCTTAATCCTGGCCGCAGCCCAGAAAGGGACATCTGGTCATAAGGGGAAAGACACAAGGAGAGCAGCACGTGAAACCGTCAGGCCCACTGCACAATATCTGCGTGGGCAGAGTCCATTGTTTCAGGATCTAGCTGATAAGAGACAAGCAGGATATCCCACCACTGAAGGAGGGTGTCTGAATGCAAATGTTTGTTTGTCAACTTTTAAACAAAAGAAAGAGGAACGAATAAGATTAATCTTTTTAGTCTAACAGTAATTATACAATGCTTTAAAATGTTGCTTTTAATAAAATTTAATGTCAAATAATTTATATATATATATATATATATATATATATATATATATATATATATATATATATATATATATATATATATATATATATATATATATATATATATATATATATATATATACGCCTATAAACTGAGTCTTCAGGTTTGGCAAGCAGGACTGATGTAGTAAAGATCATAATTAAAATCCCTATTAAAAATTGCTTTGGATTGGCTTTTATGCTCATGCAGCAGTTATAGGTGAATACGATGTAAGACCTGTCAGCCTTCAAACACATACTGAGTAATGTTTCCTCCAAAAAGCACAACATTATCATACAGAGGCCAAGTTACCTTGAGGGCATAGACGCATGCAATGTTGTGGAATTCATATTGTCAAGAGGATGAACATTTTCTTGTCTCAGCAAGCATACCGCACCTATTAAACTTGTACATGTAGGCTCTTTTAATCAAACTATTAATAGAGCCATAATTCATCTCCTAACATCACCTGATAGAGAATTAGAGAATATAAACTAATGGGTGTGTGTTTTGTGCAGCAGGTCCCAGGTCAGAGCGTGGTGGCTGGGATTGCTCAACTTGCTGTGGTTCCTGGCAGTGGCAGTAAATTTGTTGAGCATGTCACTCTTCTTCCGATACTGTTTGTGGTAAATCAGGCCGTTTAATATAAAAACACCTCCTGTATATTGTTAAGCTTGAGGTGGGAAGGAAACAGAAAGAATGGTGGGCCGTGCCCGTAGAATTAAAGCCTGTTTCTGTAGACAGGACTGACTCCTTCTGCCTTCTTTTCTAGATTTCCAGAATTTGAAATATTGCAGAAAATACCCAGAAAGAAAGTTGTCTTCAACTTCTGTGAAGTTGTTGAATCATAAATGTATTAATAAAAAAATATATATAAAAATTATAACTCCGGGGCCTCCTCTTAAATGACCTTCCTTGACCACATCACAATGTCTTTCAACAGCACCATGTGATGGTTCAGGCATGACCATGTGATGCTTCAGCTCCATCTTTTTTCAATGAGCCACTATGTAACGGAGATAAAATCAAGTCTTCAGTTAGAAAAATGATGTTCACCAGGACACATTCTCATAAACACTTCCCACGACGTTGTTGAGCTGAATACAAGCATTGTTTCAGACTGCGGCCGGCATAAACCAATGTAGTGTAACCTGAGGCAAATTCTTGAAGAATTGCTTAACAAGTAAAAAATGAGGCAGTTATTTTTCTTTTCGGCGAACATATTTAGCAGTTGAACAACATGCTGGGGCGACAAAAAAGGGCAACATGGGTGCAACATATGGGTTACGGTTCAGGTCTCCACCACTTCCCATATTTGCTCAAGCTGCTCAGGAAGCATATAACCCTGAGTGCACCCTGGCACAGCTGAGGATGGGTGCTGCTGTGGACTCAGCCAACAAGAAACTCTGAGATACACAAACCGCAGGGGGAGCGGGACGTGTTGGTGAGGATGAGTTTTGTGTTTGTGTGTTTTTGTGTGTGTGTGTGTGTGTGAGTGTGTGTAGGCTGGTAAGGGTTGTTAATGTATTTGTGGGTTTGGGCGTTGAGGGGCAACATTTTATCTAAGGTACACTCAGTTCCTCATGTGTTGAGAGTGCACCTTCTGTTCCCAGCCCTGTGTGTCAGGTCAGTGACAGGCTACATTCCCAGGCCAGCAGGGCTCAGGACTCCAGCAGATGGCTGCCGCGTCTCTGTTGTAAATATAAAACACTGAGCAAACTCAGAAGATAAACAACTTTCTCATACTTTGTTTGATTTGTAATATTTTATTAATTCCTCCCACTGCCAAGAGCCATTCTCTTGTTTGGTTAGACTGTTTGAATATATGTGTCCATTTAAGGATATTGTTTGACATTTTGGTAACTACACGACTCTCTTTCTGGTCGAGATCAAGATCGCTCTCATGTCTGTATGGAACCTCTATGGTTGCCATCTTGGCTACCCAGCTGAAGTATCTGAGGAAGAACCACCAATGGCAAAATGTATACATTGGGTGAAAAAGCGGGCAAGAATGAGCAAAAACCAATATAATTTGCTGCGCCAAAAAACAACCAACAGTAATTTTTGGGTGTATAGACTGAAAATACCATTCCTTTTCTGGATTTTTTTTTTGATAAGTCATTTGATTTGAACTAGGTAGACGTACCACGAGCAAAGAAATTGTGAAACATTGTCATATATTCGTGTAGAAGCCAAAAGTAGGTATGATGTCAACTGCATTTGAATAAAAACATGTTTTATTCACAAATTCAAGGAGAAGCACTACACTAATTACAGTCCTCGGGTGTAATAGTGACGTCTCTGATGGGGGGAGCCTGCTGTCAGCAATCAAAATGTAAAAAAAAAAAAATTGTTATGATCCGATGGTTCAGCTTTTCATTGCATTTACCACAGAGCAACCATATTTTCCCTCTCTAATATGCTCATTGTTGTTGACGGCACTAAAATCACCCTACTACACTAGGTAACAACCTAACATTGGCCTACAGTTAGCTAGTAGCTACTTCAAACTCCAGCCGACACGACAACAACATGCCGAAAGCTAAACAATCAGAAGTGTGGCTATGTTTTACGTGAAAGGATTTCGACACCCGGACGTGCAGCGAAGGGAGGAACTCAACAAACTTAATGAACCTGGGACATATATGAAAGCAGAAGGCGGCACCGTGTTTGACATGTTTTTTTAAACACTTTCTTAAATTTGATGTAGCCTTTTATTACTCTTTAAGATAATTTTGATAATTTTAAGAATATTCTTTAACAAGTTTTGTAAAGAGAGTGAAAGTCTATGTAAAGAGCCTGGGAGCTAAGTGTCAGTGTGTCAACATCCTTGTGCAGTTCAGGTTGTCATTAATCTCACTTGTGACTGCGCACCTCAGCCCTGATGCCACATTGTTTGTGTCAGCACACACACACACCTCTCATTCCACTCTGACACTTAACCTGAGGTTTAAGTTTCAGTTACAGAAACAGACGGTTCATTCAGTCTTCATTATGTCAACAAATGTCGTAGTGACATCCAACTTGAAAGAATTATGTGTTCGACTGTTTAGCCTTACCAATATTATTTTAATGTAAAATACATGAAACCATTAGAATGTAATGTGCATCATCAACTCCAACATCTTCAGTAAAGCTTTGGCCGTTCAGAAGCGTCCTTTTCTTTTGTGAAATATTTCTCTGGACCTTTGTTTGAGCTGGAACATTTCACTGGGCCGGAGGATATCTCTTGTCTGCTCATCAAATATTTAGCTGGTGCTGCGAGGCGGAGAAAAGCAAGGTATTGTGTTCATTTAATCTCCAGTTTCTTTGGATCTGGCACATGGATCATGACGTTTACCCAGAGTTACCTTTTCCAAACATGCCATTCATTCCAGGTCAAACTGTTATGCTCTCCACTGTTATCTTTGCTCTGCACATTGTGTGTTCTCGTACTGCAATTAAACCATGTCGATCACACAATTATACATTTGAAAGACTTAATTGCTTTGTAATAGACTGGAATCGTACCTTTCAAAACAGTTCACATCTCTTGCTTTTTCAGTGTTGATACATAATCCAATGATTACTTTATCTAGGATATCTCTGGATTAGATAAAAAAGTAGAGCCTGTTATTCACTTCAGAGATTCCTAAAGAGCTTTATTAACCTCCTTCATTTGTTTTCAATTGTTGCTTGAATGTTGCCGGTGTGACTTTTTTTATTTTTGCACAGTATCTGGAAGGTATTTGAGGTTGGTCTGTTAAAGATTAGGATTCTAAGATCTTTCTTGGAGGAAAAATTAACATGAGTAAGACTATGTGATCATAAACTGGAAACCCCTTAATTTACCGGTTTAAAACGGTTCTGAATTTGATAGAAGCATCATTAATACGTAAATAGTTGGAAACAGTTAGGAAATAAGTGCACTGTGGAATTCTTTGCCTGCTGTTTTCTGATATCCCTTGACCCCTTCACATATGGTGTTGACTTGAGGAAAACTAGGGCGTGCATGCATAGAGTCAGTCATCTACTTGTGGTTGCTCCACTCTTTTTCTATTTAAGAGTTGTACAGGCCACTGTGCTCATATGCACCTTCAATGCAGCAGAATTGTTTGTGTCACCCTCTGTGTATCTGTGTTTCGACCCATTCCTGTCGCTGAGCTCTGCAGGACAGGGCTTGGTTCCTGTTCTGATATGAAATGTGTTTGATTTCACAAATCATATCCCATCAGATGATCTTATCACCTCATCAAAATCTTAGGTGTCTTGGCAAGGGTTTAAATACGTATATACGTAATACATGTCAATGCGATATAATGGATTTTTCTTTTAAGTAAATCATCAAAAGAAAACACTTTTTTTTCTATGTCACTATGGGGTATTCAGTGTAAATTGACAACATGATAACATGAAATTCTTTTATTTGAACAGAAAGCTGCAACATAATAAAATGTGACAAACCTTGTGAGAAACTTGACAGGGATACGTAGTGAAGAGACTGTATATACAGTATACCATATGTGAAAGATAAATTTCTAGACTGTTTTGAGTGATTCAGAGGCATGACTCTTTCTATCATTGGGTGAGGTTCGAAGCAGGGAGACGCTGAGGAGTGACAGCTGACCGAAGGCCTCAACACCCCGGAACCCTTCTGCATGCTTTCCCAGATTCCCTCTCTCATTAACACCATATGTGAAGGGGTTGAGGGATTATGAGAAACAGCTTGCTTGAAATCCCACAGTCCAGTGCACGCATTACCTGATTTACTGCAGCATATGAAATTATACAAGGTGTACATAGTTATACATGTTTTACAACTCATTCAATCAAATGAAGAACAAGTTTTGAATATAGTCGGATGCCTTACATAATCAGATTGTCTCAGTGAGATTAACAGATCTTCCGACAGAGATCTGAGAACCAAAATCGTTTACAGATCCTCCTAAAATGACTTCCAGATACTGTGGAGAAATGAAAATAGGACAACAGTTAAAATAATTAGAAGTCACGCAGCCAAGCTTGGATTCCAACATTGTCTTGCTCAAGGAACCACAACCTTCTGGTCTGCCTCCTGAGCAACAGCCGCCCCTACAGCACCAACTCTGCCCGAGGCCAGTGAACATACAAAAATCCCACCAGCAGCATGTCCAAATCAGCCCTGTGGACCTTTGACCGTAACACATATTCAAGTTACCTTGACCAGGCTTTCGAGCCGTTGACTTCCCATACATCATGTTGTCAGTCCCCCTGCTGCATGTACCACAAATTGGGCATACATTCTGCCTGGTGCTAATATATCTTCCAGTTAGAGATGAAAGAAAACAATCAAAACATCACCATCTCATGTAATCATTCAAATCTGATGATCCAAGATTATCGTAAAAGATTTATTAATCAGGGAATTTCTAGTGGCATTCAGAGACGATCGCAAAGTCATCTGTTGGACTCATCCTGAATACCCCCAAACTTTCACGCTTTTATTATTTTACGATCTTAATTACAAATATTGGAACAGCATATTCTACTAGAACAAATACCTTTTTACACCACCCACTAATCCACCTTCACCTCAACTGCTCAGTTCTAGACACAGACATCTCTATTTTATCTACTGCAGGATGCCCTATTATTACCTGATCAGACTCTGACCCCTTATGTTTACTTAACCTGGGCCTCTGCCCAAACTTTCACCTTCATCTGCTCAACCATCATGGCCACCAGGTAACTTTAATGAAAATGTCTGCAAGGCTGTAAAGCATGTCTTGGCCCCTTAGTTACAAAAATGCAATTGTGGGCTTACGTGGAATTTCCTGTTGGAAAACTCTTTCAAGGGCATCGAATACCTTTCTCCAGAACAAGCAATGTGTGTTTGACAGTTTCTCCAACATGAGCTGGGACAAGTTGGGCCCATCATATAATTTCTACCTCCTGAGGCACAGAGTTGTTGTAAAAAACAGTTAAAAGCCTGACCTATCATTTATGGTGTTCTGAAGAATCTACATATTATTTTTCATTTAATTCCCACCATGTGTTTAAATGTCACCCTGCAACTCGTCCATATTTGATCTGTCCATGACATTTTCAAGTTATCATGTTCCACCTCAGATAAATGGGTTTCGTGTAGAAATTGCTATCTGACAGTTGTTTTCTTTTAGCTAGAGCAGCATTTCCTTAGTCTTAGGGACACAGTTCACTCTTAATATTTTGGCAGTCAAATTTCATTTCCGATGCATTCATCTTTACGAGTGCATAGGTTTGTTACGGAGCCCCCCAGGGGACAGAGGGAAAAAAAATGATGGGTGAAAAAAAAAAAAAAAAACTGACTTTTGCGAGACCTCGCAAAACTTTTGCGAGATCCCGAGAAAGTTTTGAGAGATCCCGAGAAAGTTTGGCGAGATCTCGAGATACTTTTGAGAGATCCCGAGATACTTTTGCGAGATCCCGAGATATGGGTTGTGGGCGGGTGCCACAGAGCAGGGAAGCCGAGGCTGAGCGGCTGCAGGGACAGCCGCCTTACTCGCGGAAGTGGGCGACTGTGCATCGATACAGAGACATAACAGGATCGATCCATGTTTTCTGCTCCGTTCATTGTCTTAGCGATGTGCTGCCGCTGAATAATTATACCCAGCGCTGCTCCAGGATCAGAACAGACGCTCATTAAAAGTCTGGTCGTCCTGTGTGTGTCAGAGTCTGCTTAGTATGTGATGTCACAAAGCTTACATAACTATTGAGGTTATAGCCTGTGGCTTTTCCTGTGTTGCTTTAGAGGTGATGAATGTATCACCTTTTTTACTGCCGAAGCCATTTGCAGATATTTGAAACCACAGCTTAAGGCTCCAGTATGCTTCTACGTATCCGTTTCTTGGAGAGGGCTCCACGGCGAGCAGAGAGTCTTTTTGATTTTTACCTCTCCGACCACTGTACGTTGAAAACAATTCCCCGCCAAACCCATAGGTGGCGCAACGGAAGACGAGCTCAGAGAAGCCTACCCCATTCTCGGAAGAAGAAGTCCACGTGTGTCTGTTTACCTCTGTCGGCTCGCCTCCCACACACTGAACCATGGCAACTAACAGAACTAAATAAAGTGACACCCAGCAGGTCAAAATGCTGATGTTATCGTTTCTTAGCGCAGCAGTTCCCCCGTCTTGTTTCCGAACTGTGTTGCTGATTCCACAGCTTGAAGCTCCGTGTAGCTTGAAGCTAGACGGAGCTAGCTAGCTCCCATCCTAGCTAGCTCCCCTCCCAGCTTCCACACACAGTCAGCAGGGACTCCCGGCACTAACTACTACTATCCAGTGTTTGCTTCTAGCCTGGCGGTATTATAGAAACAGTGTCATGATAGAAATGGAATTAAAGTCGTGAAGGCGGGTTTTTGCACCGTTACCACCGCAGTTAGCATGGTTGCTAGCCCGCTAGCCTAGCCCGCTAGCCTAGCACGCTAGCGCCGTTATGAAAGCTCGTTATAACCGTATTTGACCGTGCACACATGCCGTCAGTGCAATAACGAGCCACCGTCAGCCGGACAACTCCGCTGGCTTAAAACACATGTCACATTAATCGTAGAATCGTAGTTGTGTATGTGTTTTTTGTGAATCAGAAAGTTAGAGGACCGGTAATGTGATATCCGGAAATGACGTCGTAGGGAAATTATGTAGTTCGCGGACCAATCACAGCCAAGAGCTGTCTGTGGGCTCTCCGACATAAACACGGACAGTTAGAAAAATCACAGGTGTACGAAAAGCTCTCCGAGGCGCTCGGAGAGGGCGTTCCACGACGGATAGGGCGGTCTTATCTATCCGTTTTAGAAAAGACGTAGAGGCATCATAAATTGGCCTTTAGGCAGTTTCTCTCGTTCCAGTTGTGTGTGATGAGTGGATGTTGACAGACACTGTTAGGCTCTCTGTTGGTATCACACATTCTCTGTCTCCTGCTCTGTACATTACCAGACACAATGCAAACAGTGAACAATGAGGTTGTCTCTCAACTTGTCCTTAGAATCAACATCATCACGACTTGTTGGTGCTTCTGATCCATTGTTGTGATTTTTGAATCACTGTCGAAATACAAACAATTTTTGCTGGGATTTTAACAAACACGTGCAAACATGACTGCTAAGAAATATTGTGTATTCAGCTCTTAATATAAATACTTCATTTAAAACACCAGTGCAGTGTCTGAACACATTTTTGGAAGGGGCTTTTTTGGGAGCATTATCCCAAGCCATAAAACTTGTTATTACATATTACTGTCCCCTGGCAGTACTGGAGTAAATGTATCAATTGTGGGTAAAAGCTCACATGGAAATTTTATGGCTTCGGTGAAGTCAAAGCCTGAAATCCATCTTGCATGTGAAAAGCACCACAAGAACACTTAATAGTGTTACACAATAAAAAAAAAAAAATTGATCTGTTCTGTTCCCAGCTGACCCCAGGGTGGTCTGCACAATGTCACACAAATACCACCTCTCACAATCATGCTGTGTAGGCGAACAATACCGTTGACCCTTTCCAGGCCACAGTGGGTGTGTTTGTTACAACAGGAGTTTGCTGCTCTGCATAGACAGTTCTGACTCACGATATCCTGGCACGAGCACGATGTAAATTGTCCTGGTGCTGCACTGACATATCAAGTAATAAGAAGAAATGCAATGTTTCATGCTTTCTCAATGACCGCTAATCCAAAACAACCTCACAGTCGACACTGGACTTTGTTGGGTTCTCAGCGGTTCAGTTGCCAAGTTTGAGAAGATCGATGAGGTGTTGAGGAAATTGAACAGACATTGAACAGGCTGACATAGAATCCAGATTGTATAGTAAGATATTAATGGATTTTAGAACATAAGACAAGATGATGATTATCCCTTTTATGTCTTCTGAATTTTATGATGATAAGTTGCCAACCACCAGCAGATGTCGGATATTTTGTGATGTTATATCATCAGTTGTGTTCCCTAGTTTCATTGGCCTTGTTTCAGCTTTTTAAACACAATACACCCTCATCTAAGTCAGGCTGATCAGACCTGGGTGTGTGTCCCTAACATCTTTGGGGCCCAGTTGGGGTCTTTTTCCTCCTGCGCTCTGCAGCCTGGGATGTTTCTTGTATGGTCTGGCACAGGGCTTCTCTGTTGATTACTAGATCTTTGAGCAACCTGATGGTGGATTTGGCAACAAAACCCCTGCAGCCAACCTCCACTGGACAGACTGTTGCTTTCCAGCCACATTGTTCTTTCTCATCACTGCACACAACAGCCTCTTCCTCTCACTCACTTCATCAGCAGCATCCTCCCAGGCTGCTGTCAATTTTACCAAGTTGACGACACGCAGCGTGCTGAGTCAGAGTGGTCTGGTGTTGAACAATGTGGTGGTAACAATGTGGGATGGGACTATAAGCTGCTGGCCTACATCCACAACTGTTTTTCAGTCTGTGTCTTGCTTCAAGTGAACACTCCTGATCAGAGGAAGAGGCCCTCTCTCTCCCTGTTCCCCCTTTCAGACAAATGGTGTCCTTGGAACTGTGCTCAATGTTACAGGGCAGAGGGTGAAAGTGATTTGGGAAAATTAAGAGGAAAAAGTATTCAAGCACTAACTTGAACTCTTTCCCTTAGGAGGTAGAGCATGTTGTCCATTAACCAGAAGGTGGTGGTTCGATCCCAGGCTCCTCCAGTCTGCATGCAAAATATTGTCCCTGATGGCTGTTCCAAAACTGTGAATTGTTTGTGATAGAAAAAGCGTTGTGTGTAGTAGTGCTGTATGAATGTGTGTAAATGGATGAATGTGGCTAGTGTTAACCCCTTTGAGTGGGTAAGCTCTATATAAAAACAGACCATTACCATTATTATGTATATTGAACAAGAAAGGAACCCTCAATAGGTATTTGGTCTTTTTTGAATGTAGTGTAATTACTTTCTTCTTCAAATTCCTTAGGAAGCCTATATCCAATACTCATCCAGCGCTTACTGTCTTCACATCAGGACCTTATAGTTAAAAAATGTTCCTGGGGTTTGGTGCTTTAATCACAAAAATGGAACTCGGGCCTGCTTCAACAAACGGTCAGCACTCAATTTAGGAAACCTCAGGGAAGACTCCTGCAGCTCTGGATTATTGTATCTGCTTGTTTATATTATATTTTAAGGATCTAGAGTTTCATTCCTTTGTATTTACTGGAGATTCTGTCACCTGCACATGACTTGCGGATAAAAGCAAATGTTTTGTTTTGTCTATGGAGTTATTATAACTGGATTTTTGGTAAATTAGGTTTAATATCCCTGAAGAAAGTCTGCCCTGGGGATGTTATTTGTTATTTTAGGGATCTGAGTAGGGTTAAAACTGTCTGCAACTCCACAGGATGTTCAAAGGTCATTTATCTGAAAACAGGCTTTGGTAGAATCAAATTAGATTTTTGAAAACACAAAACAACAAATTCTGTTATTCAAAGAGTCAGTAGTGAGTTATTTCAACATATATACTGCTTTGATGCATTATATTGGACAGAATTAATAATTTTGTGATTCTTTGGAGGGGAAGGTTGTGAATTTAACCTCTTAGCTCTCCTACCGACCATTCTCTGCACAATATCTCTTAACAGTGCACAACAAACATCCTGTTTCTGCATTCATTATTTTGAGTAAGGATATCACTGTTCCTTCCCCTCCAGTGCTAAACAAACATTTGTACGCACATGTTCCCTCTCCCATCTCTGTCTTACGTCCCTGATCATTCAGATAACAGTCTGTATCTCAAAATTCTATTTGTGTGACACATCCATTACGCATCTTTCTACAGCGGCTTTTGTGGCAGACATTTGGAATTATAGCAGGAAAACACAAGTGTAACTAATGAGCTGTGCCAGCTAGCCAGCAGGCACAATTTAGGGTTTACATATATATGTAGGGGGATTTGAATGGAATGCAGCCATAACTAATAAAGTTATTTATGCTAGTGCTTTTCCTGAGATGAAAGGTCAAACTGAGTACTCAGAAATCCACAGTGACTATTTTGTTCTCATGTTTGGCAAAGACCTGTTTATCAAGAGCTTAATGTTGAGTTGCTTTGTACATGAAGAACTTAAGAAATGTGTAGCTGCCTGTCATCATTCAGCCACTGGCTGTTTACGTGGGTTCCAGAGAACAATGTTGGTTTTATAGATAATCTGTGAACTTTCTGGGTAAGTCCTGGTCTGATTGGAGGGACAGCGTACTGGCAGTGACTGGGTTTATTAGAAATCGAAAGGTGTGACAACTCAGGATGAGACCAGGGGGAATATTTACACTCCTAAAGTCACTTCTCTGTGCTTCTATTGGCACAGTCACTCTCTCAAAACCCTGTATAAACCATGTGGCCCTGACCACCTGAACAGAAGATTAGTTCCTGCCCCTTATTCAGAGAGTTTATCTTATTTATTAGACTTATTATCGCACGTAGTGTTTAGTACAGATAAAGTCATTGTAGTGGGGGATTTGAACAACCTTAGCCTTAGTACTGCATATAATTCACTACTAGCCTCAATGGGTATATGAAAAAAATATTTATAATTCAGTCAAAATAGACTGAATTAGAAATAGACACACTGTAACCACTGCATTGTATTATTTGATGAAGATGAGACAGAGGAGCAGAGGGGTTTTGATTTGTAAAAGTGAAGAGTCTTACATAGGTTAATCCTCTCAAAGAAAATCGACACCATGAAGTGTGGGAATTTGGGCGACTAAGCATATGTTGAGGGTTCATTTCAACGAAGCCAATGGGTGCAGCAAAATAATGCAACTTACCATGGGAAAGTGCCATGAATAGCCTTCCTTATTTCAGCATCTCTGTCCGAATACTGGAGGGAGGCATCAGTCGAGCTGAGTCTGGACACCTACAGAGTACTGCAGATATTTCAAATTAAAAGGAATCATGTGTCGGTGTGCTGGAGCTCTACAAGACCAGGGAGACTGAAAACGACAATGGACAATGAATGAAAACATAATCAAATCAAATAATGTTTTTGATTAGAAAACATTAAACCACACATAATTTCCCCAGATACAGTATATTGAACTGCATAACCTGAAACTGAAAATGTACCAACAGTCGAAACCGGTATTCATTGCCAGATTTGATAGTTTATTGCACACACCAGCATTAGTGCTTGGATAATTAGACTTGTTCAAAGTAGCAGCAGTTTCTTTTGGGATGACTAACCTGGATCCCACAAGACCCCATGAACAGATTCTCTCCCACTGATCTGCCCACTTGAGATCGTATCAGATTCCAAACGTTCCGTCCTGGTACTTTTTCAGCTCACTGTCACACTGGGACACCTGAGTACAACACAGCTATTTTAAATATTACTTGTAACACCTGTGCTTTTCTTCCTATTACACTGTGTCCTTACAGTAAATCCCCCTTCGGGGCTAACCTTCAGTGCTTCACTCTCTCTTCTGACATTCTGCTCTCCACTGCTACAGCTCTTAAGTGTTTACCTTATCCTGGTGTACTGGCTAATTTGAATCTTTAATTTCCATCTAAACGCCTGGGAAATGTAACAGCTGAAAAATTTGGAAAATATTACTGAAGTAATGGGCCATTAAAACCATTTATATCTGCCTTCAGGTACCTCGTGGCAGATAAGTGCTTACTAAAGGGCAGCAAATAATGTTTCATATTAAGATTCTTCTTCTTAAGACAATTTAAGTTTCTCTCAATTCACTTCCTCTCAGCACTATTGATCAAAACATTACATTACATTTAGCTGACGCTTTTATCCAAAGTGACTTACAATAGGTTCATTCAACCATGAGGGTACAAACCCAGAACAACAAGAATCAAGAAATTTACAGGGGAGGGAGTTACAATAGCCTAGGTTTGAGATGACCAGGGCCTGGGACAGAACGCGCACCTCCTTCTGAGTGAGAAGGGGGCGTATTCTTCTGATGTTTTACAGCATGAATCTACACGAACGAGTTGTTGCAGTAATGTTGGCAGTAAGGGAGAGTTGACTGTCGAGTGTCACACCTAGATACCTAGCAGTCTGGATGGGGGCAAACAGGGAGTTGTCAAATGGAATAGTCAGGTCATGGGTGGATGAGCCTTCCCCTGGAAGGGAAAGTAGGTCAGTCTTGTCAAGGTTGATTTTCAGGTGGTGTGCAGACATCCACTGAGAGATGTCAGTCAGACAGGCAGGGATTCGTGCTGCTACCTGAGGATTAGTTGGGTGTCATAAGCATAGCTATGGAGGGAGGACAGAACCCTGAGGGACCCCAGTAGTGACAGGACAAGTTTCGGACACAGATCCTCTCCAAGTTATCCAGTGAGTGTGGTCGTTGCATTAAGATGAGAACAGGGAGAGAGCAGAGCCTGAGACACCCAGGTCCTGAAGGGAGGAAATAAGGATTGCTGGTTCACTGTGCCAAATGCAGCAGAAAGGTCTAGAAGGATGACCACAGAGGAGAGAGAGGCTGCTCTAGCAGTGTGAAGTTGCTCAGAGACAGCAAGGAGGGCAGTCTCAGTTTAGTGGCCTGCCTTGAAACCAGACTGGTGAGGATCAACAGGGTTGTTATGTTGAAGATAGGAGTAGAGTTGATTAAAGATAACACGCTCAAGAATTTCTGAAAGAAAGGGAAGAAAAGACTCCGGTCTGTAGTTGTTTAGTTCAGACGGCTTCAGGGTGGGTTTCTTCAGGAGAGGGTTAACTCTTGCCTCCTTCAAAGAGTTAGGGAAACAGCCAGTTGACAGGGAAGTATTGATAAGATAGGTGAGAAAAGGAAAGGTGCAATAGACTTGAGAATGTGAGATGGGATGGGGTCAAGGGGGAAGGTGGTTGGGTCGGCGGAGGTTAGAACTTGATTAGGAGACAGGGGGACGAAAGTGGAAACAGTACTTGTGAAATTGTCGACTACATAAACATAGACCTCATTCAATAACTGAACTTCATACCTGACCGTTCAGTTATATCGTTTTGTACAGTTAACATACTAATAAAAGGCCAAAATACAGATACCACTTTGTACCATTACAGACATGTCTATGTACAGTCCATAATGGTTGTCATGACAATGAATGGCACTAAATGCTCCTAAAAGTAGGCAAGTATTGACCCAAAGAATAACTTTTGTTCAGTTTTTTTCATGAAGGCTTCACCTAACTGATACAATAAGACTCAGAGTATCAATTCAATTCAATAAAATTCAAATAACTTTAACAGTAAACAATGTTAAACTGAATAGATAAACCAATAATGGGCTTGACATGCCTCTCTTAGCCCTAAACAGCAATGTAACAATATAATTTCATAAATTTATGATTTTCTTTAGTTATCTCCTCTTGGATTATTAGTATTAGTTTGTTTTGATGAATCAGTGTGTCGATGCTGTGTCACTGCTCTATGGAAGTTTTCCTTCCATGTTTTCTCTTTGCGGGCAGAAATAACGCACATCTGCACAAGAGCTGGGGAATGACGTGAGTGTCCGCTGAGAGCCGCGATAACCTGAGAGGGTCTGGTCCCTTCCTGTACAGCTGTGCTTGACCGGCACAACAACATTTGTGAATGAATTGCTCACCAAAGACACACGCACACAAACAGAATGAGGCACTTGTGACATTCGCTGGACGCCTCTCTTTTCCTTGATATGAAGTGTAGTCACTGTAGCTGGACATTCCTTTTTCAAAGGAAGGAGCCAGAAGTGTTATCATGACAGAGGGAAAAACATCCTGAGGGTTCCTACGCTCTTGCCCGCCACCCCGCTGGCTTTTAATATCCAGCAGCTGGTTGACCTCATGTGAAATTTGTGAATGGACAGTCCAGCCAGTACTCTTATCTGGCTCTGCAGATATCAGCCCCGTGTAGAACCATGACACACAACAACGAGGCGGCACATCCGGCCTCATTCAATACATAATGGATGATTGTGCAATCAATTGTTGTGCATAAACAGTGCAATTGCATAGGATTCATGTAGGTCGTGACCTGATACCAGCTGCAGATAGTTGTATTATACGCATGCTGTCTGGCGGGAGCTGGGCCATTTCATTCACATCCAATCCACCACACTCACTTTGTAAACTCTGGTAACAAAGTGATGTGGTTAAAAAAAGTACAAAGAGAAATTCAAAGTTCTGTGTGGTAAAATAAACCTGGATTAAATCATCTCCTTCATGGTGGTTCTAAATGCATATTTTTCTTCACAGCATCTTTCGTACTTTCTCTTATATGTCATAATTCAAAGGAACCTTACTTGACACATTTCATTACAATGTTTTTCCTACAAAACAAAATATTTTGTTCAAATTTAGAATAATGTTAGTTCACTTTATGAGCAACATCTCCTCTCATATCCCTCTCCAAAAGGTTGTGTTGTGTAATTTATAATTTTTAATGTTGCAGTCTGTGCTGTTCATTAAATACAATGTTAAAAGTTTAATGATTTATGATTGGTAGGCCTCATATAATACCAGTTTCTGTTTACAACCTCAATTCACTTCAATAACTCCACAGCCCTTTCATCTTTTCCTTTTCAAAAAGGCATTTTGATGTATTCCACCTCCTATTGTGACATCGTGTGTGTGACTGTGTCTGGCAAATATCAAAGTAAGAGTGGATTGCCTGGATATAGCTCTGTTTTTGTAAACCCACACTGATATTAATCACCAGTGTTGGGGAGTAACGGAATACATGTAACGGCGTTACGTATTTAGAATACAAATTATGAGTAACTGTATTCCGTTACAGTTACAAATTAAATAGATGGTATTCAGAATACAGTTACATTGTTGAAATCAGTGGATTACATGACGGTACTTCTCGACTTTATTCACTCTCTCGTAAATCCACCGGCGGCAAAGCCCCCAGGAAGCAGCTGGAGACCAGGGCTGCCGTAAGAGCGCCCGGGCCCCCGGCGGCGTGAAGGAGCCTCACCGCTACCGGCTCGGGAACGTTACAGGCCCGGGACCGTGGCTCTGAGAGAGTTCCGTCGCTACCAGAAATCTACGGAGCTGCTGATCCGCAAGCTGCCCTTCCAGCGCCTGGTGAGAGAAGACCGACCTGCGCTTCCAGAGCTCCGCTGTCATGGCTCTGCAGGAGGCCAGCGAGGCACGCCGGGTTCACACCGGACGCTGAAGCGCCGTGAAGCGCTAATAATATCACCCGTTGACCCAGTAGCATATGGTCACTTGTTTCTCCAACATTAACTGCAACAGCGTCCCAATTTAATTTCATCCATCTTCAAGAACTTCTCCGCTGTTTGCTCCGTTCAATGTCGGGTGTCGAGGGTAAATTACGTATTCTCCGCCCCCGCCCCCTCTCTTTTCATCTTTATGACTGCTTGTGTGTCTGTAGTGGATGGGCAGAGGGGGGCATTTAATAATGTGATCGGTAAAATTGGTAAAATTAAAACTCCAGGACAACAGAAGGGGAATACAAACTATGGGATGCATACTTTATCATTTATATCATATAATATGTCATCAATATCGTTTAAAATCATTTTTCAGTGTGTTTCATGGAGCGATACGCTCGCGTCAAGCGCAAAAAATAGACTCGACGCCGAAACGATCGCTGCACGGCGCGAGGCAGCCTTGGCGCAGGGGGGGGGGGTCCTTCAGCCTCCGGTAGGACCCGCACAGAGATGGGAGAGGATGGGAGCCGGACATCCAGCTGCCCCGCCGCATCTTGCGGAGAGAGAGTTTAAACTGCTGCTGCTCCACTGACTATAACAACGCCGCAATCATACGCTTAAAAAATGCAATACAAACCGGAAGTATTCCAAGTATTCAGAATACGTTACTCAGATTAGTTAATGTAATGGAATACGTTACAGATTACATTTTTGGGCATGTATTCTGTATTCTGTAACGGAATACGTTTTGAAAGTATCCTTCCCAACACTGTTAATCACTAAGGGTATTTTCCATTATAGTGGACATGCAGGCTCAAAAAACAACATGTCCCATTGACACAGGCAAAGATGAAGGCTGAATCTCATGGGGGCAGAGCAGACGACCAATGGCGAAGGCTAGATGTCTTCCAGTGCAGAGCAGGAGGCTGATGGCAGAAGGATGGGCCTCTCCAGAGGCAAAACAGGAGGCCCACGCTGAGGACTGGGTCTCTTTGGAGGCAAACAGGGGGCAATAAGGCAGAGCAGAAGGCTGGCAGTGTCTAAGTGCACGGACAATCCAACTCAACTCACACTTGGAGGTCTTTTAAATACAACTTTATTTTTTGAAGAAGATTCACATAAAATGTATGGTACACTGTTCTGTAGGCTGTGCCTGATAGTTTCCTGTTTAAAACAGAAAGAAATCTCCTGAGAAAATATGTTTTCGGTTTATACAGAGGAAACATGTTATCATCTGTCACTCACAGGAAGGTAATATCAAAACAGATTCAATTGAAAATGAAAAACAAAACAAACTGGACTGAAATGTTAAAATAAAATAATAATACGAGGAGAAAAACTTATATAAGTGAAAGAAAAAAAATAATTTTGTCCATTCCATAGTCACTGGGTTGCAATAACTTTTATATTTGTTTTTAGTTGTGATGATGATGTTGTGAACTGTAAGTTCATTATTTTTGTTGTTTATTGTGTCTCCTGACTGGACAGATGTAACAGAGAAGAAATCAGACCAACCATTGAGGATTAAGTTCTCGATCGAGTCATGGGAATAAAACAACTGCTCTGTTTCTTATATTAACTTGGATGTGTCAAGGTGCAACTACAAGGTTCTTTGTGGGCGGCATTTTCTCCTTTCATCATAAAGGATGGCCTTGTGTTTCCTATGCTAAAGAATATAAGTAAGGAATCATTGCTTATTATTTAGAGAAGTCTAACATTTCCTTATTAAAGTGGCTGCTGAAATACGTCTGGGTCATTTCACTCAGTTAGGAAGGTTTCTAAGCAGAATGGACCATTCTAATGCAGCCCATGATATCTTTGCTACTTATCTTTTGCCTTCCACAGATCCACAGCCAAAAAAATGGTCCAGCAAAGTTCCTCAGAGTGAAGATCCCTTTGCGTCTCCTTGGTCTGAATCAGACAGGCCAAGGCCATTGGCCAATTGCTAACTGTTGGCTAACTGAAGGTTAGCAGGCTAAAGGCTAGCTAGCTGTGGGACTGACTGGAGGTTAACATGCTCAGATGACAGCTGGAAGCCTCCAGACCTGATGCTGGCTGTGAATCCAGTGTGTCCAAAGAATCCAGCCAGGCAACAAACATTTGAACTTTTTTGTAATGTGCTCTGATAAGAAAGGTCTGTCCGTCTGTCCATCAAATTTCTCTGGAAATTAAGTTATTTAAGGTAAATGACAGTTAATGAAAGTCTTATTTTTATTTGTAAGTGTCTGCTAAGACCGTTTCGTCGGTCAGCTCGTACTGTAGAGGGGATTTCAGAACCCATGCACACCAGATGCAAGTAGGTTTTGATAATTAAGAAGTTTGATATAATTATTTATCAAAGCCCCACTTGACAAGCAACCAAACTCAAAGTTACTATAAGAAATTCTAAAAAACAGTACAGACTGTTAAGATGGAAAGATAAAGTCCAAAGGTCTCTTTCGAGTTACTCAGGAGGATCATGAAATTATGTAGTCAACTGTTTCTATACTTTTGAGTCAAAGTTCAAAGTTGTATCTTTCCTTTGTTGGAGCTTGTACTAACTGTAAGTAACTGAACAACAATACAGAGCATAAGAAGGATGCTGGGAGAGGGCATACCTCTGCCAATGGTAACACTCCTGCTTATTTGGAACCGTTCATAAATTGAATGGGTTCGTCCCTCCAACAAAATTTCATGTAAATAGCAGAATGTATAATCCAGCTATCAGACAGTCAAACAAACAAACAGCAATAAAAACATAACCTCTTTAGCAAAGGTATTGATGTCTAACACAAGATAACTACATGTTTTGCAGGCCTACAGTTCTTTAGACAATGTTCATCTGTTTTATGTTTGTAATGTGAGGGATGATATTATTTAAATAACTTAACGCATGACTGTACCACAAATGCAGGAGAGATGCCGATGTCTTATCATTCTGAGCAGCGTCTCTATTTGTTTAAGATCTTGTTTGGATTCTGCGGGCACAGATTCAGCAGGTCTGGCTATCAGGAGGAGGACAAGAGGATGAATTCCAGACATGATCAACAAAGAACGCATAGAGGGAGGAGAAGCCACGCTGCATCTCACTGAGTCAGCTGAGAACCCAGAGGACATGGCTGAGATGTACATGATAAACAATGTAAAAGAAATGTATTAATAAATGTGGCCAGTGGCAGATGTGATTCTGACAAAAATAGAATTAGACTTACACAATGTCAGAAAATATGTTGGGGTGGAAGAAGATTCTTTTACTTGAGTTAATGTATCAATACCGCTACGTAAACCTTTAATCCAGTATTTAAAATTATACTTAAGTAGTGCTAATTAAAGGGATAGTTCACCCAAAAAGGAAAATTCACTCATTATACTCACCACTGATGGGTGAAAGGTTTGAGTCCACAAAACACAATACAATTGAAGTAAATGGTGACGGATTCTTCAAATGTAAATTAAAACAATAGAATAAGACATACAATGCCTCCATACAGCTCCTGTAGTGTCAACGGAGTGTCTACAAGCCTGCACATTGAAATACAACACAAAATGGTGAATTTATACCATGTTTTTAGCCTAAATTTCCTTTGTGATCCACTCACAAACGCGGCTCCAGAGGAGGATATAACATTTAGAGTGTAAAATTTGCAGAGGAGATGAGATGAGGAGGCGACACAACTCAAAACTTATAAACAGACACAGACCAGATAAATGTTTGGCGCACCGGTAAAAGGAAACATTTTTGTCGCACTTCACAGATTTAAATGGTCGCACTCTGGAGCCCTGTAGTAGTATAGTAGTACTGAAATAATATAATATTGTAAATTTCTCTCAAAAACCCACGGCACACATGGACTTGCCTCACCATTTGAGAACCACTGCTCTAACTCATAAATGGACTGAAGAGGTCGACAGTGTCTATCACCCAATTTAAAGGAGGACCACTGACGATGATTGATTGATGGTACTGCACACTGTGACACACTGTCAGAACTCAACTACTGTAAAAATATAGAAATTAAAAATGTGTGCTTAAACATTCTGTCGGCTTCAATAACACTGCAAGATAAAAGTTATCAAGCAAGCAGAGAAGTTGACATTTGAATGGATGGAGGAGCCCAGCCCAAACCGCCTCCCACCATGTGCAACTCCCCAGTTAAAACATTGGAGTCTCTCAGATTCCTGGGGTTTCCTGATTCCTGATCATTGCACATGACCTGAGATGGGCAGAGAACATCACCTCCACCATCACGAAAGCCCAACAGAGGATGTTTTTCCTGCGGCAACTGAAGAAATTCAACAAGCCGCGGAAAGTATTGGTTGAGTTCTACACAGCCATCATTGAGTCCATCCTCACTGCATCAATTACCGTCTGGTTCGCTGCCTCCACTGTGCTTGAAACACTGGGCTTCAACTCCACAACATTGTCAGATCACTTTCAAGTCATAGCTCCTGCCGAACAATCATTCAAACTCCAGCCTTTTTTAATCATGCTGCTTGTAAGCTCTCTCTTGTTTCCTTCTTTGTGAAGCTTTCATGCCTGACTCCCGCCTGCATGCCACTCCTGATTTGCAATTATCAAGTCAAATCCGGACTTTTTAACTTTTTTTTTACTGTATGTCCCGTGACCTGACACGTCCCCTGTAATTAAACCCACATAGTGTCACTCACATCATATGGGTTATGGTATACCTGTCCTCATGTATTGGTGATTGAGTTTTGAGAAACACATTGACAACTGTAGCAGGTGTAGCTGCTACAGTTGTCAATGTGTTTCTCAGTGACGATGTGCCTTGTGGCCATCAAAAGTGAATCATTTTTTGGTACTTTTTACAAGCACCACCACTGTCTATTTTTATATTTATGTCATCCATTTTTATTTACCTGGTAGTATGACTAGGCAATTACCCAAAAAGTTATCAAAACCAACATTTATAACTAGAGATGAGCCGTATTCTCAGCTGAAACGAGTATCCGGTACGGATAAAGCACTTTTGCCGAGTACGATTATTATACGAGTAATCGGAGTCATTATCTGTGCCTGGATTGAATGAAAATCCTCACACAGCGTCACAGCACTCCTCCCGTCACACACGGCTCTGCTCACTCACTCACAGAACAGCTCTCTGTCTCTCAGTCACTCAGGTTCACTGCGCATCGGGACTGTTCCATAGGCTCAGTCAAGGAAGCAGAAATGATTCGTTCATTTCCCGACTGGGTCTTCGGGTACGAGTCTTTGGAAAAATTTTCACGAGACCTGCATTGGCTCAGTAGAGGAGCGCTGGAGATGCGAGGGACGTTCACTGTCTCCCGGAGAAGTGAACGCTCTGTGTTTTTAGTATGGAAAGACGTGAATTGTATTTGTTCACGGGTCATGGTGACTGGTTTTGTTGTTTTCACTTTACATTTACACTTACTTTACAGTAAAGTAAACCTCTATTAAATACAGTACAACATGACAGTTTGTATGGTTTGAAATTGTCATTTATTATCACACTGGCATTTAATTATCACGGCAAACAATTACACTGCACTAAACTTTAAGTGTTAATGTAAGGTGAAAATAGCAAGGCCAGTCTGTGTGACTTGTGAACGAATGTGGATCGCGTCTTTCTGTGCTGGGGACACAGAGTGTTTGTTTCTCCGGGAGACAGTGAACGTCCCTCGCATCTCACTCACACACACACACACACACACCTGGTGTGGAAATAAATTAAAAAAAAATAAAAAATAAATAAATCATAAAAAAAAAATCAAAGTTAAAAAAGAAAGTTATGTTGAACCAGCCCACTTCCGGGTTAAATCACACCCACTTCCGGGTACGGATACGGATAATTCATATGGTTAACAGATACAGATACAGATAATGCTGTACTCGCTCATCCCTATTTATAACCTCTAACAAACCTAATCTTGCACATGTTGGTTTATTCGATTAATATTTCCCCAATGCTTTAATTTTCAAACTGTCAGGTTTTTACTACATACATTTTGCAGCGTTGTCTTCGGCCCTCCCTTCCCCGCTGATCTACAATCCCTTTATACTTTAATAATAAACACCACTAATACCCAAAACTAATAACCCTCAGCACTCATTTAAATATCTGATTCCTCCAGAAAAAAAGATGCTTCGGTTCATTTCTGCCCTTTGTCATAAAATGAATTTATACAAATATTTCTACCCGTTTAAACAACTGTTTTCCTGATTACCAAAAAAGACAGGGTTAAACACTTCTCTAGGCGGGAACCTGACACCATGCAGGACTCTTTTCTGCCCTACTCCCCTCTGACAACTCCTTTGCATTGCCAACTCCACTCCCCTCAGTGTCCGGCTACCTGGCTCGGCCCTGCTTCTTCCTCGCCCAGTCCACAAAGCATGTACTGCCGCTCCCTGCAATCAAAGCTCAGTTTGTTAATGAACTTTTGCTTCTTCCAATAAGCTTGACACAGTCAATGCTGTGTTCTACATTTGAGTTAAAAAACACTTGTGCCTTAACAGTACGATTTGGCCAGAGGATGAATCCATCAGACCCAAATTCCCCACCCTGAAAATGCCTCTGGTCTTTCTATAAATGCAAGGCCATTTCCACCCGAGGCTTACTACTGGGACAATTTGAACAAGTATAAAGATCCTTTCTGATAATAGCAAGGCCACTCTTGAGCAGTTCTATGTAGGGTAAGGCACAAATTTAAGACTACGGAGTCGTCAACTGTGGCATGCATTAGTCAGCTACTGATCTGGACATTGATAAGACTGAGCCCCTGAGGCTAAAGCTCTAAATGAACTGCTAGCTCAAGCTCATATAGTCTCAATGTCTGCGTTCTGCCCTACGGCCCCGGCCCAGCCAGCCCCACTCAGTCCCTGTCGAAGCCTCCTGACCTCTGCACAGTGTTAAACAAACATCTTGTCTCCCCCCTGCCACCATCCCTATGATTGCATCACAGACCTCAAGAGCACTGGTCCACTTGCCAACAGTTGGCTTTATAGCTTCTCTTGACATGCTGCCATAGAAGAAACATGTCCAGGACTCTCACAGGAGAAATCATTTGTGGTTTCTCCTCTCTGGGGGACACTGTTTTCATTATTGTTGGGCAAAGGGATGCTACATTAACCTCAATAGACTTTGCTGGGCTGAATAACAAAATAAATACACTCTCTCATTAGTTCTGCAGTTAAAGCAATGCAATACCTATTGGCTGGTCTATATCCTCAAAGGGAATAAATGGACGACAGCGTTAATGTGTCACTTTGAATATTTTGTCAAGACATTTGCCCTCACTCTTGACCTTGTGAATGATTTTCCATGTAACATTTTACATTTTTTTGTTTATGTGGATGACGTCCTTATCTTTCCAAAACCCCAACATTTTCTGAAGAAGTACACCTGGTCGTTTCAGGAGCTCCTGGAGGATATTTATTCTTTCACTGCGCGAAATGGGAATTTCATGTTCTTAATGTCTTTTTCCGTTGTTACATTAGTGCACATGGAGAATAACCAGAGGGGGAAAATGTAGAAACCTCAGAGAGAGTCGCAAGTAGGGGTGTGCGTGTGGTTGGTATTGACGACAGGGTCCTTTGGGGTTGCTGTCCGGTGGCTAGAGATTATGTGTTATGTCAGTATCTTCTCATCTCGCCCTTAGGGGGTAATGCCAACAGATATGGACCAGATATTGGACCACTGGGCCATGATAAGCATTTTGCAGGAGCCTTTATTTGTTGTGTCATCCTAAATCTGGTGTTGCTGTGTCCCATCTATCTGCCTCAAGTACTTCCTCTGTAGCCCTCAGGTCTCCTATTATCTGTTTGTTGAATCTCAGTCCAAGGTTTCCAGTCTTGGCCCAGTTTAGATTGTTCTTTGAGACTTAAGTGCATGTATTTATTTTTCTAAGAGTTCCATGTGTGCTCTGCAGCCTGTGTGTGTGTGTGTGTTTCTTAGGACATGTGTGAATGAGACTTTTTCTGACCTGTTGCTCAACATTCTGATGTTTTTTACATTTGCTTGGTGATTGAATAATTTGGCGTCAATAGATTTTAGAGCGAGCCAAATTCAACAAGTGTTTCTTCTTGTTGGAAGTTAACATTTTGTGAGTGTCTCAGCTAAAGTGCAAACAAACAGATAGGGAGATAGAGTAATAGAAGGCTCAAGTGAATGATTTGTGACATAAGAAACTAGACACAAGAAAGAAAGAAGGAAAGAAAGAAAGAAAGATAAAAAGCACGATGGAAAAAAAGAAGGGGAAGAAGGAAGGAGGCAGGAATCAAAGACTTATCATCTAATCCTCTATAGACTGAAGTAATCAAAAAAATCAAAAAATACAGTTGGATTTTGGAGACACCTGCCAATTAGTGCAGGTTTAAGCAACACCTCACGGTTCAGAGAATGATAATGGCTTTTTACATTTCCTACAGCCTCGAAGGGGAACATGTACAGAGACTGAGTTTTGCAGGTTCAGAGATTGCAGGAAGGGCCCCATGAGCGAGTTTTCCAAACAGGAGGAGCTGAAAAGTTCTCTGCACTCACCTCACTTACCTCTGGCTCCTCGCAGACCTCAGTGCACTCGTATACGACGAGTAAAACAATAATAAATAAAAGGAATGAGGCAAAAGGAGATTGAGAGGCTATAGCATGCCAAGTTGCTGAATAAGTAATTGCCAAAAAATTAATATTTACTGTTCTATTAGTGCTGTTCTTCCTTTGTAAAAAAATACCTCCTTTGAGCTGAGTGACGACATACCTAACACAGATGTCAGATATATTTTTTGGGACAATAACTCCCATTAAAACAATTAACACAAACACAAATCTCCACGAGCACACTGACGTAATAGTGAAAGGGTGAAGTCACCCCATATTTTAACAAAGCAGTAGCTGGAGGCCACACTTAGAACAAACACACACAGGCACACAGAGCAAGCACTCACACATTAATTTCAAGAAAAAGGACGTTGATGTGGGTGTGACCCAGTTTCAGCGGAGGATGACAGAATATCCAAAACATGCTCGAGATTTAAAAGTGTGCTCCGACAAATGGCACAAAGCTACAGAGCACTATACGACTCAGTGGCCAAAGGCTTATGGAGTATTGAAGCAATTAAACTGTGTTTGGAAAGCAAAAGAGGCCACGGCAGGGAAAAGTGGAAAGAGAAGAAGAGTGCTCGGGAAATCTGGAAGGAGGGGAGAAAAAGGAATGAGAACCTGCACACAACAACCTTGAAACCAATGAGAAGCTGTTGACTGACAAAACACAACACAGACTAAACACAACACTGCATAACACAAACAGTACTGAGAGCCACCTCCCTCTGCTGAAGCTGCACCTGAACCACACAGAGATATTCATGCCAAGCAATGAATCATAGACTGTAACAATTAAGATGGACGTCGCGTCTCCATTTCATCCCACTGTCCAGAAATGAATCTGATAATTTCCCAGATATGAACGCTGTCCTTTTGAGTTAGTGTTTGCAGAGGTGCAATTAGGGGATGGAGCCGTGCTAGTTAAGTCCCACAATAGACATGCTCAACCAATCGGTCTCAACTGTCAGTCATGCAGAGAACTTGTGGACAGTGGGAACAACAACTGGGCAGATGGTAATCGGACCACTCAGGGCTGTTACCCCCAAACTGGGAGAGTAGCAGATTCCTGGAAAAACATTGGTAATAATCTCTGTCTAGAGGAGCTCAGTCCCAGGAACAGCTAAGTTACTACACAGACCCCTCTGGGTCCCAGGCCTCTGGTAGACGACCCCAGCTTGAAGGAGGAAACACAAGATCTCCCACATAGGGGAGCGGGGAAATTAGAAATACTTTTGTCGGTTCAGTCTACGTAGCACACAACATGGATATGTATGCATTGTACTGGGGTTGATTCATTACTGCTACCATGTATCTCCTATGATTTATTCTGTCGAAATAGCCCACAAACCTTGTTTATATAGCCTAGCGGCTTGGTTACAGGTTGATTAATTGGAGCTCAAGATGATTGATGCAACAAGAATTGCATCCAAGGACATGTTATTTCTATCCCTCAAGGCTTTGACTTCAGTCTCCAGTGTGCCTGCAACAGTTGTATTTTTTAAGAGATCTTCAGTTAGGCCCTTAATTGCTGTGTGTGTGTGTGTGTGTGTTTGTGCGTGTGTGAGTGTGCGCGTGTGTTTGTGTGTGTGTGTGTGTGTGTATGTGTGTGTGTGTGAAAAAGAGAGAGAGAGAGAGAGAGAGAGAGAGACAAATGTCAGGTCAAATTTGGTCTTAGCTGGATTTTACAGTGGGAAAGTAATAGATAGATGTGAAAATCAATGGTGCCTTCTCTACTTGAGTTTAACAGAAAGAACAACAGCAGGGACGCTGATCTTAGTGTTCTGGATTAGTGAATTCTGTGGTCATAATCCATTTAATACACTGTGTGGTGTTAGCAACACAAAATATATGACTTTAACTTACTCTACGATAGAGAGACAGATAGATAGATAGATGAAAGATAGATAGATAGATAGATAGATAGATAGATAGATAGATAGATAGATAGATAGATAGATAGATAGATAGATAGATAGATAGATAGATAGATAGATAGATAGATAGATAGATAGATAGATAGATAGATAGATAGATAGATAGATAGATAGATAGATAGATAGATAGATAGATAGATAGATAGATAGATAGATAGATAGATAGATAGATAGATAGATAGATAGATAGATAGATAGATAGATAGATAGATAGATAGATAGATAGATAGATAGGTAGATAGGTAGGTAGGTTGATCGATCAATTAATCGCTAGGTAGGTATGGGAAGGTAGGCAAGTAGTTTCAGTGCCTGAACAGTGTTACTGCCTGGCTGCACACAATCACACAAGGATCCTACAGTTTTGTGTGTTGGAGGAACAACTTCCACGCAGCCCAGCAGCATATCCTGTCGTTGAGCGGCAGGTGAGACTGACAGGCTGATAGGAACACTGCTCAGAGTCTCTGCCCAGAGGCTGCAACGAAACTCCACGTCACCTTCTGCTGCTGCCCGACCTCCACTCCCCTTCCACACACTACCTACTGCGAAAGCAACCGAAGTCACAGTTAGCCTGAAGCTTTGGTTGTCCACAGTAAATCATTCAATTTATTTTATTTCTGTCGTTTTTCTTAGTGAATTATTTTGTTTTTAATGGCATGAAATCCTCCAGGTTCTTTTTTCTATTTTCCTGCTTTTTGTCTGTGACAATTCAGAGGCACATTTGCTCTGCGGTTGCTTCATCCGTCCCTGGCACCAAATGCCACGGGAATCGATTTACCTCGAGATTGTTGTTTTGTATCATTAGAAGTCAATCTTCACTGCCAGCAAGTGAGTGGCAGGCTTGTATAAGCAGCCTTTAAAAGCTTGGGGCATATGACAAGAATGTGAGATAAAGCTGTAACGGGCTGTCAGTGAAATAAGCGTATCTATTTAATCAATGTGTGTGTGTTTGGGTGTTGTGTGCAAGCGTGGTGTTAGTCAACTAAGCCCTGCGTCGATTCATAGCAGTTGGTTTTTCCTCTCTCTTTTTTTTAACCCCAGGTTTTGTGTTTGTTTGTCAACTGACAGTATAATGACGGAGGCAGGTTATAGGAAATGACTCTGTGTTATCTCTATGTGACACACTGATTTATGTCTGACATGTTCACAAGCACATCTGTCAATGTGCGTGTGAATATGTCTTGTATTTTAGTGAATATGCTCTGATGTGACTATACAGATGCTAATTACAGATGATTGAAAAGGTTACATGTACATAATTCAGCAAGGCACCTGTCCTTTGTCTCGTTTCCAGTCAAACACCAAATGTCACATAGCATCAGCATCTTTACCTCCACCTTTCAGGGCTGACAGCAGAGATCCTGCTGCACTGTCTGTCTCTCTGTGACTGCACGGTTCAGCAGAGTTTGGGGCTCGGATGCTAGAGCGTTACCACCACTTAGTGGTGGGAGTTTGAACCAAAGCGTCAAATGATCTTATTGCCGCTTCCCTGTGTCAGATCATGTAGGGATGTGTGGTATGTGTGAACTTGCGCTGATTTTAAAGTTTATACTGTCTGTCTGTCTGTCTGTCTGTCTGTCTGTCTGTCTGTCTGTCTGTCTGTCTGTCTGTCTGTCTGTCTGTCTGTCTGTCTGTCTGTCTGTCTGTCTGTCTGTCTGTCTTTCTGTCTCCTTGTCTGTCTCTCCTCTGTCCATACATCCGTCTGTCTATTTTCCGTCTCTCTGTTTGTCTTTCGTCTCTCAGTCTGTCTATCTGTTGTCTTTCTCCCTGTCTGTCTGTCTGTCTATTTGTCTGTCTGTCTCTTTGCCTGTCTCTCTGATGTCTGTCTGTCTGTCTGTCCGCTCATGCAGTTAAACTAATCCACTCATCCAGTCAACTAAATCTTGATGGGTGTGGGGAGGACATGAGGAAGTGCACTGTCAGCTCATTGCTCATACATTTTCTTGATGATTGGTTCTCAAAAGAAAATTGTGTGTGTGTGTGTTTGCATGTCCTGACCTTCTCCTGCTTGTCTGAATCTGTGTCGCTGTGATCTCTTGTTTTTAACTCATGAATGCTGAACCTTCTGTGAGAACAACTTTTCCCCTCAGGTCTCTGTATCCTTTAGTTTATCTTCATGTACTTAAAGTATATGCTCTGCAGTAAAATGCCATGTGACTGAGGTATGATTCCATGTGTCATCATTTGATTGTCTACATTGAAATAGGCATATAGACGAAAAAGTACATATCTTTGTTTATTTTTCTAGTTATTCTCAGTTTTATGAGAACGAAACAATCATAAAGATAAAGAATAACATTTCCTCACAGGCCGTCATATTCACATGGCAGTACATGTAGTCAGATTATATTAGAATTTAAATTACCTGCAAGCTCAACATAGTCCAGTTTGACTCCAGTGTAGCATCTCCTAGCAATTACTGTGGATGCTAGATCAAAATGATGAGATTTGAAATGCAGCCAGCAAGTTTGGATGAACCCTCATCTGTGTTATTATGTATATGGAGCCCGTGCTTGTAGCTGTGCTTGATTTGAATAATGTTCATATATTTTTGCCTTCTCCCTAGAGAGCGCCCTGCACTGGTTGATTCTCCTAACGACACCCAGCACTTCACCCTGATGGCACACCATCGTCAAACTCATAGGGCACGTGCAGTTTTAAAAAGTAGAGGTCAGTGTTAAGAAGAACTGAATTAAAAATAAGACAAATTCAATTAAGAGCAGGAAACCTCTTAACTCACAACATACAATGCACCAGCTGTAAAGAATCATGCACTGGCTGCCAGATGTGTTTGTGTCGAGAGCCTGTTTAACTGTCTGGTCCAACCCAGTCTCATCAGGAAACGTTCAGTGGGAACGTTGGTCCACTTGGACAAACGTTTCCATCTCACAATCTGGCCTATCAGATTGTGAGATGGAAACGTTTGGTCCGCCCATTGTTTTGCATTGACGTGTTTTCACGTCACGTGACTCCCGAGTTCCCGTCTCCGGAAAGGAAAACATGGCGGACAGTCCTTGTTTTTTCAGATAAAAACATGATTTTGTAACTTAGTCTGGGCATAAAAATACATTCTGACACCATTTCTAGCGAGAAATGTGGTCTTTGCTTCCACAGTCTTCAGCCAGTTTGTGCTTATGATATATATTTTAATAGTTATCACGAATGTTTTTATCGTTGCTATGGTGGTTGCTATGACGCTGCCATGCACACAACGTCGTAGCGTGCTGTTTAAATCACCGTCCCTGCGTGGTGTCGTTCAGTGATTGTGTATGTTATTCATGTTAAATAATATTAATATTTGAGGCTAGATTACACCTCTAATGCGAAGGATCTTGCGAGTCTGTTCAGAGGCGGACATGAGTGTGACACCGGACCGAGATCGCGAACGGACCGGAACTGACGTGTGGCTGGCGTAAAAAAAGGTTTTGTAAACATTCTGTCCATTTAACTTAGCGCTGTCATAAACACGGACCATTTGGAAGACAACGATGTCATCTTCCTTCTGTCAGGTAAGTAGTTTATTGTTTTTAAAGATCTATTACGATCTAGGTTTACAGTCTGAGTGCTGAGACAGCGGATGCGGAGTCCGTCGATAAACACAATGGATGCATTTCTTCAGCTAATATGCCATTGTTAGCCACATGCTTCAGCCCTAGGTAGCATGTGCTTACCTGGGAGGTGAAAACATGGTTTTTGAAACTAGTTCAAGACGCATAGCTCATCATTAAGGGACGCTACAATATAAATATAAACATGAATTTGATTTATGAATGCTTTAGATTAATAAGGAGTGTATTTCTCGACCATTACTCCTCAATAACAGATCATTTTGGTTTAATGTATAGTATGCAATATGACAATAATGTTTTCATGTTATGGAGTTGCGATTCATTTTATAAAACAATTGCTATGTTCTGTTTTTTAATCAAGGAGGATCCAAGTGAAGCTACAGGAGTTTCATTAACGTCAATAACTTGGACCGAACAGTTTGTTTTGCTTGATGAAGAGGAGGAAGGGCAGCCTGGAGAGAAAGAGAAGCCGGGTTGAGCCCACTTCCATCATCCACGTACCACAAGGAAGATGAGGGGGAGAAATTATCCTACCATTAAAGAGGTACTTTTAAGTTACATACCAGAAACACCATTTTATATAATGTGCCAAATATAAATTTGTATTAAATCCCCAAAGTACGCTGGCTGAAATACAAGTTAATATCACACTGAAAGAGTTTTGATCAATCATGCTTCCCTGCTGTGGTTGTTCAACTGGGAAAACAACTTTTTCCAAAGGAAGGCAAGAAAATTTAAGGAATGCATCTGCAAAGTTTTCCTCTGTTATGTATAATGATGACCCCCATCAAACATTATGTTATTAATAATATTTACACCTTTTCATTTATACTGTTTATTTCTGTCTACATGTTTGAATTTGCCTTCATTAGTTTCAGAAAAGAGCGATGATGTATCGGTCAGTGGGCGGCAGCACGAGACTCCGCAAACTAGTCTCTAAGCAAAGTAGACGAAGGCATTGAGGTTGCGGCCTGCCATCATTATTATTTTGCTTAAGGGACTGAATACGTTTCATGCAGAAATATTAGCATTTCCCTTATATCTACCAAAACTGCTTGTTTCACAGACTGCAGTTTTGTTTTGACCCGATGTGGTGTGCAAATACTAGCCGTATATCTGCAATGGGTTGTTGTGCATTAACATTTGTAACTCTAATTTTGTTTTGACAGACTGTGCAAAGAATGTTGAGAACATCACTAACCAGTGCAGTGTCCGTCTACATATTTCTACATATTTTCTCTCATATAAATGTCACTGTAACCTCTTGGCAACTGAAACCATAACATGAGGTCAGTGTGGCCTTGACCTTTTGACTTTAAGACAAATACACAGTTAGACAACCCGAAAACATGCAGTAATGCCTCCGGCGACTCGCTATTGCAGAGGCATTAAAATGTTAGTGTAGTAGACTGGATTTTATTGGTGTTACATTGGACATCTTGTATTGGTATACAAAAAATATATTTGGTTTCACATTTTAGATGGCATAAGCAGAGACATCAACTCAGGAAATGGATTTCTGCAGAAAAGAAAGCCTTGTATGTGTGTATATATACATACAAACGCACTTTTAAAACGTTTTGTTTTTTATCATATATTCTCAGGTAGTACTGACGCATTTATGGAGATGGGACATGAGGGCCTTGTCTGCGTGCTCAAGAGAAGATTCCACAGAGTTCAAGCTGAGCAGGCTGCAGCAGGTTTGGAGGAATCCTCCTCTGAAGAGGAAATATGGCGAAGTACTTCTCCACTGATGAAGAAATGTGAGCGCTGTGATTAAGTAAAATCTGCTGCCATGCTACTGTTGCTACTGGTGGGCCCTGCTATTAGCTTGGTGTTTGGTAGCTGTTAGCTTTAGCATATTTATTTTTTAGGGACCTGTCTGACGTTTATGTTTTTAAAAAAAAAATCAGAGGGAACCATCTTCATAATTTAACACTATGTTTTGTTTGTGTTCTTCAGTTATTCTCAAGAGAAGCTGCCTCAGCTCCACGGTCCCTCCTGCAGCTTCCACTCCTGATGCTAACCCCCTGTTTACATCACACCATCCGGGCAGACCTGGAGTCACAGAACTTTGTCCAGAGCTGCCGTCTGAGAATTGTTGATCATATAATTTCCAGCAGATGCCTTAATGTAATGTTTGTGCACAATAAATGACATTGATCATAACATATTGGTATTTCCTTGCACTTTTACACCATGATATTGGCAGATAAGATGTTGATTACATTAAAGCAGTGAATGCTCTGCTTTAAGCAACATAAACACACAATGATCCAATGGATTTGAAGTAGAATGGGCACGTTACATTCTGTAGAGAGTACCTCAGTAACGGAAGTCAGAAAATTACTTTCTTTATCTGAGGTTCAGTGAGTTATAGTAACAGCAAAGCACACAGGTCTTGTTGTCTAAGTGGCAACCATATCATATTGTTTAAGATGTGTAACATCAAGCTTGTGTATCAGTGCTAAATACATCCAGTCATAAGTAAGTTCACCCTCTTGTTAACACTAAAAGTAGGTGACCCAGATGTTTCACAATGCAATCTGATAAGGTCGTATGAGAAACATTCTTAACATTAAAGAAATTAACACAGAGGATAGCAATAGATGTTTCACTTTAAATCAGTAGCTGGTAATCGGCAGACTGACTTATTCAAACACATTAATACTACAATGAACAGCGCTAAGTTAAATGGACAGAATGTTTACAAAACTTTTTTTTACGCCAGCCACACGTCAGTTCTGGTCCGTTCGCGATCTCGGTCCGGTGTCACACTCATGTCCGCCTCTGAACAGACTCGCAAGATCCTTCGCATTAGAGGTGTAATCTAGCCTCAAATATTAATATTATTTAACATGAATAACATATTCAATCACTGAACGACACCACGCAGGGACGGTGATTTAAACAGCACGCTACGACGTTGTGTGCATGGCAGCGTCATAGCAACCACCATAGCAACGATAAAAACATTCGTGATAACTATTAAAATATATATCATAAGCACAAACTGGCTGAAGACTGTGGAAGCAAAGACCACATTTCTCGCTAGAAATGGTGTCAGAATGTATTTTTATGCCCAGACTAAGTTACAAAATCATGTTTTTATCTGAAAAAACAAGGACTGTCCGCCATGTTTTCCTTTCCGGAGACGGGAACTCGGGAGTCACGTGACGTGAAAACACGTCAATGCAAAACAATGGGCGGACCAAACATTTCCATCTCACAATCTGATAGGCCAGATTGTGAGATGGAAACGTTTGTCCAAGTGGACCAACGTTCCCACTGAACGTTTCCTGATGAGACTGGGTTGTCTGGTCTGGCTGCTTTTGGTTAACTGGCTTTTTGGCTCAACCTGCACCATTACACTGAGACTGGTGATGTTTGAATGCCAACTTATTTCCTGCCAGTGCAGGGATCTGCCCACGTCCTTTTTGTCCATTCCTGAGGAAATTAGACTGAGTTCCTGCAGTGGGAGACGTGTCGTCCCTTTGTCCAAGACACACACACACACGCAGTCCAGAATCTTTGTCTGTCGTCTGAACAAGTCTGCAAGACACTGTCACATGAAGCATTTGTCATGTAAGTAATGCTTAATATTTACTTGACAGGTTCACCCTCCGTTCTCCTGCACATATCACATACCAATTACAGTTTTTTTCCATCGCTAACGAGCGCTTACCTATACTTAAAATACTTTTTCTAAACTCTTAACACAGACTTACACCTACAAAACACAATTGGCCAAATAGATCATTTTCTTCTCAAAAGCACATTTTGTAAACTATATACTAACTCTTCATTTCAAAATAGAAGACATCTTTCTCTGCACACACTAACTTTACCAAAACACTGGACATCTGACTCAAAATGAAATAAGAATAACTCTTGTTTTCACTTCACAAGGAACATGCAGCCAATCAAAGTACACCAGGTTTCAAAATACTGGCTATTGTGGACATTACAAAACTGCATAGACTTTTATGTTTCAGTTTTACAGGTATTTGTATGCAAAACATGCAATCCACTGTTTTTTATGCCAACTTTTTTGGTTGGGAACTGTACTGTATATCCACATGTAATGTTCACATTCAAAAGCATTCCAGTAAAAAGCGAATCAGTTTTTTTTTCTTTACTGTTTACTACAGGAGGTATAGTAGAAATACTGTTTACAGTATGATACAACAGAAAACGTTTTACAGTATTGTTTAAAGTTAACAAAATATCCATGAACAAAAAAGCAACACCAAAAAGCCCAGTAAAAAGGGAGAACTAAAAAAAGCACAAAATTCCTTTATCTAATCCCTGCGATCTTCAGGGTTAGGCCACAAGTTTTCATCCACATCGCATCTGATGTTATCCAAGGCGATACACCTTGGATAAAACTGCTTGGAATGCCTGATCCACCCTTGACAATCATCAACTGTGATGTCCCTGCAGCCAGCATCCATGGCTTCAAGGAGGGACAACTGGTCATGTGGCTGATGGTCATAGACTTTCCACCTCCATGTAGAAAAGAACTCCTCTATGGGGTTGAGGAAAGGTGAATAGGGTGGAAGAAATAGACGAATCAGTCTTGGGTGGACCTCAAACCATGCTGTAACTGCTTGTGAGTGATGGAAGGCCACGTTGTCCCAGGTGATAACGAAGGTCCTCCTGTTTTCACCCTCCTGATCCTGCTCTGGAACCAGGCGCTGGTGGAGATCATCGAGAAAAGCAAGGAGGCGCTCGGTGTTGTAAGGTCCAACCTGACATTTGTGGAGGAGTGATCCTGCATTTGAATTTGCCGCACACATAGTGATATTTGCCCCTCTCTGTCCAGGAACATCAACTGTGGCCCTTTTTCCAATGACATTTCTTCCACGTCGACGCCTTTTGGCCAGATTAAATCCTGCCTCATCCACGTATACGAATTCATGAGGGGCCTGGTTGGCCTCCAATTCCATAACTCTCTAAAACAAAATTTATGTAAATCATGCCATTATAGTACTATATACCATACAGTACTGTAACCTATTTCTGAGTAGGTTACCTACTTGAAAAGTGCAAAGCTTATAGAACTGTACATTGAATTGAATATACACACTATACCTGGACATATTGTTGTCGTAGCACCTTGACTCGCTCACTGTTCCTCTCAAAGGGAACAGTGTAGAGCTGTTTCATCCGCACTCTGTGTTTGGACAATGTCCGCGTAATGGTTGCGAGGCTGATGCTATTGATATTGTGAAATATCTCTTGGTCCTCCAAAATTCTGCTTTGAATCTCATGCAGTTTAATTGCGTTATTTGCAACAACCATATCTACTATGGCAAGCTCTTGTTGATGATTAAGGAGCTTGCCTCTTCCCCCAGAGGGAGGAAGACGTTGCATTCTTTTGAGGGACAAAAAAAATCAACATATGCATTACTGTATGGCCTCATTGACATGTCAAGTGAGAATAGAAACAATCCATGTAAAATGCAAACTTACCTGTTGGTTTGTTGAAAGATGCGTATAATTGACGCAACCGTTGACCGCCCCAAATTGGGCTGTACTCTTTCACCAGCCTCCCTTAGTGAAAGACCGTGGTTTATCACATGGTCAATGATAGTGGCACGAATTCCATCACTCACCACTGCCCTTGTAGCCCTTAGAATGCCACCACCACGCATTCTTATACCTCTACCTTGCCCTCTCCTTAGGCCTGCTCTTCTCCCTGGACCTGCTCCTCTCACTTCTCCTGCTCCTCTCACTACTCCTGCTCCTCTCACTACTACACCTCTCACTGCTCCTCTCACTGGGCCTGCTCTTCTCCCTGGGCCCCTTGCTCTAACTCTTCCTCGTCCAGACATCTTTTTCGGTTTCTGTTTCCAAAAACATCACTCCTCAAAGTCCTCCTTTTAGTAATGCCATTGATTCTAAGCCAGAGTGGAATCAGCTGTGGTTGACCCAATATACCCAACATACATCAGCTGTGTGTCAATTATTCAATTGTTTGTGATTGTTTGTGATTGGGCGCTGAGATATATTGTTTTAGAACTGATATTACTGTATTACAGAAGCAGAGGTTTTTATACTGTATCTAAGGTTTGGAATATTGTGTTTGCAATTGTGGGATGTTGTGTGTTAACATTTGTAAATAATACAAAAACAATCCATAATTTTGTTTGGAGGTATAGCTTGTCTGTTAAGAAAATGTAAGCATTATATAAATGTGTTCACTGACTGCATATTGTGTGAAAACAACATGAAATGTGTGAATGGTATGGCCACAAAGGACCGATGTTGTGCTAATCGTGTTTAGAGTTTTGAAAATGTGACTACTGTTTAGAAAAACGCTTGTTAGCGACTGAAAAAAACTGTAAAGAGAAAAGGAAAATTGCATCTGTCGCACAGCAGAGGGCCCTGTTGCTCAGTACTCGCAAAGCCCATGAGAGTGGCAGAAATACGGACTTATGCTGACTTCCTTTGATTTGTGGATTCACAACTTTTTTTCTCAATTACTTTGATCAAACACAGTGTCTTATATCTGTTATTTATGCTTTTGCACTATCATGAGAAACAGCAGGTCTTAAAATCCCCTCTCCCCTGTCTTGAAAACACTCACAGACAATGAGTGGCCCCCCCGGCCTCCTGCAGCGGTAATGAGGGAGGACTTTTTTAATTTAACCCCCCGGTGTTGCGTGTGGAAGAGTGGAAACTGCTCCTCCAAGGCCGCGAGCTGTTTCCCCCGGTTCACTATTATTAGCAAGTGTTTGTTGTGCTTGTTCGTAGACAAAACACTTTGTGTTAGCATGGGCCCTCATCATCCACTGAGACCAGACACCCATGTCTATGAGCTTTTAGTCCCACCCTCAACAGCCGCGGTAAATACTCCAGAAACATTTACTGCTTCATGCAACAAGTGAACACATTACACATACACTGCTTCCCTCCGGCAGTAAGGTTTCAGACATGATGACATGTCATGGAAGTTTTGGAAAAGATCATTATCAATCCTATGAGGAGGATTTTATTCTTTATTCCACACTTGCTTTCTGTATTTTTCCTTTCCTTTGTTATCATACTGGCCTTGACTGGACTATTGTGGGTACTGTGGGCTTAATATAGGTTAGAAAATGCCCAAGGCTGGAAGAGCATTGTTCCCATATACACACACACACACAAACACACAAGGGGGGAATGACCAAGGCTGAGAAAGTGTCGTTTTCTTAACGAGTGTCCCAGAGAAAGGAAATGAGAGATGATACAAAGAAACATACAAACCGGCCCCTTAAGTTTCCTTGTCAGACCAAAAATCCAAACTCAAGTAGCATCTTAATCAGTAAGTATTTTTATTTTATAAAACTAGTTACATTTATTGCAGATTTAGCCATACACTTTCAATAAAATACTGTCAGGTATATGAGACAAACTGTACAAATGTGAGTCAGACTTAGCTGAGAGAACTGCACCGCCCGTCAGTCATTTACTGTGCCAACACAACAGGAAAAAAAGAGAATAAAAAAAGAAAACATTTGCTGATTCAATTATCGAAAAAAATTCCAGATGCCATTTCCTGCAGTAGAGGAAGTGGGTGGATTTGGCCTCAGGAAGTGGGCGTGTCCCCCGGGCCTGCTCAGACCTTTTACCCGCTGTGTAAACACGATAGCATTCCTCCGGCTCCGAGCAGCGCTGCCCTTACAACGTTATCACACAACCTTCATGTTTCTCCGGTGACTTAGTTATCTTCGACATCTCCAGCAAAAACACCTCAGTGCCATAGTGAAAAGAGCTCAATTGCATGTGTTGTCATTGTTCCTAAAGAAAAAAAAGCTTGTGGAAGGTAAACAAGTACTTTACAGTGAAAAGACTCAGGATAATGGGTAACTGGGGCCGGGGGTATTCGGGGTCAGACAGGCGGCGTGCTGTAGCGGATCTCAGCGTTGAACTTCTCGGCCGTCTTGGGCAGCGGAGGCTTCTTCAGCATCTTGTGCTTCATGATCACCTCCTCGTTAGCATAGATCGGGGTGTCGGTGTCGTCAGAGTGGTACCCTGACTGGTATCCGCTCGTCTGATTGGATGATTCAGAGGCAAGGGACTCTTTACTCTTACAGCGCATCATCTGGCTAAAGAAAGAAAAACAGGAAGGGCACATTTGTCATAGATTTACAAAGGATTTAGTAGTTTCCAAATCTGAGTCATAGGGTGGGACGTAATGCGGGTTATATGCTTATATAAATGATGTTATATGCTGTTATGTGCTGTTATATGCTGTTATATACTGTTATATGCTGTTCTATGCTCAGTTCTCACCTGAAGTTGGTTTGCAGCCGTTGATTCAAACCCTTCACCTCCTCTTGTGAGAAGCCCACACCACTGTCTGTGTGACCCTCCTGCAGAAATGGCAACAGTATTAGCATGAGTACAGCTGGTTGGTACTTGACAGGGAAACGTTGTGCCTGTTTCTCTTTGTAATTTCTTCACTCGAATCAAATTTTTAAGGTCAGAAAAAATTGTCTTTGGGCCCCATGTAGAAGTGTTAAAAGAAATTGCAAATTTTCACAATTTAGAGACATTTGAATTATTTCCGCCATACAAAGATTGATTTACTGTACACCATGCATCATCCAATATCAACAAATCCTGTTTCTGTCTTTTACCAATGAGAATAATAATAAAACATAATATTTTCAAGATTTAATGCAGGATTGATTTTAAAGAAGATTTTAGGAAATCTGACTGGAAAACCATTTTTAAAAAAAATACAATTTAATCGTATGTGTTTCACAGACACCCACCATGACGCTGCTGTGCGCCACAGGGATGTCATCGAACGTCTTCACGCTGAGGGGTCGACTGCACCTCTCACTCTGCTGGGACAGTCTGCGCAGACAATATCAGATAAATGAGGATTCGCTTTAACATTTAGAGGCGATGACAACTGTGTGGAGTGAAAGTTAAAAGATCCTCATGCTGACCCGAGGGACCGCGGGTTGTCATAGTGGAGCTGATCATCTTGGATTTCCCCACTTTGAGGTCTGCTGTAAGGGTTCCTGGGGTCAGGGGTCACGGGAGACCCCTCTGCCTCCCCTGCTGTCAGGGGGATGTAGTCCTTCCCATCCTAGAGACAAATAATACTGTAATGATATCACCTCAAATACACAGTGGGTCAAGTAATCCCACTAGATGAGAAGAAAAACGTTTTCTTTAACTTAAAGCACATCAAATATATTGCTGTAATATATTGTTGTGTCATCTGCTTTTTCTGGTGTGGCTGGTTCGTGATTGTTTTACTCGAGCTTCAGTTACTGTAATGATTTCCTAAAGTTCCCAGAAGGACTTGGCACCACTCAGTGAAGGGGTGTGAACTTGCAGTAATCAGCAGTGTGTTGCAGGGACATGCACCGAGCAGTGACAGTCTTAAACAATCGCAGGGACATTAGCGAGGAAGCTTTAATCAAAATGACATTATAGACGACTGAGGCTGCTCAGTGCAAAAACTGCTTCATCTGTACATAGTGCTTCTGTTTCTAGGCAGCTGGTCAGAAAGCACAAGTATACATATAATATTATTATATTATACATACACCAATATTCAGCCAATTACTACAATAGTCTCATAAAGACACTGCGACGTAAAGAGAAATCTCTGATTACCTTAACCTGATTAAGGTCACACTCTGAATAGGCTATAATCAAGAATAAAATGTTAAATGTGTGACAGAATATTTTATTAGCATGTCACCATAGCCACCATAATCAAAATGTGTCATTTAGGATAAGGTCAGTGGGAATATTGCTGACCATACAAACATAATCAAAGTTTTCTGCTGTTGAACTATAGCTACAATGGGAATACCTACAATGTGAAGATATACATGGACACACAATTCTTTTGGTTTGACCCACACTCACCTGTTGAGCACTGGCCTGTAGCAGGTTGCCCATATGTTCAACCATTTCTGCAAACGTCGGCCTGTCTGTCGGACGAGCCAGCCAGCAGTCCAACATGGTCTGGTATCTATGAACATACACAATCAATGGGATGACAATAAGACGGTAGTTTTTAGTTATGTTAATAACACATGTATAACTGCATCCTGCTAACTTTCTACTCACATCTCAGTGGTGGCGTATTCTGGCGGTCTCATCCTTGTTCCTTCTTTCAGCCGTCTGCAGAAAGACTCGTCGATGCAAACACCCGGATAGGGAGACGCCCCTGTAAAAGAAAGTTGATATGACAGGTGTACAAGGGTAATGTGTACAAGAGGTTACGTCTATGCTTACCCAATGAAAAGATCTCCCAGAGAAGGACCCCAAAGGACCAAACATCACTTTGTGTGGTGTACACCCGGTCAAATATGGTCTCAGGAGCCATCCACTTCAGAGGGAGACGTGCCTGTAGCAAAGATGAACATGTCACTGCTTCACGTGCCTCTTATAGTGTGCAACAGTCTACACATCAGTGTAGTGGACTCACGTCTCCTTTGCGGACATAGTCAGGGTCTTTGTACACATCTCTAGCGAGGCCAAAGTCGCAGATCTTCACCACGTTGTTCTCAGAGAGCAGGATGTTTCTGGCTGCTAGATCTCTGTGGATACACTACACATAAAACAGACACACAATAATTTATTCTCTCATGCATTACAGACTGATTATTATCTTTCGTTTATGAAGGCAAATATCAAATATAACTGTGGTTTCACCTTGCGGGAGGAGAGAAACTCCATGCCTTTGGCCACCTGGAAGCTGTATCTTATTAGGTCCTCCATGTTCAGATGGTCTTCATCTGAGCTCTCATCTGTGGTCAGATGATGAATTATATAATCATGATTTTGAGCCAAATGTGCACAAGCATTGAATTGGGCCCAACAATGAGAAGTTTGTCATGGTCGAGTACCTTCCAGAGCGTACATGCTGCTGCCTGAAGCCTCGTCTCCAGCTGTGGAGCAGACCGCCGTGCCCGTGCAGATGTCCAGCTGAGCAATCTTACCCAGACCTAGATCGCCTTTGGTCACATCCTCCTCTGCAGAAGCCCACCTCTGGCTGTCTACCCGCCTCCTCTGTTGACCATGGGAGAGCACAGACACCGTTTAAGAAAAGGAGGAGGAAAAGGTCAGAACATTTCAATCAGGGTGCAGGGATTGTAGTCAATAATGTGACTGTGTGGAGCAGTCCAGGCTTAGTACAACCGCATCAGAGGGTCGGCTGCATTTCACATGGCTGCGAGTGGGTCACACATAATTTACCTTGTATGGGCTGTACTCGCCACGCTTGCTCTTCAGGTAGCTGGAGAGGTTTCCATGTTTACAGTATTCTACAATCACCATCATTGGCCCTGAGGAGCAAGAGGAGGAAGACGGCAGAGATCACCGACAGATCGAGAACTCACAAATACAAACTGCAAGTTACACTAGAGAGAAAGAAATAATGTGAAATACTGGCGTGTACTCACCCCCGGGTTTTGTGCATGCTCCCAGCAGGTTGACGACATTGAGGTGATGTCCAATGTGAATGAGGATTTTCAGCTCTGACATCAAGGCGTGATACTCACTCGATGTGGCTCCCTCTGTAACACGCAGAGTTACATTTAAAGTCAAATGTTCTTTGAGGTTTTCAGCGTGCTTCCTGACAGAACAACACTCACCCTTCAGCATCTTGACTGCGACAGTGGTGCATGTAGTAGCTTTCTCGATGCCAAAGGCGGCTGCTTCCACCACCTGACCAAACGCTCCTCGTCCCAGTGGTTCACCTAAAATGCAAAATATTTGTCAGAAAGACAAGCTCGCAAGCAACACCATCAGCACAGATATTGACTATTCTAGTCCGTTATTGTATCTACGTGATCCGCCATTTTTCGATCGCCATTACATGTTGAAATTCATGGCCTCCAGATGATGTATCTTACTGACTCTGACTCACCCTGACTTTTCCCTTTTTCACCAACAAGAAATGTCTACATGATTAACACAGTCCGGTTTCCTGCAGGATGAATATTAATAACATTTTGCAGAATTCCCATCTACCGCATCATCGGGTCAAAATGTTAATGTCCAATACCTCGGTTTGTGACCTCATTCCTGCAAAACTGATGACATTCCCATCAACTCATTTGTATTTTGTACGAATTTATAAATGTTATCATGCTGCTAATAAGCCAAAAAAACAAGCTGAACATGGCTAACATTAGAGGAATCTCTTCTTTTACCCAAGTGCTCATCTGACTGACTACATTATAAGTAAGTTACCCATTATCCTGAGTCTTTTCACTGTAAGTACTTGTTTACCTTCCATAAATTATATATAAAGTGTATAAAGTCTAACATTTGATCATGTGGTCAGGTCAGAAATAACCTACTATCTACGGTATTTTCTGAATTGAATCCGATTTGCTTCTCTCACCCAGCTTCAGTCGGTCGCGAGGAAACTCCCATTTGTTAGCATCGTACGTGAGCCTCTCACACTGCTCGTCCATGGGCATGTCCTCGGAGTCCAGGATCATGGACAGGTATCCCGGCTTCAGATCCCCACCATTTGGCTGAAACATTGACAGAGAGAGAGATATGATAGACAACCAGACATGTAATGTGTAAATGAATGAGCTGCCATTTGTCTCCCCTTTCACTAAATTAAAACTGTACAGCAGTTTTCTTCTCCCTCTGGTTCCCGTCCAGTAAAATGGGGCCCAATCAGCGCTGTAGGTCTACGTGACTGAGTGGCACTGTTGTTCGTGGATACAAAGGAGAGCGGCCACTAGGAGCCAGACCAGTCACTTCTAATCAGTTAGTGTGCTTGTTCATGGGTTTGTTTTATCAGCTATAATCCCCCCATTATTGGGTCCCCTGTAGCCAGAGGGGAAATCCAAGGTAGGAAAAGTGCGGCAAAAGCGAGGATGAGGAAGTTCTTACTCTTTTTCTTCCGCGGATGACAAAGACGATCAGTAACCAGAAGAACATGGCAATGACCACCGACCCAATTGGAACAATCAGTTCCACGTTGGTCTTTTCCTCGACTCCTAGAACAAACAAAAAAGCATGATTTGCACAGGTATTCACAAACAACCAATGAGCAAGATAGATTGTGCGACTAATCCAACCAATTTGAGGTCCATTCTTCAGGGAAAACTGCAGGAGAGTCACGGTGGAAAAATCGCGTATGATGTCAGTGACGTGTCTTGGCCGTGTTGCATAAAGTTCCGATAGGTTTTGTCATTGTCTTTGGCATGTGAAAGTACAAGTGTGTTTTGGTTGGAGGAAGGAGACTGTCGCAATCTAGGCTCTGAGCAAACTGATATTCTATCTAGTCACAACAAATGGTCAGGAGTCAGCACGGGGAACCAGTGCCAAAGACAACTTGGAAAAGGCCTGTCAGAGCTGAAGTCATGTTCAACTACATGCCTGGAATGAAAGTTTCTCTAAGCCACAAGTCAGTACAGAGCTACAGGCTCATTATGATATATCTTATTCCCAGATTAATTTGTCCTTTGTGAACTTAATTGTAAAACACAGTTACACCCTGCAAACGATTTTACCGGCAGCCAATCTTCTAAATACAAATCATCTGAGCTAATTGATACATATTTTTATTAAGTGGAATCAAGTCCGAGACACTGCCTGTGCTTGTTTCACTCCAAACTCGCTCACATACAGAGATGCACTTGTTGGTTCTCTCCCTTGTTAGCAGAGCTGGCGCCTGAGCAGAGCTGGGAGCTCCTGTAACTGGGTCTGCATTCTGCTGGCGGGGACCAGGTCACGTAGGCCCTGGTTCTAGTTAGTGTGTTTGTTTGTTTGTTGTGTGTCTCTGTGTTCGGGACCCAAAAAAAAGGGTGGACAGGAGAGCAGAGGTTGGGGCTTGGGCAGGGCTGGCCTCTCTCTTTTGTTTTGCAGCCTCCTCATTGTTTTAGATTTAGAAACTCCTAGGAGGATGTGCACTAACTGAGCCAACTTCCTGACATGCGGAAGCAAAGTTATTCTTACTCTTCATCTTGGTTATTAAAAATGCAGTGTGTGTAGTGTAAAACCTTGAGGCCCAATATAAACACAAGGTCTTTGTGAGAATTTTGGATTATGGGGAGAGGTTAAGACTAAACTCATTTGAGTGAACTATGAACAGTCACTCTTCACAACGTCAAAAGCATCAGGAGGACATTTTCGGTAATGTTTCTTGTTCTAAAGTCAATCAAATCACTATCAAGTGGCACAAAACTACAAAGAGACAGAAAAAAACATTAATAAAACTCTAAATACCATCCTGCAGTTGTATGGCTCGGCCGGCCAGTGCAGTTTGAGTCCACATAATTTTTTTCCCAGACTCATATTAAGTTATTGTGACCTTTGAAGTCTGAAATCGAATCAGTTGATCTTTGAGTCGAAGTGACAACTTGTCAAAAGAAGTGCCCAAAAGGAAAACTGTGACCTTTAACTTTGCCCTTTACCAGCTAAATCAAATCAGATAATCATTTAGTCTAAGTTATAATTTCTGCCAAATTTGAAAGGATTCTCTCTTGGCGGTCTCATGATAACGCAGGGTCACAGGGTCCTTGACCTCGAAATTCGAATAAGGTCATCCTCGAGTGAATGTTTGAACCAGTTGTAATATTGGACCGACAGCCTCTTTGAGGGTCTTCAGACACCCATGTGGGGGGCTTCTGGGGGCCTTCTACCACTCTATTACCATTCTATTATCATACATATATTTAATTCAATAATAATTCATTCGGATACGGGTCCGACAGTGACTGACCTTCAGTTGTCAGAACGGCCTGTGACGTGTCACAGCCGAGACTGTTGCATGCGGTGCAGCTGTACAGACCACTGTCCTCCTTCTTCACACGCTGAATGGTCAACACATGGTTGTTCTGGCTCAGAATCACACCTGAAAGCAACACACGGTGGTTTTAAGAGCGAAGGAGACTGATGAAGTGAGTCACTTAGCTTTGATAAGACAACATCTCACCTGAGCCCTCCACCACAGTGTGGTTGTTTTTGGTCCACAGCACCGACGGGTTTGGGATCCCAGCAGCATCACAGAGGAGAGTGATCGTTGAACTGACGTTGACTTTTTGGTCGGTTAAATTATTGAGGATCCTCGGTGCCTCGAGAGCTAAAATCAGAATCAAATCAGAATCAAAAAATATAAATTGACTTTAAACAACTTAAAACATCTAAAAGAAAGAGTTTAAGTTGTGAGACAATGAAATGATCATGTTTTAAGAATCAACTGCTGAGCAATACAGAATGTTCCCCACATTTTCTTTCTGTATTCATGATCTTAATGTTCTGCTTTGTTTCACTTCCTAAATGTGAAAACTGAATTAAAATATTACAAATATAGATTTTTGGGTGGATTTTGAGGTGTAAAAACTTATGAGCAGTGTGTCTTATATAATGCAATGATGGTTTTCCCATGAATAATGACTTTGAATGGAATAGGGCATGTTTCTTACCTCTGAGTGAGAGTCGGCGCAGCAGGCAGGTTCTCTCCCCAGTCTTGATGTTCTCCACCTGGCAGGCATACAGACCCTCATCCCGACGGGACGCGTTGGGCAGCAGCAGCTCCAGCGTCACATTGGTCCCCTGCTGGCTGGACTGCACGGCCCGCGACATGGGCCTCCGCTGCAGCCGCAGGGAGCGACAGGGCCGCACCGACGGCACCACCTCTGACTCTGACATGTTTGTCACACGGAACCAGGCAAGGTTACCATATATCAGCCTGTCTGCCTTACACCTCAAAACCACATGGTCTTCTTCTAAGGGCTCATTGGAGGGTGACACGCTGACCCCAAGTCCACCTGACAGAGATGGACGGACAATCAAAGAATGAGAACTGATGAAACAGTGATGGGAGGAGCCTGTGAGAAGGAAGAAAAGGCCCAGTGCTCACGTGTCACATGAAAGAAGATGATGCGTGAGTCCCCTGCTATTTTGTTGACAGCCATGCATCTGTAGAGGGCGTGGGCCTCAGATTTACGAATCTTCAAGGAGCTCACGATTTTCTATGGAAACACATACACTTTGTTAATGTGTGAAAATACACGGCTACATGATAAGATTCTGTTGACGCTTGCTGCAGGAGAAATGATCTGTGATCAGGAGGAGTGATTCACCTTTTGAGCAGGATCGGTGTCGGTCATAATTCGCTCTATCGGGTTGGGACCGGTGCTGTTGCTGATATCTCTCCAGCCAGAACACTCCTTCAGCTGAGTCTCAGACTTCACCAGGCCTGACCTGTTTGACAGGAATAAGCACAAAAATTCAAATTTTTGATTCCTCCCAATGGCCCTGACATAATTTGTGCAAACTGCACAACTTACACAACTACAGAAGTTTCTCTTTTATTTTATTCTGATTCCTTGTATTGAACCTACTGTGACACATGACTCACAGAGAGAAAACTATAACTATTTATAAAGAACTTTTAGCAGCCATGTACTCATTTTACATATTATTATTATAAATATTATTATTATTGTGCAATAAACATTTTATTCTATTACAAAATATTTTGTTTCATTATGTAACTACTTAAATTAATGAATCTAACCAGTAACAATGTTTCACATGATTTTACTGTTATATGTGTGACAGCAAATGTCATGAAAGTTATTTTTAGTGGAGACCCACAAACTTTTGTCAGGGACATACAAAGGAGCACTGAGGATTTTGTCAATATTGTGGACATTATAACAAGGGTAAGAAAGAGACCGAGCTTTTGCAGGAAGAAGCTCTTTTTTGACAGAGAGCAAGATGGCAACAACAGGAAGCACAGCGCAGGACAGAGGAAGTGCTCTGATACTGAAGATAAGGGACAGGCTGATGGTTAGCAGTGTCATGCACGTCTTCTCCTTTCTGAAAACACTCATCAGATCACTGCTGACCTGAGGAGAACGTACTGTTTAACTGCTGACATCTCCTGCCAGGTCGTACTGCTCACCTGTTGTCCTAAACAGGTGATTCGGAGAGGACAGGGATTGTACCACAAATGTCTGATTGGACAAATCTACAAAACATGTTGTGTGTCAGGATAATTGATGTCCTAAAATTGGACATTGTGAAGAGCATGAATCACATCATGAATCACATCCGCTGATGTGCATCAGGTCAAAGTGCGCTCTCATTGTCTCTTCTCTTGTTTTGGTCAACATCACGAAAAGCAGCTTTTTCTCTCTACATAAACAACCTGTTGACAATGAATGACTGAGCGGCCTCTGAACACACACATACACAAAAGGAAGCCCCCCCCCCCTCCCCCTTCTTTCTCTGTCTTGTTCTCTCTGCGTCACACACGTAGGAGAAGAGAAATGACTTACAAAAAAACCTCTGGACAGTCCTCTTTGGAAAGCCACTGCCACTGGATCTGGGCAGGTACTGGAAATCCCCGAGCGGTGCACCTCAGGGTGGGGCTGCTGCCGTATGGGTACACGTCCGTGTCCACTGTCAACTCCTTCTCAATGATACGAGGTGGAACTGTAGAAGAAGACTTTGAGTGTTATCACCACTGTCTCTTGACCAACTGCACGGGGCAGCTCGACATGAATCAGAGAAGAAAATAGGAAACATGCCATTGACCAGCAGCTGGAAGGAGCGTCTCTGCTCCTCTTTAGTAATCTTGTTGGTCAGGACCATCGTGTAATTTCCTTCGTCTGTCTCTGTGAGACCACGGATGACGAGGGCATCAGGCTTCTGTCTTATTCTGAAGCCATCTTTCAGTGGCAGGCCATTTTTTAACCTGGGCAGTTGGAGAAATAATAACAGTAATGTAATAATAGTCAGAAAAAATATGAATAATAATAAAATAAATACAAACTTTAAGACAAGTGAACAAATACTAAATAAATAATGTAATCATATGACGAGCTATACACCATGTCGGCTTTAGTGCACATCAGTGTATATGAAAAACTGGTGTTAGCATTAGTATTAGACAGAGCACATACCATTTAAAGCCGGGCTCTGGATAAGCTGAGTACTTGACAGGGATCTGTGTACTTGGATCTCCTAAATTCACCTCCCAGACCTCCATCCATGGCTCCTTCATATCAATGAAAGGCTTTTCTAGAAAAAATATAATCACAAACTTCTGTAAGCAAAACAAATCAACACTATTTCCTTATACAACACAGAAGAGGAGGATTTTGCTTTGGCCAACTCACATAAAACACAAATATGGTAAATAAATATATCATAGTCTACACAACAACACAAGGTAATGTGTGAGTTTCAGTTATTAAATTCGGATTGCATTATTCTAAAGAGGACGAAGTTAAGATGTCATAATGAGCTCATCCCCCCATTATGTGTTAAAATAGAGAAAGATAAATATAAAAAGCATCTAATGCCACACAACTTTCATAACTAACTAACTTTAGTTCACATTCTCAACATCATCACTGACTCCAAATCTACAACATTCAGTGCAGGTCCAGGAAAGAGATGCACATTCTAAACCCTTTAATTTTGATGTAAAGTTGAAGTAAAAAGGCATAAAAACAATAAGTATTTCTAGAATCTATTCACATAAAACTTTTCCTGGATGTAATCAAATGATGACGTCCACCAATGGAGTTTACCATATGTTTTCACCTGAGTTTGATAACGCAAAAGTTACCTCACAGATTACTACAAAACTTGGTGTCAGAATGTGGTTTGGGTCAGGGAACAAACCATTAACGTTTCATTATTTAACGCAACAATACAGGGCACATTTTAAAATTTTTCATGATTTCTCAGAGAATAATTCATGATTCTCAAGGAAGGAAACCCTGCATGTTTGTGTGACTGATTCTTATGAGTGTGTAAAATTTGGGGCAGAACCAAATAAAAATCTGCATCTAATAAATTTGAATGTGGTTTCATAAGGGGAGGGCATAAGGAAGCATTAGTTCATTTTGCATCATAACTATAATCTGAGCATTGACACGTCCATGGTCCATCTGCACCTACCATACACTTGGAGCACTGCTGAGGTTCTTTCTTCCATCTTCCCACTGGATGCTGTGCAGGTGTACTCTCCACTGTGATCCACTGTCACATTCTCCACTATGAGAGTGTTGGACAGCTCCAGAGAGTTCCACAGCTTCTTCTTGTGTGGAGTGGTGTGAGTCAGCTTTGAACCATTCACTGAGCTCTGACATCAGGGAGACACAAACAGGAGAAATATCACACAGAGCACATGTGGACACTGTGCTTCAGACATAAAGAACCAGATATTGGTGGTAGAACTCTTGAATCATCTTTCTTATGTCAATAATCAGAACATTAAAAACACATCTGCTCATTTCTGCACTTTGACCTGGCAGCGAGATAAGCTACAGGATTCCTGAAAGCAGGAAAGGAGGAGTATGTTCAACAGGAAGTGAGATCCAGGACTTCTGGTGTCTCATGTTCGTCCTCAGCGATGAGTCGGATAATAGGATGAGTGACGCCTGTCACAGGACCTCATTTAAAACTGTACGGGGACATTAAACCATGAGAGAAGAAGAGCCTCGGGCACTGACCAGGGCCTGACCAGAGTGAGTCCAGTTGAACTCGAGGCCCACGTTGAGCTCGGTGTGGGCCATGCAGCAGAGCACCAGCCGCTCCCCCGCACACAGCCTCACTTGCTGCGGGGTCAGGGTGAGGTCATAGATCTTGTATCCTGCGGAAAAGGGAGGGAAGACACGGCAGTCAGTCGACTGGCCATTGTTCTCCCGAGACGACAGTCTCTCTCTCTCTCTCTCTCTCTCTCTCTCTCTCTCTCTCTCTCTCTCTCTCTCTCTCTCTCTCTCTCTCTCTCTCTCTCTCTCTCTCTCTCTCTCTCTCTATCTCATAACTCTCTCTCTCTCTCTCTCTCCATCTCTACACCTTCTCTCCCTGGCTCACTCAGTATGTGCTATTCCCCTAACTGATTCCCTAACACATGCAATTGAGCAAAATTCAATATTGGGCCGGAGTCTTTCCATGACATTGTTGTGTCCATTTATGTAAATGAAACAATTCTACAATGTTGACTTGGACACATGATGTTTTGCTGTGTGGATCTTTTTTCCATCCTACCAACAACAGCCACGATGTAGAGAGGGGACTTGAACGTTTCATTTCCAATGCGGGTCTGACAGGACACGACCCCAGCATAACTGATCAGGTAACTGGGAAGAGTGAAACCCGTCTTGGCGTCCCACACAGATTCCCTCCCATCTGGTTGAAGCTCCTTATTTGGATACTTCTGACAGACACAGAAATGAACTGAGTTTGAACAAAGAATTTGAAAAACACATAAGCAGATTTGACACTTGAGCAACCTCATCTGATTATATAAATATTACTTACACATTATAGATAAAGAGCTATGTAAACTGATATGACGTTATCAGCAGCTGGGATCACTGATAACAGAGGAACTGATATCGCTCACGGGAATATATTTTTTCAATATGTTAGTATTGAGTATTAATAGTTAGTATTAGTTTACTAATCATGAAGAGTACTAATCAGTTATATGATGTCATCTGTGGCTCCAAAGGATTTTTGTCTGAAGAGGAGATCTGACGAGGTAATTAGGGGTATTTGAACTGATGGAGGCCAAAAATGTGTGAGAGAAAGCCTGAGTTACAAATAAGGGCATGGAGTTTGAAAAACTAATTCAAGAACCAGGCATCAAGGATGAACTGAAATGTTCTTGTTCCAGGATCCAGTGATTCAGCTTGATCAACAAAAAGATCGAGTATGTTTGAAATGTAACTCTTCGGAGTCTCCAAGCTTTATGGAATTGCTGCACCAGCCTCAACTACGATTGGATATTAGTTTATTGGAATTTGCCCCAGAATTAGGGCACATTAATCAAACAATGAAACCAGCAGAAACCCCTCATCCTCACAGTGTGGAGCGAAACATTCAGGTTCTCCAAGGAGCCTCGGCACGGTATCACAACCCGCTCTCCTTCACGGATGAACACGACTTCATATTCATTCGCAGACGGGACAAACGGCATCTTGTGATCTAAAATCAAAACACACACACACACACACACATGTTTACATTAAATTAAGGACATTGGAAAAAAGTGGTCAAGGTGAAACTGCAAATGAGTGTCTTTGACCTAACAGTCGGCTTGTGAACCAAGGTTTTACACTGTATGTATACATTTACTTTAGGCTTTTATATCTATAATCTACTGTGGCGGCAGTGTATGATAATAACGATTTGGATAGAGAAAGTGCTGCACATTGAAGCACTGTATAAATGTGTATGAATAGGTCATCAAGACTAGAGAAGCGCTATAAAAGTACAGACTATTTACTATATTCTAAGGTGTGTAAAGTGCCTTGAGATAATGTAGGTTGTAATGTGGCGCTATTGAAATAAAACTCAATAGAATATGATTCATACAGTATATTATGCATGGTCTTCTAAATAACACAACATCGCATCAAAATCTATGCATTTGTGCAGGTGCAGTCCTACCGTGAACAAAGACATAAGCTGCAGCTGAAGTCTTGCCATCTTCAACTTTCATGTCTCTGTAGGAACACTGGTACTGTCCAGTTTCATTGACTGTTGCGTTGGAGAGCCTCAGCGTTGTGCAGAAGAGTCCTGACCCGCTGCACTCACTGATGGAGAAGCGCGTGCTTGTCGGGGGAGTTGACCACCTCAGGTGCTGGCGACCCCTGCCAGTCAAGAGACAAGACAGTGATCTGCTGATGATCTGTGCACGCTTGGGTCAGTGGAGGGAGGGAATGCAGTAAACAACACTTATCATTAATAAATACCTGCATGTTAGCTCCAGGTTGTCCGATTTGTTCATCCTGTGAGAGCCATAGAGGTTAAGTGTCGGCGGATCAGGCATAAACCGCAGTTCAATGGCTGCATGGGTCAATCACATGATAACACAAGTCAATCACAGCAAAGACCAAAACCAAACATTGTAACATCAGTCTCTAAGGAAACAAATGTCACGTCAGACACATGGCTCGGTTCCTGTAAAGATTTTGATCAAAAGAAAAGCAGTTGAAAATCAGTTGAAACTGAAGGAACAAAGCAGAACAAAAGTGGAGGATGGGACCTGTTGTGTAAGTGGCTCTGGGGCTATTCAGGGGCCATTTTTTCCACTGCCTCAGAAAATGGCGGAGCTGTGTAAAAACAGGAAGCAGGGGAAGATGGGCCGCGTCAGGCTCAATAGCCCAGCCAAGGGTGGTGTCGGTGGGGTTCCTGTTTCTGAGGATACAGGCTGTCCCCACCTCCCTGTGAGGCCCTACAGCTCATATTCTATTGTAAGGGGAAAAACCTGTAAAGCTGACCATGTAGGCATTATGCACATTTACCTTAATTCAACTTGATGAGTTCTTCAACAAATAGAAACTGGGACTATGTCTGGTTTGGTTTAAAGTGTCTCTCTTTTTCTCAACAAATCCCTTTGTCCGTACATGAGAATAAAAATCAGCTGACATTACAATACATTTTCATATTCCTCACATTTCACATTTATTCAGTTCAATAACCATAAAAATATTGAGAAAGCCAATTTGTATCCGTCCTCTTACTCGCATATTAGATTGATAAAAACAAAAAAAATCGGTCAATACAAACTCCTATATTACACAACTCAATTTTGTTAATGAATTTAGTCAATAGTTGGTAAGTATTATTTGGTTCACTTACCAGCAACACAGCTGATATTCAGGATAATGCCAAGTATTAGAATGATGGGTACTGCCTGAGCCATCATCCCACACAAGACATGGACAAAATCCTCATCAAAGTCCAGTTAAAACAACAGTTTCAGTGTAGAAACAACAGTCTTCAGCAGTCGCTCGGCAGCAGCAGCAGCAACAACAGGTCACTAATCCACTGGCCCCTGGTGCTTTGTGTCCCACTGCACAGAGTGTTTGTCTCGGAGAGAAGTCATGAGAACAAGCAACAGAGGAGCAGGGAACTGGACGGGGACCAGCAGCCAGACTGGTGAGGCTGTCGGTGTGTGCGTGTTTGTGTGTGTGTGTGTGTGTGTGTGTGTGTGTGTGTGTGTGTGTGTGTGTGTGTGTGTGTGTGTGTGTGTGTGTGTGTGTGTGTGTGTGTGTGTGTGTGTGTGTGTGTGTGTGTGTGTGTGTGTGTGTGTGTGTGTGTGTATGTGTGTGTGGGATGAGGATGGAGAGGAGCGCCTCAGCCTCCTGCAGGGGAGGAGCATCTCCTACTCTGACACATGAGACAAACTTTGAGGTAAATTTATTTATTCTAACAGGGTTTTTGAGGGAAATGTATTTAAGTAAGCAACATTTCTCTGTAGTTTTGCTAACTGCCATGGAGATTAGCTACTCAAATTACATTTTGCTTATTATTCAAACTTTGAATGAAACAAAAATGAAACCAATGTATCTCAATGTGTTGGTTACCTTGGAACATTTTGATTCTTTTTCTTTTTTCCATTTAAACCCAGGTTACAATAGCCTGACTGATTTTTACTGCCTAATTGTTGGCAGTAAAACAAAATGTGAAAACAATGAAATATGATAAGACTAACTTTGGTGACCATGGATTTCAAATCACATAACACAATAAATTACAGAACACAACTGCAAATCATGGAACAAGTTTTTTCAGCATTTTCTTCCTGTTTAAAGTCCGTCCAATCAGCGACAAGCCTTGACAATAGTAGGTACCTGCTTTCTCCATTGGAAGTTAATGCTGTTTCTTATCTGCTGTTATGCTTTGACGTTGTTTTTTGCACTTCAGGGCCACCGTAGTTAACCTTTCAAGAAAATAGTGTGATCAAACAGCTCCCGCAATATGGATCGACCTTAGCTTCCATTTATTTTGAGCCATGTATTTGTGTTCCCCCAATATAATATTATTATAATATGAGTGTTTGTTGGGAGTAAAAAAAAAAACTGTATAGCTGCAGCTGGAAAATCTAAACAAGGAGCTGGAAGTCACTAAATCTATAGATCTGAGAGCAACTGGGGACTCAAGTGATAATAATCACAATATATAATATGATTTGAGCTTTGGCATTGGTTGGTTTTTCTATCCTTTTTAATTCTGGTTTTCAAAAACATTTTATTAGGTACCTCTGACGGGAGTGGTTGTAACTAAGTCAGTTAGGTTGAAGGCCTTGAATTCTGGAATATAGGTATAATCTGCTTTGTTTACGGTGCTGCTTAACTTCTCTAAACATTCTACAGGGATGGGAGGCTCTTTGCTTCGTGGGTTTTATATATCATAAAATGAATTATGTGTTAAGGACTAAATCAATTAATGAATGAGAGTTGATTTGGTGTCCAGAGATGAGAGTCTAGAATAGATGTTCAAGCTCAGTGACTCTACATGTCAGGGGGGCAGGGAGCAGCCGGCCACACACTAGGCCCCAATTTATTGTATTTAAGTTCTGCTGGTAAACATGAGGAATTATTTGGAAAAGGAAATTAGACCATATTTAGTTTTTCAAAAATTCAAATGCCCTCAGTGTAATGATTTTGATATTTCAACTGATGATGATGGGGATGATGATGAAGAGGAGGAGGAGGAGGTGGTTTGCGTTTTGAAGTTGGTGTGGAATCAGCAGGGTTTAGGGAGATGATCAGTTTGAATGTTATGTGCTACGTCCACATGTTTCCTGGCCTGGTCACTCCTACAGGGACTCCCTGCCGACTATGCCACCACCATCTTCTTCACCAGCACTTCCTGCAGGACACAAAATGTACCACTGGAAAACTGGAAACAGAAACCATTTTCCATTTTCCTATTTACCTTTGTTTTCCAGCCTCAGCATGAGGTGACCTCATTAAAGACAAAGAAAACAAATATTTTGAAATAATTTACGTAGAAAGAGAAGGAGCAGGAAAGAAAAATAACAATATTACGGAAAATAGTACTTCAAAAGATATTCATATGTTTGGATCTTGCTGATTAAACATTATGTGTGTGGTGTCTGCTCAATTTGTTTCCACAACTTTTAACAGAATAGTCCCATAGCATAAGAATAAACTGTTTAAAAAAGTTGGCCCCACTCTAAATATAGTGTTAATTGGTTTTTATGTAGTTGTTTTAACTAATGCAAGCTATGTACATTTATAGAGGTAAACTCAACAACAGTTTGCAATGAGATCACATGTGAAAACAGCTCCTATTCAAATCTTCAAATATAAAAAGCTATGAATTGTCTTGGCTGTGTTTGTGTTTATGCTCTGTGATCACAGGAGGGATTTCAAAGGTCAATGTCCCACAATTCAACACAGAAAGAATGGGAGGGGGGGGGGTCGTGTTTGTGTGTTCACTCTGCATTGTTTTAAGGAACAGAAAAGAGGGCACAGCACAGATGGCATCAGGGGAGTGTACATGAAACTCAGCAGAGGTCACAGCATGAAGCACTTATTACAAGAAACGAAGAAGGGAAAATGTATCACAGAAACGTTTGTAGTGTGTTTGGTAACTTCGCTATCCCCACAGGAGAAACCAATGTGGTCACCTTTACATCGTAAACAAAGGAGTCAGACAGGACAGAGTCGACAACATACGACAAACACGGGGCCACAACGAAAATATAACCCATACCCCAGACTGAAATCAAGATAAAATGGCCAACAAGTTGTTTATGAGTGTGGTTAGTACAAATTGACAGCTCCGACCACTGGGTGGCTTTTCACAGTGAAATGGTAAATGGAGTGTTTTTTATATTGCATAGGTTTTTCTAGTCCTATCAACTACTCAAAGCCCTTCACACTACAAGCCACATTAACCCATTCACACACCCTTTCATACAGTACCACTATGAAACACTTTTTCAATCATACACCATTCACACACGGCCGACACACAGCCATAAGGGGCAATTTGGGGGTCAAGGACACAAGGACACAGCATGTGGACTGGAGGAGAGGGTGATCAAACCACCAGCGACCTGCTCTTCCCCCTGTGCCACAGCTGCCACAGCTGCCACAGCTGCCACAGCTTTTGTATTTCACATCATTAGAAATCGACTACTCAGGGTTCTGCTCACACTGTCCAACTGATCATAAGAACTCTGAGGCCTTAAATGGCTCACATGATCTCTAAAGAGCTTTGCAGAGCAGAGACAAAAACAGCAAAAGAGAGGAGCAGACACAAAAATCATTGAAAACATATAGAGATAGAGCACAAACATCCAGGGGACAAAAATATGGTTCTTGGCTTTAAAATAATTGTAGGAGCTGGTTGATTTTTGGCACAGTTACAGAAACAGTTTGACAGTTTGGGATTTGCTTCAGAGTTAGATCAGACCACTGATATCCCTAAAACTGGACCATGTCTTGGCCAGAGGTCACAGCATGCAGCCAAGAAATAGTCTCGATGAACCACAGTAATTTGTCGTTTCTACACTTTAGTTTTTTGTAGAAAAGCACATGAAATGTGTTATTATCGGTGCAATACATAGCATTTGTAAAATCCTTGCAGATAGCATGCTAGTTATTTCTACCTGCTTCAAGTCTTGATGATAAGCTGAGCTAAGAGTTGCCTTGGCAGCTATAAGCCTGTTGTCCAGTGAAATTTTCCTGAAAGGCAAAACAAAAATTAGAAAAATGTCAAAATTTAGAGATGAACACTCATCTTGAGAATATCTTTTTGGTGCGGTATGGGGACAGGAGCTATGGAATGGAAGTGGCCTTCATCCTGTATCTCTATTTGATTCTGGACATACCAATTTGTATTTTCAGTATTTTAAAGTCTTCTCATCCAGTGCTCACCCTGTTGTTTACTAGGCAGTGTTTTAGGGGCCTGCAGAGGGCCCAGGTCTTTGGGCAGTAAAACAACGGAGAGGGAAGGGAGGGAAGCAGGAAACAGTCCACACTTCCTCAGACAGGACACTGTGTTCCTCCAAGAGGCATCCTGGAATCGAATGCCTCAAAGGCTTTTTTTGGTCTTTCACACAAACACACTTCTTTTCCTTTTGACATATTACTGCATTGTAATAATGCAATCGTCAACATCTGACTCAAGAACTTCAACTTCTTGTTTGGTAACACCGTCCCTAAGATCAAAGTGTGATGAAGAGGTGCCAATTTCATCTCCAGAGATTTGCTCTAAATTGTCACTCACATCTCAACACCAATGCACACAGAACATTTGCTTCACTATATCTTCAAAGGGATATTAATATTTGCTAAAAGAACTATAACAAAACGTGTAAGAGCAGGGCTTTCTCAATTTGTGATTTGTAACCAAGGTGTTATAAACATAATTAGAATTTGGACCCAAAGTTCTCTGTGCTTACAAAACTGTCATGGAAATTTACCAGACTGAGTCACAGCTCCTCCGTGGATCTCCTAAAGCTCCATGGGTAGGGATAGATTACCAAGGCCATGTAGTCTAACCCCTGAGGTTTTAGATTGCTACAACATCAGCTCTTATAACTTTACTAATCTTATATTTGTTTATCAATTTTTTTTATTAAGATTTACACAATCTTAATCTGACATAGGGGTTTGCATTACCCTTGCTATCAGTATTTCCTGTTAAAGACATTTCTGAAATTGCATTTTCAGGTTGACTTTGTGTTTCTTTCATAAGTGTAAAACTAATATCTAAATGTGTGTTTAACAACGTTGATGGTTCTTAAAGGTTACTTTAGCCAAAATAGAATAAACTGACACTTTGACCTCAACAGTTCTCTAAAACAAAAACATAGTGATTCACTAAGAGTTCAGTTCTTTAAGAGGAGAGCTGCTGTTAACAAGTGTGACTGGTAGATGTATCTTACTCATAGTGTGACTTAGTTTGGTGCTTCATCAAGCAGGGAGGCACTTGGATGTAGGCAATTAGAAGGTAGTCTAGTATAATCACCACCAGCATAATCAGTACAAACATTATTTGACTAATTTTCTTTAGAGCTATGGGCACTGACCCTTTAAACTGAGAGCTGGACCCACTACCCTTGTACTGGGGAAACACTGGGATCTTTCAACCTGTAATGAAGATTTTTAGTAGATATTTGTGTGAGAGAAAATAATCTACAAGTTTGAAACTCCTAAAGCATTAACCTTTGTGACTTCAAATTTGACTTTATTCTACAGCTGCAAATTATTTTCTACACGTCCAAACCCAGTCCTCACAGATGCTCAGTTGTTAATTCACCACCATTCCTCCGTAGTACTCTGTCTTGTTGTTCCCAATGCATTCCTATTACTTATTAAGTCACATTTATTAGGCACACAACACAAATGATTAATTCATAAAATGCAAAACATTCCTATACATTTATTTACTAATAGTTAATCATCTTATACAGTCTAAAAATACACTCAATTGTTGCTTTCATGTATCAGTTAATCTGTGATAATAATCCAGTGAGGTGATGTCTGTAGTCATATCAGAATCAGCCTTAATGGACAAGTATGTGGGAGAATGCAGCACATTTTACTCTGGTATAACATTGATCTCAATATGTTTATATAGTAAACAAACATATATTACTAATTTATTCTTAACACCAAGTAAAAAATAGGGCAAATAATAAACAATATACAGTTTAGTGATGACTACACACCATGAATCGAGTGAGTGCAAATCAATTGCTCTGTATGTTACCACTGTGCATTGTTTACGTGTTTGACAACGTGTACATCAGGCACTGTGGGAAGAAACCGTTCTTGTGTCTGGCTATTGTTCAGTGCTCTGTAGCGCCTCACTGAGGGGAGAGGCTGGAACAGCTGTAACAACAGGACGTTAGAGGTATGCACTGATGCTTCATGCACGTTTCTTCAGTCTAGAGGTGTGTCAGTACTGAGTGGAGAGCAGGTTGGCACCTATGAGTTTTTCTGCAGCCATGATGGTCCCTTGCAGTCTGTTTCTATCCTGTAGGGTTGAGTTGAAATGGTTTGTCCATTAAGTGATTGGTTTATCATTCATAGTCAATTGTTATTTAAGTCATTTTAAGCTCAGGTTCCAGTTTCTGGCAATGTTCACCTGATTTCTTGGTCCTCAATGCTACTATAATAAGTGCGTGGTTTTAGACACTTGATTCAACAACACACAAATCATTAAAATGTTGTTTTAAATTATTCTGACTTGTTTATATCTCACATTTCCAAAACATTACCAAAAACATTTCAAAAGATCAGTCAAACATAGATAAAAATCCGTTTTTAGGGCATAATCTGAATATTTACCCCACCACTGCATTTCACTTTGCATGTTCAGAGTCAAACTGACAAGACAAAGAGTAAAGAGTCTAAAATACTCTCATGTTGGCTTTACTTGTCATGTGGGGTGTTTAAAGTGCTGCCACCTGCTGGAGCATTTGTACACATGTGTAATCTGAACGCACAGTTTACAGCTCTTCTCACGGACACTGTTTGATGCACATTTCACACGAGCACCTACTAATCAAATAGATTATTGCATCTGAATTATGGATTGTGAATGTAGTCCCTTCACATTTCACCCGGAACTGTTGCGAGCGTTTTCCCATCGGCCCCTTTTCCCTGTTACACAAAACAACGCCGCACTGAAAATGCCTGGGCGCTCGCTCCTGAGTTGGATCCGTGTTTTCTGGTCTTTTCTCGCCTGTTGTTTCCTCGCAGCTCTTTGCGTTCACAAGCTCTCCAGTAAATACCAAACATGTCGTATGTACATTGTATTTCAGGATCTCATTCGCTACGGAAAAACAAAACAACACCTCAAACGAGACGAATGGCTGCGAGTGTTCGACGTCCCTAAAAGGTAAGAAACGACCCCCCCCCCCCACAGCTCAAACACAGCAATTTCTACAGAGATTAAAATCTGTTTATATCTGTAACACCATTGTTTACCTCTTAATAATCTGAGCATGGAGATCCAGCTGCAGCCTCTTCTCTCCTCCAGGTGTTTCTGGCACTTCTACGCGGTCTCGGTTTGCTGGAATGGTTTCCTCCTGACCTTGTACCTGAACTTCACGTTTCGGCATCACTCGCTGCCATCGTGGCTCACGGGGACGTTAGACATGTTGTCAGGTGCAAGAGATGCAGACAGCCAGGGTAGGCTGCCCCCCACCTGCACTGTTAAAGCTTTACTCCCCCTGTTTTACTCTAGTGTCTGATGCTGCTCCTGCCTGTAGTCCCACAGCTGTCCACTCTCCTGGTGCAGCTGCTGCTCTGGCTCCACTCCCTCAGGAGGCTGCTGGAGTGCCTGTGGGTCAGTGTCTTCTCCGATGGAGCCATGCATGTGCTGCAGTATGTCTTCGGCCTCGGGTACTACATCGTGCTGGGGTTAACAGTGCTCGGCTCAGATCAAGGGGGAAAAGGTGAGAATGAAAAGACCTAGACGTATGAGCTGTTCACTGCCTCTACTGTGTTATGTTGACGTTTGTGCTGTTCTGTTCAAGGGGCTGGCTCCCTCCTCTCCAAGTTGAGCTGGTTTCACGTGGCTGGGTTTGGATTTTTCGTTGCCGCCTCGCTGCTGCAGCACCAGTCCATTGTCCTGCTGGCCAGGCTGCGCACTGGAAAGTCAGGTAGGCCCCAGCAGTTCTCTTCCAGTTCCTGCGTGTTTTGTTTACTACACGTTATTTTTAATGAGCATTTCCTACATGTGATGATATGATATTTCTCTTTCTACCTTTTTGTAGTGAGTTGAGTTGTGGGCTTGTAAAGAAAAACAATGAGATGAATGATGCTTTAACAAACCTGTGTACAAGTCCACCAAGCAAGACAATAGTGGAACTCTCGAAAAACATGTCCACTGTTAAATTATTTCCCCTCAAAGTCAGAAATTTGATATTTGGTCCAAAAACATCTTAAAAGTAGGAGGAGATTCATTTTTCCAAAATAGAACATGCATATGCATTTATTTGCTAAATATGATGTGATGATTACTAGTCTGCACTTTTTAATCCATGTGAAAATTATATAAAATCTTGGTAAGTAAAGGAAAAGGTTTAGATCAATCTATTTCTAATACTGATTGAGAGAGAATTTTCGACTTCTAGGTCAAACAGATGCAGACATGTTCCTTTTTTTTCTTTTACATTGCTTGAAGAACTTGTGCAAAGATGATCAGTCAGGTACTTGAAGCCATTTGTTAGCCTTTAGAAAGTGTTCCATGAATGCCAATATCATATTTACAACTGTAACTCTTTTGATTTTGATATATTTGTTTGTTTTGTTGTCATTTTAAATATTTTATTATTTTGTTAGAATATTATGTGATGTAATATTTTTGACATGAATAAAAGTGTAAAAGAAGGAAAGAAAGAAAGAAAAACCCTAAGCATTTTATATGTGGGATAGTTAGCATGAGGGACACTGACACATTACACATATACATTTCATTCATTGGTCATATAAAAGTCACATGATGTATTTTCCGTCTGTTGTGTGGCAGGATCAGTGGAGACGCTGGCTCACAAAGTGCCAACCGGAGGCTGGTTTGAGCTGGTTTCATGCCCACATTACTTCTCTGAGCTGCTGATCTACATCTCCCTGGCCTTGGTGTATGGAGGCCTGTCTCTGACCTGGTGGCTTGTTGTCCTCTATGTGCTATTCAACCAGGCACTGGCTGCACAGCTCTGTCATGAGCTCTACATCAGCAAATATGAATCATACCCGAGACACAGAAAAGCATTCATACCTTTTGTGTTTTGAATATCTTTGCATCTTGTTATGCATTCCATTTTGGGGAAGAGTGAACAGGATCTGAATGCGCAGGAGTGAACTTGCCTCTCACTGCGTTGGTTGAAACCGTGCACCCAACCAAGCGGAGCTGCTCGATACTCAAAAGGACTTCATGCAGTGCAGCTGCTGCCGAGTGTGAACATGAGGTTTAGCAGTGCTGCAGGATTGTTCTTCAACAGCAGAGGTGTGAGGGGTGAAAGGGGAGCTGTTCCTCAGACGCTGATGTGAAGAAATGAGAAACCTCACCACAAAACACTTGTTTGTTACAGCAAGATGCGGTTTTGTAAAAACTAAATACCTTCATGAAATGTTAACATATTTTTGCATTGTTAAATTATACAACTTTAAATATTTGATTAATAAAAGGTCTTTTCAAAACATAAGGGGAAAGAGAGAAACTCGTTAGAAAGTCGGACATGTTTTCTAAATAATTGTAATTAAATGAAAATAGAAAAATCATGCCATTTATGCTCGATGTTCTGTTTGTGCGCTTCTTTATCTGTATTAATCTGAGTCCATGTGGAGTTTGTGCTATGACTTGGTGAACCCACTAGATGGCGATATAATTGATAATCAACCTGTGGCTGAACTGATATTATTGAATTAAAGATTAGTAATTTTGGATTTAAACTTGTATATTTATTGTCAAATAATCACTGCTGAATATATAGACTTTAAAAGTGACCGATGCAACCACTGAATAGACATTTAAAAAAGGAACATTTGCATATTATAAGATTATCGACATTTTAAGAAATCTGGTCTTTATTACACTAATATAACAATGTACCACTGATGATGATTTAATTGAACTGTTATATATATTTTATTTTTTTGTTTTACTAAGGTCTCAATGCTTCTGATACTGACAGTGCGATTGACCAATCACTGAGCCCTCCGGTGCGTCCGACAGCCACTGGCCTACGTCATTGTTGCGCTGGTCCAATCATCGCTCAGCTTTTATGGCCAGTGCCACAGCAGGGTGGTAACTTCCGCCCGAGTTGGTTGGGCTTCCTCTGAGCGTGACGTGTATCACGGAGGACACCCTCGCACTGTGGATGATGCTAATGCTAATATGAAGCTAGCCCGTCCTGCTGCCGGAGACATCGAGTGATTAGCGGAGTAGAAAGCCACGAGCCAACTGTCTTCGGTCGGTGTATCCGGAACCATCATGTCTGTGACGCTGTGTGGAGCACGGGGTCGGGCCGGGAGAGATGTGTTCCGCGCCCTGGTTCCGCTCGCCGCCGCCGTGTTGTTGTTGTCGGTCGGAGTCGCTGCGGTTCCAGAGGAGCACAAAGCGGTCCCGGTGCCGGAGCTGCTCCCACAGGAGGTCAGGAGCTGCCCCTTCAATGTCTTCCTGCGAGTTAAACCTTTGATTTGCGTCCTATCTACCGCCCGGCGCCGCCACTGCTGTCTGCTAGCACAGCCGAGCTAGCCTGCATGCTAACAGAGACGTGTCCCATTGTTTCCCGGTGTTTCAGTTTAACAGGCTAATTGGTGATAATGTGTGAATGTGAAGGAAAGTGGAGAGAACGTGGTGAGGGATGAGATGTGATAATGTCCACAAGAGTTTAATCATATCGAAGATGTCGGTGAAACATGTGGGCCCAGCAGTAGCCAGTAGCCAAGAAACTCACTGACCTTATTGATTAGAAAAACCTGTACAGGATATAAACTTTATTTATTTGAAAAATTACAGGATATAAACTTTATTGATTGGAAAACATAAACAGGATTTAAACTTTATTGATTCGAAAAAATAAACAGGATATAAACTTTATTGATTAGAAAACAGGAACACAATACTTATTGATAAGAAAACAGGAACAGGAAAAGGATATGTACTTTATTGATTAGAAAACATACAGGATAAATAGATACTAACTGTACAAACGTACAGGATTGATAGATAGATACTTACTTTAATAGTTAGAAAAGAAACAAAGGATAGATAGATACTTACTGTCTTGATTATAAAACAAATACAGGATAGTTAGTGTATTGATTTGAAAACGCTCCACCTACTACTACCTGGTACTGCTAACCCCAAGGTCCTCTTCTCCACAATTAACAAACTTCTCAAACCCATGGACAATCTCTCCCACTCATTCACAGCTGATAAATGAAACTCCTTCCTCTCATTTGACCAATCAAAGATTGAGACCATCTACAAACAACTAGCCACTACCAGCCCACCTCCACCCCCAACTAATCACTCATTCTCACCTATCACCCACTCAGAACTCAATAACTCACTGTCTGGCATGAAGACTCTGACCTGAACCCCATCCCCTCTACACTAGTCATAGCTTGTCTCCCTGCTCTCTGCTAGCTCATCCTCTCTTTAACCAACTCCTCCCTGTCTACTGGCTCTGTCCCCCCAACCCTCAAACTCGCCTCTGTCACACCCATCCTCAAAAATCCTGGCCTTGGCCTTGACATCCCCAACAACTACAGCCCCATCTCCAATCTTCCCTTTCTTTAAAAAATACTGTAACATACTGTCACCTCCCAACTCAAAACCCACCTGCACTACAAACCATTTCAATCCAGATTCAGATATAGACAAGGCCTTCTCCATCTCCACCTCAGACATTCTCCCTCACTCACCTGCAAAAATGGGCTCAAAATGGGCTCCCTTTTTTAATCTGTGATTTATGTATGTATGTATGTAATATAATATCGTACTTGTAACTGCTATTTTCACTTGTTATTGTATTTTTTGTCACTGTACTTAAAGGTGCTATCCAAATAAAATGTATTATTATCACAACATACAAGATTGATAGATAATTACTGTATGGAGGAAGTACAGGAGTATGTGTATAGCAAGCTTCGCAAATAGTCAATACAATTAGAGGTGGACAATATACAATGAGTGTTAGTGTAACAACACTACACTTGAACATATTTACTAACTAACTCACCGCCACTCTGTGTGGATTTTTTTTGCAGAAAGCAAGTCCTCATCCAGTGGGCCCTGTAGTTTCAGAGAATGACCCCACCAAAGGAAACATGGGATTCATTCACGCCTTCGCAGCCTCCATCTCTGTCATCATCGTCTCCGAGTTGGGAGACAAGACATTTTTTATCGCAGCCATCATGGCCATGCGCTACAACCGTCTCACCGTGTTGACCGGCGCCATTCTGGCTCTGGGAGTCATGACTTGTCTCTCTGGTAAGAAGAAGTGGATGTTTGTTTCTGTGTGTTTTTTTTTAGTGTTACTGCATCCTCTCCAAGCAATAATAAGGTATACTCCCCACTCCACTCCACAGTGCTGTTTGGTTATGCCACCACCATCATCCCTAGAATCTACACATACTATATATCTACGGCTCTGTTTGCCATCTTTGGTGTGCGCATGCTGAGAGAGGGGCTGAAGATGAGTCCAGATGAGGGGCAGGAGGAGCTGGAGGAGGTGCAGGCAGAGATCAAGAAGAAGGACGAGGAGGTGAGTTAAGTTTTTACTGGGTTGGTTAGCAGAGGTGTAAAGTAACGAATTACATTTACTCACGTTATTGTAATTGAGTAGTTTTTTCGTGTACTTTGTAATTTTTTGAGTAGTTTTTGAAATGGGTAATTGTACTTTTACTTAAGTAGATTTTAACCGAAGTATTGTACTTCGCTACATTGAAAATTACATCCGTTACTGAGTAAAAAAAAAAACATAGTTCAGGGCGCAAGGCAATTCTCACTGCAGTGGTAGATGCTACATAGAGTGGATGACGTTCCCTAACGTGCACATTCAACATATGAAAACTGATCGTAAAGTTCACTGTTCGCGAACAATATGCGCGACATGCACAACACTGCACAGGGATCCACTGCGGAGGGATGCAGAGACGCGGGTTGCAGACCCCTGGCAACGGCGAAAGAGCGATTTGTTTACTGCTCTGCCGTTAAAGAGATGCGGACATCAAAACATTAGTTCGGCTATAATATTAGATCCGCCTCGCATTCTCTCCTCCCGGTCGCGCACCTGTTATGCCTCCGCGGCGCACCATACAGAGAATCTCTGCGCTACACAGGGGCGGCCCTAGCACATTTGGTGCTCTATGCAAGCTTCACTCCTGCCCCCACCCCCCGAAAAAAAAAAGTTATAAAACGGAATTGCAACTTTCAGACGGTATTTTGCCCTGTAAGACTGCATTTCTTTTCAAATAAACACAACAACGATTGCAACGACATGGTGGAAGCATTCGTTTTAGACAGCGTCTCTCCTCAAGAGAAGGAAAACATTACGTAACGTTTCAGCTAGACCTCAGATAATATGAACGTGTTCACCGTTCAAATTCATTATTTGTCATTAAGTTGCGTTCAGTTCAACGTTCTCATAAAAATGAACGTGTTCAATGAACGTGTTCTTTTGAACAACACTGCCTGAAACTCAATAGCCTACTGGCCTACCTGCCTCGGCCGCCTGCGGGTGACTCTTCAGCTAGTGGTCGAAAGGTGGACCAAAGTTTAACCAAAATTTTAAATATACAGTGGGACAGCGGCATTTTAACTTTTTATTTTAGCTGTCATGTGGTTCATGTCTTGACATGTCCTCCCAAAAGTTCTTAAATGTTGTGTTGACATGTTAAATGTATAATGTTTGACATGTTTAATGTCATTGCACTTAAATTTGTAAAGATTCTCCTTTTAATTAAAAATAACTGTTTTTGGATTGGATTTATGACCCCTTGTCCTTTTTTGCACTGTATAGGAGCGGCCCCCATCAAGTTGTTGGAAGTAACTAAGTAACTTTTACTTAAAGTACATTTTAAATGAACTACTTTTTACTTTTACTTGAGTAGATTTTTAGATGGGTACTTTTACTTGTACTTAAGTAAAATTTCATCAAAGTAAAGGTACTTTTACTTGAGTACAATATTTCAGTACTTTTTACACCTCTGTTGGTTAGAAGCAACTTGTACAAAATTTAAAACACTTATTATATTCCCAGTACCTTGCAAAAACCCTGTAGCTCTACTCCAATGACCCTGTCAACTAAAGGTTATGCCTGAAGCCAAATTGCATCACTTCTGCATTTCTTGTAAATGTGTATTTGAAGTCTTAACGGTTACACACACAATTGTGTTTGCAACACACCAGGACATAACAAGTTGTAACCTGCGAATGTCCTGATCTCCATGAAACAACAGGTTCAATAGGTATCACACAGAGAAGGAAAACCTTGTTGTCATAACGTAGTGCAACTGTTAACAATGGAGATACTTCACTTCTTATGAAATTAGTGTTATATGGTAGCTTTAGAAAAGTATGAATAAACAGCTGTCATTGGCAGCTCAATGATTTCATGTTTCAGCTTGTCAAACACATCATCTGCTTCCAAACTAAACAGCTTAACAAAGATCTTCAGTTCCTTTTGTTCACTTTTTATGTCACGAATCCTTTCGCACAATGCCTGAAGGAACTCGCCTGCGTATTTTGTTCTGGAGGACAGAGTTTTCAACCTCTGGCCTAGAAATACACTCTTATCCCTTGAACATCAAGTTGTACAACTCCAATTGACTTTAAGTCAGTACGTGTTACAGGCAGCCACATTACATCTCTTAGTTTGGCTACTGTTCCTGACTGCTCGCACCTTCATTCTTAGATAAAAGCCCCATTTAAACACTGATCCTGATATATTGCTGGTCCACTTTGCGTGTTTACACTTAACCAAACAAGCCGTATGTGATTTCATGTAGCATGTCGCTGTTCAGGAATCAGAAGCATGATGTGTAACACAGAGTCGGCATCAGTCCTCTCATCTCACCTTTACACAGCCATACAGTATATTTGTGTCTGTGAGTAGCTCAGCTGCCAGTTTCTAGGTGGAACAAGATGGACTCTGTACCTTTGTAAAATGGCCTCATAGTATACCATGTGGGGAAGGAGTGCCCCTGTTGAAGCACATATGTATAGTACTGCTAGGTGAATGATGACTAGTCATACAGCTGATCCAATCTAAAACTCTCCTGTAGAGTAAAGTCCTGTGTGGAAATGACGATTCTGCTATCTCAATAGATTTGTTAGGCAGGTAGGGTTGCAACAGTTAATTGATTTAATAGGTCAAAGATGATTATAAAAATAGTTGCCAGGAATTAACCCTAATAAAGGGTTAATTGGTCTAACATCTCCTAATGAGGGGGAATCCTCATCCAGTGTTTCAGTAGAATCTCGCTGTTTTTGTCTGCTCAGCTTCAGCGATCTAAACTGGTCAATGGGAGTGCAGATGTGGAGACTGGATCGGGGAACACGCAGCCTCAGAGGAAGTGGCACAGCTTCATCTCACCCGTCTTCCTCCAAGCCCTCACCCTCACCTTCCTTGCAGAGTGGGGGGACCGCTCCCAGCTGACCACTATCATTCTCGCTGCACGGGAGGTTTGTTACAGATTTGCTTTGACACAATTTTAGGGCTTTAATCGATTATAAAAAATAGTTGGCAGCTGATGTAGTAATCGATAGTCGGGTCTGATACAATACACGGCACACACTGTGGCAACGCTCCTGATGTGGGGGCAGTAAACAGCTTGTGATGAGTTGAGTTGTTTTGACTTAACCTGCGACTCGTAAGAATTTTTATATACAATATATAGAACATTCTGACTTGTCAAAACAATCATTAATTCAGTTCTAACTACTTAAAACTAAAAATTCCCACATCTGTAAAAACATAGTAAGATTACTAACTACTTTTGTCATTCATGTGTGTGTAGTTTTGTTGCAAAGTCCCAAGTGTCTGCATGTTTATTGTGTGTGGCCCAAGTGGGAAATAAAGCCTTTGTTTATTTATTTCAACTAGACCACACACCACTTTGTGAGGTGCTAATACACTGGTAATTAGCAAATTCAAGGTGTAATTATCTTAACATCAACATGAAATGCTTTTTTTTAAATTTAAATTCCCAGGATCCTTTTGGAGTTGCTGTGGGGGGGACATTGGGACACTGTTTGTGTACAGGACTGGCTGTGATAGGAGGGAGAATGATCGCCCAGAAAATCTCTGTCAGAACAGGTACGTTGCTGTGAATTAATTTCCTGTTGTCACTACATCATTAAACCTTAGTCCTTATTATAAGCAAGCTGCTTTGATTCATTTGATTGTCAAGTACAGGCAGTATAGAAAAGATATATATATTTCCAAAATGTGAGTAGGCAAGATTTCCGAGTTGTCAGTTGTCATGTGAGTGTAGAATACTTGCAGTGTAATGGTACATTTTTTTGAAGTATTTGTACCAGTTAAAACAAAAACTACAGTGAGAATTAATTTAATTCAAAGACAAAGGTTTTGTTTACCCTCATTCCAAGAGACATGCACAGACACACACATACTTGTCTCCATGACTTCAGAGGACATTACATTGACTTATATTTAATTTCCTTTTTCTAACCTTGACCTTAGTTATTACTCAGAATTTAATGATTTGCATTATTTGGACTTACCTTGTGTCCCCATAAGGAAGATGAGTCCCCATAGTGTTAATGTAAACAGATTAAGGTCCCCACAACATGACACACACACACAGTCTGGAATATATTCAGTGTAAGAAAGAAAAACAGTTGTTGTATGTTGGAATTTTTTTGGGAATCATGTCTATTGTCCTAAATCTTGGGTTTAGGTTACATTGGTGGTTTTGCTAGAATAAATGAATGATAACTTAACCTGTTTTGTTTCCACAGTTACAATCATTGGAGGAATAGTTTTTCTGGCGTTCGCCTTCTCTGCCCTTCTCATCAAGCCAGAGTCTGGATTTTGATTGGACGAATGACTTTTCAGGTTCACTCTGTATATACGTGTAAACTTTGGTTCACTTGCTGTTGAGAGATTGTGTGTGTGTGTGTGTGCGTGTCCAACAGAACATGTGACAAGTTGAACAGGAAGCCAAAGTCCCCTCCGCCTTCCTTTAGACAATTTCTGTTCCATTAGACCTTGTAACTCTGAGTGGAAAATATAGCATTTAATAAGATTTTCTTCACCAAAACCTTTTGGGAGTCGCTGAATACTTACAAAGCAGAAAGTCTGTGGCTTCCTGTTCAAGCTTTGTTCTCTTCACAAAGTGTGTGAGAGGAGAGAAGGATGTTCTGTGGCTTCCTATTCAGGCGTTGTTCTCTTCACAAAGTGTGCGAGAGGAAGAAGCCCACTCGCTGCCCTCCGACCCGTCTTCTAGAGGTTATGTGGCTCAGTCAGAACCCAACATGCAGTACCTTTCTAACACTTAGCCATCTCCTTTAGAAACTAAGTCCATTTAAAAGTCATTGCCTTTTTACTTGTTTCTAAATGTTGAATGATCCTTTTTGTTTGTCTGTTTAACGTGAGCCCAGATGCTGGTGTTTATTCCACCTTCCTCTCTGGGAGACACTTTTTAATAGAATCTACTACAACTCCCCAAGAAGTGCGATATAATTCAAATTGAGACGGAGACATCATTAAAATATTTTTCCGAGTTATTCCCTTTGGCTGCTGATACAAAGGAGCAGTTCTTTTAGAGAGACTGGGTCCTGAACAACTAGAATACCTCTATGTTTGGGTGTCGCCATACCTTACAGTATATAGTATCCAGAGAGCTACAGCACAGCTCCTCTTCCAATAGCTGATCACTTAGTGGTGATATTGATCGGGGGTTTCATTACGGTCCACACCTGGTATCAACATCTGTCCTGAATGTGTCTCCTGGGACCACATGTGGCAGGTCAGAGGACATCAGCTGAGTAGGCGGTCCTTCATATGTGCCCCGGGACAGATCTGTGCTCACAATGTGAAGAGACTGGGCCAAATGTGTATCAGTCCACCTCAGAATGTGTTTTCTCTGATCGATCCTCAGGACACATTACTGAAGACACATTGGGGTGCGTTCACACTTGAACTTCACTCTGACCACTTGTCTGAGTGAGAGGCTCCTGACCTTCTCTAGGAGTTTATCCTGCCAGATCCTAGTTAATACTCTGCATAATGTCTGAGTGAGCCCATGTGAGACTGTAAGAACACCTGAACACTCCACAGATCACTGTGTTGCTCGTGAGTGACAGGAACACTTTGTATAAAGTCTGGACCCAACAGTGCGGACATACTCCAGAGTTCTTCTCCGAGAATAATTAGAGTCACAGACAGAATGTAATCCTGACACAATAACCACCATGTCATTTGTACCATTTGTTTACCCTCTTCAGCCAGAAGAAGCTGTGTTGTAGCTCCAGCGACACCTCAACCAGCAATGTGATAAAGCCCTATGTTTCCCTTTTATTTAAAATGCTCTGTATTTATTTAGCCTCTTTATCTTTTAGCGTACGTACGGTAGACAGAGAACAGGGTGGGTAAGAGGTCAAAAGAAACAAGGGATGGAATTATTTTTTTAACTGAACAGGCCAAAGCTGTGTTGTCAATATTTGACAGGCTGTGCCCGGCTGTGTAATCCGTCTGTTTGTGGGACAGGTTGGTTGAAATGTGAATATTTCTCTCAATAAAAATGTTTCATGTCTTTTCTTCTTTCTCAACCAGTCGTTTGTTCTGTGTGTGATAGACGTGTGCTGAAAACACAGTAGAGCTGAGCCAGAGGAAACAGAACACCCGAGACATTTCATAGGGATTTATTTCAGATTGAAGGGGAGCAAACGGTTGATACATTTGCTTCGGAAGGTTGTGTTGAATTTCTGAACAGTTTGGCTCAAGAAATAAATGCAGAGCAGCACACATGCAGACCAAAAGAGGGTTACAAATACACTCAGGTTATTTGATGTTGAGGAGGGAATGATGATAGATTCTTAACCTCAAACTGAACAGAAGGTGGCAGTAGTGGATCTGGAAAAAAAAGTGTTTTGTGGCAGAATTTCAGTTACAATGTTCACAACAATAAAAGTTTTTTATAACAGTATAAAAAAATAAGGTCTATATATATTTTATCTATAAATGTCAGGGTCTTGGTTTTATTCCATGATCTGGTAATTAAAATTGAAGACCATGGATTTTTATGAAGCACTTTGTAACCTTGTTTAGGTAAGGGCTAAATAAAAACAATGATTACAACAAGTCAATGTTGCCAGAAGGATATTTTAAGTGTTAATTAACTTTATCAGCAATGATTCCTTCTCTCGTAAATAGGTATTTTATATTGTTACAACTCCTGTTCCATTAAAAAAGTGTTGACACCACTTTATGATAAGGTTGAGGAAGTAAAGTAACATACAGCTTTACAGCTGCTTATAACATGATCAGTCAAACTATAATCCTAGAGATTTGCTTTTACATCACAATAAATTTACTTTTAGGTTTTTGGACATTCACTTCAGTATTGGGGGAAAATTATGTATTTTATTTCCTTAATTTATATCTGCGATTTAATAAACCAAAAGAATAGTGTAAGAGTAATACATTAACATAATTATGATTGTCAATTTGGTAATAATGTAGTTAGAATGCTGATAACCACCGGTCTCTTTACATTGAAATTAAAACATACAATAATTTCAATTAATATTTAAGCTAATGTATCATAGTGGTTTAATGCAGCAATTCTGGTACTGATACCTTAAGAGGTTAATAAAAGGATTCTTAGGAATCATATTACTGTCATGTAACACAGTCTCAGTAGTTGAAGGCTGCATTTAGTTATTTACTGATCAAAGTCAATAAAACCATTGGTTACTCGCTGCGTCATCTGAGCTGAAACCATGCATCCTGTTTCCCTTCTGGCCGCAGCAGAGTCAGTGATGTCACAGCAGGTGTTCACCATCACCTGAAAAGGCCAAACAGCTGCTGGGACACAAACCTGCAGGATTCAGAGCGCATTAACCTTTTAGAAACGTCAGGAGAGTTTGGTCACTGAGTGGACTGCAGCAGTACCTTTCCTGAGCCAAACCAAAACGCTACACAAATATGACGTGAAAGCAGAGAGAAAACACTGAGACACAAGCTTCTAGTGTGAACATCAGAACTACAAAACATTGAACAGAATTCACCATGTCCTCTTATGTAGGGCTCATCCTCTGGAGTGCCCCGCTCTTTGGATAACAAAACATTTCCCCTCATGTTTCTATGACTGGGAACCACTGACTGGTAACTTTAATAAAGCATTGCTTTGTCTTTTCAAATGTGACAGTTTCAACCTGTATTCCAGAACAAGACTGAACATGATCACGAAAAGAAAAAAATACCTTAAAGTCTAACAGTCTTCGTCTTAGAGCCCGACCGATGTTTTGGTTCACAGACACATTGGCATTTGCAGGTGTTGTCTGTTGTGAAATATTTTCACATTGTTAAATGATTAAATTTGATGTAAAAAAAAGGTTTTTATATATATGTATACTTTTTTATTTACAGTAAAGTTTATAGTTTAACTGTAAAATATCAAAATATATATCATATATATATATATCAAGCATCAATAACATTTATTTGTCATTAGGATTTCATATTACATAGGTCTTAATTCAAAATAAATAAATATATGCATATCAGCCAATATATCAAGATCAGATTATTTTACTGAAGATCTGTAGCAGTGTCCAAAAGTCCACATCGGTCGGGCTCATCTTTGTATAACCACATTTAACCCAGCTCTTTTTCAGGAAAAGGTTCAACAGTCTTTTTATGTATGTCACAGTTGGCTTAGATCCTTCTCTCTTGTTAAACTCTTGATTCAGAACTTTATACGTAGGTTTCATTTTTAGTTTTGCACATTTAAAGGCTAAATAATTTATTCTCTTATTAACAGTCCTATCGTACATTGTGTAAAGGCTCTCGCAGCCACACACCTCCTCATGCAACACACTCTTGTTAATGACATTTAATTACATTCTTCCAGGTTTATTGCACCTCGTGAATCTCACTCCAGAGGATCCGGGTCCCCTGTGCAGCTTTGTGAAATTGTGTTTAGCAGGGAACTAATGTGTTTTATTTAGAAACTGAAATGAGCTGCAGCCCAACCGATGAGGGAAGGATGGCGCAGCACTGTGAAGATGGTGCAGACCACGAGGTCCAACTACAGTGGAGACAGCTGGCGTTAGGGACTGTATGAAACAACAGTGACATGGACTATTGTTCTTAGTGGGGACTGAACATCATTTCAAGAAAGACAGTTTTCGTCAGCGACTCTTTATTGTCGGCTCGTTCACTGACACTGCTGCTAACTGTTCTTTTGGAGGCTCTTGGTTCAAAACAGAGCAGCTGGAAATCTGCAAAATGTTGCATTTGTTTTTCATCACTTCACCCACAGCTCATTCTACTCCTTAAGAGTCACTTCTATGAAACATAAAGTTCAGGCCCCACTGTCGATACTTTTTTCATACAGTCCCTTAGATGTCTTACTTGCAATTTGAAAAATCAATGACTTTATGACTGAATATAGTGTTCTTACTCATGACACAGAGCTGGTGTTTGTTTTTGAAAGCCAACAGGAGACAAAACCACACACTCTACATGTATTATAAAAATAACCAGGTAAATATGAAAGGACCACTTTAGCCAACGTGACAGCTACTGACACAAACGTGATCCAAGCCAAACATTTTCTGAAATGAGAATCCATCAATTTAAATAATACACTGCAGGAGACATGTAGCGACCGCCCCAATCACTCAACATTTAGGACAGACCATGTTAACTTTGGGGTTGAACAAAGGAATCAAAGGCCAAAGTATAAGTTGTGGATAATAGGTCTTGTCAATATCAAAATTCTGCATGTTCAAATGCTCAAACCTAGCTGGGCTTCAGAGCCTATGGCAGTTAAGCATTTGCTGTAACATGTAACATTAATGTTAACCTATTGTGTCTGTGTTTGTGTGGTCCAACTCAAGCAGTTAGCCACAACTACTCAAAGCCAGGCTCAAACCAAACAGTGGATGAATTATTGGAAACTTCTATGTCAAACAGGAATTTCCCACACATGAACACAACAGCCAAACACACAGAGGTGAACAGACAAAGTGCACGTGGTATCACCAGATACCTCGGGTCAAAGCTCAACAAATTTACATCGGATCACCAGACTTGTGGCCGTGTGTCCAGCTCAGCCTGTCACATCACACACAGATGAAGAATGGGCTGAGCCGTCAGCTTGATACCATCTGGTGGTGAATTAGATCAGATGGGAAGGAGGCTTGTCTGTGTGTGTGTGTGTGTACTAGCACTGTGTACCTAGGTCAAGTTGTCATCAAATGAGCCAATAAGACATAGAATTGTCTATAATGAAGTATATTTTTAAGCTGACATGAAAAACAAACCATTCAAACTCAAAGTTAAGCTCCTTGTTCTAAATGTGCCGCTTTAGGCCGCACCAGACGACTGCTGCTCCGACTTAGCGACTAGCTGGTGAATAGAGTGGAGCATTTAGCGAGTACGCAGTCCAATATTTCCCTCAGGGGTCGGGGGAGACCAAAGACTAAAAGAGACTGAATGGTGGATTTACAATCATCAGAAATATAACTAATGTTGCTTTGCGTTTACTGGATGTTTTAAGTGGCAACTGCTAACTAATAAATTAGCTATACCTACTCAAAATGTTATGAGATCCCTGCAGGGTGATCGACCTCTCTCTCTTTATTATAATGCATGGAGCTCAGACTGTGTCCAGCTCCTGTTTCTCCAAAAAGACTTTCCAGCGAATCGAACATAGTGCTCATGCTGGGCTAGAGCTGGTTCGGAGCCTGTTCAACTTCCAAACCTTTTAAGAACCAGTTGGCTTTTCCATTGGCTGGAATCGGCCTAGAATCACATTATTAATTCACTGTCCACATTTCTAATTTCCCAGCCACACTTGCGAGACTTTAAGCACAACATCAACAATGGCCGTGGTCAGTGTCTGTTTTCAAGTGTTGCTCCTGGCTTTGCAAACCTATATTGGCATCCAAACACAACAGATTGACAATATTTGAGCTAGTTAGGTGGTTTGGGGCCATCTCACAGCTGCCCCAGGGGGCGCTGCTCTGTGCCCCCTGCTGACTCAGGTAAATAGCTAAAAAGAATGGATAGATGATCAGCGTGCTGATGGGAAATCATGTGATTAACCCTACGCTGGCACAAATCATATAACTCTTAGTTTGAGCATATTAACAAAGGGTTAACAGGACTGACTGCAAATCTTGTACTGTATTTTAAGTGATAAATGTTTATAGACGCTATTAAGTGTCTTCAGACACCAAACAGGGATTTTGGATGGCAAAAGTGCTAACAATTGAATAGATAGTGATATATGAAGGATTAGGTTGGCAATCTTACTGTTGAATGTTAAGCTTGACCTTGGTAGCATTTGCTTCATTCACAATGTGTGTCTCAAACTGAATTTTGAAACGTTTATCATTTTTGACAGTTTTATGAAATTGCGTGAAAATATGGGTCAAGGATCCAACAAACTGTGACACAACAAGCAGCATCGACACTGTCTGCTATGCAGACTCACAAACAAACGTCCCCTAGGAGAAAGGAGGCCTGTGAAAATATCAGCCAGAGCATTTTAAGATCTTTTTTTCTGAGAAGATTAGAAAAAAAGCATTTTCAAAGCTGCAAATAACAGACTATGCATTTCATGTCATGCATCATATAAAATATTAGTTCTTTCTTTTTCAATATATTTACAGTATATATTACACATGATGTTCTGTACAGTAAAAGTTCAATCTACAACACATTCTTAAAAATATTTTCTGACCCATAATTATTTTTACACGAAGAACAAGAATAGGAGAAAACATCCAAAACAAACTAGCCATGGGCTGTTCAGAAGGACGTCCTTGAAGCTCTGATTGAAGCTTCACTGCATTAACTGGTGAGCTCTGCATAAAATAATCCTGTGAGGGTGACTAGTGCACGCACACACAAGCTCTTGCAAACACACACTCACATACACACGCGCAATAAACACACAACAAGAGGGCTGGGGGAGGGGGACGGGGGGGGGAGTCCATCACAGGGAAACATGGCTCCCCGTTTTCATGGAGAAAAGGCTTCAAACCAGAGACAAAGCAAACTGCCAGAGCCGCAGCTCGCACGGTCCTGAGTTCTCTTCTCGGCAGCACTTTGTGCTCAGGAGATCAGTGCAAACAGCCAAAACTCCTTGTGAGGGAGGGAAGCCTCAGCCTGCCCACCCAGTCACTTACAAATGAGGCCTGGTCTCAGGGCTGCACTTTCAGCAGAACCCGTCTTGAGACTGCCATCACAAAGACACCCCCACCTCGGTTTGGCCCAATCCACTTCTGATTGGCTGCAGCCAGCTACTGTGGCTGCGTAGTGGAGCGCTCAGACAAACTATCTGCTCTGTGAGGAGCCAGTTGCTGCTTCTGCTGTTGTAAATGCTTCTGCTGCTGCTGTTGTTGATGTAGTAACTGTTGTTGCTGCTGTAACTGTTGCTGCTGCTGCTGGGTTGCGGCAGCAAAGGTTCCCTGCTGCTGCAGAGGGAACGCAGCCTGCAGGATCAACTGGGTGGACTGGTTTCCATGAAGAAGTCGAGAAGCCTTCAGTGACAAAACGTGATTTTAGCAAAACCTTTACTAGCTGAGCCCAGATTTGATTTTAAACTGCACCAGGCAACATTTGAGTTTTGGTATTTGAAATGATGAACTTTATTATCTACTTTGTAAATGATCTGCAATGACACCACTAAGACACCTCAAAGCCCCTGAGTAGCAAAGAAAACTGCACAAAAAACATTATTTTCATATGACTAAACATCACAGGACAGCAACAATCAATTATAACCTCCGCCGTGGACGGATTGGTTTTTATTATATTGTTCGTCTGTCTGTGTGCTACCAGAGTTACTCAAAAATCTGAGATATTAAGGAAGATTGTAGCTTCTTCTTCCCACTATTTTTTCTCAACAAATATCTGAAAAAATGGATATATTGTCAATTGAATAATTCATGTAATAAGTAATAGTTTCACTATTATTTGACAGTCGGAAAATCTTCTTTTTAAATTTGTTTGTGTATTCAACTTTCTTAATTACAGTGTTATGTAAAATGTTAGTTTTTTCCATGTAAATAAATGACCACTGATGCTGATTACTGTGTGTTTGCTACTCAGTGGAGAGTGGCAGTGGTGACTTCAATCTTCATCACATGCATACTTTCCATTTCACCAAACCCTGTGGACACATGCTGATATTCTAGATGGTCACATGAACGGCGAACACTGCACACGTTGTGTAACATGAGCTTCTACACATTCTGTTTTATTGAAACTATTAAGTAAAAATTTGAAGCTACCAAAGTACAAAGATACCTGGTGCAGTGTAACTCTTCGTTTCACTTTGAGTGTTACCTGTAGGAACTGGGTTTGCTGCTGGGCCAGTGGAGCCTGCACAGGCTGCATGGCTGTGATCTGTGACTGCAGCTGTTCCTGCTGCTGCGGTAGTTGCTGCTGCTGTGGTGGAGGCTGCTGGGAGATGCTGATGGTCTGTGTCTGGCCCTGCTGAGGGGCGAAGGCTGTCACCACTTGGCCCATAAACATGGTTGTGGGGACCATGACTGCCCCACATGCCATCTGTCCTGTCACTAGCTTGGTGAGCAGCTGAGGAGCAGCAGGAAACCTGTGTGGGACAGGACGTGGAGGAAGGTAGCAGTAACACAAACAAGGAGAAATTAGGTCAGATTTCTTTGTTTTAACTCTTGCACAAATATAATTGCGTCAGAGAGACACTGAATGAGAAATTCACATTCTGGAAATATAGCAATTGTAACCACGGCAATAAAATACATTTAAAATGCAAACCTTATCTGAGCAGCACGGTCCTGTGCAAATGTTGCCACAGTGGGAGTGTTGGGTCCAGTGTTCTGTGCCAGGCTGGTGGCAATCTGGACCACATTAGCAGGACTTTGTTGAGGGATCATCATTGTGTTGTAGAGAGACATAGGCAGTGGATTCTGTTGAGGCTGCAGGGTGAGAGACGACCGCTGAGACTGAAATAGAGAGATCCAGAGTCAGTGAAAAGATGTGTGTGTAGCATGTGTCAGCAAGAGGCTGAGTTTCATGTGTTTACTGAACAGCATTCAGCTTGTCTGACCTGAGAGAGTGCTAAGCTCTGTTCCTGCAGGAGTGTTTGTTGCTGGGACTGGGGCTGGACGGCATGTTGATGCTTAATGTTGTTCTGTAAAGGCCCAGCAGAGACCACTTGGCCCTGCATGCTGAGCATCCCCCCCTGCTGCAAAGTGTTCCCCTGGGCCATCTGAACAGAGCCAAGATTCAGTCCTCCAGCTCCTTTCTGCAAGAACATCTGAAACGTACAGTGTACATTCAGACTCCCAAAGCAACAGATCCATCCCAATAGCTTTAGCTTATAAAATGAAAATAATGAAATACACAAAGCACTGATATATTCACTGAGCTGTGTGCTCGCTCCTGAGCATCTTTTCAGTCTCACCTGCAGGTTATGTCCCTGCACCCTCTGCAGCTCCACCTGAATCTCCCGCAGCTCATCCTGCTGCCGCTGGATGTTGGACTCAATCATCCTGGTCCTCTGCTCCAACTGCTCTTTCAGGTGATGCATGGTTTCTAACTGGCTGGAGAACTGCACCATTGACTGTCAAAGAGCAATGACATGGAAACATGGCAGGAAGCAGTTACTAAAGTGGTTCATATGTGAATGTACAATGTGGTGCAGGAGAATTCATAAAAAAAGGGGACCTTCGAGGTCTAATGCAGACCCAAAGCTGTCTTATATGTGAGTGAGGATCTGACACTTAATATATACATCTATTATCTGTATCAGGGGTTTTCAACCGGGGGTCCGCGGCCCCCTGATGGTCTGCGACGGCATTGCAGGGGGTCCGCGAAATTCACTTTGATATTTCAACACATTTCCAGATTACTCTTGAATATCATGAAAAATATCTAAAATAAGAAAAATATGTCTAAAATAATATAAAGGTGCTGGTGATCATGAGGTTAAACTTAAGTAGGCCTCAATTGTTTGTGTGATATTGTATGATTATCATTTGTGACATATTTTGCATTACTTCGTCATCTTCCCTCTTCAGTTGTAGCCCCAGTTTATGTTGATTGTTATTGATCACCATCACTTTAACGTTCTCTCAACATGTCAGCTACATGTCCAAACATTGAAGTCATGAACGTTATATATTGATGTACATATGGTTCTGAGATGCAGTAAAACTACAAACTGCATTTTAATTTTGTTTTCAATTCTTAAGCACTGAAAATCCACTGTTTTTGTTGTTTTTTACACAGATTTTTCTAGATTTGTTTGAGGTTTTTAAGTAGATATATCTAGATTTGTTTGAGTTTTTTAAATAAAACCAACATGGAAAACCAAATGTTAAAACTTACTTCTATCCACATGCACGCACACACACACACAGGCGCGTGCGTGTAGGCACATCAGTGGGCCGCGGATTACTTTCTAATCAGAATGGTGGTCCCTGGGACAAAACCAGTTGAAAACCCCTGATCTACACCACTTATCCTTTGAGGGTCGTGGGGTGTTAGCTGGAGCCAATTCCAACCCACATTAGGCAAGAGGCGGGTTACACCCTGGACAGGTCACCAGTGTAGCTTAGAGCAAACAGCTGCATTCAGATATGCAATGAACCCCAGGTATTCTCCTGAAATTATATGCAAGGCCTGTACATGAGACCTAAATGTCTAAGTCAATTGCTCCGGACCTTCTCCGCAGTGCCTCCTGTGAGCCCCCCAAGAATGTTCATGAGAAAACAGAGAGTTAATGTCCGAAGAATTCACTGCAAGCACCGTTGATGACATTTCTAAAACCCGACAGACAAAAGATTGAAAGAAAAAGAAGATCTATAGGATGCAAAAGAGGCGTTAGACATATAGAAAACGCGATAGAAGATACTACTTGGAAAGACAACAAGATTCGAGAGCTTCTTCAGTGTTGTAAAAAAAAAAAAATATTGTAGTGGAACTTATACTTCGCGCCTCCTGCATTCTCTACCCAGATCCCAGCCCTAACCTTACTCAAATTTTAATTTTGCTAGGAACCCGTTAGACCAATTTGCATGTGTTTGAACCGAGGTAGGAAGCTGGAGTACCCGAAGAAAACCCACGCAGGCACAGAGAGAACATGCAAACTCCATACAGAAACACCCTGGGTGAGTAATACAAGATAAAAATGATAAAATGAACATGATAAATATCTTACTTGTACATTGTTCTGAACTTGTTGCTGTTGAGGCTGCTGTGGCTGTTGTGGCTGCTGATGTTGCTGCAGTTGTTGCTGCTGTGGTTGCTGCTGTGGTTGCTGCTGTTGCTGCTGCAGCTGTTGTTGAGGAACCATGGATGGAGTCACGTTCTGTCCGGTATTTTGGGAACTCATCGAATGCTGATAGAAACAAAACAGACACCAAAGAAAAATCAGGATACGATGCAGGGAGGGAACAGAGAGATCAGGGTGCTTCAACAATCATGACCCAGGCCAGGACACAGTTATTAAGACATTTTACACCAGACTGTTGTTCCACCAACCTGACTGCTGATAGACGATCTTCGTGGTGACGTGATCTCCATGGCAGAAACAGATTGACGACCTGGTGTACTCCTATCCCCCTGCAGCTTCATCTGTGATGCTGAGGGTGAAACATGATGCTCAGATTTGTTTAAAAATACCACTCAATTTGACATGGGGACAGTCGTGAGATGTTGGGGTGTCACATTGGTTGATAGTGAAGAGATGTTTATTAATGGTGCTTACAGACTGGCTCAGACACAGCGGTGTGTGATGATTTGGGTGAGCTGCGAGATGAAGGCGAGGGCGTCCGGCTGTGGTCCAAGTGCTCCAAAACCTCCTTCAGACTGGAGTTGAGCTGGGACTCGGAGCCTGAAACCTGGGACTGCTGTGGGAAGAGGTAGCGTTTCTATCGTTAATATCAGAGAAGGAAAACTGGATCTAACTGGAACACCAACTTGTGTTGAAAAAAAGTCTCACCTTATCTGCTGTAAACTCAGGTGGAGATTCTTCAATTCCAAGTTCTCTGCGCTGTTCTGCTCTTACTTCAGCATAACTATACAGACAGTGAAAATATATAACATCTTGATAATAGTGAGAGATGTGAGATGAGGGCATTTTCTTTAATTTTGTCTTCATGAATGTAGATATTGAGTCAATCTTCCATGTACCTAACAACAGTGTGTGTGCAGACAATAAACTCTGGTCTGGAGTTCCACTGGTGGTAGGTGATGTAGGAGTGAGTCTGAAGCCAAATCCACTGCTGTCCTTTTGTGAGGAATCTGTAGTAGCAGGACTTTCCTTTGCCGTATTGCATTACTACAGAGAAACCAGGAGTAAAAGCTGGATGTTATTTAGTGTTTGAAAATTCACAAAGAAAATGACAAATGTAAATCTGCTGGCCTTATTGTTGGCTACAAGAGATAAACTTACAGTGTTCATGGCATTTGGCCAGTGTCTCCAGGTCATCTACATGGTAGTAGTCATACCCTGATGTACCCAGGACCTCAAATGGGAGGTAACCTATGATGGGTGGAGCTCTGGACAAGTAGATGTTAAATGTTACTGAGATCTGCAGGCTTTCTTCTTCTGTAAAATTACACTGTTCTGTACATTAGTCACTTTGGAGTTAATTATAATGAAGTTTCTACAGTAGAAAAAAAAACAAGTTTGAGTGTTTTTTTCCTATTCTTCTTCTGTAAGAGCTCAGCTGACTACAGCAGACCTGAATGAAAGACATCATGTGATCTGGGATCATTTATTTGCATGTGACTTGATTTCACTAACCCCACTACTAGAGGGTGAGGACTCGTTTGATGTCTGCTTCACAGATTTACTTTTAACTCTGTTTTACCAATCACACTGAGATTCTGAAGATGTGACCATCTGGGCCACATGATGAGCTTTGAGTTATGGAAAGAAGAAGATACGATGGTAAGGAAGAAAAGAAAATATAATGTTGAAGAAGAGGAAGAAAGAAAATAGAATGTTGAAGAAAAAGAAAAGAAGATGGGAATACAATGTTGAAGAAGAAAAGACAATACGATGTTGAAGACAAAGAAGACTAGGAGGAAGAAGATGACAAGGAGGAGGAAGAGGAGAGGACAACAATACAAAGAGGATGAAGAAGAATGAGAAGAAGATGAAATAAAATATAAAGAAGAAGTCTAAAGGAGGAGGAGAGAACTTTCAACTCTGTGGTGGTTCTTGTTCATACTGGTTTGTTAGAAGTGAAACGGGAGGAGGAATCCTGACTTTCAGATGACTCATTGACTGGCCAGTTTTGCTGACGTCATCCTGCATCTGCAGCTCTATATGGACTCACGTGAGAAAATGTAATTTAGGTGACTGGCAATAAGTTACTCTGCATAAGAAGTTTATTTATGGTCTCTGGAGTCACAACACGCTCATGTGGAAGTAAGAGACTAATGAGCATTATTTGTCAAAACTGCTAACAGAATTGTATTGGAATATCATTGGGCGACTTACAATTTGGTTTAATTTACTGCTACAAAACACAGAGTACGACAAAAGCTAAACATAAGACTGGTTTAAGGGAAGAACCTAACAGTCACGTTCTGACATGCATACATGTTACCATGGTTACAAAACAATGTGGGATCTTCAAAACAGCTTATACAGAATGGAAAATAGCTCATGTGATATTTCAAAATCATTAGTTATATTTAATAGTAATGGAAATACTGAATTTAATGAAACAAAATATGAAAACAAAATTCCTGTTTTCATACACGACTAACAAACCAAACTGGAAGCAGAACATCCCCCTCTTTTTCAGGTGGTTTTAGTCTGGGTGTTTAGTAAGAGTTTGAACAAACAGGTTAAGCGTTAAATTATCCCTGTTTATATAAATTAGGTAAAATACACTTTCATTTGATAAACACACACTGAAATGAAGAAATTGACAAATGGCCTAAAAACTGTACCTGTGGTCCAAGAAGAGAAATTTCCACTCTAAACTATGTCTGGAGGTGAACTCCTCATTAGGCTCATCTACAGTGCACATCTCCTATGAGGGACAGAGGAAGAGTAGAACGTAATTATATATGTATATACACAGTAAAAAATATGCAAAGCACATACCCTTAAACACGCTAACACCCTAACTCGCCGTGTCAAACTTTTCCTTATCTAGCCTTGGTACCTGTCACTAAGGATCTGTTTCACATGAGAGCAAAGCTTAGGGGCTTGCAGGTGCAACCCACTACTGCCTTAGATTGAATGAATTCTGTGAAAAACACTGCAGAGACAGTGAAGCTAAATACCTGGATCCAGTCATCTATCCAGATCCACACCAACATTAATTGGGTTCTTCCCTGACCCATACCGCATCCTTCTACCAAGTTTCATGGTAATCCTTCCAGTAGGGATGTAACGAAATGTATCTGAACTGAATATTTCCGGTACTGTCCTTTCGGTTCGGTAAAGGACCGGATGTGTTGTAAGTTCGTGGTCAGAGCGACCACAGACAAACAGGAATGTGAAGACCCTCGCTCGTATTTTAAGTCCGCTGTGTCGGAACACTTCAGTTTCACAGTCACTATAATGACGACGGACAAAGACGAGTGGATCATACAAAAGCCAACATTGCGCAACTGCTATCGGACATGTAGCTGGTAGCTTATCAAACATGCTAATTTACTTAGGTAAGAAAGACACAGACATAGCATGTTAAGTTAACCAGGGTCGAATAAAAAAAAAAAAAAGGATTTCTGTTCCTTGTTTCTACCTTGAAAACGTACCGAAAACATACTGAGCTGTGATTTTCAGGTACCGTTACACCCCTACCGTCCAGTAGTTTTTGCATAATCTTAAACTTACAGACAAATAATCAAAAAGAGTAGGGAGTAAGCAAACTACTGATTCTCACCTTGATAAACTGTGGCTTGGCGAGTCTCACAGTTGCAATGAGACACACTCTGTCTTCAAAGGCAGAGTGAAGTGATCGCTGGATCACTCCTTCAAATCCGTTTCGGGTACAGTTAGGCACTTGGGAGAAGACAAGCACAGGATGTCAGACCTTGCAAGTAGAAAATCTCTCCTCCAGGCTCAGACACTTTATTCATGCAACTCACCATTATTCAGGGACTTGAAGTTTCCAATGAACTTGACGTATTCGTACACAGGGGGCTCTTTAGGGTCGATAGTCCCTCGGAGCATGTGGCAACAGAAGTCTAGCTGATTTTTTGCTGGAAAAAAAGATCAGTGATTGAGAAACACAAGACCTCACGCACTTGGCTGACGGCAGTTATATAATATAACATCAAAATGAAACCTTCAGCACTTACTCTTCAGATATTCAGGTGTCTGCGTCTCTCCCTCCATGATGTGAGAGGACAGGGCCTTGTACACATCTGAATGCTCCCCCATGGGCAGGAAGTTCAAAAGGTTCTGATCCACAAGATCAGACTGAAACACAATGAACATTATAGAATAAGTAATCTTAAAACACTTAATTTAGAATTGACATGTGGAAATTGCCATGAGTAATAAGAACACATTAAAATGGGATTACAAATATCAATCCTCCAACTATTTGAAGTATTTACATGTGCAATATTAAAATATAGATTCTTTATCTATCCAATAATTCAACAAATCTGTCTGTCTGTATGTATGTTTCTTAACAATTTTTGAGAAGCATCCATCAAATGTTGTGCAATTTGGACACAAAACTTTCAACACTATTAAATTTGAGTTAACAGGCGAGCAGCACTCTGTAGCAGTAGCAGCTAGGACTCATCAACAGAAGTAACTTTGTTGATCACAACAGTGCATTTACGACACAGCGACACCAACTGATTCTCCGGATCGATGTTCAGTGTACTGAGTCGAGCTTTACTAAACTTTAAATAAACAGGGGACCAGTGCTTTGAGCAGCAGCAGTGGAGCAGCTACAGTGTTCTGCAGACTCCAGCCGCAGGTCTTTACTCACCACCGCTCAATGACTGCAGGTCACTTTTACAGTTACAGAAAAAAAGCTGCAACCAGCATCACCGCAGGACAAGCAAACAGGACGCGCCACTAGTCATCATAAACTCAGAACTTCAGCTTGTTATACTCACAGGTAAATGTTCTAGTAGAGACGTCACACTCTCAGAGACATAGATTATATTCCCATCAGTCATAATTGCAAGGAAAAATCCATCCAATCCCTGTCAGAACAAAATACACTTATTAACTTTACTTATATTCTTGCATGTAAATGGAAGTATTAGAGTAGAAACTCGTATGTTCACTTGTGCTCTTACTGACCTCCAACATCAGCTGAGTGAACTCTTCATTACTAAGAAAAGGAGGCTTCCAGTCTTGTCTGATCTCAGTTGACTCTGACTGAGCAGCGATTTCTAATAAGAGAGGAATCAAACATGTCAAACACATTTAGGTGCAGCTGAAGAGTATGTAACCTCAAACGGATTTCTAGCAATCGTCACAGTTTCTTACCCTTGTGTTTGTGCAGAAAGTCAATGCTCTTCTGCAAAATAGTGGACTTGTCCATCTTCCGGGTGTTACCCGGCAACATTGTACCCAGCTCCTTGATGAGGACATTGAACTGGTCTCTACGTTTCTTTTCAGACTTGTTACGGGACACACTGAGGATATAGATGCCATACACACAATTTATTGTCATTATATAGTTTGGCACTGGTAGAAGCTACATCAGCTATTTTGCATCCACACAAGACAAGAGTTATAAAAGACTGCAGCTAAATTTAACTGGGGCAATAGAGTCATGGGAAAGTCTGTTGCTTTGTGTCAGGGTAGACAGGGCAGGTGCATTTGAAATGTGCTCTAAACAATCTAACAAAAATGAAATTATAATACCTGAAATTATCATTTAAATGGAGAATCTTACCGTTTTGCTTTGTCCTTTTCATCTTCTTCCATTAACCCATCAAAAATACTGCTATCATCCCTGCAGAGCAGACAGACGCAAACCAACAGTTGAAGTTAATGTGAATTCCTCCATAACCTTTTATGAATAATAGAGTTCCTCAGAATTCAAAGCTGGTATTGTGTCAAAAGCAGATATGAACTTAGATACCTTGTCTTTCAAAGTCTAGTATCTAGTACTGAAACAAATATTCAAATGATCTATAATCAATCTGAGACATTTGTGATGAATAACACATCTAAATAATGAATCAATCATCACCAAAACATCATACTGAAAATACAGGAAACTCAAAAGATCTGACGCACCTGTCAATGCTGGAGGTCATTTTGTGTCCTGTTCAGGGTCGATGTGGTGGAGAGGGCTCTTTTAATCGTGAGGTAGACATTTGTGAATTAACCTTTGAGGAAAAAAGACCACAACATGTCAACAGCTTCATCATTGCTCAGTACTTTCAAACTGTTTGAGTTCAAATCCAGATGTTACCTTACTGCCAGTACAGCCAGTCCTGGGAGAGGATGAGAAAGTTGCTGCTGGATGAAGGCGGGGTATGAGTGGACACACTGTGGTGGTGAAGCTCTGAGAGTCTTCGAGGAGAGGCACTGAACGTGTCTCGGATCAGAGGAGAGAAAGTGGCCAAAAGGTCTTTGGGCTGGGTTTTTCGTCTGCTTCGGGCGCGAGTGTGGCACATGGCAGCAACATCTGAGTCTATGGAAGATTAGGAAACATGTGCGTGGTCATTAGAGAACAATAGATACTGGCCAAACGTTTACATCATTACACGATTTCGCCCTCTCCCCCAAACTACTCTAAATCATGGTGACATCTAAAAAAAATGTACTGAATTAAGATTCATTGACTAGTTCTTGCATCAAACTTATTCAGGCATTTGTTTTGACTTGTAAGGTTACACTAAATTGTGTAATGAAAATAAATTAAGTGTTAATATTGATATGATAATGTCTCATTATAAAGACTTAGTTTTTACATATTCTTTCTCCAGCATTTCTTCTTCTACTGTATTATAAATACAGATTACAAATACAGGCAGAAACGAGTGTCCCAGACTGTAATGTGGAATGTGAGATTTCCATGAATATCTTTTTATTCAGATGCATTCTGTCCTACAGATCCAGATGGCCAGCTGACTCCTGCTGTACTGTAGCAGACATTCACTTCAGCAGCCAGCCTAACCTCAAACTGATCTAGCCGTCTGTCTGGGTTTTAAATCTGCATTTGAAAAAGGTGCAGTTGTCTATCCAAAGAAAAAGATAAGGGGTCTGGCTCACATGGAGCAGGTAACTAACATGTGGTTTTGGTCCGCAATGGGAATGGATTCAAGCAGCATTCACTCCCGGGTCAAATGACTCTGCAGTAGACACAGATTGTTATTGGCTTCGGATCCAAACAGCAGTGATGGAAATGAGACACCCGGCGAACATGCTAATTTGGCAAAACAGCGAGTTCAGAGAGTGCCTCAGTGGTCAGAAAATTAGTGACGTCGAACATGACACACCAGGGGGGTACAAACAAAGAGGCAACTAAATAAATTTGTTATCTTAAATGGGATAAGCACGTTTAAAATAGTGTATACTTGCTAATTGTGGTTTAAAAAGAGGTAATAAGTTAGCTGTGAGACACACAAACCAGAAGAATATTATTACGTATGGCGGTCAGGCTTGAATCAAGACCAATCTAATATTATGGTGAGAAAAGCTGGAAAATAGCATGGACAGCTCGATACAGGAATACAGGAGTTGTCAGCTGTTCCCTGACTGGCACCATAATGCTCTCCACAAGTGTAGGAGATTTTGGTGGAACAAATAAGAGAGACCGTTACACACGCTGCGATGCCTGTCAACAAGTTGATATCCCAACACATGAGAATAGAGTAATCATTACTACATTATTACATATGTAAATTGGACCATAGCAATCTTCACACTCCGCCTTCACTTGGATAGCAACTCTTAAGTTTCATGAATGTATCTTGCACGGTTACAATGATATGCTGTCGATAAAATATTTCCACAGACAATCACAATCCTCCCAAAAAAATCCACCAGTCACTAGTTCAGGCTATCACTGCAAATATATTCATCACATCAGCTAACTCCATTCTTCCCCTTGCACAGGTAGGCCTACAATAGATTGTGAAATTAAGTCGAGAGGGCCCACTGGGTCTTTAGCCTAAATATCTGACCCATTTATTTCATGAACCAGTTACTGTCAAAACCTGTGTGGGAGGTTTTCTCACCATAACAGCCTATTTGTGATGGTGAGAAAATCCCGGCAGTGTTTCTTCCCCTGTATCATGGCATACACTAACATTTATTTTCATACCATACATGGGTTCAAATAAAGTGTGTTATCGTGAGCAATATTTGTTGCAACCAAACAGCATAAAAGACACCTACACTTAGTTATACAAAGAGAACTGGCATAATCCCACGTTCCCATTCTGGGGAAGGCATTCAAAATATCAAAGCAGTCACTAACAAACATCACTTATATGGAGCTCGATTCCTTGATGCAATTTGAATATGTCTTCTTCATGTAATTTGGACAAACTTCACATTTGATCAAATTTGAAACCACTTAAGAAGCAATGCCTTTTTTTCAACTCAAAGTACAAAAAAACCTAAAAGGGAAGATCTCTAATGAACACATATTTAAAGCCAGATGAAGTGCTGCTCTAGGATCAGTGTCTTTAATGGCAGCACACGGAAGATATGTCTGGGAAACCTGATTTCACACAGGACTGTTGTTTTGTTACTGAATTTTTTTTTTTTAAATCAAGGCTTAAATGAATGAAATGCCATGTTCACCAAAACAAGGGAGGTTAGGTATGTCAGCACTGCATGCACTGTTACTATACTAGAAAGAAATGACAGTAAGAGGAGGAGTAGGTTTCAACATGGCCCATTGACTTTTAACTATGCAGTGCTATTTCACCCCTCATTGCCTTTCGGCTAATTTCGGGTGTGTTATCTAAGATAATTGTTTGTCAACACAAGCAGCCAACTACACTTTAAGGCACCGCTATTAAAAGAGTGGAGGATTGTAGTATTGAGCTTTATATGTAGGCTTTATACTGAACACACAGAAGGAAACAGCTTTTACAGTTTTGCTATACAGCATCTCAAACAGTCAGGCAAACACCAAGACTGAAAATAGGCAACAAGGAACACTGGAAGTAAAAAAAATAAAGTTATGATATTAGTGAAATGAGATCAAAATAAGAGAGGAGAAGAGGAGAGGAGATTTCTGGCCACTGACAGTAGTGTATGAGCAGAGGTTGTAGCAAGAGCTGCAGCACAGAGCAGGCGTTGTGTAACTGCCAGAGCAGAGGTTGTATAACTGTGATGTCATCGTGCTTCAGTGACCTGCTGGCCCAATGACCTACTTTCCTCCTCCTCCTCCTCCGGTCTAACTTAATCACAGCTCTGCAGGCAAGACCTTCCTGTTTTTACCAATAACACTGCACTCCCCGTCAACACAACCCCTTCAGAAGCTCAACATTTTACACAGCAGGTACCTTCACAAATGTGTGAGCAGCTAGGCTTTCAGAATGTCTTCATTTGATCACATGATATACAAAGGGTTCCTGGTGTTCCCTAAGCCTCATCAGAGACACACCTCAAGGAAAACAAACTGTGCAGGTGCTGAATTTCAAACAGCTCTTTCCAGTTTTTTGATTTTTGTCAAGCATGTTGGGTAGAAGACGTATTCAAATGAACACACCTGCGTATTGTTCACGCTGAAATACGTCAAGTCACAGTCTGAGAACTCTTCCATCATCATTTTTTCTTTTGCTCATACAGCATTGTTGATGGTCTCTGAGTTTGTGTTTGTGTATGTGGGTGTGTGCATGAATACTCATATGTAGGGCAGCAGAGCTCTGAGGAAATGAGTCATTCTGAAGTGGATCTATGGCGCCGCTCGTCACGCACCCCGCCACGCCCCTCACTGAGATGCCAGCATAGCAACAGTGCCAATGGGCAACACCATAGCAACTGGCCTCATCATTCGGAGTAAAAATAGCCTGGCTGAATTCCTCCACAGCTGATTCTGCCTCCATCATACACTGAGACTTATTAGAAGAGAGTTTCTCACTTTGTCACAAGCAACACGAAAGACTGAGAGGTCGACTGATGTAGCTCGGCAGTGACAAGCGTCATGTAAACATTACTGTGCTGCATCATTCAGAGGGAGCCAATGACAAACAGGCAACTCCTTCTATTGTAAAGCAGACTGGCTGCATCAGAGAGAGTTCTCTTACTATTCAATTAGGAGACACTGCCAACAGAGGAGGAAATATGAGACAATTAAGTAATGAAAGAATGAATACAGCAGACCTCGATATCACTAATGAATCAGTTCAGAAATCTAATAATAAAAAATATAGTATACAAACTGAGCAAACATCCAGAACTAAACCACGGACAGTCATTAATGGATACAGCTTTTGTGTTTGTGTGCTCCACTAGAGAAGATAATTTCACTGGGTATTAGAATACCACTGTAATGAGGGACGGCTGAAACTACTTGTTGATATGCAAAGGCTGGAGCAGCTGTACTTAATGCAGAGGCAGGCTATACAGCATTGTAGGTCTGCTTGTCCACTTCTCTTTAAAATGTTATTGTCTACCAACTGAAACTCTCTCTTTTTTTTTAAATGATTGTTTGAATAGATGTATGCTTTCACTTGTCTATTTATAATATTCATACAACTAAGTCAAAAGAAAATTTATTTTCCAAATTAACTTCTCGTGAAATTTTCTGGAGGGGCTGTATGTGAGAACACAAATGTCTGTGTCAGTTGCTCTGGATAATCTCCCCTATGTAAAATGTACAGGGAATCTAAACCCATGTGAGAATACAGCAGGATAACGTCCGAAGAATTCCCAGCAAGTGAGTGGGTGTGTTGATAAAGTTTCTAACACGTGACGGATGCAAAAGTGAAAAGAACAAAAATAATACAAATATCTCAGGATGAGAAAGACATGACATACACAAAGAAGACGATGAAGAAGAAAGACGAGATTCAAGAGCTTTTGGTGATAAGGTCCGACATTTGTGCTGAAGGGCTGAAAACAAAATGTGATTACCACAGCAGAATTTTTAGGTCATGTCCTATCACAAGCATGCTGCACCCAGATAATCTCTTGCTGTGTTCTTTCTAAATCCGGACCTAATTTTCCAGACAGTTCCAGAAAAAAATATTGACTCTCCTACGAGCAACACGCTCATTGCCAGGGACATCACACAAACAAACCAAAATGAATAACTCAGTCGTCGTGTCTATGACAGCATCCAGGCCTGAGCATCCACAGCAAACAAAGATGTGATAAAGATGTGTTCCCTCAGTTTCCAGGAATTGCTGTTTCCTAATGACTGGTTTTAATAATGTCATGTTCATTTGGCTTTTAAGTAAATAAAATAACTACAACAGAACCTTGTGAACACTCCCTGCCACACTATTGCACAGTTGGGCCAAACCCTCAGCACTGGGCAGCCAGCTGTGTTTCCACTCGATGCGAACACATCTACGAAACCAGCAGCAGCACAAAAGGAGCCTTTGTTTTGCCTTTTTTACTCGACAGCCCACAGACAGGAATATTTGAGAGCAAAGCAGCAGTGTTTGGCAGGGGCTCCTCCGCTGCTGCTGGCCTCCTGTCCCAGCAGAGGAGGAACTCAGCCAGGGGCCGTATACTAATGCCAAGTGGGTCGCTGAAGTTCAGAAGGACGACTGATAGCACACGGAGGAAATCAAGACTGAATATAGACCTATGAGCAAAATGTGACCAACATTTGACCACCAAATCTCAATGCTATTTGTGCTAACTGACAATTGTTCTGTCAATAAACAGCAGTAGTGTTCTGAGCAAGTTGACATTAGAAACCCAAATATAACTGAAACCTTTACCTGATGTCTCATATGTGAACACATGACCATATGGCCTTATCCTTTACCAAAGATCTTCCTGAGAAGTCATTATATTACTTTCAACAGATGACTGTGTCAGGGAAATCCCAAACTACTTTAGTCCAAAATCACAATTTACTGACTGCACTTGATCTCAAGTAAAAACATTGCTGCCATATTTGGCCACTGCACAATCTCAAGTTAACTATCTATCTTTTGATACTATGAACAGCTGTTTACCATATGTATGTGTGTGTGTGTGTGTGTGTGTGTGTGTGTGTGTGCGTGTGTGTGTGTGTGTGTGTGTGTTTAAGTACATTTTTGAAAGTATCTCTACAGTAGCAAAGCAGCAACTTTTGCAACCACTAGGATTAAAGACCCAATCTACAGTTTATAAATAGTAAACAATCATTCGTCATCATTTGGCATGACTACCATAATGAAGAAATTATGATGAAATACAATTTTTACAGTATAACTAAAGTTGTAATTGACTGATATAGGTATACAAACCACAAATGGAGGTTATGTATCCCCCCTCTGTTGCTTTATTATTATTATTATCATTATTAAGAAAAGCACTTCATACAGGGTTTATGTTGAGAATACTCAAACATTATCCATGGTGTTATATTTGCACGTTTGTTGAAGGTTGTTCATATCTTTATTTCAGTTTTCTACTCAAATATTAAACTCTTTTAACTTAAGTGGTTAAGTATTTGTTTTAAAAATACTTGATGAACAATGAAAAACAACCTAACATTCATACATCGATACAGCAGTTTACAATAATTATCCCTTTGCTTTGTCATTCAAGTTATCAACTGCAATTGTTACTTATCCATCACTTTTAACTGCTTGTCAGACATCACATTAGTTTATGTCAGTCTGAAATATTTAGTTTTCTTAATGTTTAAGGGTTTTCTTTTAACGAAGAGGATAAGACATCAGAGGAAATCTTGTCGGCTAAATTTAGCTTGATGAGGTAAAATATGCATATAAGTAAAAACTGTACTTCCAAATCCAAGCCTGCCTCTTTATTAGAGACATAAAGCAAAATTAAGAAATTATATTGTAATAAATAAGACTAGATATTACATTACAAATGTTTTTATTAATTTACATTTGCTCCACACACTCCTTGCACTCACTGTAGATGACCTGAATTCTCTTTTCTAGGTGATATCATTAAATACATCTTTTTCACAGCAGCAGAGATTTTGGCTGACACAACAGCAGGTGAACACCTGGTGAACACCTGTGCTTTTCCTGCTGTGTCATATTAGACTCAGCATTTATTCCAAGAACGAGCACTTGGCAGAAGTGGTAGAGAACAACTCGTCTGAAGCAGAAGAAACCTTGAGCAGAACGTTGCTCTGGGTGGACGACCATTTGCCTCGACCGGCTGGTGTAACAAACGTTTCATTACATGCATCTTTTTCATAGAAGATATTAAAAGGTCAGTTGCCTCACAGTGGGTGAGGGAGGGAAAGTCAGATCATTTTCAGCTGTTTGATGCTGAACTCAGGCTTTTTCTATATCTGTGGTTTCCTCCAGTCCCAGAAAGTGTCCGACTCACTTCCAGATTGAAGCAGTCTTTGTTTTTGTGGGGATCTCCTCAGGCACCTCAGTCTCCATGGATTCAGAATCAGGGAGAGCATTAAGGAGCGACTCCTGCTGCTTGTATGTTTCGTTCCTAAGTGCCGGCTCATTCTCAGACTTAGCCTTCTGCTGCTCCTCACACTCCTCCTGAGTCCTGACTGACTTTCTGAGCTTCACAGAGAACTCAAGGCTGACTGAGAGCTGAACGTTGAGCCGAGTTTTCAGTTTCTCCATCCCTCTCCCCAAAAGCATTTCCTGCTCTGCAGTGTTCTTCTGCACAGTTCGGATCTCCTCCACCATCTTTTGATAGCGGGCGTCCTGCTGAGCCTTTCACTTTTAAAACAAGAACTGGTTTTGTGACAATGTCTGCATGAGACTTGATTTCCTTCGTAATATCACAGTGAAGGTCATCAGCCTGCTTCCTCACTCTGAGGACAACAGCTTAATTGCTTTAGCCGTCCTCTTGGTATGAACTTCCAACTATCGCCAGTTCTTTTAATAGAGGCTTGTTTTCCTCCTACGCTGTCTTTTGGCAACAGGCCTCCTGCTCAGCCTTTAGGTTTTGGACTGAGAGCAGATGCTGACACCTCCTATGAGTGAGACTTGATTTCCCTGTCGAGCTCACACTGAAGGTCATCAGCCGCTTATTTGACTCTAATGAAGTCAGTTTCATACTTAACTGACGTTTTGGTATGAAGCTTTGACTCTGTTATTCTTGGAAAACCCTCCTTCTCATATTTCCTCCTTCTCCTGGAAATAAGCCTTAATCTTTTCCTTCCTGGTTATATGAGCCCCCTGGGGCTCCTCATAATCTTTCAGATATATTTTCTTCCTCTGCTTCTGAGTGGCAAAGTTTGTGGTGCATCGCTGCGCTTCTGCAAGCTCTCTTGCTCGTGTCCTGTTTCTATTCTGCTTTGATGGATAAATTAAATCCTCTGAATCTCCACTGTCCCTCCGTACAGCAGTTGTTCCTCTCAATACCCAACAGTTGATTGAAATTCCCTCATGAAGTGCCTGGTTCTCCACCCGATGGAAAAAGTTAGCATAGCTTGATTTGGATATATACAGCACACACAAAGGGTAAGCATTGCCCCTCTAATGTTTTTCATCTGTTGTTCATTTTGCAGACTGAACATGTTGTTAAAACAAACTTAACATATATTTCATCAAACTTCACGCTAGATTATATTGTATGTACTGATGAATTAGGCGTCACACAGCTTAATCAGAATAACCCAGTCCACTGCCACAACCGAGAGCAAAATCAAGGAAGTAATTTCCAAGACGTCTCACCTGTTGTCTGTGAGTGATGGTTGATTCACTATATGCTTCACCTCATGACGGATATCAGGCAAGTTATTTGAATCCTTCACCTGTTGAACAAGAAAAGAAAAGCTACATTACAAATGAGAAGTAGATAATTGGAAAGAAACTCACATAACTAAATCAGAAGTAAAACATCTGAATCATCATAAGCCTCATCACTGCAGATATAAGAACAGCTGTGGACTCACCACACACACACATGCACACACACACACACATTCTAAAGTTCAATCACAACCTGAGCTCCTGGCCGTCATCTGGGAAAGGGGAACTACTTCCAGGAAATGTCAACACAAGCATCTGCTCTAAGAATCACGTCCAATAAAGCTGAGCGGTACATTGTCTCATTATTATAGAAAGTGGTGTTAAGGTATGTTATGTGTGCTTATGTTGTGTAAAAAGGGCTCAGGAGGTAGAGCGGGTTGTCCTCTGACCACAGTTTAATCCCTGATTCCCCAATACAGAACCCCAAATTGCCCCTGAAGGCTGTGCCGGATGATGTATGATAGAGAAAGTGCATGTGAATGTGTTTTGAAAAGGGTCGACGCCAAAACTGAAGTGTAAAGATTTTGAGTGGTTATACAGACTAGAAAAGCAATATATAAATACAGACCATTTACCATTGTCAGATAGTGGACAGTCAGACCTGCAGTGTAAACACCTAAATTCTGTGTATTCATACAAGGATTTCTATCATTTATTTTTGTTTGTTTGTTTGCTTGCTTTGTCAATTTTCTTAAGTTCCAGTATCACCACCTTATGGCCACAGCTCATCTTCTCAAGAATAGTTATGTGTATCATTTGCTGATTTTTATTTTCCGGGGAAACTCCCGCTAGCTTCTAGTCTCTCTCTGCAGAAAATGAATTACCTTCTTTCACATGAAAACAACATTGTTCACAACACATCACATCTTTCTTGACAAAAATAGTTGCAACAACAAATTAATTTGCTAATGACTAATTTAAGCACTTGCCAACAACACTACATTGTTGATTTTACAGATAAGAATGATGCACCTCTACCCCCCAAAAAGACTTGACCCATTTTTTCTTGATCATAGTAAAAATCAGATAGCATCATAAAAACAAAACACTACGCACAATTTTGCTACTACAGCAACATGTAGTTATCACAGAGCGTAACACGCAGGCACAAAGGTTGCTGTATCTAGTTCTGAGCCAAAGACTAATATTCACTGAGCGTAAGAAAGAGCAATTACATGCAAACTGAGACCCAATTAAATTATGCGCTTTGTCACATTTGTTTAACAGAGGTTCTGTGTCTTGTTGCAAAAACCAACCCTTTAAAATCCTATGCACCATTAGTGCAGAAACCCATTTTCACACAGGTTTTGGTGAAAAACTATGTTCAGAGTCACAAAGAAATAACTTCTGACAGAATCTGTGAGAAGAACCCTGTCAGAGAAAGGTCAGTACCACAAAAACAAAAAGGATTCTCTGGCAGTTAATGTTGCTGTCAGTGGATTTCCTCTTTCTAAGAGATAAGGAAACCCAAACAGCGAAGGCAGACCAGTAGAATTTATTATTAATCTCTACTCGTAATCTAAGGAATTTACAGACTGTATATTTATTGACAAAGCCGGCTTATTTAAATGTTTACTTCACTGCAGATCTGTGTTGAAAGGAGAAGTTATAAAGTAATAGTGAAAAACGTCAGTCTGTAAGCACACAGTAACAGAGATCTGCTGGTGATATTAAATTGCTGCCACAACAAAGTAGTCTCATGCAATCTTCTAAATGTGCAGACAGTGACTTCGGGAAGAAAAGGCTGAATGTCGCTGATCTAATAGACCCCAAACAACATAAAATTCTTAAGTACCAGGACAGTGAATTTTAATTACAGTTACATGGTGCACTGAAACTTAAATTCCACATCCACAAGACTGTCATCCTCTCGGGTTCATTAAGAAAGTATCAAATTGTTAGATCCCATCAAAAGTTGCATCTCATATGCTTCACGCGTTAAAACAAAAGGACTTCTAAAGGCGTCAAAGTCAGTGTCACGACTGACAAAGACTGAGTCAAAACACAGAGTCAAATCATAAATCTAGTGATAGCAGCAGATCTGTCAGACTGCAGCAAACACACAGTTGACTTGAATGAAATGAGTTATGTATGTGAGAAAAACACAGAGACAAGGCTTGTAAAGAGGGAAGGTTCTCTGCATGTACATGAATTGTGTATCCCTGTAATTGCTGTAGTGAGAGTAGCCCTGAGGTGAGGACAGAAGACATCCTTGAGACACTGAATGTACAGTTTAGATCTGAAGCCACTGCACTGAGCTCAAGGCTGTGACAACTCAGTCACTGAGAGAACATTTTATTCTGCCAATAAAAAAACATTACACACTGCTGCAATGTCCAAACTTCAGGGGTCATTAACAGGCCTCTGTTATCAACTTGGTATCTCATGACATCTACTTGATACTCCCTCAGTATCAAGTGTGCACAGAACCAGTAGCTTTGTGTATTATCAGTCCAATGATTGATTCAAGCTGCCTGCTTTAAATCCATTGCCAGAGAACATCACATCTGAAACAACACAGCCTCCTCTGTAATGGAAAAAGCTGAAATGACAAGCAAATACTCGAAGGTGTAATAATGTGTATAAAATAAGTGTTCTCTCTTTTTCTCATTCCTGATGGTGTCCCTCCACGGTTTTAACAAAACACACTAGCCAGTGCTCAGCTTCCAATTTTTCCCCACTGCTGTTTGAGTATGATACACATAACACCCATAAAATCTCATCGTTACTCATTTTCTATGCTCCACTGACCGCTCCAACAAGTCTGAATGGTCGATTATTAAACATCTTTCGTGAACAAATATACCAGAAAGGTATTATCAGTTAGCAATTGTCTCTTAGAAAGTATCACTGTCTAAAGAAATAGTTTTTTTTAATATTCATAATCACCTAGGGCCAAGCAAGTTGCAAAAATATCACGTAATACCGATTCTTTTAGAGGCTAACCCTAGTTTAAAACAACAACAAAGAAAAATCACAGTGGGAGTTGTCTTGTGGGTTTTTATCACTTAAGTCTGCATAATAGTGAGAATTATTTATCAACCTACGTTCTCAGGTATTTAGAAAATCCTTTTGGTTGAACTCTTACTCAAATTAAATGTTAATACAGAAAAATAAAAATCATTGATGACATACAATACATGTTATAGGTTTGAACATATAAAAAAGGTTCAAATAACATTCAAATAATTGTAACAAAGATGTCATCTTGCAACAAACATCAGGCCGAACCAGAAGTTAGATGAAACAGTTGTCATAACTGAAATTCCTCAATTTTGTACCAAGCCACATCACAGGAATTGGTATTATTATGACTTAAATTATATAAATATAATTGAATAAGATTTCAATGTCATTTAATTACCGAAGCTGTATACAATTGCATATTAAACCAGAGTCGAAGGAAAGACAGTCTTTGCTAGTGCTAGCTTAAAAAAACCATGACGATTATGTCTGAAACAAACAAGTCTTGAGTTGTCCAAACTTTGAAATAACATGAATCTGAGTTTGAACATGTCCATATCTGCCTTCTTGTTTTCAATGGATCTCGTCGTGGCATCTCAATCGGATTATATTTCAGTACCAAACTTGGATTTAATTTCAATAACACAAACCGTCCATTACTCTTGTCCCATGTGTGTCACATACAGGTGGCTGGTTCGCAGACAGGTATCAGCATCAGACTGCATAGAGTCATCTCCCCCGGTGTCTGCATCCAACACCCCGTAAACAACATGTCGTGTTTTGACAGGACTCAGCTGAAAGGTGATCGAGGAGCAGCGGGACACACACAGGGGACACACGGCGGGAGATCTGTCACAGATCGATACTGATCGAGGATGAAAATCAGACATACCCTGCAGACGTGGGGAATCCTGAGCCGGGGAGACGTGTCCGGCTGTCAGGTGTGTGAAGTCAGCGGGAGCCACCGCCAGCCTCGCAGTGAGCAGCCCGGGTAGAGCCGGGGTCCAGCCCGGGTAGAGCCGGGGTCCAGCCCGGGTAGAGCCGGGGTCCAGCCCGCCACAGAGCAGCCGTCTGCCCGCTGACGCCGGCCGGCAAGCCGGGCACTGATTGCTATGAGGCTAACGCCACCTAGCTCACACGCCACCGTCAATTACCGAAACAAAACAACATCTTTCCTAGTTGAAGACACTCACTGCGACACAAGACACGCACTGTCCACGCTGCTCTGTCCCCGGGGACATCAGTCAGGCGGCATTTCCCCGCAGAACCACGACTTTACAACACACAACACAGCGGGGGTGGAACTCGCCTGCACAGCGCACCGAATGTGTGTCAGCCCACTTCAGCCGGAGCTAGCTGGCTAAGCTAACATCCAGTATTAGATAAGAATGTGGGTCACCGGGCCTCTGGCCAGTCGCTGTCACTAAACAGGCAAAAGCACAGCTGTCCCTGTGTGCAGCTCTGCGGCTGACAGATACACGCGGGACCGACACGGAGCGGAGGTCAGCGGTCTGACATGTCCCACTTACCCGGAGCAGCCTCCCCTCTCATCGGGATATCCCTGCAGCCGGTGGCGCTGCTGTCGGAGGACTGCGCAGGGCTGAGGCGGGAGGACCGGAGCTGGGACGGGAGGCAGGAGGCAGGAGGGCCCGCTGCTGGGCTCCACATCACACACACGTCTCACCGACATCCACTTCACACACACTCAGGTGTTCTCATACTTGTTTGTCATTTATTTTAGTTTTTCACGGTGTAAAACCTGGAAATTCGACTTCATAATAACTTGTGGACAACTTGTCACGTGTAAAGTTGCCCCCTTTCTGGAGTCCTATGTAGTATAAATATATAACAACATAATAAAGGTCATGTGTGACTGTTTGGCCTCATTACTGTGGCCAGTGCTGTTTAAAGTTGTCTTCAAGTGCTGGTTGCCTACATTCAATCTATAGGTGACATATAAGACACACTGATTCTTCATTTTTATATTTTTGTTGTGAAATCTAGATATTTTAGAGGAAAACACTACATTTTTCATGAATCCTATTTGGAAGATATTTTATTCCTATATTAGATTTATAATTCTTCTTTTAAGGGTTATTCTACCATGTGGTAAACTAAACACACGTGATTGTAATGTGCCTGGGATTATGTTTGTTTTGTTTTGTAAATTCACTTATTTCAATGATTGTTTTTCGTTGGCAACAAATTAAACTTTAGATAAACATCTTTTTTATTTGGTTTATGTAATTCTCAACGCTGCTCTTTTGTCGAGGGTCTTTTGGTTTGATTCACCATCAATTTGTTTTGTTTCCCCGTCTCCGGCGTGTTACTCATCACCATGGCAACAGTCGAGTTGGAAAAAGCTGCAAAACAGTTTTTGGCCACATCAATGGAGGCAATGGGCGGATGGCGCTGTTTCGACATTTTGGCGGGAGGGGGATTAAATAGAAGAGAGTACCATCATTATTTTGTATATTTAACATATTCCTTTATACATGCATTTTATTCTGAAGATGCAGGAACAGGGGTTTTTATTCTGATGAACGATAGACTCTAATCCCAGTTTTCCCATACAATTCTAATGTTAAATCCTTTTCTTGCATCCAATGTTATTTGTTTTTTTATGATTTTACATCCACTTCTCCTGGGAACAATGGCGAATGGACAAACTGGTCAAAATAATGATACAAATTCTGTGAATACTGCTGTGATTCTCCAGTCAACCTGTCAGTAAAACAGTTCTCAGGCAACATGATTTACATTGTGTGCTCATAGGAAACTATCTGGAAGTCAGCCACACATATTCCAACATGACGTTTTATACTATTTAGATTTTAGTGAGAGTCCTGTAATATTTTACAATAATTTGATTTTAAAAATCCAAACACTTTAAAACTAATTAAAACTTCCCAGAGAAAACACTTGGATATATTGTGGTTTGTGGCTGGAAATGCTTTAGCACAACATCTTCATTAGGATGTTGCGACACCGCAAGTAATGTCCTGGTCTGTAAATTGTTCACATTCCGTGGTGGTTTGCTGTGCTGCAGCTGAACCGTCAGAGAACTCCGGATACTGATACATGAAATACTAATCATCTGTATCTCTATACCATTTCACTGCCTGTTTCAAAATGTATTTATACTGTATCTGTCATCTTTGCAAGCAACATGCATGTGTCAGAGTTGGATAAAGGTTGTAATGTCGGGTTTAGGTCAGAGTTATCAGACAATCAGTGCAGGCATCTGAACAAATCAACACCTTTTAGCATTCATCTGATTCATTATTCATTATTCCAGTTGATGTACAATGCAAAAAAGAGGTGTATCATTTAAATCTTATATGAGCGTTATCATCTTGTGTTATAATATAACTAAATAGAACTGAAACCACCAGGGAAGTGGTAGAATGAGATGCCAACTTGTGGAGAATTGCGACACCTACTGTTGATGATAGTAATTACATAGTCTTGCTCCTGCATTATGTCATCGAAGACTTAATAATGTTTACAGTCAGAAATGCTGGAAGAAGATACATTAATCAATTTAGAAAATCTGATAGCTTGTTGAAAATGATTCTAAATATTGTAGTTACATACATCATCTATGAGATGCCTTTTTTTAAATCTTGCTATTCTAAGATTTTTATGTCAACCGACTAAAATCAGAGTCATTCCTAATACTACTTATATTATATTATATTGAACTAGTTTATGGCCTGCTTTAATTGTTCAATTTATCATTCCTCACTTCATAAGTAGATCCAGGATTGGTGACTGATTAAACAAATGACATAATTTATTATAATTCAAAGAAACTAAAATAATATCAGTATTTTTTTTACTTAGTTTTAATTCTTAATCCAATTAATATTTCAAGCATTTGTATCCCTTTTTTACACACAGCGTCTTATCTCAAATAAATGCTTTTATTGTGGATTAAATATACCTGATGTGTTAACTTTTCAATTTAATGCACATATGTTATGCTCCTTCATAGATGCAAATGCCACTTTGTTTAATCTTTTCAAAATGCAGAGAAAGACTCAATTTATAATAAAATCCAACGTTAAACCAGACCACATCACAGCATTTTAATGCAAATGAAAAACATATTTGAATTATATTCATTGTGTACATTCAGACATCAATATACAGCACTGGCAGAGGGCTGTGGTTTCAGTCTGGAACACTCAGTCATGGTGCAGCAGCTCTGGTCTCACTATCAGGTGTCGTCTCTGTATCCGTAGCCTAAGATGTGGAAACATTTATACACATAATTAGAGGACAGCAATAACACACATACTGACATGTCTCTGACCTTTTAACCTCATATAAACATGGTGTTACCAGCCTATAGCTTTCTACAAGTCACCGCTCTCATTAGAATAGTGACAAGATTTTAGGGACAATAAAATTACCGGGGTGGGAAGGAGGGATGCAGCTTATCGGGTTTTTTTTTTTTTTTTTTTTGTTTAAACAACTCCCTCCTCAGCATTATTTCTATTTTCATTTGGACCCTCTCCAGATGAAGAAAGTGCAACAACTTCCCTTTGATTATCTAATATAATGTACGATAATTTACTCCGAAAATTGCTAAATTGGAAGAACTCTTTAAACACTAAATGAATAAAAGCCCTCTCGGACCTTAAAGTGACTATTTGTACGTTTTCTTGGTTGCCAAACATGGTTTCTTGCCAGCAGTGGTTGATTGTGAAGGTCCCTTGTTGCCTTTACAAGACAAGAGCTTATTTTTTTATCCTCTGAGCAGTACTACCTGTTCGGGGCAGACTGGACGCTTCAGTAACTTGCTCTCTAGCTGGTTAGTATGCAAATAATTTAAGGATTTAGAAGCAAAACATAGTTGTGGCTTTCCTCTGCTGGAGAAGTTTTTTAGAAAGTAGTTTGATGATGAAGTCTTCTCCTAGACCGGTAAGTAAACAAATGTCCATGCTAACTTAAGCTATGTCAATAAACCAAAACTTAGAAATAGCAATAAAAAGTTATTTTTATTGATCCTATGTGGTTGTAACTAATTTAACACGTTAATCATTAACTATGAAGAAAGGCCTGAATAAAATAAAGATCTTGAGTAAGCAAATAAATGAAAGGCCACCCCAGTAAGTAATGATTTCCTTTAGTCTAAATAAAATGTAACTAATAATTTGTGTACAGTCCCTGGAAATTTCAAATACCATTTTATCTGTCGGCACTAAATAAAAATGTATTCTTGGAAAATTACCTTGAATTTACTCGTATTCTAAGGATCGTCTTCCATTTCGTGGCTGCAAGTGCAAACAAACTTGTGTTATTTTTATTGTATTATTTATGTTCAACATATCACCAAGGTGCTCTTTTCATTTCTCATCCTGACAGAATAATGTTCATACCCGATAGAGGAAGTAACCTCTGCTCTGGATTCCACCGGGTCCCTGGACCTCAGCCTGTAGAGACACAAGAGCCACAGAAATCTGATTTTAAGTGTCGCCACAACACTCCCACCAGCAGATATAGACAACAACCCCACACACAACTACACGTTCACATCTGGATTTTCCAAAGCCAGCTCTGTCTACTTTGTGAATGTAAGTGGTTGATAGCAATGAGGTATAAGTTCACCTGTCAGGTGCACTAATTTTAGACCATAATTACTGCCAGTGTGGGGAAGAACAACAGATGAAGCTCATACAGAGAGGGGGGGAGAAATGCCCCACATCAAACACTGATATTGACATGTAAGCTCAGGAAGAGCAAAACATATGTTGAAAGCAACTACAGAATGCAGCGCACGCATTTCAATAGTTGGTAAAAACAAAAGTGTTATACATTATGTCCTCTTAAAAGGCTGCAATTTTATTTATATCCACCGGCTGTTTCAACGTTTTCAACCAAGGATGACACTCTAATTCATAATTTTTCATTTTTTATCAGAAATCACTCAAAACATGATTTTATATCAGTTTTAATGACAATATAATATAGGTGTTTGCATGTAGTATTGTTCGTGCTGAAAAACAAAGCATCTTGATTTTGATAGCTTTTGATAGCTTTTCATCATGAGACGGACAGAAGATAGAGAGTGACAGGGGACCGGATGGGGGTCGTAATATGTGCATCGAGAGTATCTCTCTCCTCTGGCACTGAGTTGAGAAAATAGATGGAGGAGAGGGTGCAACAGAGCGGTCTGACAAACACACACACAGAGACAGAGCCACATGAACACGAATACAGTGCCGAGTGTGGCGTGTGCAGAGGCAAAGAGTGAAACTGTTATAGGTAACACAAAAGAACAAGTAACACAGAGATGTCAACATAATACAAATGTTTCCTAAGGGCAGCAGCTTGTTAACTGCAGATTCAGGGTCAGTGTTTTCAGAAACACGTAACATTATGTATTATTTCACATACCAGTGGTGGACGAGAAAGAGACTAAATCACTTTGCATGTAATTGAGGGAATATGTTTTGTTGTGGCAAGTGAATGTGTCTCCAGGGATGTTCTGTGGGTTTGAAGGCTCGGATGAGCATAACGGATAATAAAACACTGATGACAATAATATTCACATCATATTTCATATGAAGTCTGATGAAACAGCGAATGTTAACATTTCACTTTAGTTTATCACAGCGGCAGAAAAAAACTGCTCTTTTCATCATTCAGTTTGACTTTTGAATCCACTGCCTGACATCTTAGTTTGAGTTTCAACCGACTGAAGATAGGTAGCAAATTATTTATTCAAAAGCACACACAAACAAGCAAACATAGTTTAATGTCTCTGGTGGTCTCGTGACCATTTCACGGAAAGCAGTTTCCAAAAAAAACTAAATCGTGCTTACCCTTTTACTTTTTTCTTGCAATTTCAGCTCCTAAGAAGAAAACACAATGTCATTTGATTAATTTCATGTGGAATGTGGGGGAATCTGTAGCACTTAAGCTTTTGAGACTCACTAAATGTAGAATGTGTGAAATACCTTTGACTTCTGAACCAGCATCATGACACATAGCTCCTCTAAGGCATCAGATGCCCAAAGCTCCAGGTCTGCAGAGAGGTAGGATGAGCACACAGCATCTATCTGTGGAGAGTTGGAGGTTGATATGATGAAATTATGATTAAGAAAGAAAGATAAAATGAAAAAATGAAAAAATGAAAGAAAGAAAGAAAGAAAGAAAGAAAGAAAGAAAGAAAGAAAGAAAGAACGAAAGAACGAAAGAAAGAATGAAAGAATGAAAGAATGAAAGAAACATAGAAACAAAGACAGATTGAGTACCTTGCTGAATAGCTGCCTCTGATCTGTTGTGGTCCTCTGAACTTCTGCTGGAGCACCTGTTGTTTCATGCAATAGAAACACACACACACACACACACACACACACACACACAATTAGCTATTTGACATCATCCTCACACACATTTACATTTGTTAACAATGGTGTGTTTTCACTGACAGGAAACTGATAATGCATGAAGCAGTGGTGCCTCTGCTGTGATGACGAACAGCTTCTCCTGTAGGAACGTTTAGTGGAAGCTCTGCTCCGACATGATTGCAGTGGACGTCCATTAGCAGGGTAACAGCTTGGCTACTTAGAAGCTTGTGTTATTGTTCCAACATGTTGACATGAGATTACTGCCTGTGCTCGATTTTCATCAATTTATTGTTTTCCTGTAAAAACAACAAGTCAGCAGCATGCAGCCTACACAGCTGCTGAATCCCAAAGCTTACATGGTCCGATACAAAGATAACTTTGACATTACAGGGAGTCAGGAGCGACTGTCCATCCACATATTCAAACATTTCAATCATGCAGGACTTTGTCTCAGTTAGTAGACACGACAAATCAGAGGTTGAGAGATCATGATGGCATTTCTGGTTGAGAGTGTTTTCCAAAAATGTCTTGTTTGACATCAAATTGTTTCAGAATGACTAAATGTCACTCATGATAGTGATCCGGCTGGACAGTGATGTACTGTTAACATGCAATCATTTTAAGGTAAAGATGGCAAAATATGATAAACCTTTAATAAAAAAAAAAAAAAAATACTGGTAATAATTAGTAACATTTATTATAAATAATAGTATATGTTTCAACTGTTAAAAAGAATATGTTTCAACTGTTAAAAAGAAAAGATGTACAAACAGATACAATTTATGGTATTAAATGATAGGACAAAATTATATTAAGTAACAAAGTATAAGACAAAGAAAATATAAAAAACATACACTTTTTTCACTTTAGTTAGTGTGTTGGAATAAACCAAATTAAAAGCAACATTATATAGATAGATCGAAAGATAGATAGATAGATAGATAGATAGATAGATAGATAGATAGATAGATAGATAGATAGATAGATAGATAGATAGATAGATAGATAGAGATAGATAGATAGATAGATAGATAGATAGATAGATAGATAGATAGATAGATAGATAGATAGATAGATAGATAGATAGATAGATAGATAGATAGATAGATAGATAGATAGATAGATAGATAGATAGATAGATAGATAGATAGATAGATAGATAGATAGATAGATAGATAGATAGATAGCAGGTCAGATACTTTCACACTTGCAAGACCTTGAGAGAGTTTGATCTTTCACAAAGTTAGTGATGAAGTGAAATATACAGACATATAGGATGATATAAAGCAGAGTGGAGGACTCACTGGTGCAGACTGGTATGGTGAGGATGAGCAGGGCAGCCAGGGTGATGCTGGCCGTGCTCAGTGGACTCATGACGCCGCCGCTGCTGCTGCTGCTGCTGCTGGAGACTCCGCACTGCTCAGGATCACTTTGGCTCTGGAAGGTCCTCATCTCTCTCATTCCCTCCTTCTCCTGTGTCTCTTGGTTCTGATTCTTGACTTCTTGCTCTTCTGAGAGTTACAGCCTCACGTCAGAGGAATATGAAGGCTCGTGTCAAAACACGCACCCGCGCTGACACTTGCTTGCGTCACTAGAGGCGCGTGAGAAGTTGGATGATGTGATGGATAGATTGGACGCTGGGTAAGGTGGTCACCAACAGAGAAGAAACCATCAAATATATTCCTATGCACTATATTATTTCCTTTTCACGTTGTTATCATCTTCGTAGTTTAGTCGAGAAAGTCCTATTGGCGGATCTAGGGTTTTCAGGGGCTGGAAGGGTCCGCAATTTAAACAGAGGGGGACAATTATTTGTCTAACATCCATGAACAATTCCTGATTCAGTAAGGTGCACATTTAAGTCTTTCCTTGTTTACTGCAAGCTCTAAAACTTTGATTAGAAGCCAAACGTCATAGAATAGACTGTATTTCAACAATTGTTCCTTGTTCAAGCACATTGTTTGTTTAAAAAATATAATAAACAAACTTTACTTAGGCTATAGCATCTTTCAAAACATATGTATGTGGTGACTGACAACTTAAAAATCTAAAATTAAGAACAAATTGCTTTTTTTACTCTTTCCTACGGTGGCCAAGAGAGCTCAACGCACTGCAAAGTAATTGGAAAAAACAAGCAATTAGAAAAAACTACAGACTGTATGGAAAAGACACGTGCAAATAAAGGAAAAACCTCATCAATTTGACGACACATGCAATGTAAATTTATTACATTGTGCCAGGGGCGTCGTTAGGCCTGTTTTAGGGGGGCTGAAGCCCCCCTAAAATGTTCTTCAGCCCCCCCAAATAATTTTTGGGATTTAAAAAAAAAAAAAAAAAATTTTTTTTTTAAATTTAAGTATTGCTTTACACATGGACAAGTTATTTATAACTCTAACATGCTACATATGTGAGTGCGTTTCTGCTTTGTATGTTTTCTCCAACTTAAAATTACAATCCAACAGCCTCTCATCATACTTAACAATAAAAGACAGGGCACTAGGACCTTGGGGAGTCTGCATTGCTGCTGCGCTGGCTTTCTCACTCTGCCAAGTAACGTCTCTCATCCAGACAGCAGGATTACAGCCAAGGAGTTTAGCTCATAGTAAATGATGCACAGAGTGAAATTGTAAGTACAGGTAGTTACAGAATGTGGCTATCTGTAGTTGTTAACGATTGTTACCTGCTTAAATTTAGGTTTACTTGAGGCAAATGAAAGGGAATATTGTAATGAGCTATGTTAACACTAAGCTAGCTAGCTAGCTATTTTGTTAGAAAATGTCTCCAGTGAGCAAGAGTGTGAACGAGCAAATTTGAAATGTAAGAAATAACTATCAACAGCTCTCTATTCTTCGCATTAATATCTATCTCTAGTATTTTAAAACAATAATATCAGTGCCTATAGAATGTTTTTGTTTATAATCAGTTAATGCTAGTGAAAACTAAATGTCATAGTGTCCCTCATAACGCTATTGTACCGGTATATCATCCAATTCATTGACCAGATGGATATAAGAAGATTCTTTAGCAGAGGTGACAGATAACTTCTGTTATTTTATACTGAATGAATGCAAGCAAAGATACAGAGAAAAATCACACTCTTTCTGATTGAACCAATCTATGAACTGTCTGAAACAATGGATATCCGCAGCCCCAAATGAGCCCAAAAAAAATTGGCGCGCGTTGCACACGCAAATATTCAGCATCCTTAGGGGCTAAGCCCCCCCTTTCTTTCAATCCTAGAAACGCCCCTGCATTGTGCTACTTGTCAATGGTTATGGAACTCCACAAAGCACTGGTCTACAGCCAGGTTAATCTTAAATAGCAATTTGTCCGTTTAACTTGTAAATCATCATGTACCTGTGTTTAAAAAGATGCTTTAACCAAGGTAATGGTTTGTTTATTATACTTTTTGAAATACACAATGTGCATGAAAAAAGATCAATGAAGTAGTTTTTCTTAATTTACAATGTTTTTTCTACTTGCATGTTTTTTTCTTGATTTGCAGTGTGTTTTACTCTTTCAGCCGCACCGTAGCAAACAGTCAAAAAGCAAACAAGCAGTAACTATTCATTTTAATCTTTAATAATTCATCTTCAATTTGAAGATCTCAGAGCAATGGAGCACTGCTGAATGGTGAATGACGTCTTTCCTGAGGACCTCAGGTTACAACTGGGCACATAGGGCGTCAAAAGATCTGAAATGTTCTTAGGATCAAGTACAGAATGGGGCTTTAAAATCTGAAATAAAATCTTAAATCTACAATTTAAAAGCCAGTGAGGAGAAGCTAAAATTAGAGTTCTATGCTCTATTTTAGTAGTAGTAGTAGTCATTTAAAACAGGTCTTAACAAATGTTTATATTTGTTGCTCGTATTGTTATTAAGTGTTTTATAACGACGACTGACAGGACAGGGTCCCTTCAGGCTCCCAATCAGATTTCATCCAGAAACTTACAATGTCAACTCTTACATTTGGTTCAGAGGTGAAGCTTTTACAATTCTGGATTATATTTATGACTATAATTGAAGCACCTTTCAGCAAAAATTTTAAATGATTATAAGACAAAAGGAAAAAGGAAAGAAACACAACAATGGGGAAGGGTAAAGAAATGATAATAATACAACAATAATTATAATAATTTTACATAACAATTTTCAAAGACACTTGAATTAGTTAAAAAATCCTCCAATGCCATAAAGACCAATGTTTATATATACAGGAAGCCAGTGTGGAGATGAGAACAGGACTGATTTAGTCCACCTTTATCCTAGTGAGGACTATACTATACTACTATTTACTGTATTTATTTTCAAGGCTTGAAATTGGCCATGATTTTCTTTCTGTACACACATCAGGAACACATTTCTGTCCTCACCTCACCTATGTTATCTCACGCCTGAGCCAGTGATCAGTGGTTAGCTGCAATGCAATATTTTGTTTCAGAGACACCGTACTATTTAGACTGTATTATGAGATTTATTTCACTTTAGAACAATATTATTAACATTTCTTTCTTGGCATTCATCACAATGCCATATCTTTTTATGAATGAGACCAAATACTGATTTAACTGATTTGACACAGAGGCAAAAACTATATTCCCTCATATTTACATCTATAGCCCAGGTGAATTTGTCATGAACAAATATGGCGACTATACAAGTATACCAATTTTATTTTAAAGCAGGATTCAGGCTCTATATCAGTTTAATTGTATAAAATATTTCATCATATACAACCTTCGTTCAATTTTTCATCCATACTATTATGTAAATTCAAATCTCCCTCATTATTAGAATGAGTCATAACACAAGTGCTTGCCCATTGTGGGAACTGTTGGTTGTTTTCTTTAATATTGTAACCTTACAATGTAAAGTGCCTTTAGATAATGTTTGTTGGGATTTTAGGCCATACAAAAATATTGAATTGAATTGTAAGAAACACAACCACTTTTTAAAAAAAAGAATTTCACTTTAAAATAGTCATCTGAATAAAGGCTTTTTAAATATTTCCTAAAGGAGTGCCTGGATCTTTGTCCATGTCATGGATCTTTTTTATTGTTCCCTTCCAAGGAGCCCCTTCATCCCTCTGAAATGACTTGTTTGAGGGTATAATGAACTGATAAATGATCTAATTCACTGAAGTCATCACACTCATCCACACCCTTGTCATCCTCCTACACTCATCTCTCAGTCTTCTTTCATGTTTACATGAATTTAGAACCAATAGTGGATGTCAATGAACAAGCATAGCGAAGCCGTGTCATAGTAAAAATAATCCTTAATTCCGTTTCAGGTGAAACAGTGTTGTTTTTTAACGTCAGAGATGCTTCATTAATGAGGTGATGTGCTTCATGTCTCCTGAAAGCTCTGGAGAACGCTCCACTTGCTCCACCATTCTGCAGAAGTCATCAAATGTCATGACCTTAAAAGAGTTTTATTTTATTACAAAGTTGACTGGCATTTGCGTGTGCTGGTCTAATTGGTTTGTTTGAGTTAAAACCCAGAGGTGCTAGCGGAAGGTTATTGTCAGTGATTCACACACCGTCACACCTTGAGGACACAGTCTTTGTTACTCTATTACCCTCTTGTTCCCCATACATTTGTTAAGCTAAGCTAACTGGTTCCCTGCATATGCTGTAAAATAAGATGCGTTACATGACTGCTCCCCAAAAGTGAAGCCAAAGCATCTCAATCCCTCCCTGGCACTAGTATAGGTCATAAATCCAGCTTCCACCATGTTAGTGGATGGGATATGGAACACACAAAAAGTGAAAGTACGTCAATACATTTTTTTCTTGAAGATGGTTTCTGTCATTGAGATCAACTGATTTCTGCTGCACCCCCTCTGGCTCCAAATGTGAAAGATGGCAGCATTCATTCATCTGTGATATTTGGATTTCTGCATAGAAAGCTGATATAAATCTTTATGTACTGTCTGTGTTTCCTAGCAGTGGCTTCATATGTTACAGACAGTTACAAGTATGGTATCAAAGTTCTCATTAAACTCAACCAGAAAGCTTTTAACTTTCCTAAATGGTGAATTTAGATTTCAAGCACTGGAGCTGATGTTAAGAATTAAAGTAGTGACTCAGATCCACCAAAGCACATCAATGTTTCCTTGCGTGGCCTGAATGACTGCTGTTCATGAAAACAAATGGGAAATGAGCAGGGAGAGTCAGCTATTAACAAGTCATATCCTCCTACAAAGACAATTAGGGAATCCTTTCAAATCTTTATTGTATTTCCAAATTGTTGGAATAAATACAATCCTACATTGCAAACAGCTGCCTGAAGGTCATGAACCCAACAGCATTTCATCTTGTCTATTTGGGTCTTGGTGAATCGAAATTGCTGTTAATAACGATATGACTATTCTGTTTAGATTATATTCAAAATATTCACTGTTAATATTCCTATGCTTAGATTGGGTTGCAGACTAACTCAGAACGTGATCAGTTTAATATGACATGATGAGAAAAAGTGTTAATTAACTTAAATTATACAACTACTGTGCAATCTTGGTGTAATGGAGATCCTTGTCATAAGTCATCATCTCCATTTTGACATCTGCTATGAACCTCTAACTCATAATGGTACTTATGCTGATTGTATCAAGTAACAGAAATCCACTTACATTTATTGTAATTTTAAATGTGGTTTTGTGCAATTATGTGATACTGCATGGCTTTACGCACCATTACATATTATCAGTACACAGAATATCTCATTCTATCTAAGCACATTCACAATTTCCGGTACAGGCAGAATTGGCTAAATGATGTTAGCATGCAATAAGAAATCCTCTTACCCCACACTATGATATACATAGATTTCAAGATATATTTACCCATCATTTGTTACCATGATGCTGCTTGATCAACTCCAGCTTCCTCTGAGATCCAAGTATATATTGAGCTATGTTGAAGTTTATTTAATAATATCAGCAATATTAAAATTCCCATAGTACAGCACAACCCTTAAAGCAACACTATTTTACCTTAAGATTATAGTAAAAAAAAATAGATTGATGGTTAACTGACACTTAATTTTCAGTCCTCACCCTGATTGCCTGTTCTTGCTCGATGTGTATCTTTGGTGAGTGGGTATGATATTTATCCTTTGATAAATGTGTCACTGAGTAAATATCTAGAATCTGAACCAGCAAGTTTAAGAATAATGATCTGTAAATCTCATAATAGACTTGGAAATCATCGAAGTACATCGATTATGTCCAAAATTAAGCAAGGACATTTCAGCAGTCAGAGCTCTGCACAATATATTGATAGGCTTTGTTTTTCTCTTCATGAAAACTACTCAATCGCTCGGCCACGGAATCCGACAGAATAATTCACCACGTGTGGCTGCAGAGGGTGCTGTTGTTCAATTAAAGTTACATAGTGTTGCTCAACAAAAGTGAGGCCAAAGCATCTTGTGCACCACCTGCTGGCAGGCTGAAGAAAAGGCCATAAATCCAGCCTCCACCATGTTAGCAGATGGGACATTGACCAAAGTAAAAAGGCATAGTACACGTCAAATACATTTGTCTCTATACATGAGGTCCAGTGTATATCATTTAAAGGGATCTATTGGCAAAAATAGTATATTCACTTAACATATCATGGCATATTCATTGTTCTCTTTCGTGTATAATCACCTGAAACCATGAACTAACGTTCTGTTGTTACCTTATAAGGAGCCCTACATATTTAAATGAATCCTCTTCCATGGAGACCACATGAGTCTACAGTAGCTCAGAATGGACAAACACTGGCATACTAAAGATGGCATTTGATTTTAGTATGTTACCTGAAGGCCGTTGTAGGTTCTCCTACAAGCCTGGTGGACACTCATTAAACCTTTAAAGCCATATACACAATTTTCTAACGACAAATGTACTGAAATCATAATTTCCAGTTGAAGTTGATGCTGCTTTATACTACACATTGTGAGGTGTTGGAATGTTCTTCCTTTTTCTTAGCTATTTACCTCAAAACCCACCCTTTATTTGTCAATGTATTCATTGTTTTATTTAACAGGGACAGAGCACATTAATAAATGTTGCTTTGAATACACCAGAGTCACTGTGGCCAAAGGGCTGTTTTTCATTTTATGTCCCTGAACAGACGTTACAAAGTCTTTTTTTCATTTCAAAAGTTATTGAAATCATTTAGAGGAAAGCGGGGGACCCATGAGACACTATAAATGAATTAGAGAGACATTTAATGCATAGTCAGACAAGTATAACACCTGTGTTGTCTGGAATGAAATCCCACTGTGTCTTTGAATGTGTCTGCAGAAGCCTCATTTTAAACATTTGCTTCTCGGGTCAGAGTTGGGTGGAGTTGTCCTTGGAGTAAAGTCACAAGGTGACATTAATAGACCAGAATGGGACTTCAGAGAGCCCAAACCTCTGCCAACCCCCAGCAGTCCCCTCAAAATCAAGCTACACCAAATTGCACACAATTGTATAAATCAGTTCTTTAAATGTGCCTGATTTTTTATTCATCAAGAGATTATTCTCCCAGAAATTAGCGAAAATGTCAAAGATCGAAAAAGTGATAAAAAACATTCATGGATCTGCCCTCTGATCTGCATCTGCTCCTAAATCAAATGGGTTCTTCCCTGACCCATAACACATCCTTCCAACCAACAAACAAACAAGCAGACAGGGGTGAAAATATAACCCCCATGCTGGTAGGAGGGAAATTACAACATATAAGAGTCATAATCAAGTGTGTACACATCAAGGCTGTCCTGAAAGGAGGCCACAAGTAAGTATACATTTTTAGGGCTTCAGCAAATAATCAATATGAATATTTTTTTTTTGTATATTGATGGATATATTTCTTTGCTTTAATACCAAATCAGAAAGTACAGAAGAGGTACAGAAATCCATGTTGTTTTAAACTTTTAAACCCTCTGGTGCTCGTCGGCACAGTCCCTATCTCCCTTTGATTGCAGAGTGGAGATAATGAGCCAACATTTTCTTTAATCATCAAGGGAATCTACGAGCAGCAACACAAATCATGCTTTATACATTTTCTCAAATCTGATTTAATTCATCATCATCATCGTCGACTTTAGCATTTTCAATTCATGCTTGTCTTCATATTCATTCATGATAATCCTCTCACACGCCCCCCCTCTAATCCTCACCTAACTCTCACCCTACACTAACAGGAAAGCACTCTTCCCGGGCGCATACATATACGCACTCTTTAAATTACATGATTGCTTTAAAACAAACTCGCACACATGATCGACCTCTCCTAACAAGCAGAGAGCTCTGCGCGGAGCATTGCTCATGTAATAGCGGCTCTCATGCTTATACTTCAGTTTGGAAACCCAGCATGTTCTTCTTCATGTGCAATTTGGCAGGAATGAGTGGAGGCCTCACCTTGGGATGAGGTTACCAAAGTGGGGAAAGAGTGATCACACAAGTTTTCATATAGGGGCCCATTACTGTGCTGTGCTGCTCGTACAGGGTCTTTGATATTGATGCAGTCAGGTGTCACTGTCATTTACGTATTGTATGTATGAAGCTGGAGTCAAGGTATAAATACCATAACAGCAGCTTAAGGACAGTGGAGTCACAGTGTATGTAGAGAGGAGTCATGTTTTGGTTTGCTGTTTGAGGCTTAAAAAAGCCCCAAACTGTGATCTCAACAAGAAGCAAAGTAATTCAGAAACGATATAGCAATATATTTAACCTCAGCCTGTACATATGCAGATGTATTAATTTACAATACAACAATTATGAGTCAAAAACAACAGTGATGCATTAAAGGCTGCACAAAATGCCATCCAGATAGCACCTCAAACGTTTCTGATTCCAAACAGAAATAGAGAATGCTATCAGCCTTTAATCACCCGTGTGAATGTCAAATGTAGATTACACAGATGCAATCACCGTCCCCTAGCGCTGCAGCACTGGCACGAAAAGCCCTTTTGTTGGGCGCGTCACATCTGGATGTCATCCGCCTTGCATGTCACTGGGGCTCCCTCATCAATGCACTGCCCTCCTGACACGACCAGTTCATTCAGTGGGGACTTCTCTCACCTCCTGTGCAGCTAGTTTCTGCTCCTGTGACTAAAAACTCTATCTTTTTATCTTCATTCACATTTTGCCACAGTCAAGCTAACAGGTCCTTCTGCAGCAGATTTACTTCAATCCAGCCTGTGTGGAGTTGTTGTTTTTGTTCTGGTTGTGTCACCCGGTTGTAGGAGCATCAACGTCAGCACTGGATATACAGACCTTTGACATTCACAGAATATATGGAGTAAGTGCCAGAATAACATGAACTGCAGGTGAATCATGACAACGTAGCAAAGCAGATATGATGAAAATAGATAATTAAAGCATGTGTGTGTTCTGTTTTTTTTATATCGGTGTGTGTGTATGAGATGTGTATGTGTGTTCTTATGTTGTACATTACACATGCTGGATGAAAAAAGTGGCATTATTTTTATCGACATAATTGTACAATCACAAGACAAAGGTCTGTATGAGATAACCTGAGGAAAAATATGAAAAGTTTTAGGTTTAACTGTTAAATCCAGATGGTTTAAGGTGCCTCTATGAGATGAAGGGTCCCATAGTATATATTTAAGGGTGAGATATCACTTCAATTATATATCTCTTTACACCTTTACTTTAAAGACTTACTGTAAATTCCTCTAATGGCAAAAATGAGCAAATGTCCTCTCTAATGTTTCATATTGAAGAGATGATTCATTCATATCATAACAATAAAACACTGCAGGCCGTAACTTGTTTGTACAACAATATGTGACACTGACATTGTACCTCAAGTTATTTTCCGCCTCCCACTTGTTAATCTGTGACTTTCTCATAGTTCACTTGTATGACTCACTGTGTTGACACTGTTTGCTATTTCTTATTCACCCTATGGACAATTTTATAGTAAGCACACATAATAAATACATCATTGCAACACTGACAACAAACAGACACACACAACGTATAATAACACAACAACAAAAATGTATTTACAGACAGAACAACTTGGACTAACAATGCCACCTGGTGTTCTGAAAAGAGCATGCATGTGATCCACCAGCAGCTTGAGGTCCCGTATATTTGAGGATGAAAATGTAAAAACTATCAACTCAAAAACGACTTTGATCAAATACTTTGTTAACAATAATGAGTAACCAACTTTGTCTTAATACAATTATTTATTTATTATAATTTTAAAAAGGGCTAAAGTCTAGTTATTAACAATAATGTGTAACTTTTTTATAACTGTAACGTCCTCCTCTACTTTTCCTCTTTGCTGTCAATTTGTCCTTCTGACAGTCGTGATTCACTGTTTGCATGAAAATCATTTCATTCTGATCAAATGTGTGAAAGTCATAATTTCACAGTACAGCTATTTTTTATATCCGCTATTTTGGATAAACATCATCAGGAGAATGATTCCCTGCAAATTATTATAATGTGAAGAATTTAGATTTTATAGATTTGTGCATATCTTCTAGTATAGTGGCTGGAAACTGAGGATGTGATTAAACAAATGTATGTAAGCAAAGCATGCAATTTAAGATAATATGAAAGCCTAGAACTTGATTATCACATGAGGACCCCGACCCACTTAAAGACAGCATTTTAAATATGCGCTCCGACTTGTTATCTACTGGTAGTGACTGGTTGGTTGAGGTTTTTACCATCAGGGCCCAAGTCTCCTCACCTGAGGACATTAGAATTCCTTCCACTTTATTTATTCTTAAATCATCACATTAAACATATTTTCAAAGGGAAGCCTTTAATGTCTAATTCTAAATGGTTTTAGCAGATTGTGTTTTTTCTAATATTTTCTTTAATGTTGTCTTTCTTATTTGGTTAAGTTATGTGTTGTTTTACTCAATGTATTTTGATAGCACGTTGTAACCTTATTAAGATAAGTGCAATAGAAATAACGTTTTAATTTATTGATCCTCTGTCCCTGTCTCACTCTCTATCCCTGTCCCAGTCTCCATTTCTGACCCTATCTCGGTCTATCGCTGCCTCTGTCTCTGTCCCTATGTCTCTGTATGTGTCCACGACTCTGTCTCTATCCTGTCCCTGCCTCTCAGTGTCTCTGTGTCTGTCCCTGTCTCCGGGTGCATGTCTCTGTGTGCAGCAGACACATGATCAGTACTGATGTGGATGTGGATGTTGACAGTGTCGTCACCACGTGACAGCTCCGCCTGAGAACCCGGAAGGAAGAGGGCGGGGCTTTGCTCGGGGCTGGAGGATTGAGAAGACAAGGTAACGGCAACTCGTGATACATGTATCCGTCAGAACACAAATATGGATAATTTTAATATGAAAAACATCCCAGTGCTGTAGTGTATCTGATTTATTGCGGCGTGTTCCATGAAGCTGACAGTAACAGAACAAACAGCAGCTAGCTCCTTCCAGCTAGCAGCAGCGCTAGCAGCCAGCAAGCTAACAAACAGAGGACATCGGTGCAGGACATTGGGAAGGGCCTGCTTCATTCCGTTTAGTCCAGTGTTCCTGTTGACAGCATTGGAGCTGACTTTAAAGACATGTTCCTAAGATTTTGTTGTGACGCTCTCCACTGGTTTGTGGAGCTAAAACCAACAGCCCATGGCAGCCTGTAAGCTAGCCGGTGTTAGAAGAGTGTGTGATGGGCTAAAAGACGCAGAGCCAGTGTTTATTAGCTTTAAGATAACGTCTGAAAATATCTCCTAATATCTTATGAGTAAGTCCCCAGAAAGTCACGACCCTAATAACAATGGTTGAGTACAGTTGCCTCGATGTGGAGGATGAGTCACTTGTCATGAGCAGTGTCGCCTCCTCTGCTTTCATACATTTGTAAAGCCTGTACAGTGATCTATCATAATGTCAGAGAAATATTGGACATTTTGTTTTTATATGTTTATTTGTTACTATGTTATTATACGTTGCTTTTTTTTTACACTTGTATAGTTCTTTGTAAATCTATAACAGGGGGACTTTGATTTAAAGATGACACCTTACGTAATGTTGTGCTTGCGCAATTACAATAAAGTGTTTTGAATTGAATTGTCTCTGTTTTCCTGCTGCCTGTCGTGTTGTGTATCACAGTATCCACCATGACGGCCATCAAGCATGCTCTCCAGAGGGACATCTTCACGCCCAACGATGAGCGGCTCCTCGGCATCGTCAACGTCTGCAAGGCAGGGAAGAAGAAGAAGAACTGCTTCTTGTGTGCGACAGGTAAGTGGGTCGTAAAGAAGCAGCTTTAAAAAACTGTTAAATCACAAAAGGTAAATGTTGTCTGATAAAATTAGTTTTTTTTTTTCTCTACCAGTTACCACTGAGAGGCCCGTCCAGGTTAAAGTAGTGAAGGTGAAGAAATCCGACAAGGGGGATTTTTACAAGCGACAGCAGACCTGGGAGCTCCGAGATCTGACAGAAGTGGATGCCAAAGATGCCAGCAAGGTCAGAAAATAACTGTATTATTATTATGTATCACCCACAACAATGCTTTGTGACGATGAACACATTTGTTTCCCTCATTCACGTCATGTTACTGTTCTCTTTTAGGAGAATCCTGAATTCGACCTTCATTTCGAGAAGGTGTACCGGTGGCTGGCCAGCAGCACGGCTGAAAAGAACTCCTTCATTTCTTGCATTTGGAAGCTGAACCAGCGTTATCTGAGGAAGAAGGTGGAGTTTGTGAATGTCAGTCCTCAGCTGCTGGAAGGTGTGGAAACTCTCTATCCTTAGCCACCCCTGTGAGCGCATGCCTCTTTTCATGATTTGATTACCTTTGCTTAAAGGTGTGTCTTTGACCTTGGTGTTTATTGGTTGTGTTTGAAGTACTCTAATTTAGACCAGACAAAAGGACCTTGGTCGACTTTTGGTTGATTTAATTTATTAATAGCATGTTTACAGATCTCTTCTTTGTATCCTGGTTTGTGGTTTGGCTTTCTGTGTTAAATTCTCCTTTATTCTCACTTTTCTCTCTTAAATCTTTCTCTGGCCAGAACTTCCTAAAGCGGAAGGTTGGTAGGACTTAACTTTCCCCTCTCCTCACTCCTCTCCATTGTATGCTCATGACCTCAGATCACCATTCTCATTAGATATTCTCACCTTCTCAAAGCTCCTCCCGTTTGAACTACTTCTAAATAAGGATGGAAATGATTATTTTTTTATTAATAATGATCATAACCCATGATTAAGTCATATTGTTGCTAAACTTTCAACATTTTACTCGTTCATATCACCTTAATTCCTTGGAATATACTGTTATATTAATTATTGTATTCTGTAGTTCATGTGACCCTGAAATGTAGCTCTCAATGTTTCTCTGTCCAGAACAATATCAAATGTAGTTGTTAGTTCAGATGTTCAGCTTTAATTTGTTTTATAGAGCAGTAATTTTTTCAGGCAGAACAAATATACAGAGAAGTATATTTTACCAGTGAAAGCCATGACAGACTGCATATACTTTCTCTTATAACCCTCTTTCCATTACCTAAGATGGTGATGGTTTTATGGAGTCATATAACCTGCAGTCAGATTTATTATAGTTTAACATTCAAGTTAAACGTGAAGCCGTAGTAGTAAATGAGTACAGAACTATTAAAACCTGTAGACTTAATTATTTAAGAAATAATTAAGACTTTATAAAACTATTTATCATCAGTTAATTCGGTGAGCAAGAAGATAATAAAGCCTGATATATTGGAAGAGCTTTGTGTTTGTGCTGGTGTCATGTTCATGTCTTTTCATGTGTTTCCATGGGTGAAGAGTCGGTGCCAAGTGGGGAGAGCCAGAGTGTTGCCGGGGGTGAGGAAGATGCTTTGGACGACTACCAGGAGCTGAGCACCCGTGAGGAGCAGGATATCGAGGGCATGATGGAGACGTGCGAGTACGCCATCTCCAATGCTGAGGCTTTTGCGGAGCAGCTCTCCAAGGAGCTGCAGGTTTTAGATGGGGTGAGAGAAATTATAATAAGAATGAAAAGTGTTGATCTTGGTTTTTATTTCCCTTAGTGTTTTGGAAATAAATATTTACTTGAACACAGAAACATATTAACACAGTGTTCATTGTTTCCCGCTTTAAGGCCAACATCCAGTCCATCATGGCCTCGGAGAAGCAGGTGAATATCTTGATGCAGCTGCTGGACGAGTCTCTGGCAGAGGTGGACACCATTGAGGGCAAACTGAGCAGTTATGAGGAGATGCTCCAGAGCGTCAAGGAGCAGATGGACCAGATCTCCCAGAGCAACCGCCTCATCCAGATCAGCAACACCAACAATGGCAAACTGCTGGATGAGATCCAGTTCTTGGTGGTGAGGACACATTATGATGTCATTAGCTGTCAATTCACACACAAGTGCCATAATTAGGTTATCAGTTTATCTAAATACAGTTATCAGAGGTTAGTTTGCTTTAAAAATTAGTCCCCATCTTAATTTGGTTATAATCCTGTTTTGAGCCTTTAAATCTACTGTTTACTAGATTACTTGTTGTATTGCTTGATTGTTGGACTTTGTTTGATGGCTGAAATGTGTGTGTTTTCTCATATAGAACTACATGGACCTGTCTAAGGGACACATCAGGGCCTTACAGGATGGAGATCTGACCTCCCCCAAAGGTATTGAGGCCTGCATCAACGCCTCTGAAGCACTTCTGCAGTGCATGAACGTGGCTCTCCGTCCAGGTTGGTTTGCAAATGAAGTGTTAAGGACTACTTTCTGATCAAACAAGTCCCCTAGTAGTTGTTTTAAAGCAAATAATCAGATTGAAGTTATAATTCCTTCATCATAGGCCATGAGAAGCTGATGGCTGTGAAGCAGCAGCAGCTCCTATTCGCTGATCTGAGGGACACCTTTGCTCGGCGCCTCACCAATCACCTCAACAACGTGTTTGTTCATCAGGTAACACACACCGACGCCGGGCGCATTTCCTCCCTGGCGTTGCGTCACGACCTGCTCCGGGTCGGCTTGGAAAGGCTCGGGGGCGGGAGGAACGAAGACCACGCCGAGAAATGTTTCATAAAAGCGACCGCACGTTAGGGGCACGAAGGCGGGGGGCCGAAGCCTGCCTGCGACAGCCCCAGCCGCGGAGACGGGGGGGGGGGGTCTCCGAGTGATGGAAAAGCGACCCTCAGTCTTCATTTGGCTCAGACACCGAAGTCAGAGTCACGAGTCAGAGTGTGTGTGTTTTGTATTTATTTTTATTTATTTAAGTATAGTGTAAACTTTTGTTAACAGTTCGTATGTTATTCATAGTTTTAAGTTAAAAAGGGTTTTGTATTTATTTTTATTTATAATCTACTTTAAACAGTTAATATATTTAGAAATAAAAAAAGCCTTTCTTAGTCAAGTATCGTTTTGTGCACTTTTTTGAAAAAAGTATCAGTTCAGGCACCGTTTAGGAACCGGTATCGGATAAAAACCAAACGATACCCATCCCTACTGCAGACTCAGTTTTGTAAACCTTTTTTTTAATGGTTTTATTTAGCTTGTGTTGGCTGAATCAAAGGCCACACAATGATTAGTATGCTTAAGCAAATATGTACTTCATAATTGTTTCTGCTACTTTACACATCTGCATATTGAAGTTGAGTAAAGGCAGCATAGTAGCGTGGAGTCAGACTCCGCTGTCCTCTGTTGGCCTCACAGCTAACCATTGTTAGTGTTCTGCACCAGGGAGGACTGGATTCTGTCCTGTTCTATTCCAGTCTCTCTCTCTCTCGCTGTCCCTCTCCCCTGTCTGTCTCCCCTGTCTCTCCTCATTGACGTCCTGTTTATCTGTAACTCTTTTCCTGGGCTTCCTCTGTGTGGTTTCCTTCCAGCCGTGTCCCTCCTAATCTTGGCTCTGCTCACTTTGAATCATCCCACTCTGCTCTCTGTCTCTGTGTCAGTTCAACCACTTCAGTCACTTCAAAATGACCATCCCTCAGTTCTATAGGTCCTCCTGTCTGTCACTTCCAGTGAGTACCCTCACAGCAACCCCCCGCGTGCCCCCTCTTTGCTAATATTTGACCTGGCATACCTCCCTCCAACGACTTGAGACACCCCGGGCTCTTCCATCATCTGCTGCATGGGACATGTATCTAACTTCTCTCATATGACCTTAAAGCTGAAGAGGCACAATTCATCTTTTTCCTCATTCACCAACTGTCTGCTCTCTGCTAAGGATTATTTTGTTTGGGTGCTAACGTGGCTTTGTTGCAAAAGGTGTCATCATAAAACCCTGTGCCTGTCTGCTCGGTGTGCATGTCTAGTAAACAAACTAGAGACTGAACAATCTAACAATCAGGGGAAGTGAGGAGACCATCTGTATTGCAGTTGGAGTTCTGTTTTTCAATATTATATTTAGTTGAGGCCTAAAACTACTGGAGTTTTTTAGTTGAACAATTTTTTAGTTGAAATCTTTTCATGGGAACGCAACATAAAGTAACCTTGTATGTTTATGGCAGGAAGCAAGATGAATCGTACTCATGTGTGGTGTGTTTGTGTAAACAGAGAAAGATGGAAATTCAAAATTCAAATCAAAACAAACTTTATTTGTCCCCGGTGAGAAATTCGAACGAGTGAATGAGACTAAATAGCAGTGGGTTTTTCTGTATTAACTCTTATTGAATAAACTGCAAATTGTGTCTTCCTGCTTTATCATCCAGGGCCATGACCAGAGTTCCACGCTGTCCCAGCACACAGCAGAGCTTACTCTGCCCAAACACAGCCCCCTCCACAGGGACCTGCTGCGCTACGCCAAGCTCATGGAGTGGCTGAAGAATACCCACAGGGAGAAGTACGAGGGTCTATCAAGGGTCAGTTATATTGAACTAAAAATATATTTAAATGAATATTATTGCCTTCCATCTGAGAATAATGTTATCATCTTTGTTTTTCAGACCTACGTGGATTATATGAGCAGACTCTATGAAAGAGAAATCAAAGACTTCTTTGAGGTGGCCAAGATAAAGATGGCGGGTACAACCAAGGAAGCAAAGGGCAAGTTTGGTAAGAACTGCAATTCAGACTTGTTGGTGCAAAGATATGAAGCATGTTCGTCTTTTGGCGTATATGTTATAAAGAGTGTTTTTGTTCTCCTAACATCTCCTTTTCTATTTTTCTTCCTCTTTACAACATGTAGTTCACTCAGGTGATGGAATTTGGAATTGTCACTGCATTTTTAGAGTATTTTGTATTTTGTCCAATATTTGTATTGTACTGGCAGAGAGAAGATAATGGAATATTCATATATAAATATGGAAACAAGGCCTTATTCCTCTCCAGCCTTCTAAGTCTGCAAACAAAAGTATATTATCCCAAAGGATTTGCTTCCACTGTGTTCAAGTCTTGCTTCTTGTTTTGATAACATCTCCTCTTTCCTTTGCACGGAGACCTTACATGCTGAATTCTGTACTCTTTTAATATAAGACCTTTGCTGAGCTTTGGTTTTGGTCGAATAGTGGAACTCTGCTTTCTGCATTCTATGTTGGCTTTTCCTTCTGGAAAAAAATAAGAATTCGTTTTCCAAAGGTTTGTCCGAACCTACGAGCATACATACCTCGATGCACGTCAGCGTATATGTGACTTTGTACATCTAACGTCTTGCCTCACTCCTCCCATGCTGCATGTTATAAGCCTAACCTGTCTCTGTCTTTGATGCCTGCCTTTTTAACTGGCTGCAGCCACGCTTCCTCGGAAAGAAAGTGCTCTCAAACAGGAAACAGAAAGTAAGTACGACTGGTAATATGTGGATAGTACAGCTACTCCATTGTTGATTACACACTCTGCTTCTCTCTTTAACTGTGCTACCCTGATAAACACTTAAGGCTTTACACACCATTACCTCACCATCTATGTGATTGGTTTGTGCTAAATGTTCACAATGCTGCTTATTCATCACCACATAATCTATTTCAATTGTAAATACCCACAAAACTGCACCCTTTATATCCATGTAATTAGTAGTCATTTGAATGATATTCCCAAATTGTGGGCTCATTCTCGCTAAAAGTTTCAAATCTCACTGTGTGTCTGTTGTGCCATATCAGGCCTTCACGGCAGCTCAGGGAAGCTGACAGGCTCGACCTCAAGTCTGAACAAGCTGACAGTGCAGGGCTCCAACAGCCGGCGCTCCCAGTCTTCCTCACTGCTGGACATGGGTAACATGTCCGCCTCTGATCTGGACGTGGCGGACAGGACCAAGTTTGACAAGGTGACGCTGCCAGAGATGCACAGATGTAATTAAGTTAGCTATGTGTTTACATGTTGTTCTGTACGAGGAGGTTAAACATAAGGTTTTTTTTCTCCGAGTAGATCTTTGAGCAGGTCCTCAGTGAACTGGAGCCTCTGTGTCTCGCAGAACAAGACTTCATCAGCAAGTTCTTTAAACTGCAGCAGCACCCAACAATTACACCCCCGCTTGCTCAGGTAAATCTTGGATAACATATTGTATGGATGACTGATGACTAACTTTAAAACTCTAAAACATTTATGGTACTTTACATCAACAGTTGCACTTGTGGGCTGCTGTCTGAAACCATGAAATAATACAGCAATAAAATCTCTGGCGTGTTTACAGTTACAGCGACAATCATTAACATGTCGGCATATAGTAGTTTGGGTTTGTCATGTTTTATATCTGTTGTCCCGGCAGCCTGAAACCGAGGACTCAGATGGAGTCATGCAGTCAAGAGTGGCTCCCCAGGCAGAACACAGACACTCCTTTTCATCAGAGTGAGTAGTTGCTAACAGCTCTGTTGCAAATATCTTCACAACCAGAAATATTAATGATTTTCTATGCAGTGCACTCCTCACCTCCCATCTCTTAGTACTGGGGCCGTCAGCCTTCCTCTATAATCCCAGTTGAATTCCGTCTTTTGTTGTTGTTAATATTCAAATTATATTCGAATTTTTAATGACATTTCTTAGTTACAAATAGCCTATTGTACCATGTATACTCAGGCTTATGTTTTACTAGTGCAACTCATCATGTTGTAGTTATATGTTCTCACCACAACTTTCTGTCCCTCCTAGGAAAGACCTGGTGCGGCTGATGATGAATAAAATCTTCCAGAGCATCGAGACGGAGCTCAACAGTCTCATCGCTCTGGGTGACAAGATTGACAGCTTCAACTCTCTCTACATGCTGGTGAAGATGAGTCACCATGTGTGGACAGCTGAGAACGTGGACCCGGCCTCGTACCTCAGCACTACTCTGGGAAATGTGCTGGTCACTGTCAAGAGGAACTTTGACAAATGCATTGTGAGTGGAGTGATTATAATGGGGGGGAATCCATGCTTTCTTTTGGTCACTAAAGTAAAGTGAAGGTTCGATTCAGTGAAAATGTTTAATAATGAAAATTTCCTGTTTTCTTACAGTCTGGTCAGATCAGACAGATGGAAGAAGTGAAGATTTCCAAGAAAAGCAAAGTTGGTATTCTACTTTTTGTCACTGGGTTTGAAGAGTTCGCTCAGCTGGCTGAAACGATCTTCCGTAATGCAGAACGACGAGGAGATCTGGATAAAGCTTATGTCAAACTTATCAGGGCCGTCTTCATGAATGGTAAGACAACTCCACAACCAAATTCTGATTGGGTTACTGGCCCAGAAACTTCAAAATGTTCTGAACACTGATTGTCTGTCCAGTGGAGAAGGTAGCCAGTGAGAGTCAGAAGACACCGCGGGATGTCGTGATGATGGAGAATTTCCACCACATCTTTTCTACACTGTCACGACTAAAGATCTCCTGCCTGGAAGCAGAGAGACGAGAGGCCAAGCACAAATACACAGACCACCTGCAGTCCTATGTAATCAACTCCCTGGGCCAGCCCCTGGAAAAACTCAATGTAAGACCAACTGTCACGTAAAGGTTATCACAAAGAGTAGGGAACTGTAAAGTAGGTTACATTAACTGTTTGCCCTGTATTGCAGCATTTCTTTGAAGGAGTTGAGGCCCGCGTCGCTCAGGGTGTCCGTGAGGAGGAAGTAAGCTACCAACTGGCCTTCAACAAGCAAGAGCTACGCAAAGTTATTAAAGAGTATCCTGGCAAAGAGGTCAAAAAGGGACTTGACAACCTTTACAAGAAGGTGGACAAACATCTGTGTGAAGAGGAGAGTCTGCTCCAGGTGAGAAAGTCTTGAGTTTTAGTGGTGAAACCGTCCAGCTTATCAGCGGTGACACATTTCTCACCCTATTTCTGATTTTCTCCACCAGGTGGTGTGGCACTCCATGCAAGATGAGTTCATCCGGCAGTACAAGCACTTTGAAGATTTGATTGGTAGATGCTATCCTGGATCTGGAATCACCATGGAGTTCACCATACAAGACATGTTGGAGTACTTCTCCAGCATCGCTCAGTCCCATTAGTCTTGCTGCTCTGCACTGTTGAATAGTGACTCACTACTGCCTCAAACTGGCTGAACGTACACTAGCTATTCCCTGAGCTTCCCGGTGTTGCTTTCTGGATGATGAAACATTTCCTCTATGTATGTCGGTGTGTTCCTTTGAAAGAGATTGGATGGTGATGCAGATATCTCTGCAGTGAGTGTGTGCCTGTTTCTGTGTGATTCAGCTATTCTAAATATTTCTTTGTTATATTTTTATTTGTGTATTCCACATGTACATAATAAATTAGCATCTGCCAAACGTCATTCTTTGTTGGGTCTGTGTTCATGAATTATTGATTTTTATGATTGTGTCATGCACATTATGTTCCCAGGCTTTCAAGCCACCTTTTATTTACAAAAAGAAAAGCCAGAGTAGCAGCATCAAAAAGGAAACTAAACAAATATACCATACACCAGTTTTCCCACCCAAAATTTAGAAACCAAGGAAGCCAACCTGAGCATTTAAAAGCATTAAGAGAAAACACCCATTCCTTACATTAATCATCAGTGCAAACTTTTCTGTACTTTGAACCGACAGTTGATTTAAACATTCTTAACTCAACATTTTAAAGGCAATGAAGAAGAACGTGTGATTCCTTCTCTACCTCTTCATTTATTGCATATATTTAATCAATCTGATAAGTTATCTCTTCTAAATGTCCCTTTGGATCAATAAAGTGTTTAACTATCTATTCATCCATCCACTAATCCACCATAGATTAATTCATCCATCCATCCATCCATTCATCCTGTGGCCACCCCGCCCCTCCGCCATCTGTGCGGACAGCGCGGGTTGACAAAACAAGCCACCCCAGATGTTGTGCAGCCAAACCGGAGATCAGCGGCGCTCTTTTCAAACGCTTTACCGCGGAAACATGTCGACTCTCGGCTTGTTTATTATCTAACTTCACGTTGAGAATCACCGACGCTATAATGCATATCGTGCGAGTGTCTGTGGTTGATGTAAAGTTACGTTGACGTCGGTGAAGCTGAAGTTAGTTGCCGGGGAAACGCCAAGTACGGTAGGTTGAGGCAACCCTGAGATTTAATGCTAATAAAGTGGCTAACTGTTGTCAAGCAGCACTGACGAGAGGCTTTAGGCCGCCGCCAACCTGCGAAAACGGGTACATCCGGAGATAACATCGCTAAATGCTAATATCACACACCCCTGTCTAGTAAAGGAGGAGTTGCTACCTAACGTGAAGCTAGCTAGCTAGCGTTAGTCAACAACAACAACAAGCCGCTGGCTAAGTTAGCCACTGTAACTGACACACGACTCAACCATTCACTTAGTTTGTCCCACATGGTGTGTTGTGTCTTCTGGCTGTAGCTGCCTTGCTAATCGATGTAAACGCTGCTGCTGGGTTGTGTTGTAGCTTCAGTGTCCCATCGCAGCCATGACCAGCACCGCGGAGAAGAAGTTCGTCAACTTGAGGAAGCGACTGGATCAGCTGGGCTACAGACAGCCACTGGGAATAGAGTCACTGCCACTAGTGGAGAAACTATTCAGGTGAAACCTCAAAAGCCAGTCTGCATTCCCTCTCCTACATCCCATGATCCCAGTTGATATTTGAGAGAGATCTTCCCCTTGTCTTACAGTGACCTGGTCCACACGACTGAGAGCCTGCGCAATGCCAAGCTGTCAGCAGGTAAATCGGAAAAGGAAAGCCGGAACGTTGATGCTCTCCTGGAGCCGTACAGGACGGACAATGCCCGGGTGGTGAGGGAGAACAACGAGCTGCACCTGGAGCTGCTGAAGCTGAAGGAGGAGAAGGAGCGTGACACCAGAGGTCGGTTGTTACAACAAACCGGCTCCTACACTCTCACCTCTGTGACCCACTGACATGTTTCACAGCTCCACGCAACCCTGTCTCGTTTCAGAGCTCAAGACCCACGTCAGAAAACTGGACCACGACACCTGTGACCTGAAGTTCTTAAACAATCAGTATGTGCACAAGGTGCGCTGCCTGGAGAAGGACAGCAAGGCGAAAGCTGAGCGCATCCAGCAGCTGCAGGAGAAGAACATGCAAGCTGTGGTGCAGACACCAGGTAAATACCAGGGGTCGGACCTTAAGTTCTTTGAGCCAATTCAAACCTGCAATAAACATCCGTCCTGAATGATCTGATCAGTGGTCAGCACTAAGCACAGGAGTGATCACACTCAAATGTGCCCTGAGATCTGATCTCAAAGAACACATTAATGGGACCACATTCTTCTCGCTGTGGGAATCCAACTACACCCTGGGCTACATATAAAGGACCGCCCAGTCAGCTGAGGTCCTCTGACCTGCATCAGTTTCTCAATGAATCAAACACATGTTTAGGCTTCACTGTTCCCATACGCTAGTTTGTTTCTGACCACCGCCACAATATCAGCAAGGTTCCCCCTTATATTGACTGATGCTTTTCTTAAATTGGTCCAATCTTTCTTCACAGCACAGTCCCTGTCCTGATCCCTCTCTCCATCTAACTTTCTCTACCTCTCTCGCTTGTCCCGACACACAAACACATTGACATTGGACACATCTGTAAACTCATACTGGGTGGAAACAACATCATTTAGTCTTTGTTAACACAAACGAGGTTCATGATTATTTGCATATAGATTGGGGAAGTGAGATCCCATTACAGGGACAGATGTTTACACCAGTTCTGAACAGGGTGTTCAAGAGCACACTGGAAGAGATAGTTGGCAGTTTGGAAATTTCAAACACTGGATAAAAATCAGTTTTTAATGATGACATTTCCAGGTGGAAAGAAGCGCAGTATTCCCTTCAGACGTCAGAGGATGCAGATTGATGAGCTCATACCTCCGTCCTCTGCATCAGCTTACCCTGCGTTGCACCCCGATGATCCATACGTAGCTGACCTGCTGCAGTTGGCAGATAGAAGGTTTGTTTTCTTTTGAAGCAGCTCAACTGTGTTATCAAGAAGAGTATTGGTAGTTTCTTGATGGATGTGATGGCATGCTTGTTATTTCTGTCTAACTGAAAGTCATTTGTGATCGGTAGAATTCATGAGCTGCAGGAAGACGTCATAAAGGTCAAATTAGACCTGGAAAATGCTCAGGAATATGTAAAACATTTAAATACTCAGGTGAGAAATACATTTCTAAAGGCAAACAAAATCCTTGTCACATATGTTAAATGTAAATATGTGGTCATGACATGTTTATTTAGTTTTTTACACTTCTATTAGATAGAGCAGAGGGACAAGGAGATCGAACGTCTGAACCGTGTTCTTCAGGGAGGACGTCCCCATGATGTAATTTCCCTCGAGGCGCAGAACATCAGCAACGAGAAACTGATTTCTCATCTTAACCTTCAGGCAAGTTTAACTATCCTAGAGGATGTTAATAAACATTTGTGAATTTGTTTTGGAATATGCACAGTGATCTTCAGCCTATTTCCTCTAGAGGAAAAGAAGGTTGTTCCACACCCTCCTGTCTGTACTAATACTTAATGTCACACAGATTGAGTACCTGCAGGAGACCAACAGAACACTGGAGCAGAAGGTCGAAGGACTGCAACAGAAGAAGAAAAACGCCTCAACTGAAGTGGCTAATCTGTCCTTAAAGAATCATGAACTGTGTGAGGAGCTTACGCACATCGACGACCTTGCGAAGCGCCTGGAGATGGACAAAGAGCGGGTGTTGGAAACAGTTGACATGGAACTGCAATACACTAAAGTGAGAATAATACGATTCAAGGACAAAAACAACCAAATGTAAATGTACTTATGTGTTTACAGGCATCAAGTGTGACATGTGAGTTAAAATAATAACAATGCAAAACTATGTTTTTCAACAGGAAGAGATCGATAAGCAACAGAGAATCATTGAAGACTTGAAGGATGTTATTACAAAATTAAGAAAGGTATTGACTCTGTTCTTATTCTATGTTCTTTTTAATAGGAATATCAATAATTTTTAGTATTTAGTTATTGACTTAACATTTATAACACAATTATATTGTGTTACACAAACTCAAATCATAACCTGTTGTTAATGTCTTAATTCAGGAGCAGTCTGAAGGTGACTTTGAAAAAGACCGTCTAAGGGATCAGCTCCTGGAGCTTAAAGAACAAAACGAGAAAATGGAGGGACTGGCGAATTTCCTGGATGGGGAGAAAATCAGGCTGCAGGACAAAATGGAGAAAGTGATGTCAGCTGGTAAGCAACAGTCTGGCATAGCTCAATTGTTAAAAGCCGTTCTAAACGCAGCTTTAAGTTGTTGACGTAAATGTGTTACTATTGTGTACCAGACAAAGACCTGGTGCTAGAGCTGGAAGCCATGCGGGCTAAACATGGTGTTTGTGGAAGGGAACGCTCCCCGTCACGTCTGGACGCATTCGTCAAGAGTCTAGAGGAGGAGAGGGATTACTATCGCCAGGAGGCTGAGCGCTACAAAAGGGCCAGAGGGGCAGGTGGTCAGGACTTAAGCCCGAGTCGTAGTCCAGGCAGAGGAAGGAGTCCATTGTCGAAACGTGCAACAAGGGTAAGAAACAATTCAAATTGTATTGACTATTCTGTTTCAAATAGTTTGATGCACTCAGCGGTCCCATAAAATAATACAGAAAGTCTACTTGCTTTATCTCTCAGGGAGGTGATGCAGAGGCAGAGCTGCTCCTTGTCAGACAGGAACGAGATGAGCTGAAGGCTGCTCTCATAGACTTTGAGAAGCACATGGAGGACATCCAAAACAATGTGAAGGCCCTCTGCGATGAGAGAGACCATTACAAAACCCAGTTTAAACAGGTGAGTTTGAACTTGTGTATGTACTTGAGATTATTCATTCTACACTTCTAAAGAGCAAATCTTCCTGTTCCCTCAGACTCAAGAAGACTTAAAACTGGCCCATAGCAAAGATATGTCAGCTGACGTCTTGGACCTGCAGGCAGAACTTAAACTGGCAGAAATCAAAATCGAGCAGATGACCGATGAAAAGGACACACTCATGGAAAGGTTAAAGGTCAGTCCTCGAGTAATGACATTCATCATGCACATGATTCTGCTGCACTATCATAGTGATATACATAGATAAGTTAATACATCTGCTTCAACTTCTCCAGGACATATTGTGATCTGTGTGCTATATTTGTTTACATTATATCAATTGCTTGAGTCTAACACACACAACATTTTGCAGGTTGCCCAAACTTCAGCTTCCACAGACAGACGGGGCGAGGAGAGGAGGATTGTTAACCTGGAAAATGCCATTCAGAGTGTAAGCCTTCTGTAAATCTGCTCTAACATTTCCCCCTGACTGGAGCTTGTTCAAAAGAGCCAAGACCCAACATGGGAAATGTTACCTCATATTCACAGCTGTAACTTTGGTCCTAAATAGCTTCATGCTGCTGTGTGTGGCTCATTGAGTTTAATGTGGTGCAGTTGGAGCAGGAGAGACTGGACCTGCAGTCCCAGGTGTGTCAGCTGATGGACAGCAGGGAGGTTGTGGGGGAGGATCTGAAGGTTCAGTCTAATGCCATGGTGCAGAATGCAGAGGAGGCGGCCCAGCAGAGGGCAGAGTCCAACGCTCTGAGGTTTGTGTGGAAAATACATGTATGTTGAGCAGTTTAAATATTAATGATATGGCAGCACTCAGGAAGCATGTTTAATGGTTATTGTAATAAAATTATTCTGCTGGCCATGGCTGATTAGGTCATCCACTAACCAGAGGACTGGTGGATCGATTCCCCAAATTGCTCCTGAGTATGTGTCCGCCTTAGTCGGGGATTGTTGTGATTCTCGCCATAATGTTTGAATTTTAATAGATGAGTTGCACCCTGTGTGTCTGCAGACTGCTACAGGAGCAGATGGAACAGTCAATGTCTGACACCCAGCACAGACTGTCTATGAAGATGAATGAGCTGCATAATGCCCAGCAGCAGATTGAGAAACTGGAGGATAGAATAGGTAAATGTTTAATGATTTTGTGTGGTTCAGGACATGTGTTGTTCTTCCTCTGTTGTTGCTTAGCTGTTTCCTTGATTTGGGTTTGTCTGCCAGGGGAGCTAAGTCAGCGAGGCTCCAAGCACAAGGAGGACGTGGCTGCTCTTCAGAAGTCCGTCTCTGCCCTGGATAGAGAGAAAGATGCTCTGCAGGATGAAGTGGATCAAAAGACGGAAAAGCTGGTCGCTATCGAGGAGGAGTTTTCCAAAAAAGTAGCTATCACCAACAAATACAATCTTTTATTTTATGACAAGTTCAAGTCTGTTTTAGGACGATACAGGCATGGCTGTATGTACAATTAAAATGTGATCGGTCCTTGTTATCATTGCTCTTGTCCATACATAAATCTCATACACAGTAAGTGATGAAGGACACAAATGTCTCTTAAAGACAACATTGTTTATGATCTTTTTCCTTTCTATTTCCTCAGGAAAAGACCCTTGAAGAAGTGAAACATACCGTTCTAAACTTGGATACCTCTTTAGCGTGCGTATCTTGGTCTCAAGGCTCTAAGTTGTTATTCAATACAACAAAACGCTGTGATAAATAAAAAAATAAGTAACGTGGTTCTTTCAGTCAGCTGCAGGGGGCCTTAAACAGCCGCGAGAGGGAGATAAGCAGCCTGAGGAGACAGCTGGACGCCTCTCAGGAGGAGCTGGTCGGACTCAGGAGAGAGAAGGAAATCACAATCAGGGAGAACAGGAGGCTGCAAGATGACCTGGCCACGATGACCAGAGAAAACCAGGTGTTTGTAACCTCATGTTCAGTTGTTTCTTTTGTGTCTCATGAAAGAATATGACGAAGAAATAACACCAGCTCTGCCTTTCTGTGTGTTTACCCAGGCTGTGCACATGGAGATGGAGGAGGCTATGCATGAGAAGGACGAGCTGAAACTGAGAGTCCACGCATACATTTCCGAAGTGTCCAGAATCGAGAAACTGATGGCAACAAAGGCAAGGGAGAACACTATTCTCCTATAGCTATTAAGCGACCTGTGTAATAGATACTCTCTCTCTGTGATACTTTCCGATGATACTTTATCTATATCTATATTTGAAGTGCCTCTACAGTAGACGTCTGCTCCGTCTCATTTCGCTGTGTGTATGACCCACAGGAGCAGGAGAACAGGAACCTACTGGAGCATTTCAGAATGGCTCACACTGAGGTGGAGGAGCGCGAGCAGAAGCTGCTGCACTCTGAAGGCCTCAATAACTCCATCCGCCTGGAGCTGCTCTCTTCAGACTCAGAACGCAGACACCTCCGAGATACTGTTGGCCACCAAGAGAGGGAAATCCATCAGGTGAGACACAGGCTGGAACAAGCAGCTTTCATAATTGGGAGCAAGACTGCCAACAGACGTCATACGCTAGAAGCTATTATACTGGTGTGGATTGATGTACTTACCCCTTACTGTTTTGTCAAGCACACACAAGCGCTGCAGGCTTATGAGGCCCAGGTATCCTCCCTGGTTCGTGGGATGTCCCGACTAGAGGAGGAGCTACACAGCACTCAGGAGGAGAAGGCAGCTCTGCTCTCAGATCTGGCCTCTGTCAGGGAGCTCTGTGTCAAACTGGACTCTGGCAAGGAGCTCACTGCACGTCAGCTCACCTCCAAAAGCATGGACCTGGAGAGGGTGAGCTCAGATAACTTGTCACAGCTGAGAAATGTTGCATTCCACCGGGGAGGAACGCCGGCTCACTAGCAGTTGTCAGTCATGGGAATTTATGCTCCGGGCATGTGCATGTTTTTTAGGTCACAGGAGAGGTGGAGGACGTTCGGTCCGAGGTGGATCTACTTAAGAAGCAACTGGGCAGTGAGCGGTTGACCGTCCGTAACCTGGAGACGCTACTCTCCTCCAATCGGCACAAGGAGTTCCAAACTCATCTTACAGCCAGCGAAAGAGAGTCGGAGCTAAAAGTCCTTCGTGACAGGCTCATGCTGGCTGACAGCAAAACGTAAATAAATCCAATTCACCATATGTGCTCGAACAAAATGTAATCGACTAAAATATCACTTTAGAAAGATGTTGAATATGATTTGTGTGTGTACATACTCTCAGTGCAGAGCATGCCAGGGAGCTGTCCGAGCTCCGTGGTAAAGTGTCTCAGCTTCAGACCGAGATGGACGTTCTGAAAAGACAGTTGACCACAGAACGCTTTGAACGGTGAGTTCAACAACTGTTGTTTTTGTACATTGATGCTGACATTTCCTCTATTACCCCAAGATCAATCTTGGAGCCCATTAGCTATCATCTAATGAAAAATTAGCCTATTGAGGCAAAGTCAATTATTTTGTTATTATATCATTTCACGTCTGTTCGCTGCACATTGTTTACAGTCAGACTAGTTTTTTATATCACACAAGCTGAACTTTCCTCACAAAAACATGAACATTAATACTTTTTGTAGCTAATTTAGGTTCCAATGATATTTTGGCTAATCTCTTTTAACGGACAAATAAAATAAAAGGTTGATAGCCGATGCATTTCGGTGAATGTGTTCCACCTCTTTAAGGTTCCACACAGACTGTTTTGCTCTGTGAGTACGAGATTCTGCTAATATCTATGTATAATTTAGTCTATAACCATGTAATTACAAAAGTAGCAGAGTTGATGCAACATAATAATCTAGTTTTTCATTCAGAATTGGCTACTAAAAGAGAAGGTCTTCCTTAATATTTCATCTTTGATGTAGCATGTTATCAGGATGTAGACTTAACTAAATGTCCAAAATGACTGTAAAACCAGTAAAACTCAGACTGTTCTCATAACAATTATTTTTATAAGTGCCGACAGTTTTCTTGCCTAATTCAATGATGTGAGTTCTCTTCAAATTGTTTTGTCTTAGCTGCGTTTCAAAACTCCCAACAAATCCATGATTTCTTGTCAAAAATGGGTAAAATATATCTGATTTGTTGTTGCTTAATGTTTGACCATCAACTAATTGACTAATCACTTCAGCTCTACCTAAACAGCTATGTAGAAGTATCACTTGTGCAGTGATTATCTAAGACAACTCCTCAAATGCATAGTTACAAAGATGTATCACCATAGGGGGGGTGCAGCATATTGTGACCTTGTCTGATTGTGTCTGTCTGTCCCCAGTGAGAGGGCAGTCCAGGAGATGCGCAAACAGGGTTTGTCTTTCTCATCCCTCCAAAGCTCCTCGCCCCGCAGCGCCTCCTCCGGTTCTCATCCCTTGTCCCCTGAAACCTCCGTCGTCCGAAGTCTTGACCGCTCAACTGACAGGGAAGCAGACAAGTAAGGCTGATGACATGAATATGATGAGGCTAGTTCTGGACTACGTACATTTGGATGTTTGAAGGAATAATATCTGGGTGAATTACATATGTCCCTTTTGATGTCTGAAACCCAAAAATAATGGATCATTACTATTTTTAACAAATGCTTCTTATTCTACTGAAATATTTTTCTTTCTCTTTTCAGAAGTGTGAGCTTCAAGGATTAAAGTCTCGATGTGATTAATGAAGGCTTTTATAAACCTAAGAAATAATTAGCACATAGCATTCCTCTGTGCCTCTTTATTTCCAAGTCCAGTCTGAAGGACCAAGGATAAAAAATGTGTTCCTACATTTAAACAAACTGTGACATAACTTTTCCACCAATATCTTGTACAGCCATGGAATAGATTGGACTAATAGAGGATTTAACTTTGTGAATGAGTTAGTGCCTCAGAAATCACTTTGTCATCAACAACCTCACACACAATGTAGCAAGAGAAGTGTCTGTTCAGCCCTGTTGTAATATTCTTATCCCTGTTTTTTTATGATGTCTAAATTATTTAATAAAACACCAAATAAAATGATACAAAATAACAAACTGTGGCATGTGCATCATTTAACTTAAAATTCTGGTTTTATTCGTTGGTTAATAGTCAAACGTAAATAGAAAAGATGGGACAGAGAGGTTATGACTGAGAGATACTTTAAAACACAAGCTTCATTTAAACCCCACCACCCTGTGTGTGTGTGTGTGTGTGTGTGTGTGTGTGTGTGTGTGTGTGTGTGTGTGTGTGTGTGTGTGTGTGTGTGTGTGTGTGTGTGTGTGTGTGTGTGTGTGTGTGTGTGTGTGTGTGTGTGTGTGTGTGTGTGTGTGTGTGTGTGTGTGTGTGTGTGTGTGTGTGTGTGTGTTTTAGCCTGCTAAACCACTGAATGCCCACTGAAGCTATTAACCCTTTACTTTTTCCAATGTTTACACCAACAAACTACAAAACACATAGTTTGGTCTTCCAACCTTATTTACATATGCATCCATGTATAGTGAACTGATTGATTTCCTGTAACAGTGCATGTAACGTACGTTTCAATAACGTTCTCCTGTCTGTAGCTGATTTCAAGTTTTAGTGGTTTTAAAGTTAATACTTATTCTGTTCCAATAATCAGCATTATACAACGTTGCGAGGACATCTCAAGTAAAAAAATGTGTAACAGCTGTCAATGTCCCACAAGCATATACAAAACATAAATGATTCTCTCCCAAAAATATTCTCCAAGCTCTCTCACAGTGCAGCGTTAATGCCGGCAGTGTTCAGTGGTTGTGTTGGGGAGTGGATACGTAAAGAGGGAAAAGTCTAAAATGTACTTGGGCAGCAGGTCCCTCAGCAGCTTCTGTGGCAAGCTGCAGAGATAATAGTGTAACGTCTCCGTGGTGACCGGCTTGTACCACGTCTGCCTCTCTGGGAAGCGGACGTCGGGAGGCGCTCCGATTCGCTGGAGCACGAACTCCGCGTCGCCTTCCAGGTGCTCATATGAGCCGAAGAAGTCGTAAGACACAGCACACGGTTGGCACAGGTTGTACACCGGCATCCAGTGCTCGTTCATACGCTCCACGTCCTCATCCAGCAAGTAGCGGACAAACTCTCCAAAGGTCACGTCATCACCTTTCACTGCCGGGTCATTGGCGCGACCTTTCCTGTACCGCTTTACTATCTCAACGCCGTACTTTTTCTTGTAAGACTCGATTTCTCCAAACTTGTTCCTGTAAGCAGAGAGCAGCCGCTCCATGGGGTCCCGCACGAACATGAACTTGAAGTAGTGCTTCAGGCGGTAGCGGATCTCCTCGGGTTTCAGGGAGGACAAAAACAGCAGGTCGCTGCGATGGTCCATCTTGATGTTGACGTCCACGCTCTCCAGGGAGCCGCTCAGCACCTTCAGGACTCTCTTCCAGTTGGAGCAGGCCACCTTGGGGACGTAGCAGTAGAGGAAGCGGTGCTTGTCGTTGACCAGGATGTGCTGCAGCAGCGTCTTCCTCTGCAGGGGGCTCAGGGACCACACGCTGTGGGGCATGTTCTTCTGGCTGCACATGGTCCTGATGGTGCGGTTCCGGATCTCCTGGAGGATCTAGCGTGTGAACACAAATCCGGAACTTAAGAGCGTTTCAAAACAAATTCACACAGATAAAAAACACTGCCCAAATATACTACAATTACTAGCTATACCTCTAACATTACAATTGTCACTGCTGCTCCCTTCCTCCCTGTCAGACATTTTCTTTTGTATAAATTGAGAGGTGGTGGACTAGTGGCAGTAACTTGGACTACTGGCAGAAAAAGGTCTCTGGTTCGATGCTGGTTCGACTCCACGGAGTTTCAACAAAAACTTACCTGGATGGAATAACAACAAAAAGACGAATCGGATCTGTCCAAAAAAATCAAAAGACTATTCTCATTACCCTGTCTTATGTCTTATGTCTTACTCGCCCAACATCTGCTCCCCGGGCGCCGTACATGGCTTCCCACTGCTCTGTGTGTCCTGCACCAGATGGGTTAAAAGCAGAGGACAAATTTCCCTCAATTGCATGAGTGTGTCTGTGCATGTGTGTGGGATCAATAAAAATGTATCTTATCTTATTCTCCAAACATTGACACAACTCTGCATTTATGTTAAAAACTCGTATTTTGCCAAAACAAAAGAGTGGTTTGTTGAATGCACATTGTGACTGTTGCCTGTGTAATTTCCGGCTGCCAATAAAAAGTTGAATTGTGAAATAAATGCTCTTATTTTGTGGACGTGCTCTGCTCCACACAGGGTCCATTGCCCTTCTGTCCGTCCTAGGGGAGGCTTCCCTCCCACGGGAATCCGATGTTCTCTCTGAGGTTCATTACTCAAGTGGAGGGTTAAGTGCAGATGACGTCACACTTTGTCATGCCCTGTTAGGCAATTTGTGAATATGGGCTGATTAAGTTATGGGAAATGAAGTGCAGTGTTTTGGGGAAATTGCGCCATACAACGGAGGACAGATAAAGATATCTCAGAATCTGCTGTTTGGTGTTTGTGAGCGTGTAACCCTGCAGTCAATATAAACCTACTTCATCTTTGATAGCATGTTATCATGATGTAGACTTTACAAAATGTCCCGAATGACTGTAAAACCAGTCAAACTCAAGACTGTTCTCATAACAATTATTTTAATAACTGCTTACTGTTTAGTTGTCTAATTCAATAATGGGAGTTCTCTTCAAATTGTTATTGTTAGAGGTCAGTGTGGAAGCTTCCATTTGATCCAGACCCTTGCAGGAATGCTCTGATTACTACATTACACATTTATTACAAACAACGTGTCAGAGTGGTGATCTCCAGATTGAAAGCCTTGTGCACACTTCCACATCCAGACTTTAATCCGGAAAGACCTGGCACCCAGGTCACGGGACAACCCGGAGCTCCCGGAGCCAGGTGCACCCCCCACAGACCCCGCGGAGCCTCCACTCTCTCTCTCCCTGTACCTGGGACTCCACGTCCACGGGGGCCGAGTCGTGCTTGCCCGCCCGCCGCCCGGGCTCCAGCCGCCGGCCGCTGCCCCGGGGTGGGGGGGTCTCTAGGCTGTTGAGCATTCCCTTCTCGATCATGAGCAGCAGGCCTCCGGATGCCACGATCACCAGGAACGTGAGCAGCGAGGGCAGCACGGCGGAGCGGCGGCGCCCGGAGTTCACCGTTGTCCTGAAGTGAGTCACCGAGCCGTGCCGAGCCGTGCCGGTCCGGTTCAGACCGAGGTCCTGACCGCGAGGAAGCATGGCGAGGGTCCGGAGAGTCCGACCAACGCCGGAGAGCTTCACACTTCACTGAGAAACACACCGAGAGGAAAACACCGTTGTTTTTCTTTACCACGTATCCATTCTTAACTTTTTAACTGCGCCAAGTTACATAGCGGAAACTGCGTTTCCTGGTTGACCTGTCAAAGTAAAACACGCAAATGTTGTAAATTAGTTATCATAAGTTAATTACCATAGTGATACAGTTACTTGAGTCTGGATTTGTATAAATCTTCCTTTTTTAATTTATTTTATCTCAATGTGTTTGTGACTGGCACTAACAAAAACGATTAGATTTATGAAACTTAACATTTTCAAAATAAAATCACAGCTTTAGTCTATATTTCGTCACTAGAGGCTACAAACACTTTTAAGGACTAATGTATAGAACATTTTAGTATTCTCTGATTTAGAACACAATGTATAAAAGTGCCTACAGCCGACTCAAGCTGAAGGAGGTGCTGTGATCACTCCTGTCAGCACCTCCTCTCAGGGGATCCTGACGTTCCCCCCCAGGCTCTCTGGGGGGTGTAGTTCCGCTAGTGTACACAGGGATTGACCCAGAGTCTTTGTTTAGTCTTAATTTAGGAGCCCCTCAAATAACCCTTGAACCTTACCCTCCAAGTTTGTAAGAGACAATGACACTTTCACTCTACTGTAGGTTTATGAGCTTTCAGTTCTTATAGTGTTCTTTATTCTCATAGATTGTCAAACACAGTCTCCACAGTTAAGTGACTAAGCAATAATCTCAACACTTGAGTTATAATAATTTACTTGATTCCACCTTTTACACACCCTGCCTTGCACAATGGTCACACACTTCATCTGTTTACCCTTCTTGATGCTGGGTTCTCGATGCATTTACATAATCCAAATGATTAATACTCTACAGCCTCCCCCAATATTTGAAAATAATACATTACCAGCATTACCTAATATTCTATGGAAGCAGCTCTTATAATAAAATGAGTGAACTGGGCTTCAGCCATGACAATGCCTCAATGCCTGATAAATATGAGATCAGATTCCTGTCTGTCCCTCAAATCAATAACAGAATGCTCGAGCTGCAATGCTGCTTGTGTCACAAGTCACCTTCCCTACAGCATCAATACACAAATGCATAACCTCTTCCTTCCTCTGACCCAGTGGTAGATTTAGATATGGGCGACATGGTTAACCACCCAGGGGGGCATCTGGGGAGCTTGCAATGAAGAAACAAAAATGAATCCCTTCAATGATTCAATGTCACCGTCAAGTAACCTTGTTTGAGTGGAGGCCCTTTTTCTAATGGCAGACTTCTGCTAGAAGATCTCACAGTCAGTAGTGGTGAGGGGGGTGGGGGTGTACCTCAGGTCTCTTCATTGAAAGCATTAGGGAGTGGGAGCAGGGGAGTGGGGGGGATAGTGCATTTTATTGTGCACATTGTCACTGATTCAATAAGTAAAATAAGTAAGTCTGTGATCAGTATTAACCACGTGATTACTGGGCAGATTTCATATGATGATGTAATTGGTGACTTCACACTAACAAAGATCAGGATCAATTGTGGGTTACTTGGGTTTCTTGTATGAAGTCCAATAGTGTAACATTACGTTCCATTGTGTAGTGTGTAGTTGTATTTGTTCAATTTACTTTAATTTCTTTTTTTTATTTGCAATATGTTACAATTTGTGATCATTTCATTATTTGTTTTTATTAACATTTATATTCCAGGATGGTTACAATTATTTGTACCAGATTTTTGGCATTTGTGACATTTATCACGACTTTATATAATGTTTATTATGGCTTGTTATATTGGGTTCTCCCATAGCACCACAGAAGCTAGAGCCGCCACTGCTGTGACCCCATTTCTTCTCAATCATTTTCATACAGTCCCTAACGTTTGTATTGAAGAATGCAATAAGGCCTATGTGTCCTGCAGTATAGCTGTGGACTGTAAACATGAATTTAACTGTTTTAATGGAACCTTAATATATGAGGACTTTGTATGATTATAGTTGTATCAGCATGAATAGAAGACAGCACCACAGAGAGTTTATAAATAGGCTTACAGTAGTACTATAGTAACCAGTGCATCCCAGTGGGATACACACCTTCAGGGACATACATGGTGTCTCTTCCTCCTCCTCCTCCTCCTCTTCTTCCTCCTCCTCTGGCCGCTCACATAGTTTCCATTCACCTCCTCGTTTAAGTTACAGTAACGTGCTCGCATCGTGACAGTGGTCAGCTCTCTCTCTCTCTCTCTCTCTCTCTCTCTCTCTCTCTCTCTCTCTCTCTCTCTCTCTCTCTCTACCATTCTTCTCTCTCTCTCTCTCTCTCTTTCTCCCTCTCTCTCTCTCCCTTTCTTCTCTCTCTCTCTGTCACTCTCGCTCTCTCTCTCTACCATTCTTCTCTCTCTCTCTCTCTCTCTCTCTCTCTCTCTCTACCATTCTTCTCTCTCTCTCTCTCTCTCTCTCTCTCTCTCTTTCTCCCTCTCTCTCTCTCCCTTTCTTCTCTCTCTCTCTCTGTCACTCTCGCTCTCTCTCTCTCTCTCTCGCAGCCACACCCTCCTCACACGCGTGCAGCTGTGCGGGGCTGTGACGGCGGGTGCGTGCGTGAGTCTCCCTCCCCTTCTTCGTCGTCGGGCACCCGCAGCATCAGCAACACAAAAGGGTGGAAGAAGGAGCAGAAGGAGCCGAGCTGCCCTCAGTGCGGGAGCCGAAGGAGCAGGACGAACAATAAGGTGCAGGCTCCAGATTGATTTCTCCCTCCTCTCTTCCATGCTGTGTTGGTGATGGTTCATCTGCATCTTCACAACGCTAATGACCTTGTCACTGTTTGTCTCATTTCTCATTGACCTGCTCACATCCTCGGCTCCATCCTTCCTTCCTTCGCAGATGTGTGTCGGTGTGTCGGTGTGTGTGCGCGCGCGCGCGCGTGTGTAAATGGGCTGGGACTCCGATCGTTTACGTGAAATGCGCAAACGCCGATGTCAACAGGCCGAATTGTCTTAAATGGCTATCCCCCCCCCCCCCCCCTAATTCCCTAGAACGAGGCTAATCTGTGTGTTGTAGGTTTCGGATCTTCATCTGTGTCAGTGTGTGAGGAAACGCAGCGTGCACAGTCTTTGTTCTCAGTCTGCAATTAATAGACTGTAATCCTTGTGCGGCAGCATCCGCTTATCTGCCGTTAATGTTGACGTATTGATCCTGTAGGTCTTTCACCACAGCCATCCGTGTCTCTGCTAGGACATGTCAGATGCAAAAGCAGAACGGGCCACAGACTGTGGCGTGGGCCTACATGTGCACCTAGACAATAATGAACATATGCAAGGGTCATTTCAATCAGAGCTGCATCATCGTCAGTGGACCTCGGTGCTGAGACGTGTAAGAGGCAGGGAGACGAGATGGTAGATTGACAGCTGCTGGTGGAGTCAGGTTGGATTTGGTTGAGCGCATGTAGCTGTAGTATCATCTGGAGGCTATAAATAATAAATAGATGGATTTATGTGAATGATGTGCTATTAAGGCTCAGAGCTGCGTGTGTGTCATCCTGGCTTATAGAAGAGATCTGACACTTACTGATCCCAGTGTTTTTGAAAGCACTGCAATGTTTCAGCTTCACATCAGCCCTGATGCTCCGGACTCTCAGGTGAAGAGGCACAGTAAACAAAGATGTGAACATGTTGTCTCCACTACCTCTCTGCCTATAAGCAACATTTTCAGAGATCTCGGTGGCGTGCCTTTGCAATGCCTGACAGCATCCATTTTATTTGAGTCATGTTTCAGCCTTTGACCTGAGATAAAACTAACAATGGACTTGATCTGAATCACTGGAAGGCCGACAAAGGAATGTCTGACTCAGTTTTATGTGCATCTTGAAGTCAGCAGATCCGTCTTATAGCTGTGAATTAAACAAACTGGGAACACCCAGACTGTTAAAAATACAACAACTGCATTCAAAATTAACCACTAGCCTGCTTCTGCTGTAGGTATTAAGATTTAAAATGTTCAGAGGCACCTTGCATGAATAGATGGTTGATTATTGAATCTGTCTATGGCACAGATCTGTAGAAGTGAAGCTTTGGTAAGAGCTGTACTACGTATTTAATGTGTGTTTTATTTATATTTGTATTAACATCAGTTCTGCCCTCATCTAAAGCACACAACTGTAATTACAAGGCACTGAATTTCTTAAGAGACGATCTGTCCTAGTTATTAAGTCCTCCTGTGGCTCCCTGATGAGGTTCTACACGTTCATGTCACACATCTCTGCTCCAGATATATCTTACAGTAAGGCTGAGCAATCAAATAATTAAAATTTCATCAATATTAACATTAATATACCAAAGCTTCAATATTTGTCGATACATAGCTTATGCATTGTGTAAACACAGCAAGGAGGTGGTTTCACATGATGGATCTATGTCAGATTTGTTAAATGCTTGAATGCGTTTATCAAGTGCTTGTCATTCTCTGAGTTTAAAACCACAAGCTTCATTCAAGAGCAGAAATCAGTCTGTAAACTTAAAAGAAATAATAATGTGACAGTTACCGTGATAACTATCGATATCGACTGATATGACCATTTTTCAATCATGTCACTGATTCCAAAAGGACAACTTAATGCAAGACATTTCATTCGAATAGTCCATTTGAAAATTGGCTTTTCTCCTCTAGGTGATCCTCATCATCCATTAGCTTATATAGCATCACTTCACACACTAATACGTCCATGTAGGTTTGTACGGCAGGTAGAATATAGCACTATATCCAGGTATTTATTTTTGTTTCTCTCCACCATGAAAATTCAGAATGATTGGTTTACCACAAGCAGGTCAAGTGCCCCAGCTGCTCCTGTCTCACTGAGAGGAGCTGAGGGTGGTTGATCTCGGCCTCTTTTCCCATAGAGTGGAGTCATTAAGACTCTCTGCTTGTCCTGTGTGTGTGTGTGTGAGTGTATGTGAATACATGGGGATGACTTGTGCTGCTGCTTTACCAGGGGGTTTCTCTTTGTGCTCAGAGTCAGTCAGAGGAGCAGTCTGTGTTTGAAGTGCTGTGCTGCTGTAATATAGGCAGCATCCAGGTTGGTAAAGCCCCATCATTACCATATCTCTCTGAGACTGCAGTGTTATGCTGCCAAAAGTGGAGAGTGGGGGAAGCTGGCCTTATTTCACACCAATGCTCATACACACCACTTTTCTGATCCTAGATCAGATTAATATATAGTGAGGATCATATTTGGTCATTTGGGATGGATGGAGCTAAGCTGCTGTATAAAGTAAACAGCTTGACCAGTCCACCCGTGTGTGTCGTCCTCTATGTACAGATCAGCCCCATAATACCTTCATATTTACGGCCATAACGTTATTGAGTTGTTATGTCACGTAACACGCCATCACAATCACACATGTGCATGCACGGTTACAGTTAACCCACAATGAAAGGCTTTGTGTGCGTCGGCCAGTCGGAATGATGAATGCCACTCTGTTCTCCTGCCCTGGCGATCTGGCGGGGAAACAAAGTGTCACTTTGTGCCTCTCAGCACAGCAGCACTAACAGACACAGGAGAAGGACCATCTCTCCTCACTTGCTGCTCGCTCTGCCCCGATCCCCGTCGACACCCCCCCCCCCCCTCCTCCCCATAGACCCTGCATGTGCTCCACTCCAACACACATCTGCACTCGCGTTGAGCCCACACCGACACAAGGTTTCAGTCCAGAGTTACACACGACTGCGCCCTACAAGGGAAATCAGTCTTTCATCAACATCAGAATATAAAGGGGTGTTTACTCCACCTTTCTCCTGTACACCCCCCCCCGCCCTCCCACACACAAACACACACACACACACACACACACACACACACACACACACACACACACACACACACACACACACACACATACACACTCACTCACTCACACACAACGAAACCCTCACTGTATCTGACACCTGACTCCAGGTAATGCCCTAGATCCACAGTGACAGCAGGCAGGTGGAACCGCCACACACTCATAGATACCCTCGCACACCGGGCGCCTGCAGGACGGTAAGAAGAAATGCTTATACACAAAGTTAGCTCTAGGTCTTGCCTTTCTCGATGGTTTGTCTTTATTCTCTTTCTGTGCACACGACCATAATGAGCAGCTCGTGTTGTACAAGGTGATCTTGTGAAGTGTATCAATGTGACAAAAATTCTGGCATTTTGGTAAATGTCACTCGAACACATCCCGAGTCGCAGTGTGTGTGTGTTTGAGATGCTGAGGCAGGAGGAGGTGGCATTTTGTTGTTTGTTTACACACAAGCTTTGTTAGTGAGCCAGGGTAGAAAATAGGGCCGCGGTCATGTGATCTGTGTTGCGCATCACTCCAAAAATCCATTGTTTCTTCTCATGCACCCTTTGGACTTCTAGTGGAGACAAATGCCAAGAACAGCTGACAGCATAATGTCTGAAAAAAGAAAATGGAGCGGAATGTTATATAATTCACAAAGGTGGGGTGTGTTGGTTTGTTGGACTGGAATGTGTATTGTACAATGTTCTGATCCACACTGCTGGTGTTTTTTTGATATCTCTTACCAGGCTTTTAGCCACCATGGCTCACGGCAGTTTACCAGTTATTCAGGTCATCTACAACTGGTTCAGACTGAAATATCTAAGCAGTTGTTGGTGTTCATTCAAATTTTGTACATGCTGTAGATTTAGGATCCCCTGAGAATGTATACTACTGACATTTCTGATCCCCTGAATTTTTCTCTACTGCTGCCATTTGACTAAGATTTTACATTGTCAGTTTTGGGCTTAGTGCTTTGCTATTTAGAAAATGTCCGCAAGCTGGCAATTGAAACTAAGGGGCTTTCACACTTCCCCTGTTTGGTCCAGACAATTTGACCTTTCCTTTAAGTCTGGACAAAAAGGACAGGTGTGAAAGATGCATCGTGACCAACAGACCAAAATTTAGTCCAGACAAAAGAAGTAGTTTCTCTCAAACAAACCATGAATTACTTTGCTTGCAGTGTGACTTTTGACAGCATTAGACAACAGGAGAAGACAAAGAAGAGGAAGCAGCTCACAGGATTGTGTGAAGCGTTCACCTCAGACGTTATGATGTTTGAACTGTGAGGATGTTCATTTTATTGGTAGTGATATACCATAATGATATTGATTAACTGGTTGATTAGATCCATTCAAACTGAAAGACAAAAAGTTGGTGAATAGAATAGTCAAATCAGAGTTACGCCCATCTATAAACCAATTAATGTCAGGTATAAGTAGACATAGCCCACGTAGGAAGGAGAACAGGAAGTCATACAAAAGTCTTAAGTCCTCTCCCTAAATTAACCTTGGATTTGAACAATGTAACACAGACATGAACCTTAGATTGAATACAGCAAACATACCTTATATAGATTAGCATTTAGCATGTTGATGCGTTTAGCGTTTAGCTCACAGCACCTCTGTGCCTCACAGAACTGCTGGTGAGGCTGTAGAGTCCTTTCCTCATGTTAATACACCACACCTCAGCTTTCCCATGTTGACATGGATTTGGGTCAGACATGCTGGCCTGAACTTGACACATCTGGGACTCTTTTCTTGGCAACATGAAGATTGGTTCAATCGTTGCCACATGTTGGTGCTTTAAATGTGCTTTACCCATTTGTTTGGTATTTTCAGGCCCTTCACAATGTGCATTGTATAAAAATGAGAGGAGATAGGACTCGCATTGGAAATGAGGCAGAACACGTTTGTGTTTGATGTTGTATTGAAATAGAAGAGAAGAGGAAGAAACAGGTCTGTTGACAGCTTAGTTAAAGTGAGATGCTTAACTAAAATGTGCAGCAATCACATAACAATGATGAATAATGTGAATAAACTCTAATAACTAGACTGTATATTTATATTAACATCACAGATAATCATTCTTTGTGAGTGTAGCAAGAAACCCAGTATATCAGTCTGCTCTGAGCTCTGTAGCAGATGATTCTTATTGGAAAACTTGGTGTTACTCATTTTAGCTGCAGTGTCGTGGATGACGAACCTCTGATGTTTATTTTTACCATCGCCAAGAAGGTTGTGTTTTCACCCCTGTGTGTTTGTAAGCAAGATTAAACAAAAACATTTTTCCAGGAAACTTGGTGGAAGAATGTGGATCAAGATCAGGGGACAAATCTGGGAATTTCTTTACGTTTCCCCAGGGAGTAATTCATAGTTCTTGATGGGAAACTTCAGACATGTTTAGGAGACAGATTTTTATGAGTGTGTGTAATCTGGTGCAGATGCGAATAGAAATCTGGACCCTAGTGAATTTAAACGTAGTTTCATGAGGGGACTGTTGGGCGTTGGTGGAGGTTTGCACTTGACTGAATGACATTATAGTTCATATTCATTATTACCCAACCTCTTTACCCTTGTACATTCTGACACTCCCTCATCCTCCTTGTGCATTTTGTGCATTTATTGATAAGAAATCAAATTGATAAAATGTCATCTGCTGCTTCAAACATGTTGCCATGGAAACGTTGGAAACGGGAGGTTACTCAAACCCTAGAGAATAGTATCGAGTGAGATTGGGACCAAGAGTTGGTGATGATGACTAGATGACAACAGTGGTAGTGAAGACATGGATTCATCAGGTTTGCTGCAGTCACCTCACAGATGATAGATGATGTTCTTCTGTTTGGAAGTGCTTCCCCATCCACCCCTCCTCATGTCACCCTACATGCCACTGCCATGTCCTCAAAATAAGTGATGCTAACAGACCTAACAAACCCCAACCTGCTCTTCTGTCTCTCTTCTGTATTTACTTTCACCGTTTTTTCTCCCAAAGCCACAGCGGAGGCGTCGTTCTTCTGGGTAAAACAAGCTTTGTGCAAAAGGGCAGATCGATGTTCCCTAAGGTTTTACTGCAGTGGTGCGCAGCCATCTCAAGCTGTGCAGCTCAAATAGGTAAACTGTTCCTCGGCTCCACCACGTCCGTCCGTCTGCTTTGTCAGCAAGCTACATGCGCTGTAAGGATATGGCTCTTAGCCTCTACAGCAACACTAAGCCATGCCATCAGGGCTGGGGTCGTTGTCTGGCCTGTTCTGATGCCGAGCTGTGTCACCATCAAACGAGCTGCTGGGTCGTCTGAGAGCGCGGAGACGCAGCATCGTGTTATGCCACTGTCATACTATGATGCGGCTGTATCCTTGTCAAAGGCATTTCTCTGCTTCTGTAGAGCACATGGCTGCTCCTTGTGCTTCTCTCATCCCATCTCTATCCGCTCCCCGAGTCTGTCCTCTGCCGCAGTCGGACTCCAAACACACAGCAGTAAACACAGACCTTTTCTCATCATTGGGACTGGCAGCCAAACAGATAAACAATGAAAAGAAGATCCACAGTATCTCTCTTTACACCAGCAGACACAATCGCACACAGTCTCTCTCCAAACCACACACACTCTGTCAGTGTTCACACACACAACCCAACTACCGAACATGCTTGCTCGCTCCTTGCTCTGTGCTGGCTGGAGTCAGACAGGACAAAGAGCCTTTTGGGGCCAGACATTTCTGAGAGAGTCGATCCAGCTCTGTCCTCCCTCAGGAAGGAAGCCCACAGCATGCTGATCCCACTGGAGACAGCGGGCTTCTCTCCGGCTTTCTCAGTACTGTCTCTCACTCTCTCTGGCTTGGTGGGTTTACACCCAATACATGTCACTGCAGTACATCAGAAAACCTCTGGCTCAGGCAATGTGCTGCAGACAGGTGTTTGCTGGAGGATGCAGAGTTCAGGAAGCCGCCTGTGGATGGTTTGTTCCTGTCTGTTTACGAGGTGTAAATGGTGGTTCACGGGGGTTTTGTGTAATTGTTTCAACTGTATCTTTGTGAAGGATCTCTAATCATAAGACAGGGTAACGGGTCGTCCGCTGAGAGCGAACAAGTTCAATTCAGCTGCTACAAGAGCCTTTTTTAAATTGTGTTGTGTATTTAACTGTATTTTAGCTCCCCCACGACCTCACGAGTGGCCTCAGAGGGCTCCTCCTCCTTGCTTTTAAAAACAGCTGTATCGTTCCTGTACACAAGCCGATCACCTCTCTTACCCAACTTTTGGAAGCTCCTACTTTCTCCCTTAAAGCAGGTAACAGCATCTCAATGTTCACTTCCTTCTTCTCTCACCACAGCCAAGGTGCACAGTGATCATGGCAACGGACGCCGTGGAAAATAAGCATGATATGCTATTAGAGGTAACCGAATCCAAAGGCCCAGGTAAATAGGAAACAATGAGTGCTTTTAGCAACATCTTAAAGAGACAGTGTCCTGAAACAGATTCAGCGATCACAACGTGAGGATGACATGACCTCAGTTTAAGTCTGTTTTCACTGTCTCTTTAAGAACTGCATGGTGTGGTGATGGGTTTGACCTGATAGAAGATTTTAACAGATAGAAGAGATTTGCAGAAACCTTTCTTCCTGCTTGTGGTGTGCTGTGTCCACGTTTGTTTGTTTTGTGGCTTCTTTAAACCCTTTCTTCATTAGCTGTAATATCATCTGATATATGTTACACCAGTATATTATAACAGCAGTGTCGAGAAAGGAAAACTAACATTAGCCGAGGTCCAGGAATTAGTGCAGAGATCAAATCTTTATCAGTCAGTGTTAAATTCAGTGTTGAGGAATAATATATACTATTTTGGGAAATACACTTTAGAACCTCCTTGTGAAGAGTCATATGACAAGATTGACCCTATTCCCATGTATTTCCCCTAATCAAATGCAAAGCTATAGCAAATAGCTCAGCAAAGTTTGGGGAAATATGTCTTTTCCCTTTCTAACATCATGTTTATATGGTGAATATGAACCGACAGGCAGAAGCTGGTTAGCTTAGCTTAGCATCAATAATGGAAACGGCAGCTATAAAGCTCACAATTAAACACAATGTCTCTTATTCAATCCATAGAGATACTGACGTTTTAAAAGAAAATCAAAAATCTTTATGGGATGTTAGAGGCTAGACTATTTGTGACGTAAAGGTTATCACATAAAAAACAATTTAAATGGCAAATTGTCATTTTAATCGTTAGATTTTGTTTAAATCAATCAATCAAGATACAACATGTTTATCATATTAATATCATATTGGGTGAGTGTTAATTGGGTGAACTTTGTAACCCTCTGAGAGAGCCAGGCTAGCTGTTTGCCCTGTTTCCAGTCTTTGTGCTAAGCTAAGCTAACAGGCTGCTGGCTTCATACTGAATGTAGGCTGGTATCATTGTTCACATTAAAAAATAAGCATTTTCCTGAATGTCAAACTATTCCTTCGATGACATATAAAATCTATAAATGTTTTCTACCACACCCTGATTGCTGACTGTGCATAAACCTTAGATCTATGGAATTTAAAAGCACTTCTTCCCCTTCGCCTGCTGGTTTTCTGTGCTGCCAGTGAGTTAATTTACCTTCACCAGATGTGAAAAATGCACTTTTCACATGGCAAGAGTAAAATCCCAGCAGGGTCCTGGAGGCCCCGGGTCGAAACATACAAGAGCACAGGAAGCCAGAGTTAACCCTCGCGATACGTCAGGGGGATGCTCTGTGGAGTCGCTTCACTCCAGAAAAAAATGTCCTTTCTCGTTTCACGCATGAGTGTGTGAGCATGCCCATGGCGGTGCATTACGGGCTTTATAACAGAGTAGAAGGACTGGACCCGGCCCTGATGCTGGGAGAGCATGCTGCAGGGAGACAGAACATCAGTGTCACACCGTAATATCGCTCACTGCACCAAAAGTAAGTGAGAGAGGTTCTCACAGTATTGAGTGCGTCATCAATTTGACAAGTGCAATGTTCAAACACTGTGTGTCTCTGTTTAAACAAGATCTGGAGGTTTGTTTGGTGCTTTACGTAAGTCTCTCAAAGTCTCCAACACGCACAGATTTATGAATGAAAAATTAAATATATTATATCATTACAAGATTAGAACGATATAATATATATTTAAAAGATACGCAAAAAAAACGGACACAGACTTGCCATTTGTAAATACATATTCCATCCATTCCTCTAAAGATTAATATTCTCCAGTTGTTTGTCTTCAGGTTATGGACTGTCTAATACAACACAAGCAGATGGCACTGAACATAGTTTTTCAGTTGACATTTTGATAAATCCACTTATTCACTTTGTTTGATGAAAACAATATCACCACACATGTTTCTCTCCATTTAATATGAAGCTATAACCAGCATCAAGCTATCTTAGCTTGGCATAAAGACTGGAAAAAAGGGGATGGAACTAGTTTTGGCCCTAATCTGTTCAAAAACCTGACATATAAAAACAACATGCAGTGGACTTAGGGCGCCATGTGTTGGCCTATTTATTTTGACCTGGAGCGTCAACTTCCCAAAGTCTCAGCTGAGTTAATGTGGCGTATGATGTCATGTAAAACGACAACTTATACGTTTTAAGTTTTTATATTACTCAAACAAACAAGATATCGGTATGTTAAATGGTTGTTTTTACCATTAGTTTCCTCTAGTTTCCTCTATGCTTAACCAAGCTAACTCGCTGCTAGCAACAGCTGCATGTTAAGTGAACCCACTTTACGTGGTGGTCTTGTACTTGATTTAATTTAATCAGACATTAAATTTTTTAAATCTTATCCACATATGTGAGAATGGTTAAGAAAGATACTGCCGTTTTTGTAAAGACAATTCTGTAGATTTTTTGATGTATGAAGATGGTCATTAGTCACATTACTAAACTAAAAGCATATAACCATTCGCTGTTAGTTACACCTAAAGGTTCTGTTTACTGTATAACACAACACATACTGTATTCAGAGAGTAACATAACAAATACCTCCTACACTCAAAAAACAGTTTTATCATATCCTTGTCAGTATATTAATATAAATAAACACACACCAATTAAACTTGTCTTTACTCCCACACACTAATAAAGAGGCGCAAGTCGGGGTCATGGATCTAACTGTGGAAATTAGTTTACTGTATCATTTCCCATGATGCCTCTGGGTTGGTGAAATCCCACACCAGTTGCTACTTATAGCTCTGAAAGGGATACTCGCCGAGCCCTGAGAAGGCCTGTCTGCACAGTGGTGTAGAGTAGCTGTGAAGCGCTGTAACCTCACCTACTGAGTTTAACCAGGGGACCTCGGCAAGGAGCTGCTGCTCAGAAATACAAATAAATACACAGACCAAAACACGACAAACACACGCACTCATGTTTGGATAGCACTAGAAAACACTCTGTATATCTTTTTATTGACAGCGAAGAGAGATCCCTCTACATTTCCTTTTTAGAAAAGAGAAAGTTTAGTGTGTGATTAAGATTTTTTATGTATTTATAACATCCATACCTCGAAGAACGATGTGACATAATCAACAACGAAGTCCAAAAGTTCATTTCTTAATTTGGATTCTTGACTTCCTCATAACCCAGCACTTATCTCTCTGGCAATGACAGGGTGCATTCCATTAATTTTGTCATTATTATTTCCTCAGTCAAAGTATAACTTTATTATTCTAATTATTCTAATTTGCAGTTACTGGAATTGCCTCAGGTATATTAGGGGATCTAGGAAGGGATTAGCTCTGCCATTTAATATCAAATATTGTTGTTATCTACTGAAGTGTTGCTTGAACACTGCAGGTCCAATGTGATGTGTCATTGACCTTTGAAGCTCTGTGGATATTACTGATTTCGTTTCTCCAAGGACAAATCCTGGATCTTGCGTTTGCCAGTTTCCAGTCTGTCATTCCAAAACTTGGTCTCTGTTTTACTAAAGCTAATGCTCTGGCTGTGGGTGCTCTGGTTGTATGGGTGTTGTTTATCTTTTCCACTTCCTGTAAACACAAGTAAGTATGAGAGCCAAGGTTTTCTCCTCATTCCGTATGCTATTTTGATTAATTTTCAGAAAATTTCAATCAATTGCATTTCATCATCCACATGCACAAACACGCCCATACGCACACTATCCGTTACATAAAGATATAAAGATTGATTGTCTCATTACATGTAGCCGTGGTTATCATTTATTTTTCCTCTCCCACAGAGAGAAGACGACAGGGCAAATTCCAGCCCTTCAGACGACTGTTTGGGAAGAAGAAGAAGGAGCGGAAGGCGAAAGGGGGCTTTGATGGAGCAGAGCTGAAGGCGAGTGTTTCTACTGGGGAAGTGTCCAATGGACTCGTATCTGATGATGAGGAGTCCAATCAAAATCTGAGGTTAGTGATATGGCTTTTATGGATAGTTTCATTTTTACACACATAATAAACTTTGATTTCAGTTATGTCTTGCCACCTACATTTTTACTCAGTGAAACAACCAGGCCTCTTATCAGATGTCTTCACAAAAGGAAAGTGTGGACACAGATTCTCATAAAAGCTTCAAGTTGTGGTTACACAATCTGTAGAAAGACAGGGTGAGGCTCTGTTAAAAGCAGTTTATGACAAGGCCGGACATTGATTTGAGCCTTTAATTAATGTGCTCAAACTGCCGCTTTGTAAAGAGCAAAATGATTAAGCCCGCTCATGCTAAATGAATGAATGACAGACAGTGCTGACTGTCTCTTTCTTCTGCAGGGGGTTGAATCCCATCGGCTCTCGAGCTCTCTCACACGACAGCATCTTCATTCCAGAGGAGCCGGCGACAGAGCCCGGTCTGGATCACAGCATGTCCCAGGAAAACGTATCGGATAAAGTTCGGAATCTGCAGGTGGGCCGTGTAGAGATATCCGCAGTTACCAATCAATAATCTCCACTGTATGTGTATAATGTATTTTTACTCCTTGTCGATGACACAGAGGCAGATAGCACAAGGTATAAAGTTTGGCCAGAGGCCTTCTTCCATGAGAAGGAGTGAGGGAGATGAGGGAAGTTCAGACGAGGAAGAGAGTCCCCGGAGCCCTCTGAAGGTGTTGGCCCAGGTGGAGGCCGAGCCACCAAAAACAGAACCAAAGGTAACAGCTCAGGTTTTATGGTCCTCTCTCTCTGTTAAGCCATAAACACACTGGGTTTTATTCATTTACAAGATCTGTAATGGTCTCTTACCCCCTGACATCACCTGTCTTTTAATGTGGGCTCTAATACCCTCAACTGCCTGGATTACAACTGTTTTTACTGAGCTCAGTAATTTCAGTTTTTCTCAGCTTGCACCTGCAACATGGAATAACATCCAGATACTATAAAGCTCAACTCATTAGGGCAATTATAGTTTTTTATCTCACCTTTTACCTCCAACTGTTCATGTTATATTCGATTCATTAGTTTTAATTGATTAATTTGCTTAACATTTCAATACAATTTATCCATAAGGATTTTACTTTTGCATTTGTTTTAGCTATTTAGCAAATTTAACTGTTTCTTATTTGTGTTTTCTCAGTGTCTTGGAAGGTTTTGTGTATTTTCTGTTCTTGTGAATGAAGTCTTCAAGATGTATTCAGATGACAGTTGGGTGTTATTTTGAAAGGGAAACTGCAATGGTTAAAATCAAAGTGTGTACTACTACATATACTGTATGTAGCCATAAATAGCTCGAGAGGGACACTCATTTAAGCAGACCACTACCTTAAATGAACAGTGGAGTTCGAAAGACGTAAGTTAACCAGACCTCTACCTGCTCTTCATCAAAAGTAATGTCAGTAGTCTGTTGCATTGTGAGTAATGTAGGTGCCATATTAGTTGGTAAATCCCAGGAAATAATCTGTGGTTCTGCTGCATCAATCAAAATGAAAACTGACTCCGACAATGTTAAAGGAGGTAAATGACAAATCAGTCAGACCGCCAGTGTTTCAGTTTTTAATAAATACATTTTAATAACGTTATTTTGACAGCAGCAGGTGCAAGGGGCTCAGGCACACACCAGCCCAGTGAAGTCCCCGAGATCCAAACGAGTTCTTCCACCCTGTGGTACGATTGAGTCCATCAATCTGGACGCCGTCCCGCAGTCTGCGCCTCGCTTAGACAACACAGCTGCCAAGCATAAGCTGTCCGTCAAACCAAAAAACCAGAGAATCTCTCGCAAACATCGTCGCGTCACACAGGTGAGTAGTACAGATATGAGCTGCAGCGAATTGGTGTTAGCATGTTGATTGATTCTGTGACTCTTATCTGCATTTTTAGAGGAAGGAAACTTATTAACAACCATGTTTCCACATCCACAGGAACTCCAAGACATTTCCATCCCTGGTGTTCTTCAAGAGGAACTGGAGGCAGCAGGAGGGTCTAGTGATGACCAGCGCAGGGCCTCGGTCGAGTCCCTCGATGGCTTCAAGAAACAGAGACTCCATGAGGAGGAAAGACAGGAGACAAGGAGGAAGAGAGAGATGGAGGAGCAGAGGCTCAGACAGGAGGAAGACGAGAGGAGGAAGAGGGCGGAGGAGATGAGGCTGCGAGAACTAGAGGAGGAGAGCGAGAGGTGTCGTAAACAGCAGGAGGAGGAAGAGAGAAGGCAGAGAGAGGAGGCAGAGAGAAAGCTGAGGGAGGAGGAGGAGGAAAGGAGGATTAGAGAAGAGGAAGAAACTAGGCGGCGAGAGGAGGAGGAGAGGATCCAGAGGGAGGAACAGGAAAGGAGAATGCGAGAAGAGGAGGCGCATCGACAGAGGGAGGAGGAGGAGGGGAGGAGGCGACTGGTAGAGCAGAGGAGGAAAGAGGAGGAGGAAAGGAGGAGACGTGAGGAGAAAGAAGAGGCTGAGAGAAGGAGGAGGCTGAGAGAGGAAGAGGAGAAAAGAAAAAAGGAGGAGGCTGAGAAGCTCAGGTCGCAAGAGATGGAGGAAAAGAAAAAGGTGGAGGCAGAGGAGAGGATGAGAAAGGAGGAGGAGCAGAGGAGGATGTTTGAGGATGCTGATGGAAGCTCAGATCCACAGGAGAGGAAGAGGAGGGCCGAGGAGCTGCGATGGAGGGAGATGGAGGAGAGACAGAGGCCTTTCTCTTTCAAGGTTTCTTCTGGAGAAAAGCAGATTTTGTTCCAGAAGGTCAATCTCACGCCTGTTACGCCGGCCTCCGGCTACCAGAGTGGTGCTGCGGCTGAACAGAGAGACGGAGCTAAGACTTTTTCCTCTGAGGGACCAGAATCCCCCAACCTGCCAGCATCTCCATATGTCCCCCACACAGCCATCTTAGTGACGGGCGCCCAGCTCTGTGGGACGGCCGTCAATTTAGACCAGATTAAAGACACCGCCTGTAAATCTCTGCTGGGTCTGGGGGAGGATAGAAAGGCCCAGGGTACACCGCCAACCAAGAGTAAAACGTCCCCGGACCGCAAGTCTGGCAAAACCAAATCACTCACTGAGTCTGCCCTCTCTACAGACAAGTCCAGTGCAGCCGTCCTGGCAGAGTGGGCGAGTATCCGATCCAAGATATTCAAGGGAGTGGAAGACGGCAAGTATGAGGACTACCAAGACGTGAACAGAAACCAGCCTCAGCCCGCCAGCGAGGACCAGCTCTCCCACACCAACCTCAGGAAGACCATGTCTGCCAGCGCCAAGTTCTCCATCACCCCTGCGAAGAAGAAGTTTGGAGATTCAAACAGGAACTCTGAGGTGTTCAGTGCCGACGCCAAGGAAGCGGAAGAGGAGGCTGCTTTGTCTGACAGCCCCACTGCTGAAGTCTCTCCAGCTCCAGCCAGCAAACCTCAGAGCAAGACGAGTAAAACCGTCCGCATCGCAGAAAGAGGGTCCGAGGAATGTATGTTTGCCAAAGACCTCCCCTCTTTCCTGGTTCCCAGCCCCGGAGCCAAGTCTGAAGTGGCAGAGCTGAGGAGCAGGGCCCAGAGTGAGATAGTGGCGTCTGAAAGTAGAGAGGAGGGGGAGGAGCAGGGCCAGGGCAGTGAGGATAAGGTCTCACCTTTTGGAATAAAGCTGAGGAGGACTAACTTCTCCCTGCGTTTCCACAGCGAACAGTCCACTGAGAAAAGGAAGAAACGCTACAGTGCTGGGGACAGCTTTGACGGCGTCCCTTCGCCTCTCACCCCCATCGAGCCCGACCTTGATGCCTCCTCTGTCTTCTCAAGTCCTGCGTCTCCCGGGCAAGAAGGTGCGGTCTGCAAGTTCCTACAAGCGTGTGCCTCCCCTGTCGGCCCTCGGGCTAAACAGGTAAAGTCTACCAGCCCAACCGCACACAGCGAAAGTGAGACAGTGCTTTCAAAACCACCGATCTACCGAAGACCAACCACATCACCCAGATCTACCGGATCAGTCCAGACTCCTCCCCCATCGCCGCTGCCTAAAGTGGTCCACACGCCTCCCAGCGATGCGCTGATCCAGAGAACAGGAGCCAGGGATTCATCCAGCCAGGAGCCAACAAGCAGGAGCGAGGAACCTTCAGCGGTGGCCCACTTGCACCGGAGCAGTCATGGCCAGGTCCAAGCGGAGGAGGAGGTGAAGGAGAAGAGATCCTTCTTCCCCTCTATCAACATCCCCTGGAGAGAGAAGGCGGACAGAAAGACAGAGCTCATCAGAAAAGGTCAGTGTCCCTTTATCCAGGGAACCCCTTTCCAAGTGAATTGTGCCAGATGTAATGACATTTACTACGGATAGTCCTGATATGTCACATTCACAGAAACGTGAGGTCACTGGGACCTTGACCTTTGACCTCAAGGCACCGAAATCGAATCAGTTCATGCAAGGCCACCGTGACCTTCAAGTCTACTTTATTGTCATTCATCCACATACAAACTATGCAGAGTGACGAATTCGAGTTCTCACAGGCCAAAGTGAAAAAAAACAAAAACAACACAACATATTAAAACACAACAAAAATAAAAACACAATGTAAACACAGGACAGAGCCTTGAGGCGGTTTGTCAGTGCTGTGTGCAGACTCAAATACTGAACAACGTTTAAAAGCTACATTAAAAGGTTTACCTATAATACGCAGTGGTCATATTATAGTATGTTACTATAATATGACCGTTCACTGACCTTTGACCTTTGGCTACCAAAATCAAATCAATTCAGACTACAGTCCGAATATTTCTACAAATTTGTAGGACGGACAGACAACTGGAAAACAGCCACTGGCTGAGGCCAGCATGGAGCCGTTAAAAATTGTTCAATGTAAATATGGGCGTGTCGATTTTTTGTAAATTTGGGCTGGTGTCAATGTTCACCTTTTCTTTAGTATCGAAGAGCTTTGGCTTCTTTTGTTGTAGATGAAAAATTTAGATTTGCAGAAAAACAAGCTGATATCATACCTTATATACAGAACCATAGAGTACAGTTAGGTTGTTCAGAAACAGAATCAAGACACTTAAAACTCTCTCCTGTCCTTATACTTTATACAAATAATGATGTGTTCCTGTGTAGAAAAACCATCCCTGCAGAGCAGACACTCACTGGACAGTGCCCGAGTGCAGGAGAAGGAGACCGGACCCTTGTGGATCACTCTGGCTCTGCAGAAGCAGAAGGGCTTCAGGGAGCAGCAGCAGACCCGAGACGAGCACCGGAGCCAAAGAGAGACCAAGCTGGCTGTGAAACAAGCTCGAGAGAAAGACAGTGTACGTGAGCCAGCCACAGCAGCTCCTCGTGCTATCTCTGATAGATCTGCTCCGCGCACATTCATCTCCTAAATCTCGTTTCCCTCGTCTGATAGAGTGTGAATGTGTATTGCAGGTTACCCTGCTGAGTCCCACGGAGAGCAAAGGCAGTGGGAGTTGTAGTCCTTCTAAACCTCGGACACCAGAGGAGCCCAAGAGACCCGACAGCCTCTTCGGTCGTTTAGAGCGCAAAGAACAACTGAAAAAGGCCAACACTTTACCCAGCTCTGTCACTGGTAAGAACAAACGTGTACAATAGTAAAGCCAATTTATTATTGATAATCAGCCTTTGATTATCAATTCTTGTTTTAGGTCATCAACAAGAAAAAATGTTAAATACAGCTGGTTCCATCTTTTCTGTTGTCATTTGAAAATTGGCCCCCATTGTTGACAGTAAAAGTTTATCCTACTAACAAAGTGATCTGTGACGTCACACGCTGTCTATTTGTGATTCGTGTGTGTTAGCAGAGGTCATGACCCCCATTAGGCCAACGACATTTGACCAGGACAATACATAGTTAAAATTATAGTAAAGTTCATATTTTGGACCGTTGTTTACAGTTTAAAGTACCTTGAGATAATGTATACTGTAATTTGATGCTACCCCCTGTTTATTATATATTATGAGCTGTTTAATGTTTTAATGTTTTGGTTTTTTTGTATGTACAGTGTCTTTGAACATTGTTGAGAGCACTTTACAGATAGTAAAAAAAAGATTATTATTATTATAATAAAACCGTTCTGAAACTATTTCTGTTTACGTTTCAGTTGAAATCGCTGACTCTACACCGTCGCCACCTGCTGTCAAGGAGGTGTCAAAGCGCTTCCCCTCCAGTGACTCTCCGCAGGTGTCCACAGAGCCGGCCTGGCTGGCCCTGGCCAAGCGGAAGGCCAAAGCCTGGAGCGACTGTCCTCAGATCATCAAATAACATCCTGCTCCAGCTTCACACTCACTCACACACACTCACAGTCTGCACACTGCCCAGAGTCAGCGTCACCCCTCCCCTCCCGAAACCTCCAGATCCCACCAATCACCATGACAAAGCCCTCCTTCACCTCATAACCACACACACTGGCTGGTACTATTATCACGTTAAAGTGCGCTTCACATTCAAATAACCCAGTACAACTGCACAGATATATTTAAACAACTGCTGCGAGCATGCACATCCTGTATACAAATACACAATGTATATGTCCCGACAAGGCCCAGTCCTCAGCAGCCAATCATTGTAATAGCCAACCCCCAATTTCCTTTTTTTATTTTGTAGGCAACTGTGTCCCCATGGTTGTGAAGAAATCACTTGTGTGTGAAGCTCTCACATGTGACAGTGTTCCATCAGCAGAGGGTAACTGTCTGAAGTGTGTTTTAAGGGCTACCAGTAACAATACTACTCAACATGAGCCTGCTGAATCTGCTTGTGGACGACGGAAGGAATCGTCGTGGACTCTTAATATTTACGTGAAGCGGCAGATTTGTGTTTGTGTTGAAACAAAAACTGCATCTCTACTCTGAGCCTGTTTGTCATGTACAAAAGAAGAAGCCTTTTATTTCTCTTTTTTTTTTTTTACTCATACTGGAAAAACTTAGCGTAACAACTCTCACTGTGTCCGTGATAACTGTGATAGCTGTCAATCAAGCTATTGTACAATTTTTGCCATTATAAAGGGACAGGATCATAATCACACGGTGGGTGCACCTAAACACAGCACTGAAGACCACAAGTGTTACTGGGCATTTTACAGTGAGCCGCACACTTTCCTTGTGGCCGCGTCATGACGTAAACTGGATTTGTTTGCTTTGCTAAACGGAGATAGACACAATGCCTGCCTGCTGTAACATACGATTCTTGTAGCCGTCCCCCTCCTGTAACACACCGTTTGTAGGCTTACGCCATCACTTCCTCGTAAATGTGATATGAACTTCTTACATGACGTAAAAGAAAAAAAGGAAACCTCCAGCATTCTCATTACCTGCCACTCACTTAATGATCTGTATATGTATGTAAGTATGTACTGTATGTTAAATCAAAAGCTTCAGTCAGAGGGGAGAGGCCCCTGCGCCTGAGTCACTTTGTCATTTGGTTTCTAACTATGGTCGTGCACAATAGTGTAGTGTACGCAGTGTTATACGTAACAAAAAAAATGTTTGGTATTATTTGCACTTTTTTGTCCCACTTAGAGGTATTCATGAGAAAATTCTTAAAGAGAAACAAAATGTTATGAATAATGTAAATTAAATACTGATGTCTGAACCGCAGGACTGACGACTCATCATTTTCAAAAGTAGAGCATGGTGTTATCATGCTTGTGTTCCATATAAACAAACACAACATATGCACAAATATGAATTAATGATAAAATAAATTGGATTTAAGGACCAAAAATTAAAAAAACACACAGATGCTCTAACTTCAAACTGTTACAAATCCTATCCCCGGCTGCAAAGCAGGATTTGTCTCCATCTGCGAAATGTGACACGGACAGCTCTCTCAGGCTCCTCAGGGAATATTCTGTGCAGCTTTTGCTTGGAATAATGTAATCTCTGAAGTATTTTTAAACTGAATTAAACAGTGCTGTGTATTTATAGAACATTTGTGTATATAAACCAGATTCTCATGTCGTTTAGTATTAAGTAAAAAAGTCCCCTAAAGACCTTAAAAAGGATCTAATGTCATTTGGTGACTGGGAACTATAAATGTGCTGATATGGCCCCCCCACCCCTACTCCACATCTTCTCCCCTCTCAGTGCCACCTGCAGTTCAGGAGCCTTTCTCCAACCACAAGTTGATAGGATTGGTGTATTAGGTTTGTGACATCACAAACCCTGGCTGTCACATATATGCAAATCCAAAACCACGCTGTGATTTGCTTTGCCACAGAAAGTGAATATTCTAGTCACGCTCTTGCCTGCATTGATTGGAAGTGAGCAGGAGGCCAAGGTTCACCCCTGACACATTTACATATGTTCCAACTGACCCTGTATCAGTTTTTTTCAGACTGGCATTTTTTCACTGCAGTGTTAAGCTGGAAATAGTCAGACATGGCATTGAGCCCTTATTCTGCTCAAAATATGTTTTTTATTATATAAAAGGCAAACTTTTACACATATTTTCTTTGCTACGATTAAGATATAAAAAACAATTATTTACAATCAAAATCTGTACAAAAATAGATTTAATCCTTCTGTGCTTCCTCTTTGACAGTCAGATTTAAACAATACACATAGTCATTGCGGCACCCGATAACAAGAGAGCGTTTGTACACCACTGGGGATGAAAACAGTTCCCCCGGTAGAGAGTGTGAGGCCAGCATTTGTCCGTTTTCACCATCCAGGATCCAGACTGTGCCGTCTGTTGAGGCCAGGCCCACCAGCTTCCCACTCCGGCCCACAGCCGAGCCGTCGAACACACACGGACTGGAGAACACTTTGCCTGACGACTGGAAAGTCCAGACTAAAGATCCGTCGGCGCAGTTTAAACAGTACAGGTGCCCGTCATGTGATCCACACAGAAGCCTCTGCTGGTCCGGTGAGACACATGGAGACGAGAAGACAGGTCCTTTTGTTGAAAACAGCCACATCTGCAGAAAGATACAAGTGTCACACCACAGCATGAAATAAGTGCTTTGGGTTCAGTTTTTACTGCAGGAAATTCAATTTGCAGAAGAGAAAATAGTTGAGCTTTCAGTCCTGGTAACAGTGGGAACAGCAGGTGGGATTTAACTAAAATGCAGCAGCTGACCAGACATTTTTTATGAGCGTTACCAGTAACTTGTTCCAGCTTTAACACTTATGAACACAAAAAGCTTCAAATGCAGAAGTCTGTATTTGAATCCAGAGAATGTCTCAAAAAAGTTCATCCATCCATTATTTATTCTTACCATAACCTGAACCCAATCGGGAGTTCCTGAAAATCTAAATAGAGAAGTGTAGAGTCTTACTTTAAAGTAAATTCAGTTTTTGTACTTTACAGGATCAGTTTACATCTGTTACGGATCTGCAATGTTTGTTTGTATTTAAGGAGTCAAACATTTGGCCTGTTGCCTTCCATGGATTAACTCCTGAACCGAGGCCACTACAAACTACTGCTAACAGGGTCTGAGCTCTGCTTCTCACCGGTCTCCCCGTGTTGCTGTAACAGCAGATGTTTCCATCCACAGAGCCGATCGCAACAAGACCAGAGGAGCAGTTTGGTGATGAGAAGAATGGGACGTCCCTGCAGTCGGACCACAAGACCTCTCCACTGTCCTGAAACAGGTAACCACATGTTTGACCCCCTGTCTTTATGTCCTCTATTTAACAAAACGACTGGGGTTTGGGATTTTCTTCACTCACAGGGTTGAGACAGAGGAGGCGACCCCCCAGTGACGCCACGTACAGCTGTCTGAGGGAGGGCTGGAGACAAGGGGAGGAGAACACAGCTCCACCACCACAGTGACGCTTCCAAACACACTGCTTCATCTAAAAACACAAAACTGTATTAAGCCCGGGAGGGGAAACAGCTTTGGACATCCATGACAAAAGATACAGGGGTCAAAAGGTCACAGCAGACATGATGAAAGTGTATATATATATATATACTTTTAATAAACCTAGTATTCTTTTTATTAATAACACAATGACGCAAGACACTGTCCTCAAAGTTCTAGGAGAACTGGCCATATTATCTTTGTCATAACTATTTCTAAAGTTTTAAGAAAATAATATGATCGATTAAAAGTGTATTTTCCCCAGTTTAGGAGCACTCAATATGAATTGAATCACCACTCTATGTTTTGTATCAGTTGTTTTCGGTACAACTTGCTCACCTTTGGGTTCAGGGCGTAAACGTGTCCATCGTGTGAGCCCACTATCACCAGACCTGTGTAAGGATCCACAGCAGCAGAGCTCTTCACGGCGTCTCCCGTCTCAAATATCCACCGCGTCTTTCCGGATGCAGCACACAAGAAATAAACACAGCCATCGTAGCAACCTAGGAAAATACAGACAAAAAGCTTAAAGGCAGTAACTGACATTACAGTATCAAAAACAAGATATGTAGAAAGTAGTTACAGACCTACAATCACCAACGTCCCACAGTGAGACACAGCAGCCGACGCCTCGATCCTGTCCCCAAGCACTCGCTCCCACACAAGGCTCCCAGTGTCCAGGTCTAGAGCCTGGATCCTGTGAGAGTGAGAGCCGACGAACACGGTAGTTTTGGCCTCATCTGACCTCTGATCTGTTCTTTCATGGACTAGAAGCACCGGGGAGGCGTCCACGCATCTGCCTGTGTCCGAGGACCAGCTCAGACAGAGGCCCACAGCATCATCTCTCCGTGTCTTAGTTAAATCTTTCTCTTCGACTGCATCCTCCTGAAGGCCTGATCTGACATTAATCTCTATCACCTCTCCTGCTCGTCTTATAACTTTAAAAGCCTGTCTCTCCCCCTGCGGCCTCTCTTCTGCTGCAGACTGAGATCCTTTGCGTTCTCTCTTCGCTAGAACAGCAGACGGAGCAGCAGCGTGCCGTTTCTGGGCCTCGGGAAGTGGCGGCGTGCTGTTCTCAAGTGGCGGCGTCAGTGTCACTCTGGCAATGTAGGTCAGGACGTCAGAAAAGCTGCCATCCAATACAACCTCCAGGAGTCCGGGTGAAGTGAGTCCCACAGCCGAGAGGATGTCCTCACAGAGGTGCAGCGCCTTCAGAGAATCTCCTCCACTCAACAGGAAGTTGGATTCCTCATCAACGGTCACATCTTCAGGCAAACCTAAAGTATCCTGTTGATTTATGGGACACAACGCTGAGTATGAATACATACAGACATTGAGATATTTAAATGTGGAGCTGTGTCAGTAAAAGTGTGGAAATACCTGCCACAGAGACTGGAGGGTTTGCTTTAGTTTGCTGAAATCTCCCAGTGGAGCCTCTAAACCCGGTTTTTGTCTCTGGTATATCTTCATCAGTGCCTCCATGTCTACTTTGCCTGCCGAAAAAAAACAACGTTAGAATCCCTGTAATGCTGAATGAGTGAACTGCTGTGGTTCCTCTGGAGTGACCTGCATCCGCTGCTCACCATGAGGCGTCAGGCACAAGGCCGGGACCAGCAGCAGCGTGTCAGGAACACTGTGTGACGGCAGCAGCAGAGACAGCTGGTCCACAATCTGCCTGCTCACATCCCTGTTCGCACCGCTCGTCTGCTGGAGTCTTACAGGAGAGCGGAGGTCGTCCTGAGGCTGAGCCAGAGCTGAGGGGGATTTCTCCACGTGCAGCTGTGCAGGAGAGGGGAGAGAAGCAGCTGCTTTCTGGCCTCCAGATGTGGACGCCACGACAAAGGCAAGCAGCCGAACGCCTTCGTACAGACCCACAGCACAGGCCTCCACCTGAGGTAGACCCGATATGAGCTGACGGAGGGGGGGATTAAACACAAACATAAATGTCTATCATCCAAATAGTCTGCAGTCAAAGAAAGAATTGTTCATGTGGATCCATGATCCTCTGCTGTTGCCAAAAATATTTATTTGGTGACTTAAAGTCGAATATGTCTCTTCATTTCTGATAGATGTAGACTGAGATATGTTCAGTTTTAATGCCGACCTACGAATGCACGTTCACCAGGATTAAAGAAAATCACCAGAGAAAAGACATACAGAGAGATTTATGGATTTATTAATAAGATGCATGTTATTGCTTTTTTCTTTATTTTGTTTCCTCCGCCAAGGAGGTTATGTTTTCATCACAGGCTGTTTGTATGTTTGTTGTTTATGGAAAAATTCTAAACAGATTTCCACAAAACTGAGTAAAAGTATGAAGTATGGGTCAAGGAGGAGCCAATAAAATGCTGGTGTGGATCCAAATCAAGGGGACTTATTACTACCTTACTTTTTCTTTAAAATTGATATTTTCAGTGATTTCCCAGGGAATCATTCATGGATCTCTGTAAAAATAAATATCATTGAGTGTTTGAAATTTGGTGCAGGTTGATTGAATTTAAGGAGACTGTTGGGCCATGGAGGTGGTATGTGCTCCACTGAGCTCCACTGTAGTTCACAATGTTTTTAATTACTTTCACACAAAAACAATGTATAAATCCATTGAAAATGCTACATTTAAAATTGCTGGAGTAACAGCCTCTTAAAAAAGCAACCAGCTCATGAACAATGTGGAGACCTGAGCAACTAAAGTGCCAGATGCTTTTCGCAGCAGTAGGTAAAGATCAAAATGAAGCTAAACGAAGAACCCAACTCCAAATGCTCCTGCTCTGGTTTAACAAGGTTATAACGTATCAGTTTAGTTTGTTGCACTGCCCCCATGTGGTCAATGAACTCAACTGTTACTGTTTTAACTTCAACTACAGATGACACGTTCCTCTCTAGGCCGAGACCTTCAAGCTTCAAAACTACATCATCTCTTTCTTGTTGAGATCATCAGCAAAACCTACAGGGTGAGCTACATAATCATTTCCTTCAGTAGTTTATGATAAACCAGTAATAAATACCATTGTACTGCCTTTGATTTTTGAAGTATGTGAATTAAGTGAAAAATACTTTATGTATTACTTTATTTATTCATCAAATTATATTTCTAGAAACTAAGACTTAAATATGACACTGAACATAAATAAATATAAATACATAAATATCATTGGCAAAATACAGTTCATACACACAGAACACTGTACCTGCTGCAAGCCGTCCAAGTTCACCCGTTTCCCGTTGCGTTTTATCAGCCTGTCTCTCCGTCCCAGGTAGAACAGCTGTCCGTCTCTAACATTCACCCAGTCTCCAGTGGCTCTCATTGTCCCGGGGGTAACATCCTCCTCATCGTTCAGGAGACATACTCTGTCCTCTCCACCTGCAAACACGGGTCACATGGAGTCACTTCACCACAGTGAGATCTGCATACATGTGTGGGTCACAGTGAGATCTTTCTCACCTATGAACACCTGTCCTTCACCCTCTGTAACAACGCCACCATGTTCATCTCTGACTTCCACCACCGTGTCCATCAGAGGCGTCCCGAGAGGCACTGAGGCCGCCAAGCTGGAGGATCTGTGATGTTTTAGCTGTGTTAGCTGCAGCTGATATGAACATGCAGATTTCACGAATAATTTTAAAGAGGAGCACTCACAGGTTGCTGGACTGTGGTATTTTGTAGCAGCAGGCCCAGCACGACACCTCAGTGATACCATAGATATTGAAGAAGAGGGTTTTGTTGTCCTCGTGCCTCCAGCTCCTAAGCAGGGCCGGCGAGGGACAGGCCTCTCCACCCAGAGCCAACACCCGCAGCGAGGAGCCACAGGACAACACCTCCTGCTGGAGGACGCGCTGCCCGAAGCGGCAGAGCAGAGTGGGCGTGACCTGCGGAAACAAGAAAACACCACATTAGAGGGGATATATAGTTTGAGTGGGCGATTCCAGGTAAAATAAGCATTGATCAGGATTTCTTGCAGGTTTAAAAAAATCTTAATAAAGGCTTTGTAAGACCCTAATGACTGACATTGAAGCACAACGTCAAGTGTGGCAGATATGAAGGAACATTGGAGTCCCATGAATTACTCACACTTCCCCATAATTGAAGATAAGGTGAAGTATCCTAGTAGAGAATAACTATACAAGAGTGTTGTTATCAACTCTATGTTGGTCTAGTAGTTTTATTACACCAAATCATATATCTAAAAAGGCAAACAAACATTAAAACACAAACACAGTAGTGTTAAATTAACGTTAATTTAAATAAGATGTACCAAGAATGTTATATCTTAACATATTTAAGACTTTTTAAGACCTAAAGATAAGTTGATTAAATACAAGACTGTTTTAGACTTTTTAAGACCCCACTGAAATCCTGACTGATGATAATGGTGAACCTTCTTGCCTGTAAGACCGTCGTGTTGTGATGCTTGAACAGCAGCTGAGCCAGTTGATTGGGCATTTTCTTGATCACAGAGGGGATAATGAGGAGCTGTGCCCCAGATGATAAGGCCAGGAAAATATCCACCACAGAGGGGTCAAAGGTTAAAGGCGAGGCCATGAAAACCACATCATCTGCTGTCATCTGAAACAACGATCTGAGCAAAGAGAGGGGCACTTTTAAACATTTATCCAAATGATGCTCCAGAGCAGAAGATAGAGGCATGAAGGTAGAATTCCTGACCTCATGTGCAGAATGTTGGGGAGTATACACTTGTGTGGTACCCTCACAGTCTTTGGAATGCCAGTGGTTCCAGATGTGTGCAGCACATATGCCAAGTCTTTGTGGCCACCGTCTTTTTGCTTCACAGCTGCACCACAGACTTCAGCAACATCTGTCCTCAACACAGTCGGTTGTTTTTCCTGACTGTGTTCAGCGGCTGGCAGCAGCGTGACCCGTACCACGGTCAGCTTAAACCTGGGCAACACCACACACACATCAACAGACATGTGTTTGACAACAGCCGTCTGGAAACGCTGAATGGAAAAAGGAGAGAAAATCCATGAGCACAAGGAAAGACTTCAAAAAATGTCACGTTGGAACTTTACAAATACACAACAGAACAGAAAATTACATTACATACATTACAAACTTAAAAAATAAAATATATGAATCCTCTTTTATCTTTTTACAAACTCACTTGTTTTATTTAACCCATGCAAACTGAATAACCAACCAGAGAGAGTGTGCCACTACCAACAAAAAAGGTAGTATGTAGGCAGATGGTTATGGTCATGTGATTACTTCACCATTACTGTGGCCCCCCGTCTTTAGAACATTTATTATGTGAATACAGACCAGATTGGATTATTTCAACATAAGAGCATGAGGGAGGAACTGAATGGGATCTGATTTTCAAGGCCATAATTAAGTTGTTTAGGGGAAACTAAATTCATATACAAGTATGTAGGTGTGAGGGTCAAGACATTTTTTGCCAATATAATGCAACTTATTTTGGCTTATTTTGCGTTGCTTACTTATAATGTCTCAATCAATCCAGAGAGACACAATATCTAATTCAGCTGAACATGAAGACATCTTTAAATATTATATGTGCATCATATCTGCAATTTGATATGTGTATTAATATTAATAAAATGTGACATATTTTACCGGCAGGAGGTCAGTCTTCACAGCACAGTACTTGAGGCGACACTGGTTCATGACCCTGGCTGAGAGAAGTCCTGGAGCCTCTGGGTCCAGTGGGACGTAGGCAGCTGGAGACTGAAGGATCCTGACAACAGCACAGAGTCACTCATGGACACACACACACACACACACACACACACACACACACACACACACACACACACACACACACACACACACACACACACACACACACACACACACACACACACACACACACACACACACACACACACACACACACACACAGACAGACAGACAGACACACAAAAACACACAAGCACAGACACAAACATAGACAAACACACCAAAACACACCCTAACACACCCAAACATACAGTGAACTCACCCCAGGATCCACACTGGTATGAACAGATCGTCAATACAGTACAGCCCGATGACTCCGTTGCTATGAGGACAGTTGTCCCGCAGGACATGTGACAGGTCGGAGGACAGCTCCACCAGCTCTCGGTACCGCAGGCACAGCGGGCTCCCGGGCATCGAGCCGCGGCTGTGGTACGTCACCGCCGCCCGGTCCGGGTGCAGAGAGGCGGCGGCGGACACGAGCTCCTGCAGCGTCCCAGCAGCCATACTCCACTGTCTGGACGATGACTCCGAGAATCACATGGGTTCGATCATATGTTGTTAAATTCAGTCTGGGGAGATTTGTTTATATCCGGACGGAGCGTGTTTGTCGCCTGAAGATGACATAGAAAGTGAAAATGACGTCTCACTAATGGCTAGTTCACTGGCAACTAGGAATGATCCGATGCACTCTAACAACAAGAACAACAATGATAATAGTAATGATAAAAATAACTACACATAATAATAATATAAACATGTGTGTGCGGGCGCGTGGAAATTTATATTCTTTAAAAATAAAATACGTAACGTGAATTAAAATCGTCCACACTGTCACTGCTACACATTGTAGCCATCTCTATTGAAAGCTCAATTTATATTTGTATTTAAGTGATATTTGTATTTAAGTGATATTTGTATTTATGTTATATTTGTATTTATGTTATATTCGTATTTAAATTCTGGAGTTCAGTACGTTAATCGAAATACTCGAACTGCTAATATCGTTATTCCCCAGGAGCATTGAACGCCCCACGTGTCTGCTGTCCAATCACATCTCACCGCTCTGTGGAAAACATTTGAACCTGGACGCGCCTTCCTCACTCCGCCGGTTAGCCCGTGTGCTACTGTTAGCTCCCGTCCATCACCTCCAACACAACGTGTGTTTGTATGTTACATCCAACATGGACGCCGTCTTTAAAAGAGGACTCCATGACAACAGCCTCATATTCAAAAGGTCGCTGGACAGAATCGTGGACAAGGTGTGTTGTGGTTCCTGTTAGCTTTAGCTAGCGCGGAGTAGCTATCGTTAGCACCAGCTTGGATCTTATCGCTCAGCTGTAAATGTTCGGACAGGCAGTAAGTTAACCTCTGCTTTTATCTCCATCAGTATTCAAAGCTCCAAGACCTGGACGGGGGGATGGAGGTGGACCTCGAGAATACTCAACACAAAAGTAATCCAACTACAACACAATCTAAATGTTAAATATATGATCAACAGATTTTCAACTGTTGTGCTCCCACTGCTTCCAGTGAGAATGCCGTTGCACAATGGTGTGCCCCTTGCAAATGATCCGTATGACATATACAATTCATATTGCATCATATTTTCCTCCACATGTCCACACTCTAACTGTGTACGTGTATGTGTACCTGAATATGATGTAAAATAATGTTAGTTCCAGTCATATTTGTTTTTGTGTCTAACTCTGGAGGCCATCGGCGGTGGTGTAGCCAGGTCTCATTGTGTTTCTTTTCTGTCCCTGCCCTTTGCATGGAGAAGCAGTTGTACGCTACATGAAGCTGTCAAGACAAGAGCTGAGCGATCTGGAATCGAAGGTTTGTGTCACTGTCAACACACTCACGCACACACACATGGCTTTCACACAGAATATATTAACCTGATTTAGAGTTCAGCTTCAGGAAATCATTAAACCTTTTTCTTTTTCCAGAGCCTGACAGATCTGAGCGATACCAGAGGTACGTATCAATCTCCTCCAGCAAGAATAGTAATTCACAGATTAATAAAGTCATCATATGATTTTGATATTTCTTCCACCACAGCAGAAGACCTTACAGGAAACTCTCAGGTAAATAAACTGTGCTTGTATTTACCAAACCATTGTCTTGGAAATTCTTGAATTCATTCAGATTTTTTTTTTTAACAGCTGGAGTTCACGGTACAAGATGATGGCGCTGATGATAGTATTGCATCCAGCAGCCTATATTCCGAGGATGGTGATGGTAAGAGTAGGAAAGCAACAGACATATTTATTAATGGCCGACAAGGAAATGAAGCAAGTTATATTTGTGGTCAGTCAGGTAATGTTTCCTCTCCCATTTCCTTTCTACAGGGATGGCACAAAGTAACATGACTCAGCTGAGTATTGGCTCGTCGGACGAAAGTGAGCAAAACTTTTCTGAAACGGAGCTCCAGCCTGAGGACCAAGATGAGGAACTGGAAATAAGTCTGAGGCGTGAGGGCAGCTCTTTCTTGGAGCTCTTCCCTGGCATGATCAGTCGAATAGGAACGGCCCAGCATCGGCAAAATCTCTCCAGTGCCGCTGACTCAGTACGGAGGAGATACCACAGGTGGCGACAGCAGTCGAGAGAAGGCAGTCTCAACAACACTCTGAGGCTCAGCAACCCAGGAAAGAAGACCAGTGGGGTGCAGCTCAGGGAAACCTCTAACAGCCCAGAGAGAAGGCAGCTCATGACGACTAAATCTGCCCCTCGCTCTCCTTTGCAGTTTGCAACCAGTTGGCTGGCTTGGCAAGCAGATCAGCCATCTCCTGGAAGGGATAGGGGCCCGCTGAGAAGAGAGCAGCACCACTCTGTCTGCGCAAGGGACCTCTCTACACACTTTAAGACCTCTAAACCGAAAGAGGTCTCACTGAATCAGAACTGTAGGTCTGTACAGCTGGGAGAACGGCCTTGCACTGATGCTGGCAGTCCTGCACGGCCTTGCTATCCCACTGCAAACCCATCCTTGGACCTGTCCCTAAGGTCTAAAAGGCTTTTACTCTCTGCACGCTACGAGCAGGCTCCTGGGTGCTCCACGTTTGCACCAGACGTCTCTTTCGCAGAAAGATCTGATATCTGCAGCTCCCCAGTTAGGCAGAGTCCCATAAAATCTCGGATGTCTGTACAGCTGGGAGAACGGCCTGGCACTTATACTGGCAGTCCTTCACGGCCTTGCTATCCCATTGCAAACCCATCCTTGGACCTGTCCCTGAGGTCTAAAAGGCTTTTACTCTCTGCACGCTCCGAGCAGGCTCCTGGGTGCTCCGATTATGCACCAGACGTCTCTTTTGCAGAAAGATCTGATATCTACAGCTCCCCAGTTAGGCAGAGTCCCATAAAATCTCGGATGATAAACAGCCTCAGTAGATCCCCTTACGTCCTCTCTAGGAGCCCCAGAGATAATTCTGAAGAAAGCTTTTCCCGAACACTCATGAGGCGCAGATCGATGTCTCCTTCTCTGTCCTCCCCCCCACAGAAGCCTACAGTGCCACAGAGGATGCCTTACCCTCAAGACCCCCGTCCCTCCTTCCAGCCACAGCTGCAGGCACCTCAGTCAGCCACAGCAGGTCGTCCTAAGCTTCGGCGCCGTCTCTCCTTGGACTCCTCCCTGCCATCCATCAGTGTTTCCAAGAAGGAGATTGACGAGGAACTCTTGAAACTCTACCACAAGTTTGTCTGCCTGAACAAATTATCTTACTTTAACCGCCATCCCTGCCGTATCTGCATGAGGTGCCCCGAGGCCAGCAGAGCAAACTCTTCCTCTGCGTTGGCTGCTCTGGCCTTGTCACCGCACCGCTCCATCCTGAGGAAACGCAACAGGAAGCTGGCCATGGACGACCATCCCCTGGCCAAGCGCTCTAGGGACGAGTGCTACACATCCTCCCCAGGTTCCCAACGCCATGGGAATGAAATGCTGAGGCGCCGTCTCTCCCAATCTGAGCTGTCTCGTGATGACCTCTTCTACAGCTCAAGCAAACACAGCATGCCTAACAAATTCAGCACGCAGCAGCCCACAGCAGACGCTCATCAGGAAGCCGGGATGAGACAGAGACTGCCTGTCTCAGCGGAGTTTTCTGGTCTCTGTAAGTCTCCTCCACAAAACCCTGTGTTATGCAGAGCTTCTTATTTCTGCTGTCACTAAAGTCATTTCATTATCTTTATTTTAACAGGTGGTTCTCCTGAGAGCAGCATGGCAAATGGCTCCTCCCCCAGGTAATAAACACAAATTCCCATGTTGTATTTTTTACCAGCATTCCTGCATTCCGTTAACCCCCCTCTCCTCTTCCCCCCCAACCTGTGCAGAAAATGGAGGACACGGATCGCACCTTTTCTGTAAAATCCTGCCCATACAGTTTCTCCAACAAGTTCCAGGGTGGAAAACCATTCAGTTTGTCACATAACAAATATAAAATTATTATATCTAGTAGTGCAAGGTTTCCAGTACAAATATTGTTTAGCTTTAGTTGTCAAGATAAACAGTGGATGCTCATTTCTCAGCTGGTGCAGTCTGAGCTAAAGAAGTTGTGAAGCTCTTATTCCACTTTTTAATGCTTTTAAAACTGAGTGAAAGGTTCAGATTTGTTGTCATTACATTTTAGAGTTTGTGCTGTGGTGTCTCACTGAAAGTAAAGCAGTGTTTTCTTATATCTGTATCTGTTCATTATTAATAAATGTGTAAATGCTGTTTCTGGTATTAAAAACACAAATGGTGCGTTCTCATTGCGGTTCTGTTTATTTAACTTTTTCATTATATACATTTAATGTCAAAGTAAAGAAAATCAAAATCTCTAACAACAGTCATACGCAAAACCAAAAGAGCAAAGTTGTTAATTTTTATGAAACAAGGGTAGAGAAATAAACGTAAGTAAAATAAAGACCAATTTACTTTTTGGTCACTAGCTTTGTGCACTTCTGACAAGGCAAATTCTATCAAATGCACATATTTGCTAAGGCAAGGAATGTTGACATGTGTGAAGGTAGTTTCAACATTTTTATGAAAACGTTTACGTGATTATATAAAAAAAACAAAACAGCATCAGTGTTGTGTGGTCAGGCACTTCAGTGACATCAGGATGTAGTGAACGACAGACAGGTGAAGCTGCCACCACTGGAGGTCGCCAAAAGCAACAGTTTTACCTCTGCAGGAAAATTTCATAATTTCTTATCCAGTCTATAAAGAACATTTCATTTACATGTGGTGCTTGAAGTTAATTCAGAGCTGCTGTAACCATGTCGTTGCTGCAGCTGTTACCACTCCAGCTCCACTGGATACTTCCCAGTCAGACAGGCGGTGCAGTGGCCCACTTTCTTACTGGACTTGTTACTGGAGCTGATCATGTTGTCCTTCTCCTGCACGGACGCAATGCCCTCCTGAACAGCTGATAGCAGGCCCTCCACAGTCAGATACTTGACACTGGCTGCACCTATACAACAGATCAAGGGATGCTTCCACTTTATTGTGCTATAATATATGGGTTTTGTAAAGGGAACTGTGAAAGACGTTATTTCTAAGTGTAAGACGAGGACATAATAAAAGTGTGATTGTGTTCACACTTACCAATGTATCCAGCAATGTCCTGAAACTCGGGCCGGTTGGCAATGAGCTCCTCCTTGGTTGGAATGTTGATGCCCATGTAGCAAGGGAACCTGATTGGTGGAGAGGCCACTCTGATATGAACCTGTCAAGGAGTTAATACAGATCAATACGTTTAAATCTATGTCACATTCAGGTGGGCACATGCAGGCTTTGCTGCTTCTCGTGCTGGAACCTGTTTGGACCATAGACCTGCCCACAGACACCAACAGGTCCTAATGTCTCAGACCGGTGTGGAAACAATCTGAGTTATAGCCATAACAAATTCAGACATTTAACAATGTCAAACTGACAAGTTATGGAAGCTATTAGACATTAAACATAGTCCTAAGAAGACACTGATATGAGACATTAGAGATTTTTTTTACTAAAGATGTTGATTTACTATAAAGGGATCAGTCAACTGCTGAGCTGCGGAGCAGAACAGACAGATCCTAATGTTTCTTGTCACATCAATAATTACTACATGATGGTTTAGACAAGTCAGCTTGCATATGTTACGCAATGTAGCTGTACATCTGGTCATTAACATGAAGACAAAGATGCATGGGAAATGAGATCCAATCACAAGAAACACATTCCGTTCTGAACAGGGTCATATGTACAAGTTTATGTAATTTGCTTCGTCAACACACCTCCGTCGCACCAGCTTCCTTGAGCAGTTTTATAATGGGCGAGATGGTGTTGCCTCTGACAATGGAGTCGTCGATTAGCACCACCCGCTTCCCAGCAAAATTATCTGTCAGTGCTCCGAACTTCTTGGCAACTCCCAGCTGCCTCAAGCGGGTGTTTGGTTGAATAAACGTTCTCCCGACGTAGCGGTTCTTACACAGAACCTCAATGTATGGCAGCCCAGACTGTTAGAGGAGAAGCGCTTGTTAGGACAGAGGTGAATCAGGAGGATGTAGTGACTGGTAGCGTGTGTTGACAGAGACAGACCTGCTGAGCGTAGCCCAGTGCAGCGGGGGTTGCAGACTCTGGCACGGTGCTGACAACGTCGGCGTCGGTGGGAGCCTCTATGGCTAACCGCCTACCACAGCGCTGCCTCACAGTATAGACCATCTGTCCTGTAAAAATAATAATATTAACAATATTAATGATTATAATTATAACTATAGCTTTATTTCTTGACAAAGTTACAAAGTGCTTCACTTGAGGAACAAAAAATATTAGAAATTTAAAAAAAAATTAAAGATAGTTATTTTTTGTAAATAATGTTTTAAGGAGGGTTTAAAAGCAGTAACAGATGTAGCAATTCTGATTCTCGAGTTTGATGTCCTGCACTGAAAAAGCATGATGGCCTAACCAATCAATTCATCACCATCCGAGCTGATCAGCTGATCTAAGATGGTGTGCAGGCTCATATCAAGTTAGTAAATCCCTGATATACACTGGTGCTTATGAGTGTAAAGCTTTAAACGTCATAACAATCTTTTATCAATGCAGAAACAAACGGGAAGCCAATGTAGCGAGGCTAGAAACGGTTTCATGTGGTCGCGTTCAGTACAGACATAGAAAATACTGATAATGCAGAACATTGTGCAGTATTAGAAAGATGCACTTTTATTCATACCTTCAAAAATAGAGTCTGGTCTGGCAAAATAAACGTATTCAAATATGCAGAAGGCGGGGAGGTCTCCCTCAGGGCGAGGCACAACGCTCAGAGACTTGACTCCATGTTTGGAGATCTGAACTATCTCTCCTGGTAAGACCTCTCTGTAATACCTGAGAACCAGGAGACACATAAAAATGGTGTTTACCCGCAGTTACAATCAGAGGGCGTTGTGTTGGTGGTAATAAAAAAACAAAAAAAACTTACTTGGCACCAATGGATTGAAAACTGCAGGACTCTGATGACACCACCCACCCCTCAGTGTCCTCCTCCCCAGCACCTGACCACAGGGACAGAGCATAAAGTTAATCATCCACCAGCCGACACCTCTGACCTCCAATGGAGCCAAAGGCCAAACTGAAATAAAAAGCATTCTGGCTGGAGAACTGGTGGCATGCGTCTGATGTAACGTCACAAGCAACAGATAACTTGTACAGGAAACCTGGGGTGTGCAGTTTAGAGATGGGAACAACACGTCCAATGCACAGGGGTCGATTTCCGTAAGGGTCCCGCACTGCGTAGACAACATCTTTAACCATCATCAACAGTGAGTATGATGTTGGAGTTTCAGTCATGAGGTTTTTAATTCTGCAACACACACACACACAAAAAAAACAATTATTATAATACTCCTTGGAAAATGGTTCATGTTATAAAATGTATGATCATCATGGCACCGACCTCGCAACCCAGTCTGGTGCATCTAGCTCCTCCAGAGGTGGAGTGAACGCCAGCAGTTGGGTGATGAGTTCACTGTCTGAGCTGGTGGAGAGGCCGACGCCATGACGCATTACCTGCCCAGGACATTTACAACAATTGATATAGTACATTTACAGGGTTCTCCATGTGGGTCCGCTTTTTTCCAAGCATTTGTACAAGAAACAACGCTAAGAAAGTTAGAATTTTGTTGTCTCAGGAACTGTAAAGGTGAGAAATCCTGTCATTTTATGTCTTTCTACCTTTATTTCTGTTACATGATCATAATTTTATGATAAAAACAAAACCTTACACACACTATATCTACTAGAAACATACATAGTTTCTACTGTGTGTAAGATGCAGACAGCTAAACAAAGGTTGGTGTATCTAGTCGTGAGCTAATGACAAACATTCATGGAGCTGAAGAAAGAGCTGTTACATGCAAAGTGAGTCCCAGTTAAGTGATGGGCTCCACTGTGGAAAAATTCAGTTTCATGTGTTGAGTTTCACAGCAGAGCTGTCAATGTCTTTCAAGATTTGTTACACATTTTTATGTACACAAGTTCAGTATTTATATACATGTATATATGACATAACAGGAGGACTATGCAGTATGACATTATTGATGTCTTTGTATTGGTAATAAAAAAACTAAAAAAACATCCATCGTGCAAACTGTAACAGTCACAACAGAGTTTAGAAAGAAGTTATTCTCTGGATCAGGGGATTTTGAAAAAAATCTCTTTAACATTTTGAGATGAGATAATAATATATTGGAGCAACCAATCTGTTTGGCAGAGGTGGTAAGAGTGCACACCAAAGTACTGATTTAACCTCTTTACTCAAGTATGAAGTACAGGCTCTGAAGTAAAGACCCCTCTGAAGGCACATAGCACATTACTTTAGTTCAAGACTATTCCACTTTAACCGGGGTTAGAGCAAGAAAAGACCTGACAGCTTATAAATTGTAGAGAAGGAAATGTGAACAAAGTATTTAATGAAGTATAATTCATTTAAATGGGGAACGTTTTGTTGCTCTGGTTCAACGTCTTTCAAGCCATGTTATGTGTGTTTTACAGTACATACCTAAGACATCTACGAAGTTTTGTTACTTTGCTACTCCTATCTCTGCTGTTTGGACATGACTCAACACATAGTACCCATGAAAGAGCCATTTATTTACATTGCACCAGATTGAGTGTGAACCAGCAGAGTCATCCTCACCTTCTTACGCAAGGCAAGAGCGTTAACCAGCTCGCCGTTGTGCGCGACCGCGATCTTGCCGTGCAGCGTATCCACCACAAAGGGCTGGCAGTTCTGCAGCTCAGAGTTCCCAGTAGTTGAATAGCGTGTGTGACAGATGCCAAGGTTACCATAGCGCAGTTTCAGAAGAGCCTCCGGCGAGAAAGCGGTGTTTACTAATCCCATTCCCTAGAAAACATGACAAGAGTGAGACAGGTTTCCACTTGCACCATCTGCACAGATGAAGTAAGTGAGAACATGCAGCATGTTGTAAATTGAGACAAAGCTTTGAAACAAACCAGCAGAGCCATGCTCCACAATCCTTATCATGTTCAGTAGATCTGTGTAGAGCTTTGTGTGTGTGTGTGTGTGTGTTATTTCAGTTTAATGAGGCTTCTGTATAATTACAGATGGTGCTTCAGCTCACAATTCCCAGTTACCTTATGGACTGCATATGTCGGTGGACTGGCTCCATTACTCGTAACGATCCCGGCACTTTCCTGACCCCTGAGTAAACACAAACAGTCACATTGAAAATCAGTGGGATTTGAGTTTTATAATCAGTATAATGAAAAGCTATTTTCTGCAAGTCTAAAGATGAATAAACCTTTAGTCGTTATCTAAGCTTGATGTGAACCTTTGCACAAACCAAACTGGTTTGACCGCAGCTGAACTATAGCAGGAAAGAGAAGCAGAGAAGAGGAAACGGCTGCTTCTCTTCTGTGGAGTCGCCTCGCTGCAGTTTCAACCCATTTACCAAGCTGCTTCTCAGATTACAGTTGGCCCCGCCCCCTCAGCACACAGCTTAAGCCAGTGGTGAGGCTGCTTTTCTGCATGGAGGCGTTGCTTTCAGGCTTAACCGCCTGGTTGCCTAGGGAACCGGGCAGCAGAGACGGCCAGGCTGGGGAGAAAGAAAGCGTTTCCAGGTCAGCTCAAACATGGAGAGAGGAGCAGAGAGACAAAGAGGAGGGGATACGGAGGTGGCGCAAGAGAAGAGCTCAGTGGAGAGGCAGTGGGGGGACGCAGAGGTGCTGGCTCTCATGTCAGTGTGGGACGAGGTCGGCGCTCAGCACGTAGCCGAGAGCAGGGCCACGTTTGAGCTGATCTCAGAGCGCCTGAGGAGGCTCAGTGTTGTGCGAAGCTGGTGGGAGTGTCAGGCCAAGTGCAAGAGCCTGGGACTCCAGGGCAGAAGGCCTGACGCAGCAGCAGCAGCAGCAGCGGCAGCAGCAGCAGGCACTTCAGCAAACTACAGCCCAGGAGTGGACGGGAGGCCAGAGGAGGGCTGGGAGGAAGAAGTGGAGGATGTGGGTAATCAAAGAGGAATCTTCTCTTCCACTTTCCCAACACAAGAAGGTAAATGTAGGTTTAATCGCTCTGATCAGCAAAAAATCAGACAAGGTTCAACACAGTTTAGTATTTAAACTCAAACTAATGTCAGACGGTTAAAAAAAAAAATCAATGTTGTTAAAAGCATTTCAGGCCTGAAACTGAACCAAACATTTATTATGGAATTTATCTTTTGGTTTACTTCACTTAATTTAGGGTGGAAATATATTTACTTAAAGTCAATCATAAAATAATTCGATCTTTGCAGGAATCAAAAGTCAAATCCATCGAGCTCTCCCTTACACTCCGACTGTGGCTGAAGAAGGGGGCCGCCACTGGACCGACGACGAGGTGCGAGCCCTGCTGTGCGTGTGGGCTGACCGGCACGTCCGAGAGCGCCTGAAATGCACGCTACGCAACAAGTCCATCTTCCAAGAGATGGCCCGTCAAATGCAGAGAACTTTCGGGGTGGTGCGCAACTGGAAACAGTGTCGGACGAAATACAAGAACTTGAAATACGACTACAAGACGGCGAAAAGTGCCCACGCTGCCGGGGGCAGCGCCGCCGGAGGCCCAGGGAAGTACATGAAGTTCTTCGATGAGGTGGAGGCCATTCTGCTGGACCGCGGGCTGGAAAACGGCGGCGTGGAAATGCAGAGGAGGCTGTATGATGGAGAAGTGGCGGAAGGGAGGCTGCAAACACCAACACAGACGACAACCTCAGAAAGTGAGGTTGTCATAGAAATTGATGATGGTATGTATTCAGGTTGCAATGCCTACAGCAGTTTGGTATTCAAGGCTTAAAGAAAAGGCACAAACTTGTTTTTTTTCCCCAGATGACAACAGTGATGATTACGATATGGAGGTAGACATGGAAGCTAAATGGAGCGGAACAGGTAAGTTACAACAAACCTCCAGGGCAGTTTACGCTGCATGTTGTTATTTCTCTCCTTAATCGTTTTTTTTTAACCACTCCATCCAACAGATCCATCCAGCTCTGACCAGATCCACGTAGTCACGGTGTCGGACACGGGTCGAAACTGGAGCGACCAGGAGGTGCGAGCGCTGATCCAGGTCTGGTCCGACGAGCGCGTGTGCAGGCAGCTGGAGAGCTCGACCAGAAAGAGAGACATCTTCGTTCAGATCTCCAACAGGTTAATTCAGCAAGGCATCGAGCGGGACTGGAAACAGTGCCACACCAAGTACAAGAACCTCAAGTACCTGTACCGCTCCCTCCAGAGGGGCAAGGGGGACGAAGCGGACCCCCGACGCCTTATGAGGTTCTACGATGAGGTGGACGCCATAATGAATCGAGCGACTAACGGCTTGCCACACGCCACGAGAACTGCAGACCTCGTGATGTTGGAGGGTTCCGGGGAGAGAGATCACGTGGATGTTTATTTGATGAGGGCAACCACAGTCCCGACAGTGGTGGGACCGCTGGAGGAGAGGACTTGTAGTACGGATTCCGTCTCGTCTATGAGCCTTGATCTAACGCCAAGCAACGAGGAGAGGAGGCCGCATGCAGCTAAGGAGCGTCGCTTGGATCAGCAGCACAGATTAAAGAGTGAGCCCCAGCATGATTAATTATTCATGTCTAATGTCAAGTCCTGTACTGTTACTTAAGTCACCCATGAAATCGACTGAAGAGTCACACCAGCCAAAAAAGTCAAGCTTGTCTTTACATTGATTTTCAATTTGGACATTCTGACACTTAAAAGTTTAATTTAAAGAAAAATAACTGGGAAATAAAACATTTCCAAAGTAACAATAAAAACAGTTAAATTAGAAACATAACCATTGCAAACTTGCATTTTCACGTGGAATTATTGTCAACACCACCCTCACAAGGACCAGGTGGTACCATGACTACAAACTATCACCCTGTCTTCTTTCCAGAGCACGCAAAACAACCATAACAAAGCAAAGTTGAACTAGAAAGCCTGAAGTCTGTGCTTTGATGAAGACGGAGAGAGTAAAACGAGCGGTGGTACTTGGCAGGATCTGTTATTTATTGACATAGTAGAAATTATACCAACTGAATGTCGTTTCAATTTTTCAAGTCATGGAACTCTCATTGCTACTGGACAAACTCTAGGAAGATGCTGCATTGGCCGGCCAGTGGAATGTTTTTACAACCCTATTAACTGAAACCTCTCTGTGAGCCAGTCATTCAGTGTGCACATGAGAGCATGGGGGAGATCATCTTTTACCTTGGTTTACAACCACTCTCTGCGTTACTTTTAATTTGCCTCCTATGACAACACAGCTTTTTCCTCTGCCAGGTAGAGTTTCCACAATTTCTCGGGTTGTTTTACTGCCTGGCATTTCCAGTGAGAAGCTGCCATAGTTACCAGGGAAGAAAAGCACTTCCTTGTCTTCCTTCTGTCGGGGCTGTGCAATTGCAGATGCAATAAATCAAGTAATAAATCAGATGGTTACCTAAGACTTTACATTGTGCAATCACATTTACTTTATATTTAAAAATTTAAAATATCTATGGTCACTTTTAAATTACTTTTCTTTATGCATTTCCTCTCAGTGAAGTAATCATGTGTCAAATTAGATTTTGTTCAGTGTTTTATAATAGATAGGAAAAGGCCTGTCTATTCAACTTCATTGAAATAGCATGCTGAAACAATTTGTTTGTTTAGAGAACGGCTCTTTGTCTTATAACTGTTTAATGTTGTTTGTGTTTTGCAGACTCTGTTGCAAAAAGGGTAGAAAGAGAAGATACCTATTCAGTAAACAGAGGAATGAAGAGGAAAGCTGTGGATCAAGGTTTGAAATGTGCACTTTTCTCTAATCACTTTGCACGTCACATGATGCCCACAATTGACTGGAGGCTTTTGCAATTTCCCGGTCAGTCCCATGATTGCCGTGGAGCCTCATAATGAAATTACGGATGAGGGCACGCTTGTATCTGCTAACAAAAAGCACAACGCCTGATAAAGTCTGCTGTCAGACCAAGAGAAAAAAACTTTGCTGGCCCATGAATCTGAAAAGTCTCAATAGCAAAACCTTCTGCAAATAAAAGCCTTTTGTTTTTCTTCTCAGTCCCCAAACTCCAGACTCCAAGGAAAAAACTGGACACTGGCTCTGCTGATAACAGAGAGGCCCAGTGCAAAGAAGAGCAGGATCACATCCCAATAATAAAGATAAACTCTGTCCGCTCAATGGCCTCCCCCCATCCATCCCCAGAGAGACAGGTAATGGCTTCTTACCCAATGGGACAAAAGGTACAAGACGTTATGCAACAAATTCAATGGAGACAAATCTTTAAACAAGGCTGTAAGAATCAGATTACAAATGACTCTATTCTCATAAAGATTAATCATGTGAATTATTTCATCATTAGAAGACACAACATTGTCAGAGATAATAAGTAATTGATCAAAGCAGGGAGAACTATCTTAGTTGGAGTTTATAAGAATATTTCAAATACATGACAATGCTGAGTGCTGAACTGAAAGATATTCAGGTGTATTTTCATATATATATATGATGACTAGAGGAACAGAAAATCGATCTGGACACAAAAATGTATCAGTGATAGTGAACTGATTTGGACAAGATGGATTAAACAAGTGATGAAACGCATCATGTGAAGTTAAACTACATAATCTCTACTTTTTAACATTTAATTATAGGAAAAAACAGAAATTCATAATAACAGCTGCTTTACTCAAAGATATCCCTTCCTCTAGAGTTTTTCAGTCACATTTGTCTCACAGTGTAAATAACAAAGAGGAGTCAGGTGTTGAACAGAGTCAGGTATGTTGGGTTTAAGGAAACATTCCATGAGTCCTTGGGATCTTTACTGGGTTGTTTTCCTTCTGTGTCAACATTTAAACTGACTTCTGATGTCTTAGTGGAACTTTTGTATTCACAAAAGAGAGTCACGTTAGAGACGTACACACACGTACACACACACACGCTACGTTACTCACCTGTGCTGTATGGCCACCAGCCCCAGGGAGAGGACCTGCGCCACCTCCAGCTGCGTGGGCCACTCTCCGGCGGCCACGCACCCGAACACCCCGCACTCCTCCCCGATCCCCGACGCCTCGAACTCCATCCCGTGGTCTGGCCCTTCCGCCTGGTCCCGGTCCTGGTCCTGGTCCCGGTCCTGCTCTGCTGTTTGAGAACTTCTTCCTGCGCGTGCGTGCGTGCCCCTGCGCGCTGACAGTATTGACTGAGCACGTGGCTCGTTAATAACTCGACCTCAGAACCTGACGCAGTCCGACGATACGGAACCGATCCGATAATAAAAAAAACCGTGACGGGAACTTTAACAAACGCGAGGCGCCGCCATCACAGAATCAAACCCACTCATCAAACATGTGACCCGGACGAAACACCCGATATCTGTCGAGGATTTAAAACAAGCAGCTGATCGACTCCGTCCCCAGGGTGAATGCTTTCTGCTGAGGAACGTATTGATCGGTCAGTTTGGTTGGGAGAGTGACAAGATCAGTGAAGAGGTCCCTAAAAAAAAAAGTTCTTCCTCTTGTTCATGTCAGAGGATGGAGCGTCTGCCCTCGCCTCGTGGTGAGGGACGCGCTGCTCCCATTGGCTGTGCGGATCAGTCGAGGCACGCCATTGGCTGTCAGAGCACGTAAGACCAACTCCTCTTCCCCGAATGTGCTCCTTCTCTTCTTCACACACTTCCTAAAGTTGTGCGCCACTTTGTGTGTGTTTTTCTCTCAGAGCTGCAGGCCGATCCCGAACTCCGCCATGGCTTCCACTCCAGGTACACCCCCCCCCCACCCCGCACCGCGTGCACGCTGCAGAACTGTGCATGTGCGGTGGTTTAATCTGTGTGAGTGTGTGTGTGTTTTCAGAGCTGAAGATCGGACAGAAACTGAACGAGGGTAAAACCAAGCAGATCTTCGAGCTGCTGGAGCCGCCCGGGCAGGTTCTGGTCCAGTCCAAGGACCAGATCACCGCCGGGAACGCGGTGCGGAAGGACCAGATGGAGGGGAAGGCTGCCATCGCCAACAGAACCACGAGCTGCTTGTTCAAGCTGCTGCAGGAATCCGGTAAAACGCATCTTCAAGTTGAAAAAAACACAATCACGCAGCCAAGTGAATGTGCGGGCTGGGACAGTGTGTACACACATTCACCCTGAGGCAACTTTAACACATGTTGAGAACAATTCGTTATTATTCAAAGTAGGACTGGGCAATAAAAACATATCAACAAACAGCATAATATAATGTTAATTAGTAGCAATACATCAAAGGAAACAATATATCAAAGGGTCGATATTTATCGATATATTACTTATACATTGTGCACAGAGAGCAGGAAAAACACAGAATTGATCCAACTCAGATCTGTTTGATGAAATCTTTGACTTTCTGTGTCCAAAGTTCAAAACCACACAGTGTTCTCTCATCGGAGCAAATTCAGTCTTGAAACTACAAAAATAATAATAATGTGACATTTATTGTGTTAATTATTGTCTGATGTGAAAAAAATTATCTTGAGATCATTTTTGGCCATATTGCTCAGCCCTTATTGAGAGTGGATAAAACGCGCTGTAGCATTCAGGTCTTCAGAAGTTGTATAAGTTCTATGCAACTGGACTTGCTTGTTACACTTGTACAACTTCTGAAGATACCATGACCCGGATCGGACTTAGAATTTTCACAGCACTCCCTCACACCGTTTTTTTGTTTTTATGAATTAATGCCACTATTTGTTTCTGTGCTCATCACCAGTTCATCACCCAGAAGTGTTTTATAAGAGAAAGTCAGGGAGGTGACTGTGGAGAGAGAGAGAGAGAGAGAGAGAGAGAAAAACCGTTGGCCTAATTATCCTTTCTTGGCAAACAGAACTCCACCAACTGTCTTTTTAAATTACTTTTGTTCTTTTTTTGCAATACTTGCAATACCATTAGATTACAGAAAATACTATAAAAACACACAATCCCTCAAAGCTCCATTGGACACTCTCAAAATCTGCTAATTTCACATTGGAGGAGCTGGAATCAGTCAACCTATCTGTATTTCTGCTTTTAAAATGGCCTCAATCATTGATGATTGAAATAGTTGGTAATTCTCTGTCAATCCCTGTATTTGCTCCACAGAGAACACATGACTGTATCCTGACCTATTTGCCTTATTAAAAAAAGGCAGTAACAACGTTAAACACGTGGGGAGGCGCTGTGCTTTCATGTTAAAGTTTTTGGCTCCGGAAAGACCAGATTCCAAATAAATATCCACCTTGTTTTAATTTAGATGTAATTGGGTAATCATGTCCCTTATGTGACTCGTGAGTGTGGATGGTGTGTGTGTGTGTGTGTCACCCCACCTCTGGTAATGGCTTTCTTGTGACTTGAAACTCTGCAGCGTATAATTTTCAAGAACGTGACCAACCACATCCTGCATCACTTAACCTTACATTACGGGTCGAAGCTAATCTGCGCTAAATTGAGTCTTAAATTGAAAGTCCTTTAAACTGCTGCTGTCTGTTTTGAAGATTTATCTGTAGAACACATTGATACAGAAGGAGAGAATTTATAACCTTTGCTCATACACAATTTAAGAGGTCTGGATTTTGGGGAACATCAGATAAATGATTATATTTATCCCATTCTGCAGGCATCAAGACGGCCTTCGTGAAGCAGCACTCTGACACAGCGTTCATCGCGGCCCACTGTGAAATGATTCCCATCGAGTGGGTGTGTCGGAGAGTGGCGACCGGATCCTTCCTCAAGAGGAACCCAGGAGTCAAAGAAGGCTACCGCTTCTCCCCCCTGAAGATGGAAATGTTCTTTAAGGTGGGTCTCACCCCTTGACACCGACTGTCTGCCAAGTGTTTTCGGTCGATAAGTGGCCAAATGTCGAATCACATCCAACGGTATCTGCTGTCTTCTGCAGGACGATGCCAACAACGACCCTCAGTGGTCCGAGGAGCAGCTGCTGGAGTCCAAGTTCTGTCTGGCCGGGCTCACCATCGGTCAGTGTGAGGTGGACATCATGAACCGCAGCACGGTGGCCATCTTTGAAATTCTGGAGAGGGCCTGGGCCACTCAGAACTGCACGCTGGTGGATATGAAGGTACGCAGAGCAGTGCTGCCCTCTGCTGGTTAATGTAGTGTGACCACATGACTGCGGAGTTGCTGCACATGTCATGACAATGATCTTTTTTGCCTTTTTTATAGATCGAGTTTGGTGTGAATGTGAAAACTAAAGAGGTTGTGCTGGCTGATGTGATCGACAATGATTCCTGGAGGCTGTGGCCGGCTGGAGATCGAAGCCAGCAAAAAGATAAGCAGGTCAGGGCTTGTCGGTGTTTGTTTGTCTTGTTAGATTTTGATGCTTTGAAGAATTGATCAAGATAAGACGCCAAATAAAATGCCTTGTTTCTCTCCTTTGTAGGTTTACCGAGACCTTAAAGAAGTGACCCCTGAGGCCATGCAGATGGTGAAGAGGAACTTTGAGTGGGTCTCTGAAAGGGTCAAGGTACACTGAACCTAGTTTACTGACCTAATCATTGAGACATGCTTTGACTTGTGTTTACCTTTTAATCAACTGTGTCACTGACACAAAAAACAGTAATCTGACCTTTGTTTTGCTTTATGTTTCATCACTTTGTTACTTTAATTCTTTAAATAGAGTTTGTGTTTTTAGAAAGTAGTTGGTTGTCCTGTTTTACAAGTGATGGGTTGCTAATCAATAATAAACATTTTTTAATTAAAATTACTTCTGGAAACAAACCTTGAAGCCCAGTAATACATTTAGAAAGTTGAACACTTACTAAACAATTATAAGATGGAAAAGCAGCCATGAAAAATCAAATGGGTCTGGTTTGACCACTGGCTTATTTAATGAAGGTTTTCTTCACTTGGACTTATGTTAATAATTTTGCATTTTGTCATTACCTAGTATATTTCACATGTGGACACTGTTCAGATTAAGCTACAGTCATACTTTAAATCTACAATATGTAACTTCGGCCACTAGGGGTCTCATCAAAACAGTATCAACAAGACCTGGTTTAATGATGTTGTGAAGCAGCGTGGGATCCTGGGAGTTGTCTTCACCACCATTTATTGTTCCATAATCTTCTTGGGGAGCTTGGTTACCCTGTGTATTTGTGTTTTAGTGGGAGAGCTTTGGCAAGAGAACGCCAAGTAAACGGCAATGATTAATCATGATCCATTATGAGTCACCAATACAAACAGTGGAAGGACAAACAGTTGGTTGTTCTTTTCTTTCTCATGCGCCATTAGTGGATGTAAGACAATTGAAAGGCGACCAAAATTAAATGTCCTGTGAGTTTTAACATTATTAAAAATATTTTTGATAATGTTCGCACATATGGCAACACAATACAACATAGGTTTACTCAATTTTAGACATCTTAATTAAGAATTGTTACATATAATATCTTTAAGTGGATAACTTAACCGGGGCTCGCGTGGAGCTAATGAGTGCTAATGTGTTGTGTCCTTAGCTGCTGCTGGAGTCCCAAGCCAGTGGCCGGGTGGTGGTTCTGATGGGCTCCATCTCGGACTTGGCCCACTGTGAAAAAATCAAGAAGGCCTGTTCCTCCTATGGGATCTCCTGCATCCTCAGAGTCACCTCGGCACACAAAGGACCAGATGAGACCCTCCGCATCAAAGCAGAATATGAAGGTCTTTCTCATCTTTGACATGAGGGGATTCCTTTCACACAGTAAAGTGTTACTTTTCTATAATTTCCTAAATATCTTTTGTTTCTCAGGTGACGGTGTACCTACTGTCTTTGTGGCCGTGGCCGGCAGAAGTAACGGCCTTGGTCCAGTGATGTCAGGAAACACTGCTTATCCCGTCATCAACTGCCCTCCTCTCACTCCTGATTGGGGCGCACAGGATGTCTGGTCATCCCTCCGTATGCCAAGCGGTAATCATTTATCCTAATTGTAATCTGAGCTGAAATATCCACGTAAGTTTATTCATCAGTGTAACATGCTGTGTTTTCCCCCACAGGACTCGGCTGCTCCACAATCCTCTCCCCCGAGAGCGCTGCTCAGTTTGCGGCGCAGATCTTCGGCCTGACCAATCACCTGGTGTGGTGCAAGCTGAGGGCCTCCATGCTCAACACCTGGGTGTCTCTCAAGCTGGCCGACCAGAAGCTTCAGGCCTGCACCATCTGAAGTGGCTCAACCCTCTGAGTCCTCTGTGCTACTTTGAGGCTCCTCTGTCAGTCAATATACGTTTACCATGACCAACCCACTAACAGTAGATTGATTCTACATGTACTTTCTCACACACGTCATTCATTCCATGGAAAGTAGAAATTAATAAAAGCTTCGTAATTAAATGCTGCTGTGGTGGTTGAGTCCAGTTGTTTCTGTGTGTCAGCTTCACCAAAGCTCAGTTAAAGCAACAGTATGACATTTTAACGAATGCATTTATTTGCTTACAGTTAAAGGTTCAGTGTGTAGAGTTTAGTGACGTCTAGTGGTGAAGTTGCATGTTGCAGCTGAATGCCCCTCCTCTCACCCTCCCCTTTCAAACATGAAAGAGAACCTGTAGTAGACATCAGTTGTCATAAAATCTCAAAAGGTGTTTAGTTTGTCCAGTCTGGGCCACTGTTAAAAACATGGCAGCCTCCGCAGTGAGGACCTGCTCCCAATGTAAATATAAAGTGTCCATTCTAGGGTAAATAAAACAATATATGCAATTTTAGATGAAACACTAGTGAAAACTTCACTAGGATTATTTTGTATTTAATTTCTTCCAATAGACCCCTTTTACCTAAATCTTACACCCTGAACTTTACTTATCTTGTGTATATATTTAGAGAATTTGAAGCTGTGCCCGCTTAGTAAAATTACTGGAAATGGAGAGGTTGCTAACTTGGCTCTGTTGAATGGTTACCAAATATTGGTGAGATAATGAGTGCATTTTCATTTTTGTAAAGTACACATTCATGAAAAAAGACACTTAACTGCAATAACAAAGTAAACATATTTTGTTACGTCCCACCACTGCTGGTATCAATACACCATATTTATCTATTAAACCATTTAACAATCATTTGTGATGTCTGAGCCACAGAAAGATTCAGAGGTCATGTTCTTTGTATTCTTATAAAATTCAAATTTTAAAATGTTTGGTTTGTTGTTAGTTCAATCAATCAATCAAGTTTTATTTGTATAGCCCATATTCACAAATCACAATTCGTCTCATAGGGCTTTAACATGGTGTGACATCCTCTGTCCTTAACCCTCAACAAGAGTAAGGAAAAACTACTAAAAACCTTTTTAACAGGTAAAAATATGTAGAAACCTCAGAGAGAGCCACATGTGAGGGATCCCTCTCCCAGGACGGACAGAAGTGCAATAGATGTCAAGTTCTACATATTTAAATTGGATTATAATTTTGTTAAGAGTTGCTTGGTGTTTCTTCACCAGAATTGTATTCCTGGTGGAGATGGCTATAAAATAGCATTTAAATCACTTTGTAGGGGAATAAAATGTGAAATTATTCTGGAGAGAAGCTGCAGCAAAGGAAACTAAACCCCAGTAAATGTGAGTTAGTGATTTTTCTTTTCTTTCAAGCTGTGATTTTATTCTTTATTTTAGGCGCTATAGACTACTGGAATAGACTTTTTTGAATATGCACCATTGAAGAATTAGCCAGTGGCTCAGAAGCACCATCTAAATATAACACACACAGGTTGAAGAACCAATTTTAGAGGATACTTTGTTTGAATTTCCCATGCATACTTCTGATAAACATTTTTAGAAACATTTGATAAATTAAGAGGATTTTCACTGGTGTTAAAGCTCTTGCAGCATCTTTTGAGCTGCAGCTAGTTTGCAAACAAAATCTCTCTGAGTGACAGCAACATTTGAACTATGATAGTGAGCTGCTTCCACAATTCATAAACATTTCCTTTAGCTTTCCATTTCAAAATATATTCATGTAACTGTATCATTGGCTCACTTACAGCACATCAAGTCGTCCACAGGAGGGAGCTTGCAGCCCAGGTTGTCGAAATCCTGACCTCTCAATCGGTTCCAGCAGTTCGCAGCCAAGAGAATGAGTCAGAATATCAGGCCACCATTTTACTTTTTTACTTCTATTATAGCACAGCTCTTCCTTTGATAACAAATGATGGGCATAATGACCTGGGATGCGTTGGATTTTCGTGCACGTGTGGGTGGCTGTGGGAGGATGGAAGTGCTGTGAGTTGGCGAGTGAACCAGATGAGTGTGAGAACCTGTTCTCTGACATGGAAAAAAAAACCATCCTCTGCATTTCAATTTGGGATTTTGAATTCTATGCTGAAAATGCACTTCACCTCCCGTCTCTGAAGTGACGGGGAAAAGCCACCGAGCTGAAATGGATGCGATGTGTATGTCTCAGTGCTTCCACGTCGCCATGACGACGGTAACATGGCAACAGTCACTCTATATACAATAATCTGCTCGTCCTTCTCCTCTCCTCTTATTGCTATGCTGAGCTCTGTTCGTCCACATTTCCTCTTCTCATTGTTTTACTGCTTACCGTTCCCATGGATACCACAATAGCTGAGACTCCACAAACACAAACGTGAGTCATCAGCAAAGTCTGTCCCACTAATGAGTTCTGAATTTGTGTGGTCATGACTTTATCCTGTGCTTAAAACAGTAGTTAAATGTGATTAAATATGACAACTGGTTTATTAATAAACAGGCCAAGAGAAACATGCACGAGCTTGTCAGGACTCAAACAAAAAGCAATTTATTTAAAGAGATGAGGGTGGCAGTTAACTATCACGACCACAGTTTATTTACATGTGCTCTACAAACAGTATTATAATCTTCTCGTCTTTGTTGATTGTGTACAAAATTGCTGTATCTTTCTATAGATAAACATCACTAACATCACTCTAGCTGTTGTCTACTGCTGGATGCACATGATGATCACTCACAACAGTGTCCTGCCATCGCTCTGGCTCCTTCAAACTCACAGCTCCTCTGTTACTCGCATCCTCATCTCTCATCCTCTAACTGCTCTGTCACTACCTCCTCCTCTCTTTTGTTGGTGTTCTACCTCTACCTCTGTCAACAATCCAACCATGAGTCTCGCCCCATCACAGCGCCCCCAGGTCATGGCACGAGCGGGACTTCTGCCTCAGGAACTTGCCCGCCTCCCGCTCTCGTGGGTACCGGGGCACCAGGCTGGACAGGAAACGTTTGGCACGGGAGGTGATGCTCTCGCGTTGGCCTCCTCCGCTCAAGTCCTCCGCGCTCATCCCCGGGGGCCACGGGGACTGGCCCCTGGCTAGTCGCACCGCACACTCCAGGAGCTCTAGGGTGCGGTGGTCCAGAGAGGCAGAGATCTCCAGGAAGAGACAGTTGAATAGGGCGGCGCTGGACATGGCCTCTGAGGGAAAGGAAAGGATTACTGTTTTGTCATTATGGTTGTTGTTATGGGATGGCTGACAGTAGACAATAAATGAAGAGAGATAGATGAAGGTATGACATGGTACAAAGATTTCCAGCTGGAATAAAACCCAGGACAGATATGAGTTTTTACCAGGGCTCTGTCGACCGCTTCACAGAGTGTGTTCTCTCATCAGAGAGGGTGTTGAAGAGCTCTCTGTATACGAGGGGCAGGGTTCCTTTGATCAATTGTGCAAATTGCACTTGCAAGCAATTACGAGGAGCTTAAGAGGAAGTTTATAGTTTAATGAGGGCAGATGGTTTGGGTTTTTAAGACTTGCAGCAGGGCTGAAACTCAGTGGCAAAAAAGAGAAAAACATCTAAAGGGGTGCTGCAGAACGCTCTGTTGCACAGAAGCAACTGTCAGCCACTGGAAACATGTGTGATAGGTGAAAAGCAAACAAAAAGCAGTACTGTGTGTGTGTGTGTGTGTGTGTGTGTGTGTGTGTGTGTGTGTGTGTGTGTGTGTGTGTGTGTGTGTGTGTGTCTGTGTGTGTGTGTGTGTGTGTGTGTGTGTGTGTGTGAGTGTGCAGAAACACCACAGCAAACAACTGAAATGTTGTCTTTGTTTAAGTAAAGTTTCAGAAGTACTAAAAATCATGTTAACATGTCCCTCTTGTGCCAACACCATGGCTGAGTATTTCCACATTAACATTGCAGTAAACAAATGATTCTGAATAATCAAACTCAAACAACCAGGCGTTTTGATGTACCAATAAATTGGTTATTTATAGATACATAAGTAATAAATAAGTCTTTAATAAACTCCGAGGAAGCAGTTATCTGAACATGTTCTTTTATCTGCCACAATAAGAACACGTTTCATAAGACATTTCTGCATTCCAGATTTTGTCTTTACTTTTCCTAATCATTGGATTCTTTATAAAAGAACCATGAGCACTCGAAATACTTGTCCCACCTCACAACTTTGTGCTCTTAAAAAGAATAAAGGATGACTTCTTTCACAATTTTAAAGGTCATACATTGTATAAAGTGAGATTTCCATGTCTTCTTTAATAGGTCAGGAGAGATTATATAAAATGTTGGTCCAGATCAGGGATTTATATTTCACTTTCTCTAATGCCGATAAGATCGTTCTTGACATTTCCCAAGGAATGGATTTTAATATAATAAAAAGGGAACTGATATCTATGAGTGTGTCCATTGTGGTGCAGATTGATTGGACTTTAGGGGATTGTTGGGTCATGGTGGAGGTATGTATGTGTGTTTTGATATGTTTCCAGGGTCTTTGAGTTGGGAGGCATACATGTTGTAATATTACATGGCTGGGCAGCCTGTGTGTTTTAAAGCTGCCTGAATGTGAAGAGGCAGTTCATTCCCAGTCAAGTCAATGCTCTCCTTCGCTTTAACTGTGATTGTGGCTTCCCTCACACTCCCACACTGCAACTCAGCTGAAAACCTGACATTTGCATTTTCACATATCTCACCCCATGTCAGTGTTTGCTGACACAGATAAAGAGCTGAAAATGTCAACACTGAGTGTGAAGACCATAAATAAATTAGATGGACGACGATGGGGGGGAATGAGCAGACATCGTCTTACCTTGAGAGGGGACCTCACGTGTGCGGACAAGGTCACTCTTATTACCAACGAGGATGATGGGAGTTTGGGGCCGAATCTCTCTCAAAAGGAGTCGGAGTTGGGCGGTGCGGTGGAAGCTGCGCCTGTCAGTCACTGAAAACACCAGGACACACACCTCGCACTGCAGAGCCGACAGGTCCTGAGGGTCAGACGGAGGCAAACGCACTGTGTCATACAATAATGTGGGTGGCATTTATATATACTGTGAGGAGTGTCAAAACGGCTGCCTATTTATGCAGTTATATGTACAGGTCCTCTTTTAGTATCTCACACACAGATAAAGAAAACATCCTCGTTCAATCGTCCTGTGTCACTGCACTTTACTCAAGCATGTTTTTCGACAAATATTAGTGTTTTCTTGATTTCTATTTGATTGCCTATTTTAATCAATTTCATACTTTGACGTGTTCCCATGTCTACCTCAGTCCAACATTGTACTGCTGTAAAAAGTGAATTTCCCTGACGTAGGATCAATATCATTTTAGTATATAGGACTAGAGGGTGACTATATTCTAAAATGATATTGATCCCAAGTTATGGTATCGTGGCGTAGCTTTAATTTGACGTGTTTCCTTGTCTACATCATTCTGACTATCATTCTGCTGAAGTAACGAGGGAATTTCCCCGACAACTGTTAAGTTGATCCTATTTCATCTCATCTTTATAATCTATTACTCTGTTAAATTTTCAAAGCCTTACTTCCAGAATAACAGTACAAGTGTAGCCTGGAGAAAGAGCAGCTGTATGATGAGCAGATGAATTCTGCATCTAAAATCCCCTGTGCTGTTGTGAGAATGTAATATTGTAGATAGTACAAACTGCAATTCACCGCACATTCTCAGTGACACACACACACACACACACACACACACACACACACACACACACTCACACACACACACACACAAACACACACACACACACACACACACACACACACACACACACACACACACACACACACACACACACACACACACACACACACACACACACACACACACACACACACACACACACACACACACACACACACACACACACACACACTAATCCTCTCCAAACAGCAAAGAGACAGAAATCTCTAAAAATAAAATGCCCCTGAGTGAATCAATCCTTCATAGAAAACAGATCAAACCTCTTCCTGTCTTTTTGTTAAGAGCAGCCATTGTTCATTGACTTTTCATTTAATTTTGATGAGGCCAGAATTGACTCAGACCCAAAGGCACCTTCCTCCCTGGGCATACATCAAACAGTGTTTCAGATCATCAATAATCATTATATAAACGTCAGAGATCCCCACATTAAAAAAAACAGAATGTGTACATGCACCTTAATCAAAGACATGATTACAGTCACTTGGCACATCTGCTTTGTGGGCAGCTTTCTTTCTCTCTCTCTGATTTTCTCTCTCTCTCTCTCTCTCTCTCCCCCTCACTCACATCCCCGCACAGATGCCTCTGAAATGCACTCGAGGGAAAGGAAGAAAAAAGTGTGCAAAACAACCTGATAATGAGCTTTTCCTCAGACAACCACATGCAGATGCAGCAGATTTATTGTCCTCCTTCTGCCACAGCACTTCTCTGAGCTCAAGGCAACTATTTCTCTAGTTATATAGTGCTGTCAAGTTCAATAAGACATGTGCTCATGACATATAATATGAACACCTCTAATATGCTGCATGTGCATAACAGTTCCTTTTCAGATTCTTGTTTTGGTTACCTTACCTATGAGGATATCCCCTTAAGCTTATTTCTGGTTCAATATGCAAATTGTCTTGGCAATCTGTCCACAAGACGCAGAGGGAACCATGGGATATGCTCTAGGTGGATGGATGCAGGTGCATAGAGTGCTCAGTGGCCTAATGAGGGAGCAGAGAACAGGGATCGTAGGAACAGTGAAGTATTGTTTGGCTCACCTGTCTCCAGTTGTCAAAGATAATGATGGCGCTCTCCTCCTCATCCACTGTGACCGTGCACACGTATCCCTCCCCTAGGGAAAGGGAGAGCAGCGGTTAGGTCTCAGATGGGAGATGGGTGCTGGGTTTTGTTTACCTGCTGCTCACTGTGGAAGGCAATGCTACCGCAGGCGGTCGTTTTCACTTCCACACAGACATAATTTGTCTTGTCAAACAAACAGCTTTGTACCATCAGAATCCACAGAGGCCGTCCTGTCCATGTCCCCAGCGAGGGCGAGGGCCAGAGAAGACTTCCCCACGCCGTTCTGCCCCAGCAGGGCGATCCTTAGAGGTCCATCAGGTCGGCCCTCCACCGCCACGGTCGGAGTGACGTCCAAGGCTGGACCGAAGCGGATCGGTGACGCAGAGGGCCCGGCAGCCCCTGATGTCCAGTCGCAGTCATCGTGCACAGCTTCTTCTCGTCTGAGCTGGTGCTTCAGTGGCAGAGGAGTGCTTCCTCTGCGAGCTGTCGGCGTGCTGGACAGAGTCATACTGTCACACTGAGGGACAGATTGAGGGAAACTGTGATGCATCACACATAATACTAAGGGACAGAACCCAGATGTGATGCTACAGATAACTCACTGTTACTACTCTACTTCCATAACCCTTATACAAGTCAAGATTGAAAAGCATTATCTCATACAATTCCCATAATACATCTAAATTCATGCCCAGATTATTCAAACTTAATGTCCTAAATGGATGGAAAGATGGATGGAGGAATACATCGATAGAAAGAAACATACATAAAAAGATAGATAATCTCTATTTATATAAACATGCCGCAAGTTTGTTTTCTCAATGTAATATTCATTCTGTTTTAGCTCTGTTTTGGTCTCGACCAGCTTCTGAGGCACATAGCTATCTGGTCCTTTCACTGCTCAATCTGCTGTACTTCCATAACCCTTATACAAGTCAAGATTGAAAAGCATTATCTCAATTCCCATAATACAACTAAATAAATGCCCAGATTATTCAAACTTCCTAAAGGGATGGAGAGATGATGGATGGATACATAGATAGAAAGAAACATATATAGAAAGATAGATAATCTCTCTCTATATATAAGCATACCGCAAGTTGGTTTTCTCAATGTAATTTCATTCTATTTTAGCTCTGATTTGGTCTCGACCATCTTCTGAGGCAAATAGCTATCTGGTCCATTCACTGCTCAATGTGCTGCTGACTCGGTTATTCTGCTGTTTGGTGTGGGGCTTGGAGAATGTCGGTTTCCAGGAAGCTGAGACAAATTTTTTGGGATGTAATAGAAAAAACTGTACGAGTGAACCGAAACAATAAAGTTAAAACAATTCTCAGTGGAGTTTTCTCCTTTCATATTGAATAGTTACATCAATGCTGCTTAAGATGCAAAAAATCTCAGAGAAGTAAAATTAAATAATGCCAATCATAGAAACACACACACACACACACACATACACACACACACACAAACACACACACACACACACACACACACACACACACACACACACACACACACACACACACACACACACACACACACACACACACAAACAGAAACACACACACAATAAATCCAGCTTTAAAAACATAACGCTCCAACTTTGCCCTGAACCCTGATTGGCTGCTTTGATTCTATAATTCTATTCTAGTAGGGGCTGTGTGCCAAGACCTCCATGCAGCCCCGTGCAGCCCACCTACCGTGGTCGCCTTCTCCTCATTGCTGAGTCTGTCTTCGGGCACATCTGTCTGCATCTGCAAACTGATATGAAGCGATCAGGGAAAAAGACTCCAAAAGAAAACTGAGCACTCCCCCTTCTACCCCTCGTCCGCCTCAGCCCAACCTCACCCACTTCATGAACCCAGCCCAGCACCAAGTAGGATCTCTCACCTGTCTCACTGCTCCCGTACAAAGTAAGCACGGTCTCCCTCTCTCTTCCTTTCTCTGTGTCTCTCTCCTACTCTCTCTCTCCTCCTCTCTCTCTCCATCTCTCTCTCTTGCGGCACTCTTTCTCCGTCGTGTCTCCCCTCTCTCTCTTCCTCTCTCTCTGTCTTTCTCTCTCTCTCTCTCTCTCTCTCTCTCTCTCTCTCTCTCTCTCTCTCTCTCTCTCTCTCTTTAATATATTTACTTTGTTTGATTGTTCATGAATTTATGTAATTTTGATAACATGAAAAGTGCAGTTTACGAGATTGTATGATTATTAATATAATTGTATTATTTTAGCACTTTATTAATGCTCAAAGACACTTTACGTATGACCTAAAAATCATATTAGAGATTACAATTTTTTTAAATCTCTCTCTCCTACAAACTGACAATCACTCTCACTGTAGTGCAGGAGGCAGGAGGCAGGAGGCAGGAGGCAGGAGGCAGGAGGCATGAGGCAGGAGGCAGGAGGCAGGAGACAAGGGGCAAGGGGCAAGGGGCAAGGGGCAAGGGGCAGGGAGCAGTAGGTCATTATGGAAGTCACGAAGCTCTCATTGACCTGTGGAAGATGACGGCGATATAAAAACTGGCCGCTAGAGGGAAGTACAACGCAAGGCTTCTCCATCGTGGCTCTGTTAGTTACACAAACACACACACGCACACACAAACGTGTGTGCGTGTGTGTGTGTTTGTGTCCTTGGGGAAACACAACTTGTTTAAAACGTGTGATTTGAGAATTCCTTTGGTACAAACAGGTTTAATACAAACATCCCAACGACCTGTCTGCCCAGTGCTTCCTCTCCTTTTGTGTCTTCTCAAAAACACATGTGACCTCTTCCTGGACTGACCCATTTTACCTTTTTTTATCAATTAAAACCATATAGTCCCACATCCAAGGAGTGTATATGTGCATGTTATCTATCAGAATACGAGTGTGGCCGTGAGCGGTGGTGCGTCCCTCCCACACAAAGCCACAATAGGCTCCGGCAGTGAGCAGCCAGGACGCTATTATAGCCCTAATCCTGCTCCTATTGTACAGGCCAGAGAGAGAGAGAGCGAGAGACAGAGAGAGAGAGAGGTAGAGCCGAAGATGAGGTCATCCCAAACAGTGCAACACCCAGGGTCACTGCCTCACTATAGAGGGACGGAGATAAAGAGAGGGATGGAGCCGGGGATGGGGCTGCAGGGTGAGCTGCACAGAATAGGCACAAGACTACGAGTGGGAGATGCTCAGATAGGTGAATGGAGAGGAGGTGACCTGTGTGAAGAGTGCACAAAACACAACACGGCACGCCAGGGATGGTAAATGACTTTGTTTATTTCATATGCATATGAAACCACACTACAACAGGAGCAGGAAACCACGATAATGGCCGTCATGTTTTGGTAATAATGTTAATTCTAATCACAGTCGGATAAGGTAATAAACTGTAGGAAAGTAAAAATACACACTAATGGAATAAAACCGGTAAAATAATTAGAATCAAGACATAAATAAACAATAAATACTGAATAAATAAGTGAATAAATAAAAATAACAATTTATTTAACCAACCTATAAATCTAACGCAATGATTCAATGGAAGACTTTTTTTCTCCATGAAAAAATATTTTTTGCCTTTTTTCCCCCTGCGCCATTGATTTTGAGTTGCATCTGAAGTCGACCCACAGTACCTGAGTGCACAGGGACCGGCTCTGTGGTGCCACATGTCGCATTAAAATGGTGATCGTCCCTGTTACAGAGGTGTTCAATGTGCCTAGAAGAACTGGACACAACCACACAAATCATGCCATACTCTCGGGATACGGTGTCTTTGTCCTGTCCACCACATGCAGCCGCCTCATTAATACAACCAGCTCCCCTTCTTTGTATGTAAAAAAACCTTGAGAGCAAACAGCGAGTTTTCTCTGTTTGTGTTAATGGTTGAAAGTCACCATTTCCAACTAGATTTATTTGCTAAAAAAAAAAAAAAAAAAAAAAAAAAAAATAAGCAGCATTCCCCACTATTCGTTTAGCACAATCACTGGAAGGTCCCCATGAGAGGTGTCCTTGTACATTCGTTAATCTATGATTATTCACTTTACAAAGAATAACAAGTCTTGGTGAGCTTAAACACTTTGGTAGGCAACTGTGAAATATTAGCTGGCAAATACTTAACTGCATGCTGTGGATACTTCATCCAAGCCCATACCACTCCACATCCAGCACCACTGCACTACTCAGACCTCTGCAGCTTTATAGCAGCTTATTATATAAAAATAAAAACAAAACTACGATGTGAGCCTCAACACTCATCTGGAGAGTCCATTGCAGCTATGTCACATTGCATAGATAATATGCTTCAGCAGGGTCAGGGATTAATACCATTGTAATTTGACTGTCAGTGGTATTTGTCCACTGTTGTGCTGGTGTCACAGGCAGAGGATCTCAATGAGCTCTCAGCCAGTGTATGTGCAACTATTCACAGTTTAGTCCAAGAAGCAGCCTAGAGTCTCGCTCTATGATTCCCCTTCATTCAAGGGTGGATTTCACAGTTGTGTCGCCCCGAAAACTGAGCATCTCACTCACCTTCCCTGCTGTACACACACATGCACACACATGCACACGCACGCACACATGCACACTCACACATAAACGCATACTTCTTTGCTTCTCCAAGTTTTGCTCCCTCATCACTGGTCGCTCCACGTTGGCTGAGCTTGTCTTTCCTCTATGTTCTCCTCTGCGGGTATAAACTCAGAGGAAGTAGTCGGGGGGTGGGGAGGGTGGGTTTGTGGGGCGGGTCAGTGGGGGCTCGCCGCCGGCGCCGTGGTTCGTGCTGAGGAGCTTCTCGTAGCGAGCCTTGTAGGTGTCTCTTTCCCTCAGCACTCGAGTCAGCTCACACTGCAGCTGCTCCAACTGAGGGGAGGCAGGTGGAGAGAAGACGGTCATTTCACTGTGCTTCACTGAGACACAGTGCAAAGATGTTCACATATTTTCCATATAAATTGTGTCAGGGATGTAAATTTCGAGGATTGAGGCCTCTCAGAGTGTCAGACAGTGGATGTGTCTCCTTCTGAGGCCTTTTAAGGGTCAGGATGTCAATAATAAAGCTCGATATGAGATTTAGGTTCAGGTTTGGGGTCAGATAAGGCCTGGATGTGCATAAACTGGGAGATCTTATCAATAAGACTCATACATACTCATACCTGTTGTGTGAGCACATGTTTCTCTGACTCCAGAGCGTGGCGGTGCTGTAGGCGCTTGTAGCGGCAGGACTGGGCATAGCCCCGGTTCTTTAGCGTGCGGCGCTTCTGCTTCAGGCGCACCACCTCGTCCTTGCTCACGCCACGCAGGTGTCGGTTGAGCTCGCGAACCGACAGGCTCACCAGCTGCTCGTCAGAGAAGCGGTCGTTTGACCCACACTGTTGAACACAAGGTGGAACACACCACTACATTATGACTGGTGCACATGTGATACATCACTATGTATGTGTGTCTATGTGTGTGTGTGGGGCACATTTCAGCACCACATGTCCATAATCTGTCACGTAATCTGACTAAGCGTGGGTGACAGTTATCAGGATTACACACAGCAATAATAGCAGATATTATCATAAGCTCACACTGTGCTCCACATAGTGATCCACCCAGACATCTTGATGGACCAGAACACAGATTACTGAATTTCTTTACCTGCTAAAGTTACAGCCATAAAATATCATTCAACACTTAGCTCTATTAACAGTTTTGTCCTCCAATCACATTTCACAATTTAAAGTTTTGAGTTATTATTCCTTTAGCTGGTTTCTAGTTGAAGTATTGGCTTGTGTACATGTTTAAAAGCTGATGAGAAAATGTCTTTGGAAAAATTTGGAATTCTATTCATCAGGTATAAGCAGTATCAGCACTTAATACATGATATATAATAAACCCTTCTATAGTTGTAGGTGCACTTAAGTGTTTATTCATGTATTAGTCAACCAATAATGACAATACTGATAATATAGTGAGACACAATTATAATATGATAAAATATGTTTTCATACATCTGCTGATAAATACTGTACACTGACAGACACTCAAATGTCTTTATATCTGTAAAGAGCTGCATTTCAGTCGGTTATAAATCATGCATTAAGTGTTTATATACTGTTTATGAATGCTTCATTCTCAACGCATTTCTAAAAACTGCCTTATTTGATTGGAAATTAAGACTTTGTGTCTTCAGAGACTTCACTTCTCCTATAGCTGTAGAGAGCAGGCCTTCAGGTGATGCCTCAGATAGATACAGACATTAATAACCATGTTCTAATGTCCTAATCCTAATCCTTCACTGCACGATCCCTCTCTCCCTCCGCTCAGCCCTCTCATGCAGGTCATACTGTTTTCTCACTTTGCTTCCGGCCCCTCCTTCAACGTCCCCGTTTACCTGATTAACTAGTGGGTGGTGGTGATGGTGATGGCTGCCATGCATGGAGTGATGCGAGTGGTGCTGATGATGGTGATGCTGGTGGTGATGAAGGCGACCCTGGGGGCTGAGGGGCTGCGGGTAGGAAGCCGAGGCTTGGGTGGCGTTGGGGAGGGAGGCGGGGGCCGATGAGAGGAAGACGAGCGGGCGATGGCACATGTCCGTCCCCTTGGTGCAGGATATGTCGCCTCCGCTCTCGCTGCTTGAGTCTCCAAGATTGCTGGTGGAACTCTGAGAGAGACCTGGAAACTGAAGGGGAGGAGGGGGCACAGGAGATGATGAAGAGGCAGCAGGGGGGAGAAGAGAAATGCCAACCTTTTCATGGCTGTAAGAGAATCATAGTTTGAACCTAGAGCATGTTACCTGTGAGCTGACAGCTGCAGCAGCTGAGTTCAGCAGGGCCTCAACAGCATCCTCACAGCCCAGGAAGCCATTTGCCGGCCCCCTCTCTCTGTCCCCTCTCTCTGGCACCCCTCCCAAGGCTCCCAGCAGGGTGGCAGGCCCTGTCACCTCCCCTCCAAACTGTTGCTGCAGCGCTGCCAGCCAGATCAGGTCCTCCAGCGAGGCCGGAGTGGGACCCTGGGGCCCGCTGTGGCCCGGGCTCCCCTCCACATTCCCCTGAGAGCCAGAGCTGATACCAGAGTTGAAGCTGTTCGAGATGGAGAAGGGGAAGGAGATGGAGGAGGATGAAGATGAGAGGGAGGAAGAGCCTGAGGGAGGCGGGTGGGCGTCGCTTAGCGTCGGCGAGGGCGGCAGCGAGTTGTACGGGCTGGAGTTCAAACTGGAGTCCTGGGGAGGGTGGCTGGTGTACGGTGAGCTCGAGGGGTCGTAGCCAGATTTGGGATATGGACAAGGAGGAGGGAGTGGAGGAGTGTCAGATTTCACCTCAAACTTGAGGAGGTCAAAGTCATTCAGGTACTCCATGGCCAGCGGGCTGGGGGGGAGAGAGGGCATGGGGAGGGGAGGAGAGGACATGATGTCAGCCGCTGCTGCTGCTGCTGGTGGAGCTTCAACAGGGTTTGTCTGTGTGTCAGGATTGTTGGAAAGCCCACTCCTCTGCCTCAGTGCAGCTCATAGACAGCAGCAGTGGTGATGTCAGGAGGTGGACTGGTAGGTGAGTTTCCTCCGTGAGAAACTGTCCGTCCCCGTGTCCTCGTCTCTGTGTCTCTTGTCCTGAAGAAGAGGAGGAAGCAGAAGAAGAGAGACAAGAGAAAAGGAATGGTGTTACACATTTTTATTATCAATAAGACTTTTTATAAGGCATTAACATATTGGGTTTATACAAATGGTTTTATTTATTGATATTGAAAAAAGTGCTCCAATGAGTCGGCATAACATTGCAGATGGACAGTAAGTATTAAAATACATGCAGCAGAACCAGAGGGATATTTCCACATATTTTTCCTTATTGCTGATCCATATAAATGAAACAAATGAAACAAAAAAAAATTGATGTTAAATTAGCTGCAGAGGCTTGGCTTAATCATTCAATAATGATTTCTAGATCAGTGATAAGCCTTTAATAAGAGGAGCGTCAGCTTGTGGAAAATCCTCTACAAGTGTGACATTTGCTAATTCTGTTCAACTTACAAAACACGTTTACAAGAAGAGTAGCACTCAGAAGAGAGCAAACATTCACAAGGCCCAACAGTTAACTTAAATTAAATCAGGCTGCCTGATTTATTCCCCTAAGTGGGCACGATTTTCCTCATCAAGATCAAGGTATGATTCCCGGGGACGTTAGTGAAAATGACTGAAAAGTTCCTTCTGCAACCAAATTTAATGGGTTCATTCCATGAGCCATATCTTTCTACCATGTTTTGTGATAATCCATAGAGTAGTTTTTGTGTGATGCAGCCAACAAACAGTGAGACAAATGCTGACAAAAAACATAACCTCATTGGCAGCAGTAACAAATTACTGATGTTAACTTAAGATAAAACATTTTCCATTTAGTGTGATTTCCTTAAATATTAAAGACTTAGTTCAAAGAATAAAGCAAATTTTCTTGTTCTCTAAAATGTGAGAGAAGGATTTTGACAATCTGGCAAGTTGTAACTTGCTCTCATTCTCTTCTTGGAAACATTCCTAAATTATTTATTAACCAGTAGTAAAATCATCAATTACACGTTATAAAGTGTCTTTGGAGTGAGAGAAAACTCTTCGGTCTGCTGTTGTTCCTTTTGGAATCTACAGTTTTAAAGATCATTTAACCATAAAAGCTGTGACAACTTGATTTGGTTCAACTTGGAATCAGACTGTGAGAGTGTGTGTGGCAAGTATGATTGTGTTATATTAAGACACTAATCTGCAGCACCCCCCCTGCCTATCATCTTCTACACATGTATTAGAACCATGTGCACATTCACATACACGTGCATGTTTTTCTGCACATGCACGTGTGTGGGTGCGCAACATCTTCGTTTCAACAAACTTTTACACTTTACTTCATACTTTATAATTTGTGGCCTTCTGTGTTCAACAAGTTGTGTTAGTGAGTAATTCCAGATATCATGTCTAAAGAATGTCACTTTGTAAGTAGAAAAAATACTGTAAAATAGTTTTTATCCAAATTTTTAAAAATGCCTTCAATGCCTTCAAACTTACACACGCACACACACACACACACACACACACACACACACACACACACACACACACACACACAAATACACAGTGAATAAAACGTTATATTTCTAGAAAGATCTGCCCACTGAACATCACCTAATGGAGCCCAAGAACTCAAAGGGCTTAATCATTTTTGACAGAAACATCCACAAGTCTCAGAGACCAGACCCAGTTATCAGCAGGCTCACACTTTAATCCAGGAACTTTCTAAAATGAATCAAACCCCATTTTCCTAGAGTGAGAGGAGAGAAGGCTGTCAACCTTAAATGTTGGAGCTGGTTCTTTTGGATCATTTCTACTCAGATTCAAGAAGGAAAAGTTTATAATAAGTTATGTGACAGTAGAGAAATTAAGAGTTTACATGTTAATCTGTTTTTCAGTGAAGAATAGGTGATACATGATTCTAAGTGAGACCATATAACTACAGCTGAACAACAGAGTTCCCTCAGAACCTCAATGAAATGTATCAATATGTTACTATTCATCATAGAATGAGGTAGAAGACAACACGACTAATTATGGGCCTTCACTTTTAATAGTTATTATTATCAAACTGAACTTCTAATTAAAAATCCACCTTTGACTGGTGCCTCTGGCGCACAGCTCATTAGTTTTGCCCCCCGTGGTTCAAAATGGATTGTAAAAGAAAGCAAACAGTGACGGGGCTGCATGAAGGCCTCAGTCTGGCTTCAGACCAAAGTCACGGCAAAAAGCCAACCAGAAAAATAGTGACAACACACACACACACATGGAAGAGAAAAAAGTGGAATGAAGTCCGGCCCAGGCCTGACATGAGAGATGTGACAGAATGAAATGAACTTACCGCCGTTCATAGAGAGGAAGGATGGTTACAAGCTCTTTTCAACATCCCCATCAAACACACACGCGCCCACAAAAATAATCAACTGACTGGTTGACTGACACGATGGGAGAGAGACACACAGGAAACAGAGAGTGTGAGCGCATGTGAGTGTGTATAGCACTCTGTCACTGAGTGCCACTGCCCCCTTTCTTTCTTTCCCCTCTGCTGCAAATCCCTGTTTGAAACAATCCCCTCCTCTCTTTCTCTCTCTCCCCATATCCCTCTCTCATGGTTCACAGGCATGTTCACACTCTATAGGCAGAGTCTCTCTCTCTCTCTCTCTCTCTCTCTCTCTCTCTCTCTCTCTCTCTCTCTCTCTCTTTTTGTCTGTTTCTCTCTGTTTTATCTTTGTCTATCTTTGTCCTTCTCTTTTATTCAGTTTCTCTTGTTTTATCCATGTTTCTCTCCTCACACACAAACACACACATAGACACACGCACACATACACAAATCTCATACACACACATCAGATATTTTTCATCAGATATAATTCATCTCGAACTCTTCATGGTTGTGTTTGCCCAAGTTGGACAGTAGACTCTCTACTGCCTCGCAGTGGACAATCACAGCCGTTGAAGTGAGCCTCTTCACGAGGATGTGATTCACTGTAGCGTTATATAAACTATTGGTAGCTGGTGAAGTTATAAACTGTTATTAATTTTCAACTTGCTCTAAGGTTTTAAAATTCACATGTTCAACCTCTTTAACCCCGTAGATCATTGTCGTAAATAACGATCCCTTTGAATTGATTTCATGATAATTGACTCCAATGACAGGATCTAGGGAATTAAAAAGGTTTTCTTGGGAATTTTTTAGGTCCTCGGTTAAATTTAGTTTCAAACAGGTTCACAAATCAGATGTTCTTTTATTTGGAAAATGCTGAGGACCATAAACCTGTGACTGAAACTTGATTCTGAGAAGGCTTGACTGTGTCCTAATTACAAGGAGGTTATTTTTCAATCCTGTTTGTTCGTTTATTGGTTTATTTATTTGTAAGCAGATATACAAAAAACTGACAGATTACCACAAAATTTGGAAGACCACATAGTAATTTGGTACAGATCCATATGAGGGGGCCAATCCAGGATCTTATGTTCACTTCCTTTAACATTGCGAATTTGTTTTTTTGTTCAGAGGTTTATGTATTTATGAATGAACTTGCAACCTGTCAGCTCAATATAAACTAAAATAATTAATATCGTAAAACTGCATCTTTACATCAGGCTCCTTTAAGATCAATATTAAATCATAACCCACCTCAAGGCTGTCATCATATCATCACTTAATAAAAGAACATTGACAGAAAGGTTTGTCTTATCTATTAAACGACTGAACTGCAGCCAACTGTCCACCTTCAAAACAAGACTCAAAACCCACCTTGTCAGAACTGCTTCATATGTCTGATCATGACGTGTATCTTATATTTAAATATGTGGTCATGATTATTGTATCATATGATATGTTTATTTCATTTAAGTATACTATATTTATTATTATTATAGTTATTTTATATTATTGGCTTTATTTTTTTTTAATCCTATGTTAATATCTTTCAGCATAGTTAAAAGAATCACACACATAAAATTCCATATGTTGCTATTATGATTATTATTATGATTATTATTATCATTATTATCAATATTATTATTATCATTATTATCATTATTATCATTATTATCATTATTATCATTGTTATTATTATTATGAACTGGTGCCTGACAGTCCCTGAGTGAGTCAGCTGTAGTCTTGAAATACAAGCGTATTATTTTGTTTGTTGAGCAGAGAACATACTGAGGGAAACTTTTAGGGAATCATGACAGCTATCTTAGAGACAATAGTCAACATATACTTTAAAAAAAAAAGTCAAACAGTTTCTAGTCCCTTCTTTCAGTTTCTCTTCCTCTCTTTCTCTATTTTAACCTCTCTATCTGCCCATCTCTTGTGTTTCCGGGGAAAGCTTAGCAGTTAAATCAACAGGGCCTCCCATGAGGGTGAGGGGACAAAGAGAGGGAGAGACACAGAGGAACTTACCTCATACTTCATGGCAAACACACCGCCAGCCCTCGTTCATCTGCAGCCGTGCGCACATGTGTCCTGGCTGCAGCCACCTCACGTTCAGGTGCTACTTGTGTAAAACGCAGCCCGACACCGCTCTCAGTTCTTCTGCAGCCTTTTTTTTCCCAGAGGTACATTTAAGTAATTAGCCCTTTGGGATCCAACTCTGTGATTATCATAATGAGCATAGAGGTAGTAGTGGTACATGCTGTAGGGGTTGTATTCTGATTAATATATTTTTAAGGTCAGGGTTAGGGTTATATCAATTATTTCCTCATAGAAATATTTACAAACATGTGAGGGTTGTGAGGGTTGTGAGGGTGAACATGTGCAAACATGTGAGGGTTGACATTTTAGAAAACTGGCTGATTCATTTTCTGTTGTTCTGGAGTCCTGTTGTCACATACAACCATGAGTCCAGCAGCCACCGTGCTTATCCGACAAGTTTGACACATTAACCCCATTTAACCAGTGGGTCACTTTTCCACTTTTGTATTCAGTCTGGTAGGTGAATTGTGTAATCTTTGGGCAGAGGCAGGTTGGCTGTTTAACCCTGTTGCCTATAGTTCTAGTTCAACCCTATGCGAAGCTAAACTTAGTGGGGGCTGTCATCAACTTCATATTTACTTTAAATCATAGACCGCATATAAATATGGACGACATGACTGCACTCCTCAAGTGAAGCCAAAGCGTCTTGATCGCCACCTGGTGGCTGGTAGCAGTATAGCTCATAAATCCTGCCTCCTCCATGTTAGTGGACGGAAGATAGACCAAACAAAAAAGTTATTAGATGCTATAAAACTGGGGTGAAATGACATGACAGCTGAGATTGAATCGCGACTGGTTGAGTGTGTATCGTCAAAGCTTTGATACCACACCTCCATCCCCAATTGTTACTGCACAGAGTCTGCCTCCAAATAGATAAGATGGCGGTGTTCGTACATGGGTATTGTTTTAGCTTCATCTGGAAAATGGGAGAAAGTGGAGACACATCGTCCATCTTTGTATAAAGTCTGATTTATAGACAGGGGAATGGAAACAAAGTTAAAGCTAAAGTTATTTTAACCTTAAAGACACTGACACATGTTTTAAGGGCTTTAAACTTCTGTTTTCAGTTAAAGGAATAAAGAATTTGTGCTGACAATACCGTAAGGTGACATTTTTACAATGAGGTTTTTGTGTTAATTCAAGAAACAAAACATATATTTATAATTGAATTGTAGAGATAATGATTGATTCTGTTGTTTTGCAACTTCTGGAGAGCAGGTGAGCTGACCCCCTTCCTAGTCTATATTCTGTAGCATCATGTTTAGTGACACAAGAATAAAAATAAAATAAGTTTACTTCACAAAATCCCCAAAATGAGTTTAATGTCAACAGTTAAATTGGAAAAGAATGATGATCCAACAAGTGTGTGTCTGTCTTTCCAAGCTTCGATTTTCAAAGCACTACAAAATAAATTCCAACCACATCCATTGTAAAAGAATGGCAAAACAATCTCATAGATTGATATGATGGGTCGATTAACCTGGGTACACACCAGTACAACATTAGGGAAAGAGAATTTGGATGACCTGACCCTATAAGCTTGGTCATTTCAACACCCCCAAAGTGGTAAGCTGACCTCTCTCTCACCCGGTCAAACCTGTTTCATATCCTCCAGCTTTTATTCCCTGAGAGGCTCTATAGGTCGAGTGGGGTCATGAAACAGGAGCTGCCGAGGTGGGAGAAACATCAGGACGCAGCTCAGCCACAAGGAGACAAGAGAGTTTCTGGGAAAAGGCCACAAGAATTGTCAGATATGAAAAAGAACGAGATGTGATCTCTAGACAATAGACAGACAGGAAGGCGGCAATGGGAGAGTAACAGAGCTGAGGACAGACCTGCACTGTTTGGACAGATGGTGTAAGTTGGAGAACTGAAGGGTCTCACTAACTCGACCTTATCCCATATATACATGTTCTAATCCTGACTAACTCTGCCACCAGCAGCAGGCTTACACCTCACCACGGGCCTCCTCCCTGGTCGCTCTGAAGGTCTGTCTCCTTCACTCTCTCTACACACACACACACACACACACACACAAAGTGAAGATACAGTTAACCTTTATGATGGCCGTATGTAATCAGGCCAATGACAAAAAGGTTTGAGTTGTTTGTGGATTGCTGTCTGATCCTGGATCAATGAGTGAGTCACAAATGGCAAAACATTTATGAAAATATTTAAAATATTTCATCTGGCTAATGAGTAAAAAGAGCAAATAATGTGAATCCTTTACTTTGTATGCTCATTCAACCCACGGACATAGAGAAACTTGTGTTTTGAGACATACAGATAGTTTGGGTTTCATCTGTCCAGATTTTGTACTAGATCTCGTCTCCACTTCAATACAAGGGAGGTGAATGGAACTCAATGATAACGAAATAAAAAATAACGATCAACTTCTCTTTACAGAATCAGTCCTGGCCCATCTGGATTGAGACAGAACCACTCGTCAGCTTTATTAGACAGGCGTATAGTTCTAATGAAAACACTGAGTTATCTGAGTGAAACCCAGTTTAACATTCAAGATAAAATAAGCTTTATTTGTCACGTACGCAATTATACATGGTAAAATGTGCAGTGAAAAGTGTTATTGTGCGTGCATCCAGTTTTAAAATAATAAAACAAATAAAAATAAATGTAGGTTTACGGTTACATTTTTTTTCATAGCAGGCAGTTTGAAATGTCACAGGAAGAGTGCAGATGAACTGCTAACTAACATTAACATTAACATTAACATTAACATTAACATTAACATTAACATTAACATTAACATTAACATTAAAATTTACATTAACATTAACATTAACTACAGCACCATTGTATGAATTTTATTATTATCACCATGTGCTTTATGAAAAGGGCCTCAGAATAATTTATACATATTTATACAGTCGACTATATAAAGGTTCTGTAAAAACACTGATTTGATCCAGTGCTCTTTCTCATAGATACAGTTTATTTTTGGTCTTTTACAAACGACGTGTTTGAATGAAAACCGACATATGTATGCAGGTTTTGAGATGGACCATTGTTGCACGTCGTCCTCAATCTCTTTCCATCTCTTTCCCCTGATTTCCTGTCAGCTCCTTGTTTAAATTAACATGAAGATGAGGGGAGAAGAGGGAAACCACTAGTCTCTGCATTTGCATTATTTTGTCAACTTCAGCTTGAAACATCAGCAGGCCTGTGATTCCTCTCTCTTCTGATTGAATTCAAAGATAAATTGAACAGAAATACAAAATGTTTTTAACTGGTCGTTAAGATCAAATACATTCAGACACATAGGTTACTGTTAAGACTCTTTGGCAAATGATGCCTCTTTGGAGAACATAGTTTAAAATGGAACTCCCCCTTCTCCTGTCTGCCTCTATAATCTCAGTGGTTTTCAAACAGGTATCTAATCCATCACTTGAACTGTTGAGCCTCAAACTGGCCTTTTTCAGATTTAGATTTCATGTTTCTGCATGATTACACATTTCATACCTCTCAAGCCATTAACTGCTCTTTCATTGATTTTCATCACAGACCACACTCCTGACTGACTCGGTTGTTTGTGTGTGAGTATGTTAATTTGAGTTGTCCACACGTGGGGTCTCACTGTGAGTGGATTTATCAGGCTAGTCACGGGATTAGCACTAATTCTCCCCTTTAAACTAGTGTAAGATTAACATATACCCATGGCTTCATAAACCGTCTGTAATGAAGACCTAATCTGTCAGTACCCCTGTTATTACCTCACCCATCAGCCCAGGCTCAATGATCTATCCCCATGCTTGTCACACTCCCTTATCGTGATCAAGTTGTTTCATTTATGGCTGTGGTAGAGCAAAAACAACCTGAGAACTTGAGAGTTATATTAAAAAGTCCACCGACAGCATATTAAGTAAATATACTTTAAAGGAAATTCAGATCACATGCTTGGGTGGCTCCACTCTGTTGTATGGTTCATGTACTGCAACAGTCAATGGTAAATCGCCAGGTCACTAACGGTAAATATCCTGGAAACTGGACCATTTCTTTATTGGTGATCTCTTGGAATGCCCTCTCAGTTACCCTCCCCACATTTCACTCACTGCATGTTTTACCTTGTATCTCTCTGAATGTGACAAATAAAAAGTAATTGAATCCTTGACTCTATGGTAGAGGACTTTGCTTCAAATCTGAAAACAGCACAACAACACTGACACATGCAAAGACAAATAAAGTATTAGACGACTTTAATCTTAAAACAACCAACCAAACAGATGAACAGAGATATAAAATCACGGGGTGGCAGCAGGCAGAGCGACAGAGATGGAGGTCAAGGAGGATGAAGAGGAGGAAGAGAGGGATGAACGGATTACAGTGGTCGATACTTTGGCTACTCTCCCAGAGTAAATCTGTTAATTCATTCCCCCTCCCAACGCCTGCTTCCTCCTTCACATACACTTGTTGCTCTGATTCTCCTGCAGGATTATGATGTTTTACTTTGACAAACTCTTACATTTTTTAATGTTTCACTTTTACAACTCTTCATTTGAAGTAGGAATTTACTCGTTCTTCAGAATTAAGAAGTTATTCATAGGGCGATCTGAGAAATGTTCAACAGTAGATAAATGTTGCAGAAAAACGCACAAAGAACTTTGATAGAAAAAACAACACATTTGAATCGAGAAATTAAGTCCAGTCCACCTCTAGGCCAGTGTCGCTGGGATTGGCCTTGTGATTTTACAGGATAAACGGTAGTTGTGGGAGGTAACAGATTACATTTACTTAGTTTCTCTATTTAAGTAAATTTTGTGTGTGTCTGTATATATTTTTTCATTTTTTATCTACTAATTCTTAGGTACATGTTTTTTTAAATATTTGTTTTAACTAATCAATAAAAGGAGGAGAATTGGGACACCTTCATGATGATGTAGTAGACTGTTGCATTAGGGAATAGGCTACACTCTGCAAGTACTTTTGATACTTTCAGTATATTAAAAGTGCTGCTGATTTATTTTTAATCAAATAGAAAGGTTAACTTTTACTTTTACAATTTCAATTATTTCTATTTTTACTTATGTAAAAAAGGTTTGAGTGTTTCCTCCACCACTGATGGATAGATGAATGGATGCATGGAGGGATGGATATATGGATGAAGGAATGGATGCATGGATGCATGGATCCATGGATGCATGGATGCATGGATGCATGGATGCATGGATGCATGGATGCATGAGTGGATGGATGAAGGGATTGATGAATGGATGAATGAAGGAATTGACAGATGGATGAAGGGATTGATGGGTTGATGGAATGATGCATGGAGGGATAGATGGATGAAGGGATTGATAGATGGATCATGGATGCATCGAGGAAGCGATAGATGAATGAAGGGATAGATAAATAAAGTATAAAGTTTAGCGTTAGTTTAGAGGCAGTAACTCCTCCTTCTTTACTGCTTGCCATCTCACTTATACATGTGTAGTGTGTATTCTCATTACTTGTATATGTTCAGGTGTGTATACTGTTAATAAGAAAGTGTGTGTGTGCAAGTGAGCTGCTGGAATAACTGAGAGTGTTTCTTGGGGCCAAAGCAGTAACGTCTTTGGAACTGGTTTATTATTATCACAGATAATTCTATTAATGTCACAATCTGGCCCTCTGTGTGTCTTCATGTTTTATATCACTGTCATCACTGTGTTTTTGTTTGTACTTCCTGTTTTTATGTTTTTTGTATTCTGATTCCCTGCACCGCCTCGATTAGTTTCTCCCTATTTTCCTGTCATGTGAATAGAATGCTGCAGGGATGATGTATTTTTGTTTCCAGGCCAGAAGCATCACCCTGGACCCCTTTGACAAAATAAGCTCTTTGACAAGCAAACTGCTTTGACACTTACAGATTTTCTTCAGCATATTTCAGTCCCTAAACTTGCTCGAAAACTCACAAAACCTTGTGCACTTGTAGAATGGCTGGACTGAGCCCCCAAACAGTTTCAAAATCAAAGCCCCCTGCTTTAACTTCGCCATAGATGTATGACATTCAGCAGACACATCCAATAGTCTCCTATAGCCATAATTTAAACCCAACAGGAAATATGCCATTTTGAATCTACTGGTCAAATGTTGGTCTTTCTTGCCATTTCCAGGCCTCAAAGGCAGTCTGGTCGTCTTCCCATTTTGTCAGTCTAATCTTTTTAACCTGACAATGATAAATTGCAAATGATTAAACAGCAGGTTCATGTTATAAAATAGCTTCACATTTCTTTGTTTATCAGGGAAACTGAATGGTAATAACCTGTACAATAAAGTGCTTTGAGTTCAAGACTAAAGAACTGCTATATAAATACAGACCATTTACCATTTAAAAAACAGGAAGCTGTTGCCAATTGGCCTCACATGTTTAGAAAACTCATTAAATGTGGCACACCCTTCATCCTACTATCACCAATCATTTGCTCAGCAATCACACACACTGTCCTCTGGAAATATGTCATTTCCTGCTTTAGAATACATCGTTCTGAACTGCAGTTTTTTGCCATTCAATAAGAGATGCTGTAGATCTCATTCCCATAAACCATTTTTTTCAAATACATGAATGCTACACCAGCTTCTAACTTTAATTACGTGATATAGTTAGTGTCTATACTCCTGGTTAGCTGTAACTTGTAGCTGTACAGGTGTGTGTACATGTTGCTGTTGAAGCCACTCAGTCTAACAAAAAGAGCCATAAAGACACTCAAAAGTCCCTGCCCTCTGTCAAAGATTAGCAAGACAGTTTCCATGACGACCCAGCCGAACAGCTCACTTCTGACCTTTTGTCGGCATGGTTGTAATTGCATTAAATTACAGTGCGTCTTTTCATTGTCTAGTTTCATGAGTCATTTCCCATGTGGCACCAATATGATCCAGCAGGCCTGCTGCGAGGTGCCACGTCCAAATATGCTTTCACAGCTTGTCCATACTCTGACAGCACTTTCTCACAGCATGGAGGCCGGCTTTAAACACCCTCATTCAGGATCATCATGAACTGATGGTTGCACGAGTCACAGCAACCTTTTCTCTCTCGCTCCCTCAACTCAGAGGGAGGAGGATTTGGATTTTAAAGGGGTATTGTGTGAGCAGAGTCGTGCAGATTTCTCTGGACTGCCTGCATCCTTTTATTTTCACACATTTTTCTCCTCTACCCACACATGTTCTCTCCCCGGCTCCTCTCTTCCCTCGGCCTTTATGTGATCATGTTGCTTGGTAACAGCAGAAGAATGACGAGGAGAGTGGGATGTGTTCGGGTGCTCCCTGTGTGATGTGATGTGTCTTTAATACAGCAGTGCAGAAATATGGAAGAGATTGGCCAAACTAAGAGCAGCACGAAACTTATTGTAACCTGTTTCTGTTTACGTTTCAGGTGTGGAGATGCAGAAGAATCTTTATCCTCTCTAACTGAATTAACAGTACATCGTAACTTTTGTTTTTGTGTTACTAGCGCAAGGAAAACTGGGTTTCTAGTTAAAAATAATGATGAGAGAGCTGGGCCGTAATAATCTTTCTTCCTTTAAGTACATTTGTTGAGGTGCACCAGGGCAGCCAACTTACCTTCTTTGCATGGGGCACAACCTGATATGAAAGTATCTTGCTTTATCTTTGTGTTCTTGGACAATTTATTCGACAATCTGTGCATCAAAAGTCTCAAAGCTCCATCTTCAGCAGTTGCTCTTCACAATTCATCAATAACAGTGGGCACATTCATTTCAAAGGAATATTATTACATGAGAGGAATCATCGCTGAAGATTCCACATTACATTTGAGGCGGAGTGGGAGTTGAAGTTCAAAGCACTGAGGTTATATTTCACTGTGTTGTCATGAAGTCATTGTTTCAAAGCCTGCCAATGCACAGCCTCTAATCTCTTCATAAATCAAAGCATGAGATGTTAAATGGCTCCAGGAGAGACCCAGTCTGGAGTGATTGGGCCGGGAGGGGATATTAAATCATCTCTGATTTGGAAAAATACTGCGAATAATTCAATGTGAAATAGAAGCTGAATGATTCATTTGATCAATTTAAGTTCACACATTAAGTTACATCTGGGGGAAAAAATCTAGGTCTGTGGCAAAGATGCATTTTTGAAATGTGCGAAACACACGTGTGTTACATTTAATGATCAGAGCAATTACAGTAAACTGAAAATCTTCTTTAGTGTTTCCCCAGAGGCTGTCGGCTCAGTAATAATTCCTGAAAAACAGCCTCTCTCTGACTTCAGCAAACGGCAGCGTTCCCTCACTCCGTGGCTTTCTTCTTACTTAAATCTGAGTCATTACAACATCTTTGGATAAAAGGTCACGGCACGGTTGCTAATGACAACCTGCGAGATTGCTGCTCTCCTCCAATCATGCTTGTGTGTGTGTGTGTGTAAACCAGTGGCTGCCTGATTTGTGGGGATCAGTCGCCCCCTGCTGTTTCACACATTCTTTGACGTGAATATATGTGGTTGCCATGTCAACAGGAGGGGACATTTCTGGAGTCAGAAAGTAAATTCAGCATCCACTTGTTTTCATTGAAATCAAACCAGTCCGTCAGATGCATGTACCTGTAAAATCATACTGTTTAACTGGTCTGGATGGTGAACTAAGAGAAGATGATTTGATTTATTTGAAATAATTATAACAATTGCATTTAAACATGCATCAAATTAACTGTATTCAGACTGCAGTAACATATTTGTGGTCACTAGTGAAATTCATCTCAAAACAAACACGTCTCACCTGCATCTAGAACTGCAACAAAAAGTCGGAGTCACAGCTGTTTTTCCATTTGTGTTTTATTCATACAGTCAGGGTGCTCATACACACATAATTTTTTTTCTATAAAATATATTACCTTTCAGTTCTGAAAAGGAAAACTAGATATAAATCATCATCAAGTTTTATTTGATAAGAAGCAACTAATTTTCAAGTGCCAACCAAGGCGGTCGACTGTATCAGCAGTCAAAAATGCATCGCAGGTTTAAGAAATCACATTCTAAGAAAGACAGGTTCTTTTTTCTTATGTCTAGCAAAGCCACAACGTTGGAGCGCTCGGCCCACTGTCCACCGACACTAAAAACAATGATCATTTGGGTTTTCTAAAGAAGCAAATACTGTTAAAATACTGTAGCCACAAAAGGGTTTTCACGTGAGAGGAAGGCAAAGACAGAAACACGGTCAGCGTGAAGCTGAAACCGACATGAAGGAAAAAAGGGAGTGTTTCAACAGAAGCCAGTGACTGATGCTTTATGATTTCTGTCGCGCCGAGCTGTTAGGACGTCTTCTCTCTGGCTCTACCCCCTCCTCACACGCTCCTCTGTGTTTCCTCCTCGGGTGAAATGCTCCGCGGTTGTCATGACTACGCTCTTGGCTGGACGGCGGCAGGTGAATTGCTAGGTCATCACAACAGCTCGCTGTGACCAGGTGCAGAGTTGATGCTGTCTGTGAGGTCAAACAGGACCGTCACAAAGAAGACAAATCTGTATTAGTTCCATTGAGTTACACGGATGAAATGTCCACAGTAAAGTTAGTTTTATACAAATAATCACTGAAGTATTATAATTACTATTTTATGTCTATTAATCTCTTTAGTCAATAAAAATAAATATATTCCACAACAGTAACACATAATGTCTGTTTATTACATGACTCACACTCTGTAACATCTGCCACGCACAAACACACACACACACACACACACACACACACACACACACACACACACACACACACACACACACACACACACACACACACACACACATACACACATACACACACACACATACACACACACACATATAAATAAAAACAGAAAGACGTGTACCAGACATGTCCAGTGACTTATTTCTGTTTTGGGGGAGTCTAGGTTTTTTCACAGGGGGTTTGCGATTTGGGGGCTTCTCAACATTATTAGGGCTTTCCCTGTCAGTGCCTGAGTTCAGTGAGGACAGAAAACATAGTTTGACAGTTAGACACACACAGATATACGTGGTGCACAAGTCCTGTTAGGTTCATGATAACCGTACACAGAATAATCCAGGAGAAACCCGTTCAATCTGTACCTCCGTCACATGACATGGCCTTTCTGTTCCTCTGTGGTTTCACTGGTGCCTGATGTCGCAGCCCTTCTTCACCTGATCAAGAACAATCAGCAAAACAACATGTTTACATATAAAGAATAACAGATATTATGTTTTTTTTAAAATAGGTTTTGTTGATATTTTCAATGCTCAGAATTAGCATTTATACTGTATGTCAAATGTAAATATAAAATGGTCCCCAACTTAACTGGGGCCAACACACACATCAACCCTTTAACCAGTCTTAACCATAGACTGTATAAAGATGGACAACCCATCTTCAGTTCATACCACTGTTCAGAAATTGAGCCAAAAAATCCCGGATATGAAAGCTGCCATCATGCGCTGAAGACATAATTTATCGTGTTCTTATGTAATAGCACATTCTGACTCTCAACCAGTCTCTTCTAGGTGATTGGGTGTACTGTGGCTGCAGGTACCTTGACTTGCAGCTCTTTCTGAGAGTCCATGTGGTTTGATAACAGGAGGCGGCACGGGAGGAGGAGGTAAGTTTCTCTCATTGGCGGATTCTTTTGGAAAAGTCACATACGAGGGCTGCTTGTCCGAAACATAAACAAACCACAAGAACATAGAAGACATAAGCAATTACAAAATATATAGTAACCAATGGATATTGCACAACAAAGATAATTAATAAACAGCAAAAAAAGAAACAAATCATGACTTTAAAATACACACCTTTTCTGGAATCGGAGGAGGATGACTCTCCAAATCTCTTCTTTTTTCGATGTCCTTCTTTTCCATCTTTCCAGGATCCCTCTCCACATCTCCTTCCTCCTCTGTACCTGCAAATTAAAAAGGAGTTTTTCTTACGGGTTTACACATTGAGGCAAAACCTCTGTGACAGCACGTTAGCGCGGATGACAGTACCTGATAGAGCTGGCAGAGCTGGGAGAGCGTCTGAGCTCTCCAGCCGATGTCTCTGCCTCAGCTTAGACATACTGGGTTTACTGCTTTGTGGCGGGGGATCAGGTTTAGATGCAGTGGGAGCAGCTCGACCTCCTCCTGCTCCTCCTATGCCTCCTCTCCATCCTTCTGTAAACCCTCCAACAGCATCAGGACACATGAGTCTGTCTCCCTGCGTTTCCTGCTGATGCCACTCTATCGCCTCTGTGGCTTTCGGAGCATCCGTTTCCTGTTTCGGTGACGGCGTCCTGTCCGTTGGATATGGCGGCAGAGGCCTTTGAGCCAAAAGAAGCGTTTGCACTTGTCTGTCGGTCCTCCTGCTCTGCTGTCTGCCCTCAGTCCACTGACTGTCCAACTGTATGTCCATCGGCCTGTTCTCTGACCACGACCTGTCTAGTTGCCTCCCGCCCATCCACTGTCTTTCTATCTTTCTGTCAATCTGCCGCTGGGTGTGTCTGTCAACTGTCCACTGTCTGTCCACATGTCTGTTTGGATGTCTGCTCTCAGTCTTGTACCTGTCCGTTTGTCTGTCCGTTGTTCTCGCCTCTCCAAAAGTTCTTTCTTGCAGCCTGTCGTCAGCTCGCTGACTCTCTGCATGCTGATCACTCTGCCCTGCTTCCAGCCGCGGCTTGTCTACTTGCACCACATCCGTTGATCTCGGCTTGTCGTCCACCCAGAACTTGTCCGTCTCCAACGGCAGATCGAACACAGCATCTACTTCAGGTTTCTATCAAAACACATAGAGAAGAGGCAAGAGAACGACAGCAAACTGTGAAAAACTTTCAGCACAGAAAAAAAACAGTGGCGCGTCACACTGACTGTACCTCTCTGGGAGAATAGAAGGGGTGTTTGCTTCCTCCCACGCCTGAGTGAGGGATGCCCGGCACTGTGGTTGGACTCAGGACGAGGGTGTTTTTCCCGTGGTGATCAATCATTTTCCCATCGGCCCCTTCACCAGGAGATCCAGCTCTGGCGGCGGACCTCGGAGGCTGCAGGAGTGTGTACACATTCTCTGTGGCCGTTCTGAAATTGGGAGTAAGACACTGAAGATGAAGAAGAAGATTTCAAACTAAAATGTCACATGCTTCGAGAGCAGTGCAATTATAAAAGTATCACTTTTCTGGTTAAAACTCTTACTGTCCTAATCTGTGTGTGTCGTGCCGTGTGTTCATTTCAAATCATTTGGCTCACTGTGGGATCCAGAGTCGGAGCCACCGGCTGCCACTGACATCTGTGTATACTCTGGTATCAGCAGGCCTAGGCTTGGCAGCTATCAGCCATTTACCAAATCAACAAACAAACGAGGGAGATTTAGGTTGATATTTGTCCGAGTGTTTATGGAGTTCAGTGCTGTGGATTGTTTGGGAAAGAGAAAACCAGAGAAGAACGGAAGGAAAGCGAATGTGTTCTTTCTGATGAGCTGTTTCGTGATGATCTGGTTCATTGTGTTCCATGCTCAAGGCCACGCTTTCTCAACGTTATTGTTATGCAGCAGTGGCAGATTGAATATCTTTCAAAATCAGGGGCCATAAAGGGGCCACAATTTACAAAGAGGGGCCAAATATATGTCCAGCATCCATGAACAACTCCTGATTCAGTCTGGTTCATATTTAAGTCATTCCTTGTCAACTGTTAGTTTTGTAGCTTTGAGCAAAGTCACACATCATTGAATAATTGCTCCTTGTACAAACACATTTGGATCTTCGGAAAATTTTGAAGATATTAACAAATTGTCATTCTTATTGTTTGTAAGTGACTAGTGTAACTGTTGCCACTGTATTGCTTTATGTTGTAAAGGTTTTCTAATGTTTATTTTGTTTCTTGTATATAGCATTATTGTGACATTAGAGTAAAGGCTTTTATTTTGAAGCCTTGGCTGAGCTGCTTGTAAGAGGCGGAGCTTCCTGGGAGAGGGAGAGAGCCAGAGAAGGAAGCAGAGGTGGTGACACACAGGGAAGCAAGCTGAGGTGGTCCCACACATGTTTAAGACTTCTTAGAAGTTAAGAAGATTCCTTTTCAGTGCATGCAGCCAACGAGGTATTTTTGTCTGTTTGTCATTTACTTTAAGTTTGATTGTAATCATTGATACTGTGTTGTTAACTGTCTAACGTTGTATGTTATGTGTTTGTTACCGTGTATTACCCAGTTTTAACGGTTTGATGTGGAGAACAAGTCTTCATTAAAGACCCGTAGAAGAAAACCATTTGCTGTCTGACTGTGCTTGGGAGGGAGTCACAGTGAAAACTCGGACTGTTCGTCGACGCAAGTGGACGAAGCAAGAAGTCTGAAGCTAGGCGAGCTAATCTCCACGTGGTGGCTACGGTGCTTGGAACAATCGTGCAGATGAGTCGAAATCACAGACTTTCACACAGTTGAAGACGCACACACACATGCTGATTGAGGAATTGTTTGAAAGCAAATCCATAAGAACTTGTGCACTAATAAGAGTGGGCTAAGAAGAGGGCTTTGCTAAAGTTTTGCTTAAAGGTTTCTGTGTATGCTAAAAATTGAAGAACTGTTGTGTGAGTGATGAATGCAACTTATTTGCTTATTATACAAGTATAACTGAATCTTGCCATTTACTTTACAGCCAGTCAATTTAAAGTGTGTTTTGTTGTTATACTAAGTGAAGGCTATTTTCCATTTGATGTTTAAGTTCTCAATAAGTGTTCCAAGGGAACCGAGATTTAATTTATACATCTTCTAAGTGCAGTTACTGCTATTGATAATCATAGCTTATGATAATATTTTCAGTTTAAATATTAAAACACTGCAGATACACAAATTTAATACAGATTTGAGTAAGCTTTAGTAATTCATCCAGACATTTATTATACTCCAGAGTTCTTTTATTTACAATTTACACATAAGCTAGGGTAAGCAATTCAAGACCCTTCGATAATGGCAGAGCCTAGTCAGTCCTTAACCCAGGTAAGGGATAATGTTAGGGATAGTGAAAATGAGCTGGCTGAAGATCAAGCTAGAGACACTGAAGCCCAACCAGAGGAAGTGCCTCAGCCAAGACGGAGTGAACGGATCCGTAATCTAACAGAGAAAGACAAAGAAATGCAAGACGAGAAAATTAAACTACTGCAACAAAGATTTAACTACATTTACCGAAAATGGAGAACACAAGTTAAATCCGCTAAGCAGCCATTATCACAATCATCAGAGCCATTAGCAGACAGTCTGCTTCATGATATCATCGGTGACACCAGAGGCCTTTGTGCAGACGTCCAGAGTGTTTATGAAGAGCTGCGCGGAGTCACAACACCAGACCATGACATGCGTCGAAGAGTGGATCGGTGTGTAGAGATTTCTAACTTCGTCGTGTCCAAAGCCTCAAGTCGTCTGAGTGGGAAGACGCCAGAGAGAGAAGAACAAGATTGGCCAAATGCAAGCTCTCTTTGGAACTCAAGCACGAGTGAATCAAGAAGCAGCTCCTCTATCTCAAAGAGCGCCTCAGAGCATTCAAACAGGTCTTCTGTGAAACATCAAGAAGCTGCCGCCGACGCTGCTGCAAGCCAAGCTGTTCTGGAAGTGTTGCAAGAACAAGAAAGAGAACAATTGGAAATACAGCGCCTGGAAGCAGAGGTTAAAAAGAAGATTGCTGCTCAAGAGGTTGCCGCTCTAAAGCGTAGATTAGAGCAAGAAGCAGAAGAGGTGAAGAGAAGAATAAAGAGAGAAGACGAGGACGCAAAAATGAAAGCTGAACTGGAAGAAGAGCACACAGCTATGCAAAGAACTCTTGAGGAAAGACGGAGAAGAATACAGCATTTGGAGGCCATGAAGGAGCTCAGTGCAGCAAGAGCGAGAATGCAGGTGTACAACCAAGAACCAAAAGACATCCTAGGCCATGGGTTGGTTGCAGATAACCAGCTGTGGAGCCCCACAAGACACCTGTCCCTGCCTGTGTTTCCTGCCCCTCAAGCCGTCACAACCTCCACAAGTGAAAGCACAACAGAGCTTGTCAAGGTCCTGGCAGATGCTTTAAGTGCCAACAGAATCCCAGTTCCTGAACCTTCAGTATTCAGTGGCAATCCATTGAAATACAGTGACTGGAAGCTTTCTTTCCAAACTCTGATAGACCAGAAGAATATTCAAGATAAGGAGAAGATATACTACCTCCGTAGATATGTAAGTGGACAAGCCAAGAGTGCACTGGATGGCTATTTCCTACTTGGGACTGAATCTGCCTATGTGTCTGCATGGGAGATTTTGGAGGAAAGATATGGAAACCCATTTACAGTTGCAAAGGCATACAGAGACAAACTCCAAGCATGGCCCAGGATCGGCACTAGGGAGAGCTTTGAGCTCAGAGAGTTTGTTGATTTTCTCAGAAGTTGCGAGGCCGCAATGGTCCACATCAAAGCATTGGAGATTCTAAACGACTGCAATGAAAACAGAAAAATACTGTTAAAGTTACCTGACTGGCTAACTGCAAGATGGAATCGGAAAGTCATAGAAGCTGAAGAGAAAAGCAGCGAGTTCCCCTCCTTTAGTCAGTTTGTCAAATTTCTGATAAGAGAAGTGAAAATTGCTTGTAACCCACTTACATCATTGCAGTCACTGAAACAAGGTGAAATTGAAAAGCCAAAACAACAAAGATATCAAAGTGTTAACGCAAAGACACTGACTACAAGCTCCAATGAAGACAGTGTGAAAAGCTGCACTTTCTGTAAGAAAACTGGGCACACTTTGCTCAAATGCAGGAAGTTTGTGGAAAAGGCCGTCTCAGATAGAGTCAAGTTTGTCCAAGCTGAAAGGCTGTGCTTCGGTTGCCTTAGGCCCGGTCACCTCTCAAAGAGTTGCAACAAAAGGAGCGTTTGCGACACATGCAACAGGCGCCATCCTACTTGTCTGCATGAAGAGAGAGACAAAAGCCAACAAAGAGCACCACAAGTCACACAAAGTCCAAGTCAAGACAGGTCAACTACAAGGCAGGAATGGAGTAGGGAAAGGCCCCAAGCAACACAACGTGAAACAATTGCAGTAGCTACTTCAAATAGAGTAATCCTTGAGGATACTAAGAAACAAACATCTGCAATAATTCCTGTCTGGCTGTCATCTGCCGCTCAACCATCAAAAGAAGTACTTACATACGCTCTTTTGGATTCACAAAGTGACACGACCTTTGTTCTCAGTGAAGTAGCTAATGCTTTGGAGGCCGACAAAGAGCAAGTCAAGTTAAAACTCTCTACTATGACTTCAAGAACAACACTGGTAAGCTCTCAGAGAGTAAACAACCTTCAAGTCCGTGGCTTTTACTCCAACAAGAAGGTCTATTTACCACCAACCTACACACGTGACTTTATTCCCGCCAACAGAACTCACATTCCAACAGCTAAAACTGCCAAAGCTTGGTCCCATCTAGAACACCTCCAAGATAATGTGGCACCTTTACAAGACTGTGAAGTAGGTCTGCTCATTGGGTACAACTGCTCGCAAGCCTTACTCCCACGAGAAGTTGTGTCTGGCGAAGAAAATGAACCCTATGCACAGCGCACAGACCTTGGGTGGAGCATTGTCGGCCATGGGAATGCCTGTGTAGATTATGGAGATGCTATCGGAATCAGCCATCGCATAGTAGTGAGGCAAGTGACACCAGGAGTTAACCCCTCAGTCAGTCTGAAAAGAGAAGTACACTATGTGAATAGAACCAAAGTCAAAGAAATCACCCCCTCAGACATCCTTAAGGTCCTTGAATCAGACTTCTCAGAAAGAGTTGGAGAAGAGGATCCTGTGTCTCAAGATGATCTCAAGTTCCTGTCAAAGATAAGAGAAAACATCACACAAAAGGATGATGGGCACTACGAAATGCCATTACCGTTCAAACAGGAAAGACCAAAACTACCGAACAACAAGATATGTGCAACACATCGTCTTAATTGTCTTCAAAAGAGGCTAAAGAAGAATGAAGCATATTACAAAGATTACGTGAACTTCATGAACGACATAATTTCATGTGGCGATGCAGAGAAAGTCCCTGAAGAGGAAATTGACCACAGCCCGGCTTGGTATATTCCACACCATGGAGTTTATCATCCGCAAAAACCAGGGAAAATTCGCGTGGTATTTGACTGTTCTGCCAAATTTCAAGAAACATCTCTTAACGATCATCTACTCACCGGACCTGACCTGACAAACATGTTAGTGGGTGTCCTGTGTAGATTCCGAAAAGGCTCCATCGCAGTGATGTGTGACATTGAAAGGATGTTCCATCAGTTTCATGTGAAAAAAGAAGACCAGGATTACTTACGATTCCTATGGTGGGAGTATGGCAATCTGGAAACCACACCCTCAACCTACAGAATGAAAGTCCATCTGTTTGGAGCGGCTTCGTCTCCCGGCTGTGCCAACTTTGGCCTGAAACATCTGGCGGCACAAGGGCAGGGTTTGTACAGTGAAGACACGATCCACTTCATACAAAGAAATTTCTACGTAGACGATGGGCTGGCAAGTGTTCATACTGAGAGGGAAGCCATCCAGCTCGTCAAGGAATCAAGAGAACTTTGCTCCGCTGGCAAGCTAAGACTCCACAAGTTTGTCTCCAATGACGAGAATGTGATGGCATCCATCCCAGAAGAAGAACGTGCCACAATTAAAGAGCAAGACATGGCCTTGAGCTTACCTCATATGGAGAGAGTGCTTGGAGTTGAATGGTGCATCACTTCTGATTCATTCAGATTCAGAGTTCAAGTAAAGTCCAATCCACTGACCAGAAGAGGTGTGCTCTCTACAGTAGCCTCGGTGTATGATCCATTGGGATTCATGGCACCTTTTGTCCTTGTTGGGAAACAAATTCTTCAACAAATGTGCAGAGAAAAGATTGGCTGGGATGATGAAATTCCAGCAAACCTAAAGCCCCAGTGGGAGTCCTGGATCAGAGACCTACCCAATCTAGCTGAAATGGAAATCAAAAGATGCTACTTACCTTCAAGTTTTGGCAACATTAAGAGTTATGAACTTCATAATTTTTCCGATGCAAGCACCTCTGGATATGGTGAGTGTACTTACCTGCGAGTCATCAATGAGTCCAACGATGTCCATTGCTCGCTATTAATGGGAAAATCAAGAGTCTCACCAACCAAAGTGACAACAATACCAAGACTGGAGCTCAGTGCAGCAGTAGTTGCAGTCCGCACCAGTGACATGCTCCGCAATGAATTGGAAATCCAAGACCTGCAAGAATACTTTTGGACGGACTCTACAGTAGTCCTCGGCTACATAAACAACGATGCAAGAAGATTTCAAGTGTTTGTAGCCAACCGCATACAAAGAATCAAGTCAAGTACAAAGCCTGAACAATGGTTCCACGTTGCATCTGAGGATAATCCGGCCGACCATGCGTCCCGAGGATTGACTGCAGAGCAACTCAAGAACTCCAATTGGTTCAGCGGACCGAAGTTTCTTTGGCAAAAGGACCTACCTGACAGAGCGCGCAAGGTGGAAGAAGTTAAGGAAGATGATCCTGAGCTCCGCAAGGCTCTTGTGTTGAGTACTAAGGCAAGGGAAAACAGATCATTTTTAGACCGCCTTGAGAAGTTTTCTGACTGGTCAAGGGTAGTGCAAGCAGTTGCCAGATTGAAACGACGAGTTAAAGAACACAAAGCTGACAAGCAAAGAACCAATGAAAGTACAAGCTTGGAAGAAAGGAAAGAAGCAGAAATTGCTATCATTAAGTTGGTCCAAGAAGAAGCGTTCCCAGATGAGATAAAGAGCTTGAAAGTGAAGAAAGTGATCTGTAAGACAAAGCACAGCAAGCTGTACAAGTTATGTCCATTTTTGGATGAAGAAGGGATCCTAAGAGTGGGAGGACGTTTAAGTCAAGCTACGTTACACCCATATGTGAAGCATCCAGCAATACTTCCAAGAAACAGTCACATATCAGACTTAATTATCAAGCACTTCCATGAAAGAGTTCATCATCAGGGACGTGGAATGACTGTTAACGAACTGCGAGCTAATGGATTGTGGATCCTGGGATGCAGCAGTGCAGTGTCGTCACACATCTTCAAATGTGTCAAGTGTCGAAAGTACAGAAGATGTACTGAAGAACAGAAAATGGGTAACTTACCTGAAGATAGAATGGAAACAAGTCCTCCGTTCACCTACACTGGCATCGACTGCTTTGGTCCAATCCATGTTAAAGAAGGAAGAAAAGACATTAAACGGTATGGACTTTTACTTACCTGTCTATGTTCAAGAGCTATACATATAGAGATGCTTGATGACATGACGACTGATGCGTTCATAAATGCCTTAAGAGCATTCATTGCTATAAGAGGAAATGTTCGTCAACTTCGAAGTGACCAAGGAACCAATTTCATTGGTGCAAGAAGAGAGTTTGCAGAACTCATGAAAGGAATGGATGAAGACAGAGTAAAGGCTCTAGGATGTGAATTTCTGATGAATCCTCCAGCGGCAAGTCATATGGGTGGCGTCTGGGAGAGGCAAATTAGAACTATAAGAAGCGTTCTCACTGCCATTCTTGACCAGTCAGCACAAAGACTTGATAGCTCATCTCTCAGAACTTTTCTATATGAAGTGATGGCGATCATTAATAGCAGACCACTTACCGTTGAACACTTGAATGACCCATCCTCACCTGAACCTTTGACTCCAAATCATATTCTTACAATGAAGTCCACCATCATTCTTCCCCCACCTGGACAGTTTATCAAGGAAGATCTTTATCTTCAAAAGAGGTGGCGTCGAGTTCAATATCTAGCCAATGAATTTTGGATTCGATGGAGAAAAGAATATCTTTTGAGTTTACAACCAAGACAAAAGTGGCAGAAGAACAGAAGAAACCTAAAAGTAAACGACATTGTGCTTTTAAAGGATGATCAAGCCCCACGTAATGAATGGAAGCTGGCCAGAATAACAGCAGTTTATCCAGGGTCAGATGACAGGGTGAGAAAGGTCAGTTTGTTAGTTAGTGACACCACATTTAACGAAAAGGGTAAATCCACTACTAAGACAGTTTTCTTGGAAAGACCTGTACATAAGTTGGTTACTCTGCTTGAAGCAGACCCAGTTTAATATGTCTAATGTTTATCTTCATTCTATGGAAGTTTAATGTTTTATCTTTGCATTCCATATGTAATGGTTAATGTCAGATGTGTAATGTTTTAAGGTCAAAGACTTTAACTGCAACAGTCAGTATGTATGAGGAAATCTCAGAGTAAGGTTTTGTGATTTGGTGGGAGTGTAACTGTTGCCACTGTATTGCTTTATGTTGTAAAGGTTTTCTAATGTTTATTTTGTTTCTTGTATATAGCATTATTGTGACATTAGAGTAAAGGCTTTTATTTTGAAGCCTTGGCTGAGCTGCTTGTAAGAGGCGGAGCTTCCTGGGAGAGGGAGAGAGCCAGAGAAGGAAGCAGAGGTGGTGACACACAGGGAAGCAAGCTGAGGTGGTCCCACACATGTTTAAGACTTCTTAGAAGTTAAGAAGATTCCTTTTCAGTGCATGCAGCCAACGAGGTATTTTTGTCTGTTTGTCATTTACTTTAAGTTTGATTGTAATCATTGATACTGTGTTGTTAACTGTCTAACGTTGTATGTTATGTGTTTGTTACCGTGTATTACCCAGTTTTCACGGTTTGATGTGGAGAACAAGTCTTCATTAAAGACCCGTAGAAGAAAACCATTTGCTGTCTGACTGTGCTTGGGAGGGAGTCACAACTAGTTTATGGCAAAAAAGGCAAGATTGTTTCAGAGATCATTTCAGCTGATCACTGCCCTGCACCTGTAGTGTATATGTGTGTGCTTGTGTGTGTGTCTGTGTGCTCGCGTGTTGTTATCCACAAACCCAGTGGGTGCTGTAGAAACAGTGTGACACCCATCTCCGTAGCTCTCTGCTTCAGACTCCTGAGGCCCCTGAGTGGGCAGAGTTTGGTTGCGGTTCTTGCGGAAACTGAAGATGGCGAGCATGTTTCTCCTCTTCTTCCTCCGCAGAGAGTGAGCTTTGTGCAGAGATGAGAGCTGACTGAAAGAGGTGAGAGAGGCCGAGTGTCACACACACGGTCTGGTCCAGAACAGTCATCGTGTGTGTGTCTGTGTCCACATATGAGTCATCTCTGTGTGGATGTGATATATCCATCACAGTCGTCTAAGTCAAGGGTTTCTCCACTCTGCTTCTACACTATGAGCATGGAGGTTACATCTCTTGATTTAAAAGTGCACTTGTTTATATTATATAATAGGTGTAATCCTATCAAAAACAATGAGTTGAAAAATAAACACTCACCGAACTGCTGTATCTACATTTTAAAGGGTCACACTGCTGGCTCTGCTTGTTGAAGCTCATTAATTCTAAACTGAGTAGACTTTATAATACTGCTGACTGACCAAACATTCATTTAAAAAGCAGATTTACTACACATCTAATGAAATCCGGCATCAATGAACCAGTCAGGCCCAGTAAGAACAACACCAGCAGCTCCACCCAAACTAATCAGTGACTAAGTGTAGGTTTAAACTGAAGAGGACAGAATCAACTAAAACCTTCTCCCTATAAATACAGGGCCAAACAAGCCAGACCTTGCCATGAGATTAATTCAAAGGCTGACAAAGCTCAGGGGAACAGTCTTCTTGAATCATGAAAAATAAGAACTTGACAGAGCCAATTAAAATAAGGCAAAAGTAAAGATCTGTCAGAGCTCAGGGTTCTGACACCAAATTAAAGAATTAATGAATCAATGATTTATATGGTCTGAAATCAAACATTTCCATTGAAAATGAAACCCAAGGGAGTAAAAATAAGTAAACATGAATTCTTCTTGTGTTTATTGTTAAATGTTGCTGCTCAGCTGAAACTTCTCTTTTAGTGCTCACTGTGATCGACTCTATGTGAAATTTCCCCTGATTTTCCAGACCTTTCCCTGGTAAAGTTTACAGTGAATGGTAGAGTGAGCCCATGTGACAATACACCAAGGAAATGTCTGGAAAGATCACAGCGAGCAAGTGAGCATGCTGATGACATTTTTGAATCATGACAGGTGCAAAACAGAGAAAAACAAAACGATCGCAATATCTGAGGATGAAATAGAGGAGTCATTTTCGTGGACTTTTCTTTTCTCCACAGGAGATACAGTCGTAAATGGCAACAATAATTTTAGAGGCACAAGTGGAACAACTCTCACCTATCAGGGAGCACTCTTTTAGTGTAGAAGTCAGGCAGTCCATCATCAAGAGGGCTGATTCCCCCATTTTCACTGCAGTGCTGCACACACGTACACACACACACACACACACACACACACACACACACACACACACATTTAAGGCCCTTTTAGAGAGGTCAGATTACTCACAGTAGATTTCATTTGTAAATGTTCCATATGCAATAAAACAAATGGATTACATGACTTCAGTGAGATGACATAATCCAATTGCAGCCATCCACTTTGTATAGATTACCTCTGACACAGACAGGAACTCCTGCCAGCAGGCACGGACATTAGGGAGTGGGAGAGTTATACACAGACAGACAGACAGTCAGAGTAAGAGAGAGACAGTCAGAGTGTGAGACAGACAGACAGACAGACAGACAGACAGACAGACAGACAGACAGACAGACAGACAGACAGACAGACAGACAGACAGACAGACAGACAGACAGACAGACAGACAGACAGACAGACAGACAGACAGACAGACAGACAGACAGACAGACAGACAGACAGACAGACAGAGTGAGAGACAGACAGACAGACAGACAGACAGACAGACAGAGTGAGAGACAGTGAGAGAGAGACAGATAGAGAGATAGAGAGACAGACAGACAGACAGACAGACAGACAGACAGACAGACAGACAGACAGACAGACAGACAGACAGACAGACAGACAGACAGACAGACAGACAGACAGACAGACAGACAGACAGACAGACAGACAGACAGACAGACAGACAGACAGAAAGATCAGCCTTACTGTCTCAGCGGGGACGTGTCCTCCTTTATGCCTCCGTGGCGGTCTTGGCCGAACCCGTGTCACATGAAGCAGAGGCAAGCCCTGTGTAGGTAGCTCTGACAGGCCCTCCCATGATGCCGAGCGGGACAGTGGCGATGAGTACGATGGCAGAGAGGGGGGTGGAGAGGAGCTGGAGTCATCACACAGACCTGACAGAAAGGAAGAGGAATGAAAGGATTGCAGAGGATTTGAGTGCAAGAGACCGAGTATAGGCCCAGTGACTAAGACGAGATGGGGGAATTACAAGAAACCATAATTTCCGCTTCAAAGTCAAAACAATCAGCGACCGCAGTGACTCAGACTTGGCTCAGGCGAGATTAAAACAGCCATTAAAAGTCTTCTCAGATGGACTGATGGGAAACGGAAAAAAGACGCTATAGAAACACACTAATGGGCCCTGAAAGAGACAAGATGGGGTCAGAGTGAGACTGGAAAGAGGAGCATGAGGAGGATAAAAGGATAGACCGCACTACTTACTCAGTCTTGTGGAGACAGGTCGTATTCGTCTTGTTCTCGAGCTGTGCTTCTTAATGGCTATTGTGTCCTGGGAGAGAAAAAAATAAAAAAACGATATGAGAGTAGAGTAAGACAGGCAAGCAGGAACAAGAAAACATGTCAACAAGCACAAATGGTACAAGACTCGCTTTAGGCAAATCAGAGTGGAGCTTTGTCAAATCGAGTCACTTTACTTTTTGAAACCATGCATGCTAAGTTAAGTGATGAACAAATTTCAAGCACAGGCTGACAAATGGAACATGTAAAAACAGAGAATGTAATATAACAAACACCCACTGGGACAAAGTGGAAAGATGAAAAACACTGAAGAAACTGTATAATTTCCTCCAGGTCATAGGATGGCAGGACACATTTATAATATAATGTTTTCCCAGTTGAAGAAAAAAAAAAAATTTGTTCATGAAAGCTAAGTTCATGCACAATGCTGGTCATCATCACTTGAAATCAATATCACGTGCAATATTTCAACATCTCTTCAAGTCCATATGAGTTTGATTTACCTATTCTTGGTTTGACTAAGAGATACAACAGGATATGATATTGTAAGCTTATCACTGAAAGTAAATACATGTCTAAGTCATTTAAAGAGGACGCATGCAAAGCAAGAAAATAATGGGGCCTGAGACGTATCCTTAAGAGACTCCACAGAAGATACTAGCTGATGTTAACAATCAATAAAGTGTAATTGAGACCAGCATCATGAGCTAAGAGCAGATTCAAATTGGTTTAATTCACCCAAATATACATTACTGTTAATTAAATACAGGACAGGTAGATTTATCACATTTTCCCAGAAGACTTTACCCAAGTAATTGGTTTTCATATCGGATAAGAATCATTCAAATCTGTTTTGTAAAGAGTGGATGATTGTTTGAAACACAGCGTGAGCACCTGCTGTGAGAGACCCATAACACAGTTAACCAACAGTGTCCAAACTGTTTATTAAAAGAGATTTTGGAGGGCATAATATTCACATCTACCTGGAGACATTTTTTCAAATAAATCATTGAGATAAATTGGTTTAACTTGTGAATTAACAGCGTTATTCTGCAAAAAGAGCTGGGAAATAAATAAGTGCTCCAATAGATTCAGCTTTATGAAGAATGAAAATGTTTTAAATTCCACACAGGTTTTAGAGGAGACATCAAGGCTGGAGTCGTATGGGAGGGTAATGACTGAGCTGTATGTGATTAAAAGGGCCCTTGGCTTTTGGCAGATTATTGAAATAGTGTCAGAGAAACGGTTTACTGCAGTTTTACTTCCTTACTTGTAAATATTGAGCTGCTCTTTTGGTTTCTCAAGAGCTTTCCTATTAATTTGTTTTCTGGTTCACTTGGCGTCCATACTTTCTAGCCAGAGTATCAACTGACATTCAGGTAAGAATTTCTTTCACTTTTTATTCAATGTAATTGAATGAGCATGTTCCTGTCGTAGTATTGTGTTCATCATGTAAACCAACTGGTTTATCTTTAAGATATTGATAAAAAACATGATTTCCACCCTTCATTAGAAGCATGTCTTAGACAATGTAAAGGAAGAAACTGACGATGACAGGGACACAAGAAAACTAATGTCAGGACAACATGCAGGTCACTTTAACAGTTTCAAAATGAATACTCCCACCAGCATTACCACAGGACCACAAGCAAACAGCCCATTACAAGTATGTTTAGAACTGGTACTGCACTTTTTCTGAGAAAAACACACATGTCCACACTTACTATGCTGGTGCCAAGCTCCTCATCTGTGATGTCCAGGGAGTCTCTGTGTCTGTTCAATCTCCAACCTGCTCCGTCTTCACACATGCCATCCCACCGTTTAAGGTGTGACACCTGCCGTGTCTGAAACAGACAGAACTCTTAAAACATTTTGACTCATTTACTCTGTGTCTCACAAACTTCTGCGGTAGTTGCTTTATATTTACCAGGGTTTTATGGGTGGTGTAGAGCTCCTGAAGGATTTGGTCCACAATGGAGTTGGTGAGATAGGAAACGACTGACAGCTTCACTTCCCTGCAGGAGATTGGGTTAGAGAGAGAGAGGGAGACAAGAGAGGAAAAGGTTTGGTAAAAGTGAGAGCAAATCAATAACCTGCTTATCAAATTCAGACTTATTGCTGCAATCCTTTACTGCTGCTCTCCCTCCTTCCCTTCTCCGCTTCAGCCTCTTACTCTAAAGCTCGGTGGATGTCTTGCGCTGCTCTTTCCATGAGCGCTGTCCGAATGGCAGATCGAGGGATGGACACGCGCTCTGATACGGACGAGAGAGGAGGACTCAATCTCTCCGCCGCAGAAGAAGATAAAGGACAGAGCTCGCGACACAGAGACACCATAGAGTCGACGATCACCTGCAATGGACGATGGTTATCAGACACTCACTCATCTGCTGTGGATCACAGAGTGAAAAGAAGCTGTTGGATCTACCTGAAGCTCCTGATCTGCAGCTTTGGCAAGTTCACCAGCCAGAGAGTCCAGCCGCTGCCGCACCGGCCCGTCCACAGACAGCACATGAGCCAGCTCACACAGTGAAGGGTACAGCTTGGAGCACCAGACAACAGAGGATTAATTCAACTTCAGCGCAGCAGTAAAAGAAAAAACCACGCTCACGCATTCCATATCACTCACAGCACGGGAACTCCTGGCCTCCTTTAGCACTTGTTTAGCAGCTTGAATCTCCTCCACTTCCCCGGCACCTCGTAACACACACACCTGCTGCTGCACACGCACACAGAGGCGCTCCATCACCTTGGAAACAGATGGGCAGGGAAGGGTGTTGAGTGTAAACGCACATAAAACATTAAATAAATGTACACAGAGGGGCGCGCACACAGATTGGTGCTACCTGCTCGGCCGTGCTCGTGACCAGGCCTTGGTGCAGCCGCAGAGCCTGTCGCTGGGAGAAGCGTTGGGTCTGGTTGTTCCTCACCAGAGCGCGCTGGATCTACACACCAGAGGGGGAGAGGAGAGGGAGAATATGAGAAGGATAGATGGATTTAAAAAAATGATATGATGATGATGCAACCCGCAGATTGTAGCAGAGGGAAATAAATTAATCCATCTAACAAACCCTAACATTTAAATGATGTCTCCGAAATGAGGTTGGGAAGATCAACAGCAGATTAACGGATGCTTCCTTAACACCAGTAAAAGACCAAAAGCAGTTTTATTTTACTTTTTTATTGTTTGTGTTCCTTTACTTTAACTTGACCACTGACGCTCTCTGTAAAGTAAGATTTGAGGTAAAATTAGGGAGCTTTATTCATTTTATAGATCCTTAAAAAAGGGTCCAATTTGAAATACGGCTTGATGACACTTGAACATGAACTTAGAACGCAAATCTGCCTTGAACTTTTTCTATAACTTACTCCCTCCGAGTGTAAAGGGAAAGAAGCTGTTGGCTGCACATTACGTTTCATGCTGAGTCATTCTTAATATTAACATTGCTATTGTTTCTATTTCCAAGAATCAATTTTTTTCAAGAGCCTTTGCAGAGAACTTATCAGTACCTTGTTTTCTTAAAGAAACTGAAGGCTATGATGACTCAGCCAATAGACATACAATGGGACTGAGATCATTGTGGACAAGCTTTTGGGATCTGCACTGAGCTGCACTATGTTCTACAGTGGCAGGGTTTTATGGTCATATATCTCTTTATTAAAAGGGTTGGGCTTTTACCAGACACACTTCTTGTAGAGCCTCAGATTTACTCTGTCCTTCATTTTGTTTTCTCTGTCAGAACCTTGGAAATTCTGCTCATTCATGATCCGCATGTTGGTGGTAAAAATTATGAAAAAAAAGATGAAAATGTCTTTTGATAACATGAGAGATTTTATCTCCCACATCTTTTGTTGAATTTGTTTGAATTCAACTGTTTCCTTCCTGAAATTGAAAACGTGACAATGGCTCGTCTATGATGCCGACCTTCGTCAGTGCTTGCTCTGTCCTCTCGGGGGCGCTGCGGTACGCCTGGCTGATGTCACTTAGGGGGAGAGGCATGTATTGCAACGTGAAATTACTGAGAGAGGGAACAGAAGAAGAAGAAGAAGAAGAGGAGGTTGATTTATTAATGGAGACATAGAAAGACTAAAAGGAGAAAATAAACTGGGTTACACAGACAAGGGTTAGTTTGGGTTAATATCCCCACTGGACAGAACTCATCCCAAAATATCCTGCCTATGCCATGCAACGAGTGTGAGTAATACTTTGATCTGTGTAACCATGTCATCTTTAGCCTAAAGGTGAGTCTGGACTATTTCAGATAGCAGAGTGGGAAGCAACAATTTGCACAACTCATGTTGCAAATTTGCACCTGGTTCAATGTTCTAAACATTAATCTAACACAGTCTCTTAAGATCATTAGGGCTCTTGCAGCTGGTGTATAAGGTATCTTCTTATTTAAAGCCTAGATTCCAGCGTATAAAATAAACATCAATGATGCGTTCATGCTCTTACTGCTCAAGTGCTCGGGCCACATCGAGAAATCCTGCAGCGGATGTGTTGTTGCGATCCCAAGTCACACTCCTGCAGGAAAAAAATCATAAGGTGATATAAGCCCTCATATAGAGCAGACACATAAGTTACGCCGCAGAAATATCCTCCCTCTCTCAGTCCTGTCCTTCACCTGAGGGTGGTGTTGATCTGCAGCGCTTTGCTCAGCATCTTGGCTCCGATGTCGTCCATGTTGTTCCCGCTCAGGTCCACTTTCCTAAGGCAGGTGTTGCTGCCCAGGGCGTTGACCAGCATGGTGCCCCGGGAGCGCAGGCGCGAGTCGGACAGGGACAGAGACTGCAGGGCCTGGAGAGGGAGAGGGGGAAGTGAGCATGAAAGAGGCACATGTGTTTAAATGTGCCGTGGGGGAATTGAGGAATAAATGAGGCAGAGGGCGGGGGGATTGGGGCCTGAGTGGTGAAGAGAAGAGGGAAAAACCAATGGGATAAAATGCAGTGATGAAGCTTTACATGCTGTATGTATGAATTATTTACTATGTGTGCATGTAGCGATAGAGACACCATGGCCACAGGGATAACAGAGCAGCAGTGACACATCTACTGTGAAATATAACACAAGACAGTGGCCAAGAAACCAGAGCAGAGGAGCAAGAGTAAGAAATTAACTTTTATCCTCATTTCTCTTCATTTAAAATACGTTTTGACATTATTTGGCTGATTTGTTATGTAGCAAAACTGCCGACAAATGTGCATCTCACAGTATGTTTTTATTGGAGCAGACTTCTCCTGCGTTATCACTCACACATTCCTCGTCCTGTATGAGTTGAACCAGCTTCTGCAGGACCTCATCCAGAACCCTGCAGACACAAACCATGAAGACAAACACCGAGACGACGCTGAGTGAGCCAGCACGACTAATTACCTCCTGCTAGTGAGCTGTCCGCCCGAGGAGCGGCAGCCGTTTGAAAAAATGTAAGTACAAAAAAATCGAGCTGGCACATTTGGTGCACGCACGCTCTCGTTTCAGTACACACACACACACATACACACGCACACACACACACACACACACACACACACACACACACACACACACACACACACACACACACACACACACACACACACACACACACACACACACACACAAACTGCAGTTAAAGCTGAGTAACAAAAAAAACATCAGCACCTGTGTTTGATGTTGAAGTTCTTGCCCAGATGAAGGTTTTTGAGGGAAGGATGTCTGGAGAGTGCTGGGAGCACTGTGAGCAAGTCTGCATCTAGACCTGTCAACACACACACACACACACACACACACACACACACACACACACACACACACACAAATATATAAAGCTCAACATGACGTGATCCATTAACAACCCACTCACAGGGTCACAGTGAGATGTGCTGCATTGTGCCACTGTACCATTGTCTGAGATATCCAGAGTGGCAATGGAGGAGACCCGTGGGAAGAATTCCTGGATAACAGCAGCTCCTGCAGTCCTCAGCTGGCGAGAGAGAGAGACAGTAAAAAAATAAACTTGATCATAGATCAGAGACAATTTAGCTCAGTCTTTGAGGTTTTGTTCTATTTTCCAGAGTGAGGCAAAAATGATGAGTGTCTTTTCTATGTCTCTGCAGGAAGTCCAGAGGTTTCTAAAGGTTTGTTGAGCTGTAAGTGCTTGGCGTGTGCTCTTCAGCAGCTCTGCTCAGTGGTAGAGAAAAATACTTTCTCTTCTTATTAGCTTCACTAATACAAATAAAGATACACAGTTACGCTCAGAACAAATCCCCAAAGTGAGGCTGAGCTGTTTCTGCATACAAACAGGAGCAAAGTGGAGCTTTGAAACAACTTAATCAGCCCACTTACTAAAATGAGCATAATCAAAGATTTTCAGATTAAAAGCATGGGGTAGTTAAACCAGACATTTCTCCAGAATATTATATGTGCATTTCACTACATTCAACAGGTGCTGCTACTAAACCACAGGCGGTAGTGGTGTAGTGAAACTCAATAGGGGAACTCACTCAAGAACTGTACATTAGTACTATGCTTCATACGATGTTGCCACAATAACTCTACTTACTTACTTAGTTAATCACACTTTATTAAGTATGAATAAGTAAATTATTGAGCTTTCTACTCCACTTGGTTTATTTGACAAATATTTTCAAATTGCGTTTTCTTATTTATAAGAAGGATTACGTAAGACTACTCAACAGATTTCAACAACACTTGGTGGAAAGGTGGGGCACAGGTCATGGAGGAACCCATTCAAATTGAATGCAGATCAGGGGCTGGATCCAGGGATTGGTTTTTCACTTTCTTTAACATTGTTTTTTTTTCAACATTTTCATTGATTTCTCAGAGAATAGTTGAATACAGGTTTAGGGGACTGATATTTAGGTCTTTCATGTTACATATAATGATTTGATCCGAGTTGATCAAGGCTAAGCTCATGACTTGGGTGTTGTTTAACTGTGATAAATGAAAATATATATATTTAAATTGTTACCACTATCAATGGAGAGAAAAACACATCCCTTTAACTTGAACTTCAAGTTGAGGTGAACAGAGCTCCAGGGATGAATTCTCACCTCACAGCCACTGATGTCCAGATGAAGGTCGTTGATATGAGGGTTGGCGGTTAACCCAGCAAGGAGAGCCCTGTTGAGACAGGAAGTGGAGAAAGTGTGTGTCACATTGGGGGAATAATCACCTTGTTGATTCAGCTGAATATGTCCAAATCAAGCATGGAGTGTGGAGGTGTTTACTTAAAAGGGAGCAGATATGTAGTGGTAATAAGACGTAACACTGAAAGTACCTCAGAACATCAGAGGGCAGCTTCATAGAGGCCAGGCTGACATGAGTGAGGCTGAAGGCCGAGCTGAAGAACTGACGGAACAACGGCAGCGTGTCCTTCACTTTCCTGTTGAATTGACAAAAAAATAGAACGAGATGAAAGAGAGGAGGCATAGGAGTGAAAAGATAAAAAAGAGTTGTTAGAGGGGACGTGCCCGGCCACACAAAAGAGATGAAGTCAGAGTGTTTGGGTAAATATGAGAGCTGGGGCTGAACACACAGCACTGACACAGAGAGAGAAATGAAGAGAGTATGGCTTTGCTGTAAGTGGGGTCAAATGATAGATAGCTCCGCTTAAATATTCATGAGTCTTATCTATGCAGGCGGCGGCGAGAGTTGTGGTTTTAAACGGCGGTGGACACACCCACAGATAGGAAGTCTGTGTTTCAATGATTGCCACAAAGCTCATTTCTGATTTCCCATTAAGCAGGAGATGAAGATAATGACAGACAAAAACTAAAAAGAACGAGGGAGGGAGACAGAGAGAATGGAGCAGGCTTTTAGGATGAAAGAAAAGAAGATATGTCTTCCTAGATTTGGATTTGCCACAGGGTTTATTTTTTCAGAGACTCTTAAAAGATATGACTAACCTGTGGGAGAAGGAATTTTTGGAAAGATTCAGAAAGGAGAGATCAGCGCAACACCCCCTCAGAAGAGCCCCAAATAGCTGCGTTAGACACAGGGTGGAGACAGTTAATCTTGCACACAGAGAGAGCAATGCATTTCTTTTTTAACATGGCACATCAAAATTTGATCATAACCCCAAAGCCATTGAAAACACTCACTGAGTCTACGGCGCAATCTGTGCCTGACAGATCTAAATGGACCAGGCAGTTGGGCTGAGACAAGAAGAGATACAAGTTCTGCAAACAGAGACGGAGGAAAAGAAAGAAAGCAGCATCGTCATGAGCAGGAAAAGTGGGGTAAAAATGGAACAGCATGTGTGTGTGTGTGTGTGTTTTCCAGATGGGGTGTGCTTTCTGACCGAGGCATCTTCCCCCGAGAGGACACCGGGGTTCTTGCTCAGGTCCAGGTGCAGGAGAGAGTTGGAGTACTCGTCGCTGGAGCACAGAGCCTGAGAGAGAGACACCACTCCTGAGAGAGAAAGAGAGAGAGAGGGGGAGAGAGGCGAGGAGGTGGGATGGGGGTGCAGATAGATAGATAGATAGATAGATGGATACTTTATTAATCCCGAGGGAAATTTAGAACATCCAGTAGCTTATACAGTTAACACTTAAACACCACACTGACATACATACATGAATCACATACGGAGAATATATATACAGATACAGGAATGGAATGCAATGATGTGATTGTGTCAGTGTCCAGTAGGGAAGTGTTCTTGTGCTGCTGGAGTGGAAAGTACAATAAAAAAAAAAAAAAAAAAAAAAATATGTATATATATATATATATATATATATATATATATAAATTACAAAAATATATACATATATAAATATATAAATATATAAAAATATGTAGTGGTAAAGTCCGTGCATGGGGTAAAGCCAGTAAAGGGATGGACAGTGGGTTGGTATATAGTAATGAGATGAGAGGAGAAGAGTAGAGAGTAGAGAAAAGAGTAGAGAAGGGGAGGGCAGACTGAGGTAGACTCATGCAGGGAAGATGGATAAAAGGGGGAGAAAAAGAGGGTAAGAGTGAGACGGGGATAGAGGAAGAAGTTGTACAATATTAAAACGACAGAGAGCACTTTCAAAACATTTTGTGCCTTTACATTATTCATACACATCTGCAGCAGCAGGTATCATGTGAATGTGATGGGAAGCGGAGCATCGTATCTGCCTGCTTCAATCTAATATTTAAATTCTCCACTGGGTGCATGGTAAGTCGAGACAATGACAGGAGGCACGCAGCCTGCAGGGCAGAACGAGACCTCGTGAGTCAACATGGAGGCGCAGCCGTTTCCCGAAACATGACACAAAGCACAGAATCATCTGGGGCTTTGTGGCTCTTCGTGTTCTCTAACCTCCAGTGTCTTCCACGCCGAGCTCTGACAGGCGAATGAACTCAATTCCACGTGATGTTTGTGAATTAGTGTCTGTGTGTTGTAGCAAATCCTGCAAACTCTCTTTTCTATTGAGCGACAGAGAGTGAAAACAGAGAGGGAAGAGAAGGGCGAGGGGCTCAAACCTTTGGAGGTGAGCGAGGTCTTGGAGAGGTTGAGTAGACGGAGTCCCTTGCTGAGGCGACACACCTGCTGTATTAGGTTGGACACACCTGCAGAACGTGCACAAAGAGGGAGAAAGACTGAGCTACAGAAACATTAGATACTTGGAAATGAGACAAGGAACCATTCACTTGTGTTTTTGTGTGATCTTTTCATTCACCCGTCACTAAGACATGTAATTTCCTGTTCTGTTGCAGCCTGTACTCTACAGTGACTACCTCCGCCAAGCTCTGCCAAGGCTTTGTTTTCATCAGCATTTGTTTGTTTGTCTGTCAGTTCACAGGACAACACAAAAACTACGAAATGGATTACCAGGAATTTATTCTATCTCTCTTTAACATTGCAATTTATGTTGTTTTTCAACATTTTCCCAGATATGTATTTGTGACCCTTGTGTCCAGTTTTGTGTGGTTCCAAATTCAAATGTGGATCTAGTGGATTTAAATGTGGTTTCACAGGGGTGTAGTTTTTTTCAGCCACTGTATGGTTACACATTGTTTTAGAAACCTGTCACTACCAACTTATTTGCTATGAGGCTTGATTTAATTTAAGGGGATTGTTGGGCCTTGACAGAGGTTTAGGCTCTATTCAGTGTCATTCTAGTTTTCCTAGAGATTGTTGGGCCTGGTTAAATGCTGAAGTACCAAAGCAGAACACACTATTTCAAAACTAAACCTTTTTATTTTGATTTTATTTCTGTGGGACTATTTGCTTCTGATGGTTTGCATCGGACCATCTTTGGCTGTTCTGAGACAGTTTGAGAGACAGATGAGTTTTTAGTATCACCAGCAGTGAGAGTTAATTGGTCACATGCGGTCACAATATGGAAACTGAAATATTAAAAAAGGATTTTGTGTGTTTATGTTCTTTTGTATAAGAAAATAAACATTTAAAAACTATAACGTTTTAACAAGGTAAGATTTTGATCCACAAGTAGTCAGTAATAGACCTGATCCTCAGGTTAAAATCAGCCACAATACACTACGAGAGAGAGAGAGAAGCTGATGCTTGATTGTACCTTGGTTGTCCAGTGAGTTGTGGGACAAGTTGAGCGAGTGGATGACAGAGGACGGGTTCTCTGAAAGAGCAGCTGACATCTTCTGTGGGAAATCTCTGTGAAGTGGAACCACAGTTACACACCGACAGGAAAAACATACATTCCTTAGTAGTATCAATTATTCTGCTGATTATTTCAACCTAGTATGAGTGAAAGTTCCCATCACAAGTTCTGACAGCCAAAAGTCAGGTCTTCAAATGTCTGCTTGTGAAAAAATATTTAATCTGCAAAAGTGTGAGACAAGGAGAGGCAGTTCTCACATTTGAAAAGCAGGAACCATTACAGCAATCCAACAATTTGAGTGAGCATCAGTCTGATGTATCTCAAATCAGTATTGGATCACTGCATCCGGAGAGTTAGCTTTGCCCTTTCAGTTTCAAAAGAAAAATGGCAAGATTGAAGCAGCAGAGGCTGAAATATCAACAGGATCATTTATCAGACGACAGAAAGTTTCCTTTAGGAGCCTCAGAAAATGTTTCACCGTTGTTCTAACCGGCTAATGTAACACCTTAGACAAGCAAACTGAGGCTAACCCATACCACTAGGTTTTCATTTAAAAAACAGAATTTTCAAACTAAAATGTTCTCAGTTTTGGCTCCGTATCATTCTGAATCCACCACTCACGTACACTGGGCAAGCACGTGCCAGTGTTTACAAGAATTGCTCGAATAACAGCTTGTCACCTACATATATAGGCAGTTGCATTACTGTAAATTGCTGAATTTAACTGCACAACAGCTGTAATTTATTATCCATGTCACGCTACATTTGTAGCCAAGGCTAATGCTGACCATGTAATAGGAGCCTGACAAATCAGCGAGGGCTATATTGTGACAGAAAAGACCGTCATCGTTTCTAAACGCTTCTGTTTCTGCTCGTCCAGACTAACACTCAGACCCAGGAGGACTCAGGAGTAGTGAGGACGCTAGACGTATCTGAAGCAGAGTTGATTCATTTTCAAACTCAAACATAGTAGCCCGAGCTTCATTGGTGGAGTGAACCTTTAAGATCACAGTGTTTACAGAAGATTGACAGAAGTTGCGAGAGGAATCCCAACTTACGATTTGAGCCCTGCGTTCTCCAGAGTGATCTCCTCCAGGCTGGACGATTTGCTGACTGTATGCAGGACCTGCTCTGTAACCTCTGACCCCTGAAGGAAAAAAAGGAAAAACTCAAACTAAACTATTCAACAGCTTTTGCTTAAAGGCTTCACCTGTAATTCAGCAGACACAGTACGGTAATCGAGAGAAGCTCATACGTACTATGCGCAGGTCTTTGCAGTACAGCTTAGTAAACCAGGTGTTGTACGCCATTGATGCAACAATAACTGCTAAATCCCTGGAAAAGATAGAATCATGAGATAGAGGAGGTCAGATATTGTGGAGATGAGCTGGACAGAGTCCGGCTGCCTGTCGTCCCTCACCTGCTCTCCAGGTGGCTGAAGTCCAGCAGGTTAAACTCCCGGTTGTCCTGGGAGTGATAGATGGTGTCCACGTCCTGGGGGCAACAGGACACATGAGCATGTTTGATACAGTGTGTGACCTCCCCCCCCCCCCTCTCTCATTTCGTGTTCAGCGCAGTATGTAAACACTCAAAAGCACTCAGAGGGAAACAGACTCAGTCCCACTGCTCTTACCCACTGCACTTCCTCCTTGCAGCTGATGCCATTATAGTCGCACAGAGCGGCGTAGGTCTCCGAGAAGCCTCCTGAGAGAAGTGGGCGCACGGAGGATTAAAAAAAAAGAAAATAGAGAGAGAGTGAAAGAGAGAGAGAGAGAAAGAAAAATAATCAGAGCTGATGTGAACAGCTGCTTCCTGCAGCTATAAGAGGCAAGAAAAGAGAGCAACAAGCAGACAAAAACATTTGTCCAAATTAACAGTCTTTTATTTGTGTGACGGAGCTTTTTAAAAAGAACATCTGGAAGAGCATTTGATAACTGAGTGAGCCGACTTCCTCTTCAGTCTGACAACTGGTGTGGATATGTTTGTATCTGTGTGTGTGTGTGACTGTGAATGCATGTGTGCAGATTCCCATGTTTGAAGATGATGTCTCTTTTACCACAGGCCCTCTGGGTTTCCACTGAAGTTTCAGAGCTGGGCGAATACTTCCTGCTGCCTTCAGAAAGGTCACTGTCAGAATGACAGATGGACGGGCTGCACGGATAAAAGAAACACAGACACTGTAAAAAATCATTTCTCCTCTGATAATTGCACCAATAAAGGTCACTCCCCTTCAAAGCTTCTGATAACAGATAAGTGAACATACACTCAGATTTTCTCCTGTGAGATGGTGGTACTTACGCAAAAATGGAGTTGTTGAATATTCGAGAGAGAGCGTAATTAATATGGCTGACCACATGATTGACATGTTCCCGCAATTCAAACCTCAGGCAGAAGCTGCACTTGTCAGTGTCGATGATGACCTTCACAGAATAGTGAACAGTTTTTTTTAGAAGGCAAGACAGCTCACCTCAACACAATATTTACACACAACAAAACAGCAGCACTTGCACTCTAATATCTCAAAATATTACTTATTTTACATTTTACAATAAATAACTGACAGAATTCAAGATAATCTAATATTGTATTCATTATAATATGCAAGTAATGCACAGATTAGAAGTATAAACAAGAACTTTAAAAATGTACTCGCTAATATCAATTTTTGTGTTTTGTATCTCGGCTGATTCATTTTTACTACCTACTATCAGTATCTACATCGACCCCTCCGTATCAATCTGGCTCTAATTTTGATTTTACAACTTCAAATTCTTCATTTAGGGTCATTATACATAAAATAAATTTGGGGTAAGAAATGTCCAGACCAATCAGAATAACCCGGTCACCTCTAGGCACTTATCATCGAGGCAAGAAAATGTCACACACTTTTGGTTAGGGAAATACAATACATGGGAGACTTGAAGGCACTTTACATCAAAGCAAAATGCCTAGAAATGTCCCGACCTATCAGAATGAGCCGGACACTTCTAGGCACTTATCATTCAGGCAAAATGCCTAGAAATGTCCCACTCTTGGTGTTAGGGAAGTACAATACGTGGGACACTTGTAGGCACTTTACATTAAATGTTTCTTATAATCCATTTAAAGCCACAGTGATGTAACCGCTCCATTATACAAATGTACAGCATATCAATTAGCTCTAACAGTGGAGCAGAGTGTTATTGTGAAAACTCACCTGGTGATCAGGGTGTGAATTCAGAGCTCGAATCTCCAGGAAGTTGAAGGTGGATTCTACCTGTTGTCAAGGATACAGTGGGCAGGGTGTCAGTCAGCGTAGTGACAGAATAGCTTCAAACTGAACATTAACTGCAGAGAGGGTGGTGAGAACAGAAGTACCTTAGCGGGAACCTTTGGAGCCAGGAAATAGAGACGCCATGTCGTGAGGACCTAAAAAAAGAGAATGACACAAACCAAATGAAGATTGTGACAAAGTCATTTACAATCATATCCCACTGTGGAGAGATAATATTCCCAGTAGTTTCCATGGTAATGATGAATGGAAAATAAGGAGTCCTGTCAGTATTCACGTATCGATTCAGCTGAAAGCCCTTCATGTTAGAGACAATTTTTTTTTATAACTTTAATAGATTAGCATACACGCTGAGAAATGATGGCATGTTGTGACGTTTGAATCCCATTCTTAGACTACAAGATGTTATTTCATTAGCACTCCATTACTTCTGCTCAGGACAAACATGAAAGTGGCTCATTTATCTACTAATTTCACAAATCACTGTCTGTCTTTACACATTCATCTTATCAACTTGTGGCAGGACGTGCAGTGTTGAATTTGTTGCTATTTGTACACTGGATATGTTCAATATTAATAGACTTTGAATAAACAGGCGACCAGACCAATTTACAATCTCAAACACGACAACGGGCGCTTTCATGACAACAACCAGATTCTCCAGTTCGGGGTTCTTTTCATTGAACAACTCTTTGTGCAGCAGCAGCGGTGCAGCTCCCGGGTTCTGAGGTCCAGCAGCAGGTCACTTTTACAGTTTCACAAAGAAATCTACAACCAGCATCACCACCCACCGAAAACAGACAGCCCAGGTTCAGAACTGCACAGGTTACTGTTATATACAATAACCTGTGAAGTGTGCCTTTTAAATGAGCTGCAGATTCTATGTAGTAAGATTTATCTGTCCCTACATTTTCACAATATTTGTTCCAAAAGCAGAAGAGCAGATAATTATGGGTCAGGATGCCACATTAGCATTTTTGCTGGGTATTATGGGTAATTGTGCATCCTCATTTGAAGGAGCACACACAGCACATGTGCCTGTACCCACTTATTCTTGGCATGGGAACATTTGTGTCACGCAGCTGCTGGATAAGTCTGTTAGGGTTAGGGTTAGGGTTAGGGTTAGGGTTAGATTCTTCTTCCTGAGTGGCAACGTTTTTTGTCGCAAACATGCCCAGAAAGAAAAGTGATCGCCGTGTGTCTCTCCATTGAGGCAAATAAAAATAGGTGTTTCTCTGGCATTTCTCCTGTTCTCCACCAGCCACTGAGAACTGCCCTCGGTTATTTTTCTTCTCCTCTTCTGCTCCATCACTCCCAATCATTTACTCCATTCTCTCTAAAACGCCTCCCCCCCACCACCTTCATGTGTCTCTCCTAAATGTAAAAGCACTAATTCAATTACAGCTCTCCCGCTCCACTGTTGTTTTTTTTTGGGAGACACAAGCTTGACTCAGGCCTGTCAGAACAACACGATGACAGCCACTTACACCCACACAGCATGTGAGGTGTCTGACACAGTCACTCACAATGTGCATGTGAAATGGAGAGAGGGAGAGAGGGAGAGAGGGAGAGAGGGAGAGAGGGAGAGAGGGAGAGAGGGAGAGAGGGAGAGAGAGAGGAAGATCTGCCCCGTCTGAAGGACTAGTCTGAAAACGACCAGATTGCATGGCATTACGTTGTTGAGTCGGTTGAGGGGGCTGGTTAACAGACAGTGTTCGAGTAAACAGGAGTAAAATCCTGGAGATGCAGCGGGAGAGAGAGCAAAAGAGACTTGTTGAAGGATCCCACATCAGAGAGCGACCACACGCACGTCATGATTATTGTGGCGTGTAATTATGCATGAGCGCTGGAACAGGACACATATTCTAATCTCCTCTGGTTTGACAGTTTGGGGCGAAGCCTTTGTGAGGGAGCGAGATAAGTTCGTGTGACCTGCAGAACCGCGAATCACAACCCCAAACAAGCTTCAGTCAATTTCCTTAATTCCGACCCTGATCTCTCTGCGAAACACCAAAACAAAACCTCAACACATTTAAGCTCAGCTTTTCCCAAAAAGTGCTAAGCCGGGGGGTTTGATCAAACTCCAATCTATCTCCCCGGCGCCTGTGCGCGCCCAGCAGGAGCGATAACTCCGGCTCTCCAGTTCAGCTTTTAAAGAGGAAGCAGCAAATGAGATATGGATTGGAAAGAGATTATTGGAAAAGATGTTTCTGGCAGATAGACATATCAAAGTGTCTGAAAATCAAAGTCTGTACATGCAGAAACTCTCCTAACAGCCTGTCCTTGCCACACGATGAATCATTAAAGCATTCATCGAGTGAAAGCGCGGCTTTGCCAAGGCGAAGACGGGGGAATGCAGGAGGTGCAAGTCCAGTCGTGAGTCTTTTAAACAGTGTAAAAGCAACTCAGGGCTTAGAATGAGAGCGTCCTCACACAGACATGGTTTTAAAGGAGCACTCAATCAATACAGCCTGCTGTATATATGCGGCCTGTGTGGACGAACCCCCGCAGACACAGGGTGTGTGTTTGCTTGTGCAAACACTGGCATTGATCCAAGGTCCAGTGTAATTTCTGGTCCATGGTGGAAGAGCTCATTGCCCCAGATTCTTTCCAGATAGCTGGCTGAGCTTCACTCACTCACATTGACTTTATATCTCTGTCCCATATTCTCTGATGAAAGCACCCCTGAATCAAAGGCTGTGAGCGGCTCAGCGCCCCACTGCCTCCACAGTGGGACTTGCAGACACAGAGGAATCCACAGCCGCTCCCACAGATACCGTCTATCCAGTATTCATCCTGACAAGCCACCAGCAGCAGTGGGGCAGCAGCAGTCGTAAAGCAGCTGACCACAGAATCCAAGACATCCACTCTCACTGTTAAATCATGGAGAGCTGCTGTCTCTGCTCTCATGGATATCATCTCTGTGGCTGAGATCCATTTACACTGCAACTGGGGCTAACATCAAACACAAGTGTACATACATGATAAATGCATCAGACTGCTTAGGAAGCGTGAATAATGTGTTCCTCTACCTCAGCAACCCATTATGAGTGTGAAACAGAGGCCGGTTAAAAGAGAGCAGGCTGAACGCAGACACTCACCAGTATCCTGTCCTCCGTTTTGCCGTTTTTGGTGTCGAGCTTAATGCCACAAACAAACTTGATAGATGATTTATCGATGATCTTCCTGATGCTTTCTGTGGATGAAAACCACAACACAGAGACACACAGTATAAAGTTAGAAAAACACACACACTTAGGGAGCACATTCTCTCTGCTTGAGTCATCAAAAACCAGCATTTTTCTCTAAACCAAAAATGTCACTGCATGTAATAAAAATGCTATTACTGCCAACTATTTTTCAAACCACTTATATTAGATTTTTTAATGTGTGTTGCTACTTTCTCAACAGCCACTAATTTGTCAGAAAACAATAACATTACTTAGACCGATATAAAAAATCAGATTGGTTCTGTATTGATAGATCTATTGGAAATACAGTTAGTTACATAACAAAAACATAACACCCTCCTGCATTGAATCATTCATTTATGACACAATTCTAAATCGTTTGGTATAAATAAAGTTAGAAATACAACACATCTAGAAATGAAACTAATTATCTTGATTATCAGTATTGTCGCTCTACTATTAGATGTGGTGAAAATTATCAAAAGGTATTGAAACACAACCTGAAGTTATATCACCAAGTTTTAAATTTAAATTAATTTGTTTATAATAAACAAAAATATGAACACCCCCATATGGCAACATATCAAATGTGCACATTAACATTAAAGAAGGAAGGAAGGCTCACTAAAGAAGCTTTTTGTTTTACAATGAAATCTTCGTGAAATGCAGGTTTGAATTGAAACCTTACACATATAATCAAATGTGCACATAAAAACAAACATTATGAACATAGTCATGTGCACGTATCATCCGAGGTTGATGACATATGAACTAACAACAAAGACAAGCGAGCGGTCAACACCTCGTTAAGTTAAGTGCAGACATCGACCCTTAATGTCTCAGAGTCTGGACTAAATATGAACTTATCTGTTTCACACACACAATTTGGTGACAGTGGATTTTATGTCCAGAGCATCAGCAGCTCATGCTCTTACAGTACCAACCGAATAATGATTCAGTACATCTAACCATCAGGAATATTACCATGGTTGGCTGTGAAACTGGTAACCCTCACATCCCCAAACGAATGATACATAATAAATAATAAAAATAATAATTAAATTCCGACACAATAAACCTAAACATGTAGATAGATACACATATTTTTAAATACATGTTTTTGCTGCAATGCTTGCAAGCAGGATGTAGTACTTAATGCATCATATTCAGTGAGCTGACATCAGTATCCAAACCTACTTATGTGAAAATGAGGTTTTGGGATTTCTGAATATGCTGCATATTTACTCTGTAGGACACGACAGCTCCAGAGCAAGAGTGTCGCTAGATGTTCACTGCATTGGCTTTAATATTGAAACGAACAAAACCTTACAAGCTAAACACATTTAAATGAATCAAATCACACCTTGACCTTTGTGTGGATATGTGCTTGTAAGTTCGTCTCAATCTAATAACTAAGGAATATATCTGACTCGTTTGAACAGACTCCTCCTGACATTTCACTTGATGAAATAATCCACTTACGTCTGAACCTGTATTTATCCTTTATCATAAATGAATGACATTCCTTTGATATGCAAATGAATATAATCAGCATGTAACATAGAAGCAGGGTTTATGATCCAGAACACATTCAAAGGGACGGTGCCCGGATTTCATGCATTCACGATTGATACTCATCTCAGCTCACCATGATGGAATTAAAAAGCAACGGTAGCTTGTAGTGTCACCATAATTATCCCACAATATGCTCCCGTCTTTTCCTTTTGACACGTTCGAGCAACAGATGATTCACCGAGAGCGGTTCCTGTCAAACAGCATCACTGTGGCGACTGTGACCCCTGACTTGTATATACAGCACGGAACTGCGGAGGAGGAGGACGTGTCTCATAGGATGAGAACACACGGCGCCAACACTACATATCACAGAAACATACAGTCACTGGCAGGAAATACCTGATTCAGCCTCTCCATTACTGGGCCTGCACTGCATCCCGACTGACAAGTTTATGAGCAAAATCGATAAACCAAAGCCTGGACAGTGGAGTTTGGCTCTAGAGTTGATACAGTCACACTGGATAGTAAAGCAAGTCTTCCTGTTTATGGAGAGGTATTTATGCATATATACATATATATTTTAGGGGCACAAAAGTCTTTGAGGGGCAAATTTACCCAAGCACTGTACCTACTAGTATTTGTTATTTGATGCTTCTTATTTATTCTACTAGTAGAATAAATAAGAAGCATCAAATAACAAATACGTGATGCATTGTGTAAATCTACCTTCCTTGTCATATGAATTGTTTTAGATTAAATCTATGAACACCCCTTTACTCAACTAACAGACCTAAGTGCATCTTCCACCATTGTTGAAAAGGTAAAGCTGCTGAGGTAAAGTGGGTTGTCCATGTCCACTAAGCAGAGGTTCAGTAGTTCGATCCCCAGCTCCTCCATTCTGCATTCCGAAGTGTCCTTGGGCAAGACACTGAACCCCAAATTGCCCCTGCGTCGGCTGTGTGTGGCTGATGCGTGATAGAGAAAGAGCTGCACATAGATGCACTGTATTAATGGTTGAACGGGTGAATGAAGAACTGTACTGTGAAGCGCTTCCAGTGCTCATCAAGACTTGAACAGCTCTGCATGGATACATAATGAATAAGTCATTTACAATGCAGTAATATCTGAGTGAAGCTAAGTGTGAAGTTAGATGAGATGAAGCTTTGGTTTGCTTTCAAAACCCTGAAACACCATTATCCATCCATCCATTATCTATACTGCTTATCCTCACATTGGAGGTGCCAAACCCAGCTGACGTTGGGCAGAGAGACGGCGTACATCCAGGACCAATCTGTACACTCATGGACTGAGGGAGGAAGCCAGACTCCCCAGAGCAAACCCACGCAGACACAGGGAGACCATGCCCACTTGCTGTGAGGCAACAGTGCTAACCACCACACCACCATGCTGCCCAGCTCATCTTCCAAAAAGTGTCTTTTTTTCTTTTTGCTTCAAGATCGCTGTCTGCTGTTTTGGAATCTGAAAGCCAAAGGACTGGGGCACAGACAAAAACATTAAACCGACAATAACCATCCACTGCATCCAGGGAAGAGGTCTAGACCCCAGTCTCATTCAGGTGACCTTGTGCGGCCTGCAGGCCACCGGGGCCACGGTGGCCCCTGACCCCCTCAGTCAGTGGGAAGAGACAGAGCGTGAAGGAAGTGCAGCTACCCGGCAGGTGACTGAATGAAGAAGCAGGGATTCCACTGGATTAATCATCACAGTGTGCCTAATAGAGCCATTAGGAGTAATTAACACAGCAGCAGAGTCCCTGCCACCCTGAGCATGTGTGCACTGGATTGCTCTGTGCGTGAGTGTCTGTGCATGTGCACGAGGCTCCATTCATGTCTGTTGCTGTTTGAGAAAATAAAATAAATATTTGTCTGTCAGCTTTTTTTATGGCCCTTGTATTTTTGTTGGCAGGAGACTGAACATCTGCCTCTGTCTGTGTCTCCTCACTTTCACACGCACACATGCACGTGTGAATCAGAGTGCAGAAACAATATAGAAAATAGTGAATGGTGGAGAAGAAGAAGAAGAAAAAGAAAAAGAAGAAGAAGAAATGAGGGTGTAAAAGAGGAAACACGTGAAAGGAGCATGAGTACATCATCTCCACAACGCCCCTCTCCCCCTCTGGCCTAAGGCTGCCTGTGGTTTCTCTTCACCTGATCCAGCCTGAGGCGCAGATGTAAAGCCTCGTACTGTATATCACCACGCACTGCAAGGATTCACATGCACATTGAATTGGACATGCACATGCACGGAGGAGAGGAGGAGCAGCATGGGGAAGGTGCAGCTAATGACAATGGTCCAATGCGTCTGTTCGGTCGCAGGCTCCGCCGCCCGACGCGCGGAGGAGAGGCATCCCGAGCCCGAGCGCACACACCCCGGTCACAGCCCGCAACGAGACCCGGAGCAGCAACAATCACACTCTCACACACACACACTCACACACACACACACACACAAATACACACACACACACACAAGCGAGCCGCGGTGTTTTGACCCACCTGAGATATCTTTGCTCACACTGACGAAACCAGAGGCAGTGATCTCTTTAGATGCCATGTCTGCTCCTCTCTCCTGTAGCCACCCCTCCTCCACCTCCTCCTCCTCCTGATGCTGCTGCTCTTCTCAACCTCCCTCTCTCTCTCTCACACACACACACAGGGATGGACAGGAGGGATGCTCTTGCTCTCTCTCTCTCTATCTCTCTCTCTCTCTCCACCCTTCAGTCGTTCCAGCAGAGGAGCCGTCAGCCCGACGCGCTTCCTGGAACAGACCCCTTGGATGCTGGGGAGGCTGCCTGGATGTGGGGGAGGAGGAGGGAGAGACGGAGGGGTGGAGGCAGGGATGAGGTGGGGAAGTGGGCGGGGATCGCTCCCAGGGACCCGCTGGCAGCTGTAGTTGTAACTTACCTGAGAAAACGGAGCTCAACACAAATCACAGATGATGTAGTTTGGCTCTAAAAGGGATAAAAAGTTGATGAGGTGCAATGAAAGCTGAAACTGCTTCAGTACTGTAACCAAAAGAGTTTATTATTCTAGATTATAAGATTTATATTTAGAGTCCTAACAGAAATTTTGGAACTTACACTGCTCATCTGAAAGATACTGTGGCGAGGATGTGTGAGAGTGAAGAGGTTTGCACAGAGATGTTTTCTTTCAATACTTCACATACAGGACAACAAGCTTGGTGAGTTATTTGCACCTCTCACATGAACAGTGACTGGAGCCCATCACAGACACTACTACATCCCATAGTCCCGGTGGCTGCACAAGAGAACTCAAATGAGCACAACACTAACCAACCAGCAAACACAAATACACAAAACCCACTTGAACCAAGTCCGAACATAAACCATATATCCATCAAAACAATGGATACAAACAACACATCAACAACACACCCAACAGTCCCATGAGCCCCTGGGACATGTTGTCCAATAATACTGATCAGTACAATACTTTCACCAACTTTATAAGGGCTAATGTTTTCTACTTAAATAACCAATGAACAGTAGGACAATAGATTGTATATAAAGATGGATGACACGTCTCCACTTCCTCCTTCTATCCAGAAAAGAAGCCAAGATATCCTGGATATGAACGCTGCCATTTTGCCAGTTGGAGTCTTAACTGATACATGTGCTGGACCAATCACATGTCAGTGAATGACGATAACTCAATTCGAACAAACTGGAGAGACTAGCCCTTGAACAAACATCAGTCTGATGAGAACGATCCAAAAATGACAGAAACCATCTCTGAGTAATTTGACATGTGCTTTGAATTTTTTGTTTGTTCCATGTCCTGTACATTAGCATTGAGTAGGTGAGATTTATTATATATACTGCAGCCAGCCACCAGGTTGTGATAGAGACACGTTTCCACATTTGGGAAGCTGTTATGTTGTCCATCTTTATCAACAGTCTATGAGTGGGACTGATGGTTACGGTACTAATAGTTTAAAGAGGGACTACACTCAAAATTCCTTTGGCGGCCCTGCACACATAATGTGTAGATTTGTGTCGTCAAATGATGATGCAACTTCCCATTGAGTGTAAAAATAGCTTTTTCAGCTCAGATTTTCCTTTGGTTCGTCTGTTTGGATTTAAAAATGGATTCTCTGGCCTTTGACCTAAGTTTCTGCCAGCACCAAAATGTCCCGACCCAATTTTCATGTCTGAAATCGGCTCTAATGGCACTGTGACTTTTCACAGTTTATCCCATGAACTGTACATGCACGTGTGACCCAAATTTCATGGCAATCCTTCCCATATTTGTTGAAATATTTCAGACTGGATCAAAGTAATGTGCCACTCGCAGGGCAAGAATCAAACTGACTGTGGTTTGCGGTTCTCATCATTTAATTTAATTAAACTTTATTTGACTGTATCTGATTGGATTATACTGAATAAAATGAATCAATCTCCAAAGGGAAAAGAAGCATTGACAGCATGTACTGGAAAGAAGAGCAGGATATAAATAGAGCAGAACAAGGGATAATAAAATACAACCAAGCACTAAAACAAGAAGATGGATTTAGCATGAGCAGGACGCATGAAGCAAACAGAAGTCAAAGCAAAGAATAAGGGGAAAGTGAATAAGTACTTTCAAATTAGTAGGACATTTTCGTGAGGTCACATGTGATTTTTGTTTTTATGGGCAAAGAGTAGAGCTTTTTGTATTGTCGTTTGAAATCTGCCTACCACTCTATCCTGTGGTCTGATTGCTCCGCCTATTAACTGCTGGACAGAGGAAGGAAAAGCCTCCACCAAGATGACCATCTCTGTCTGTAATTTACTATGTTTGTCCGATAAAACTCCTACTCAGGGCTGTTACTCTCTGTCTTATAGTTTCCACCTAAAACCTGCTCTGGACTTCTGAAATAGAGGCTACATCCCTTTCAGTGGTGGATATCTCCAAATCGACTATTATCACATTATCTGTAAAAGAAAAAGAAGAGGAATAGCACATTCAACCTTGGACTTTAAATGCTCATCAGAATGAACATCATCTTTTTGTCCTCACTGCTGGGTGAGTACCACAGATAAACTGACTGAAAATCCAGTTTTGTTATATAAAAACATGTGTCTACATTAAGTTGTCAGAGCTAACGTCAACTCAAAAGCTGTGCTATGTTATTTGGTGCATTGGTGCGGTGCGCTGACTAATTTAAGTCAGCAGCTGGGAAATTTGAAAGGTGAAAAAATTGAAAATGATGTGCACCAGCCAGAATGTGAACAGGGCTAATGTAAATGATTTGGACAAGTCTGTCAAATCCCCGTGATTACTGCTCCATCCACAACAGCCATGAGTTATGTTGATGTTAACTGTACTACTGTACTGTGTGTGTGTGTGTGTGTGTGTGTGTGTGTGTGTGTGGGGGGGGGGTGTGTGTGTGTGTGTGTGTGTGTGTGTGTGTGTGTGTGTGTGTGTGTGGGGGGGGGTGTGTGTGTGTGTGTGTGTGTGTGTGTGTGTGTGTGTGTGTGTGTGTGTGTGTGTGTGTGTGTGTGTGTGTGTGTCTGTCTGTCTGTGTGTGTGAATGAAAATACAGGGGAATGTGTGCACATTCCTTTTGTTCCCATGGGGATGGTAACTGTCTAAACAGTCTCATTAAGGACTAGGAAACTCTCCTCTCTGTTGCACTGTGTGGCAGTAACATGACTGTGTGTGTGTGTTTGTGTGTTTGACTGTGTGCGTGCACGTGTGTGTCTGTTGGCTCGGATGGTATGTGACTTCAAAGCATCATAGACTGCTATTATTTTTTTATTTAGACATACTTTATGCACCAGAAGTGATTACCTCTTTTTTTTGGTTTGGTTATATAATCCAAACTCAGCGGTGTACCATGACTGACTTTCTTCTGGGGGATCAAAACCATCAGATGTGGTGTTACTTCTTCTTTACTACTAAAATTATTCCTTGTCATTAGTCAGTCCTCCTCAAAGTCAGTTTTTATGTTTGGGTGCTGGGCGTTGTGTGCAGAGCTGTTTATAAGCTGAGTGAAGTTAGAAAATGTTGTGTTCATTTTAATGAGGCCCTTGTGCCTCAGTGATTCTTTTTTTTCACAATCTTCAGACCCAAGTTCACAACTTTTCAAAATTAAGCTCTGTAATTACGCTTGGTATAAAACATTACAGCAACAATATGAACGTTGTGCTTTTACTTTGTAGACAAAATACGAATGTCTGTGCCAGTCCAATATGGGGAGATAATAAATGCAAATTATGGAAAGGATCTAGTGGTGATTTTGACCCAAGATTTGACTCAGTTGCCGACCACTGCAGTAGATACCGAGAACGTGTAAAGGTCAACATGTTCAAGTCAGTAGATGGACTGTTAAAGCCCCCCCCTCAGGGACTGCAAGCCACTGTTTACCCGTTTATTATTATTGTATTAAAACGTATCACGCCTTCAAATCACATCAAATTCAATTTCTCTGTGTTTCAGGTGTAGTTCTCCATGTTGCTGCATTTAAAGGTACTGGCAGATGAATGAATCTGTGTCCCCCTGTCCGACACAAAGATACAGTACATTTGACACAGGCATGAAAAAGTCCATAATGTAGCCTCCCCTGTTCCTGCAGGATCTCTTGAGGCCAGTGTCTCTGTGAAGCCCCCAGGGCCAAACATCTACCTGGGTGAGAGTGTGCTCCTGCAGTGCACAGTGGAGTCACTCTCTGCTTTCGTGAAGAGCTACCGGTGGTTCAGGTCCAAACCACACAGGGCTCCCACCCCCAGGCACCTGGTCTCTGGTGACAGCTACTTCATCACCGCGGTAACAAGGGAGGACGGCGACAGGTACTGGTGCCAAGCTGAGGGTCGGGAGAACCAGACTGAGTTGGTGCTGAAGGCCCGGCCGGTCTGGCTCAGAGTGTCAGGTGAGCAGCAGCTACGACTGCAGCCTCTGCAGCGCGGCATCAGGTTTCTGCTTTTCACAGGACGAATCAGATGAGTACCGAGGTGTAGTCTCAAACTGACTAATGCAGAGACACATGCTCCGTGTTTCCTCAAAACACCTCAGTCACTCCTCCCTATCATGGGTAAAAACATGGTTTATACTATTTCTAATTGATCAGAAAACTGTCAGAAGTCTTTTCAATAATGTGTTTATTCATTTAAGCTTGTTTCCGCTTCATGACTGCTGTGTTTTGCAACAATAAAATGTAAACATGTCCATCCATGCACCTATCCATACCTCTTATCCTTTGAGGGTCCCTGGAGCCAACCCCAGTTGACATTAGGTCAGAGGGAACACCCCGGACAGGTCAAAGTCAAAATGTCAAACTGTCAAATATAATGTATATTTATTATGAATAGGATATCTTCATTATTCATCATCATAAAAATTGTCATAAAAATGTTGGCCAAACATTGAATCCAAAAATAAAAACAACTGTCACTGTAGTACATGATTTATTACAAAATGTTGCTGCACCCGACACATGATTTGTTTTGTCTCTTTACTATTCAGAGTTGTGTTTTGGGCATAACATGCAATAAACCAATCAGAGAGCCATCTCCCATTACCTTTAAAAGCATTAGTGTCCTTTTGAGCAAGGTTATTATAAGGGCAAGTTTGTCTGCAGAGGAAACACTTTCACATTGTAGAAGTCATCGTATTTTACACCCTTTTATTACTCATTGCTAATATTCCTCATTATTATAAAATCCTATGTCGCCACTGTGAGATGTGAAGCCTTTCTCCTGCTTTAACAACAGTGAGCAGGACTCAGCTGTTGCCAAGCAGCAAACAAATGGTGTAGTTGGACTTTATGTTGCATTAGATACATTGTTGGTTTTATGTTGTTCATGTAGGAATTAAAAAGGCAATCTGAGCCCTACTGGAGAAATTCATGTTGACTGGGTTTGGCAGTTTATCACATGAGAAGGGTGTTTCCTAAATGTATAACTGTTATTGCAGTGTAGGCAAAGGTGATTTTAGGGACTACAGTCGAGCAAGTATGGAGATTAGAGTTCAGCTGAATGCAAATCACATTAAGTGAGAGCACAAGTTTCACAGACAGCAGAGATTTACAGTTAAAACTAGAAGGGCATTCAGTAGAGCGCACCTCCGCCAAGGCCCATCAGTCCCCTTAAATTCAATCAAGCTGCTACACTCACTCATAGATATTAGTTCCATAAATGTGCCAGATTTTTTTTCCCCTTCAAGATCCGTGAATTGCTCCCTGGGAAAACGGCGGAGGTAACGATGGCAGACACATCGATGGATAGCTTTCATATGACTTTACTCATCACTGATTGGTTGTCCAAACTTTCTGACTATGCCAAACACATCTCTGTTTTTGTGTTGGTGCTGAAATTTTGTCAAGATATGTGGCTATTTCAGTTATGGCCCCATGTGTCCATTACAGATTGAACAATCGTCAAACCAGGATACGTCTGAAAAAAGACTGTTTCTGTTCCTTCTCTCATCTTCTCTCCCCTTTTCTTTTTCTCTCTATATACCTCTGTCCTAGAGTTGCCCCCTCACTCGCTCTCTCTGACTCCCGACACCAGACAGATGTTCAGTGGGGAGCGTTTCACTCTGCAGTGCCCCACATCTCAGACTAACTCCTCAGGGTGGAAGCTGCTGCATTTCTCTCCTGACCTTAAAGCAGGGACCTCAAACCTCACCGTTCACTATTCACCACCAGGAGGTAGCGTGAGCCCTTACAAGTCTGAAGCATTTGTGTTCACTGCTGCCAGTGGGACCGGTGGACTGTACTGGTGTGAGGGCGCCGGGGGCCGCAGCAACGCAGTCAACATTACAGTAAGCTGTGAGTCTTGTGTAACAGAGAAATTTCAGGACAAACCCAGGAAGAAACCACCTGCTATTTAATGTATTTAATACACAGGTAACATAAAAGAAGTGAGAGTTCAACCCTGCCTTCTATCTTTGTCCAACAGATGGCGACATCATCCTGAAGACCCAAGCCTCCCCTGTGTTTGCGGGTGACGACGTCACCTTGTGTTGTCAGTATCAGAGCGGCAAACACAAACTAACCAGCTTCTTTAAAAACGGAGCGTTGATTGACTCAAACAGTTCGTCCGGTTCAGACCGAGTCATAAAGATGACTCTTCAGAATGTGACACAGGAAGATGAAGGCTTCTACAGGTGTGCGTCCCACGACAGACAGATGCAGAGTCCAGACAGCTGGTTATCAGTGAGACCGGACAGAGGTCAGCTGAACATCATCGCTCTGCTGTGTGTTCTATAAAAGTGGATCAGTGTCACATAACAACTGTTGTGTCTTTTAGGAAACTTCACATCAGAGGAGACTCCAGCCTCCACTGGTATTTTTCTTATTTATATACATTTACTTGTTTTGGAGGAAATACTCAATATTAATCAACAAATTTCCCATTATTTAGTGAAGCCTTTTGGTAGTCAGGTTCTCCTCCTGCCCTGTCTTTTCATCAAGGTCTAATTTCATCAGGAAGATCCCTCAGGATCCAATGAGATGAAAGAAATTAGAATGGGACTCAGTAGAGCGCATATTCACCAAGGCCCAACAGTCCCCTTAAATTCAATCAAGCTGCACCAAATTTCACACACTCATAGATATCAGTCCTCTACATGCGGCAGATTTTTTTCATTTAGGTCCATGAATTATTCCCTGGGAAAACGTTTAAAAGCACAATGTTAAAGAAAGAGATAAAAAATTGCCGGACCAGCTTATTACCAAAATACATTGGGTCCTTTCCTGACACTTACCACATCTGTCCGCCATGTTTATTGGAAATCCGATCAGTTGTTGTTATTATTACAGTTTTATTTATTTAAACAAATATTATTTGTTGTTTTGATCAGGTTCCTGGAAATGGATCATTGCTTCATGTGGGGTCCTACTTCTGATCCTCATTCCTTTGACTGTTTGGCTACTTTGTCACTACAGGTTAGTATTTATAAAATCTTCACCCGTCTTGACTTCCTACTTTCTACTGCATTAACGACAAGCCCAACAGGTGGTGAAGTAAATGATTCACTGCCTGTTGTATTTTCTTGAAGGTACCAGAAGTTTTGCACTTGGAGCTGCTGGCCAGTTTCCAAGCAGGAAGTTCCAGCAGAGGTGCTGCCTGAGACCAAGCAGGATGTGACGGAGGTGCAGTGGGACATGTCATGGATGGAGATGTCCACCCTGTTGGAAAAGGACTCTTATTGTGGCACCTAAAGGAAAACCCTCTTCTGAAGCCCAGAGAAAGTATTAACTATGATGTCAAACCTATGAGAGAGCTCAGTCAGTGCTGCTTCTTACGATACATGAACAAATTGTAGTATTTGTTGGTCACATGTCAAAATAGTGCTGCCTGATTTTTTTAATTGAATTAAATTAAAAGTTTAGGATTTATAAGGATGACCGCGTTTGCTGATGGTGCAAATTTTTTAGCTTCCAATAAAAATGTTATAGTTTTAGTTGTCCCATTTCTCAATGTCAATACTTTTGCACAAATAAATGTCCCTCCTTTGAGAACATTTTGAAACTAAGCATCATATTTGTTATATCTTATTATCAAATCATTAATATTATTTACTGTTCTAAATCATTTTACATGTATCATTTCTCCTGTGTTTGTTCGAGGTTCCATTTTGTTGGCTCCCTTTGAATCATTATTTGCTTTTTCTTTTCGTCTGAAGTTATAAAAATCATGGAATAGTTGTGCTTTTTTTATATCTTAACGGAACCAACAACTACCAAGAAACTAAAAACAACTATAAAGATTATCAAAACAAATAAAATTTGACACAAATCCACTCCAAACAGACTTAAAAAAATATTATAGTATATACAAGTCTGAAGTGGCACAAAATGGCTACAGAGAGACACACAAAAGTACTACTAACAGACAAGAAATGTAGAAAGAGAGAGAAAGAAATAAATACTCTACATAAATTCTATATGCACATGATAATATATTTCCACTCGCCTGATTGAGTAAAATAGAGGTTTATAATTTCACAATTTACCTCGCTAATTCAGGCTCTGGATTTAAATGATACATTTTTTTTTTAAAGAGACCCAAATCCATTATGTGTCTGTCAAGATAATTATGATGCATGCCACACTGCATTAATCCTCATATAATACACTGTTTATCATTCAAATGAAGCACATTACTGTAAAATAAATACATGTGCATTCCTTTAGAAGCGAGCATCTTTGGTTGTAATTTAATGCAGTTGATTTTATTTTCAGTTTTTCCTCTTTATTACATAAGGGGATGAAAATGAACCTGATAGGAATATTTGATATTCCACTTTATTTGATACGCATGGAAGTAAACATAGTTGCTATTTCTAATAATGTTGAAAATATTGGTTGTGTCAGAGAAAACATCTCTTTGCGAGAACTTGACTCTTATAATGAGTGATATAAGTACAGACTCAAGATCATCCAGTGCTAATGTGTGCAAACAGTTTGCCAAAAAACAGTATAAATATGATATGGATCTTGAGGAAAGCATTTGGTCTGAGTTACCAGAGAAACAGAGAGGTGGCGAGAGGTGCAGGACAGAGAGCAACATTAATATTACAGCCCTGCAATGTAAGACAAGCTGAAGAAGAATCTGTCAGAACATCAGGTCAGAATTTGATCTCATAAAAAACTTGTCTTACTTCAGAATGTTGTGTAGTGTTGACAAAGAAATGCATTACAAAAGGTTACTCCTACAGTTCTTGTTATCTTTGTACAATAATACAAATTTCTAAAGAACATCTGACGCAGACATTGGTTCTTTATTGTTGTTGAAATGCCGTTCATATAAAATGAATATATTCCAAAAGCCTCTAGAGAGATTAGAGTAGAACCAGTTAGGCCTCATTGATGGACCATGGTAGCTGCCAATTTGTTGCAATTGCATTAATAGATCACTACAAACAATACACGTCTTCTTAAAATAGACCAAAAATCGACTTTAGACAGAAAGATATTAAGGATCTCCAATACTAAAATCTAAAACATTAAAAAATATTCATATTTATATGCCAGTTTGAATGTTGCATTTCATAACATTCACGCAATGTAACATATGGGGTAATATTTGACGATAATGAGGAGGAACGAAGCATCTATCTCATTTCAAATATCCACACCTTTATGGATGATGTAATGTGTGAGGTCAAATGATGTCAAACTCATCAAACTTTTGTAAAAAATATTAACATATTACAGACTTTTAATTTAAAATGTAGTTGAACTAACAGCCAGTTGTTATTATCACTGACAGGAAAACTGCCTATTTAGTCTTCAGAGAAAATGTATTGATTTCAGATAATAGCCTTTTTTTGCAGGATGTTGTTTAGGAGAGTGAGTGAGCCCCTTGGACTCATCTGCATCATCTTCAGTGTCAGTAGATGTCAACGTTAAGATCTTTGAGGAAACAATTTGATTCATAAATAATTGATCTGCATAAGTGTGCTTGATTGAGTATTTTCAGCGAAACATGAAAGGTGAAAATCCCCCCATTCAAATTGTTTGTAAAGATTTAAGTGTGAAGAGTGTTGTTTGTCTCTTGATGTCGGCCTGGCTGACTTTATTCCACTATACTTCTGAATGCAGTATATTCCAGGCAAAGATTATCAGGTTTCATCTTTCTAATCAGTAAAACTCGACCCCAACAGTTTCTTGTACTAAGACATGAGTACATATAATTCCAATGTTGAATAATCCAATGCAAACATACAGATTTTGTGAAACTAAGGAGTATAGCTTCAGATGCTCTGGTTTTGTATTGTTACAAGCATGATCATGCAGAGATATTGGCAAAGACCACAGCAAAGGGCCGTGTCAGAACCAAACCTCCATATATGGGTCGCACGCTCTACAAGGCTGATGCTTTAAGTGAATGAATGTAGTGTTGATAGTATTTTTAGAGGTAGAAGGAATATTATAAGATTTTTTGTTTATAATTAATGAGCCTATTAATTAAGAAATTAGGTAGTTGGCTGTTTTATTTATTACTGAACTATTGGTCTTTTAGTTTTCTCATGACATTTTCTGTTTCAGTTGCACGTTTTTTAATCGCACAGCACAATTGACAGGAGGTGTTCATGAGTCATTCTCAGCTGATGTTGTTTCATCTTCTTTCCCTGTCGCTTCCTTCAATCTGCCTCAAAACTAGTTTGTTGTGGTTCAGGGTCATTCTAAAAATGTTCCAGCTTGCGTCTGCTATTTTTCAGACCATGAATTGCAGATGATTAATAAAGCTTAAAAATAATTTTCCACAAAAAACACTGGAGGACATCAAAAGCACAAGTTTAGAAGTGCTCTCCTCTCATGTCAGTCATCTGAAGCACAGGAGACGTTGGCTGTGAAAACCTTTTTACTTAAGTGTACTGATCTTCTCACCTTAAAAGACAGATTGTATTTTCTGACTGTGAAAGTTTCCACAGCAATGTCGACAAAACAAAATGCGTCATCCTCAAGCCAGGCAACGTCTTTCACAAAGTTACTGAAAACATGACATTTGGGGTAGAGCTGACATTTTTCATTTCTGCAGGTCAAGTTTTCAAATGCTCTTCAGAGAAGAATGAGCTTGTCACGCTGCTGGAGGTCAGACTCATCCTGACTGGTGGAAGGTGGGCCAGCAGGAGTTAGTCTGCAAATCACCAAAAAGAGAAAGAAAAAGTTTGAGAACCAGAAAAGCTCAGTATGTGAAATAGTGGAGGGCAGGATGAAGGATAAGGATGGAGCGCATGCAGGATTTTCTCCTTGTAATGCCTTCAGATACAGTTTTCTCTCCGAGGGCAGAAGTGGAATATGAAGGAGCACGAGAAACTCCTCAGGCAGCAGGTTTGGAGCCATAACATGCTGCTGGTCACCTGTAGCCTTCTCCTCAGGGAAAAGACAATGGAGCGGCACATTGAGATCAAGGTCATGTACTCAGGTGGTTAGCAGAAAGATGCAGGAAGAGGTGATCATCCATCGTCTATAACCCGTAACCTTTCGATATGAGCTACAGCCAATCAGGTGACAATTGGCGAGAAGCGTGGTCCATTCACACCTAAAGTCAATTAAGATTCTGCAATTAACCAAACTCCATTCTTATTGTCTTTTGATTGTGGGGTAAAGCCTGAGTACCTGGAAAAAAAACACATGCTGAAAGGGGACCGGGATTTGAACCTTCTTGCTGTGAGGCAACATTGCTAACCAAGCCTCAGTATTGCTGGAGAAGACAGATGAAATGTTGTGTCACATCATAGAGAGTTAGTGTGAGGTAGATGAATGGACTTTCACCATCAATAAAGAGAAGAAAAACAAGAGGTGGCTGAAAAGGAACAATTCAACAAATAAAACATTGATTCCACTCAATCACAAGCCTCCTATATTGTGTGGTTCTGAATCATTGTCTCAAGGCTTTAGTTTGACATTTTGCCCACCTGCTCTGGATCAGAGTTGAGTCAATCAATCAAATTCAAATCAAATCCAACCCTCAGCCCTTGAACAAACTAGCTTTCTTTGGACCCGGCCTTCCTTCACCCCTTGTGAAACCGCAGACAAGGAACCTTGGAGTAATATAAGACTCTGAATTCAAATGTGAAAAACAGATAAACTCTGTTATTCCATCTTCAAGCCCTATAGCAGAAGGTCTAAACTAAAGTAATGATAAAGTAATCCATGCTTTTATTACTGCCTGTCTTGACTAATTCAACTCCTGTACATGGGAGTCAGTCAGGTTTCCCTCTCACACCTGCAGTATGTGCAGAATGCTGCTGTGAGGCTTCAAAATTGTCCAATCAGATTCATCCTGTTGTCACACACAACGGAGGTATTGAGAGAGTGTTCCTGTCAATCAAAATAATCTTCTATTTCAAATCTTAGCATCTGGTTGCTATGGTGATAGAACCACCTACTGATGAGGACGTTTTGCGATCATTTATTTCAGTAAATACTTTTTTTCTTACTAAGATATTTTGATGACTGTGTTGATTTACATTTGAAATATTAATGTTATGAATGATAACTAAATATTATCTAATGTTTTTTAATGCTATTTAATTATATTATTAAAACTCTCTAAAGCTCACTAAATGATGCAGCTGTTCTCTCCCCACTGGGAAAAGACAAATGCAGCACTCAAACAACTATAATTCAGAAACTATAACTTATATCTGTGAAATAAAGACCCCGTGAGAGTTCCAAGACTTGACGGCCGGACACACAGATCTATTTGAGATTCGTGAGAGTAAAAAAATGGGACCGTGGGAGCGAGTTATGCGAGTTGATGCTCCTTCCAGAAATGTTTCCATGAAATAACCCATGGAGAGGGATTGTTTTTTCCTTAAAGGAGCTACACACCTCATGCAATGTGCTCCTAGCATTAGCTTAAGCTACCGTCAACTGGTCCTAAACACATTAAAACTCCACATTAACCAAAAATAAATCACTAGTAAAAAAATGCATTTTTTTGAATAAATGACTGGGAAAGTTTCCTTCATCAATAACCTTGGCAACCAGACGTTTTGATTTGAATTTGAATCAGAATTTGATTGGCAGTGATGGCAGTCTTTTTTTTTTTTTTACTTTGTCTTAAATACTAAAGTTTAACACCAAGGTTAATCTTTCCAATGTTACAAAAATCACATTGTTTGGTAGAATAAGATGTGAAATGTGAAAATATCCTGGTGCTACAGGTGTTTTTTCCACAATGCCTCGTAATTATTATTTATGTCCACATTGTGTGCAACAAATTAAAAATAAAAACCTTTTTAGTTTTCCTGCTGTAGTTTGTTACCTCCACCACTAGGGGGCTACACGCCTTCGCGTTTAACAGCGGGCGACGCTCAGTGACGTAGATCTCCAGAGCCGGAAAAGGACAATTTGTAGTCGTTATGAATCAGTGTCTGAAAGCAACAACAAGCCACGAAGAGAACCAGGTGCGTGTCTCACCCGATGAGCAGTGCTCCGCTCGGTGTTTACCTGGAACCACACGCGTTGTGTATCTCATGTAATGTGTTGGTTATGTGTTTGTACCTGTTCTCTACCGCTGGTGACTGGTGTGTTTCTGAATGAGCTGTGAATGAGCCCAGCCCTTTGACGCCTGCTGACCACGGAGCTAGTTAGCGAGCTAACTACACTCAGCCTGTGTGCTGGACTGAATTCACACTCATAGGGATGCTGAGCTCATACTGACTTGCCATAACTGCGGCGGCTGTGTGTGTCTGTGTGTGTGTGTGTCATGTTAACAATCCCAGGCCTGACCTTTCATCCACCTGCTTAAACAGATCTCTAAAGAAGTAACTCTCACCAATAAGAGAAGATGGTAAGAACGTGTTTCATGTATTCATTAGCATGTTGTTACACTGTGCACATGGTGTATTGACTGATTTATTCTAGCCTCCCAGCAGCAGACTAACCTGTACCTGCTGTACCCCCCCAGCATGGACGACTGAAGATCAAATCTACAGCCCAGCAGGAGGAGGAGAAGAGAAAGGAGCGAGAGAAGAAGCTGAAGGTTTACGTGGCCGTGCGAGATGCCTGTTTTTCTAAGGTCTGTCTGAAAGATGCACTTTTTAATTCTGGTGATATTTAATCCCTCTTAACAGATTCTTCATGAGAAAATGCAGAAACTGTAGAAGAGACTCGGGTGATATTCTGTTTTTCTCACTGTCAACATTTCAAGTGAAAAGATCAGAAACAGCAGTAAAGCTGCTTTCGGACATGCACTGCACTCTGGGCTGTCTTCTGAATTTATCAGAGGGGGCTGTATATGGAAAACACAGATGTCCGGGTCACTTACACGTAGAAGACGCAGAGGAAGATCATGATGACTTGGAAAGACAATGAGATTCGAGAGCTTTTGGTGATAAGGGCTGATGCCAGTGTCGATGTGGAAAAACAAATGATTTCCACGACATGATTTATATCTCATGTCCTGTCTCCTGTGTGCTCTACCCAGAAACAACCCTGGTATAAATGTCTAATGGCATCTTCCTGTTGTGCACATCTATGAAAATATCAATCTCCTACTCTGTTCTTCTCATGTGAAAGTCCAGAAAATGTTTGGACCAAATTGTCTGAACAGTTAAAGCTTGATATATATTACCACCCTGTGAATAATGTTTGGTTCAGTCCAACAACTGACTGAAACTGAAATTACTCATAAGTTCAGCTTATCTAATCAGCTCAGCTAGGACTACTTAATGCAATATTACTCCTGTTTGAGTAATGTTTGCCAAAAACTACAGTTTTTACACAGCTGTTGCTGAAAGGTACCAAACCTTTTTAGAGTAAAAATTATAACAGTATATATTTGACATCAGAGAACAAGTGAGCTTGGAGCTGATACAGAGTGGGAAGTCATAAACACACACAAAACGAATCTTCATCTTGTAAATAACAGTCTTAAATATGATAGTCAAAGTGTAGTTTCGCAGACTAAGCAGGATCTATTTGTCGGTTTCACATTCTCACTTTCTCCTGTGTGACAGAGGAAGGAGGGGATCTGGGATGATGAAGCTCTCCAGCTGACCCAGCAGCTGCTGTCATCCAACCCAGACTTTGCAACCCTCTGGAACTACAGAAGAGAAATCCTAATGCACCTGGAGACTGTGAAGTAAAGTCAATTGCAGTTATTCCATAACTTGTAGATTTAGACTTAAACATTTGACACTTTTTGAGGGCTAAATATTAATCTCAGATTTTACAGGAGACTAATGGTTTTGTTTCTCGATGTCCTCTCCAGGGACGAGGATGAAGTGCAAAAGACTTACGTGGCGGAGCTGTCGTTTTTAGAGTCTTGTCTGAAGATTAACCCGAAGTCGTACGGCAGCTGGTACCACAGAGAGTGGGTCTCGCTCCGCTTGCCTCAACCGGATTGGGCCAGAGAGCTGAGCCTGTGTGATCGCTGCCTCAGCCTGGACGACCGCAACTGTGAGTAAACGAGAAGAAAAAGTCGGTTTATTCAGATTCAGTTACTTTCCCTTTTTTCACATTGTCAAGTTGCAGTCTTATGCTATAATAGTGTAAAGCTGATCACATGTTACCCTTAAGACTCGTAATCTGCCAAAGGCGTTCAACTAAGTACTGCGGAAAGATACTGAATATTTACATCAATGTGATTTTTCTGTTTTTCCTTTTCAAGAAATTTGCCAACATTTCCAAAACCACATTTTTGCTTTGACATTGTAGGATATTGTGTGAAGATTGATGAGGGGGAAACATGATATAAACACATTTAGTAAAAGGCTGCAACATAACTAAATGTTACACATGTTTGGATACTTAATTAATGCATTTTATGTTACATCCTTTAAATGTTCTCTGTTGCATCATATTCTCTATTTTGGACCAGTCCATTGTTGGGATTATCGCAGGATGGTTGTGAAGATGTCTGCCGTGCCCGTGGATCAGGAGTTGCAGTTCACCGATCGTCTCATCGGCTCTAACTTTTCCAACTACTCCAGCTGGCACTACCGCAGCACCTTGCTGCCGCTCCTCCACCCGGTGTCTCCTGAGCCCTCGTCACCGTGCAGCAAGCCCCCTCACACCTCCCCTCCACCTTCTCCGCAAACCCACTCCCATCGCGTCTGTGAGGAGCAGCTACTCAAAGGTAAGTGTGACCACAATGGCACAAGACGTGGGCAGATTGAGGATTTACAATGACTGTAGATAGCAGCACTTTGTATGTGAGGTCCGATGTGTAATCAAACACATTCAGCATCTAACTGCTTTTAATAAAACAATTTCAGAATATGAACTTGTACAGAACGCTTTCTTCACCGACCCCAATGACCAGAGTGCTTGGTTCTACTATCGGTGGCTGCTAGGCAGAGGTATGTCTGTCTGAGGTCGTGTCTGGTTGTACAAATATGGATTAAAGTACAAACCAGTCTCCCTGTACATACAGTTATGTGCTCTACTTGATCAGGAACCTTTATCAAACAGGTCTCTGTCTCTTTAACAGCCGAACGTGAGGAGATGATAAGCTGCGTGTACGTCAGTCGGGATGAGGAGAGAGTGGCTGTTGCCTTCTCCAGGCCTATTAATGTGAGTCTGTTTATTCATGCAATCGTTATATTTGTTTATGAATGTAAATTGAAGACTTATGTTTTCATTTCATGGGTAGACTTATAGTGAGAGTCATGAAATGATACAAACCTAATGTAGAAATAACTTTCTGAACTGACAGTTTTTTAAGATTTTTTACCTTCGCCAAGGAGGTTGTTTTCACTTATATTACGTTGTGGTATTTTTACTTCAGAGTAGCAGATCTAGTAGGGTATCGTTTTCACACCTGTCTGCAGGAATATTACTTGGAATATATAAAGATATGACTGAAAGCACATATAGATCCGAAAGTAATTAAAGAACATAGATGTGAAATTATCATGACATCACTATAAAATCTGAAAATTACTTTTATTTTTGTAATGCATTCACTTTTTTTCCTGATAATGTTATGAAATGGCTTTATTACAAGGTCACAAAGTCATTATGTCTGATTGAGGTATATATAACACATGGAAAGGGTATGTAGAGGCCCCTTATAGTTTGCGATTGTAATGGTCTCAGGATCACACCTCAGGAACATTTTTTAAAGAATAAAAGTTAAGGGTAAGAAAATGAAAACATCCCTACATGAGGCCTGATATTTGCTGCTGTGCCCTGGGTGCAGAGTTTCTAAAAACACAAACCTGTATTGAGGAGAAATAAACTGGTGTGAAGTGCATGTGGTGCCTCGCGGTGAGTCAGAAACCTTTCTCTCTGCCTTTTGTCTGTCAGGCGCTGTCGGTGGGTCTGCTGCTGGTCCTTGACGGAAAGCCCCAGAGAGTGGAGTGGAGGAGTGTGCACCCCCGCTTTAAACACAGCCCTGTCTGGGTATCCTTTTCTTGTTTGACTCCGAGTTGACAGGTTATCCCCACAGGTGTGACTGCTGACTGTCACTGTGTGCCACTTATTTAACATTCAGTTCTTCTCATTCTACAAATACCATAAACTGAAAACGTGCTGTGTAGGTGCACCACAAGTTTCCTCCTAAAACTTTGATAAAGTGTACAGGTGTGGAATTTGTTGTTGCCTCGAAAGGAGCTCTGGGATTTTTGTTGTGTCTTGTCAGGACACCGTGACACAGACAACACAGTTTATTCAGTGTATACAAACATATTTCTAAAGTTAATATAGGACAGTGGGTTGTAAGTTTAACTGAATCACATCACAGATTGCTAAGTTTTGATGGAAATGGATCTGTGTACATGTGAGCTCAATAGCTGTGATTTCATCCGTTCATTAAGATTTCCTTTCTTTCATAGTTCCACATTAATGTCGGTTTTTCTTCACATTAGACTGTGCCCACACCCTTCAGTCCACCTTAAACTGTTCATACCTTTGCTTCTCTCTGAGGCAAAATCTGATCATGTAATCGAAACATTTGTAATTCTAATAAAACAAAAAAAAGGTTAATTCAGTAGTTTTTCCAAATAGAATAGAAAATGCTTATTGTTCAATTCTGATGCTACTGGTTAAAGGCTACTATTCTGTTTAAGTTTAAATGAATATTTAGCCACTCCATTTACAATGTGATATTATAAATATATTTTTTGACGGTGTAATTTGTTTGGGAATGAAACTCCTTCTATTAACTTCTGCAACAATCGGTTTGTTTTTAACCTTAACACTGGCACAGATTTGTGATTTTCCTCCTGGAACGATGAGTGACATCACTTACGAACATAATCTGACCGTGCACTGGACTGAAAAACCCACTCACAGGGACTGTGCTCTCTACACAGGTCAGACCTATCATTTAAACCTAATGTCTTCCTCCACCAGTGCCTGGATAATACATATATACTGTATTTCCCAAAGCTTTCTTGAAGTCTCCTTATTTTATCTTCCTCAGGACGAACTGAGAGTTATTGTCGGGACTCTGCTACGGATCAGGAACTCTTTAGGTAAAGTCTTAGCAGCTCATTGTGTTTATTTATTTTTTGTAAGAGTAAGAACTGAGTGAGTTGTTTCTTCATAGGAGTGAGCTGTCAGTAGAGAAAACCTCAGTGTTACAGTCAGAGCTAGACTCATGCAAGCAGCTACAAGAACTGGAGCCGCTTAATAAGTGTAAGTGCTTTCAAAACCATTACATCCTCTAGGCTAAATACAAAATTATGTAATTTGCTGTTTTCACGTTGCAATTGAACCGCTCTCTCGCACACAGGGTGCTTACTGACCATTATCCTCCTGATGAGGGCGCTAGACCCTCTGGGATACGAGAAGGAGACGCTTGATCATTTCCAAACACTGAGAGTGAGCACCACCCTTGCACAGCCTGTGGTACTGAGCTGAAAAAAGGTGTAGAGTGACTTATGAATAATGTTTTTGTTTTCTCCTGCAGGACGTTGATACCATGCGCTCTGAGTATTACAGTGACCTGTGCAGCAAGTTCATGATCGAAAACACCATCATGAAAATGGAGTATGCTGAAGTGCGCGTCTTCAGCATCTCGGACAAGGTTGAGAGTAATGACAACAAGTCTAAATCCTGACATGGAGTAATGTTATCCTGACCCTCCTGTATTTTTTATTTGAACAGAGACTGACCACTTTGTGCCATCTGGACCAGTTGTTATTGGTCACCCATATCAATCTGTCCTCGAATCAGCTGCAGCGCTTGCCTCTTGAGTTCGCTATGTTGCAGTGTCTCGAGGTAATAATCCAATTGTCTCTCCTACATGGACAGTGTTTCTTCTTTTGTGTGTCCTACACTTGTAAGATAACAGCAGGAAAGATTCATATTGATTTTTGTTTCTGTAATGACATGACTTCTTCACGCTTGCAGGTCTTAGAGGCTGATAACAACTCTTTAGAAAACCTGGAGGGCCTGTATCACCTTCCTAAACTGGAGGAAGTCTCCTTGAAGAATAACAGTATCCTTTCAAATCCAAGATTCAGATTCTCGAGTCTTTTAGTTGGAGAACGTCCTGTTCTGGATCTGTGTCGATCCTGCAGCACAAGACTCATACGCACAACCTTCAATTGCATGTCTATGCTCCCCTCACAGTGAACTAGTGACTCAAGAAATGTGTGAATCAGCTGCAAAACACCCCCGGTGGACTGCAAGCTCATGACAGCGTAAGGAACACACACTATACACAAGGATGGTGTTTACTGAGATTAGAAAATTGCTGCACCAACCAGCTCAATGCACAAATAATTAGTTTTTAACATGAAACTTTACCTATGGATCGAGTAAAAAAAAAAAAAAAAATCAGCACTGCAATCTCACAAAGCAAACTGCTTAATTAAGACAGGAAGAGACACTTAACAACACATCATCGATGCACAATTCTTCCCCTTCATGCTTCACTTCCCCTAACACACACGAGGAATTAATGAAGCCAGCAGGTTTTGAAACCGACGCTGTTTTTTCTTACTTCTAATGACAGTTCAATCAGTTTCAGTACATTCCTGTCTAAATTTAGGCTTCCATTTTTTGTATTGAGAAAGATTAATTAATATCCCGGTGTCACATTTGACATGTGGCTCTTACTTTTACACATGTTTGAAATATATGACTCATAGTTCCTTCTATTCATTGCTACTGACATTATTCACCCCCAGCACGCAGGAAATCTTTTTCATTAACCCAAATACACAGAAATCTCGACACTGGCAGATCTTCAGCCGCTGGCCTCCTGCCCCAAGCTGAAGTGCCTCGATCTCCGTGGCAACCCTGTCACTCAGATCGCCAACCTCGAGTCAGAGTTGGCCGAGCTGCTGCCTTCAGTCACAGACCTGCTGCTCTGATCAGGCAGAGAGCGGGAATCACTGCCACCGTCGTCCTGTCTTTCAACTGTCCTTCACTTTATCAAGTGTTTGTTTGTGAAAGAGCAAGTGGGTGTTTGTTTTTATTTTTTTCAAGTGTCTCGTGGCTCTGTGTGTTCCTGGTGTTTGGGAGAACGTCAATCACAGTGACCTCGAGGGTCTGAGAGCCTGAAGCTTCACAGCGTGTGTCACAAACACCTGAACTGAATTGTCTAGAATAATGTGTGTGAGTGCTTGATAACCAATGTTGCTTTCTTCAATTGTGTGTGCGTACAGATGTCTCTAACTTAAACAACCCACCTAGATGCATGCAGAAACAGTAATAATGAAACGGCCTGTATGGATTGGCATGCAGCGATGCTGGCTTATTGCTTGATAAGCTTTAAAACTGTTGAGTTAGTGAAAAAAAAGCTATTAACTGATCACCAGAGCACTGCATAGTTGTCAAGCCAATTTGTTTTTGGTTATGTAAAGCATTAATTTATGACAATATACTGTTGCACAGTATGTCACAAATCCACTAATAAAAAAGCACACATTGTGTCACTGCCTTCCATAAGTTTCCTTTGTGGTTTTTATGCCTCAGTGTTTGGCAGCTGTGGATTGAGGCATTTTACTTTTAGGTTGTCGTCCGTTCCTCCTTTGCTCTGGCCGTCCATATCATTCTCAAAAAAAACAGATGCGTCATGGGAAACTGTTTAGATCTTGCACAAATGTTCACTGGGACCTAAAGAACTGATGTTAGTCAAAGGTGGAGGTCGCTGTGACCTTTTTTGTTTAACATTTTTCAAAACATCTGAGGTTTTGCCAGAAATGTTCACATGAAATCAAAGATGAACTGACCAGATTTCAGTGGCCAAAGGTCAATGTCATGTTTATTTATTATGAATCAACTGGAGGTAATTTCATTGTATCCGTCACTTTTGAGATTCTGGTGGTCGAGGTAATACTGATGTTTAAAAACACAATTTTGGCCATAACTAAAGACTGATGGCACTATTTATGACAAAATACCTAATAGTATATAACGATGACGTGATGACATTTTATGCCATAATATATCCCAGAAGTCGCCTTCATCGTGACAATGTTCTACTGAGAAACGTCTCTGGTCGTGATTTAACCCTGAATCTGTTGAACAGAAGGAGAGATTGTGACCAAATCCCCTGCAGCTTGACTGGTTGACAGAGGCAAACAACTGTGAGACGGCAATTCTTGTTCTGTTGTGAAAGAAAAATGAATGATGGATGTAAGAAGGTGTGCCGCCCTACAAGGAGTGTGTCGCCTCAGTAGGCTTTTAGTTACAACACTGTCTTTGTTGAATAGATCTACATAGATTTATATGTGTGTGTTTGAGAGCTATGTATGAATCAGGTGGCTGTTTGATATACCCTGTTGTCATGGCGTAACAAACTCAAAGGAAAAACAAATAAAATGGAATTTGGAAAAATGTCACACCACACAACATTGCACAAAAAGAAAAACATTAATTGAGTTCATTAGAAAAAACTAATTTGCAATTGACAGAACAGCCTGCGATATCAGCAGAGTTTTACTATCACTGACATGTCACGTTGGAGACTGTGTAATTTGGGCTCCGTTTTCCATTTACAATGGCATCACAAAAAAATGTATCTAATTTTCTATTTGTGACATGACACAGGTTTTTTACGCACTGAATTTCTGTATAATTAGTCAGCATTGGTTCAGAACTGACCTGTCACACAGTTGAGAAACTCGGTGACAACCCACTCAACCTGTCTGTGTGGAATGAAATGATTCAGTGATGCAGCTCTTCTCGTATGTATCGATGAGATTTTAGAGAAAGACGGGTTGAAACCCACTCCCTCACAGAGACTCAGACCTTCCCAGGAACAAGGTGTGGATCCTCCCACACACACACACACACACATTGGGTGAAACAACCTGTGACCAAATCTCCACACTCCATTGTCTATAGGCCTTCAAATATTCAACTAACAAAACATTTGGACATGTCACATAAGGAAACGCACAGGGCGTGAACGATAGTTAATTCGTCATGGCAGGATTTCATCTAGCAGTGTCAATGTCCTGATATGTGTGCCTGTTGTCACGCTGCCATGTTTTACTGGGACACTTGAATAGAAAAGATGAAAAAATACATTAATTATTGAACTAGAAGGCACTCAGTAGAGCAAATACCTCTGAAAAGACCAAATGATCCTTCAAACTTATAAAAATGTGTATTATCCTCTAAACATTTAACAACAATTTTGAAAAAATGCCAGATGTTGCAATCTTGAAGAAAGTTAAAACAAAATTCCTGGATCTTTCTCTTTCCCCCTCTGTGGCCCCATCCCTCCACCAAATTTGGAGGAAATTGGTTTAGTAATCCTGCTAAAAATATAAAGCAACAAATACACAAGTAGACACAAGTCAAACTGAGGTCACTCCTCCACTAAGGCCCCACAGTCCCCTTACATACCACATTTGAATTCACTGGATCCAGATTTCTATTTGGATCTGCAGCAACTTGCACTCTCTTAAAAAACAGCCTAGTACACCTGCTTGATGCATGAATTCCTCTGTGGGGAAAAATAATCCTGGATCCACACCCAAATTTAAGAGGTTCTCTCCTAAGTATTACTACACCTTTCCAGCAGGTTTCACGACAATCCATCAAGTGGTTTCTGCACCCGACAAACAAAGACAGACAAAAAGCTCCTTGTCGGGACCTAACTGAAATGGCCCACAGTAGAGCGCATACACACAAATGTTCCCGATTTTTTGCTATCATTCATTATCTGTGAAAATGTTAAAAAACTATCTTACAAAATCTCTGGCTCCATCCCTGGATCTGGATGGGCTCTTCTTTGGCCCATTACCCCCCCCTCCCCTTCCAGCATGTTTCAATAAAATCCGTTCAATAGTTTTTGTGTAATCCTACAAACAGACAGACAATGACAACATAAAATCATTGCTGGAGGGAATCAAGGAGAAGCCTTGATTACAACCTTGGACTTGGACTACAATAATAAAAGTATTAATGATAGTAATTGCTATCATTAAACATTTTACAACTAGTAATCAGACAACTCATGAGAAATAGTTCAGCGATAAAACCTTGATTGACTGGAGCTGGTATCCCAAATATGAGATTTAATATGCACTAGCTGCACTAAAATAAGGTACAGCATACAATACATAGGGAGGAAGTTTGCGTGTGCCCTACCCTTCGATGACTTAAGTTGACCTGCCTTGTGTCTGTGCAGCAGGAAGGCGTGTCCTCTCCGTCTTAGCTCACAAGTATTTAAAGGAGGCCTGAACTTGCAGCAGCGAACAGAAGAATAATTCCTCCAGTCTGCATTGTCGCATTCCGTCTGCCATTCAACCAAGTGAGTTGGAATTAGTTGTTTCACATCTTGTCTATATATTACGATCGTTAAGCATTCGATCAATGTGACTTTAAGTTGTTATATAGAATATCTAGTGACACTATACTGATGTTTGTTTTTTGCGAAAGTAATTTCCTTGATTGATAGGATCAACAAGACTCTCTGTAGCTGTAGCTCTGCAACTATGTCTTACTACAAAGCCAGGATGATGCATTCAATAGTGTTGAGGTCTAACTGTCAATTCCTGCACAATTAAATCGGACTTTGTTTTTAATCGGTTTGAATAGATTTTCAGTCTTCACTCACAAATGCACGACAAAGCGGTACAGTATGCAATCTGTTAGAAATCCCCTGATTTGAGTGGAGGGGATTCCTGAGGGCTTATAAATATCCTATGGGATAACATAACAAAGTCAGCAAATCATAAATGGGACCATGTGAACGCTTTCATTCTGATGTAAACTAGACGTCTGTGAGGGTCCTTTTGTTTCTGTCTTAGTGGAGCAGCCTCAGCGGCCCTGAGGAAAACAGGTCATGAGTGTATCTGTGAGATGTTTACCAGATCATCACCCTGCAGGAGGAAATAACCAACTGTGGTCGACAGCACTTGTGTATATGTGCTGCGGAAGTCATGCAGGCAAACTTAGAATCTGCTTCATCTGACCTCGGACCAAATTCCCTCGGCCTATATTCACATGTATGTAGGATTTAATTGTCCACTGTATATGTGGGCTCACGCTGTGTGTTGGAAGCAATCCCTCAGACTGTGGCACACAGGCCGCGGGGAGTCAGAGAAAGTGTTAGAATGTAACACAGCAGATGATGGAGTGATGAGAGTCTAGTGTCATAGCGGGTTCAGCTGTCAGAAGTCATATCATCTGCAATGTGTCAGAGTCTCACTCTCGCTGCTGTGCACACTTGGTGAGGGTTGTAACTCCTCATATAGTTTACAACGCTTTGCACACTGTTTATGTTTGGAACAGATTATTGGGAGGAGGATTGTTGATCTGTGTGGGCGGCTCGCTTTTGAGATATCCTGCAATCACACTGTAACCTCAACCTTATGGAGAGAAATTCCACGCTTTCTTTCTCTTCAGCCGTTCCTGTCTTTTTGGCACCGGGGCAGGTGTGATGATGGATTTTCATTTTCACTTTAATGTTTTGGGAGGGTCCCACCCTGCAGTCACAGCCCACTGAGGATTCCCAGTTATAATAGTTGTGATGAAGGCTAAAGCAGAAACACATGTTGTCAAACCATTTTATTTGGTGGTGGAGTGGTTTTAAGGACAAATGTTTATCAGTTGGTCCAAACCTTCCTCCCATTGTAAAAAGACATGCAGATTTGGCTTATTGGCCATAGGTATATGAATGTGAGTTTGATTGGTTATTTGGATGTATAATATAAAATAATATGTTGGTCCTGTGATACGCTGGTGATGGTTTCAGGCTGGAACTTGCCTCCAGCCCAATCTCAGCTGGGATAGGCTCCAGCTCCCCCCACGGCCCTCAAAGAATAAGTGCTATAGATAATGAATGGATTACTCACAAAACTATGACATTAAATCAGTCTCAGTTGCAATAACTTGTAATGATGGGTTGATCCACTTGTTTTTTTCTTAACCCTCAACCTAAATCAAAACTATTATTTGTTGTTCGTTTTTCTGACAAACTGTTAAAAGATATTCAGGTTTACATTTTCTTTTAAAACAGACCTAAGTGGAAACTATTTGTATCTATCATATCACCTAACTCATAACTAGAAAAGGGACTTAAGAATGTTTGCTAAAAAATAGCCTTAAACGATCAATCGATTTTTAAGATAGTGTTACAAGTAAATTCATTCACAAAGTCATTGTAGCTGCCAACATTAACATTGCTAAACTCAGAAGTGAACCAGGTGCACCTGCCAAAAACTATTAGCATTTTTACTGGGACCATGTAAGGATGCTAATGTTGTAGGACTCAGCTAACATGCAGCTGCCTCTTTATTTTAGTCAAATCTATACTGTAGACTAGATTATTATTATAAACCCAGTCTTAGCTGCTAAGACACTGAGACAAACTTTAGCACATTGAACTACTCTGTCAGGTCAAAGAAGACCGAAAGAAAGTATATAGAAAACTAAACGATTTGAAGTTAGTGTTTAGTTCACACACAGTAGAGGTTTGCATGTTTATCAGGTTGTTATCTACATATTTTCATTGCACCTGTTTCTGTTCAGCTCTTGTCTGTCAGCAGTCATTACGCACAATCCTGAACTGGGAGGAGGCGCTTCCTCACGACAGTGTCGCACATTGACATTGGCACTTTATGAATAAGTGGTGACCGCACTGGCCCTGTTCAGACACGGCGTTTTCACCCATCATTGTGATCCGATCACGGGTGGATAGCTCACAGTGCAGGCGTGGATGCAGCCAAGAAACACTCCGTCATGGGATCGCTGTTGCTTCATTTAACAGTCACTGGTACTGAGGAATCTGGGAGGGTGCTGACAGTGGTTTGTTAGCATTCCTGAAAGGTGGAAGTGATCGTAGAAAGATTCAAACCAAAGCAAGGATGAATTTGAAGAAACTTGTCGTGCGGCTTTTGCGGAAATCACATGAGAAATGAGACTCTAGCCTCTGGGGTCAAGAGGGGACGAAGCATGGAGCTTTGAGCTTCTACGTAAAGAAATTATAGTTTTATTCATAGCACAGTTGTAAATCAGAGCATGTGTTGACTTCCTGGATGCTCTCAATGACTCATAAATCAGACTAGTAATTCAGCATCGGTGAATCAGCTCCAGATGAGTCCTGATGATATCATAGAGGCGAAGCATCCTTCCTGCTTCCTGCCACCAGGGTTAGCTCTGAATGTGTACAGGATGAGGATGACCAATTCAGAATACATGCAGGACTTGTTCTGTGAAGGATAAAATTTGTATTGATAAATATTCCTGATGCAAGAGAACTCTGCAAGTCATGTGAGGAATATTAATGCAGCACTATACAACCAATTTTCTCTCGTCTTGTCTCTTCATATAAATCAGTGAGGGGTACCTGAGAGTAATTCTAAAATTGTCAGTTTTCATTAACCAACAACATGACAAAATTAGAAATTAGAATTAGAATAAAAAAAGTATATATATATATACATATATCTGTTGCTTGTATAACCAGTCAACATCAGTTGCACTTACAAATTCAGGCTTCTCTTCACTGGCTATTTTTTTCTTTTAGAGTCGTTTCTAAGATTTCTAAGGCTACCTTGTAGATTTGTTGTTGCCTGATGTCCTTCCCTGCTACCTCAGAAGACTCCTGGTTGTCGCTGGACTGATAAACTAAGGGGACAGAGTCTCTGTCAGGGCCCTTATAGACTTTAAAATGACCTGTCTGAGGAGATCACAACTGCAAACTCTATCTCATCTTTTAAAACCCTGTGGAAAACCCTATTTAAATAGCAACTATTGCTATTAAGTAATTTAACCCTGACATTTTAAGTCACTTTGCTTTCACTTTGTTTTATTCTCTATGCTTTTAATCTGATAAAACTGTTTTTTATTATAAAGAACTTTGAAAAGGGCTCTATAAATAAAGTATATTATTATTAGTATTGATGATTAATTATAATTTAGTAAATGATAAATTACAGTTTTAAGTAGCTAAAATGGATATAGTGGAAATAGCTAAATTGATAAGTGTTTGAAATAGAAAAGAAGAAATGGAGGTAAAATAGATTTAGCAGTAGTAAGAAATTCTTTCAGTTTCGCGGATAAAGACGGAATAAAATACTTGTGCTTCTTTTGTGATTTTCATTTTAGCTGATTTGTCAACATATGAAGGACTCACATATAAATTGTCTCACTCTAAATCTAATTCTCAAAAATAAAAATACGATGTTTATGGTCATCTCTGTCTTGTCAGACCACATTTTGAGCATGACTTGATAGGACAGATTTAAAGGGTTGCTACAGTCAGCTCCAACATTTACACAAAGCTTGTATCAAGGGATTGAATTTAGAGATTAGTTTACTGCTTTAGTTTAATAACATGTGACACATATCCAGCCATCAGATGTGTTAAATATTTTAATTAATTTTACAGGCAGCTTGGTCTGCAGCTGCATGTATAAAAATTGTGATAATCTTTTCGGATAACAGTGAATAATCTATGACGAAAACTTTCCATTTCCTAACTGTGACCGTCTGCTTCTCAGGATGCCTGTTGAAACACGCTCAATCCGAGACAGTGGTGTGGTGGGTCGCTTTCCATCTGTCACCCTCGGCTTAGATGACGATAAAGAGGAAGAACAACCCGAGGAAAACAACGTCCAGACAGAGAACGCATGTCGGCAGTGGCTGCGGAAGGTCTGTCCATGCTGCTGTCCAAAACGAAAGGACGATGACATCACTGACACTGTGGTCACAGGGATTGATGAGCCGGACAAGGAGGACGGGGGGGATGACGAGAAGCCCGTGACAGGCGACAGTGAGCTTGATGGTAACTGGCATCTCGGAGGGCTCACAATCATGTTATCACCAGAATAAATGCCAGGCCTACGATAACACTTCCCTCCCCATATCTTTGTTTTCGCAGAACTCCTCCTCGAAGTGCAAGCGATAGAGCTGATGAGAAGCAAATCAGGAGTGATCCGCACAGAGCATCACACAAATCTCTACCAGAGTGATAACTTTATTATCCGCAGAGGGCAGACTTTCCAGATGTGGATTACCCTGTCTCGACCGTTTGACTCCAGCACTGACAAACTTCACCTTGAGCTTAAAACAGGTTAGTTCCTGGCAGAAACTGGGCACTGCCACACCTCACCTCCTCAGTCAGTATCACATCATCATGGACATTAGGATAACATTATAAAGACAGATACTTTCAGAATGTAACAGGTCCAACAGGCCCCTTAAATTCAATCAAGCTGCACCAAATGTCACATACTCATAAGTAGGGTTGCAAAATTCCGGGAATATTCAAAGTTGGAAACTTTCCATGGGAATTAACGGGAATTAACGGGAATATACGGGAATATACGGGAATTAACAGGAATTAACGGGAATAACCGGGAATAAACTGGAAATGTTGTGGGTAATTTATACTAACTGTATTTACCTTGTCATATACAGACATAAATATAAACATTTTGTTTTGTCATAGGCTGATTTGAGCCCTGAGGAAACTTTGGGCACTTGACTATATGCTTCTGCATTGTTGTGTCATTCTTAACATAGGTCTTTGCACAGTATTTGCAAATGTACACAGCCTCTCCTTCTACATTGGATGGGCTGAAATGCCTCCACACATGAGATAGTGCACAGGGCATTGTTCTGTAGAATAAGATAAAAAAAAAGTTTGTAAAAAAACACTAATGCAATGCCAGAGATATAAATAGTTAGCCAAACAATTGGAATAGTCTGTAAAAATATTTTACAATTGATGGATAAATTAATGGAAATAGGCTAGATGAACAGATGAACAATCCTCAATAAGCATGCTAATTTTCCCGAGTAATATCATGGAAACTTACCTGACTAGTCCTGCACTCTACAGCAGGCCTCAATAGCCCTGCTGTAGAGTGAAGGATGCTGGGAATTATCTGTGCATGTGATGGAAGAATGCACAGTGGAGGGTTGAAATTCAACGTGCAGCGTGTGCTGCATTCCATACATCTTCAAAATAGAGTTTTGAATTATGTTTTTATTGCTCAGGGTTTAATTTGCATAGTTTTATTTTTTTCAAAATTCCCAAAATTCCCAAGCTTAATATTCCCGTGGAAAGTCCACCCCTTTGGAACCCTACTCATAAGTATCGTTTCACTTAATGGGCCTGATTTGAGTTTGACCGCATCACGCCACCAAGTGTCTCAGAAAAAAACCTGAACAAAACATAAAATATATAGATATAGATAAACAGCTTGGAGCGAAGAACAAAATAGATGAAGATTATATGGGAAACAGCCATATATTTGAATAATCATACAGTGTATGAACTTCCCACATGACTAGCATCTAATCGTGAGGCCTTGTGTGAAACTGAATGGGCACGATCAAGAGTGACAACAGCACATTCACATGCTTCCCTGACCCTTTAAGAAATCCTCTGCATAGCTGCACATGATAAGTGAGGGCTCCTCTGTCTGGGCAGTGATGGAGGAGGAATAGGTTCAGAGTTGGAACAAACGTTATGTGCCACCAATAAGTTTTTACTCTAATGCTCATGCCGCAAGCTGTTTAGAGGAGACAGATTGATTCAGTGAAATTGGGCAAGAGGTTTCGATGCAATTGCTATGGTAACCCGCTCTGGTTGCTATGCTCCAGGTAGAGTGTTTTATAGATGCCTCTGTCCTGAGCTAACTAAAAAAAAGTCAAATCTATACAGACAATTCACCGTCAACGCCGCCACCACCAACTGTCTGAGCCTCAGTCTGCCAGCTGTTCACTCTCTCTTCAATTCTGCCTCTTCTCCTCCCCTCCGTCCTTTTGTGTCGAGCGCTGTGAGGCAGAGGACCGGGCGATATAGATCCAACAATTACCGCCGTGTGCGATAAAAAGTCAAGCTTTTGGAGGATAATTACAATGTCTATTTGACATAAAAGCTAGACATTACATTATTTATAGGAATGAAAGTGTTACCCTATCTTTATTGCCTACTACTGAGGGGGGAAATGCATAGTTTAATATATGATTCTCAAAGTCGCAAAGATAAACCCTGCCTCCCTTTGCCTCTTTATGGTTTACTTTAGAGAGAAAGAAATGTTGTTTCAGATTGTGACGTGCACAATGTTATGTAATTACAAAAATAAGACCAATCATGAATAATCTTCAGCCATCTGTCATACCAGCAATTAGCAGAAGGACAATAGCAGCTGCAGATAATGAAAGCTTTTATGCTATTGAAAATCACGCCGCTGCTCTGTATGGTGAGTAAATCCTTTCAAAACAAACTGTCAAATAGGAAAGTGCTGTTTTTCTCCTCTCATGTCTCAGTTCAGACCTTGTTTTTCATTTGTACCGACATGGCTCTGAACTCAGTCCAAACAATGCTTTCTGAGAAGTAAGCCCCATGACATGAAACTAATCACAGCTTGATCAGTTTAACTGTTGCAGAGCGACTAATGTTAGGTTGCTTTAGGCGAAAGACCCTGATGTTGAGAGAAACAAAAACCTGACTCAAACACTCCGTTGACATTTGGGCTTTAAGGTGTTCAAGGAGAGTAGTCAAACATCTAGGAGCTAGGCTTGGCTAGGCAATGTGTCAAATTAAGATATTGATATCATACTTACATTTGTGGGCTAAATACACAGATAATTATACAGCCAGCAGCTAGCTTAGCATAACATAACTGGACACAGCTAGCCTTGCTCTGTACAAAGTAACCTACACTGTTAAAGCTCATGCAACATGTTTGTTTGATACGTATGAACACCAAAGGTAAAAAAAAGATACATTCAAACATGCATTGAACTCCAGATAATATCCTGAAATTATCCGGAGGGGCTGTATGTTAGAACGAAAATATCTGAGTTTGATGGTCCAGATAATTGCGGAGTTCCTCCTGCCGGTAAAAACTCCAGGTAATGTCCGAGTGAGCCCATGTGAGAACACAGCAGGAGAGTATCCGGGTGATTCCTTACGAGCTAGTTGGCATGTTAATGACGTTTCAAACAAGTGACAGACTTTTCCAAGGATCATGTCTGAAGGTGCTTGGTTTTATTGGAGGTTGTTTATTTCAGATTTCTTGGCCCGTACTAGGATGCGTCCTGGATGCAGCTAATATTTATCTTCTCATCTAAATCTCAGAAAGCATCATCCTCTGGGGACCATGAATACCTTCAGAAAATATTTAAGAATTAATATTATAAACAAATGCAGTAACAACACAGCTGCTTCACCCTCACCAGATGTCTCAGCCTGCTGCCCTTGAGTCTCCGGTGGATTTTTGTTTTTTTGGTCAGTGTAATCCAATGGCTTATTTGTTTCTCTTCACAATGGCCTTTTCTCTAAATTAAGGAGGGCAGGCTCTGGTTCAACTTGTCACACAAAATCAGCAGTCCGTCTATCAGAATGCATGGTGAAATTGTGACTTCTGTTATTTCTAAACACAACAACAAATAAAGACAAGGTCATACCCACAGAGGATAAATGCCAGGGTGGGTTGCAGTTATCCACATTCACTTAAAGGGCGACAAACGATTTGCCATTGTCTTCTGTCTCCTGGACAGGAGACAATGGCAATTTGTTTGAGACTTTTCTGACACAAATTGCTCAAAACAAAAGGTCTTTAACTTGCAGCCCTGACACTCGGCCTACAAGCTTATTGAAGAAATGTTTTCACTGTGTAGCATCTGAATATTCCACAGTAAATAGTTCTCTTGCGTTGCAATAACCCTGAAGACCATGGTTATGAAACATCTTTTAAATCTAGTTTCAATGGATCATTGGAGACCAGTGAAAAGGTTGTATTTCATTCAATTATTTGTGTGGTGCATCAACAATTTCACTCAGCTCTGCATTCTACATAGTTGACCAAAAGATAAATTTCAAGAAAAACATTGGTGTGATTATAAACTAAATTAAGGATAGGATAGATTTTAAAATCCCTTTACTTTCCTATAAAGCGTTAATGGGTCTCGACTCAGACCAAAGTAAATTTCTGATTTACTTGCATCAAAACCCCTCGGGTCATCTGGTCCATGTCCCAGAATCAAACAAGAGCAGGGTGAAGCCACTTTACATTTTTTAAAGATTCCTGAATATCTGAGATATGTAAACACTGTCAAGCTAATTTAGATCAAGACTTCAAAACACTCTGGTTTGCTGCGACTTAACAAAAATTGCATATTTGTCCTCTTGTCAAATTTTCCGGATTTTTTCTGTTTTATTGTGCTTTAATATAAGTTTAATGTCTTCTTATTGATTTATTTTAAATGTATTTCCATGCCTTTGTGAAACGCTTTGAATAGCTTCATCTCTAAAGGCTCATCTATTAAGAAACTTGTTTTACCTTGCCTTAGAGGGGAATGTTCAGTCGTTTAGCTGCTAAGCAACATTCTCATAATTTTGATACGTTTTGGAAAATTGTGAGTTTCATGAGTATAGAGTGTTTGGTAGTTTCTTTCACACATCCGGATTGTTCACGGCACACAGTGCAGGAACACTGAGGCTGAACTGCTGCCAAAGCAAAGATTCCATTTATAGTATGAGATCAGATGCTGTCATGACCTGTTTTGTGTGTGTGTGTGTGTGTGTGTGTGTGTGTGTGTGTGTGTGTGTGTGTGTGTGTGTGTGTGTTTGAACAGCTTGTCAGGACAGTACCCTCTGGATTCTTTGTATTTGGTTTCTGGTTCTTCAGACTTACATGACAGTGAAGGAGTGCAGCATGGCTTTAATGGAGGGGCTCTGAACTGTTGTGGAATATCAAAATACAGTGATTGAACTGTGAGGTGCTCTGCTTCTATTTGGGAAAATATTTCCACATGCTGCCTATTCTCGTGTGCTGTGTGTCATTAGTGTCTCCTCTCTCCTCCACAGGGCCACTGCCAACAGTGTCAAAGGGAACCCATGTCATCATCCCTTTGGTGGAAGGGTTAGAGGACGGTCGTTGGGAAGCAGCCATTGTAGAACAGGATGACAAGAGGATAAAACTGTCAGTAAATTCTCCACCCACAGCGGTCATTGGCCGGTATCAACTCACAGTGGAAACAACCAATTCACATGGCCAGGCCTTTTCCACACACAACCCTGCTAATGACATTTACATGTTGTTCAACCCCTGGTGTGAAGGTAAACAAATAAAAGAAGATATTTTTGAGCTTCAGATGGATCACTGAAAATCACTTAACAAAATTATATAATACACTTTATATGATCTACTAGGTATGATATACTAAATACTTAAAACAGAAAACATTAAAGGATAAAACATAAAAAACTTAGACATAAAATCATGTTGTATCGTGTTTATTTGATTCATACAAAAACAGAAGTAACTTAGTCGCCGCTATAGTTGACTCGAAACTGCCCAGAACAAAGGAATGGTCCAGTGAAATGTTGTTTTCACTCTTTAATTTAACATTCCAACAAAATATAACATGTTATTCAATTAGCTTAAGAGATGGTTGTAGGTAGATATGTTATTGCTGAATGCCAAGTTAATTGTTTCCTGCAGTTTTTTGTTTTTGTGCTAAGCTGAGATAACAAGCCTTATAATAAATGAGCATGAGCAGGACATGATATCAATCTTTCTAATTGTCTTAAAGATGGACTTGGTAAGTTGTTTCTGAAACATTTTTCTTATTGGTTGAAATCCTCTTCATGTCCTGATAGCCATCAATAGATTAATATGTCTGTGGCCCTCCTATGACTGTAATAAACACGACCAATCAGTTCATTCGGTCTGAATGAATGATGACCAACTCTAGCTTTAATCATTTCCTTTAATAAAATAAACCATTAAAAGGATTATGATATATAGTATATATAAAAAGCTTCATACTCAAGCAACATACTTGTCACTTTCACGTTCTTAACATTGACAATACTAGAACAGTTTTCACAATCACGTGTAGGAGGCAAATACAAGATGAAACAGCATAATAAGACATTAGCCTAATATCTACTTCATAACAATTTAATTACAGTACTCATAGCCACAGACAGACTAAAACAGTTACTTTGCATTGTGACCTGTATTATTTTACCTGGATTTATCACTGTGAAACTACAGGGACATAGTACTGGTAAAAGTTTTGCATCTGACAAAAAGTTCAGAATTTAGACATTTCCCCGACTGCTCAGAATGATATCCTGTTATTTCCATTTTAAAGCTGTTCTTGCTCTCTCTCTCTGTCAGATGACCCAGTGTTCATGGATTCTGAGAAGGAGAAACAGGAGTATGTCCTGAACCAAGACGGACATATCTACTATGGCACAGAGAATCAAATTGGAATGAGGACCTGGAACTATGGGCAGGTGAGTGAGCTGTGTTGTCTCCACAACTGAAGAGCAGGGACTGACTTCCTTTACTCACCTATGCCATGTGTTTGTCTCTCTGTTTTGGGTTCAGTTTGACGATGGGATCCTTGCTGCCTGCCTTTACGTCCTGGAAAAGAGTGGAACGCCTCCATCTGGCTGGGGAGACCCGGTTAATGTTGTGCGGATTATATCAGCCATGGTGAGACTGCGCCGATTCCTTATTCATATACACTTGATCTGTAAAAACCGTAGCAAATAAGCAAAGTAGATCCACAACTAAAAGTCCCTACATGCAAACAGCTCAATGTGGTCAGACCATAGACTGTATATGAAGATGGACGACATGACTGGTCTCCCAAAAATGATCCAAAGCATCCTGATTGCCCCTAAGTGGCTGGCTGCAGTCTAGATCATAAACCCGTGGGTCATGGGTATGTTGGTACAGATTGAAATATCTCAATAACTATGGGATGGATTGGCAAGAACAGACCTTCATGACTCATGGAGTATGAAACCCCATTCATTTTGCTCTTCTTAGTTTCCTCTATTTCCGCAGAAAGGTCCACCTTTCTCTCTGTGCAATGTCTCTGTATCACTGTAGAGGATGAATTTTGAATTGAATTGATCCTCAGACCTTTTCTAGTAACACCAGCTTTCACTAATCCTGTTAAATATCTCAACATCACACACTAAACTTCTGTTACTTTTTTCGTGTTCCTATCAGAAAATAACTTATAGTATTTTGTTGGCGTCTGTTTGCAGACACTGAAGCCCGTTGTTTGTGTAAATAGAGAGTTGCTGAGTATCTACACAAATGGAGCTGTTGTTTATTGATCCATTCTGAGCACTAGACTTGGATATAAGATTTAAAAAAAACTAAAATCTTTATTTATCCAGATTAACTCCCTTGATGACCGTGGTGTCTTGGAGGGAAACTGGTCAGGAGACTATACAGGTGGGAACAGTCCGACGGTGTGGAGTGGAAGTGTGGAGATCCTGAAGGAATACCAGACCAGCAGCGGAACTCCCGTTAAGTTTGGCCAGTGCTGGGTGTTTGCTGGCGTATTCACTACAGGTGAGCTCATTGTCTGGACTTTGATTTTCTTATCATGGGTTAGTCTGACACGTGTTTGACCCTTGTTGTCTTATCACTTAGTGTTACGGTGTTTGGGCATCCCCAGTCGAACTGTGACCAACTACAACTCAGCTCACGACACAGACGTCTCCTTGACGACAGACGTATACTTGGATGAGAACCTGGACCCTTTAGCTCACCTGAATGCCGACTCCATCTGGTGTGTTCTGCCATTGCTACACATGACGAACGTTTACTCAGCATGACACACACAACACTCTGCAAGGTTTCTGCAGGTTTAACATTGTAGATTTTACTTCACTCTTTTAAGAGTTTTTTACTATGAAGAGTGAAATTGAAGGCGATAGTTATGAAGTAATATCCCTCCAATCCTAGGATTACTTACACTTCACCTAATGCAAAGATAAAGTAGCCCTTTGAAATGCTTCATTTTCTCACACACTACAGACATAGCCAGAAAGGATTCCCTAGTCTTTCTCACAGCCAAACTGAGAAATATCCTATCAGTCATCAGGTCCACATTAGTCTTGTTTGTAGTTTTGTTACTGCATGCTAATATCTGTATCATTGAGAAAAAACTACACACACACAGACATTACAAACGGCAAAACATTTCTATTACATGAATTTTAAAGCACAACGAAATTAGTGTTAAATGAAAGATAATTAAGCCTAAAAGAGGCCTAAAAAGTCTGATTATGATATTTTAGACAATTTAGGACTCTGCAGAAACCCTGCTCTGGTTTATCTAGACTTACCTTCAGTTATTTTCCTAAAGGAACTTCCATGTGTGGAACGACTGCTGGATGGCTCGTCCAGACTTGCCTCTGGGCAACGGAGGCTGGCAAGCTGTCGACTCCACGCCTCAGGAGACCAGCCAAGGCACCTTCCGCTGCGGCCCCGCTTCTCTCACTGCTGTGCGCAATGGTCAGGTCTACCTCAAACATGACTGTCCGTTTGTGTTTGCTGAGGTTTGTGGAATATAAAATGTATCTTTAACCAGCACTTCAGAAATTCTGTACTACACTTTCATTAAAAATGAATGCAAAAGAATCAAATATTTTAAAACAGAGTTATTCGTCAGATACAAGACCTGTAATGAGCCACTAGACATGAGGTCTACTAATGTTACTAATATTCTTGATTTGTACACTCTGCGTGTACCGTCTACTAATAATGAGCCATATGGTAGACATCAGAAGATGCCTGACAGTTTTCCATCTGTTATCTAATTATCTCTGTGTTGCTCCCCTCTGTGCACCTTCAGGTAAACAGTGATAAGATCTACTGGCAAAGGAACATCGATGGGACCTTCACTCAAATCTACAGTGAGAAAAAGGCTGTGGGCCACAAGATCAGCACCAAGGCCGTTGGTTCTGATGAACGCAGTGACATCACACACCTTTACAAGCATCCAGAGGGTATCATCCAACACAAATGCACACATTCAAATGTTGTAGTAGCTTGACATGTTCATACTTCATTGCTTTTTGAATCAACTTTTGGTCATTCTCAGGCACAGAGGCGGAACGCATTGCTGTGGAAACTGCCAGTCGCTACGGCTCCAAGGCCCTGGCCTACTCCTCTCCCACAGCAGAGGACGTCTCTATAGAAGTCACCATGGATGGTGAAGGCCCTAAAATGGGGGGAGATGCAGAGCTTAGCATCACGTTGCGAAACAATAGCTCAGAGCAGCGGACGATCCTCCTGCACGGCCAGGTGGCAGTCATGTACTACACCGGCGTCCACAAGGCCACGATCAGGAAGGACGTTACAGAAATAGATGTGCTGCCCAATGAGGGTGAGTGGACGGGTTTCGGTGGCTTTCAGGAAGAACATGGATGTTGTGGCATTAAAGGCTAAAGAGTTCTAAAAACTGTTAATATGTGATTGTATTTACACAGTAGAATTCTTCAAATGTAAAAAACATTGAATCCCTCCATACTGCTCCTGTGATGTCATCCAAGTGTCTGGAAGCCCAGATATTCAAATGTGACTCAAAATAAGGTCATTTACAGCATGTTATAGTCGAAATGTCAGTTGTGATCCACACGTGAACGCAGCTCAAAGAGCATATCAGAGGACATTTAGGCTTAAAACACGATGTAAATGACGCTATCTCGAGTCGAATGTGAATGTTGGGGCTTGCAGACATTTGGATGACACCACCGGAGCAGTATGGAGGCATTTTATATATATTTTCTGTTGTTTTTATACGTTTGATGAAGTGGAAGAGGAAAAATACATTTTGAAAATTCAGAAAAGTACATATACATGTATCATTGCAACATCACTTCAACAATCAACACAATTATTTCCTTCCTGTTTACAGTGAATGTTTTGGAGTGGTCCCTGGAGTACAAAGACTACAAGGACCAGCTGATAGACCAGGCCGCCCTGATGCTGACGCTGTCTGGCCGAGTCAAAGAAACACAGCAGGTCCTGGCCACTCAGTTCAGTTTTCGGCTCAGGACTCCAAACCTCATCATAAAGGTCGGCAAATCAGCTGAACAGGAACCAATTTCCGGTAAAATGACCAAAAATGTCATTTCAAGCCTGACAGTGTTTTCTCTCTGTGTTTTGTTTCCCCTCAGCCGGTAGGGAAGGCTGTGGTAGGGGAGAAGATGGCAGTGACCATTTCATTTACAAACCCACTGCCACAGGTGCTGAAAGCAGTGAAATTCCACCTCGAAGGACAGGGCCTCCTAACTGCTCGGAAGGTTATTTACGGGTGAGGATAAAAATGCACCTTACATTGTTGCTCATTCCCCCAATACCTCGTCTGTCTTTCTTTTTTGTGACTGCCGCTGTCATTTCCTGTCCTACCCTCAGGGATATTGGCAGCCATGCCTCCGTGTCGCTCACCGAGCACTTCGTCCCCACCCTGCCCGGGCCGAGGAAATTACTGGCTTCGTTGGACTGCAGGCAGCTCACTCAGGTTCACGGTGTGACAGTTATCACCGTGGAGTAAAACAGCAATGCTGCTCTATAACGACTTAAAAATCATTGTGGCATTTGTGGGATTTTATCTCAGAAGAGACAGAAGCTCTTATATTATGTGAAGCCCAGTATTAGCCCACATCAACTTGTTTGACATTATAATGTGGACGATCCTGTGACACTGTACTACACTGTGCATGTGCATAAGGGGCACAGTTGCACAGCATGGCAGCTTAAAAGAAAGAAAAACACTGCCTTTATTTTTAGGTCAATTGTTTTATTTATATATATACCATATATTTATTTTGTTTACATTGCCATGTGTGACAGAAGGACAATTTTTTTCTAAATATCCAAATACGGCTGCGAATGTCTGTGCACTATTAAAATGCAAACAATTACAAATGGATCCTAGAGTCAGGTGACTTATTGATCTAAAAAGTTTTTTATTAATTTCCCTGCACCGTTGAATAAGTAGTTTCCAAGGAATCGACAGTGGTTGCGCTGCCATGTTAGAGGGTGAACAGTGAAATATAAGAGTGATTCCCAGTTAAATTGGCCAATTTCTGTGTGGTTGTAAGTAATACGTAGTTTGAACGTTGTAGTGAGTTCAGTCAGATACCAGGACAAAGAGACGAGCATGTTGACTATAAACCTCAGGGCAGAGTGGTTGCAGATGCAAAAGAGGAATAACTTAAAGCTAAAGCAGTACAGCAACCACATATGATCACTTTGTTAAAGGTTCTGTGTGTGAAATTGAGTGGCATCTGTGGTGAGGTTGCAGAATTTCACCAACTGAACACCCCTCTCCTCCCCTTCCCCTTGTGGTCGTCAGGTAACATAGAAATTTGAAAGGCCGTATAGAGAAAATGTCCCTTTGGCCATTCTGGGCTTCTGTAGAAACATGGCAGTGCAACGTGGAAGAGGATCTGCTCTAGATGTAGATATGAAGGGCTCATTCTTTGTTGAGAAATTTGTGATAAATCTGAAATGAGCAGGTAATATATTAAGAAAAACGAGTAATGCAAAAACAAACTAACTAAAAATTAAGGATATAACAATTAATAAAAAAGTATATTCGCTTACCTGCAACCCCTCATCGCAATACACCTCTGCAAGGACACCTCAAACTATACAAATTTGAAAAGAAAGTATGGGGAAATCTGGTCTTTGTTTTTAGCTTTTTTGTTGTTGTTTTTGTTTTTTCTCATTACATTTTTTCTTTCCTTCACGTAGGCTATTTATTTAGGATTTTATTACCTGGCTCCACACATGTGCGCACATACACACACACACACACACACACACACACACACACACACACACACACACACACACACACACACATACACAAACTCTTGTTTATTTCATGTTGCTGTCACTTTGTATATGTAATCTCATGTTTCCCCCTTAGGTTAATTGTACCAGCCAATTTTGTAAGGTCTGTCTTGGCATTTCTCTCCTGTATGTAACATTTCATCAAATGCAAAGGGAAATAAAATCCCAAACGTAAGCAGCAACAAATTGAATGAAACTAGGCAAGTAAACCAAGGTGGCATGAGATTCTGGCCTTTGTCTGAGGGAGCGCCCACAGTCTCTGCAGTAAACCATTGCTTTTTAAAGAGGAAAAACAGTCAGACACAAATTAACGACTGTCCTGGAGTTGTCTCATTCATCCAAAATGGGAGAAAGGGTTGTTTCTTTTGCCCCCAGCCATTCTGCCTCTGCTGCCACCAATAGGTCACTGACAGGTCAAAAGAACTAGTATTTTCATGAAGCCTCCATTCAGTCATTACATGTTTTATTTAAGACTGCTGCATTGCAAGTAGCGGCAAAGAGCCAAAGACATTTGTTTAGACACAGTGATGCTGTTGGAGTTTCAGTCACACAATGTTTCTGTTTCATCTGGTTTAAAACACAGACATACAGACACATGATTGTGTTGGTGTATATTCGTGCGAAAGTGAGATGGTAATCAGTCCATCTAACCACATGACTTGCATAGATGTTCACAACATCGGCCACTCCACCTCCAGTACAGTGTGCTACTGTGTACATTAATTGCAGTGAGATGATGTCAACATTTGAATTCAGAGTAAATTACAAAAGTTTTAATGAAATGCAATGTGCTTTATGGATCCACACCAGAAACTGCTGTGTTGAGCAGTAGTTGAGTAGTTTCTGACACTCCTGAGCGGAGGTGTCACACACTGCTCATGTGGTCGTGTTAAATGATGTGAAGAGTTTGACTTTGGGGTTTTCCATAATGAAGCTCCATTTGAACTGTTGTTTCTGAAACTTAAAGCAGCCCAGTTTTGATGTAATACAAAAAGCTGATGAGAGATGGCTCCCACTGAGCTCAGATGAAGAGTGCTTGCTCTGATTGAATCAGTTTTATGGGGGGGGATCACATTAGCTCCACAGTTAGATGTCAAAGCTCCTAATGATTTTTTTGAAAATAGTTTCTAACCATTTTTTTAATGAAAATATATCAAACCAATATCCAGAGCTTCTTTCAATTACTTTGTTATGTTGCTTCATCTGTTTGTCATCTGTTTTCATCTTTTTGTCTTTGTCCATCAAATCTACATGAAGTGCTCCTGTCCTGCTTATAGTCTTTTTTTTTATAAAAACAAGACAATTATTAACAATACTATCATTGATGATGTCTGGCTTTGAATCAAAGTTAAATAGCTAACAGTATTCAATGAATGACTTAATTGTGCACCTGACGTGTGTGCATGGATGTTGGACAAATAATTGGACCCTATGTAATAATTTGGGTTTCCTGATTTAGAAAAATCATCGATTCGCCAGTGGCACAATGAGATGTATACACAACCCAAAGATATTCAATTTACGACATAAAACAAAGACAATAAATCCAGGAACTTAGGTCATTACTAAAGAGACTATATACATATATATATATATATTAAGGTGCTCTGCAAAAACATCATGCATGCATCTATTAGTGTGTCCCAGATTGTGTGCAGATCTCCTGGGACGGGACGACACAGACTGCATATGAAAAGAAAGATTGCTTGTACTTTGATCAGGTCTGATTTTCATCTTGCCCACTGGCTTATCTTTATGTGTGATGTTTTTCAGGAGTAATACATCAATTTAGTCATGACATTGTTATTTGTTCTGAGTCTATCAGTGGCACTTTGTTTGGCAAATTCCCTCCAAATTATCTTCTTTATTGAACTTCAGCAAAGACTGTTAAACTTGAACCTCTGTGGTGTCTGTACTGTGGTGTCTGTACATCACTGACTGCACAGGGGATTTCAAGTGAAGCTGGAGTCAGAGTCATATGCATTAGATTAAATAGATTGGGTCAGTGTTTTTAAGGAGCCTGATGTCTTTCCTGTGGCTCTGTATCCAACACCCATGGAGTCACTGAAAGGTTTTATCGTTTGGGCTGTAGATATAATTTTTTGTCAAGCCTGTTATTTTGTCATATCAAGCCAGTGTTGCTTTTCTACAACTGTTCACACCCTCAGGCATCATATTTACAAGATCACATGAAAGAAGAGATATTTATCTCACCTCAGTGACTCTTACATAGACAAGCAGAGTAGCAGGCAGTAACCATAGGTTTTGTAAGTCTAATAAATATGAAATACCAAGGTGGTGTTATTATTATTGAGAGGTGGCCCAGTGCATCTGAACCCAGTGTTACTGAGGTGGATCAGTGTGTGTTGTCCTCTGGGTTGAACGATTGAAGGAGTGATTAAATGAGGGAATTACACGGAAACCTATCATCCTGTTGTCATAGGGTTACGGTTATTATTGATAATTGAGAGCAGTTGTTGATGATGGACCAGAATGTGTGAGAGTGATTTAAACCTAAATAACAGAGAACACACAATCCTAAAACATGATTGAAGTGAAACAATGCAGACATTAAACCAAATTTTGTCACCTCCTAACATAACTTGATTTCTGAGCTGTAGTGTGGACATCAACTTTTTATATTTTGTGGACTTTAACCTTTTATATTTTGTTGACTTTAACCTTTTATATTTTGAGGCGTTGACACCTCTAAAGGCCACCGGAAACAAAATAATATGTATAATGCACCAGCAACCTAGGAGAGTCTTCCAGACTCATTTGTTTGTCGTCACAACAAATACATTTGCATTGACTGACACATCAGCAACTTCTAAGGAAAGTAGACCAAGAAGACTTCAAAGACCAAACTGAGTTAGAGCGTCACCAGCCTGTCTCGCTCTTACTGTTGCATCATTTCCTACTTCCAGCTTCTGCACTTACTGCAGTTTATTCACCCATACAGCTTGCACGTTAGCTTCATCACTGGCCCGCAATGAATCCTGGGATAGGTAGAACAGAGAGGGATCCGCCCGTTGGATCCTTCATTGTTTAGGAATGGAAGCATAGGATTTGTCAGCCGTGTTTGAAGTAGCCTTTAAAATGGTACAAGCTAATCCGCTCTGACACCATTGATCTACAAATGCAGCGGAAGGAGGATGTGACCCCTAAATTGGGACACAGCTACGGTGCCGCTCGTAGACAACATGGTTATAAGACACTGATGCACACTCAAGATGCACAGTACGATCTGCAAGTGTCTTACACTTTATATAAATATGTACATAAGCTGGTTTGAGTCTGAATTTTCAATATGTGTTTCAAAATAAAAAAATCATGCCTCTAAAGTATAATACATTTATGCACATTTAAACGCCACTTAAATAAATGACAAGTTTAGCTTCCCCATCCTCTGCATATATAACATGAAATATTTGCATTAGAGGCAGTGACTGCAATTTGCATGAGCCTTTGTAATTTGTCTCTTTCTTCTAGTGATGGATACATCCAGTGACACTTTGTGGTTTAATACCACACTATGATGCCTCAGTCAGTCTCGGAGCACTGACTACAGTGACATTTTCACAACAGAATATGCCGGGAAAAAAAGGTCAAACTGATATTGTAATAGTTTCCTGGGCTCATACAAGAAGTCTGATTCAATTCAGGTTCAGGCCAACATAAATCTGGAGACACATATTGTTTTTGTCCTCAGCCTGATGTTGTTTGTGCCAGAACTCGGCAGTTGAACCCCTGTCAATAATGCAATATGTTCTTCACTGATAAAATTAAATGTTAGCACACACAGCCAAACAGCAACAGTTATGCTTCGATTAGCTGGCTCAGGAATCAATACAGCCCATTCAAGGATGGTGGTTTTCTTCTTCACGCTATTCTAAACAGGTGTTTATTAACAGTGTTGTCCTTGGAAGACCACCTGCTCCGGGAACCAAAGCTTGTGGCGGATGTTGTATTAAAATTCATGTTTGCTCAGCACGCTTAGCTGGTTCCTTCATTTCAATTAGAGCTCATCTCGGAGCAGAGATTTTCTCTCCACAGGCCGAGCCGTGCACTTGACGTACTGTGCTCGCCCTGTCACCTCATACTAAGCAACGAGAAGCTGCAGTGGGTTGTGTTGTAGCGAAGCAGGGGTGTTCTGTATTAATTATGTTTTCTGTTGCACTCCTTCAGGTGTTGCTCCTGCTTCGCGGACAGGAGGCACTTTTTTCTGCAGCGGTTACACGATGACAGCACAGGATATGTTTTTAGGGGTCAAGGCTGTCAGAGCTGCAATACAAAGATGCCCCAAGCTACTGTTTGGCTGTGTGATACATGTTAGAATTCTGCCCGATATGAGGTCCCTGCAGATAACATGTGAAAAGACTGGATCCAGGGTGCACATGTATCAAAGCACTGTTCAGCTGTTTCATCTCAGGAAGACGTGATCTCTGCAGGCTGATGTAAACTTTGCAGACATAAAATGGCTCTGTCAGCATGTCACATCTCACATCATCCTGTAAAATAAAGATAAAAAACTTACTGAATAACTGTGCCCTTGAAGATCAGAATAGTCGCATTGGGAGATCTAAATATTTAATTCCCTGACTGGTGTACAGTGAAGAAAGAGACTGCAGCCTCGAATCATGCCACTAGTAGAGAAAAGAACACACACACACACACACACAAACATAAAACACATACATACACACACACACACATACATACACAAATCAGATATTACAATGAATTAGAGACTTATTCTAACTTTAACGATTGAGTAATAACTGAACCACACAAACACAGGTTTGCGCAAATCATCTTATTGGGACATTGCATTGAATTTCATTCATTTAGGAAAGCCTAAATAAACTCCTTAATCTTAACCTTAACTATGACCAATTCACATCTTACCTCTTACATTATCCAGGAGCTCAGAAATTATGTTTTGTCTCATTAGGACTAAGCTTTGGTCCCTCTGAGATCTACAGGTCCTGACAAGGTCAGTATTTATGCTGGAAAAGGTCCCACAGAGAAAATAAAAATGAGTATGAGAACTCTCTTTCTCACACACAAACACAGACTGCAGACAGCTGCCAATGTGGTCTGAGCACAGATGTCAGTTTATAATGATTCTGAACAAGCTGTGAAACAACACTTCAGGCTCAGAGTTTCTCATCTGACTGAAAAACAACAAACATGAGGAATGCTTCAATATGTCGGAGGTTAAGAGCACTTAAGTATAAAATACAATGCTTCCCTCCTGGTACTTTATTTATAGAAAAAATTACTTTAATAATAATAATGATAATCTTTATTTATAGAGCACATCAAAACATAGTAACAAAGTGCTTCATAAATCAAAGCAATCACATAAAACACAAAGATGAAAGAAACAATAAAATTGAGTAAGAAACAGTAATAGTCAGTTCATGTAGTGCCTTGTAGGTAACTAAAAGCATCTTAAAATCATTTTTAAAACATACTAGTAGCCAGTGTAAAGAGGCTTAAACCAGGGTGATATGTTCAAACCTGTTAGTTCTGGTTAAAAGCCTAGCAGCTGAGTTCTGTAAAGTAGCAGCTATTGTTTTGGTATTCAAGCTTGTAAAAAGACTGTTGCTGTAAACCAGGCATGATGACATAAAAGAGTGTAAAATCATTTCAGTAATGTTTAATGTTATTAAATGTTATGCATCAAGTAATAGTGTCTCATAATGCAAAGTCGTTGGAAGTGATGAAACCACAGACATTTATTGTGGAAATCTGAGGTTGCCCTCGGCTTTACAGAGCTTTATGGTGAGCAGATCACTATTAAGGTGTCCAACTCGCAACATTAAAGTCTTGGTTTCCTCTACCTGCTCAGCACCAAACAGCACGTAGACACAATTAGTGACAACCTGGTGAACATGGAGCAATTCCCAGCTGAGGAGCCGGATCTATTACAAGGAGTTTGAGACCAATAACCGAGTGAACACTGGACTGAACCTGCACCAGATGGTACATGGCTCTAAATGAATGTTGCTCTGTAACTTCTGGATGTGTAAATCAAACTGTTTGCCAACAAACACAGGTCCTTTTAATTTACTAGAGAGCAGAGGAAACAAGCTGTAAACACAACACTGACATAAGTTGAATGTGTTGGCAAACAGTCAGATACATCCAGCAGTCACGTAGCAGTGAGTTTAAAGGTTCAGTGTGTAAACTTTAGGTGAAGGGGATCTATGGACAGAAATTTAAATATATAATAATCATAGTGATGTTTTCAAGTTTGTGTTTTATCTAAATTGTAAGAACTGTTGTTTTCTTTACCCTAGAATGAGCCCTTTATATTTCATTTCATTTAGTTTAGCTGATGCTTTTATCCAAAGCGACTTACAATAGGTGCATTCATCCATGAGGGTACAAACCCAGAACAACAACAATAAGCTATTGAAATTGAAACTTTATATTTATATTTGGAGAGGGTCCTCTCTACAAAGGCCGCCATGTATTTTTACAGTAGCCCAGTCAGGACAAAGTAAACACCCTTTGAGTTTTAACGACAACTGAAGGCACAGGTTCTGTGTCATGTTTGGAAGGGGAGGGTGAAGTGAGGGGTGCTCAGCTGCAATATGCAACCTCACCACTAGATATCACTAAATTCTACCCACTGAACCTTTAAGTAAACTGCAAAGCATCATTGAGCTGAAGTTGAACTTGTGGATAATTCTCTGTGGATTCATCACTATGATCAAACCTTTCGAAAAAAGTGATCATGTAATCAGTTGTTAATTGGTTGACACTATAAAATAATCTTTTCTTCATGTCATCAGTGCATTACTCTTTGCTGCACTAAAAATAACAACACAAATAAACTGTGTGCCATTTTATTTTCATTTGATGATGTATTCATGCAGATGCTTCATTCATCAGTCAACGTAAATGCAGATTTAAAAAACACTTATAAGGCCACTGAGAAAATACATCAATGCTTCGTGCTCAGATGAAACGTGACAATCAGAAGGCTGCATGGGTCGTGATTTTGATCCTGTTGTGTTTGCAGGCGGAGCAGGTGTGTCCTCCTCCTCAGTGTCTGTCTCCTCAGAACAGATGCCAGGTAGTGGGAAGAGAAGTGCCTCAACAACCTTAATGGCATCAGCGTATTCATGCCAGCCAGATTACTTTTCTGTCCACTCAACATGGGTGAGCCGTCTATTTGTTTTGTTTTTTCTGTCACTGCTCAATTCTGTTTGGTGAATTAGCATATACAACAAGGTCAAATGTAATCAGGCTAAATGGAAAAGTTTGTCTTGACAGCGTCTCGGCGAGTGAGAAGTGACAGATGAGTGAAACAAGTGAATGTAGGGCACAGACACATCCTTCTGAGTTCTGAGTCCTGAGCTCACCTCTGGATTGGGAACATCAGAGAGAATGATGCAGTTACTGGCATGACTTTTTGTAATACATTTTCACGATCTTCATATCATTATTATTTTTTGTTGTTGTGGTCTCAAAATGTCTTGGGGTAAGAGACCTTGGACACTCTTGTGTCCACACTCATATCATGTTTACGAGTGAGCGCTGCAGTAGTGGTTTTATATTATTACACAGAGTTAGTTGCTTATACAACATAATCACATGTCAATGTCCAACTTTAGTAGTTCATCAAAACCCCGGCTGTGATACTGTGACGTTTGCTAAAGCTTCAGAATGACCTAGTTTTACTCTTTCAGGTGAACTTTGAATTTAATTATTGAGGACAAAGGTTGTCAGACACAGAACTATGGAACAAACAAAATCATTATATACCTGGATACTAATCAAAATAAGCAAACATTTAAGGTGATCTATTTTTGAATCCAGGCATTTTAAAATTGCTGTCCTCTATGTTTCTCCTAGTTGAGAGATCAGCACTGACTACAAACTGACTAGTACTGGTCTCTACACAGTGTAAAGCTGGGACACAGGAGAGAGCAGCAGGCAGTAATGAGGTGGAACCGGAGGCTCACCCTGCACCAACAGGTTATCAAATCAACATGTCAGATCTCCATGTTCTCTGTCTGAGTAAAAGAAACACAAATGGCAAATCAATAGAACATCAGTTTGTTCTGCAGATGCCAGTTTCACAAAGTCTTATTTGTTCTTGAATGAGCAGGCTCTGGGAAAATGAAATATTAATGCCACACACATCAGCAGTTTATGTTATAGCTTTGGCTTTGTTTAGTCACTGCTTGGCTGATCACACTCATTACTTTACTGTTTGTGTATCCGTGCCCACGGGCAGTTAAGTCCAAATTTAGAAACAGGATCCCTCTGAAACACAGAGCAGGGAGCATTAGGAGCACTACATTAATGGATCACATTGCTTGAGCTCTCAAATCAAAACTCCCGTTGAACCTGATCCATCGTAAATTGTGCTCCATTCAGGAAAAATTACTTTCAGTGAAGAGCGGAGCCAGGTGTCGCACCTGGTTGGGAGATAAAAGTGGCAGAACTCATTTTGTAAGTACTTAGTATGATGGTTCTGCTGATGGTAATGTCTTGGTGAACTTACAACCTAATGGTTCCAGAAGTAAGGGTCAGGACCCCCCGAGGGGGTTACGTGATATGGTAGGCACAGAAAGGTTTCAAAAAAACTGTTACACACTTTAAACACCTCACCCACCCCTCCATCTGCACAGTCCTGAGTAGATAATGAGTGGATCAAATATTTTTGGTGAACTATCCCTTGAAGATTCACGTGATAATTCTCTGTAACTCTGCTTCATTTTCATATAATATCATGGAAACAAGAAAAGTAACCCATCATATGTTGTGGTAATAGTATGTGAACTGAGGTCTGTGCTGGTAAACAATATTTGATGAGATTGACTTTCCACCGATGTCACAGAAAAGACAAGTGGGATGTTTCCTGTCTGTGTCCTCTCAATGGACGTCACTCAGTCTAACATCACCTCACTAATAACAGCAGAGGAAAACAAACCCTGTGCCTGGGAAACTGTCCTGACATTAAACTGTTTACTCAGAAATCTAAAAGGCAAACCTAGAGTAGAAACGCCAAGTATGAGAAATAGACAATTTTACTTCGACAAGGACAAGATGTTGTTGCCCTAATTCGAGAAAAGTGATTTTCAGCAATTTGACTAATTAGACAAAAACAAAAAATACAAAATTGCTTATATTTAAGACTGTCTAGTTGGGAAAATATTCTACAATGCATTTCAATTCTTTTGTTTTGTGTAAATGACTTTTATCACCTTGGAAACATGTGTCGTCTTGTCGAGGGAGCAGCATTTATACTCCAGTTTTTGCCTCTCTATAAAAACAATCTTCTCTTTGACACAAGGATCTCATCTGTGTTTTCTGCTCAACAGAAATTTGGGTCCGTAACAATTATTAACTGTCACTGCATCCCAGGGCAATCCAAATATGAACCAGAAGGATGTGAACTGCTTCCAATTTCCGTTTAGAAAGGCTGCGAATATTGGTTGTCAGGCGTCCCACAGCGCTCACAAACAGTGTCAATACACTGCTGAGCATTTTGTTTTCTATTTGCAAGTCCACCTGCGTCTCTGCCCAGGTCACTTACACCCGGTCTATTCATCTCATCCTCAGCTAACCTTTTCCGAAATGCCTTCAAATGGACTTTTTGGGGGGAGAGGGAGGGTGACACTTGAGCTCCTCAACTGAGAAGTCCATTTTCCATTTGTGTCTCATTTGTCTTACATTTTTTGGAACTGTTTAGGAAAATTATTTTCGGTAGTGAATCAACACCCACAATAACTGCTACATTTAAACCATCGTTATTAAATTGGGTCAGTGGCAGAGCAATACCACCAAATAGACAAAGAAATCAAATTTTTATTCTAAATTTAATCTCAAGAGTTCCTGGAGAGAGAACTGAAAGATGGCTGGAAAGAAAAAATGTCATTCTCTAGATTGTGTTTGAATAGAAGGAACTTTGTTAAAACAAAAGCCACTTAATGTGGTGTGTTATATCCACAGTCAGAAGTGGAGATGGAAAGTTGGATGATGGGAGTGTTTCCAAAGTGTTACCGAGATGCGGCTCACAGATTTCACAAAATGCTTGGAAGGTGCCGATCTTCTGCATTTGTCTCTGTGTTAAAAATGGCTTAACCCATGAACCTGCCATATAAACAATATGCATGCATGCTTTGTATTTCTCTTTCCGTACTGTATTCATCACTGTACTTGACTTTTAAGACATAAGGTTGAGTTGTTGGCAGGATGAAGTCAAAATAATCTCGTAAATATAATTCCTTTCAACACCATAACTTGAGCTTCAGCATGTGTCCCAGGGTTCAACAGTCTCTGTTTTCCCTCAAGTAAATTGTCCCACATTATTCCCACAGTGTCGTTTCCTGGCGGTCTCAAATCCCTGAGGATGCTTTTCCGGACATATTATGACTTTGCTCATCTGTGCTGTAAATATGTACCAAAGGTCAAAGCCCTACAGTTCTGACATGCCTTTCATTTATCTTGAACTAGTTATCAGATAATAAAAAGCTTGACAGTATTCTTAAAAACAAGATCTGCATCGATGAGTCTTTTGTGAAGGCTTGGCCTCTGAAGAAACATCAGCATTCTTAATTCATAAGTTTCTTCTGTGTTCAATAGTAGCAGCTGAGTGTGATACGTACAGTAAAAGATTCCTCTCCACCTACTCAGCTCACGTGAACCATCTCATGTCAATCTTATCCTGTCCGTTCGTATCACAGCAACCAGAACCAATTTACTTCATAAAAAACCCTTAGGCCTTGTTTATACCTGGTATTAAAATCTTTCTCTGGAGACCTGACTACAAGTGGACCGGTCTGAGCACGTCAGTTCACACCTGGTATTAAAGTGCATCTCCACGTGTCTCGAGTGACTACTTGATTGTGTCCTACGTCAGGACTCTATATGCAAATAAACATGCATGTCAATTCTGTTTTTGAAGTCTGAGTAAGACAGACAGGTCCGCCCGCAATGTGTGTAATGTGAGAGACAGAATCAGATAGAAAGAGAGAGAGAGAGGGGGAGAGAGAGAGAGAGAGAGAGAGAGAGAGAGAGAGAGAGAGAGAGAGAGAGAGAGAGAGAGAGAGAGAGAGAGAGAGAGAGAGAGAGCGAGAGCGAGAGCGAGAGCGAGAGCGAGAGCGAGAGAGAGAGAGAGATTTTTCTTTGTGTCTCACCAGGGTAGAGCAATCAGATGACTTGTCCTTGGCCAATATATTGACTGTGCAAACTCTTTTGCTTGTCTCTGCATTTGTTGTTTTTAGTGTCTGCATCACTTTGGGCAAATATGCATCTTATTTTAATTCAGACGCGACACAGCTCAAATGTAGCTGTGTGAACGCAGTTAGACTTTGTTACATTAAGAGAGTCAGGGGGCTGTTCCTCTGTTTCCAGTCATTTCTCTAAGGGAGGATAATGATCTCCTACTTGCAGCTTAAGTTTCAGTTCACAGACATGTTAGCATTTTCCACCTTTCTTTCTTTGGTTTATGTACCAAACTGTCAGACTATATTCAACACTCCCTGAATTCCAAACTCTACCAATAATGCACAGTTACAAAACCTGTGGGCAGTCGTTTTTATTATTTTATTGGCTGCTTACACCGACACATTCATAGCCTTCATACAAAGTAGTAAAGTAGTAGTTCAGTTGGTACAAACCAGTCAAGTCTTTGAATAAATACTAAAGAACACATCCATCTAGCTTGGCACAGACATTATTGTACAAAAGTTTGAATGCTACCCTCATGTAGTAGTGCTGTACATCTTAAACATCAACAAGAAATTAGGTGCAGATACAGTATTGGCAGAAAACAGCTGATTCACCCTTCCACTCACTTGCTTTTCAGATCAAATTATAGAAAACATCACTGTGGTAAAAGTACACTCAGTAATCTGTTCAGCTGCTCTGAACTTCGAGGCCTCCACATTTGTCAATGTATCAAGTTCTATTGCTGCATGATGAAAAACTTGATATGGCAAACAATAAGCAAAGGGCCTTCCTTTTCAAACGAATTGCAATGAATACACATCTCTAAAGTGAAAGGGTTTCATGTGCAGGGGTGTAATGAAACTTTATAAACGAATTAAAGACTATACAATTCCTCCTTCACGTCAAATGAATATGAAGTGGAGTTGAAAGATTTTCTTGCAACAGCAGCACAGTGAAAAACTGGATGTTAGCTATAGCGCTGTTGTCTCCCATTGCTGTTTAATTTCTTGAATTCAGGCAGACTGTAATTTAAGAACCTGGTATGCTCCAGTTTTTGTATAACATCTTAGACTAAATTATGGTAATAACCCTCTGTCGGGCTGTATTATATAAAGCCTTCCGCACATAAAGAGCTCAGTGGTGACAAATCCAAACCTCAACATTCCTTTGAGTCCTGTTTGCAGAGATTGTCTGCGAAGGTTGAAGATGAAAATGTTACATCTGATCATTGACGTACTTTAATCAAGGACAATTCCACTTTTAAACGTGCAACATAGGCCACTGCTTTACCCTTTATAAAGAAAATCCTATCTGCAGTTATATTTTCTCACACAACGTCTTGTCATATTGCTATCACATATTCTCTGACAGTCCTCACTCGAATGTAAACATTTGTCTTTTTTTTGAAAACTGGATTTTTTTCTGATGGAAGAACAGTACATGGATTTTTACAGTGTTTGACCCACAACAGTTAGTGCATTCATTAGACATGGAAGTGTAGTTGAGTCAACTAACAAGACTGAACCTCAATCTGAGGCTGCACTGATTGTCTCTTAGGACACAGGATCTTTGAGAAAGCCCTTCGAAAGCTGCTGTGGCACAGAGGATACAAGAACGGGTTGATGGCTGAGTTCAACCACAGGAGCCAGAATGTTATCTCGTACCAGTGCTTTGCCACACATTCGCCACTACAAGCAGCACGGATAATCATTAGTAGAGTGTAGGGAGCCCAGCAAATCCCAAATATGCAGACTATAATGGCCAAAGATTTGGCAATCTTTTTGTCTCTAGAAAGGCGAGATCCCTGTGTCCTACGACCAGGCGCCAAGCCGGAGGCTGTCTGCTGAAACATCCTGGAGTTTCTCCTGTTTGGAGAGCACTTCTCTCTCTGCGTGAATATCTGACTGGTATTTGGCTCTCCACACGAAAGGACGTCATCGTCCTCGATAACTGCAGAGATGGCAGTGGGCTCGCTGGATGACACCTTTCGAGTTTTGACAAAAAACACAGACCAGGCTCCTCCGTCGCAGGATTTCTTACTGTTCCTCTGAGTCTTGGTGTCGTCCTCGGCACAGGCGCCTCCGTTCTTGTTCCTGCGATGGATGTTTAGGTAAATGCTGAGGTTGAAAAAGGCCACCGACACGAATGGGGTGAAGAACTCGAAGGTTGAAGCACAGAGCAGAAAGTACCAAGTGTGATAAAACTCTGCGTAGCACTCGTGGGGCGAGACAATGCTCTGGCCGAAGATTGCCTCCCAGAAGATGATGGCAGGGCCGTAGATGAGGAAGGCCAACACCCACACCGCCACCATCTTGAGCACAGCCTGGCGGGTCATATTCCGCTGTGCTCTGTATTTAACCTGTGCCAAAAGAGAAGTGTGACTTAAAACGGATACAATATGAACACAATTCTTCTGCTATTTGTTTCATCTCAAAGAGCCTCAGAGGTACAGTTTTATCAATTTGACAAATGCACTTGCTTCTGCTCTGAGTGTCTTGTTCAGATGAAGCCCTGTTTGTATTTTGCTCTGAGTGGCAGGGAGACGCTGTAAGTGAAACCGACACATGAGCCTCATATATATTCGGGCTGAGAGCCACATTGATCAGGAGTGTGAAAGAGACATCTGGTTTCTCCCAATCCACTCCTCCCTCGTCATCACCCGTAGCTCATTCTGTTTTCGCTTACTCTATTTTCACTTCACCTCTCCTCAGTCTTATCTGTCATTGAGCAGGGCTCCTCTATTTTCCACTCTCCCCATTTTGTTGTTGTAGGTTTTCATCTTGCCTTTGCCAGAAACCATCAAATGTCTCTCTGCATTGGCAACAGCTGGGTATGTCAGCGTGAGACAATGAAGTTGCAAATTAGCCTTGAAACCAGACCAATCAGCAAGCTCATGTTTATTCCCGCTCACAGATGGGTCCGTACCACCCCCTTTCTATCTGTCCTGAGACAGGCCAGGCCAATCACAACCATTTATCTAGAATAGGGCGGGTTTGGTCAGTTTGACTGACAGATGAGCTCTGCTAAGGCATTTTCGTTAACATCAAGATGGCTGCTGGTGACATGGGGGGACAGTGATAAACAAAGTGTATGATATATTTTCCTCTAAAACAAGAACAAACCGATGCACTGTCAATGGCTTTTGATATGACCCACAGTAACATTTGTCTGCCATATTACGCAATAGTTCATTAATTTTTCTTTGCATCGCATTATTAATTGCTTCAATTGTTTCTAGTTTTGCTATGTGACTGAGATTTAAGTCATTAAAAATCCAATGGCGCCACTTCATAATAAAATAAAGATTCTGGCCCCAGTCTTGAGAAGTCATTCCAAAAGCACAGCCTCAATTCCATTTTCCATTTTCTTTAAATTACAGAAAGCCCGCTCACTACTGATAAAAGATTATTCCATAAATAAAAATATTTCCTACAAAGCTCCTGAGATTAAAAAGTCAATCAAAAGAGGGCAAAAGTAAAAACAAGTACAGAGATTTATATATCAAGCACTGCTTAGTAAGCAGCCAAATTAGGTTATTCTTCTGTATAAGTGAGCTCGGTCACAATTAGTAAATTAAAGATAACACAGGCTGTGAGACTATAAATATGATCCACATTAAATGAGCTCAAATGATCGTGTTGTCTGGCGGATCTTCAGATTGAATCTCAGGAACAAATTAAAAAGTCATGATCAATACTGTACATACAGTCCATTGGGTCCGATGCAAACAAATTATGATGATGGAATATTAAAGATGGTTTTACAGTAAAAGCGTCATACAAAGCAACAAATATCTAGTTGTTCTTGTTTCTGGTTAGAAAAGGAGCAAAGGAGCATTGCAGCCATTTAGTCTTCCACTTTCACCTAAAGGCAGGAGGGCTCAACAATGAATGATTGAAATCAAAGCAGCAGAGGCTGAGGTATCCCACTTAAATGTTGGTCTGCAGTGTGAGTCAAGCTCCAAAATCCCTACATCCCAAACTCTATTTCCCATAAAACAGCTCAACAGCATATTTCATTTGACAACCCAAATCTCCCACGCCTTACACCTCTTAAAAGATGATAAGGAAAGAAAGCCTCAGTCCTGAACATCACCACTGATGCTTTCAGACACGCAATGAACGCCAGAGTTTCTCCTGAAATCCTCCACAAGGGATGAGACAGTGGCTCCAGACATTCTCCAGACTTTTTCCTGTCAGACCCCAAGTAAAATGTCCAGAGAATGTCCGAGTGAACACGTGAGAATACAGCGGGAAGACGTTACGAAAATTCAAGTGACAGAGAAGATGACGTTTCCGTAACGCAACAGATGCGAAAATTAACAAAACACAGTGAACACATTTCATTGTTCATTCCTTAAAAGACTAAATTGATGTCTTAAAACGCCCTATGACGTTACCAAGGTACATTTAATACAGTTAATAGTTTAACCATCAGCTAGCAGTAAATGCTGATTTTGGAAATGTGTTAATCATCATCATTTCGGTTTATCACTTTTTCTATGACATTTTTTACACTATGCTGTGGACACACACTCAGAATTGGGACAATAAAATAACATGATGGACAGTGAAAGTAATGCACTTTTAGTAAGTGAGTGGTATTCTTACACTCAAATTTGCATGTTAATACAAAGGAGAGCCCCATTAAAATGTTAATGTCCATACGTGTGGACTACTGAGTTAAAAGCTCATGTTTGCATTGACAATATTTACCGACCAGATTAACCACACAATGAAAATTATTGATTGAAGCCACACACTCTTAAAGGGGTAATTCACCCAAAAATGAAAATTCCCTTATTATCTACTCACCACTATGCCGTTGGAAGAAGTGGTCACCATTTACTTCAATTATATTGGATTTGACTGCAACACTGTTTACCCCTACAACTCCAAAAGTGTTTTGTGGACTCAAACACTTCACCCACCCTTCCATCGGTATAGTGGGTGAGTAGATAATGAGGGAGTTTTAATTTTTGGGTGAACTATCCCTTCAGGAGGTATACATCTGGGAATGTAAATGGCAAGGAAACATTTTAGAATTGACTGTGTCAGTATGTCAGTTGCCTGTGTGTGTGTGTGTGTGTGTGTGTGTGTGTGTGTGTGTGTGTGTGTGTGTGGTAATGAGCACTTTCAAAGCCTGTACTTACAGCCCTTGTGACTGACAGGAAGCGGTCATAACTAATGAGGACAATGTTGAAGACTGATGCGGTGCAGAGCAGGTAGTCCATGACCAGCCACACCTTGCAGAGACCCTTACCCAGCATCCATCGACCCGTCAGGTTGTACGGGATGTACACCGGGATACAGAAGGCACCTGGAACACACACAGACACACACACACACACACACAGACACACACACACACACACACACACACACACACACACACAGACACACACTCTGCATGATGATCCAATGCCAGAACGAATCAAGTATGAACAGTCAAACCTCTCCAGACTGAGTGGATGTGATACCTGTGCAATTTGACAAAAAAAATGACAGTGACTGAAGACCAAAGCAGTGTGCATTGATAGTTGCCTTGAAGAGGAGGCTGTAATTCATCCAATGGTGCAGGTTGAATAGCTGCACTCTCCATAGGGGTGTGAGTGGCTGATTCTATATAAAATAGTGGCTATCTGCAAAGGCACTGTAACATAAGGGCGGTAAGGTCATCACGAACAAGCCACACTTGAACAGTGAATCACTATAATTACACGCAGGGAAATGACAATGCGTTGTGGTGGGTGTGCACAATAAGCATGTTAGTGGTGTTTCATTCACAGCCGGGAACAAAAGCAAGAAACTGAGGAGACACAAAGAGGGGAGGAAGATGCACCAAGAACTCACCCACGAGAAAATCAGATATGGCGAGGTTCAGAAAGAAGTAGTTGCTCTGAGTCCTCAGGGTTTTGTCCACGATGAAAGCCATGATGACCAGCGCGTTCCCGGCCACCACCACCACGACCAGCGTCACCATGAGCACCGCCAGCAGCACCAGCAGGTAGCCCGGGAGCGCGGCGCCCGCCTCGGTCACCGCGGGAGCCAAGTTGCCGCTGGAGTTGGACTCCGGCACGTTTGCGCTCATTGTGAATTTAACGTGAAAACCATCACAGAGCTTTTTCATCTCACACACGGAAACAAGTGACAAGTCCGAGTCCAGACCGCGCGCTCCACTTTACCACAGGGTCACTCATGCCTGAGGAGCTGCGGTTCAATGAAGACACTTTTATCCAAATGTCCATTTTCAGTCCATTGGTGAGAGATGCAGAGACACGAGCTGGAGATGAAGCGTGTTGTTTTTTCAATGAGTGATAAAAGGTGCGCTCCTGTTCTCCTCTCAGCTCAGTGCGCGTCACACAGCTGGCAGCTGGATGTGCGGGTACCACCGAGATCACACTTTATTTTGTATAACGTGTCAAGACCGTTGGAGTAGAAAATAAGAGCCATATCCGCTCACATTTTCAAAATAAAACAAATACTATAAAGTCTTTGATGAGAGTGAAGCCTGCAAATTAAAAAAAAAATGCACCAAAGAGGCAATTTATATCTTTTACACAAGGAATGATTTCTGATTCCGATTTCTTTTGAATAACATAAATCGCAGACCCAATAAAACACGTGTTGACTAGGTAAATGCTTGAGCTCGTTCTTTTTCAGCCATAATAGAGTTTCAGGTGGTCATGCATTTGCGAATGACTCAAACCGTCCTAAATCATTTAAAAAATATTTTGCATTTGTTTCCCGAGACAAAGAGATGAGACGATTTCCGGTCTTCCTAAGGTGATTTCTGCACGCTTGACAGTTTTGTGTCTGTGTGCCAGCGCAGCTGAAGTCTGCGATCAGAGCGCATGAAGTGGTCCAGACCTTTTCTATCCAGTCTATGGTCCAGACTATTTCATATACAGTCTATGGTCCAGACATTTTTATATACATGATATGGTCCAGTCCTTTTTATATCCAGCCTATGGTCCAGACATTTTTATATTCAGTCTATCGTCCAGACATTTTTATAAACATTACATGGTCCAGACCTTTTTATATCCAGTCTATGGTCCAGACCTTTTTATATTCAGACTATGGTCCAGGCATTTTTACATACAGTCTATGGTCCAGTCGCAAGAAGCAGACCGGGAGGACAGGACCTGGGCCGCAGGCTGCAGGTGTCTGCAAGCTGAAGGGCATCATCAGCACAAAGAGGTTTCAACTAAGCATCAAGGATTTAGTCAAGTGACCCCGAATTCACAGTCCTGATAAATTCACTTGACAAAACTGGGGGATTACCTTCTCCTTCTTTCTTTGTTTTATATTCCTTCAAAATTATATCAGTCCCCATCATTTAACCCAGTTGTAATGATTAAGTGTTTTCTCAAGAAAGACTTACATCATAATTGTTCCTCTTGCAATTTAAAAAAGTGGCAGTTCCGTCTGAAGATCAGGGTCTTTCAGCCACTTGTGGTTCTGTTCTCCTGTCAGAAATCTATTTTCCTCACAGGGTTGAAATAAAAACTAAAATAGATAAAAAGCATAGTAAAAATAAGATGCAATATTGAGAAAAAATACCCTATAATGAATCTGAATCCCAAAACTATGGATTCATTCTTTTCTCAGTAAAACAGCTTCGGTGAATTTAATTTTGACTTCATAATAAATATTACTTGAATTACCTTTTCTGTTGTTTCCCCTTTGTGACACTTTTCTTTAACGTTTTATTTTATAACGTATCTGTCAGTGACAGTGAAATTCCATGCTATCACAAGCTATTCCACTTAGGTCCTGAGCTGTGACCTCAGAGTCGCATTCAGACTTGTATTTGACAGAGTTCACTTTGTTTAAGTTGCTGCTGCCATTAGCAAAGAGCCTTGAGTAAGAATTTGGCTGAATGAGTTCTTCACAAGCCTGAAATAAATATGATTAAGGGTTTAGATGATTGGTTCAGTGATGACAGGTTGTCAGGGAGAAACAACTCTGCTGAGCGTATTAACTGTAATTATTCTGAATCGTTGAAATGAGCAGGCAGCTTTATATATGGACATGCAGGAAATTTAAGGACCTACTATGTTGTCATTCAGATAAATGGTCCTTCTTAAATCATGTTCTCGAAATATACTAAACGCAGATAAAAGTCAAACAGTTTTTTACATCACAACATAATACAAAACAGTCTGGCTGTGGCGGAATAAATCAAAATGCCAATTGCACGACGAACCCTGGTTATTTTTAGAGCCGTCCTCTGCTGCCTAAAGCCAACCCTGGAGTGGTTGATATGCAGATTTTGTCTTTCCAGTGACACCAATATGCAGTGCTGAGGCAAACTGTGATTTTTTTTTGTTTGCAAGCTTTAGGTTGATGTTTAAAGCTCAAGAGAAAGCGGTGTGTGTGACTCTGTGTCAATATTATTCAAAGAGGCTCATTTGGTTGAACTGCTGTGTCTGATCATATTTCTTGGAAATGCTAAATGATTGTGTTTGACTTTCATTAAGATGTACATTCAGCTGAAGGGCAGGGATGGAATCAACACCATGACCAAACACAGACTTTGAATCTGAAATGGATGTAGAAAAAATAATAATTTGTTTTCTCCTGAGCATAGTAATTCACTCAGGTGTGTGATGGTTTTATTGTTTCTAATAATCGAGTGTGAGGATAATGGATGTGAAGAAACAGCAAGATCTGCTTACATTAGTTTGTGTAGAATCCCCATGGTTTGATTGTTTTAATTAAAAAATGTACTGTAAACATTTCATTCAAGGTTTGCTTGTCAAAAAGGCTTTAATTTAAATACCACAGTTAGTGCACCTGAGATACAGTTTGACGTCTTATACCTTGAATAAATAAGTTGTATTGGCAAAGGATTGCGGTTTGTTTATCCATCAAGACGCACGTGAGCTAAATTAATGTAAAACTTTGTACAAATGTGTTTGAGTAAAAGTCTTTCTTCTTTTTTCTTTGTAAATTCATTTCGTCTTCTTGCTTTTTGGCTTTTTGGTCTTGGCTCCTGATCTGGTGGATTCATCCTGTGAAACAAGAGGAAAACATAAGCCATTGAACAGATTCATAATTATCTTAAATTAGCACCCCGTTTAAAGTCAGCAAAGCTTTTCCACGCGTAATATTTCTATGGTGTTTTAAGCCTGTGACTCAATTTTGAAGAGACACATTTTTGCATGAACTCCTGCTGTGTTTCCCAATCTTACAGAAATGACAGGGTAATGTAATTTGCTACGTACTGATTGGCAAGCACCATACTGTTTTAATGTTTTCAAAAGATTGCAGCAAACACTGCATTAAGTACTCTTGTAAATTATTCTCTTGTAATTATTACTGACAATACAGACTGCCAACTTGGAGAGCTCTCAACACATTAACAGCTGGTCTGGACAGAAAACAAGCATTAATGATAATCCTCTGACATACAGCAGGGTGACAAATATTGAATGACGTGAAAAACATTCATGCAGCCTCTTCAATAATTACATGGTTTGAATGTTTGAAGTCTTGCCACAGTTTTAGTTAATAGGAGGTATCCTTGTTACTGCATCTAACAGACAAGTAAATTAACAGACAGCAACTTTTCCTTTTGTGAGGTCCTTTGTAAAACTGGTTCAGTTAGTTTTCTCTTCCACAGAATGATTGTACTGTTTGAAAATTAACCTTTATCTTGAATTGGCTGTTTTACAGTTTAATACAACAACTGTTGTGTACAGTAATGACTGGCAGGTTGAGACAGAATAGCAGCAACTCAAATGAATACGAGTTTTATATGAAAGTTCCATGTTTCCCTCAGCAACATGTATTCATAGAAAAATATTTACATAAAATAAGATTCAATTATGGGTCCTATTTTGTTTCCCTGTATATACATCCTCTTTTCAAAAGTCTTGGATAGCGGCATTACTTTAAAGATGGCAATGTTGGTCTGTCAATTACCAAGGTCCATGAAGACAAATCTTTAGGATAGATTTTAGCACCTAGTAGCCAAGAGTTTCAGGAAGGGAGCATGAACTGCATGGACAGGTTATGTATCCAGCTGCACACTTATCATCAATAGTGACATAAAAATACCTAAAACAATTAATTCTCAAGAAGTATCGAATGGAGAATTATTTTCCCCAATGGATGACTCATGACTTTGGTGATCCCCTGAATTTACCTCTACTGCCACCAACAGGTTTTTTTTAAGACATCTAAACAAGGATTGAATGGATTGCCATGACATCCAGTTGACCTCACAATAAGATTTGATCTAAAGTTAACCTTTTAGATATCAGATCAAGTGTTTAACCTTCTTAGGAGCACAGCAGAGAGATTCAGCCTGTCATTTTAACGGAGCTGTAATTGCATGCTTTCATTAATCACATCTTTTGTATATATTTATCATGTCTGAATGATTGTACACTGTTTTTGACCTGTCAATCAAAAAGATTCAGACCATCTTTTGTCAGCTTAGGCCAAAATAAATGATCTGTTTGTTTTAGAATAACATCATACCCTCACTACTAATTTTATAGCAGTTCATGAACCTGACACAAGCCAATCTGCAGTGGATGTGAGTCCCTCCATCCACAGGCAGTGGTGTCTAATTAGCTCTCACAGAGTCCAGGCTCGACATCCAGAAAAAACCGAGCCATGGCTGTCAGGATGGGGATGAAATCAAGTGTCGGTAGGGTTTTGAAGTTGGACACTCTTAGGAGTAGCTTTGCAGTACCTTTAATCTATCTGTGGCTGCGGCTCAGAGGTCCATCATGTTATCAATGGAATAACTTTGCAGAGCACAGACACGACTTCAAAGCAGACTAGACCTAACTTCAGGCTGGTGAAAGCCAGGAGTCAGTGTTTGATCTCGAGAACATGTGGCAACCAGTCACTTCAAATGAACCAATATTCCTAATATGGCAGCTACTGGAAAGCTACTGTGAAAAAAAGTAAGACACTCTTTATTATCGTAGTAATATGTCTGTATATCCTGGAAATATGTACAGACTGACAGGGTTGAGATAACTTTTGACTTTCTCATACTGCTTAAGATGTCAGAAAAGCTGGGAAAAAACATTAATTTGCTGTCAGATATCTGGAGCAACATCCGTGTGTAATTCCATTAAATTACAAGATACCAGATGGTTTTTAGCCTCAGCTTCAGAAAATTGAGGGAAAGTCAAAATTGACTGATGATGTGTCAGAGGAAGATGACAGAGTAATATGTAAGAGAGGCCCAGAGAGTGTCTCACCATGGAGGCAGTGAATCCCTCCTCCACCAGGATGTCTCTAGCACAGTTGTTGATGTGTTTGAAGCGGTCAGGACCCAACAAAATGCCTCCATACCACCGAGACACGACCACCAAGACATTACGCACATCCAGAATCTGTGGTGAGAAACACGTGGTACATGTGAAATGAGTGTGAAATTGAGGGAGCCAGAAAAGACACACATACAATAAATTGTGACACAACACCATTCCCTGACAGTCATTTTCAAGCACCCAAATATTTCACACCAGATGCGATGTGGTGGATGAGCCTTCATTACACGTGTCTGACTCAGCTGCCAACAAGATACAGTCAAAAACGTATAAATATAATACTCCAACCAATACCAAATGTTAAAATAGGGAACCCAAAAAATACAATTCAAATAAAAGTTTAAAATATTTAAGCTTTAGCTGCAACAAAAGGAAGTTTAAGCTTGTTTAACCTGTGAACCAGTTATGGACAGGCAGTCAGAAATATTGCAAACAGACCAGGCCAAGCACTGAGCCCTGGGGGCCCCCCTGTGGGGAGGAAAATGGATAAGGATGTTAGGCCTTGCCATAACACATTGAAGGAGAGGTGAGAGATGAGACAGGATTCGAACCAAAGTCAAACAAGAGAGCATTTTGCCAGATATACCTAAAGTTGAAGAGAAGAGAGTGTAGGATGCAGTGGTTGACAATATCAAAGGCTGCTGATAGGTCCAGAATGATTAGAACTGAAGACTGAGCTGTAGCTTTTGCTGCCTCTAGGGCTTCTAGATTTGTTTAGGATTATCCTTTCTGTCGAACATGTGAAGATTAAATTTACTTCATTTCATCAAAGTCCTGGGAAACAGAAAGTAGCCTGATTCACCAGACTACTCCTTTAACATAAAAAGAAGAACTCGGTTCTGCACTGCAGCAACACACAAAAAGAGCAATCTGTCATTTTACAGGGGAACTCATCCACATCTGGCAGCTGACACTCTTAATCAGATCCTACTTTTATTCATCATCTACGAGCAGAAAGCGCAAAATCTAAATGAGGAAATGGGGAAAAAGCCTCACGGAGAAGAATAAGATTAAGGAGAAAATTGGATGTAAATTGCTCAGTATGCTGAGTGTCACAAGTACAGGATTAATCAGTGTGTTGCTCGAGGGAGGAGCAGGAAGACAGCGGACCTGATGCTATCACTCCAGTGACAGTTGATCAGTCAGCTGCAGAAAGTTACCTGATTAAACTACTGCTATATCTATATGTTTAAAAAAACGTTTGTCATAGGAAGTTGCTCAGTCTGAAGTTATCTTTCTTGGCTAATGCGTCACATTGGTTTTTCTTATTTTTTTGAGAATCACCAGTTTTCAAATGGAAAGAAATTGCTAAAATACTGATTCAAACCTGTTATTTTGAGTGTAACGCAACAAGCTATAAACACAACATTATGTGAGTTGATTCAGCTTCATTAGCAAACCGGTCGGTCAAATGTAAGTCCGATCTTTACCCTCTTTTAGCTCTGTAGTTGCGTATTCCTCTGCAAGTTTCCAAACAGAGTATGTACTTTCAAATTTTCCACATAAGTTTGTTGCCATTTTCCTCATTCATCAAAAATGTAATTTCTCAAAAATGAGTCAAGACTGTGCAGTGTTTTTTAAGTTGCTGACTGTTTTGGAAGGGGACACTGTATAAGTCAAAGACAGCTTGAGACATCTGAATTCAGTGCAGCTCATCACAGCTTCTGACATCCTCACCAAAAACTCCAAGGCTCTATTTCACACTGGTTTATTTCTCTAAAGTGGTCACACGGCTATAGATGGCCGCCGTCATCTTATGAATGAGTATGAACTTTAACTCCAGTCGCGAATCACGTCGGGAAAAGCTCTGACACGACTCCGCACTGCCGAGCTCTGATTACAGCAAGCTTTTTTTTTTTTTTGAGTCACAAACTTTCAAACAATATAAGAATGTGGACAATTGCACATTTTAGTGTGATGTGGGTGTGTGCGTGTGTATGTGTGTGAATCATAGTGCCATCTGACAGCACAAGCCAGTTACAAGTGAGTCTTTGAAATGTGAAATGAAAAGATTAGTAACTGTGTGAAATTATCATTGTGGCACAAAATTTCTCTGGAGAGGAACAGAGTGGCAGTTCACAGATTATGTTAATATTAGTGGTGTGAGCTTTACTAGTGTGGTTATTTCCCTGTGTAAAACCATAAAGAATAAATCTCTGTGTGGCTCTCTCTCTAGAGAACCTCTCTACATGAATCAATGTTTGTTTGTGGAACACGGAATAACCAAAAAATAATAAAAAATATATATAAGAGGTTTAATTATTAATCATGAAATGTGCCTTTTCATTTATGACAACATATGGAATAAAAATGAGACTGTTGTAGCCTGCTGATATGATATGATATGTCATATGTTTTACACAGCGACGGTATTTAACGATGATCCCTTCAACCTTCCAGGTTCCTCTACACCACTGCGGCTCAGCGAGTTGTTCTGACCTCTGGTTCCAGCTCTGTTTGCCTTGTTGGGATTTCATTATCATCCCCGCTTTCACACAGCAAGAATTTTTCATAAAGCTCACAAACGATTCAGAGTTGGAGCAGGGGAGGGCCACAGTACAGTTTATGATATTTTCCCTTTAAAACATTAAGTAGAAAAGTCATAACTTTTTACATTTGTGCAATGAATATACAAATGTCAATAAGAGGGTTATCTGCATGATAAGTGAAGTAAACAAGGATCTGTTTATAATAAACATGTACTTATCTATAGTGATCAATTTGTCAAATGTGATCACTGTAAGTGGTTTCCACTTAAGCACTCAGTCATGCAAAACATAATAAACAGCTATTAGCCTTATTCATTTTCCCACACATGTACTGCTGTTTTTCTGTCTGCGTTATATCAGTAGGGATTTCATTTCAAATCTGCAAAGCTAAAGGTTTTCTCATCTATCGCAGCAATTTAGTGCTAATTAGTGAATGTTAGCTTGCTATTATGTTACTCTAAGCTAGTGAACTTGGTTACAGCTGCTAAACATGAGCATGATGGTATTGCTGTTGCGTGACATTGCGAGCATTTAACTCCAGACACCAATGTATATACATATTCCTAATATTCAGAGTTTGTTGAAACGGTTGCAATCATTTTGTAGCCTGCAGTTAGTCCGCAGTTGAACTGTTATCATTCCTGATATCAGCACCTCCACTGATATAAAAGAGCTGAACAAGACTTTAGAAACACCCGACAGTACAATGCAAGAGAGTCCAACAGGAAGGATTCATTGCAGAGCTGTTGTACTGCAATATATTATAGTCATACCCAATAAACTACAGTGTTTACAGCAAATCTTTTTATCTACAGATTATTCAAGAAGTCAAGGGACATTGTCATTTTATACTGAAAATAATTAATATAATATAAAGTACAACTTCAAAAGTTTTACCACCAAAAATTGACAAAATAGTTTTTGGAAAATTATAAAATTTCCAATTAAAAAATTGCTTAATTAAAGAAAAGATCGGTTTAACTACATTTGATAATGACTTCAATATTTTCAATGTGAACAAACTATTTATATTCAAAACCTGCTTAGAATTACCATGTAGAATGGATCTGAGAAAGTAATTTCTGTTCACTTGTATTCACCCACATCTGCTGCTATTTTATAATCTAAACATTTTGAAAATGAACCAAACAGTAATGACTTGTTTAATTAATATGAAAAATAATCATTAGTGACCCATGAGATGTTATTTCATATTTTTGTTGCTTTGTCAGCAGTAGCTTTGTCATTTTTAAGACCAACATTTGATGTGTATGTGTAAAATGTACTATATATATATATATGTATGTGATTTATATATATATATTTATAAATACAAAAAATTACTTTGTGTTTCAAGAACAAGTATTAAATTGTAGATGGAACTACCCCAGACATCATGACATTTAAGTTTACTGCTGTGAAATGGTCCTTCCTCGAAACGATGAGTATGTTTAAAATGCCAAATTATACAGACTATGAAAATGAACAAGGCAGCTCGAAAACCTACAATTAAGGAGGCAGAAGCCAAAGTAAAGTTGGATGCAGGGAGGAAATTTAACATCATGGTGGTAGTATTAACTTTGGGGGAAAAGCTTTGTGAGTGACAAATGATAACCTGCAGCAAGTGGAGCAATCTCCCCCCCGCGTTTGTCTCGCCGTCGTCCTCGCAGTCCTGCAGGAAGCTGTTCTTGTCCTCGCCGAAAATCCTACAGCAAAGAGAATCACCAGGTCGGCATTAGAGGGGAGAGCACTAAAACATTCCGGTCAGACTACTGACACTACTGGCACTGTGACACCGGCAGCCTCTTCATCAGAAAAGTTTTATTTAAGTGGTGGACTAAATGTCAACATCCACCTCCTATGAGTAATGACCACCCAGACAGTGCATCTCGCCTCGACATCGACCTCATTAGACAGCACTAAGAAACCTCTCATGGGCGAGAAGGACAATACACACACGCAGCCACACACAGAAAGACATGCAGGACACACATCTGTCCACATAATACACAATACTGTCAGAAAGCCTTCATTTTCTCTAGTGCTTTTTTGACGTTTATCTGCAGTAGTAATATGGCCTTTAGAGAAGACAGCCAGGGCGGGAATCTCTACTTATCTCACTTTTTCCTCCTTTAATGAGACATGCTGTTAAACTAACCTGCAGATGTTAGCAAGATTTGCATTATAAAGCCATGGCATAAACTTCACATAAAAATATATATACATATCTGACATTACTGACCTGTATGCATGAATGTTATGAGTGGCACTAGCAATCTTCTTGTTTTCATTCAGCTTTTCCAGGACCATTTTAACCTGCAATACACAGAACAATAAATACAATCACTTAATTTCACAGTCACATGTTTCTTCATCCATAGCGTGGATAAAAAAACAGCTGATTAAACAATTTTACCCAATGATCTACCTCAACAGTGTTAAACATAAAACCATGTCTTACTGAAACCGAAACTGAACATGAGGCTTTGTCTGTGCAGATGACCTTTGAGGTCAATGTGTTGTCTGACCTCAAACATCATGAGTCAAAGGTTTTTGTGGGAATATCCCATTTCCTGGAAATAAGAAGGAGTATGAAAAGCTGAAAAAACATCTCGGTTTGTTTGTCTGTTAGTCAACAGGACTACACAAAATCGTATATTACTTCGAAACTTGATGTAAGGATATGGTATGGGTCAAAAAAGAAGCCTTTAGATTTTGGTGCCGATTCGGATCAGGGGGCAGATCCCGGAACCTTCTTTACATTCTTTGACCTTGTGAGGTATTTTTCTGTTTTTCTTGATTTCTCAGAGAATAATTCATGGATCTTGATGAAATATGTCGGGCAGGTTGAGAAGAGTGATATTTAGAATTTGAACTGTTAGGCCTTGGTAGAGGTATCACTGTGAGTCCCTTTCTCGTTTAAAAAGGTTTTGACAGTTTAAAACTCTTTCCTCATTTGCCTTTCCAATCTTTTACAGTTGACTCAGTACATTTTTGTGCCACTACAACAAGATTATTCAACTGAACATGTTGCATCTGCCACACGTAGAACCAGAGGAGCACCTAGAGAGAGCCATACCTCTGCCAAGGCCCTCGTAGATTTGTCGGTTTATTTGTATCCATTCCAAACTGAAAGAGTTATTCCTCGGTTCAATAATCTTACTAAAGAACTGGATGGTATTTTCCTCTTCAATCACCACCCATGTACACACAGATTTGAATGTCATATATACATGAAGCTCTTCCTTAAAGCTTGTTTCATTCACTCAATTAAAAGTCTCAATATGATGCAGTATATTCATGTATTTCACATTTACAGTGTTCCTTTATAGAAATACCTCACAATATTTTCCATGTTTTTGTGACCCAAATGAAGACATTATGAGTTAAGACATTTAGTTACACTGATCAACCACAAACCAGTGACTGGTCCTAATGCTTTGGTGGACTGATAGTCAAATATGTAAATCCTGGACGGGTCTCCGTTTCCTCACGGCATCTGCCCTGTTGTTGAGGACGACGATGAAAATAATGTGAACATTTTAGTGCAAATAGCACTTCACAGCAGGTGGAAGCTTTCAAGAAGAGCTGGTGTGTTAGCGGAGAGCCAGAGGGGGAATAGCGTGCAGGAAGCAGCCAGATTATGTTTCAGTTTGGAAGATTGCAGAGGAAATTAACACATACGTATATATTATATAATTCTCCTCTACGAGAGCCTAGGTTCGGCCGAGGACTTTCTCTATGGAATTTTAAGGTTAATTGGAAATTAAAATTTAACTGGAAGGGATATTTGTCAGCCCTGCAATATACGGGCCACCTGCCCAAGGTATACCCACCTGTCACCCTATGTCAGCTGGGATTTGCTCTGGGCCCCACCCCCTGCGATCCTCAAGATAAGCGTGATGGAGAAATTGATGGATGGAAGGACGGAAAGAAGGAAGGAAGGAAGGAAGGAAGGAAGGAAGGAAGGAAGGAAGGAAGGAAGGAAGGAAGGAAGGAAGGAAGGAAGGAAGGAAGGAAGGAAGGAAGGAAGGAAGGAAGGAAGGAAGGAAGGAAGGAAGGAAGGAAGGAAGGAAGGAAGGAAGGAAGGAAGGAAGGAAGGAAGGAAGGAAGGATAAATGGTTGGATGAAAAGAAGGAAGGAAGGATGGATGGATCAATGGACTTTACCTGTCTGGGAGTCACCACAGGTGCTAAGTGCGGCTGGAAGGTGCTGCGTCGGTCTGTGATGATATTTCCATGTTTGATTGGAGGAACCTCTTCATCTAAATGATCAAATTTAAAACATCATACCTGAGCTCTGTTTAATTTAGATCAATGAGTCCAAATAAACTAAATGAGTTGTACCGTTTGAATGATCTAGGAAGAGATGTGCATTTTCTGTGTTCAGTTTGAGAGTCCTGAAGTCAGGTAGGTCTTCATCCACCACGTCCTCTTCAGCCGTCACGTTCACCCGCTCTGGTTGATCCACTGGAGGAGATCAAGTAAAAATGTCAAGTTGTGTTAAAGTAGTGTTTCTTTTAAACCCCCAACCTGGTGCCTGTTTTCCCTGAGTTGTCTGCAGGCCAGACAGCTTGTCATTAAAATAACTCCTACTCTGCAAATTATTACCAAATTACCATTACATGACCTTAACACTGATAGTAAAGTGACTCTGACTGTGTGGAGAAGGATGGAAATTTAATAGCTGCAGTCGCTACACAGTTTGGTGAAACACAAAATATTCAGAATTCAGCATCATCAAGGTCTCAAGGTTTTCTTACAAAACTTAAAATGATATGGTCAACTTGTTAGGAAAAGGATATGAAAGTGTTTAAACTGTCATTTCCCTTGGCCACTAGGTGGCAATGTGATGGAGACCTAATATTATCATGTAGATGTTTTCAGACTAAGACCTCATGATAAGTTTGGTACAGATTTGACCAAGTAGCCCATTTATGGAGTACTTCCTATTTCATTAAAAAACACTGAAATTCACAGCCATGGACCTGCCAGAATGGACTTTTGTTCCAGTTTGCAATTCCTGAGGGCACTATGTAGTGAACACTTCATGTATACACGCAATATAATGGTCTTATAAATGTGATTTCAGATATCTCAAATAACAGCCGGACACTGTGCTTCTAAGCAAATGCTACTAAAACGGCAAATGCTACTAAAACGGGGTGAAATACTGATCAGTGACTCTGCTGTTTTGTGTTGTGGCAGCAGGCAGCAGGATTGTTTACAGTGTGTAAGTCAGAATACTGAGCCCACGTTTCTCTTTATACTGGATGTTACCAGGGGCAAAAGTGCGGCACATTGATTTTAGTTCTTAAAGGTTTTTGGATAACAAGGGTATAATTCTTGCTCGTGATGGAGACATGTCCTCCTCATTCTAATTGTTTTCAAATCTTAACTTTCTCTGAATATTGTTGTCTCTGTCCAATCAGCTCAGTCTAGACTAGACAAGATCTGACTGGATAAAGATTCACTCGTCGGCTGTGAATGCAGTTATTACTTTGCAGGGGAAGCAATACGATTAAGGCAAAGTGAGGAATCCATTGCAGATGTTAATTCAGCCCAAATTTTTACCTGTCAGGGGACAAAGTAATGGTTGGTCTTGTATGCAGCATAAAAGGAACAACACACAGAGCTCTATGTATGAAGGAAAATAACACATCAATATCTATTATTAATAAACAGTGTATATACCACTGCTCAATCAAATTAAGGGAACACATACTCGTCACAGTATAACACCAAGTCAGTTAAACTTCAGGGATGTCAATCTGTCCATTAAGGAAGCACAAGTAATTGTGAACCAATTGCACCTACTTTGGTGCAAATGAGAGTGACAACAGGTGCAATGGAGAGGAAAAGCAAAACAACTGCCAAAAAGGGGATGGTTTTGCATGTGGCAGCCACAGACGACTGCTCTCTCCTTATCCTTCCTGACTGATTCTTCCCCAGTTTTGTGTTCTGCTGAGTCCTTGTCACTACTGGTAGCATGAGGCAGTACCTGGTCGCAAGGAGGTTTGCTGTGTCTCCCAGCACAGTCTCAAGAATATGGAGGAGTTATCAGTTATAAGAGGACAGCTGGATAGGGCCATAAAGAGAATCAACCCAGCAGAAAGACCAGTATCTGCTCCTTTGTGCGAGGAGGAACAGGAGGAGCACTGCCAGAGCCCAACAAAATGACCTCCAGCAGGCTACTGGTGTGCTTGTTTCTAACCAAAATGTCAGAAACAGACTCCATGAGGGTGGCATCAGGGCCCGACATCCTCTAGTGAGACCTATCCTCACAGCCCAGCACCGGGCAGAGAACACTAGAATCTACCGGTCGGCCCCTGGTGTCCTGTTTTCTTTACAGATGAGAGAAGGTTCACACTGAGTTCACAAGTGACCGGCGTCAATTAGTCTAGTGGCGCTGTGGTAGACCTTACGCTGCCTTAGTAATCATCCTGCATGACTGGTTTGGTGGTGGGTCAGTAATGGTCTGGGAAGGCATATTTTTGTAGGGTCGCAGAGACCTCCATGTCCTAGCCAATGATTGTCCGACCTTAAAGCTGGTGTACCGGGCCTGGGTTCTTCCTGGTGCAGGGCAATGCCAGGCCTCATGTGGCCAGAGTGTATAGACAGTTCCTGGATGATGAAAGCATTAATGCAATTGACTGGCCCACACATTTTCCTGACCTAAATCCAATTGAGCACCTATGGGACGTTATGTATCGTGTGTCCGGCGCCGCCAAGTACCACACAGACTGTACACTGGTGCCCTGGTCAGGTCTTGGAGGAGATCCCCAAGGACACCATCTGGTCCGGACAGATGTGCATACAGGCACATGGAGGCCATACAAACTACTGGGTCACATCATGAGTTGCCGTGATGAAAGTCACACAAGTTGGAACAACCTGCGATTTCAATTGTTGACTTTGATTTTCTTTGTGGTTTTGAATCCAGCCATCAGTGGGTTGATGATATGGTTTTCCATTGACCTTTATTGTGATATTATTATCACCAGACTTATTAATACATGTTCTTCACAACAAGGTTGTGAGATTTATTTGGAAAAGATCAAGCTTATACTTAGATGACTCTTAGAATAAGAAATGACATGATCAAAGTTGAACTGCTGAGAACTCATATAAATAGATATGCTGATATTGTTTACGTAGACATGTAAAGACAAAAAAAAAGTTTTTGGGGGTGTTTCTTTCAGTTCAAATAAAAGTGACCCTTCATATTTAGTTGAATATATATTTAGCCTCGCCGATGTTTTTTGTTTACTTCGGTTTACTCCTTCCTGTTTACTCCTTTTCGTTTCTTTCTCTGTGAAATGTGCATCTTCAGCCTCATCACTTCCAACTCACCACCTCTCTTTCTCCCTCTCTCCACCATTTCCCAGTAATCTAAAAGGGAATAAGCCGTCAGACCCTCGCTGATCGAACGAGCTGCGACTCGTCATATGTATTATCACATGAATTGCAGCAAGAGAAGGATTCATATCTCACAACAATGGGGAGGATAGTTAATCATTTTCAGTCTTGTTGTTCAAACGAGACCATCTGCCTCAATAGCGGACACTGCTGGGCTTGGATACAGAAAACCCAGACAGACCACCCACCCACCAACAGATCCCAGAAGACCTGATTCACGCTGAGATTTGGGAAGAATATTTACTCTGGGTGTCTTTTACTCTTTATAAACTATAAAAGCTGCGCTACCAGAATGCATTACATAGATATCGATCTTAATTAGGACCAGTCACTCAAAGTCACAAACAGATGGGTTTTTAAAATGTCCTTGAAAGGACCTTGTGTTCATCTTTCCAGAGCTTAAAGCACATCAGACAGTTGGATCACTAATGGAGGAGTATCTTAGCAGAAGATGGAGCGCACGAGGAGGGGAAGTAGATTCATCTGGGCAAGCCTTTATCTAATAATTGACTAGACGATGAACAGTGATTTTTATCAGAACCAAGTTGTAAACATGTATTGAAGTCATTGTGTAGTCTAGCACGTTGGAACGCACGCCACTGACAAGTCGCTAAACCCCGCCCCTGACCAGAGACTGTCAAATCACAGCTTAACAACCATGACTCAATGAAGCAGGCATATCAGGATTTAGATCTCTCCAAATCCTGTGTTACCGGCTATACTTTGCATTTACAAGAAGTGTGCTACAATAAACTAAATACAACAGGAAAAAATGCATAAAGAATGCAATAAAAAGTGTGTGTGTGTGTCTGCTACGCCGCAAGCGGCAAGTGTTAGCATACATGGCTAACTAGCCACCTAACTTGAGTCCCAATGACAGTTTATTAGTTTATCAACTACTTTCAGACTTGTACTCATCAGATATTGATCATCCTAAAACACTCTCTTTAAATGGATGACATACTGTATATACCTAAAACATAAAAACAGCCACAACATTGCTATCACAATCCAACCTATTAAATTATATTTTTCAAAACAAATGTTTGTTACATTTAATTGTTTTTATTCTAATTAAATATTGATTTCTAATACCGTACTATAATACTAGGATGAGTCTTACTGCACCTTCATTTCCATGTCTAAATTGATAACTGCACATGCTTACTATGTAAGCAACAATATTTATCCCTCCAGAGTTTCATAATAGTACTGAAAGACAATATAAAGATTTCTAACTTCCATTTCCTCTAACAATGTCCTCTTCTGTGTTTTCGTTGGCTCTGCCATGATGTACATACAGACAACAGGAAACTTACATTTCTTACAGTTAGCTACATTCTGGAAGTTTGTGGAAATGGCAGTGATGCAGTTCTCCTTATAATTAGTTTGTGTCCTATCAAAAAATATTTTTGAAGCTGTTATTTTAAGGTTCAAAAACGACATTGTGGTGCTTTAAAATTAGCTCATGCTGGCTAGCTACAGCTGATAAAATTAGCTAAAGACATACTCTTGCGATTTCATGGCTGAAAAAAAATATGGCTTTTATTAACTCTCATTTGTATAGCCCTTATCTATCCAAGGTTACAAAGTGCTTCGATCAATATCTATAAATATCATCATTATGCTGAGGTGTCCTTGGGCAAGATACTGAACCCCAAATGGCCCCCTCTCATAGAGAAAAGGGCTGCACATAGATGCTCTGTATGAATATGTGTGTGAATGGGTGAGACTAGAAAAGCGCTATATAAATACAGACCATTTACATTTACCTTATCATAATACACCACATATATGTTGTGCGTTAGCAACAGTCACTAAGGGAGGCCTAAAGCATACATTTCATTTGTCATCACCTGTTTCAGAGCCCTTGGGTTTCTTCAGCAGGAATTCTCTAATGTTATCCACCCACAGGAAGAGGATGCTCTCCCCCAAATTCTCCCTGTTGAAAATTCAAACATCCATGTTCCATATTACAGAGACTGAAGAAAGACGGCACCGCAAGCAATAATGGAAAGCTTTTGTTGTGGCTAATATCACTCCACAGCACCTCCTCTTGAAGTCAGAAATTATGGGAAGCACTCACACATAGAGGTCTTCCAGGCTATTTGCCAATTTGGCCCTCTCAGGGCCTCGCAACCACGCCGCACTACAAAAGACCAGAACAAACAGACGATTATTAAACAGGACAAGGAGTGGGTTTTTGAGTGGGATGTTGTTCTGTCACTTGAGCAGATCAAGATTACATTTCAAAGGCAAATTGACTTACTTGATCTGGTAGATTGGGGGTGCTGCGCTCGGATAATCAGGTGGGAGAATTATCTGATCAATAAGAAAAGATCCATTACCTGGATTACAAATGAGCTACAAGGACTCACACTTGTGACTGTTAGGCAGGGTTTATTTACGCTACCTGCAAACATGCTGTCAGCTTTGGCTCCTCTAAGCCGTTGGATATTTTGATGCAAAATATTCTGGCCGCTTCATCTATAACACACCAATCATCACCATATATGGACGACAGAGCCTCAACCTCCTCGATCTACAAGGGAGGGAGAAAAAACACAGAACACACATCAACGTGAGTAAGTAGACTTTGAATAGGAATTAATCCATGATGTAATTTCAGCATTTGGACCAAAACGTTTTTTTTCCCCTTTTTTTAACATTGTGAGATAAGCAATAATTTTATATATGTCAATCAAATTGTATTTGTATAGCCCATACTCACAAATTACAATTTGTCTCATAGGGCTTATAAGTATATTTGTGTAAATTTCCCAAGAAATAATGCAGAGATCCTTATTAAAAACAATCAGGCCTGTGCTGAGGGTTAATATCTATGGACAGTTGAAATTGATGATGTTTGCAGAAAATGTCTGTATACATGATGGATTATATCTGATTTCAATACATGTATATAAGTGGCCAATCAGAAGTATACACTCTCTGAGTCTCCATCTACTGTATATTTTCATTACAAAATAGCATGTTGATATTATTCTTTTTTTCAAACAAAATTAGCAGAGACATTTCTAATTTCCTATAACTAAATGTATTAATATCAATCAAAGCATTGAAGGCTCCTCTACTGTGCAAAGTTATATTTTTGCATCCAAAGTGTGAGAAGAGTCTTTTCACAGTGGTAAAAAACTTTTGTCTTTTAAAGACCACAGGTTAATCACTTTTTAGGAAAATCTGATGTGGTGACCTGAATGTCATGTCAGTACATGAGAGGGACAAGCTGTCGCTAAGAACTACAACAAATACTCAGTGTAGAAACACAGGTTAATTATGTGTCTGCGTGTGATGGTGTTAATCCCTGTCGATATTATATGACCTCTGCGAACCTGCACAGCATCACATGCATATGTGATAATTAATCCAGGCAACTTGGGAGGGACCTGCAGGGTGGGTGGGGGGTGTGTGTGTGTGTGTGTGTGTGTGTGTGTGTGTGTGTGTGTGTGTGTGTGTGTGTGTGTGTGTGTGTGTGTGTGTGTGTGTGTGTGTGTGTGTGTGTGTGTGTGTGTCTAAGCGGGCGTTAGCCTTTTTGACTGTCCATGTATGCACCTTGTCAGAAGAAATCAGGGGACATTTAGGCTAAAAACATGATGTAAATGACACTGTTTTAAGTTGAATATGAATGTCGGAGATTGCGCATTTTCTGTTGTTTTATTTCATCTGAAGAAGGACTCACCTCCAGTTTTGTGGACTCAAACATCCCTCCATGGGCATAGTGATGAGTAGATAATGAGTGACATTTCCTTTTTGGATGAACTATCCCTTTAACTTTACTAAATTCACTGTATTTAAATATCTTCTCACTCTTTCTTACTTTATATTATCTATAACACTGCTCTTGCTGTCCTTCTCTTCCAACACTTGTTATCGTACCTTTGACCCTGTGTTAACTTACAATTTCAAAATAAAACTTGAAACTTGAACTAATGCAAAGCTCTTACAAAGATAGCTTTACAAATGTCTGTGTGTGTGATTGTCTTCATGATCTGTGCACAGTTGCTCGTGCATGTGCACTTTAAGTAGAACATCACTCTGACTATAATACAGATAGTGAACAGATCTATTAGTGCAGTTGATTTCTAGAGTGTTTGTCAGTGAGCTGGAACATTAAAGGTCCAGTGTGTAAGATTTAAGTGAAATGGATTTGGAAGTGACGAGCAGCCGCTCCCAGCCTCGCTCCACCTTGTGGGTCTGTGTTGTTGTTCATTGGAGTAAAGAATATTGTGTTCCTGCGCTATCGGCTGTATGTTCTGTTTGTGTGAACATTCACATCCTCCAAACTAAACAACACCTTTCTATCTGCCCTCCTGAAGCTGGGGCAGCTGCTTGAACTCTGTGTGATGTTGAATGAAGCTAAGGGAGTTATGCTTTAATATAAAAAAGTTAGAAATGAGAACAAGTTAAAGTACAGTTGTATAGTATACGACAGATTCCCAGTCTCACAACAGGCAGTGGCTCTTATCAGACCTCTTATCGAGACTGACCAGCGATGTGACGCACACACTTACTAACTAACTTCAAGATTAACATTAAGCAGCAATGGTTATTATGAGTCATTGTGTGAAAACCATATATCTGGCCCAAGCTACTCCTGCCCCCACTATCCTGCAATTGTTTAAGAGTAGGCTACAGTTCTATTGCCATCTTCAAACAAAACTAAAATTTAAAAACCCCAACACAACCTGTCAGTTTGTTTCTAATTTTATCACAGAGGTTGTCAAAGTAAAGGCAGCTTACTTGAGACTGTAGATCTGCGCCATTCTCTGGATCTATGACGTCATCAGCCATTACTTTACATTACGGGTATCAGCTGTTTAAAAATGAAGGCTCCGTTATAAACAGAGCAGATGAAACTTGGAGCACATGAGCTTCAGGCTGAGGTCCAGTCTCTCTGTGTTAAAACTGTAGACTGCTTCCAGGGCGGAAGAGGATTGGCTGCGTGTGCGTTTTGACTTCCGGGTTCTGTGGGGTTTTCATGCAACAAAGCACTTTGGCACACATTTTAACATCAAAATGAACAAATCCATCTCCAGTTTTCAGGTTTATTTTAAAAATCCAGGTAGTTCATATGAGTAAGTATGACTTGGATTCGATGAAAACCTTATTAGCGTTTGAAATATCTCTCTTGGTTTTTATTTTGAAAGGTACGGACGATCAGCCCGGGCGACTTCCGTTCCGCGGAGATCAGCTGATGTTAGTGTAAACAGACCAGAGAGAGAGTGTGTGTGTGAGTGTGTGAGACTGAGACAGCTGTAAGTGTGAGTTACACACGGTGCGTGTACATGTAGATGTGTGCGTGTGTGTGCGCGTGCGCGTAAGTGTGTGTGATGAGTCGTGTTCCAGCAGCAGGAAGCAGCTCAGAGTCACTGCGCCCATCATCACATGAGACCAGGCTCCTCTGGATTCCACCTCACACACACACACACACACAGGACTGGACGAGCTGAAGCAGTAGGGGAGAGCGGGGTAATGTGAGACACTTTTTACATTTGCTCCCCTCTGGGCGAGCTGAAATGATATATCAGTAAAATGTACACATTTCCCATTAATTCAGGATGTTTCCTAGCAATGGAAATGATCAGAATGACTTCAGGACAAAGGGCAGTGAAAATATGATTGTTTTAAAAAAAGTGGTCTTGTGTCTCACTTTACCCCAGCTAAGGGGTAAAGTGAGACAGACCAGAGAAATCAAGGGGGTAAAGTGATCCACCTACTTTTTCCACTTTAAAACTACCATAACAACACATGTTGTAATAATTAAAATCCTGACAGCTCGATTGACAACCACACATTCCAAAACTAATATCGGACTAGTAACCGAATCATGGGGATTGGTCAATTAAGCGCATCTATGATTATTATGATTCATGTGATCTCTTGCACACCCCAGCTTACCTGCACATTGTTTCTCTGTCCAATTGGCAGGGACAGGGATATTGTTTTTCTCTGCGTTCACGGCACTTAACTGGAGCGAGGCCATGGAACTGGTCAGCTAGTGGTTTTAAGTGTTTGGCAAGCTCCTCCTCCATCTCATCTGTGAATATTCTTTTTGCCTCAGCTACTGAACCCCATGCTACTGATTTTACTTCCCCTTTCTCTTTTTTCTTTATGAATCTTTTGAGGGTTGTCTTGTCAATATTTCTATCCCTTCCAGCTTTTCTTAAGGACTTCTTTCCTTGCATGACCTCAGCCGCTGCACTCTCCATCTATGCAAGAGGTGTTTGGCCCCAGGTTGTCTTCCTGGTGTAGTTTCTTGGCATGATGGCTTTTCTACAATGTTTATGACATTAAAAAGTAAAACATATGTAATGTAATATAAAACTAAAATATGTTTAAGACCAACCTTAACTTGTGCTTCATGGTGGGACACTGTCTCACTTTATCCCACAGCATTTGTCTCACTTTACCCCACAGCCACCATTTTAGTAAAAACAACATCTCTTAGCAATTCAGGGTAATCTTTAGCTAGCATCAAACACATAGTTTTATATGTTGGAAGTTCCCCAACATGTATGATATAAGTTTTTCTACCTGAATCAATTTGTTTTGACACAACAGTTGATTAAGTTCAGAGCAAGAAAATTTACTTTTACATGCAAAAAACACATTTTTGTGAAAAAATATCCTTTCCACAGCACCAGCACCAACTTCTCCTTCATGGCAAGGGGGGAATGGGAGGGGCTTGAAAACATAATGGTCAAATAACCACAAATGTGTTCCGTTTCCTCGATACAGGGGGTGTCTCACATTACCCGATGTCTGACATTACCCCGCTCTCCCCTAAGTGTGTGTGTGTCTGTGTCTGTCAATCGATCATATCAGTCTGCTTCGTGTCACCAAGTAACCGCTGCTTTATGCAAAAGCCTGTTTGTATTGAAACGCACGCAGAAGACATACTAAACAATCATAGAGAGCTCATGCACATTAACAAAGACAATACAAATGTCAAAGAGGGGGATATAACTAAACACACACGCACACACACACAAAGTCAATAGCAAATATTCATAGGTTCAGTGTGTATTGAGGTGATTCTACACCGATACAAAGACTTAAGATTATTTCAAACCAGAAACCCTGGATCTCCTAAACTAAAGGAAGGAATAAAAAATAACAACAATCTGCACATATCATTATAAAACGTCCTTGCTTTACACAATGCATTCTCTGAAGTGATGATCATTAATAAACCATTCAAAGCTTGGGATTTCTCCATGTACTGCAATAAATAGAGTATTCATCCATATGGATTATCTCAATATCCATGTCAGGAACAGTTCAATTTAGATTATCCAAATAAAAAAAGACTGAGGGGAATGTTGTTTACTTTGAGTGTTAACAAATCTCTATTATCCGGCCAAAATATGTCACAAACGGGGCATGAGTAAACAAACATGTTGATACGCCTGTCACGTTACTTCTATGCAAAAACCTGTATTTACTGCAAGATGAGTTTATATCTCTTTTGCTGTGAGGAACTATTTTAGATGAGACTGTTGTTCCTGCTCATGTCTGTTCTGCATAATCTAGAAAAGCCAATATTAAAGTCGAGGGTGGAAGAAGTATTATATTTTAGAGCCTTTGCTGAAGTGCTCAAAGTATCAGAGATAAAAATATTCAGCAAACAATGCCTGAGACTGATGTGTTATTATATCTGTTAATACAGATGTGACAGTGTATATAGCCTGTTATTGTTGCAGCTGTTTTATATATAGATTGATAGTTTATACCAGTGTTTTCCAGCCGAGAGATCGGGCCTCTCCAAATGGCTCAGTTGAAATTTGGGGGCTTTTTGATGGGAGGGGCGGAAAAAAATTCTCCATCAATTTTTAAAAAAAAATCTTTGTTTTCTTAATCTTAACTTTTTCTTGTTTGAATTGGATGCTAGGTTTACAAGAAAAACTACAAAACAATGAATTGATGAGAAAAATCTTCTCCTTTAATGGTCTGTCTGTCAGTTAATTAATTGATTGTTTCTAATACTGGCATACGAAGTTCAGCATTTGAAATATAGCATGAACAAGCATTAATGAAATAAACCCTTACATACGGTTATAAAAAGTGTGGGACATTTTGAGGCTGAAAATAAAACGATCAGAAATCAAGCAGGAGTCTAATAAGAGATGTGAGTAAACACTGTGATAAATTAATAAAAACTCATTTTAAATACTGATGATAGAAACATGAAAGAAAATGTTCCAACTTTACTGAGAGTATGGCAACTGCATGTCTCAGGATTTCTAGATTTTTACCACTAAAGTGATCAGCAGAGAGACAGGTTGGGTAACTGTTAGTGTCACATGCTTTTCTACACAACCTGTTTCTGAGTCTGTCTATGTGTTTCTTCTCACAACATAATGGCAGTTTGTGAGTTTTCATGTCTTGACATTTCCCCTCCCTAATGGCCACGTGATGAACTGACACACTGCTTAAAGACGGCTTTCTCTCTTGTCTCTGCACGCCACAGTTTTGATTGCAAATACACAGCGTCATGTTGACTCAGGGTGTATGAGGGGGAGAGGGAGGGAGGACCTGTTCCTCTAAGTCAGTTCTGGTGACTGTCATCTTTTATATGAACTCTCATTTAAACGTTTCCTCTTTTCCTCACCATGTGACAAAAGAAACCCTTGTGATTTTTCCCTCATGTGTCCTACACAACAGAGGATGATGACTTCTTAACAAGCTTCTCCAGACTGAACACCAGGGAAGGTTTTTGGAGTGGCACACCTCTGATTTGACACATCACTTCAGTTTGTTTATTGCACTAAAGCTGTGATACATTGACTGAGAGAATAACCCTGCTGACGTCATGGTGATTTGAGGTCGTCAGCATCACTTACCCTTGTGACTACACATCTTTAGCTGAAATCCTGAGTTAGATACAACTAGGGTGGGGGTTTGAATGACATAGATGTTCGCAAGACAGGGAGGGTCTGATGAAAGACGTTATACAGGTGCATTGTGTGCATTGCATAATCCTTATAGTTTTTGTAAAGTGTTTTTTCTTGTAATTGTGTAATAATAATATAAAGTGCTTAAATGTTTGAAGATTACTTTCCTGCTACTAATAAGCCCACCAGCCCTAACAGCTTTCTCACCAGTGAGCTCCCACTGATTAAGCTTAAACCTTAAATAGCTCCTGTGTTTCTTCTCAGAGACTCTGAGCGTGGGTCTTGTGCACTGGATCTTTTGGGATTATAGCTGACTCATGAATAAGAAGCATCTTGTTGTACCATTTCCTGTTTCCTCTGCAGGGGTACATGGAGGAGCTGGAGCCTGAGGAGCGGTTCCTGCGCTGTGCCCGTAATGGAGACTTGCCGGGGATTCAGAAGCTCTTCATGTCCACGATCATGGAGGAGACGCGGATCGACATCAACTGCAAAGGTACGTGTACCACTTGAAAATGATACCAGTCACAGTCTGCTGGTATGATGCAGCATGTCGTGTTTTCTCAGGTAAGAGTAAGTCCAACCTGGGATGGACGCCTCTTCACTTGGCTTGTTACTTCGGACACAAAGATGTAGTGGAGGAACTGCTTAAGGTAGAGACGTGGAGGTTTTAAATCCTATCACATCATGCTGTGGGTTTTAATCAATGCATGGCTAACAAGTGTGTTGCTACACTCTGCAGGCGGGGGCAGATGTTAACTTGCCCAATAATATCGGAGACACGCCGCTGCACAAAGCCGCCTTCACAGGAAGAAAGGTATCTCAACATGTTCCATTTGCATTCAGATTCTGAGTTACCATATAATCTTTGCATGTCTTTGTTGATAGTGTGATTTTGTGGATGCATGTCTTCATCTAATCAATTGAGAAAACAATCCATCAATCATTCAATCAATCACGTATTGATCAGGAGGTTGTCATGCTGCTGCTGCACTATGATGCATGCGCTACTGTCATCAATGGGACAGCACAGATTCCCAAAGATGTCACGCAGAATGCAGAGATCCGAGGCATGTTGGAAGGTGAGAGAGACCGTTTGTTTTATAAGAAAATTTCACTGAAGCACTTTGTTTGAAATCTCCATAATGGATATTTCTAAAACAAGTTCTTTGCATAACTTATAAATTATGATGTTGTACTATTTTTCTTGTGCGCCTCGTGCTTGCACCGACACCAGCGGCTGAACGAACAGAAGAGAGGAAACTGGAGGAGAAACTTTTGGATGCTGCCCGAGAAGGAGACCTGAACGCTCTAACTCAGCTGGTTAGTGCCAGACACTGACCCCGTTCAGACATTGTATTAACATCTGTCCTGAGTGATCCCATCACAAGTGGGCAGCATTCAGTTTAGGCCTGAACGCACCCAAATGTGTCCTCAACACATTCAGATGTGCTCTGAGAAGCATGTGGCCACATTCTTTTCGCTGTGTAAACATGAATGTTGCCAGGGTCAAATATGAAGGACCAACATCCTTTGACCTGCTTCAGTTTAAACATTTATCTACGCCTCTCAGTGTTCATAAGTTGGTTTTGTTTGTGGCAACAAATCAACTCTTTTTCAAAGTAGTTCTCAACATCATTTGGTGTTTGGTAACAGAAATGCCGGATGTGATTATTTGCATACACAGCGGGGAAGCGAGATCTTTTGGATCGTAAGTGGTCGCAGGAGACACATTTGATCAAGTGTGAACACATGAACTTAACGCTGGTCATTTGTGATCAGGTCTCTCAAGACGTATTGTAATACAAGGTCTGAACAGGGTCAGTGATCTGATCTAAAACTCCCAGAGATAGGAAGTTATTGTCTCAAACATGCCCATTTATCTTACATTTTGATCCAGTAATCAATTTGGGATCATTTCTGTGGTTTAAGAGTTGAGGAAAAGGGAATATTATTTTAGGGTTTTTTTGCCAAAATGACAGTTATATTCTTAAATATCTGTGCATTTTCAGAAATGATGACAATTGTGTGTGCTTAGTGTCTCTGTGGGTAGTCCTGCCTTCTCCCACAGTCCAGCACAAGACATGTAGCCCGGGTGAGTTGGAGACTCCAACGACTACACCCTTTGAACACCAGTGACAACAGCAGAATTGGCAATAAAACCTCATTAGGGAAAGCTCTTACAGGAAGGCTCACAAAATGAACAATGGGGGTACAGTGTTGGAAAGACAGCTTGTGATCACAGTGTCAGAAATGTAAAAGTCGTGCTCAGTTCTTCAGCAGAGTAATAAATACCTGCAGGACACTTGGGTCCAGACAACACATCTGTTTTCTCTTTCCTGTGTGATCATTGCAGCTCAGCCAGAAGAAGCCTCCGGACATTAACTGCACTGATCTGCTGGGTAACACGCCGCTGCACTGTGCCGCCTATCGAGGCCAGAGGCAGTGCGCCCTGAAGCTGCTCAAGAACGGAGCTGGGCCCACCACCAGGAACAAGAAAGGTAAGAGCCATCACTCAGAGTTGTCAGTTATTAATGACCCCTGTCTGTAAAGGATACGACTATATTTTTTCCATTCAAAGAACAAAACCAAAAAGAAATTGATTCTAATAACAAGTATTGTTTGTGTAGCCAACACCTGACACGTCTATTCTTCAGTGCTAGCGTTCTTGTTGTACAAACATTATTAAAGGAAAACACATCAGTTAGCTGCACTGTTACACTGGGTTACCTGCTCTGCTGTTACTATGACATAGAGACTTCATGTTTAGTCAATCACACATACATTCACCAGTGCATGGTCATCTACAGTATAAAATTGTCCTCAACAGATGCATTATTTATTGATATTCCAGGAAATCCATAATCCTGCCTGTTTTATCAGTGTAAGAGAAATGTACTAACACTGAGTATGTCAAAGGAACAAACTGTGAAGTTTTTCTTTGTATATGTCCTCCCCAGCCTTTTAAATATTGTTCAATCAAGCAGCACTTTTCCCATATCTGCTAAACTCCAGCTTGTCTGTTATGTCCATAACTTGCAGGCCAGACAGTGTTTGACCTGGCCAGCGATACAGCAATGAAACAGGTCCTCAAGAGCAGTGTCCATCGAGTAAGTGCTCAGCTGATAGTCGACTCCCTCAAATGACTCTGATTTGCTCTTTACTTCCCTTGTGTGTCTGCTTTGTGCCTTGCAGGACATGACCCGCCATGTGAAGAAATACGAAGGACTCCTGTGGAAGGTAAGTCAGGGAATCAGGATCTCTAGAGGTTTGAAATGATCCGGCAAAATTGAGCTATTACACTTAACTATTTAACTGCTTCTACAGACACCATAAGCAGTTTTGAAGGTCAATCAGTGTGTTTGTAATTAGAATTATCACATCAAATACTAAAAATAATGTGTATGTGAAAGTATAGAGTAAAACTCCTCATACATGATGACATATAACGGTGGATGGATGTTGAGAAGTCATGAAAATGAACGAATGGCCTGTAGAATTGTTAAACATGCTGCATGTAGTGTGATATAACTAGTATTAATAGTTATATTGTAAGTAGTAATAGAAATAGATGGTAATAGTTACAATTATTCCTAATGAAGCCATTATCAGAGTCATGACTGAAACCTGTGCATCTCCTACTATTATATGTCAGAATATCTGCTGTTGAAGAGTTTTAAAACTGAAGAAGTTAACTAAAAGCGAGTTATCTTCAAAAAGTGGTGGCTGGTTAATGCAAGTGGCATGGACACCACACTCTTCAAATTATTGACGGAAGGAACACGTCATATTTTAATTTACTGGGTAAAAGCAAGTCCAATGTCTTTGGTCTTTTGTCTAACTTTGTGAGTCTGTTGTTTGCTGCTGTGAAGGTAGTCTTCACTCAGCTTCACAAGGTTTTCTCCCGAAAACAGCTGCCTGCTGCGACACCGTGTTGAGAATGAATCATAACCGTTATGTCCAAAGATGGAAAACCAAAACATTAAGCAAAAAAATGCTAAAACACTCAGAAGAGGTGAAGGGAACTGCAGTGTAGCAACCATATATAGGTAGACAAGTATTGAATCGAAGCATATTGATTATTAAAAACCACGATGAACTTATCCTGTATCCTGTTAGCAAGTGTTATTTAAAAGTATATCCCTCTGTGCCACAGTGCTCAGCTGTTGTTTAAAGACTATTAAAAACACATCAGTGAGCCACACTGTTACACTGGGGGACTTTCCCTCATTACAATGAAACACAGCCAGTTCATTTAGACTCATCCCACTCACTGTGTCCTGCTGAAATATCAGCGCAGTGAATCCACTGCTGAAAGTAGTCTCAGTTGTAATTACCACTTGGATGTTGACGTGCGTGCTATTTAACAGTCAGAAACAGCCAATTATAGCGGCTTCCAAATGACTTGACGAGGGAATTGGGGACCCCTAAAAGTCGACTCCAATTTCACTGCCTGCTGAGCCAATCAGTGCAAATCTAGATCTAGCTTCCTTGTGTTTGTGTGTGTGTGTGTGTGTGTGTGTGTGTGTGTGTGTGTCAGCTTTGTATGTTTCAATATTTGCAATGTTTCTGAAGGCAGCATGTTGTGAACATACTGGATGCCCTTTAACGTGTTTTCTCACGTTCCTGTGCTCTCAGCCACTAGTGAAATCAATAGTAGAAATCAGTGAAAATCAATCAATGATTTTTCTCCTCTGTGTCCTCCTGCAGAGCTCCAGGTTTTTTGGCTGGCGCTCCTACTGGGTCGTCCTTCAGGATGGCGTTTTGTCCTGGTACTCAAAACAGTAGGTGTCATCTCTCCCCTTGTTTGTAATCCTTAAAACAGGAAACTTCTCTGCAGTAGATAAATGGAGTGCTGTGCCCTTTTGTTTTGAACGGTGCTGGAGGTGACACATAAATGGGTTCAAAATAAAAGGCTTTTCTCTTTTATACTCCTGTTGAAAATATGTCGGCTGTCAACACAAAAAGTTTCCAGACAGCAAAAGAAAAGAACTCAGCAAAGCAGCTCTTTTTATTCCTCTCATATAAAGGTCAGACGCAGCTTCTAACGTCAGAAGGCAAGGCTGTAAGGCCCTCACACACGCCCACTGTTTGGTGAGTCAGCAATTACAAACTGCATAATTCAACGTGTTGAAATTTGTGTTTGTGTAACTTTTCCACAACTATTTTTTTTTCTGATCCTCATTACCAGATCAGAGACAAAGATAACTGCTTTTTTACCCTCAAGTGCTTCGATGACAGCGTGCATCACTTCAAGGTGTCGCCTAAAAACGACCCGGAGGCAACGAGAAAAGTATGTTTTATTTCTACTCTTGTGGGTTGCTCTTATTATAACTTATTGATGGCTCAGAGATATGAGAAAAGTAAAGACTCCAGATTAATTCTATAAACTTTCTTCTGGAAGATTCCATCTGTGAAGCATCAATCACAGCTCCGTGTAAACAAATACAATCAGGTTTCAATTCTTCACCGTGTTATCTAGCTCAGTGCCAAAGCATCAAATCAGCTGAAACAACATTTTTGAAATCTCAAACAAAACAAAAGTATAAGTGTTATTGATAAAAATGTCAAGAAAGTTATGAGTCACTTTATCATCCCTGAACATGGTGAAACGCAAACTTTTCACTATCATAGTATATCAAGATGGAAGACATGACTGCTCCCCATAAGTGAAGTGTAACTATCACCACTTGATGGTGATTTATAGCAAAGTTTATAAACCCTGCCTCCCCCATGTTAGTGGATGGGACATGGACCAAACTAAAAAACTTTAAGAACACGTCATATACATTTTTCTCAAAGGCTTCTGTTATTTGATGTAGTTCTGATTACATAGATGTTTGTGCAAGTATTTTTTTCCAGTAATTTTGGTTTTAATTACCTATTTGATGCAAAAAAAATGCAATGGAACATCCTGATTGACAGCTGAGACTGACTTTTGAACGGTCAAACATGTGTGTTGGCGGTACTCCAATATCGTAGGATAGATAACGTGGCTCCAAACAACTTTCGTTTTCAAAATTAGTTTGCTTCATTTCTGGATAGTGGGAGGGAGTGTAGACGCATTGTCCATGTTTATATGCAGTCTATGATTCAAATAGACAGCTGATGCTTAAGGTCGTTTCCAAAGAATTGTTAATAACTGTGACCACTGTAGAGATAACAGCAACAATTTGTAATCTGAGAAAACCTGACAAATATTGGAGAATTTGTGTAAGTTTAGTTTTATATGATACATCTCAAAACCACTCTTTACGTTGCCAGGGTCACAGTCTGTAGACTTTGTCACTTATGTATTTAGTTTTCAGGAGAAAATGTGTAACTGTTTTCCAGGACTGGCTGGATGCAATGGAGGAGCACTCGGCTTACAGCACACACTACTGCTCCCAGGAGCAGGGCAGCGAGGAGGAGGAGGAGGAGGAGCAAGTGATCTCACTCGCAGCGTTAACAGACTCACTACAGGTGGCTGCGACCAAAAGTCCATAATTAACATGTCATAACATCGAATAGCATGAAGTTCCATTGTCACTGAAATAGAACCTCCCCTCCCTCGATCCTGCCACCCTTCACTACTTTAGTTAATTTGCATATCTCCTCTCGTCACTATAACCAGGCAGCGGAGAGTAGCCAGAAGAGGCTGGAGAAGGAGGTGGCAGCTTTCCTGTCCATGGTGAAAAATGAGGCGCTGGCAGAAAGTAAAACCGGATATTTCATTGTCAATTACATTTTCTTTTGCACACAGAAGCACACACTGAAATAGTCTGCCCCATGTGCTTGTGGTTTGTAGCTTCTCTGAGAGTATTACAAATACAACAAAATATAAACATTTGCTTTAGTTTGCCTTGAAAATCTTTAATTTCTGTGTTTATCCCATCAGGCTTTCCACTTGCTGTTCTGCAGAAAATGCAAGAAATCTGTGAGGTGTCTAGTGAGACCAGTTCCAGTTTCAGCGTGTGTCTCAGCCTCTACTCCAGACAGGAAGGAGTAAGTGTCAGTTTCCTATTGACAGATTTTTGTCTGGGGGTTTTCGGCATAGAGAATTGTGAGGCCTCAGGCTCCATCACATTTCAAAAACGTGCATTAAAAGACCTAGGCAGACTTATTGGAGCTGTGCATGGCTCCCATGGTGTCTGCCCAGGAGACCTGGTTGAAGGTCAAAGGTCAAGGTCACTGTGTGTGACTTCATAAAGTAGATTTCTTTGACTCAAGAATGCCTCGAGAGAATCCTCACGAAGTTACCAGACATATTCACTCAAATATTTACTTATAGATTTGGGTGGTCAAAGGTCAATGTTATGGGGGCTTCATTAAAACACCAAGGTCACAGTGACCTCATATGAGGTCATATGCTATATATTCTAGGGTGTAGGGTGGTAATTCTCGTTTAATTTTATGTTCTGATCTTTTAAAATATTCAGCCCTAAGTCTTTTGCTGCCAACACAGTGAAAATTAAGGTAAAATGAGTTTTCAGGTTTAAAAATATGTGATTCAACTGAACTGACCTTTGACTGTATATATAAATACTGTAATCAACAGGATCAGTATTGTCTTTAACCCCCAGATTTATATTCATATATTTGAAACAATAAGATGTAAAGAATAAAATAAGTTTTGTTAGAAAGCATCAGCACATTCACTGATGAAAGTGGTTCATCTCAGTGCAGGGATGAAGCTGCAGTTCTTTGTGTGTGATTCAATAGATTTGATTGTAATTGATAGGCTCATAGTGGATTCATACATACCTCCAGAAAAAGTTGACATTAATTTGGTGCTACTGTACAACTTCATTTATGAAACACTTAATATATTGTTTACATGGTTATTCAACACTTGAATGGCTTTACATAATAAGATGCATTTCCATTTATGTGCTGATGTGTGTAAATTTATGAGTGGTTTTAAACCTAAAGTTCAAAGTTATTCATTGGATACTTGAAATTCTTTCAGGCATTATGTTGTGAAATTGCAGGACTTCTGTGCTCTATATGTGTTTATGGAGGTAAACACCGCTGTGGCAGCAGGGTTTTACTACACTGGGCTCGAGCCCAGCAGCACTCTGACTCACTTACTGTCACACACTGAAACACAAAACATGCTCAATAGGAAAGAGAAAACTTGCCAAAACGCCCGTATTATCATATAGGAAATGTTGCGTTATGATATTGACAATGTTGTGGTATAGTAAATTTGTTTATTCATAGTAAATAGTGTTTATAAATGACATTAATGGACAGGAATATAGATAATCAAGATTTTCATTATAATGATGATATAAATATTACGAATTTCTTACAGCCATGTTAGCAGCTCTGTGAGGTCAGATTTTTATTTGGATACATACGACTCAGTCTCGGCCGTTAAACATTATGTTTAATAGTAATGTTTTTTTTAAAACATCAAATAACTAAATAAAACCAAATTTATAAGAAAACTGAACAAACATCTGACTGACTATCTTTGAGAAAAAATTATTTAACATTTACTTTGACTTTTTAGTGCTTATTATATCAAAAAAGTCTCAGTGTTACTTTAACAATTATACTGAGTGATCTTTAGTGATGTGTGTATGTGCATGCAAGTGTACTGATGATGAATGCAATCTAGTGTGTATATCAAAGCGGGTGTAATTAATTTTCATCATAATCTTCATATATTATCTCAATTTTTGAAGGCTGTTGCACAAAACTTATTTTCACAACACTAAAGATCTAAGAGTGAGACGGTCACTTTTCTGAACCAGATGTTTATCTTATCAGAATGAGAATTAGTCACTGTCTCCTCCCTGTTTAAACTGATCGGTGGTGCAGCTGCTGCCTTTGATGCACCGTGGCAATTGAGTGCAGCAATAAATTCGCCCTTGAATTGCTGGATGTGTGAATCGAGGATTTGCTTTTCTGCCTGCCTCAAGCTTGTCACTTTCTGCATCTAAAACTGGAAATTACCATAATATTATAGACTATACTAATACCAATACCACAGCCCCATTTTGTCAAATCACAAGGTGTTAAAAAAAACAACCCATCCCAGTCATGATGTTTACACGGACCAACTCGTTTTCCCTTCACAATCTCCCAACGCGACCTCATCTCAGAAACAAGAGAGCTGAATTTTCTCTGGGATCTTTAGAGGAGCCGGCGCTGCTGGTGTGCACGGAGGCTGCCAGAAAGCCACTTGAGTGTTTGCGGTTTAACACAGTCCAGTGCTTTCAGGGTTTACACCTGGGCAGCCGCCTCAGTCGCTCAGCTGTGCAGCCTTTTGAACTGAGATCCACAGATGCACAGCACCCGATAAAAGACACACAGACTCACCAAGCTCGCTATGAATAGGCCGGGACTCAAAGGGAATAACTCAAACTTATACAGTATACATCTCAGTCTGCAGAAGATGCTCAGCAGTCTGAATCAAGCCGGGGGGATGTTCTCTTTTCCCCCTGTGAGTCACTTGAAGCTCCCGCAGTGCTGCTTTGCACTTCAGGACCCCCTGTGGAGCGGTCAAGCAGCAGGAAGTTTCTCTTCAAAGTTCAGTTTAGTGCAACGATGGCCACCCTCTGTTATTTTTTTTGGAAGTCCAGAGCAAAACGCTGCCTCATTAATGTTCTTAAACTGATATTTTCACATCAAGGTGAATATTTTTCTGACAGGTGCAACTGAAAAATGAGCACATCTTCATAGTATCAACATTGATGCCTCTTTTGTAATTAGAAGGTTTGCTTAATGGTTTATATCTGAGTCCATTACGTGTCATTTGATCCTCTTTCCTCCATGGGAATCATGTTCTCTGGCAGGCCATTTGAGATGTCAGCGTCATGGCAGCTGTACCCCATTACAGATAAACATGGCTTATCCCTCTCTGCTCAATCTCTCTCTCTCTCTCTCTCTCTCTCTCTCTCTCTCTCTCTCTCTCTCTCTCTCTCTCTCTCTCTCTCTCTCTCTCTCTCTCTCTCTCTCTCTCTCTCTCTCTCTCTCCCTCTCTCTCTCTCTACTGTCTGTCTCGCTCTGTGGGTCTGATAATGAGAGGACAGTGCAGACAGGAGGATCAGTCAGTCAACATGATGTGTATTTGCACACCCACTGACACGGCAGCTCGTCCAAGTCAGCAATATTCCTCTTCTGTTTAAAAAAAGAGTCGGAATAAGGATTTTAATTGCATTAAATTTGGTTTGAAATGATAAAAGAAAAAAAGATAAAGTGATGGAAGTTCATTGTGGTTTATGTAACTATGAGTAATTAGTGTCTTTCTTTGTGTTACTGCGTGTGTGTCTGTGTGTGTGTCTGTATGTGTGTGTGCGTGTGTGTGTGGGGAGCTCAGGTGCGCAGTGTGAAATTGGAGCATGAGGTGGAGAAGAATAAGATCCTCTCTGAAGCGCTGCAGACTCTGGCCACGGAGCACCACGAACTTGAGCAATCCGTCGTCAAAGGATCTTCGCCACGGAGTGCCCTCAGCGAGGATGAGTTCCACGACGCCGTGTCTGGTGAGTTGACAAGTGATCAAACGTACTCGGGGGGGGGACAGAGGAGATTCTGTGACAAGCCCCCGCTCACACTCACTGCTCTGTCATTCACCTGTAGGACACTGGAATACTTTTTCCTGCCGGGGAATGTCTTTGGTATGTTTTCCACTCGTGACGTAAGCTCCAGTGTTGTAGCACGGTGTCGGAAAAAATCATTTTCACATGAATGCTTTGTTTTTGTTTTTGTGGTGATAAAACCTGCATGGTGTAAACAAAGGGCCTGACTGATGCTCGAGGATTTTTTTCTGAATGACTAGAAAACAGAAATGGTTGCACTTGCTCGACTTGATGCTTGTGTTTTGTTCTACATTCAAAACTCACTGGTAAAGACAAAAACTTTAATCTAATTCACTACTAATTACTCGACACTTTCTCTTGCAACTGCTGCAGATGTAAGGAAGGGAACATGAAGATGTAAAGGCTGAAACAAAGCAGGATCTAGTTGAAACAGCAATTCTCTATGTAGGATATTCATGAGGAGTCATAGTTTTATTCATACCTGTGTCAGCAGGTTTTAGCCTCTTTATCTCTTACTCCTGCTCTTCTCTGTTTTAACATAAACGGCATTTTGATGCAGCCAAATTCCCCAAATACTAGTTTTCATTTACATTTGTTTTGTTTATGTCAGAAAACACAATCTGAACCAGTGAGTTAAATGCTTCCCCTTAGGACTCCATGTTAACCAGCAGTCATTTCCAAGATGTTTGTAAGCTGCGGCTCCGCACAGCTAAGATCCTGATGTTGTTAGGACTTTGTCCGACACACAACTCAAGACAAGAGCTCTGTTGTGATTTCAACCATACCTTCAAGTATGGTGGTCGAGCAAAAGATAATTTTATTATATTTTATCTTAATTTCACATTGTGTGCAGCGTCCATCTGAGTAACAAGCTACCTTTGCTCCACCTCTGTGCCACTCACAGAACAGAGTAATAGAAAAGACTAGGTAGAAATACTAATGCCAATTCATTTTGAAACATAGCAGCCAATGAGGGAACTTGTAACGCTTGGTTGGCTGACGAATGGTGGAACTTCAGATAGTCACATGACATCCAGCTGACTGCTAGCAAAACAACATATTCCACTGACACTCCAAAAAGAAAATGGTGCCTTGAACATGTGATCACCAACTTTTTCAAACCTATTTTATATATGTATTAACCTTCTAAAAATGTCTGTCATGTTTGTGTTGACACTGGTTTTATTATCAAACTGTAAAAGTTACCCACAGATAAAGCAATTCCCTCTTCCAAAAGGTAACTTTTTCTGAGATTCTGAAATTGTCTGCCCTCACTTCCTTCTATGTCAAATGTCATTAAATTTTGTTTTCTCACTGAATCACCTCTGTGTGTTCACCTCTGTCAGAATCAGACTCGGAGATCTCCCTGAGCGGCTTTGAGACGGTGGCCAGTCGTTCCTTTGACGAGGACGAAGAGGAGGACGAAGGCTCTGTCATGTTAAGCAGCCCGTGCTGCAGCCCCACCATCATGTTGCAGGAGGATCACCATGGCGACAAAGACGAGACTCAGCCCAATGGTATCACAAAGTACAGGTCAGATTTGCTGTATGTTTGCCCACACAGTTTCCTATGGACTGCTGAACCCCTGTGTTTTCATATACCTCTCATCAGAAGATCAGCAAAGGGCCTGACTGGTCATATTACACTGTTGTTGTTGTTGTTGGTGGTGTTGTATATTTTTATTGCTGTTTTGTGTGTATTGGTGGTATCAGGATGTTCTATTTCCCAAACTGTTGTTCTGTTTTCTCACTGATCTTTTACATGCTCAGGTTTTTTCCACATCACACTGTGAATAATTTAGAGTTAGGTAAGGTTAGGAACCGAGTAGAGGCAGGAGAAAAGTTGTATTGAAAGAGCGGAGCTGTGTGTTGGAGCTGTTAAATATTGATGAGGTCACAGTGTAATGCAGTAATCAGTCTGTAGTATGATCCCACGTCGGCAAATCCCTTCAGCAGATTTGGAGTGACATTGAATTTAAGTCGCTATGTTGTTGTTTGTTTCTTTTTACATTACTCTTATGTTTTCTGTTTGCATTTCTCAGAATATTAGAGTAAATCAAACCTATAGGTCAACCTCTGAATCTGTCCCAGTCAGGTGATACCTGTGCTGAATGCAGCTTTGTTCCAGTATCTACACACAAAACATGTTGATGACATTCACTTTAATAAGAAATGTCACTTGAACCCATTCTGTGTCGGGAACATTTACTCCCATGAAAATACGTTTTAAGAGCAGTAGCACAGAGTCACTGCATTATAGAGGTAATACACCTGTGTGTTAACGTGTGTGTTCTTTTAGGACCAGCTTACCAGCACCAATGTTTTCAAGAAATGACTTCAGCATTTGGAGTATTCTGAGGAACTGCATTGGAATGGTGAGAATCATTTTTTTATTTGTTTTAATGTTGTTTATAGGCACAGAAATACATTTGCGTCAGGAAAAAATCTGCTTTGTTTTCGGAACTAACAAGATAGCTTTCTGCAAAAAAGAAGAACTTTTGGAGTGTTGACGCAAACATGTCTTTGGCGATATTGTGTCTCTATGTAAAATAGATGACAAATATGATTAGATTGTTGGTTTTGTGCAGGCACCTAAGGATTTTGGGATTGTTCAGAATTAAAGTACGAGGAATATTAGCTAAAATGCACAAAAACAGAAATGTTTTTCCTCCAGTGAATGCATTATGCTTCCATAGAGGCATATCTCAGCATATCTCTGACCAAAAACCGACCTTAAAGAGAGGGAATTTTGTTCTGAAATTGATCAACTGGTCAGAAACACTACTACAGATGAATGATAATGTTTCTCCATCACAAAATGTGGAGATAGTTCCCCAAACTATGTAAAAGGTGATGATGCATCAGGGTTCGTACGGTCATGGAAAACCTGGAAAAGTCATGGAATTTTAAAATGTGTTTTTCCAGGCCTGGAAAAGTCATGGAAAAAAATAATTTCCCAAAAGTTTTGGAAAAGTCATGGAAATTTGTTATATTCTTATTTTCATGTCGTTCGTTTTTAGGGATGGGCATAAATACTCCACTATTGATTAATTGATCATTAAGAATTTCATTGACGACATGTTTTCATCGATAAACTATTGCATGTTCGCTATGTGGCAGGAGGTCGGAATATCCGAGTTGCCCTGAACGCAGCACAGCGTGTCTGTTAGCAGCTGGAGGAAGCAGCCCGGAGCTAAGCCTCTGCTGCCCGGCTTCATGTCCGCACACGGACCCTCAGTCCACGCGGAGGGTAACCCGGACAGACCCGGGTCTGGGTGAGGGGTTCCGGGAGTGAGGGCGTTACAACGAACGGACTGAGAGGTCGAGAGCCGTCAGATGGAGCTAGCTCTCAGCGGCTAGCTGCTCTCTCAGCGGGGCTTAGGAGGACAGCAGCGCTTATTTACAAGTGTAACATTGAACGGATCCTGTTTAACTGCAACAAGAGTTGTTAATCTTGTAATAAAGATCTCAATGAGGAAACACGCTGTTTTTTCTATTTTCACTGCATTTTAATATAGGCTATAAATAGTGAATTTTAATATAAAAATATGAATGATTAATCGAAAAATCGATCGTTAATTCTTCCGACGATCGATTAAGACAATTTAATCGAATGCCCATCCCTAGTTCATTTACGCTGAGTTTTAAATAATTCATAAATTTTTAAAGAAATATGCTCAAAATATAAGCAGGCATACTTTGGTTTGTGTCATTTAAGGTGTGCTGTATGCCTTGGAATTCTCATTGTTAGTTTGAATACTACATTTTGTCACTTTTTCGCGTATACAGCGAGATTTCACGCAATGTTCGGTCATGGAAATTTGGTTTAAAGTCATGGAAAAGTCATGGAAATCCATTGGTCAAAATGTGTATGAACCCTGGATCACAAAATGAGGTTTCAATTTGGAACATATCATTACATCTGCCTGACAACAACATGTTAGCATTGTAACTGTAGGCATGTTGTCATGCCAGAATTAACTATCTCAATACAGCCCAGTGGGGCCACCAGCATTAGCTGCAGTGTGAGCAGTATGTAGAGTTCCTGTAATTCCAGATAAGGTGTTAAAAGAGTTCAGGCACAGTAATCCTATTATGTTCATTAATCCTTTATGTTAATATTATATTTCCAAAGCTTTAGTTTGTTACTTTTTACACCGGAGAAAAAACCAATAGATTCAACTCTACATTTACATTTATTCAGCCAGCAGAGGTCCAACGTGACACTAATGATGCGCCTTTTGAAGTCCACAATTCCCTTGAGCCTTTTCAACATTCAGCATGAATATTCAAAGGATTTCTTTGTGAAGGGACTTAATATTCCCTTTTTAGTGAAACTCTGTCACTCCGTTCCTCTGACGTGTATTTCAGGAACTCTCCAAGATCACAATGCCGGTGATTTTCAACGAGCCGCTCAGCTTTCTGCAGCGTCTGACAGAGTACATGGAGCACACGTACCTCATCCACCAGGCCAACGCCGCCTCCGACTCGATTGAGAGGATGAAGGTTGTCCACTCTGTGACATCCTGGAAATATCATGTGCAAATCCCTGTAATTGTGTCAAATCCACTTTGCTGGTGAGTTCATGAATATGAGGGTGTGTGTGATAGTGTGTTTCTCTGCTGTCGGCAGTGTGTGGCTTCGTTTGCAGTGTCCGCTGTGGCCTCGCAGTGGGAGCGGACAGGTAAACCTTTCAACCCCCTGCTGGGAGAAACGTATGAACTGGTCAGGTAAGAGGAATTATACAGCTCATGTTACAGCACTGATTGAATAGCTTCTTATATAATAAAATACATAAAATTAACTTACCAGACATAAAACTGTCGTCGTCTGTCTCCCTGATCTCCTAGAGAGGATCTGGGCTTCAGGCTCATTTCGGAGCAGGTCAGCCACCACCCACCGGTCAGTGCCTTCCACGCTGAGGGTCTGAAACAAGACTTTGTGTTCCATGGATCCATCTACCCCAAACTCAAGTTCTGGGGCAAGAGTGTGGAAGCTGAACCCAAAGGGATCATCACGCTGGAGCTGCCCAAGTAAGAACCTGTGGCTGAGTCAGAAAATCCTGAGCTTCATCATTTATCTTCTGTATGTAGTATGTATGGATGTCTGTAGACTTAAGGCTTATTCTGAATTAATTTTGACCTTATTATGTTTTAAAAACTATTAACTGAGCTTACAGCAGCAAAATTCCTTGATACTCGCTCTCAATAAATGTCAGAAACCATTTACAATGATGTTGTATAAGAGTTGGCGGCATGGCTAAGTGTCCGTGTTTTTTTTAATTTATTATTATCATTATTATCATTTGTATAATGTTTGTGTAGTTATTAGAATTTTCAAATTTCTGAACTAGATGAAATGAACTGATCACAAAAAAGATATTTGAACAAGTGGAAGTTAAGTTGTTTTCTCTCTAGTCACAATGAAGCCTACACATGGACAAATCCTACATGTTGTGTTCACAACATCATCGTGGGTCAGCTGTGGATCGAGCAGTACGGGAACGTAGAGGTGATCAACCACAGGTACGACAACACAAATACAATGTTTGTCTTGAATGGGGACTATTTTCTTCTAAAGATCATACGTTTGGAACAAATTGAGAAAAAGCTGGATGAAGCAGATAAAAATATTTTGAGGAAGTCAAGGGCGAGAACAGATCCGTGTCATGACTCAGCAGAAAGTGAGAAATGTTGTAACAAGTTGTTTTTCTTTCTATTCACCCAGAACTGGAGAAAAGTGCTTCTTGAATTTCAAACCATGTGGCCTTTTCGGCAAAGAACTGCACAAGGTTGAAGGATATATTGTGGATAAAAGGTAAAGCTTGCACTGATGCATCATGTTCAGAAATTATTATGTATACAAACTACGACTGTGGATAATCATAATGATATGACAACATTGTTGACGTAACTTGTGCCCTGACTGAGCTTTGGTCAGATTTCACAACACACTGTTCCACATTGGAACAAAAAAGAGGAAGCCATGAGCGACAGAAAAGACATGTTCTCCAGAGGACTTTTGAAGGACTGACAGTCTGTGTCATACTGCTAATCTGTCTCAATGTTTAATAAACTTAATTTGTAATCCAGGACTTACTCAGTTGAGTAGGTTGACTGAGGTCACCATAGTGAGATCATTTATAACTTCATAAGTGTAACAGCAGAGCCCATTATACAATTAAATCATCGATTAACAATATAAACCCATTAAAATGTACTAGTTTCCATCAAACCATCTCAGGAAGGACATGGGCTTCAGGGCAAAATGAAAACAACCGAGGCAGCTGAAGAACATTCAGCTCAGTAGAGCTCAAACCTCCACCAGGGCCCAACAGTCTCCTTATGAAACCACATTTAAATTCACTAGATCCAGACTTTTATTTTGATCTGAACCCTATTTCACACACTCATAAATGCCAGTGCCTTAAACATGCCAGATTTATTTCTTCAATATTCATGAATTATTCTCTGAGAAATCAAGGAAATTAAAAAAAAAAAGAAACCCTGGCTCACAATGTTAAAAAAATAATTCCTGGATATATGTATGTATGTTTTATATGTAAATGACTTTGTGTTATTTTACATATAGTTTGGTTATTCGTTTCGTGCTAATCCATCCAGTAGCTTTTGCATAATCGTGCCAACAAACAAACCAACATATGAACAAACAGGGGGAAAACATAACCTCCTTGGTTCAGGTAAAAACAGAGAGGAGCAGATGGTTCAGTCAATCAACAAGCAGTTTCTGCCACGACGGAGCCAATGACTCAACATGAATGACTGGACACAAGCGGCGTGCGTAACCACGAGAGGACGACACAACATGGCAGTGACGGGGAGCCACGTAACAACAACAGACCATGATTACAAGCCAAGAGAAAGAAAATCATGTGTGTTTACTCAGCATGGGGTCTAAAATCACCCGAGCCTGTGAAGTGCGGCTTTTGAACTTCTACTTAAATGGGATTTTCAGGAACATCACCAGTGTGAAGCCACACATCAAAGTGCTCATTTAGCTTTTCGGAGCTTTTAAATGCCCGAGAGTTTTTGTCCCTTGAATTTCTGAGGCTAAAGCCGACTGATATTATTTTATCTAGTGTTTGTTCTCTGAGGTGATTTGTTTGAATATGTATTTTTTTTCACCACAGCAAAAAGAAGCTCTGTGCTCTGTATGGAAAATGGACAGAGTGTCTGTACGTTGTCGACCCTGCTGCCTTGAAAAATGACAAGAAGGGGGCGGAGGAGAAAAAAGGCAGCAAAGCGGTATAAACCAACTGTTCTTCATTTTGTGATTATTATTATGATTCATTGTGTGAGTTATGTAGTTGGATGACTTTGTTAGTGGGACAATGTACTTACTAACATCCATATTTCACATCAGTTCATCAGCAATATAGTATTGCGCTGTAATAACTTAATTAATTAGTTAAAGAGCTTAAGACTTTTCAGGGCATCATTCATTCTGTTTGCAGGGTTGCAGTGAGGATCAGGAGGAGACTCCTTCACGTGCTACCGACACTGTGGAAGTGATTCCTGGCAGCAAGCTGCTGTGGAGAATCGCACCCAGACCAACCAACTCTGTCCAGGTCGGACTCAGTCATGTGCACAAATGCAAAGTTTTGACTTGTCTAATCAAGTGCTTTACATGTACATATTTAAAACAACATCTATTAAACAGTTTAAACTTAAAAATATATTTAAAGACATTGCTGTATGATTTTAGCAATGATTTATAATCTCCTCAGCCAAATATGTTCTTGGGGCCCTGATGTCCAAGACCTGGTCACACTTATTAACCACTCTTTAACCATAAGCAAGTGTTGGTTGGAAGATCTTAGATTATCCATATTACTACGTATAATGTTTTAACATGCAGCATTTTATCTAATGCCAGATGTACAGCTTTACGACCTTCGCCATGCAGCTGAATGAGCTGCGTAAGGAGATGGAGGGAGTCATTCCTCAGACAGACTGCAGGCTCAGACCTGACGTACGAGCCATGGAGAACGGCGACATCGGTAATAACTGCTGCTTGGACATAACATAAAATAATTCTCTTACAGCAGTCTGAATATTATTATCTTTAATTATTCCACATAGATGTCGCCAGTGGGGAGAAGAAGAGGCTCGAGGAGAAACAGAGATCTGCTCGTAAAAGCCGCTCCAAGTCTGACGAGGAGTCGAAAACAAAGTGAGTCTGAGAGAGGAATGGGACAGATCAAGGGTTTCCTCGTAGTAGCTTCAGTAAACAAGATATTATTCAATCAGTTAATGAATGCAGTTCGATGTCATGGTGATATAAGTTCAGTAAATTCAGTCTTTGGCTGCTACCTTAAACAGACATATATGAGAGTGATATCAATATCCTGGTCTCACTCTCAGCAAGATACCTAATATCTATATTTCTTACAAATGTCATATAAAAGTCTAAATGTTGTCTCTTCACAACAAATAGTGTCAATGTTTCAGCTCTGATTATCCTCTGTTTGAACTGCTGAGCTCATCTGGCATTCATGAAATGTTCTTTATCTGCATTTTTGCACTGCAGCTGAATGTAGTGTCTGTCATTAGAGGAGACATATAATGCTCAGCTTTTCTTTCCTCTAGTGGGTTATTGGTATTTTGTGAATGTAAAAGGTCTGGAAAGTTACAAGGGCCAGAGTCAGTGTTTAAGGGAGCTTCTCTCCCCCACAGAAAACACTGCCACTGAAACGCCTAAAACACCTCGTCAGAAGTGGGAATCTGGACATCGCAATGTCCTGAATTTGCACATCTAGCGGCTAGTCTGGCATGCCCACTAACAAAGCCAGATAAAAGCTATGTCTCAGTTCAGTAGCTGCTTCCTTTGGAGGCTGCATTTGAAGACTGATCCGTCACAACTAGACTGCCCCATTTTGAACACTACTTCAATTGTGGCATCCTTCCATCCCTAGTATACAAAGGCTCAAGAAGGTGAATCCCTACCGCGGCACCAACTTTTCCCTGGATTAAATATGCTTCAGTGACAAACTGTTGTTCAAAGAGGTACTGGCACCAGAAAACTCTCTATCTTGATATCCTGAGTATCACGCTTCAACTCAACTGAACAGCCAACGATACACATGTTAAAAAACAAAGAGGCGTTCAAACTATCTTGTTGTGTCCAACTGCAGCTCTGTTGCTTGGCAACAGCAGTAAGGGCGGAGGTGAGCTGGTGACACGGATCACAGAAATCCTCTGTAGATTAGAGCATTTCAGTTTGGCCTTCACTGTCTGCGCGGCCCACGAAGAAGGCGGTCTTCGTGGGCTTGGTAGGCCACATCCTCGGTAGGATGCAGTCCCTGAAATGAGAGCAAAGCAACAGCGACAACCGACATTTCCTACACAAGCTTGAAACAGCTGGCCAATCAGAGCAAACTGGGCTTTATCAAGGCCAGAGCCTTAAAGAGACAGGAGCTAAATCCAACTGTTTCAGACAGAGACTGAAAAGAGGAGCTGCAGCATTGAACCCTGCGAGGACAGTGATGTGTTTTCTGAACATTAACCCAAGTTAAAATGATGAACCTGAATATGAGCATATTGTTTCTCATTAAACGGAGCATTTTATCATCATTTTGTGCACTGTTACATTCTTAATTGCTTTGAAAGGTTCAAGCTTAATCTCCATTTTCTCTCCACTTGTCTTGTTTTTCCGTTGCATCCTCTCTCTGATGATTCTAGGACTCCTGCCCTGGGCCCGAGGTTAGAGCTGCTTGTGGTTTCACTGATGTGTCTGACATGTTTGAAGTGATTGTGTGTTTTTCCCAGGTCTTATTCCTGTCTTCATTCTTTCTGTTAAGATAGAACAGAGAATCACAGATTTAGAGACTCACAGTTTGGAGACAGTTGTGATTCATCTGGTCTCCCCTCCACCAGCATGGCAGCTCCACTTACTGGCACTATATGGAATTACTCAAACACCACAGGATTCCTCCTCCTAAATAATTACCCTCCCTGCTTTAATGCACTAGATATATAACAACCCAACAAATCATTTTAGTTAAAATAAAAACCTGCATGACTGACCTCCCTCACTGTGTGTTATTTGTTGAATTATGGCTGCGGTCACTGAATGTCAGTGTTCTTCTTCTGTGTTTTCAGGTGGTTTCAACAAGGTCAAAACCCTCACATCAGCTCCCAGGACTGGCTCTTTTCTGGTGGATACTGGGACAGGAAATACAGCCAGCTCCCAGACATTTACTAATGGACCTTTCCTGCACACTGCACAGTGTCCTCTGTACAGAGCAGCATTAACTGTTTTTGAAAGACCTATAATAACTGCAAGTAATATGCAAAAAATCTACTTAAACTGTGTGGCCTTAATCTGCTTTCTAATAATGAAACTGCATTAAATGTTAATAATCAATATTTAGACTTTCTTAAAGGTAAGTTTGACAGTGTAGCATTTGTATTTATACTGAGGGAAGATAATGGACTCGCAGTGGAGAGGTGCTGATGCACACGTGTTTTAATGTCAGCTGTTGTCTTTTAAAATGTTTAGACTCTAAATGTGTATTTGTGTATATACGTCACACAAACCGTCAGTTACCTCATTCATATTTCCTCTCACAAGACCATTTACAGTTCATTTAATGTGATGTTAAAGGTGTCAGTCATCTCTCCTCGTCTATTACCTTATCAAACAATTAGGTGTATAAAAAAATACGTAAGAAAAACTACAGTATAATTTCTATATCATTACTACACATGTATTATGACTTTAAGAATTGACTGGCACATGTTTTGGTTGTTTTTATCATTTTGTCCACTGAGGCCTTCAACTGTGATGCTCCATACAACTTTCACACATGAAAGAATTGACTTTTATAAAGAGGTCTATTATAATGTTTTGCTGTAATGTAAAATCTGTGTATCATACAATCTTTCAGACAGACTGAAACAAAGTTGGTTGGGGGTGATTAGGTCAAATGATGAAAAATCATCAATCATCAATAAATCATCTCAGTGTACTCATGTATGTTTTTACTTTTTATGTTAGGTTTGACAGGAGCGCAGGAAATTTCAGGAATCTGAAAATAAAGTGTGATCTGATCAAAAGCTTTCTGCAACAACAATATTTATTTTTTTTAAGCTGAGCTCAGACCTGCATCTTGCTATTCACATGGACACTAGACAGAAATGGTGTAATGCAGTGGAAGACTTTGTCCCTCACTATTCAGTTTTTCAAAATGTGTAATGCAACAAGTGAAATAAATATGTAGCGTATAGGAGAATGCTCAATTACATCAACATTTTCATGCTTTCATGAGCAGTTAGAAGCAACATGTGGCTTCTGATAAGGCAACCATAATTAAATAATAATATTAATGAATAAAACAAATGGTCCAGCATTAAAGGGGCAGTTTACTTCTTAATATTTAGTAAAGGCAGTTTACCTTTGCTTTTTGCTGTTAGAGATGGAGCCTATGAATATCAGCCTGAGGAAGCTACTACTGAAGCTGCTGAGCATAAGGATTTTAGTGTCAGGTTAATATTTGCAAATCCCACTGCATTAGGATTAAGTGTTTTTAATCACTTGCAGTAACGGTAAGTGAAGAGTCAAGTGCTTTTTGTGGTGAAAAGAGAAGCAAGTGCAGCTGTTGTCGTCCTAGTGAAGTGAAGTGCAGACACTAAGTGGATCGTGTTATTGTTTGAACATGATCTCTTTTTTTTCTCTGTACAGAATGGACGGCCCATATTGTTAATATTTCTTCTAAAGGAGTCAAATTATACAGATCTCTAAATCTGTATACATAAGAAACACAAAAAAAAAAAGACGTCAAATTATGACAAAGAAACTAAATGAGCACAAACAATGCCAAATAACAACAAGGATACACAAAACTATCCCCAAGAAAATAAATCAAGAAAGACACGAGGACATGAGAAAACATGATGAACAAAGAGATGTGCAAAACATCATAACAAAATAAAACAAACACAAAGTTAACGTGGTGCTGAGGAGACTATATATTTAAACTATTTTGTTATTTGTGAAACCTATAATAAACTAAAACCTAACAAGATGCTCCATATTCTTCATTGTGACGCAGGTGACAGATGTATCTTCTGATATTCCCCATTTAAAATGAAACGTAGCCTAATATTACGACTTTTTTCTCATAATATTAGAGCTTTTTATCTCCTAAGAGTACGACTTTATTCTCGAAATGATGATTTTTTTCCCTCTAATGGTTTTTCGGCAAAGCTTGTTGTATGACTTTAATGACAAGGGACACACCCATAATTACTTTGATCATGTCATTAGTCTTTAGGGCACCGATTGATGCTCACAGGATCATACACCCTGGACTCTTCTTCATATACAACAGGCTTTCCATTGATCTTCACATTTCGTAAGCAACCCAAAAATGGTGAGGACACGGGCACTCTGCTGTACTTTGTCGTCCCTGAATGGAGAAAAGAAAAGATTCAGGTCAAGGAGATAAGGTAACAGCTAATATTTGATGAAAGACATGCTTTGAAATGTTTAACGGATTTACCCCCAATGGAAAGTGAATCCAGTGTTGTTGAGTACGACGTGGATGTGATGGCGACGGCTTTCTCCTCAGACATTGAGTCCACCACTAGTCTGACAACTTCACGCTGTTTGGACACTGATGAACAATAACCAAATTTTAAATTTAGAGCCCCTCAGATATGACCTGGTTTGTGTAATGTTGTCATCATGTGAAGTCGTACCTGTTACCATGTGGAACTTTCCATCACAGAGACTTTCAGGAGGAGTCACAGACACAGTGACAGCTCCGTTTCCATCATTCACTCTGACCCCCACCTGTTAATAGACTGCAGTCAGTCAATGCAGTTTTGTTTTTCATCTCTGCCTGATCAACTGCCATTATACATTCTAAGAGTGGAGGTTTCACCTTGTTGTTCATTAAGAACACATTGAAGCTGGCCTCGTCACTTTGTACGTAGAAAAGAAGACCTGTCAGGTATTGAGGACGCAGCTCGAAGGACAACACAAAGTGGGAGCCAACATTCAGGTAATTATCTAAAACAGAAATATTATTTTTTAGATTTGGGTGTTGGATGTAAATTGCAATGAATCAGATTCATTAAATACTACAAACCTAAGACGATGTGCCCACCGCCAAAGTACGCCCCCGTTTCCATTGGCCCCTCAAAGCAGGGTAATGTTTTATGTCTTCCCCCGGGTTCTCCGATCGCGACATCATTCATTTTGAAATCCCGTATACAGCCAATAACACTGTTCATGGGAATGTTGTGTCCCTGTGGGCGGAGAGGACATGGTCGTGTGTAAGTACATGTGGGAAAATATGTGATCGAACAGTTACTGAGGTTTGATACAGACTTTTGTGGTTCTTCCTTTCAGATCACCTCCCAGGTACACAGGGTTGTGCAGGTCTAAAGACGATCCTTCATTGTTCGGTAGGCGACCATCGGTCACACGGACTCCATCAACCAGCAGATGAAAGGTGCTCTTCTCCACACTGAACTCAACCTACACAAACACAGACACACAAAGCTAAGCTTATAGACACCTGAAACATCAAAAAAGGTCATATATTACTCTTTGTTCAATTAATTTTAAATTTTTAAAGGGTTCCCATATCCTAGATGTTCGGTCTTGACCAAACAAAACGAGTTATAGCAACTTCCTTGTGTAAGGAATGGATATAGCTGTGTGTTTTTTTACTGTCTCTGACATAAACTTCCAGCACTTGCATAGCCATTCACCACTACAGTACTAGCCCTGTGGCTTCTGATCAGGGAACAATAATTAAATTATAATATTAATGAATAAAACAAATGCTCCAGCATTAAAGGGGAGGTTTACTACTTAATATTTAGTAAATGCAGTTTACCTTTGCTTTTTGCTGTTAGAGATGGAGCCTACGGAGATCAGCCTGAGGAAGATACTACTTAAGCTGCTGAGCACAAGGATTTTAGTGTCGGGTTAATATTTGCATATCCCACTGCATGAGGATTAAGTGTTTTTAATCACTTGCAGTAATGGTAAGTGAATAGTCAAGTGCTTTTGGTGTTTTGTAGTGAAAAGAGAAGCAAGTGCAGTTGTTGTAGTGAAGTGCAGACACTAAGTGGATCATGTTATTCTTTGAACATGATCTATTTTTTCTCCTCTCTGTACAGCATGGACGGCCCATATCGTTAATATTTATTCTAAAGGAAGCAAATTATACAGATCTTTAAAATGACCACAAAGAAACACAAAAAAAAAAAAAATGTAAAATGATGACAAAGAAATTAAATGACCACCACAAACAATGCCAAATTGTTCTACCTTGTAAATAAGGCAGTAAGCTAACTAATTGCTTGTTTTTCTGACCAATCTGGTGCGGGTTGGGTCAGGAGAATATCATTAGTAGATCATGTAACCAAGCCAGACACAGCAATATTAGACGATATACGTATAATAGCGACTCTGTTCCGTTCTTCCTTTACAAAATAGGGAAGTTTACACTGCAGCGACACAAGCTTAACTCACACCACTGTGCATTACGTTCACCAAATGTATTGTGCATGACAATCCTTTTGTAGAGCTTTCATTTTAAATAAATGTATTGACTTCACCCCTGTCCTTTTGTTTGTGAGTTTGTTTGTTTGATTGGATGCAAGGTTGCACACAAACTAATCATTCGAATACTTCAAATTAGTGTTAGGGTTTTGGGTTTTCTGGTGAAAGGAATGTGGTATGAGTCAGGGAAGAACACTTTTTTTTCCCTTTATTTAACATTGCGAGATTTGACATTTTCTCTGATTTCCCTGGGAATAATTATTGGAAAAAATGCTAATTTATGGGAGTTCGATAAGTGCATGCAAAGTGGGAAAGATAGAATTTAAGAGCCTTTGGCGGAGGTATGCACTTTTCTGAGTGCCATTCTAGTCTAGAAATGTTAAATAATCATCTGGAGACAGACTGTTATCAACGTCTAGTTTCTTAGTAACTGTTACTAAGGGGGGAGGGGCTAGCGAAAGGTCAGTTACCCTGTGCCAGTTCCCGTCGTTGCTCTTCTGCTTGTGTTGGATGATGCTGTTTTGACCCAGTGACACCTTGATCTTGCCGTTGGCCATGTACAGAGCCAGCAGAGACACGACTCCTCTCCCTGCCACGTGGAGGATTAGACCTTTGGACGACTTGGTCTTCATATCAAGAGAGAAGTGAGGCCTGAGACACAAGTGGAGCACAACAGGGAGGTCTCTCTCTCTCTTTACTGTTCATATGAATGAATAGATTGATGATGTTATGAAACCCCAGTCAACAGTACCTGTGGTTAAGGTCCTGTTGTGGCAGAGTGTAACTCAGCCAGCTGTGATCATCATAGAGCTGGTATTCACCACGCTGTGCACCTTGGTGGAAACACTGACTGCCTGCAGGAGCCTGAATCTGACAGGAAGTGGAGAAATAGCCTGCGTCACTATTTTGTACAGAAAGTTACATTAGTGTGGTGCTGTAAAAATGGTGCCTTGTTTTGCTCACAGGTTTGTATATTTCGTGCTTCTTCAGAGCTGTTGCTGGTAAATGCTCGGGATTTGGTGATCTATGGAGACTGCACCGGCCAAGAGCAATATCTCCCATGTGTGAAAATGAGCTTAGATCCGCGGGTATAAAGCTCTGCTCAGGCCTGGTTCAAATGACAGATTTCTATAAAACATTACTCAAAGGGGAATTCTGGTGTTTGTCAAACCTGGGCCCTTTTTTTATAAATGTTGGTGTGTAAATAAATGGTACTTTACAGTATTATAATCGGTGGTAGCTGATTGCTCACTTTATTAGTGTTTGGGAACAATATCTGCAGTAACGCTCACTCAGGCAGGTCACACGGCCCCGAACAACAGCGATAACCAAACTGTCTTCACTTCCTCCCAGCTTACGTATTCCATACGCCGCAGCTTTTATACTGACGACAATGCATGCACTCTCCTGATTGGTCGAGAGCAAAAGGGGCTTGACTGGACATTACACTACATACTAAAGCTGAGAGAGGAAGAAACTAAATTTATGTCAAATATAGAAACTATACTAATTCCCTTGCAACTGGGTAGTGCAGCATGCAGTACTAATATTACAGGTTTATAATGTTGAGGGTGGACATTTCTTGGAATGTCACAGTTTCCCCATCAGAATTCATTGTAGCCACTGCCACTGTGGCGTAGCTGCTTCCAGAGTTGATCTACTCGACTGGTTCCAAAAGTGTTTGTGGGTATCATTCATTTAGACGTTCACATTTATAAACTTAGAGCCGAGGTTGAAAATTATCGGAATTCTCCTCCGTTGCTGTCATAAGACAAAATGACACCACACAGTATAACGTCTATATTACAACTGTGCCATTAAAACATTGGTAAAATATTTCGAATGTGTCCAAACCTCCTTGTGTAAAGATTAGCAATGCAGACTTTGAATTTCTTTCCTTGTGATTTTTTATCCACCGGCCTGGCGTGGTGATTCACATTTACATTATCGATGCTGAGCTCCAACCTGAGAAAATCATGACAACTTCGGTAATGTGCTTTTTTATTTATTTAAATGAAGAAAAGGTTTACAAAAGGGAGGACACATCTTACCTTGTTGGTCTGCTCACTGTGGACAAGTAGTGCCAGTTTCCATCACTGTATCTTTCATCAGACTTCAGTGTGTAATTATTGCTGGTAAATATTACATAGCCATCATCCAGGGACAGCTGAAGGTCCTGGGCAGAGGTGGAGGCCTGTTGAAGATGAGAGAAGGCTAATAGAGTCATGTTGATCAGTTGATCCTCATTTAAATCAGACACTTGTGGGGAGAGCTGACCTGAGAGCTGCTCCAGAGAAGAGCAGCATGTCTGTGTTTGGTCCTGAAGCCCAGAGAGACCCTGACAGGCTGCTCGTCCCACACAGCTAGAGAATCCATGGACAGAGCTGAGTTCAGTGTTGCTGCACGGACACCCTGCACCAGCCAGAAACACACATATTACGTTAATTTGTCCAAATCCTGCTCACTTAAAGGGACTCTTACCTTTGTTGCATTTTTACACTTTTTGTGGATAAGGTTAAATTGGTATTAATAAGGTAATGACACTCTAAAATGCAAGACAGACCCACCAGGAGTTAAAGCAAACAATTATTTCACTCTCGTAATATTTAGTGAAAACTTCAACCAATAAAATTCTTCGGACCGAAGGACCTTATTGGCCGACAGACCTGTCTGTTTGCTGCATGGAAACAGACAGGAAGCCCGTCTGCTTCTTGTGGCGCATTCGGGCCCGCGTCATCAAGGCGCGTCCTCAACTATAGGGTTTGTTTTGATTCCACGGCAGACAGTAGCGAGTAGCGACCGTATCGACCGTAGCGACTGACGATGGCAGACCAAAGTGGTCCACGGCGTACTGAAACAGCCGCTCCCAGGGGGAAAAACAAAAGAAAAAACACCGCGGATGGGAACGAGGGGGTGGGGCATTGGAGGAAGGCGGGATGATTCGAATGTGCTGTAATTCTCAAATGCAACAAAGGTAAGAGTCCCTTTAAGTACAAAAAAAGATGTGGAAAAAATTCAATTAAATGTCTTTTTCTATTTCATTTAATCTCTTTTTTTTCACATTTCACTTTAAACATTGTATTTGCTTTTACCTTTGAGCTTTCTGATTTCCCGCTTCAAGATTCTTATTGTCACTACTGATCTCGATTCTGTGATAGAGGCTTTATTTTAAAGGAGGTTTTTTTCAGTTTTTCTTAACTCTTTTGTCTTCTTCCTCTGTTTTTTGTGAATGTAACAGTTCTTAAAAGTTAGTCAGTCTGCAGTGAAAGGAGCTAGTTAGTCCAGCTGATACTTCTGGGGTATTGTGATGTCACTTGAAATCCCAACGCCATAAAATGCACGCATAGCTGCTAGTCTGGCTCTCGGACTGTGCAGGGGCGTCTTAAGGGAAAGGGAGCTAGTGTTTCAGACAGTGGCTGAAAAGAGAAGTTGCAGCAATGAACAGAATGAGGAAAATTATGTGTTTTCTGAACATTAGAGCCCTTTCTATCCTTTTTCAAGTGATAACACAAATTACAATTATGAACCTGAATATAAGCATAATATGTCTCCTTTAAGACAATGTTTATTCAAATGCATTCAGCCGTGTAAAGGCCAATTTATGCCTCTCCGTTTTTTCTATTACGGACAGATAAGACCGCCCTATCCGTCGTGGAACGCCCTCTCCGAGCGCCTCGGACAGCTTTTCGTACACGTCTGATTTTTCTAACTGTACGTGTTTATTTCGGAGACCCCACGGACCGCTCTTGGCTGTGATTGGTCCGCGAACGACATCATTTCCGTATGACGTCATTTCCGTATTTCCGGACCTCAAACTTCCTGTTTACTTGTAGCCACAAACACGAACACAACTATGATTCTACGATAAATGTGACGTGTGTGTTAAGCCAGCGGAGTTGTCCGGCTGACGGTGGCTTGTTAGAGGACTGACGGCATGTGTGCACGGTCACATACGGTTAGAACGAGCTTTCAAAACGGCGCTAGCAGGCTAGGCTAGCGGGCTAGGCTAGCCACCATGCTAACTGCGGTGGTAACAGTGCAAGAACCCGCCGTCACGACTTTAATTCCACTTCTATCATGACACTGTTTCTATAATACCGTCAGGTTAGAAGCAAACACTGGGTAGCAGTAAGTGCCGGGAGTCCCTGCTGACTGTGTGTGGAAGCTGGGGGGGAGCTAGGTCCGTGTAGCTTCTAGCTACATGTAGCCTCAATCAGATTCAAGCTGTGGAATCAGCAACACAGTTCGGAAACAAGACCGGGGAACCGCTGCGCTAAGAAACGATTACATCAGCATTTTGACCCACTGGGTGTCACTTTATTTAATTCTGTTAGTTGCCATGGTTCAGTGTGTGGGAGGCAGGCTAACATGTAAACAGAGACACGTGGACTTCTTCTTCCCAAATGGGGTAGGCTTCTCTGAGCTCGTCTTCCGTTGCGCCACCTATGGGTTTGGCGATGAATTTTTTTCCGACGTACTGTGTCGGAGAAGTAAATATCAAAAAGACTCTTCGCCCACAGCTGAGACCTCTCCGAGAAACGGAAACGTAGTAGTATATAAGAGCCTTAAGGCGATCATCGCTTTTTGTCAGATTACCAGTAGTGAGACTGGACATCCATCGGTGACACCCATCGTCCTGTTGTACTCGACAATGTCACCGTCTGCTGTCAGGTGATCCACACATCCTCTCAGTGGTGGAGCTGTGATGTTGTGCCTGAAATTCAGACACATAAAGGACAGAAACCAGTGTAAAGGGCTAATCTGATGAGCTCAAGCTGTAAACACTGCATGTACAGCATCTGTTGTGTTACCTCAGCCTGACCTGTGCGGGTAGACCCCCGACATAATAAGTCATGTAGTTTGTGCGAATGTGATCTGTGGAGATCTGCTGTCGTCCGTAGTGCACAATAAATCGTTCTGCGGTAGTGATTGTAAAGAGTTGGTCCTGAGACAGGAGACATGTCTTTAAGTAGAACATTTTATAAATAGAACAAATACATGCATTCAGAAAGTTTGCTTTGCTTTGTGTTCATTCCGGTGAGTAACTATTTTGAGATCCTCTTACAAAGAGAGACACTTTTTCAGCGCTCTGAGCTCTGAGCTGTTGACCTGCTTGTTGTCCTTGAAGCACCAGGAAGCCTCTCTCCACAAACACACAGAAGAAAGACTCCTGCAACATAAAAGACAAGATCAGTCTTTTTATAGACACTGAGCGTCGGAGCTGTGCAGCTGCAAATCTGTGAAATTCCATCATAGAGATCATACTTCATTTCCAGTGTAGAATAACAAGGCGTCTGTCTCTTTGCTGTTTGTGTGAAACCTCAACAACCTTTTCTTCTTCTTTCCCGGTTCCTTTATGAATGCCATGCGGTAACCTGTTCCGTCATAGTAGTCTGACACCTCCGACTGTGGAATCCTATACCAATCAAAAATGACTTTCCTCATCATTGTGACTTTAACAACTAACCTCTATAAACACAGTACATATTTGAACCTTACTTAATATGAGGCTGCTTTGCCTCCATGTTGACTGCATGTTTGTAGTTGAACAGAGAGACAGGATGATCGTTGATGTAGGAGAGTTTCATGGCTCCTCTGTATCTGGAGTACCGCAGCTGCAGTGGAGGCTGGAGGAGTCAGAGCAACAGGGACCGAACATTTCAACATGACACTTCAATGAGAAGGATTTCATGACCCTGGATAATTTTCTGTCAAGGGTAGGTTAATGATTGGTCAGTTTTTAGGCTAATTTGTCAAAACTTATATCTGGACCATTGCTCACAGGAATTTCAGTCTCATTATTCTCCCACTGAACTGTTTTCTCCCAAAGGCCAGTGAGGGACTTCTGTATTTCTGTGTTTTAATCGTATTATTTACTTATCATGTCAATACTTTCAGGTACATAGTCATCATTTTTTGATACTAAATCAAAATTATAGGAGAGAATAATCTCATTCTGACATACCAGGTCAAATATAAATGACATACTGAATCCAATCCTGATTTATTAAATAAAAATGATATACTGTACTAACCTAAATTGCATCTTAAAACAAATTAACATGAAGTGATGTCAATATATCTTAACTTAAAGTTGCCTGATTCAGAATTTCTACCTAGTGTGGGAAAGAAATGTATTTAGTTTTCAAAAATAAGACTAATGCTGTCAAAATTATGAGATAGTGAGTCAAAATGTTCAGACTTATTTCTTTCTAGAAAGACGTTTCACATGTATAAATAAGGCTCTTTGATTCGATGAGTGCACAGGCTTGTTTACTGTGTTTATTGTGTATATGAGATTTTCCAGTTCTTACTGGTTGTCAGTTCAGTTTGATAAAGTCTTATGATTGTCCTTCTTCTGTTTCTGCCTGTGTAAGAAGTCAATCCATGCAGACATAATGAATTAACAGCTGTGTTATTACCGTAAAGTCGTCAGGATATCCACCCACGTAGAAAGCCACACTGTCTGGGTCTATGTTGAGGACACCGCTAATCTTGTTTGGAAGGTTATGATAAGGAGCAAGGCTGACGGGCTTCTGTGATGTGAAGTTCTTTATGATGTTGACTTCAGCGTCTTGGTAAACTCTGCAGGGATTGTAAATACGGAGAAAACCACAAAACTGATCACATGTCGAAGAAACTAAAGTGTTAGTTACTTTCCTCTCTTTCTCAAAGTCCTTCACGTACCTGTAGAAGATAATCCTGTCAAAGTCTGACACGTTCACATTTGTGGTCGATGTTATTTTGTGCTTGGTTTCCACCTCGTGGACGACTCCACCCAACTTATAGACACAAATCAACATGTTGTTTCTGATCGCCATCCCGATGTAGTCTCCAGAGGCCTGTAAATAAAATGAGACAAATAATGATATAGATATTCTTAAAAAGATCCAGACTTCCTGTGAAACACAAGGAGACACGCTCACGTTCTTGTTGCCTAAGTAGAGAACAAAGAGGTTGACATCTCCTTGTTTGTCCTGTCGTAGCTTTCGTCTGCGCTCGGGCTTTGATGGATTGGTTTGATGATGATTGAGAAGCAGGTCGACAGCTGTAAATGCTTTTATGTCTTCAAGGTTTCTCGGAGGATGAAGCTCAACGTGGGCTTTTCCATTAAAGGTCGTGGTAATGGAGAGCTGTAAGAAGATCCATGTAAATTACAGTAATGTATAAAGAAAATAAATGCATAAAATATTCTGTTTGTTTTTTGACCAGAAATAAGTCAAAAGACACTTGTGAGCTCCAAAAAGCTGATGGAAAAGAATCAGGTGATATTTGCCATCAGTTCATATTCATTCACACACTTAGTGATTTGTTCCATCGTCAATGTAAAAAATATTGATTATTGATTTAAATCAAAGCTGACAGGTATGAACATCAGATTCAAGGCGAAACTTCACCCTGTTAACAAAGTTTCTTGTCTCTTTAATCACGTCCTTGATTTTCAAGATGCTTTCTGTCATGTTGCCGCTTGGAGGCGATTTCCCTTTGAGAGCCTCAACTTGTCTGAGGTTATTCGTCAACACAGGGAGAGTGATTTTCAATTTCTTCACTGAAAGAGATAGAAAATAAATCAAACTAATAATATAATTAAAAGGAAAGGGGTTCTGTTAGATTCTATTATTCCTGTTAAATACTCACATGATTGTTCTACATCAACTATCATATTGTCCATATTGACACTGTTGCTGCTCAGAGTTATTCTTTCTACCTCCCGGCTGATGTTTCTCAGTCTATCTGTTAAATTTCTGACTGTGGAGTCACACTCAGAGGCCGCTGTTTTCGCCGAGTCTATCAATAGTTTGGTGTCACCTGAAATTTAAAACAACATGATGATCTACTGTGCTGCAGATGCAGTGAATAACCTGCTCATTTCAAATGATCCACTGACCTCCTCTTATTGTTTTAAGGTCATCAGTGACAACTGAGATACTCATTCTCAGTGATCTTCTTTTCTCCTTTTCCTTCCTCACACGGTCTCTACATGAGCTCACTGGAGGTGAAAGCTCTGTCCAAAAGAAATCAAACAGCATTTGTTTTTTGTGTTTTCAAATTAATATAACTCCTGTGACTTGTAGCAAATTATGCTTTTTACACACTTTTCAGGTCATTCTGAGAGTTGTCGACTTCTGTTTGTAAATTATTTGAAGACTTTTTCAATCCTTCTGCCCTGTCGACCAGACTTGCCTCCTTCACATCCTAGTTTACAATAAGAGAGTCATATTAATATGAATTTCAATGAACATTATACAACTAAACATTTATTAAAGACATCATGCAGGATTAATAACAACAGAGTTACCTTTAAAGCCTCGTCAGCAGCCTCTCTGGACTGATTAGCTGCTATTTCTGCCTTTGGTGTGGTCTTTATGAAACCTCCTTCACTCAGCACTTCGAGCGGTTCATTGCTGTTAGTAGCATTTTTAAGCACTCTGCAATGTCTTATAATACATAATTTCAACATAAACACATTGTCTTTATGTTAATTATATCTATGCTCCTTTTTGGTCTTCCTTTATAAACTCACTGTTGAAGTTCTGCTTCATCTCTGTTAAGCTGCTCTGCCTGGTCCTCGGCCTTGTTGACAATATCCACTTTGGTCTTAATTTGGAAGATGTTCTTAAACTTCTTAACAAGTTCCCTCCTTGCACCATCCAGTTGACCTGCATGGTTCTCACATTCCTGCAATTTACACAATAAATTCAGTTCCTACAGTAAAAAAAAAAAACTTGTCTTGTGTCATCATGGTGATAAAACATGGCAGCTTACTTTTTTTATTTCCTCAAGCAATAAGAAGACATCTGTGATGTTTTTCAGCAGTTCTTTAGTCGTTTCAGTCACAGGAAGATGGGAGTTCTGTTCTCTTTCCGACTGAGATTAAAGACGAAATGATGAACAGAGACAGGTGAAGAAATACATAACGTTGTTGTGTACAACTGAAATAAATGCTACTATAATCGAGAATTGCGTTTCACCTTCAGATGTTGGAGCGTAGAGTGACTCCTCAGGTTCAGGCTCCGCGTCCTGTTGACTCCGTCCTCTGCCTCTGACAGCAGCTCAGCCAGTTCCCTGAGAGACGAGGCGGAGACCAGCAGAGAGTCTGACGTCCGACTCAATGCAGGAGTTGTGAAGTTGTCGTGGATTAAGTTCAACACTAAGGAGAACATACAGATTTGGGGATATATAATGATTGGATATCACCGGGTTTGGATAAGATGGAGAACAGATTGTTCTCCTTTGATTGTATCCTTACACAAACAGTTTCCGGAAATAGTCGTATTGGTTTTCTTGCTGAAAGTTTGATGCTAAGTTGAGCATGAAAAGTGCAGCAGCTAACACAATCAATCTATTAGCACCTTTACAGTTCACTATTTAGCAATGAAGTTTCTTCTCAGTCCAGAGTCTCCGCTTATCGCCCTGCAGCAACCAAAGAGTTATTACATGGTGATATTTCATAGTGTAGCCTGCACCTTTTAGCTTTTCCAGGATTTCCAACCCTAGCTTTAAAGAAGTCATTGCAACTGGCCAAAAAATAGTCCAGGGCCTTAAAGGGACTCTTACCTTTGTTGCATTTGAGAATTACAGCACATTCAAATCATCCCGCCTTCCTCCAATGCCCCACCCCCTCGTTCCCATCCGCGGTGTTTTTTTGAAGAAACTTTATTTACAAGCAGACTTACCACCTACTGCCTCCGCGCACGCACGTGAGTTTTTGTTTACCAAAGCAATGGATTCGGATTCAGAAGCACCGGTAAGTTATATACATTTACATTCACATATGATGTCGGGCCCGGATGCGCCACAAGAAGCAGACGGAAAACCTGCATGTCCATGCAGCAAACAGACAGGTCTGTCGGCCAATAAGGTCCTTCGGTCCGAAGAATTTTATTGGTTGAAGTTTTCACTAAATATTATGAGAGTGAAATAATTGTTTGTTTTTACTCCTGGTGGGTCTGTCTAGCATTTTAGAGTGTCATTACCTTATTAATACCAATTTAACCTTATCCAAAAAAAGTGTAAAAATGCAACAAAGGTAAGAGTCCCTTTAAGTTGTCATGCTCGCTACATCCCTCGACTTCTCGTCTTTATGCTAAACTGGGCTAACCTGTTGCTGACTGTTGCTTCAAATTCACCATGTGTGATGTCATTCTCATCCTCTAACTCTCAACATTTTCCCTAATAAATTCATACAGATCTTGACCTTTAAATGAAAGTAGCTGGAATATTTAATCCCTGGAACTTTTTCTTAAAGGTTACTTCAGGCTGTGGATTAGTTGTGTTTCCAAAGTCTAAAGACTATATAGAACGACTTCCTAATCAGTGCAACTGTCATGTGCTTTTCTCTGTAACTCTCCTTTTAAAAGCACAAAGAAAAGTGTATATTCAGCTAAAGATTTTTTTTTTCAAATGGTGGCTTGAATAAAATGAAGAAGCAATTAACCAATCAGAAATGTTAAGAGCTGCAAACCCCATCCCAGCAGTTCCTCTACTGTAGGCAATCAGAGACTTCTCTCTGGGGTAAAAAAGGAAAATGACCAGTACTTTAATTTAGACCCTGACTAAGTTTCTCCAAAGGTTTGTAGTTCCTGGGGAAAGTAAATGCAATGGAAATCGTTATGAAAAACAGAGCATGTACTTGTTTAAGGGTTTCCAGCTTGAAAAGTTGCAGAATATACATTAACTGTTCAGAGTGGGCTGACCTTTGTATAGTGCCCTCTACTTTACATCATAGTGAAGGGGAGTCGAGTGAAGGCAGACGTATTACACAAGTCTGTTTGCAAATGTCCCTGACACCAGTGGAGCATGAATCACACGTGTCTGACACACCTCTGCACCATTTTACTAATGAACTGAACGCAATTTCACTGCATTTGAACATCAGAGGAAAATCATAAGTGAGAAAATGTTTTACGTTTGTGTGCCTCCTCCTGCTCCCGGCCGGCGCTGCAGCCTCTCTGTCTCATTTCCTGCACCATGTGCTGAGCATCCACAGTCGTCCTGACTTTGTCGTTCTCAGAGAGAGTGATGGATCCTCCGGGCTTCACCTCAGACAGCAATTTGATGAAATCTGACAAACCACAATAACACAGATAACGGTGTTGATGATACATCACTTTGACATAACCAATAATTCAGTTTCCTGAATAAGTCTCACAAAGACCTGGACACAAGTGACAGGGAAGATCCGACTGAATTACATCTTTATATTTGAGTGATGTACAGTACCTTGTATTACTGTGAGGAGAGATTCAGCTTCAGGGAGAAGATCATCGTCCTTAAGCTTGGTTTGATTCACATTCAGCAAAACCTTTTCCAGATCGGATTCAGGTCGAAGAATCTGTAAGTCAATGACAGATCATTTTCACTCTGCATGAAAAAGAAGTTTTATGAACTCTGACTTTTATTGTTTTTCGCTGAGATATCTCTGACATGCGATGTAATAAAAATACCTCCTGCAGTATTCAAACAATAATTTTAATTCACAAAATGATTTATCAAAGTTTAAATCCTAGTAGAGTTTTAATCTGTTTAACTGAGGAAAAATGTTTTCATGCACCTTGTCAATCAGTTGACTCAAGTCATCCCCGATAACATTCACATCTGCCTCCAGCTGTTCAACCTCTGGTTCCAGGTGTCTCACAGCAGTGTCTGGGCTCCCAAACTGTATCTGGAAAACAGAGCAGAAATACTCAACATGGATTATGTGACTAAATAGATGTTTTAAAGGACAGCTCATTAAGCATAAAGATTCCCAATGGCTGCATTTACGAGTACCTTGGTTTCAGAGATGTTAGTCTCCAGGTTATTCAGCATCGAGTGTGAACCAGAGACAAGACTGTTGTTCCTGAGCTGCTGTTCCAGCCAAGTCAGACCATTGGCCATTTTCTCCAAGTCGGCCAATAAAGAATAAGTGCAACTGTCACAGTCTGTCGGTAAATATAAATATTCTTAGTTTAGTTTGTTTTGAGTGATTGTCTTTACAACATCCCTGTGGCATTGATCACAGCAGCTGGGACCAGATGTTGTGTGTTGTATCAAAATAACCAGTTGTATAATGTCTTCTATGGCTTTTACCAAAAAGAAAAACAAAATCTAAATAATTGCATTATGGGAAATGAAGAATCCACAGTTTTTGAGTTGGATCCATACTTGAGTGAAAAAATGTCAAGATATCTCAGCCGGTAACTTAAATTTGACAATTTCATCTCTATTCTGTCACATGAGCTCCCTGACCTTAATACAACATCAAATCACGTACCCTGTAAACAAAATAACTTTATTTGTATTTGTAAATGAAAATGTATATTAACCTGCATTTGGAGGATAACAAAGGTCGATGCCATCCCCTCTGTTGCATGGCTTGCAGCTCTTTCCTGGCACCAATGGATTGCCATAGTAACCATGTGCACATCTTAAAGAGAGGAAAAAACAAGAAGAAAAATACTGTGCATTTTTCTACTTTTAGTTGCAGACCTGCATATTAAAATAATGTATTGCAGTGGACAATAGGGGTTAAGATGCAGGTTTTGTCGCACCCAGGATCATAATGTTGAGTTATAAACAGCGTTTGTGTTTGGTTGACCAGCAGACAAACCTCTCACATCTGAATCCACTGTAACCACGTTTACACAAGCAGTCCACCACACCTGAGCCGATGTCCAGACAGGCCAATGCAAAGCTAAGACAGAATAAATAAGTTCTCCATATTGATCCAGTAAAAACAATCAGCTGAGGTTTGTGTTGATGAAGGTAATAAAAAGAGACTGACTTGTTCCATGTAAAGGGACATGGACAGACACGGCAGGTCCTGTGGGATGGGTTTCCATAGTAACCCTCTTTACAACTTTCACAGCGGGCCCCAGTGGTGTTGGACTGACAGTTCTGGAGGTGCATTAGATAAAACGCAACTTGAGCAACATGCGTTGGCAATGTGCCTGCAACTCCCACAACAAGTGTGCTGTAAATTTAAATTATTCACAGCTTGTGTGTGCTTGCGTACGTGCGTGAGGTTGTGGGCGTTTGTGTGTGTGTGTGTGTGTGTGTGTGTGTGTGTGTGTGTGTGTGTGTGTGTGTGTGTGTGTGTGTGTGTGTGTGTGTGTGTGTGTGTGTGTGTGTGTGTGTGTGTGTGTGTGTGTGTGTGAACACCTACCACACAGTTCCCTGTACTCTCATCACACTCTTTGGAGAGTCCACTGCAGCTGCAAGCCACACACTGACCCCTGTTGGGCCCGGTCCATTCTCTGTAGAAGCCAGGGCCGCACTTCTGTACGGACACAGAGAGCTGAGCAGTCAACAGTGTGGGGACAGTTAACACAAGACAACACCCCACCTGCACTCACCTGGTCTGCAGAAAACAGGGTGAGGCATGGAGACGGAGAGAAACAGAAGTAGAAGTAGAAAACCTGCTTAAACCACCATGATCAACAAAGATTTGTTTTACCTGAGTAATAGCTCCTGCTGTTTGGTTGCTGAAGGAAGGATCGCAAAACTTTCTTGTGCCCTGTGTCCTCCGAAGGCCGGGAGTGCGTCTGTCATGCCAACATTTTGCTTGTTTCTGAGCCAAGAGATGAACCGGGGCAAAGCAAAGCAAAACCAAGCACACTGCACCACAACGTACAGATCTTTTCCAATGCATTGTTGTGTTTATCCAGTGATCCATGTGAGTCTAACACAGTCTGTCTTTTAAAAGTCCTCCTCCTCCTCTTCTGGTAAACTCTTTATGTGAGATGCATGGAGAGAAGTTGGGCTGTTAGAAACATAGAGTGTGATCAACTGTATTCACACAGGCAGGTTCAAAGTTCACCGAGGTGTGGTTGCACTGACATTAAGCAGCAGTGAACTGGTTGAACAATAAAGCGCTGACAGGCAACAGATTAAAGTGGTTATCACTTTATTGTCAGTCCATGAGTTAAAACATTCCAGTTCATCCAGTAAATAACAGATAGAAAATACAGTTCATATTGGTTGAAAAAAACATTGAGTTGCATTAAAATGAAAATAAAGACACATTATTTTGTCCCCAACAGATTCAAGTTGAGGCCTAGATTTAAAATTTAACTTTTTTTAATCATCCACTATACCCTCCATCTCCTGCCCTCTCTATATATATCATTTCTAAAAATACAAGAGTTACTGTAAATAAAAAATAAAGTTTAGCAGTCTGAAGATGTGGGTACCCACATTCATTTGATTTAGTACCGTCTCTTAAATCCGTTGTTAAAACAAGACCATGTGACTTGTGTATCAGCCACTGACAGCAGTTAAAACCTGGTAAGAACAGAAAGTGTAATAAATGCACATGTGGTCACAGAATCGGGAAGTTTGGTGAACTTGCTGACTTAAGCACTAATATCATCTAGTTCATGATAGGAATGAGGCTTTAGGAGCTTCTTCCTATTTTCTCACTTTTGTGCTTTATGCTCTTTTGTTACATTTTGTCAGGATTGATCTTCATTTCATTAAGCAAAGAGTTTTTAACATGCTGTGCCTTTTTCTCTTACTTGAATATATTAATATTTTAAATTATATTTTCAACACATTGGAGATAAAAACCTAACCAAACTTAAAATATGTTCATTCAGTTTGTACCATTGACTCCTGTTCAGCCTCGGCTCCTCACTGGAGCAATTTATTCAATGGAGGAGGTCAAATAAAAGTGGACGGGGCATCGCAGCTAATAACCCATGATGGATTCCTCCATTTTGTATTCCCCAGCGCTCCTCTCCCTCCACAACCCTCAGAGTTCAGCACTGTGCAAGATTCCTCGTTAAACATTTAGGTGAACTAAACAAACCTTTGGGTCAAATCTGAATAAAGTTACTTGCTTTTAAAAAACGGGCAACTTCAATATTTCTATTAAATATGTTTTATGTAATCCATTATTTTGCATTATTCACACATAAATTGATTGATTTCCCAAATTCTAACGGGACTGGACCTTTGTTGGTTGATGCTAAATGTATTGTACTTAATTGTACTTAGCTAAAATGCTAAAACTTCTGTAAAAGTAGCACACACAGATAGGTCACTGAAGTGTGCGATCTCACTAATGTCTGACACAAATATAGGTTCACTAACATTAACAAAAATTAGCCACCATGCAGGTCAAAGAAAGTTTGTAGCTGTAAGATCCCATTGTAAATTGAATAATTTTTTATTTAACTTTTCCCTTGTAAGTGTCGGAATGTGTAGTTACTTGTGACGACAGTTTCTTCTGTCCAAAGATGGCCATAGTTTTGTTTTAAAATTTAAATCAATTTTCCATATTTTGGTGAGTTTGACCTATTAAAAACATTTCAAAGACATATTGAATCTTGTGTTCGTCCCTGAGAGAAATTATGTGTTCACTGTACAAGGCTGATGTGGGTCTTTCCACAAAACAAGGTTCAGCAGAGAGTTTAGAAAGTATGGATGACTTTACACATGATATTAGCAGTATGAGCAAAATGTGTCTGACAGACCAGACACATTCTGTTAAATCTCGACTCTGAAGCATCTTATCAGAATCATATAATAGGGTACAGGGCATAACTTGCAATGCCACATGTGTTACTGCCGTCCCGGACGATTCGCATGTAGCCACCTTCACCCCAGCTGCTGCCCCAACTGTAAACATATGACCAAAAATAATATTAGAACAGCGACAGGAAATACTTTTAGGGTAAGGGTAAGACATTTCTTTAAAATTTGTATTAAAAATTATCCTGTGTTACTCTGCTGTCAATGCATAGAGTTGTTCTGACCTGTTTTTTATGATCCAGTAGTCTTGTCCTCCGTCAGAGCCGTAACCCACCAGAAGAACAGCGTGACTCAGATTATTAGGGTTACAGGTCGGCTCATCGTATATTCCTAGGAGTTCAATTTAAACACATATTATCAGATTGTTTGACCAGTAAGTGGCAGTAAAGATAAACGGCAAAGATGACATTTACATATCAATTTGATCAATATGGGGAACTCAGAATATCTTGTTTGAAACATTCTGTGTTAACAAAAAACCTTTAGCTTTCATTGGAATTGGGTTTCTGTTTATGATGGGTTCAAATGTTCCCTCCCCTTTTACCAAGTCTTAGGAAAGCATCCACCAGTACAACAGTGAGGCTGCGTACCCTAACAACGAGAGGGAAGATGCTAGCAGAGAGATAACAGAGCTGGGTGGTTTTGCTACTATGAACAACATGCACGTATTTTACTATGTACATATTTAATCAATTAAATATCATTGATATATGACATTATGATTGTATATAAGAGAATTTACCTGAGCTGTAGAACAGGAAGCTTGCATGATCCGCATCAATGGCCACTGTGATTGGACCAATGGTTGCCACAGCGTCAGCCAGGGCCTGCTCGTCTCCTTTGGGTATGAACCTGTAGTCTTTGATATGAGCGACCGCACGTCTGCTGTCGTAATAACAGGCCTGAGTATCCTGTGGAGAGAAAATCAGAGCTGTATGTTAACAATGTGCTGGAAACAGACAGATTTACTTTTCCGCTGTTCTGATGTAGACGCAGGCTGCAGCCTCACCACTGAGGTGTACGGGTAGGTGCTTGTCGACTGAAGCCCGTTGTTCACCACGTAGTCGTAGGCGTTGGCCATCCAGGCACCGTTGCAGCCAAAGGTGCCGTATGCTTTGGAGCAGTCCACCAAGTTTTGCTCACTCAAGGAGACAAGCTGACCGGTTTTCTTGTAGATTTGTCCCTCTATAGCTCCTGTGGTGCTGAAGGCCCAGCAGGAGCCACAGTAACCCTGACAAGAGAATTCAAAATCACTTCCTGATTCGGTCTGGATGAAAAAACTCTTTCTGTACGTGAATGTACGAGTATCTCACCTGATCTTTCACCTCAGTGACATAACCCATGTTCCTGTAGTCGACAACCCAAGCATCTAACTGCCGAGCATTGATGCGCAGCCGTCGAGCAGAGACCGTCTTCCCTCTGTGCACAAACTGGGCGTTTATCGTGGCACCTTGCAACACCTGGAATTCTTGTTGTGTCTATGTACAGAGAACATATAGATGATTACTTTTCCAATTATTCATGTTCAGATATCAGATAATCAAAACAACATATCTAAAATGCAAAAGGAACATGTACATGTGACAGTGTGTCTGCGTGCAGCTCTGTCATACAATCAGTGCCTTGTACAAGGAAACTTCAGCATGCATAGTGGGGGAGACTGGGACCAACCGTCAACCCTGTAGTTAGTTGACAACCCACTCAACCTCCACAGCCACCCTCAACAGTGGGGAAATGCACTTTGTTTCCAAGAATTTGATGAAAAGACAGAAACCACTCTTACAGACTTCAACAAGTTAGATACAGGCTGCTTTAACATGCAGGCTTGAAACTGGGGTAAATGGCCAGCCTGGCCTTGCCCATATGTCTAGATTAAACATACGAGATATATGTTCATTAGCTTTGCTACTATGTGAATTTTGTTACTTTTGAATACACACAAATTTTGTCTGTAATTTAATTTCTCTCTGTGACTTTGATTCGTTTGTTTGAGCAGAAATTATTTTAACAAAGTGTGTAAAATACCAGTCCGTACCAGGTCTCCATATTTATTCATAGCCATAGCGAACGGCCTGATCCCCATCATAAAACCCTGATTATTGTCATTGATCTTCTGCTTGTTCTCCTCCCAGATCGCCCTCCTCTGCATTTCATCCTGCGTGATAACACAAAAAACACAAATCAAGAAAGAAATCCTGTGATTCGCAATACATGTGAAGTCACGTCTTTCCTTGTGCTTTAAGATGAGGGGTCAGTCTCACCAGATCATCGTAGGTTATGCCGTTGCTGCTCTTCCAGATCTCCCAGTCCGTCAGGATCCCCTCATCCGAGTCGGTTGCCACATGCCTCAGGCTGCACAACAGGACAGAGAGCAGGGCTGCCCTCAGCAAGAAGCCAGACTGATGAGCTGAAAGGACAACAGATTTGTTGTTGTCAGGTTGTCTGTAAATTGTCCTGTCATTCATATTACCCTCAGTGGGAAAACTGATGACTGGTTTCAGATGTTGGTTTCCCTTATTTTCCATATAAGATTATAAAAGTCCTTAGCATATTACCTGCATCGATGTGAGTCTGTTTTGTCCCCATGGTCCCGGAGAAACTCTGGACAGTGAAGCAGCCACAGCTTGGCTGTCGTCCGACCTTATAAAGCTTTACAATAAGTACAGTACATGCTTCCCCTATACTTTTAGGGAATCCCTAAATCAACACCTGTGACTGCACCTGAGAAGGATATTAGTCAACAAAAATAAGATGCTTTCCCTGCTCCACCTCTGTAATACCTCATTATCATTTACAGATGGTCAAAGGTGCAATCTTGAAAATCCCTCAAATACCGGTTTATAATTGAACACAACACCTGACATATTACTTTCCAAAAGCAGAGGTGTAAAAAACACACAGACCCTTTATTATCGTAAAAATATTTCATTACAGTTAAAAGTTCTGCCTCCAAAATGTTATTTGGGTGAAAGTTCAAAAAGATTTTCAACTATTTTAATGTAGCTTGAACTGGTTTTATATGCTAAGTTTATCATCCATTAGTTCCCAACGTGGGTCAAACAAGAGGTCACAAGATAAAATGATTTAAAGGTGATTTATGGGAGAGGGAGGAAAAAATTCAGACAAATTTTCTTTTAATTTATGACCTCTGCCAATTGGATATTATGTCTTAAGCAGGATTAGACAAAAACGACTGAATGATTACCATTCAATTTAAAGGAAGGATGCAATATGAGTATTAGAAGAACCAAGTTAGTCTTGGAATGGATCCAAATCCGGGGGCAGATCCAAGAATCATTGGACATTTAACAGTGAATGTATTCAAACCATTTGAGGCATTTAAAGGGGTGAATCAACAACACCATTCTACACGTGAATGAGAGGCTCTATTTAGACACTGCAGGGTCACAAAACAAAGAAACATCCTTGTCCTTATAAAAGCTCATCAAAACTACTTTTTGAATGCAGATGGGAGCCCACATTGAGTCTGATTCTGTTGTTGGTTTCTTCCTTTTAAGAGAAAGTTCTCTCTCTCCACAGTCGCAAAGTGTTTGCTCATTGTGGGAACTGTTGGATTTCTCTGTAATATATTTCAAGATTTCAACCTTACTATGTAAAGTGCCTTGAGATAACGCTTGTGTGATTTAGTGATGTAGTTAGTTAGTTATTTTATTGATACAGAAAACGTCCAAACAATATATAAGGCATTCATCTACAAAGAAAAAACCCATTTGTAGAGAAAAAAAAGATATTAAAATGTAATACAGTCATTTTTGATGGTTTAATGGCACTCAAGTCTTTAACAGATGATTATTTTTTCTATAAATATATGTGCAATTTTACATTTTAAATATACCATTTTTAATACAATAATTTATCAATGCAGTTGTCAAATAAAAGTGCAATATAATAAGAATAACAACAACAACAATAATAATGATAATCATAATGATAATCATAATCATTCATAATAATGACATTTTCATCACTACATATAAATAATACATGTTTATACAAATTGTACTAGAATAGATAATAGATAATAACATTGAAATGCTCAAGCACAATAATAATCAATGTGTCACCATGGTTACTGTATCCTCCCCCTGGCTCCACGCTGTCAGCTGATTGAGGTTGTGTTCGGTAGCGCCCCCCGGTGGTGGGCTGAGTGCAGCACTGACTGCAGAGGATGAGCTCAGCTGACTGTCTGTGTTGTTATTATGCCTCCGGACAGGCGCCGCCAACACCCAAACACGGTGCGACACAACAGGCTCAGCTCGGCTTCTAATGAGTGAGTGCGCAGGAAGAAACATGAGTCACGACTGAGGTCTGCGCCATGTCTGTCAAGGTAAAGCTGCTCCCTGCGTCCATCCATCCTGCTGTGCACGCACCGTGAGGGCCTGGCACAGAACACACAGCTTCCTCTCAACCTGTACTCTACATTCACTCGCATCATCATCATCATCAACTGTACATCACTGTGAGCTGAGGTTTAACGTGCTGTGTGTGTGTGTCTGTGGGCATGTCTATCTATAGTTATGAGGGACAATTTTGGTCTAATGCTGTCATTGTGAGGACATTTTGGCTGGTCCTCACAAATTCAAAGGGTTGTTGTGTTTTTGTGAGGGTTAAGACTTGGTTTTGGGGTTAGGGCCAAAGTACGGGTTAAGGTAAAAGTTAGGGCTAAGTTAAAGGTTCGTGCGAGGGTAAGGGTTAGGGCTAAGATTAGGATTATTGCGAGGGTAAGGGTTAGGGCTAAAACAAGGGTTGGTGCTAGGGTAAGGATTAGGGTTAAGGTAAGGGTGAGGTCTAAGGTAAGGGTTGGTGCGAGGCTAAGGGTTAAGGGTTAGGGGTAAAGTTTAGGGTTAAGGGAAGGATTAGCATTAAGCATTAAATCAGTGATGAATCAGTGTGTGATACATTATGAGGACTTGTCTACCATATGGGGACAACAGCATGTCAGCATAATATAAATCCTTACAATTTAACGTGAAGATTGTTTTAAGTTCCGGTTTAGGTTAAGGTTAGAGTTAGGTAAGCAGTAACTACATGGTTGAGGTTAGAGTAAGTCTCCAGGAATTCACTGTAGGTCAATGTAAGGTCCGGCTAGTGATGATAAGTGATGGAGACACAACTCTCTCTCTGTGTGTGTGTGTGTGTGTGTGTGTGTGTGTGTGTGTGTGTGTGTGTGTGTGTGTGTGTGTGTGTGTGTGTGTCTGTCTGTGTCTGTGTCTGTGTGTGTGTGTGTGTGTGTGTGTGTGTGTGTGTGTGTGTGTGTGTGTATGTCTACGGTGTGTGTGTGTGTGTTTGTGGTATCAATAGAATATCTGAAGGCCTATTATGGCCTCTTGAATTGACATCAAACTGCAACCATGCATGTGGGTATTTCTGATGACTTGCCTTTCATTCATAACCACTCTCTCCTCTTCTCTCTGTCTCTACTCTCCTGTCGGTGAGTATAATACCATAACGGTGGTTTGAGGTCAGTGTGTGTTGTGTGTATTTACTCCCCAGAAGGAAACACCCCTGTCTAATGCTGTGTTTTGGGCAGCGAGGAAGGGGAACCTGGCTCTGCTTCAGCTGCTGCTCAACAGCGGCCGTGTGGACGCAGACTGCAGAGACAGTGTACGAACGCTGCATGTCCTGGCTGCTCAGCTGCACGCTTTAACCATAGACAGAGGTGTGGGGTGTGTGTGTGGTTGAGTATGTGCATTACAATTTAACATCCATAGTATGTTTTAAGTGGCAATGATAGAGGGTGAGCGTTCGTGTCAAGTTTGAAAATCTGCATGAATCTGTAACAGTCGCTTCATTAAAGCAGTTTTTGGCAAGATGTCTTCAGAAATTATATCTCGTATTGGCATCTCTCTCTTCAGTATGGAACGACAGCGCTGATGGTGGCGTCGTACAGCGGCCATTATGAGTGTGTCAAAGAACTTATCATGCAAGGAGCGGACATCAACTACCAGAGAGAGGTATGATGGGAAAATAATCGTCAGCCCCATGGGAACTATATAAGATTTTACCTGGGGTGAGAGTCACATTGAATCTGAAGTCACCAGTCAACCCATACAAATTTGGTGCTGATACTCCTTTCTTTAACATTGCAACAACAATGTTGTTGAACAATACAACATTTAGGAATAATGCACAGATTATGATTTACAACTAGATAGGACTAAATTTGATCAGAAACACATAATTAAGGTTATGGACTGCTGCCTCATTTGTAGGATTGTTCGGCCTTGGCAGAGGTATGCAAGTGCCATTCTAGTTTGATAGTTGATTGTTGTATTCCATACATAAATCCATTTAAACAAGTTGTTTTTCTGGACGTCTTAAGCGGAAATATCTAGTCTTAAAACAACAGTACAGCTAAGCAACAAGTTAGTAGTTGTATTGCCATCACCTTGTCTGAGGAGTATTATAATTTCACCAACTAACCATTATTTTTCAAGTGGAGCTGTTCTATTGGACGAAAATATCTATATCTTGCCTCATCTCACCAAACCATTGTTGTTTCTTCTCTTTCTGTCTCTAAAGGCCAGTCACATAGATATGTTGTACCTTCTTCCAATTTCTATCTATCATCTTAAAGAGGACTCAGTATTATAACACAAATACGTGGATAATCGTCCTCTGACTTTACTCTATATGCTGTCTGAGCATATAGGTTTGAGAGGCTTCAAAAATAAGACAATGCAGATTAAGTGAAAAAGCATCAAGCTAGATTAACAGAGTAGACCCAACAACAAATTTTCCAAAGCACACCATTGGGGTTGAGTTTCCATAGAATGACATCAGCCGTATCTTTTTTTGTCGTCCTCTCCAGACCGGTTCTACCGCTCTGTTCTTCGCCTCCCAGCAGGGACACCGTGACGTGGTGAAGCTCCTCTTTGAGTTTGGTGCCTCCACTGAATTCCAGACAAAGGTATGCTACAGGGCACAACGACATGCTTCACTGTCTTTATAACGCTCAGTGCGGTGCTATCATCTCAGACTCAGGGCTTCATGTGGAGATAAAGAAACAAAAATGATGCACAGAATACGCTGCCCAGGATGCTCTGTATACCTCTTCAGATATACTCCCTCTGCAGCTCACATGTCATTATTCTGCTGCTGAGTGCACTAAAATGGTTGTTTTCTTCTTGTGTGTCCTCAAATGTTTTGTGGCAGGATGGTGGCACCGCTCTCACCGCCGCCGCTCAGTATGGACACTCCAAGGTGGTGGACACGCTGCTGAGGAACGGAGCCAATGTTCACGACCAGCTGCATGTGAGCCGCTCTGGCCTCTGTGGCCTCTCTTTACTCTTCTCCTGTTTGTCTTAAAGCCTCCCTGTCTGGCAGTTACACAATGTCCCAGCAGCTGGAATCCAGCCTCTCAGGTTTCTGCATAGTGCTGAGTCAGACCCGTTTGGCTTTCAGCAGGATTATGCAATGGAAAACAACCTGACAGCACAAACTTACATTATGAAATAGCATTCATTTGATCATTTGTCATGAATAAACCTTTATTTTTTTAGGAACATTGTCACTTAGACAGGTTTTCAACAAACAGGAGTACAGGAGACAATTATTACTCAGCGTACAAAAATATATTTTTATGTTTCAGGACGGTGCCACGCCTCTGTTCCTCGCTGCCCAGGAGGGTCACGTGACGGTGATACGTCAGTTGCTCGCCTCTGGTGCCAAGGTCAATCAAGCAAGAGAGGTAAAGTCTCTCCCTCTTCAGTTCAAGTCTCTCTCTGCCTGTCTCATCCCTCCATCCCTATTTTTCTTTTCTCTTCCTCCTCCTCATGTCACTGCATCCCTCCTCCTTACCCGGGTCTTCTCCAGGATGGCACTGCCCCCCTGTGGATGGGGGCTCAGATGGGTCATAGTGAGGTGGTGAGGGTGCTGCTCTTGCGAGGTGCCGATCGAGATGCTGACAGACAAGTAGGTTGTTCATTCAGAATCATTAAAGCACATAGAAATGCACACAAAGGGTGTGTTTTATTCATCAATATGTCCACGACAACTGAGAAAACATAATGACCTTATATCAAACCAGTATTTAGACCTTGAGTGGAGATTAATGCTCAATAACTTGATTTTTTTGTCTTTTCTGTCTCCTGAGGATGGATCAACAGCGTTATTTAAAGCAGCTTTAAAAGGACACGGCAGTGTCATCGAGGAGCTCCTCAAGTTTTCTCCTTCACTCAGCCTTCTCAAGGTAGAGGATCCTGTCGCAGCTCATGTCCCTTTTTAAAGGAATATCCGAGATGTTTGATATGACTTAGATGAGAGAGTTGATACCAAACTCATGTCTATACGCCAAATATAAAGCTACAGTTATCATCTGATTGACTTATCTTAGCATAAAGACTGAAATGGGGAACCAGCTTGTTTGGCTTTGTCTGGGAATAATAAAATCCATCCAGCAACAAGTTTACTAACATTTTGTTGGTTCAGTCTGTACCAGGAAAGTTGTTTTCACAAAATATCTATCCAAGCTAATCTAAAGGATATTTGTTTTTTAGCGGAAAAACCAACACCACTCCACAAGCTTTATGAATACATGTTTTTTGTTGTCTCCAGAATGGCTCCACGGCCCTACATGCTGCTGTAATGGGGGGAAATCTGCGATCCGTTCTGCTGCTGCTCGGGGCCAACGCAGACCCCACACTGCCAAACAAAGTGAGGCCATAACATTTGTAGGGTGGGATAATAAACACACAGAACATAACATAACTCATTTCAGCTCATTAACATTTCCTCATGTATGTGTTTTTACAGCAGAATGAACTCCCTGCTGATCTTACAAAGAGCGAGCGCATCCTCAAAGTTTTACGTCCAAGCATCCTGAACGGAGACAGCTGATAATAACCCAGACTCCTCCCTTCATGCCTGAACCACACTGATGTGACAACTCAGTGTCAAATCTACTCAAACTCAACATGTACTGTATGTGGTGCTTGCTTTTGATTGCTGTCATATGTTGAATAAACCTGGACTAAATATTAAGCAACACAATGTGCAACCAAAATGCATTCGTCGTCCCCATGCATTATCCTTTACACCGGTGTTCTACAGCAAATGCATATATTGTTGTTTACCTCCCAGGTGATGTTAGATTTTTAGATATTTTGCACACTATTGATTTGCCTTTTTAATAAATGCAATAAAGGGTACATTTGTTAACTAATGCAGCAGTGACAGTGTGGCTTTATTTTTATTTTGAAAAGTCACATAGGTGTAAAAAGCCTTTCCAGAGGGGAAATATACACTTAGAAATAATAAAACAAGGAGATGTTAGATGTTGGAGAAACAATTAAATTACAACAATAAAACTATGAGATGTAAATTATAAAGACAATACAATCCATAGTTGAAGTATGAGATTGTACACGTAGAAACTACAATTACAATAATAAAAGAATAAGATATTATTTAATCAATCAAATTACAATTATAAAACAATTACAGATTACATATTATAACAAAACAAAATAACAAAAATAAAACCATCAGATATAACATATTATTGAGAACATAACATTACAGTACTAAAAAAATTGATATCACATGTTATAGAAACAATACAATTACAATAGTTTAAGATATATTTATAAGCCTGCTGACGTGTTATGATGACTAATAGTCACTAGAGGTCAATATTTCCCACCTATCTGAAACCTGAAACACCTGACGGTTCGTTGAATTAATTTATATTATTAATTAGTAATTCATTACAAATATCTATAATCTATATAGTAAATTCAAATGACTCTGGTTGTTGTATCAAACACAATTAAATGTGTGTAAAAATAAAACCACAGCCGATGTTCAACAAGACAATAACACTGTCACGTCACGTGACCACTGCGGAAGTGACACTGGACCATTTTTTTCTAATGCGGAAGAGAAACAAAACCTCGCTCGATGTTTTCCGTCTGAACTTGTCACAAAATGAAGGAATAAACATCGACCAACAGGAAGAAACGAGAGACGGTTTGTTCGCAGTTCAGACTTAAAGGACAGGAAACACTCAGCGGAGCTAATGGCAGGAGGCAACTTACAGGTGAGAGGCAGAGTTTACTGCGTCAGACTGAGTCAAACTCTCCGGTTTCTGACTTGAACTACGACTCAACCTACGTAGATACAAACATCTTTACCTTGAAGATGAAAGGAAGTCCTTACTGCTGGTTTTAAACGAATAACCAATGGTTTAACTCTATTCAACTTTATTTATTCATCTAGTACACTTACTAATGGTATGTGGGTTGCCAGATAGACACAAATCCCCTTTCAGTGTTGTTAACCATTTTAAAGTGGTGAGGACATTTACTCAAGGACTGAAGTTGTACAAAGTTGGATGTTCATGAGTTCTTTGTTTGTCGTTCAGCCATTTTAGTTGTACACTCTTGTAAGGGAGCTTTTGTAAATTCATTTAAAGTTGTAACTAATGGCTTTATTCGCATTATTACCATTATTCAAAGGCTGAACAACATGTATTACTACATAACTGCATGTGTAAATCATCCGTTAACCATTAATCACTCATTTATTACTCACTTACCCTGACGAAGTGCCTTATGAGAGACTTAACGATGACTTCTTCTCTCTTGTGTTGTTTACAGAAAGCTATCGATCTGGCCAACAAAGGTGCACAGGAGGACAAAGCCAAGAACTACGAGGAAGCCCTCAGATGTTACCAGAATGCAATCCAGTACTTCCTCCATGTTGTCAAGTGTGAGGAACCTGATTTACGCTTGTCTTTCATTTCCTGACCGTGACTATTGGGGGTTGAAATGAGATGCATGAGGTACAGACACACGTCTGTTGCAGACACGATGTAAATTTGCTGCCACATTGGTAATTTTATCAGCAGCAGGCAAATATGCCACCATGATGGAATAATACTTTAAATATAAATAAACCAATTCATGAGTTACTCCACTGCCAACGGAGGGGGTAGATTCATAATAGAAAATGATGTTTTATGTGTTTAAAGACGTTATTTTTAAATCAGTCTGCATTTATCTATTAATTGTATAAAATTAGTCATTCATTCAGTGTCTTTACAGCTGATTTATAAATCTTCTCATTCACTTCATCAAATCCCTGCAGTCACCTGAAGGCAGCAGGATATGTTGGGTAATCTGTTCGCTCTAATTTCACCAGGGTGATGTTAATACTGAGCAATTGCTCCCAGTTGTCTACGTAATAACTTGAAAGATACACACGTTGGACTGGTCTGTGGTGACTCAGTATGCTGTTGTTTAAAGTCACATTCCTGCAGATCACCTCTCCTGCGCATCGTCGCCTCCCTTACAAATTTCTTTTCAGAATAAGTAGCATTCATGATTTCCTCTTGAAACCTTTTACCTTGCAAATGCTGTTGCCTGGCAAAAAAACATTTCTGCTAGGCAAATGTATTTGCATAGCACATTTCAATAACAAGGCCATTGTGTGCTTCTCATAACATATGAAAGGCAATGTGTAAAATTGTTAAAGACAATACAGAAATTAAGCATTTAAAAAGAAATTAAAATGAGTTATGTAGAGAATAAATTCCAAATAAGAATGCGTGTAAGAAATTACTAATATATTTATTTTAATAAGAGGCTGTAGCAAAAAGGAAAATCCCTCAGCATCAAATTAAAAGAGCTAATAGTTGCAGCAGACCCGTGGTTCTATGAACTGTGTAGTGTGCTCAGATCATGTTGCTCTACAACAGGGGTGCCCACACTTTATAGGCTTGTGAGCTACTCTTGAAATGACCAGCTCAACAAGATCTACCAACCAGATAATGTTGGTATGTCAGCTGTCAGGGTTAGACTCCAGTGATGGGACTGGCTAAGAGTTAATTTATTGATCCTGACAACTTCCACTTGATATTAAGCGTCAGACAGCCCTTTCGCTGCACCTGCATGAACATATACAGCAGGTACACTTGATGCCCACACAGTCACAGCTCATATTAAAACGGGCCCCATAATGTGTTGTCGCTGCAGGTGAGGCTCAGAGTGAACGAGCGAAGGAGAGAATCAGGGAAAAGTGTAAAGATTACCTGGACCGAGTCGAGCAGCTGAAGCAACACCTGAAGAAGCTGGAGAAGAGTCCTCCGGCTAAACCAGTCAAAGAGAACCAGTCTGATGACAAAGGGTGAGACTCATCAATACCACCATGTTCCCTGCAGTATGCACAGAAAAGCATTACATTCCTTTATTTCCACATTTTACAATTTAATTTGTCACTGACAATCAGAAAAATAGGCATGAAGTCCTGGGGCAGTTTTAAGTCAGGTTTACAAGAGGTTCCCTGTGGCGCTTTTGTTCATGTGTTTATGTTCAGTGGTAGACACTATTACACATTAGCAAAGATTTTTTTATTTTATTTTGAAACCTGCATTGTTTACATCCATGTTTACCTGCTCGAGTCGTCTTCTTTTCCTCTGTACATCCAGTAAAACAAAACCTTTTGATGACAAATGTCACTGGCAAATAAATCCTTTAATGGGAGCTTTAGGTGTGCAGATTTTCCTGTTTCAAACTTCCTGTGCACAAGATCAAACAAAGTGGAGTCCCATGCATAGAAACATTCCCCCACAGCACTAAATTTACGCATGTTGTTTATATTTTTCTTTAAAGATATTTATTGTTGTTATTGTTGAAATTTAACACTGCCTCAATTTTCCCTATAATCAGCTGCAAAATACTTAACAGTCCTTTCTTTGAACCTACAACACAATAAACGCATAAGTTCCTTGTAGAAAAGTTGTAGGAGACAATGGGACTTCTAAAAAAAAGTTTGGTTTAGTGTTTAAAAAAGGTCAATAAATCATGACTTTGGCTCTTTCCATTCTTCTTTTCTAATGGGGAAGAGAAACAAAACCTCCCTCGATGTTTTCCGTCTGAACTTGTCACAAAATTAAGGAATAAACAGCGACAAACAGGAAGAAACGAGAGACGGTTTGTTCGCAGTTCAGATTTAAAGGACAGGAAACACCCAGCGGAGCTAATGGCAGGAGGCAACTTACAGGTGAGAGGCAGAGTTTACTGCGTCAGACTGAGTCCAACTCTCCTGTTTCTGACTTCAAACTACGACTCAACCTACGTAGATACAAACATCTTTACCTTGAAGATGAAAGGAAGTCCTTACTGCTGGTTTTAAACAAATAACCAATGGTTTAACTCCTGTTATTTATTCATCTATTACACTTACTAATGGTATGTGGGTTGCCAGATAGACACAAATCCCCTTTCAGTGTTGTTAACCATTTTAAAGTGGTGAGGACATTTACTCAAGGACTGAAGTTGTACAAAGTTGGATGCTCATGAGTTCTTTGTTTGTCGTTCAGCCATTTTAGTTGTACACTCTTGTAAGGGAGCTTTTGTAAATTCATTTCAAGTTGTAACTAATGGCTTTATTCACATTATTACCATTATTCAAAGGCTGAACAACATTTATTACTACATAACCCTACTGAAAGAAGAATTATCACTAACTTGCAGCATAATTTCTAACATAACTGCATGTGTAAATCATCCGTTAACCATTAATCACTCATTTGCTACTCACTTACCTTGACAGAATGCCTTATGAGAGACTTAACGATGACTTCTTCTCTCTTGTGTTGTTTACAGAAAGCTATCGATCTGGCCAACAAAGGTGCACAGGAGGACAAAGCCAAGAACTACGAGGAAGCCCTCAGATGTTACCAGAATGCAATCCAGTACTTCCTCCATGTTGTCAAGTGTGAGGAACCTGATTTACGCTTGTCTTTCATTTCCTGACCGTGACTATTGGGGGTTGAAATGAGATGCATGAGGTACAGACACACGTCTGTTGCAGACACTATGTAAATTTGCTGCCACATTGGTAATTTTATCAGCAGCAGGCAAATATGCCACCATGATGGAATAATACTTTAAATATAAATAAACCAATTCATGAGTTACTCCACTGCCAACGGAGGGGGTAGATTCATAATAGAAAATGATGTTTAATGTGTTTAAAGACGTTATTTTTAAATCAGTCTGCATTTATCTATTAATTGTATAAAATGAGTCATTCATACAGTGTCTTTACAGCTGATTTATAAATCTTCTCATTCACTTCATCAAATCCCTGCAGTCACCTGAAGGCAGCAGGATATGTTGGGTAATCTGTTCGCTCTAATTTCACCAGGGTGATGTCAATACTGAGCAATTGCTCCCAGTTGTCTACGTAATAACTTGAAAGATACACACGTTGGACTGGTCTGTGGTGACTCAGTATGCTGTTGTTTAAAGTCGCATTCCTGCAGATCACCTCTCCTGCGCATCGTCGCCTCCCTTACAAATTTCTTTTCAGAATAAGTAGCATTCATGATTTCCTCTTGAAACCTTTTACCTTGCAAATGCTGTTGCCTGGCAAAAAAACATTTCTGCTAGGCAAATGTATTTGCATAGCACATTTCAATAACAAGGCCATTGTGTGCTTCTCATAACATATGAAAGGCAATGTGTAAAATTGTTAAAGACAATACAGAAATTAAGCATTTAAAAAGAAATTAAAATGAGTTATGTAGAGAATAAATTCCAAATAAGAATGCGTGTAAGAAATTACTAATATATTTATTTTAATAAGAGGCTGTAGCAAAAAGGAAAATCCCTCAGCGTCAAATTAAAAGAGCTAATAGTTGCAGCAGACCCGTGGTTCTATGAACTGTGTAGTGTGCTCAGATCATGTTGCTCTACAACAGGGGTTCCCACACTTTATAGGCTTGTGAGCTACTCTTGAAATGACCAGCTCAACAAGATCTACCAACCAGATAATGTTGGTATGTCAGCTGTCAGGGTTAGACTCCAGTGATGGGACTGGCTAAGAGTTAATTTATTGATCCTGACAACTTCCACTTGATATTAAGCGTCAGACAGCCCTTTCGCTGCACCTGTATGAACATATACAGCAGGTACACTTGATGCCCACACAGTCACAGCTCATATTAAAACGGGCCCCGTAATGTGTTGTCGCTGCAGATGAGGCTCAGAGTGAACAAGCGAAGGAGAGCATCAGGGAAAAGTGTAAAGGTTACCTGGACCGAGCCGAGCAGCTGGTGCAACACCTGAAGAAGCTGGAGAAGAGTCCTCCGGCTAAACCAGTCAAAGAGAACCAGTCTGATGACAAAGGGTGAGACTCCTCAATACCACCATGTTCCCTGCAGTATGCACAGAAAAGCATTACATTCCTTTATTTCCACATTTTACAATTTAATTTGTCACTGACAATCAGAAAAATAGGCATGAAGTCCTGGGGCAGTTTTAAGTCAGGTTTACAAGAGGTTCCCTGTGGCGCTTTTGTTCATGTGTTTATGTTCAGTGGTAGACACTATTACACATTAGCAAAGATTTTTTTATTTTATTTTGAAACCTGCATTGTTTACATCCATGTTTACCTGCTCGAGTCGTCTTCTTTTCCTCTGTACATCCAGTAAAACAAAACCTTTTGATGACAAATGTCACTGGCAAATAAATCCTTTAATGGGAGCTTTAGGTGTGCAGATTTTCTCTGTTTCAAACTTCCTGTGCACAAGATCAAACAAAGTGGAGTCCCATGCATAGAAACATTCCCCCACAGCACTAAATTTACGCATGTTGTTTATATTTTTCTTTAAAGATATTTATTGTTATTATTGTTGAAATTTAACACTGCCTCAATTTTCCCTATAATCAGCTGCAAAATACTTAACAGTCCTTTCTTTGAACCTACAACACAATAAACGCATAAGTTCCTTGTAGAAAAGTTGTAGGAGACATTGGGACTTCTATAAAAAAGTTTGGTTTAGTGTTTAAAAAAGGTCAATAAATCATGACTTTGGCTCTTTTCATTTAATCTCAGGAGTGAAAGTGATGACGGGGACAACCAAGAGAAAAAGAAGTTTCAAAATCAACTCTCAGGTGAATGAGTGGTGTTATGTTTTCTTCTTTATTTGTTAGTTGGTGGGATTACGCAAAAGATACTCGGCAGATAACTTCCTATAACAGTTTGAGAGGTGTTTTTCAACATATTCATTAATTTCTCTGAGAATATGTGGAAAAAATGTGACTTACATGAAGCAATATCTTGAAATATTCTGGGAACTGATACCTTTTAGTATGTGAATTAAACAATGTTTCACAGTTACTGAACTTTGTTTCTCAAACTCCTCTCATAGGTGCCATCGTCATGGAAAAGCCAAACATTAAGTGGGTTGATGTAGCTGGACTGGAAGGAGCCAAAGAAGCCTTGAAGAAAGCCGTCATTCTGCCCATCAAATTCCCTCATCTGTTCACAGGTGTCTAAACCTCCGTCTTTAATCCTTGTATTTGACTGTGTTGATGTGATTCATATTTAATGACACAGGAACTTTTTGTCTAGGAAATCAAACTCCTTGGCGGGGGATCCTTCTCTTTGGCCCTCCAGGAACAGGAAAATCCTACCTGGTCAAGGCGGTGGCCACAGAGGCCAACAACTCCACCTTCTTCTCCATCTCCTCCTCCGACCTTGTGTCCACGTGGTTGGGGGAAAGTGAAAAGTAAGCACTTCGTTCTTTACATGATGATAACATAATGGGATATGAGAAGGTGAGCATCTGTTGCTTCTGCCCCGCTTGTCTCTCTAGGTTGGTGAAGAACCTGTTCTCTTTGGCTCGAGAGCACAAACCATCCATTATTTTCATTGATCAGATCGACTCCATCTGTGGCTCCAGGAGCGAGAACGAGAGCGAGGCCGCGCGCAGAATCAAGACAGAGTTCCTCGTTCAGATGCAGGGTGAGCGAGAGGAGAGAACGGAAAATCTGATTTCAGAATCGAAAAACTGTATTTAGATTAGAAATGCATCAAATGTTGTTCTCTACTCAGGTGTTGGAAACGATAACGAGGGAGTCCTGGTTCTGGGAGCCACAAATATACCGTGGACATTGGACTCTGCTATTAGGAGACGGTTAGTTTGATTCAATTCAGGTTTTAAGGAAGAACAATCAGGATTTAATAAATGAAACGCTTGATAACGTCTGATTGAATCTCCCGACTATCTCAGATTTGAAAAGCGAATCTACATCCCTCTGCCTGAAGAGCATGCTCGCTCGTTCATGTTTAAACTGCATCTGGGATCCACCCCCAGCGATCTGACTGAAGCAGACTTCATCAGTCTGGGCCAGAAGACAGAAGGGTACTCTGGGGCTGACATCAGTGTTATCGTCAGGGACGCCCTCATGCAACCTGTCAGGAAGGTCCAGTCCGCCACTCACTTCAAAAAGGTAAAGACACAGCAACAGTTTGTCTCTGATTGTTTTCATAACTGTCCTGTTTCAAAACTTTGGGGAATCCCGCTGGAATTTGTTGTCCCAAAATAACGTCTCATCAGTAATTTTACAATCACAAAAGAATGAGAGTGGGCGCTGCCACTGATGATTATAGATAAATTATCTCTTAACCTATTGCTACACTGTTACATCAGCTATACGGCATTCCTCTGGAGGTTGCTAAGTCAAACTAAGAGAGACTATAAATGATAGTCAGAGCTACATGGATGGTGTATGTACTTGTATTTATTACCAATGGAATCCATGCACACCTGTATGTGAAAGTCAGTTTTATAGCTACTTTTTTGGGGGTTCCGTCTCACTACTCCTGAAGCTGTTTTCATTATTACCTGCTTAGCACCAATCAGCTGACAGACACAGTCAGCAGCTAGGTGGAAACAAAGTGATAAAAAACTGTGTGAAAAGATTGAACATATAAGATTTATCAGGTGGACATGGAAATTATTCTTTCCAACATTCTTATAAAGAGAAATAATAAAGTTTATAAAATACAGTCAAGATAACCTCAGTGTTGTGCTCGACCACAAGCTGGAATGGGATGTCTGAACTGATTGTTTAAGCACTAAGGCACAGTAAATAAACTGTCCAGTTTCTACTTTGCTTTTATTGAAAGTGTTTAAATGTTCTGTATAATCTCTTGGTTTGTTAACGCTAATGAGGCCCAGATTGATGGGAAAACAGTTACAGAAGTCAGTAAACTATTGGGATTAACATGACCGGAAAGTATGGAAGGTATATACAGAGAAAGAGTCATGAAGGACAAGGACAAGAATCATTGTGGGTGATGAGAGGCATCCGCTCACCTCCTCATTGAAACTGCTCCCATCTGAACAACGTTATTGCCCCCTCTTCTGACAAATGCCCTGTGATTATTGCTGCAAACTTATTTCTATACGGGGACAAATAAATAATCTAACCTCAAAGTGCTTTAAAAATAAAAAATTGAAGGCAAACAATAGGAAACAAAGAAAAGCAGGTTGAAGGCCACACATCATTAGACATCAGAGCACAAATATTAGAATAAAAATGTTACAGATAAGCAGTAAAAACACAATTAAATAAATAATTCAAATAGTCATTAAGATGAGATAAGATTTAAAGGGAAAAAAAACGTAAAAGGTTAATAGTTAAAGATGTATTCAGACCCGATAAAAGCACACTTGATGTAAATTATATACAAGGTATGCAATAAAGATATCAGTTAAAAAATATATATTTTGTTCCTCTCACCCTAAACTTCTTCTCTATCTGTCGACACTCAATAAGGTCAAGGGCTCATCTTTGAACAGCCCGGATGTTGTGGAGGAAGACCTACTGACTCCGTGCTCGCCGGGAGATCCCAACGCCATCGAGATGACGTGGATGGACGTCCCTGGAGAAAAGCTTTCAGAGGCAGTCGTTTGCATGGTAAGTAAAAGATTCAGGTAGCAAAGTGTGTGTTTAAATTTAACCACAGAAGTTTTCAAATTTTGACAAAACATCATCTGTGTCTGTCTGCATGAGAATTCTTAACAAACATATTCCAACCTCTGCCGTCCTCTCCGTACAGGCGGACATGATGAGGTCACTCACTACCATCAAGCCCTCAGTGAATGAGCAGGACCTGGATAAGCTGAAGAAGTTTACGGAAGATTTTGGTCAAGAAGGGTAGCACTACCCACACTCTGCTCGGGAAGCAGTTCACGATTATCTCTGTCAGTTAAGGTTTTGATTCATTCATTCATCTGTCTGGTCTATAGCAGGTTTCCTGGAGCTCCAACTTCTTACTTTATGAAAAAAAAGTATATGTTTCTGTAAGATATGAAAAAAAAATGCTTCAACAGCAAATGTCTGTTGTTGCTTGTGACAAATAAGATGATTCATTAATGAAATCTAATCAATAAATCAAAAGTTTCAGCATTTTTTAATACTCACATATCAATTGTTTACATCTTCGCCTTTAAGGTTTTGTGTTTCTATTACTTGTTGATTTTATTTTTGAATTTCTAAAATTTAAGAGATAATCGCTTTATTTTTTTTAAAGAAAACTTTCTGTCTTTAAATATATATATGGAGTCGATGGTTGTGCAACAGAGACTGTGGGAAAATGCACATTTCCAACACTACATACCTCTCACCCTTGTCTAATGAAGATTGTGCTCAACAGAATTAGTTTCAGGGTTGGATTTTTGTGAATAGAAACTTCTCCTAAAACATTTAGAAAGTGTGCTCTCTTTTAAATATGTGGGTTACCCTTCACTGGTTATCCTATCTCAGAAATACAAGTTTAAAGGTTCAGTGTGTAAGATTCAGGTGAAAGGGATCTTGTGGCAGAAATTGAATATAAATAGTTCTAGTGATGTTTTCACTAGTGTGTTTCATCTAAATTGTACAACTTGTGGTTTTATTTACCCTACAACACACCCTTTATATTTAAATACTTTATATTTACATCTGGAAAAGGTCCTCTCTATGAAGGCTGCCATGTATTTTACAGTAGCCCAGACTGGACAAACTAAACACCTGTGGAGTTTTTATGAGAACTGAAGGCTATCACAGGATCTCTTTCATGTTTGGAAGGGGAGGGTGAGGTGAGGGGTATTCAGCTGCAACATGCAACATCACCAATAGATGTCACTAAATTCTACACACTGAACCTTTAGGGTTTGAAATTATACACATCGCAAAAGCAGCATCAATGAAAAATGTACTTTCTTTGTAAAAAATAATAAAGGGTGTTTTCTGAATCTCGGCAGTTGATGAATTTAAAGGGACAGTGGATTTTACTGTAATGCTTTTAAAAGCATTTCTGAGTTTTGATGTGTTCATGGAAATCGAGTGAGTGCCTATGCACATTTTCTACACTTGCTGTGTTCTGAATTATTTATATATCCCTTCTATGTGCTCAGCCTGTTTTCAATGTCACTATCTAATGTGTCTTTATTTAAGAGTTTCTTCTGGTGTTTATTGAGGTCACTTATTGGTTACATGAATAAAGCGTAACTTGCTCATTTGCACTTTTGTTCTCAGATTTAAATAAACACAAAACAGGTGTCATTTTATTTTAAATTCAGGGTCAGTTATTTAATTAGTACATTTGTTAAGATAAATACAATTTATTTTACATAAATTTATGACCTGTAGAAAAATGACATCAGTGTTACGCTGCTAATACAATCTGATCATTTGTAAAACTGAAATCATTTGTCTCGTACATCTCTTCAGTTAGTGCCATTAAAAGATGCCATGAAGATATGCAGCGTCTTGAAAAGCAGATCAAAGTGTTTTACATTTGGCAAAGTTGCTGTTTTTAATCAAATAAATAAACTCATTAAGATAAGTAATGTAAATGAAAAATATTCAAGTCATTTAATTTGAAAATGAATGACTTTTTGAAATGTGGCTAAATTTCAAGGGACTGATCAACCTGATACGTATTTTGGGTAAATTGAAATGAAAAGAAAATACCACTTCACAAGAAATGAAAAGTTTGACTCGACAGCTGCCAATGAAAATTAAGGACCATAAATAACAAGCAAATATACATACGGGTCAACAGGAGTGACGTCCCTTTTCACTTTAAAGCACATCGTGTAAAAGCCAGTGTTTCCTCATACAAACGTATTTGTGGTGAAGACAACATCATACGTCCATCTCGTCCAATGTGCTACAGTGAAAGTGATTATTGCTCTGTGTGTGTGCGCGGATTCCTCCAAACACAACTCTCATCTCTGCTGCCAAACAAAACCTGTGGAGCTGAGGAAACACTGCAACCTCCAAATATGAGTAAAACTAAATCAAATAGGGTACTGTAAACACAGAAAAGCAAAACCTACATGTAAAAAGTCATGGTTATACAGTTATATTTCTGCGAATATAAAGGACAAATGTGCTCCATGATACAGAAACAAAGCTAACTGAGACGTCAGCGGAGAGGACCTAAAGTGGGACAATGTGCTACCAGTTATAAGTTAGTCAAGATACTAAAAGACGGAGAAGAGAGAACCGAGTGCCAAACCGGTGGCTGCTCCAGCGAGCATGCCCAAAGCTACATCTCCTCCGTCGTCACGCTGGCGTTCCCGAATAATGACGTGGTTCCCTCCAGGAGCAGCATACCCACCTAGAAGGAAAAGAGCAAAGTGATGTCCCACTCAGTTTTGCAGATTTAAAGTTGCTTAAATTAGCTATTTTTTTAATCAGAAGGTTCAGGTTTAATGTCATCAGTTCATCCAACAGCAGCCACATGTGCTACCTTTCATTCAATGCAATGGTTTACGTTGACACGGTGACAAATATTTACCTTGGTACTGATAAGGATAAGCAACAGCGTAGGGCTGCCCATCAGCAGAGTATACAATCTGGGTCGCATGTGCAGGAGGTGCAGCGTAGTCTCCATACGGGCCGGGAGCATAAGGCTGGTGAAAGAGAGACAAAGAAAGATAACTTTTAAAACTTCTCTATTCATTCTTTATCGGGTGGAAGTACCAACAAACGCAGTTCAGTGTATTTTGAAATTACAGGTAATGTCCCTAAAATTGCTTATTTACTTTACCAGTAGATGGCAGTTCACCACAGCGTTGCCTGTTTTTACGTAAGCTTATTTTTAACTTTCTAATTTTACCTCATGCCATGGTTTACCCTTAAGAAGGTTCAGGTAAAACCAAGCTCACCAGTTATGTTAAGTATAAACAGAAAATTAATGTGATATCCAGTGTAAAAATATGAATATACAACATTAATATTATACTAAACACATAAACATATAACTTTTGGTTAAAATCCCTTTAAAGAGGCAAACAAAAAAGCATTTTACTATTTATATTTGTGCTTCAGTTCCATAGCCGAGCTAGAAATGTAATCAAATATTCAACTCTCCCAAGGAGGTAATGTTTTCACCTCTGTCTCTTAATTTGTTGGTTTGTTTGTTTATAAGCAAGATTACACAAAACAACTTAACGGACAACTTAGGAAGAAAGGATGCAATAAGAGTCAGGGAAGAACCCACTCTATTTTTGTATAGATCCGTATCAGGGTGGAAGAGCAAGGACTTGCTTTACTTTCATTAATATTGTGAGAGTGTCTTTTTTTGACATTTTTCAGTTTTTCTCAGAAGATATTTCAAATAATTATTGGCAAATTTAGATACAACTGATATGTATGAGTGTGTGTAATTTGGTGCAGCTTGATTGAATTTAAGGGGACTTTACTGAGTGCTATTTTAGTTTATATTAAAAAACACAATGCATAATTGTTGATATATTGTATCTGAACAGTAACTTGCTATTAAAAAACAATTTTTCCTGATATTGGGAAGAAATCCGGTTCACTGTGCCAAAACAGAGTTGAACCAAACTTCTGTTTTAAAAAATGCATAAATAGTGCTAGGGTAAGGGTTAGGGCTAAGACAAGGGTTGGTGCTAAGACAAGGGTTAATGCTAGGGTAAGGATTAGGGTTAAGGTAAGGGTGAATTCCAAGGTAAGGGTTGGTGCGAGGATAAGGGTTAAGGGTTAGGGGTAAAGTTTAGGGTTAAGGGAAGGATTATCATTAAGCATTAAGTCAGTGATGAATCAGTGTGTGATACATTATGAGGACTTGTCTACCATATGGGGACAACAGCATGTCAGCATAATATTAATCATTACAATTTAAGGTGAAGATTGTTTTAAGTTCCGGTTTAGGTTTTGGTTAGAGTTAGGTAAGCAGTTACTACATGGTTGAGGTTAGAGTAAGTCTCCAGGAATTCACTGTAGGTCAATGTAAGGTCCGGCTAGTGATGATAATTGATGGAGACACAACTCTGTGTGTGTGTGTGTGTGTGTGTGTGTGTATGTGTGTGTGTGTGTGTCTGTGTGTCTGTGTGTGTGTGTGTTTGTGGTATCAATAGAATATCTGAAGGCCTGTTGTGCAATAGGAGTAGACTTGACGTTGCAACGTCAGCATCGGAGTAAAAGAGCAAGATTTCTGTGAGTCCAGGGGTTTTGTACCCCTGAGAGGAGGCCAGCCTCCTTGGAGGAGGGGTCAAGGGTCAGTGTGGCCATCGGCCAATTGAAGGTCAGAAGTCAAGTCTCAGGGAGCGGCTTACAGTGGGGTCCTTGGAAGGACCCAGGAAGTGATTTGCTCCCACATGGAGATCTTATCTCCATGTGGTTTTTTTATTAGAGGGGATCACTCTAGGCTGGTCTCAGCATTGCGTGAAGGCCTCATTTACGAGCCTTTGTTTGATGGTCAGCACACTGGGAGTCTCCCCCAACAGCCTATTATGGCCTCTTGAATTGACATCAAACTGCAACCAAGCATGTGGGTATTTCTGATGACTTGCCTTTCATTCATAACCACTCTCTCCTCTTCTCTCTGTCTCTACTGTCCTGTCTGTGAGTATAATACCATAACGGTGGTTTGAGGTCAGTGTGTGTTGTGTGTATTTACTCCCCAGAAGGAAACATCCCTGTCTAATGCTGTGTTTTGGGCAGCGAGGAAGGGGAACCTGGCTCTGCTTCAGCTGCTGCTCAACAGCGGCCGTGTGGACGCAGACTGCAGAGACAGTGTACGAACGCTGCATGTCCTGGCTGCTCAGCTGCACGCTTTAACCATAGACAGAGGTGTGGGGTGTGTGTGTGGTTGAGTATGTGCATTACAATTTAACATCCATAGTATGTTTTAAGTGGCAATGATAGAGGGTGAGCGTTCGTGTCAAGTTTGAAAATCTGCATGAATCTGTAACAGTCGCCTCATTAAAGCAGTTTTTGGCAAGATGTCTTCAGAAATTATATCTCGTATTGGCATCTCTCTCTTCAGTATGGAACGACAGCGCTGATGGTGGTGTCGTACAGCGGCCATTATAAGTGTGTGTCAAAGAACTTATCATGCAAGGAGCGGACATCAACTACCAGAGAGAGGTATGATGGGAAAATAATCGTCAGCCCCATGGGAACTATATAAGATTTTACCTGGGGTGAGAGTCACATTGAATCTGAAGTCACCAGTCAACCCATACAAATTTGGTGCTGATACTCCTTTCTTTAACATTGCAACAACAATGTTGTTGAACAATACAACATATAGGAATAATGCACAGATTATGATTTACAACTGGATAGGACTAAATTTGATCCGAAACACATAATTAAGGTTATGGACTGCTGCCTCATTTGTAGGATTGTTCGGCCTTGGCAGAGGTATGCAAGTGCCATTCTAGTTTGATAGTTGATTGTTGTATTCCATACATAAATCCATTTAAACAAGTTGTTTTTCTGGACGTCTTAAGCGGAAATATCTAGTCTCAAAACAACAGTACAGCTAAGCAACAAGTTAGTAGTTGTATTGCCATCACCTTGTCTGAGGAGTATTATAATTTCACCAACTAACCATTATTTTTCAAGTGGAGCTGTTCTATTGGACGAAAATATCTATATCTTGCCTCATCTCACCAAACCATTGTTGTTTCTTCTCTTTCTGTCTCTAAAGGCCAGTCACATAGATATGTTGTACCTTCTTCCAATTTCTATCTATCATCTTAAAGAGGACTCAGTATTATAACACAAATACGTGGATAATCGTCCTCTGACTTTACTCTTTATGCTGACTGAGCATATAGGTTTGAGAGGCTTCAAAACTAAGACAATGCAGATTAAGTGAAAAAGCATCAAGCTAGATTAACAGAGTAGACCCAACAACAAATTTTCCAAAGCACACCATTGGGGTTGAGTTTCCATAGAATGACATCAGCCGTATCTTTTTTTGTCGTCCTCTCCAGACCGGTTCTACCGCTCTGGTCTTCGCCTCCCAGCAGGGACACCGTGACGTGGTGAAGCTCCTCTTTGAGTTTGGTGCCTCCACTGAATTCCAGACAAAGGTATGCGACAGGGCACACCGATATGCGTCACTGTCTTTATAACGCTCACTGCGGTGCTATCATCTCAGACTCAGGGCTTCATGTGGAGATAAAGAAACAAACTTCATGTGGAGATAAAGAAACAAAAATGATGCACAGAATACGCTGCCCAGGATGCTCTGTATACCTCTTCAGATATACTCCCTCTGCAGCTCACATGTCATTATTCTGCTGCTGAGTGCACTAAAATGGTTGTTTTCTTCTTGTGTGTCCTCAAATGTTTTGTGGCAGGATGGTGGCACCGCTCTCACCGCCGCCGCTCAGTATGGACACTCCAAGGTGGTGGACAAGCTGCTGAGGAACGGAGCCAATGTTCACGACCAGCTGCATGTGAGCCGCTCTGGCCTCTGTGGCCTCTCTTTACTCTTCACCTCTCTGTCTTAAAGCCTCCCTGTCTGGCAGTTACACAATGTCCCAGCAGCTGGAATCCAGCCTCTCAGGTTTCTGCATAGTGCTGAGTCAGACCCGTTTGGCTTTCAGCAGGATTATGCAATGGAAAACAACCTGACAGCACAAACTTACATTATGAAATAGCATTCATTTGATCATTTGTCATGAATAAACCTTTATTTTTTTAGGAACATTGTCACTTAGACAGGTTTTCAACAAACAGGAGTACAGGAGACAATTATTACTCAGTGTACAAAAATATATTTTTATGTTTCAGGACGGTGCCACGCCTCTGTTCCTCGCTGCCCAGGAGGGTCACGTGACGGTGATACGTCAGTTGCTCGCCTCTGGTGCCAAGGTCAATCAAGCAAGAGAGGTAAAGTCTCTCCCTCTTCAGTTCAAGTCTCTCTCTGCCTGTCTCATCCCTCCATCCCTATTTTTCTTTTCTCTTCCTCCTCCTCATGTCACTGCATCCCTCCTCCTTACCCGGGTCTTCTCCAGGATGGCACTGCCCCCCTGTGGATGGGGGCTCAGATGGGTCATAGTGAGGTGGTGAGGGTGCTGCTCTTGCGAGGTGCCGATCGAGATGCTGACAGACAAGTAGGTTGTTCATTCAGAATCATTAAAGCACATAGAAATGCACACAAAGGGTTTGTTTTATTCATCTATATTTCCACAACACTTGAGAAAACATAATGACCTTATATCAAACCAGTATTTAGACCTTGAGTGTAGATTAATGCTCAATAACTTGAGTTTTTGTCTTTTCTGTCTCCTGAGGATGGATCAACAGCGTTATTTAAAGCAGCTTTAAAAGGACACGGCAGTGTCATCGAGGAGCTCCTCAAGTTTTCTCCTTCACTCAGCCTTCTCAAGGTAGAGGATCCTGTTGCAGCTCATGTCCCTTTTTATAGGAATATCCGAGATGTTTGATATGACTGATGAGATAGTTGATACCAAACTCATGTCTATACGCCAAATATAAAGCTACAGTTATCATCTGATTGACTTATCTTAGCATAAAGACTGAAATGGGGAACGAGCTTGTTTGGCTTTGTCTGGGAATAATAAAATCCATCCAGCAACAAGTTTACTAACATTTTGTTGGTTCAGTCTGTACCAGGAAAGTTGTTTTCACAAAATATCTATCCAAGCTAATCTAAAGGATATTTGTTTTTTAGCGGAAAAACCAACACCACGCCACAAGCTTTATGAATACATGTTTTTTGTTGTCTCCAGAATGGCTCCACGGCCCTACATGCTGCTGTAATGGGGGGAAATCTGCGAACCGTTCTGCTGCTGCTCGGGGCCAACGCAGACCCCACACTGCCAAACAAAGTGAGGCCATAACATTTGTAGGGTGGGATAATAAACACACAGAACATAACATAACTCATTTCAGCTCATTAACTTTTCCTCATGTGTGTGTTTTTACAGCAGAATGAACCTTCGCTGATCTTACAAAGAGCGAGCGCATCCTCAAAGTTTTACGTCCAAGCATCCTGAACGGAGACAGCTGATAATAACCCAGACTCCTCCCTTCATGCCTGAACCACACTGATGTGACAACTCAGTGTCAAATCTACTCAAACTCAACATGTACTGTATGTGGTGCTTGCTTTTGATTGCTGTCATATGTCGAATAAACCTGGACTAAATATTAAGCAACACAATGTGCAACCAAAATGCATTCGTCGTCCCCATGCATTATCATTTACACCGGTGTTCTACAGCAAATGCATATATTGTTGTTTACCTCCCAGGTGATGTTAGATTTTTAGATATTTTGTACACTATTTATTTGCCTTTTTAATAAATGCAATAAAGGGTACATTTGTTAATTAATGCAGCAGTGACAGTGTGGCTTTATTTTTATTTTGAAAAGTCACATAGGTGTAAAAAGCCTTTCCAGAGGGGAAATATACACTTAGAAATAATAAAACAAGGAGATGTTAGATGTTGGAGAAACAATTAAATTACAACAATAAAACTATGAGATGTAAATTATAAAGACAATACAATCAATAGTTTAAGTATGAGATTTTACACGTAGAAACTACAATTACAATAATAAAAGACTAAGATATTATTTAATCAATCAAATTACAATTATAAAACAATTACAGATTACATATTATAGAAAAACAAAATAACAAAAATAAAACCATCAGATATAACATATTATTGAGACCATAACATTACAGTACTAAACAAAAATTGATATTATATGTTATAGAAACAATACAATTACAATAGTTAAAAGATATATTTATAAACCTGCTGATGTGTTATGATGACTTATAGTCACTAGAGGTCAGTATTTCCCACCTATCTGAAACCTGAAACACCTGACGGTTCGTTGAATTAATTTATATTATTAATTAGTAATTCATTACAAATATCTATAATCTATATAGTAAATTCAAATGACTCTGGTTGTTGTATCAAACACAATTAAATGTGTGTAAAAATAAAACCACAGCCGATGTTCAACAAGACAATAACACTGTCACGTCACGTGACCACTGCGGAAGTGACAGTGGACCATTTTTTTCTAATGCGGAAGAGAAACAAAACCTCGCTCGATGTTTTCCGTCTGAACTTGTCACAAAATGAAGGAATAAACATCGACCAACAGGAAGAAACGAGAGACGGTTTGTTCGCAGTTCAGATTTAAAGGACAGGAAACACTCAGCGGAGCTAATGGCAGGAGGCAACTTACAGGTGAGAGGCAGAGTTTACTGCGTCAGACTGAGTCAAACTCTCCGGTTTCTGACTTGAACTACGACTCAACCTACGTAGATACAAACATCTTTACCTTGAAGATGAAAGGAAGTCCTTACTGCTGGTTTTAAACAAATAACCAATGGTTTAACTCCTGTTATTTATTCATCTAGTACACTTACTAATGGTATGTGGGTTGCCAGATAGACACAAATCCCCTTTCAGTGTTGTTAACCATTTTAAAGTGGTGAGGACATTTACTCAAGGACTGAAGTTGTACAAAGTTGGATGTTCATGAGTTCTTTGTTTGTCATTCAGCCATTTTAGTTGTACACTCTTGTAAGGGAGCTTTTGTAAATTCATTTAAAGTTGTAACTAATGGCTTTATTCACATTATTACCATTATTCAAAGGCTGAACAACATTTATTACTACATAACCCTACTGAAAGAAGAATTATCACTAACTTGCAGCATAATTTCTAACATAACTGCATGTGTAAATCATCCGTTAACCATTAATCACTCATTTACTACTCACTTACCCTGACGAAGTGCCTTATGAGAGACTTAACGATGACTTCTTCTCTCTTGTGTTGTTTACAGAAAGCTATCGATCTGGCCAACAAAGCTGCACAGGAGGACAAAGCCAAGAACTACGAGGAAGCCCTCAGATGTTACCAGAATGCAATCCAGTACTTCCTCCATGTTGTCAAGTGTGAGGAACCTGATTTACGCTTGTCTTTCATTTCCTGACCGTGACTATTGGGGGTTGAAATGAGATGCATGAGGTACAGACACACGTCTGTTGCAGACACGATGTAAATTTGCTGCCACATTGGTAATTTTATCAGCAGCAGGCAAATATGCCACCATGATGGAATAATACTTTAAATATAAATAAACCAATTCATGAGTTACTCCACTGCCAACGGAGGGGGTAGATTCATAATAGAAAATGATGTTTAATGTGTTTAAAGACGTTATTTTTAAATCAGTCTGCATTTATCTATTAATTGTATAAAATTAGTCATTCATACAGTGTCTTTACAGCTGATTTATAAATCTTCTCATTCACTTCATCAAATCCCTGCAGTCACCTGAAGGCAGCAGGATATGTTGGGTAATCTGTTCGCTCTAATTTCACCAGGGTGATGTCAATACTGAGCAATTGCTCCCAGTTGTCTACGTAATAACTTGAAAGATACACACGTTGGACTGGTCTGTGGTGACTCAGTATGCTGTTGTTTAAAGTCACATTCCTGCAGATCACCTCTCCTGCGCATTGTCGCCTCCCTTACAAATTTCTTTTCAGAATAAGTAGCATTCATGATTTCCTCTTGAAACCTTTTACCTTGCAAATGCTGTTGCCTGGCAAAAAATTATTTCTGCTAGGCAAATGTATTTGCATAGCACATTTCAATAACAAGGCCATTGTGTGCTTCTCATAACATATGAAAGGCAATGTGTAAAATTGTTAAAGACAATACAAAAATTAAGCATTTAAAAAGGAATTAAAATGAGTTATTTAGAGAATAAATTCCAAATAAGAATGCGTGTAAGAAATTACTAATATATTAAATTGAATAAGAGGCTGTAGCAAAAAGGAAAATCCCTCAGCGTCAAATTAAAAGAGCTAATAGTTGCAGCAGACCCGTGGTTCTATGAACTGTGTAGTGTGCTCAGATCTTGTTGCTCTACAACAGGGGTGCCCACACGTTATAGGCTTGTGAGCTACTCTTGAAATGACCAGCTCAACAAGATCTACCAACCAGATAATGTTGGTATGTCAGCTGTCAGGGTTAGACTCCAGTGATGGGACTGGCTAAGAGTTAATTTATTGATCCTGACAACTTCCACTTGATATTAAGCGTCAGACAGCCCTTTCGCTGCACCTGCATGAACATATACAGCAGGTACACTTGATGCCCACACAGTCACAGCTCATATTAAAACGGGCCCCATAATGTGTTGTCGCTGCAGATGAGGCTCAGAGTGAACGAGCGAAGGAGAGCATCAGGGAAAAGTGTAAAGATTACCTGGACCGAGCCGAGCAGCTGAAGCAACACCTGAAGAAGCTGGAGAAGAGTCCTCCGGCTAAACCAGTCAAAGAGAACCAGTCTGATGACAAAGGGTGAGACTCCTCAATACCACCATGTTCCCTGCAGTATGCACAGAAAAGCATTACATTCCTTTATTTCCACATTTTACAATTTAATTTGTCACTAACAATCAGAAGAATAGGCATGAAGTCCTGGGGCAGCTTTAAGTCAGGTTTACAAGAGGTTCCCTGTGGCGCTTTTGTTTATGTGTTTATGTTCAGTGGTAGACACTATTACACATTAGCAAAGATTTTTTTATTTTATTTTGAAACCTGCATTGTTTACATCCATGTTTACCTGCTCGAGTCGTCTTCTTTTCCTCTGTACATCCAGTAAAACAAAACCTTTTGATGACAAATGTCACTGGCGAATAAATCCTTTAATGGGAGCTTTAGGTGTGCAGATTTTCCTGTTTCAAACTTCCTGTGCACAAGATCAAACAAAGTGGATTCAAAAACTTTGTTTGATCAAAATTCAAAAACCATAGGTTAACGCATGTTGTTTATATTTATCTTTGAAGATATTTATTGTTGTTATTGTTGAAATTTAACACTGCCTCAATTTCCCTATAATCAGCTGCAAAATACTTAACAGTCTTTTCTTTGAACCTACAACACAATAAACGCATAAGTTCCTTTGTAGAAAAGTTGTAGGAGACAGTGGGACTTCTAAAAAAAAGTTTGGTTTAGTGTTTAAAAAAGGTCAATAAATCATGACTTTGGCTCTTTTCATTTAATCTCAGGAGTGAAAGTGATGACGGGGACAACCAAGAGAAAAAGAAGTTTCAAAATCAACTCTCAGGTGAATGAGTGGTGTTATGTTTTCTTCTTTATTTGTTAGTTGGTGGGATTACGCAAAAGATACTCTGCCGATAACTTCCTGTAACATTTTGAGATAGGGTGTTTTTCAACATATTCATTAATTTCTCTAAGAATATGTGGAAAAAATGTGAATTACATGAAGAAATATCTTGAAATATTCTGGGAACTGATACCTTTGAGTGTGTGAATCAAACAATGTTTCACAGTTACTGAATTTTGTTTTTCAAACTCCTCTTATAGGTGCCATCGTCATGGAAAAGCCAAACATTAAGTGGGATGATGTAGCTGGACTGGAAGGAGCCAAAGAAGCCTTGAAGGAAGCCGTCATTCTGCCCATCAAATTCCCTCATCTGTTCACAGGTGTCTAAACCTCCGTCTTTAATCCTTGTATTTGACTGTGTTGATGTGATTCATATTTAATGACACAGGAACTTTTTGTGTAGGAAAGCGAACTCCTTGGCGGGGGATCCTTCTCTTTGGCCCTCCAGGAACAGGAAAATCCTACCTGGCCAAGGCGGTGGCCACAGAGGCCAACAACTCCACCTTCTTCTCCATCTCCTCCTCCGACCTCGTGTCCAAGTGGTTGGGGGAAAGTGAAAAGTAAGCACTTCGTTCTTTACATGATGATAACATAATGGGATATGAGAAGGTGAGCATCTGTTGATTCTGCCCCGCTTGTCTCTTCAGGTTGGTGAAGAACCTGTTCTCTTTGGCTCGAGAGCACAAACCATCCATTATTTTCATTGATGAGATCGACTCCCTCTGTGGCTCCAGGAGCGAGAACGAGAGCGAGGCCGCGCGCAGAATCAAGACAGAGTTCCTCGTTCAGATGCAGGGTGAGCGAGAGGAGAGAACAGAAAATCTGATTTCAGAATCGAAAAACTGTATTTAGATTAGAAATGCATCAAATGTTGTTCTCTACTCAGGTGTTGGAAACGATAACGAGGGAGTCCTGGTTCTGGGAGCCACAAATATACCGTGGACATTGGACTCTGCTATTAGGAGACGGTTAGTTTGATTCAATTCAGGTTTTAAGGAAGAACGATCAGGATTTAATAAATGAAACGCTTGATAACGTCTGATTGAATCTCCCGACTATCTCAGATTTGAAAAGCGAATCTACATCCCTCTGCCTGAAGAGCATGCTCGCTCGTTCATGTTTAAACTGCATCTGGGATCCACCCCCAGCGATCTGACTGAAGCAGACTTCATCAGTCTGGGCCAGAAGACAGAAGGGTACTCTGGGGCTGACATCAGTGTTATCGTCAGGGACGCCCTCATGCAACCTGTCAGGAAGGTCCAGTCCGCCACTCACTTCAAAAAGGTAAAGACACAGCAACAGTTTGTCTCTGATTGTTTTCATAACTGTCCTGTTTCAAATCTTTGGGGATCCCGCTGGAATTTGTTGTTCCAAAATAACGTCTCATCAGTAATTTTACAATCACAAAAGAATGAGAGTGGGCGCTGCCACTGATGATTAAAGATTAATGATCTATTAACCTATTGCTACACTGTTACACTGTTGGCATTCCTCTGGAGGTTGCTAAGTCAAACTAAAAAAAGAATGTAAATGATAGTCAGAGCTAGATAGATGATGTATGTACTTGTATTTATTACCAATGGAATCCATGCATACCTGTATGTGAAAGGTTTTTTGGTGTCAGTTTTATAGCTACTTTTTTGGGGGTTCCGTCTCACTACTCCTGAAGCTGTTTTCATTACTACCTGCTTAGCACCAACCAGCAGACAGACACAGTCAGCAGCTAGGTGGAAACAAAGTGATAAAAAACTGTGTGAAAAGATTGAACATATAAGATTCATCAGCTGGACATGGAAATTATTCTTTCCAACATTCTTATAAAGAGAAATAATAAAGTTTATAAAATACAGTCAAGATAACCTCAGTGTTGTGCTCGACCACAAGCTGGAATGGGATGTCTGAACTGAATGTTTAAGCACTAAGGCACAGTAAAGAAACTGTCCTGTTTTTCTTTTAATGTGAATTCCAAAGTGCTTCACTAATTCTAATGTGCTTTTATTGAAAGTGTTTAAATGTTCTGTATCATCTCTTGGTTTGTTAACGCTAATGAGGCCCAGATTGATGGGAAAACAGTAACAGAAGTCAGTAAACTATTGGGATTAACATGACCGGAAAGTATGGAAAGTATATACAGAGAAAGAGTTATGAAGGACAAGGACAAGAATCATTGCGGGTGATGAGAGGCATCCGCTCACCTCCTCATTGAAACTGCTCCCATCTGAACAACGTTATTGCCCCCTCTTCTGACAAATGCCCTGTGATTATTGCTGCAAACTTATTTCTATACAGGGACAAATAAATAATCTAACCTCAGAGTGCTTTAAAAATAAAAAATTGAAGGCAAACAATAGGAAACAAAGAAAAGCAGGTTGAAGGCCACACATCATTAGACATCAGAGAACAAATATTAGAATAAAAATGTTACAGATAAGCAGTTAAAACACAATTAAATAAATAATTCAAACAGTCATTAAGATGAGATAAGATTTAAAGGGAAACAAAACGTAAAAGGTTAATAGTTAAAGATGTATTCAGACCCGATAAAAGCACACTTATGAAATTATGTAAATTATATACAAGGCATGCAATAAAGATATCAGTTAAAAAATATATTTTGTCCCTCTCACCCTAAACTTCTTCTCTATCTGTCCACACTCACTAAGGTCAAGGGCTCATCTTGGAACAGCCCTGATGTTGTGGAGGAAGACCTACTGACTCCGTGCTCGCCGGGAGATCCCAACGCCATCGAGATGACGTGGATGGACGTCCCTGGAGAAAAGCTTTCGGAGGCAGTCGTGTGCATGGTAAGTAAAAGATTCAGGTAGCAAAGTGTCTGCGTGTAATTTTAACCAAAGAAGTTTTCAAATTTTTACAAAACATCATCTGTGCATGAGAATTCTTAACAAACATATTCCAACCTCTGCCATCCTCTCCATACAGGCGGACATGATGAGGTCACTCACTACCATCAAGCCGACAGTGAACGAGCAGGACCTGGATAAGCTGAAGAAGTTTACGGAAGATTTTGGTCAAGAAGGGTAGCACTACCCACACTCTGCTCGGGAAGCAGTTCATGATTATCTCTGTCAGTTAAGGTTTTGATTCATTCATTCATCTGTCTGGTCTATAGCAGGTTTCCTGGAGCTCCAACTTCTTACTTTATGAAAAAAAAGTATATGTTTCTGTAAGATATGAAAAAAAAATGCTTCAACAGCAAATGTCTGTTGTTGCTTGTGACAAATAAGATGATTCATTAATGAAATCTAATCAATAAATCAAAAGTTTCAGCATTTTTTAATACTCACATATCAATTGTTTACATCTTCGCCTTTAAGGTTTTGTGTTTCTATTACTTGTTGATTTTATTTTTGAATTTCTAAAATTTAAGAGATAATCGCTTTATTTTTTTTAAAGAAAACTTTCTGTCTTTAAATATATATATGGAGTCGATGGTTGTGCAACAGAGACTGTGGGAAAATGCACATTTCCAACACTACATACCTCTCACCCTTGTCTAATGAAGATTGTGCTCAACAGAATTAGTTTCAGGGTTGGATTTTTGTGAATAGAAACTTCTCCTAAAACATTTAGAAAGTGTGCTCTCTTTTAAATATGTGGGTTACCCTTCACTGGTTATCCTATCTCAGAAATACATGTTTAAAGGTTCAGTGTGTAAGATTCAGGTGAAAGGGATCTTTTGGCAGAAATTGAATATAAATAGTTCTAGTGATATTTTCACTAGTGTGTTTCATCTAAATTGTACAACTTGTGGTTTTATTTACCCTACAACACACCCTTTATATTTAAATACTTTATATTTACATCTGGAAAAGGTCCTCTCTATGAAGGCTGCCATGTATTTTACAGTAGCCCAGACTAGACAAACTAAACACCTGTGGAGTTTTTATGACAACTGAAGGCTATCACAGGATCTCTTTCATGTTTGGAAGGGGAGGGTGAGGTGAGGGGTATTCAGCTGCAACATGCAACATCACCAATAGATGTCACTAAATTCTACACACTGAACCTTTAGGGTTTGAAATTATACACATCGCAAAAGCAGCATCAATGAAAAATGTACTTTCTTTGTAAAAAATAATAAAGGGTGTTTTCTGAATCTCGGCAGTTGATGAATTTAAAGGGACACTGGATTTTACTGTAATGCTTTTAAAAGCATTTCTGAGTTTTGATGTGTTCATGGAAATCGAGTGAGTGCCTATGCACATTTTCTACACTTGCTGTGTTCTGAATTATTTATATATCCCTTCTATTTGCTCAGCCTGTTTTCATTGTCACCATCTAATGTGTCTTTAAGAGTTTCTTCTGGTGTTTCTTGAGGTCACTTATTGGTTACATGAATAAAGCGTAACATGATCATTTGCACTTTTGTTCTCACACTTAAATAAACACAAAACAGGTGTCATTTTATTTTAAATGTAGGGTCAGTTATTTAATTAGTACATTTGTTAAGATAAATACAATTTATTTTACATAAATTTATGACCTGTAGAAAAATGACATCAGTGTTACGCTGCTAATACAATCTGATCATTTGTAAAACTGAAATCATTTGTCTCGTACATCTCTTCATTTAGTGCCATTAAAAAGATGCCATGAAGATATGCAGCGTCTTGAAAAGCAGATCAAAGTGTTTTACATTTGGCAAAGTTGCTGTTTTTAATCAAATAAATAAACTCATTAAGATGAGTATTGGAAATGAAAAATATTCAAGTCATTTAATTTGAAAATGAATGACTTTTTGAAATGTGGCTAAATCTCAAGGGACTGATCAACCTGATACGTATTTTGGGTAAATTGAAATGAAAAGAAAATACCACTTCACAAGAAATGAAAAGTTTGACTCGACAGCTGCCAATGAAAATTAAGGACCATAAATAACACAAGCAAATATACATACGGGTCAACAGGAGTGACGTCCCTTTTCACTTTAAAGCACATCGTGTAAAAGCCAGTGTTTCCTCATACAAGCTTATTTGTGGTGAAGACAACATCATACGTCCATCTCGTTCAATGTGCTACAGTGAAAGTGATTATTGCTTTGTGTGTGTGCGCGCATTCCTCCAAACACAACTCTCATCTCTGCCGCCACAAATAACCTGTGGAGCTGAGGAAACACTGCAAATTCCAAATATGAGTAAAACTAAATCAAATAGGGTACTGTAAACACAGAAAAACAAAACCTGCATGTAAAAAGTCATGGTTATACAGTTATATTTCTGCAAATATAAAGGACAAATGTGCTCCATGAATACAGAAACATAGCTAACTGAGACGTCAGCGGAGAGGACCTAAAGTGTACATAGGAAGAGAAGCATCTTTCCTGCCATTCAAATAACTCTTAAAGTGAATAACTTGTATTTTTGGTTAAAAACATTCATATTGAGACAACACAGAGGGAGAGGGACACTGCCACACAGGGCGTAAGAGAAAGTGCTAACAGTATTTAATTTGTGTATAGGACATATAGGGAGTAGTTTGCCTGCCCATCACAATCATGCTTCATCGATGGAAGTAGCCAAACAGACATATTTCACTCCAACTCATGTAAGGGCACGTAGAAGAAGCCTAAGGCTGTGCAGGGGGGGGGACAATGTGCTACCAGTTATAAGTTAGTCAAGATACTAGAAGACGGAGAAGAGAGAACCGAGTGCCAAACCGGTGGCTGCTCCAGCGAGCATGCCCAAAGCTACATCTCCTCCGTCGTCACGCTGGCGTTCCCGAATAATGACGTGGTTCCCTCCAGGAGCAGCATACCCACCTAGAAGGTAAAGAGCAAAGTGATGTCCCATTCAGTTTTGCAGATTTAAAGTTGCTTAAATTAGCTCTTTTTTTAATCAGAAGGTTCAGGTTTAATGTCATCAGTTCATCCAACAGCAGCCACATGTGCTATCTTTCATTCAATGCAATGGTTTACGTTGACACGGTGACAAATATTTACCTTGGTACTGATAAGGATAAGCAACAGCGTAGGGCTGCCCATCAGCAGAGTATACAATCTGGGTCGCATGTGCAGGAGGTGCAGCGTAGTCTCCATACGGGCCGGGAGCATAAGGCTGGTGAAAGAGAGACAAAGAAAGATAACTTTTAAAACTTCTCTATTCACTCTCTATCGGGTGGAAGTACCAACAAACGCCGTTCAGTGTATTTTGATTTACAGGTTATGTTTCTAAAATTGCTTATTTACTTCACCACAGCGTTGCCTGTTTTTACGTAAGCTTTTTTTTTACTTTCTAATTTTACCTCATGCCTTGGTTTACCCTTAAGGAGGTTCAGGTAAAACCAAGCTCACCAGTTATGTTAAGTATATACAGAAAGTTAATGTGATATCCAGTGTAAAAATATGAATATAGAACATTCATATTATACTAAACACATGAACATATATATAACTTTTGGTTAAAATCCCTTTAAAGAGGCAAATAAAAAAGCATTTTACTATTTATATTTGTGCTTCAGTTCCATAGCCGAGCTGGAAATGTAATCAAATATTCAACTCTGTGGAGGAGGTAATGTTTTCACCTCTGTCTCTTAGTTTGTTGGTTGGTTTTAATGTTTGTTTGTTTATAAGCAAGATTACACAAAACAACTTAACGGATTACCACAAAACTTAGGAAGAAAGGATGCAATCAGAGTCAGGGAAGAACCCACTCCATTTTGGTATAGATCCGTATCAGGGTGGAAGAGCAAGGACTTGCTTTACTTTCATTAATATTGTGAGAGTGTCTTTTTTGACATTTTTCAGTTTTTCTCAGAAGATATTTCAAATTATTATTGGCAAATTTAGATACAACTGATATGTATGAGTGTGTGAAATTTGGTGCAGCTTGATTGAATTTAAGGGGACTTTACTGAGTGCTATTTTAGTTTATATTAAAAAACACAATGCATAATTGTTGATATATTGTATCTGAACAGTAACTTGCTATTAAAAAACAATTTTTCCTGATATCGGGAAGAAATCCGGATCACTGTGCCAAAACAGAGTTGAACAAAACTACTGTTTTAAAAAATGCATAAATAGTTGACATCTGTCCTGGTTACGCTTATTACCTGAGGCGGGGGTGCATATTCTGAGTAGGGGGGTGGAGCAGATGCCATTACTTCCTGTGCATAGCCGATCTGAGGAGAGGTGACCACCTTAAAATATAAAACAACAAAATTAATCTCCCCTGAGAGTTGAGAGTTATTTTTCAACCAATCTTGAATTCTAAACCTTAAACATGGAAATGTTAATAATATGATATTTTCTAGCAGCTTGTTTAAGAGCTGATTTCTTAAAAAAAAAAAAAAAAAAAACAACTAAAGAAGTCTTCATATTCTGATAAAACAAAAGGCAAAACTAAGTAATTTGAGACATGGCAGAAACTTACTGCATTAATTCTGGCATCCTGAAGTGCCATGGTCCATGCCCTGCAACAAAAGTGGAAACCATCTCATATTTTAATTATATTAATGCATGCGCTGAAAATAAAAACACAGAATACCTCAAACTAATACTTTCAACTTACACAACAGAGACACAAAATACAGTGGCGAAAAATAATTCAGCAAACCGATATTAAGACTCAGCATGCAAGTGTTGTCTTACAGAGCATCATCTGCACTGTCTGCACAGAGGCTGATGACCCGTCCATCTCTGCACACTATTTGGAGCAGAGCATCACGCATCTTCCCCTCCGGTGGGTTCAGCTCTGAGGAGGACGGACCATAAAAGGCAGCAGAGTTAAATGCATGAGCAGCTGGTTGGTTGATACTGTAAATAAGGAGCCACTAACAACGCCATGCAACCGATGATAAGTACCTTGACATGCTGCAGAGCTGCGGATGTTAATGCAGTCCACCCTCATGTGAATATCATCCTCCATGTCACGGCGTTGTTGATCATTGTAGAAGACGAGTCGTCCATCAGCCCACAGGTCAAACCAGTTTCTCTTCCACCGGCGCAGAATGGTACCTTAAATATGGTCACATTAAAATTGAATCTACTTACATTGAAACCTGAACCATACAGTATGTCAAAGCTCCTCAACCACTTACTGTAAGTCGCTTTGGATAAAAGCGTCATCTAAATGAAATGTAATGTAATGTAATGTGGATCAGAGGTGGACTCTGTATAGAGGGACACTCACTTTGTCGATGGAGCCAGCCACTCTTCACCATAGCCATCTTGGAAGCAACACCTACAACGATACAGAATAAATATATAAAATACAGTATTTATTATCTTTATGGAGCAATCTCCAGTCTTGTGACAGGGCGAGGCCGAGTCACACAAACCTCGTGACTGTTCACGCTGTTGGCCTCTGTCCACAAACACATTATCAGACCAACACATAATCTCTGTGACAAAAAGTGAACAACAGTCTGGTCTCAAGTCAACACAGTAGCTGTTCACGAGGATGGAAAACCCCGTGGTTCTTCATGACAGCATCAGAAGAAGTTAACGTCAATAGGACTCCAACTTCCTTCATAATGTTAGGGATGATCTGCTACTGCTAGCTTAGTGACTGGTGTTCAAGTAACTACAGAACATGTGTGAATATGTCAACTCATTGCCTATGAAGCGATTTGAGCTGGTTTTGTACACCTGCCAATATAAGCACAACAACGTAGTAATAGATTGTGTTTATGTTATGATACCAAAGCTAGCATTAGCCGAAGTTAGCTGGCGTTGTTGTGATGAGCACGTCAGTAGCAGAACGATCCACTGGTTCGGTGCTAACTCGTTAGCTGAACACTAGAACTGTTGATGAGCAGAGGGAGGTTCGCTTACTTACTCGCTTGTTATTGTGTTTGGAGAAAAGCTGAAACCTTTGTCGAAGACGCTGCAAACACGGAAGTGAGATGTGAAAGAGAAACGACGATGCGACCCTCGGAGGGAAATAAAGAAGCCGATGACCCGAGAGGACTCGGTCCGTTCAGTGGCGTTATTCTCACGTCTAAAGTTCCCGTTAGCCCCGCCCACGCAGCATCGTCACTACGTCCCAGTCTCTGCGGGCAGAGTAGGGGGCGCTTGTTTGTTGTTATTTGTATTGACCTGACGTATCAGCTGACTGCGCCGGAGCAGCGGAAAGTGCGAGTAAAGGCGGGGAGGGCGCGCTCGTTTTACGTCCCCTTCATCTCTTTGCCCTCACATAGTGGACGATCCGCGTGCAAACAGCTGTTCATCTCACTGAGGCGGGGTAGATCCAGTAAATCAGGCGCCAAAGTAAGCTTATAAGTTGTGATAAATGTTATCCGCAGTACACGCGAGGGACTGAGTTGTATCCTGTGTGTGTGTGTGTGTGTGTGTGTGTGTGTGTGTGTGTGTGTGTGTGTGTGTGTGTGTGTGTGTGTGTGTGTGTGTGTGTGTGTGTGTGTGTGTGTGTGTGTGTGTGTGTGTGTGTGTGTGTGTGTGTGTGTGTGTGTGTGTGTGTGTGTGTGTGTGTGTGTGTGTGTGTGTGTGTGTGTGTGTGTGTGTGTGTGTGTGTGCTGAATGGAAACTTATTCTGTCTGTTTACAGCCGTATATTTATCCCCGCCCGCAGGGGAGGCCTGCAGACTAAATCGAGTATCTCCAACCCATTGACCGGCGGGCGACCCAGGGTTACAAAACAAGCCCAACAGCTCCCCAGCAGCCTACACTCTGAGAGCTAACCGGAGCAGCGCGAAAGCTAAGCAGCTAACTTGAAATGGCGACGGCGATATATCTGGAACATTATCTTGACAGTGAGTAACCTGGAGCACACTGTGATGTTATCGGAGTTTTCCACGTCCTGCTTTTGTACGAAGTTTCTTTAGTTTGACTCTGTCGGAGACTTTTTCGCCGGGCGGGTCACTGACAGGTACAGGCGCACCGCTTTAGCAAGTAGCTCTTGGCTCACTGACGTTAGCTCGCTAGCTAAGTGATTAGCATCGTGGAATAAAGTTTGACAAACTCATGTGTGGTGATAAGTTCGCTCCAGGGCTCAGGCCGTCACCATCCGGACCAGTGCTGCACATGTAAAGTGTGTGGTGAGCGGATACTGTTAAGTACATGTTCTGTCACTTTGGTGAAGCTACCACTGAGTTAACAGTGCGGTATAACATGTAGAATTCAACTTTTTAAAACCGTGTCCATATTACTCAGCACGGGTGTTCTGCTTCAGGTTAGCCGACCCCCTTGTATTTGCAACCTGTTGGTTACCGCGTTTCATTTTCCCGTGTTCACGTAACCATTTACGCGCCGGGGCGGGGTCTGTGAAGTGCGTCACATTGTAAAGTATACGGACTCGAACGGTGACGGCGAGGGTGGGGGGGGGGGGGTGATATTATTTTAACTGTGTGATCCATGCCATCCTTTTGAACTTGATAAAGTTCTTTGAAAGCAGTAAATGCGCTTTCAACTCACAGGTAGCGAACGTTTTTAGATTAGATTTCTTTATTTATCCACACAACGGGGAAATTCACTTGTTACAGCAATAAGAGAAAACAGAATTTAAGTAACAGTGCCGAAGCACAATAAAAAAGATCACAATATGTACACTACTAAACTACACATAATGAGAGTTAAATAGATACATAAATACAAAGTACAATATGTTTATTTTTGTACCACACTTATTTTGTAAATGAGTTGTTTCATCTATTGATTGCAGTCAATTTCTAAATATTCTCCCTTCTGAAAACTGAAAAAACAGCATAGACTCACTCTCATTTAAACAAAACAACTTATAGTAGGATCGATTTGTTGTGGTCACCTTTGAGTTGATATTTTTATCAAAAATATTAGCAAGTTTAACATTTAAAATCAGTTTAGGATAAGTAATAGTTGAATTGTAAATGGAAACCTTGACACCACTTGAGTTTATTGGGGGAATAAAGCGCATTGTATACCCTCATTCCCTTCATCCTGTTGTCTATCTCTTCCCTAGGTATTGAAAACTTACCATGTGAGCTACAGAGAAACTTTACTTTGATGCGGGACCTGGACAATAGGACAGAAGGTGAGCATTTAGTAAAGTTATTCATTCAAATGGTTCATGGATTTTAAGCCCCTGCACAAGCTTGGTCTACCTGCACCAATGTGATCAGGGTGGATGTTCACTGACTGAGCATGATTGGCATCTTAACGTGCACCCTCATTATTTTTAATTTGGTGCTTTCATGGCCGATAAATAGAACACGTGTAAGCAGTTACATTGACAGTGCTTCAGTCTCTTAACTGTCCCAATAAAAAAGGCCAGTGAGACTAAATGTCCAATATCAGCACACTGGAACTGGCAAACCCAAACACCTGTGTTGACATGTGAAAAAATATAAAACTGTTTGCTGCACTAAAAGAAAACATCCCTACAGGTATCCATCCACATTTCTACAGCACTCTAATGCTCTTGTTGTTCTGCAGAAAAGAAAGGAGAGATTGACAAACTGGCTCAAGAGTACATCGTCAATGTGAAGAACTTGGCATCAGATCAGAGAGTGGAACATCTGCAGAAGATCCAAAACGCCTACAGCAAGTGCAAAGAATTCAGCGATGACAAAGTCCAGCTCGCAATGCAGACATATGAAATGGTAAACAGATATACTGGTATTCATAAGGTTTTATTAAGTCAGTATGTTGATTATAACACACACACACACACATTGTGTTGATTACCTTTTTATAATGTATTACAATTTGCAAATAAAACTTTATACACAGTAAAACTCTTATCCACTTGCAACCTTTTTTCCATAGGTGGACAAACATATCTGCAGACTGGATGCCGATCTGGCACGGTTCGAGAACGAGCTAAAGGAGAAACTGGAAGTGAGCGGCTATGAAAGTGCAGAGGGAAGAGCACTGAAAAGTTAGTGGGACAACTAAAGGCTTTTATCCTAAGACATTGCAAATCCAATGTATACACATATTAATTTATTTTATTTTTTTTCATAGAAGGTGAATCAAAGGGGCTAAGAGAGAAACGTGCATCCAGGGGAAGGGGAAGGAAAACATCTGATGAAGATTCTCCCAAGAAGAAAAAGATGAAAAACAGGTAACATGTTGCAGGAGGCTCAGTCGAGCCAGGCTCTTTAGTACATGTGAATCTGCACTGCTCATTTTATCAGACCTGAAAAGCCTGTGTCATTCACATGTCCACTGTTCATTCAGCCTGCCAATGATTCAGAATTATGTTGAACTCAAATCATGCTCTGTGTTCTATTGGTCTTCCAGCCCAGACTTGAGCGATGCTCTCCTGCCCATGCAGCCTTCAGACGTTCTGGACATGCCAGTCGATCCCAATGAGCCCACTTACTGCCTGTGCCATCAGGTGTCGTATGGGGAGATGATTGGATGCGATAACCCAGATGTAGGTTTCCATCATTTTTCTCTTTTGCTAGAATTTAAACTAACACATTTAGGTATCATAACAACCTGCAATCTTTTTTTTTTCAGTGTCCAATTGAGTGGTTTCACTTCGCTTGTGTTGATCTCGCCACAAAACCCAAAGGAAAATGGTAAGACCACTTTAAGCTGGTTAGAAGCAGATTAACCGAGAGATGCAAAGATATTGCCTTTTTAATAAATCGTTATTTTAATATGGATAACTCCTGATTGTTCTGTGTCAACACATATTTTTCTCTTCTCTCAAATCCCTCAGGTTTTGTCCAAGATGCACCCAAGACAAGAAGAAAAAATGAGATTTTTTTTATTTTCAGAGAAACAGAAATGATGTATGTATTTTTTTGTAGATTAATGGTGTAATATATATATTTTACCTTCTATCAATCTCCATAGAAATGTTGAGTCATACATCTTATTTTTAAAAGCCCAATCCGGATTGGAATATAGCTACACCTGTGGCAACATCATCCCAGCCTATACTAGCTTTACTTTGTTTGTTCGTCTGGATTTTAAGAAGATTATTTTTTCCATTAGCTATCAAATAACTAATTCACCTACAGTATGTATTTTTTGTGTACTTTGGGTTAATTGTTCTGGATAGTGTAGTTAAAATCCACAAATCATTGCCAATTAAACTCATTCTCATTATGTCATATACTATATACATATATATTGTCATTACCAACATACTCAGAAATCCTGGATTGTGGCTTTAGTATACTTGAAATGTCCATTTTATAAATACCTATTTTTAAATACATTAACAGCCTGCTGAGAATATAGTTTTAAACGCCTAAATCCACAGAAATAATAGTGGTAAAAGGAATTATGTGTTTTCTGTTACTACCTCCTTAGGGAATACATCAGCACCGCATCAATGACTGCAATTAATACTGATGTAAGAAATTGTGTTTTAATTAGCTTAAACCAAACAAGAAAAGCAATGTAAATTAATTCTTTACTTATTTTCGAAAAGACCTGCGACATTTTTGAATGTATTGTGGTACTAATGGTCAGTCGGTCAGTGTCTTGTCAGCTGAATGAGGTATTTAAGCACTTTGAATGAAATTTCCCCTGAAGAGGTTTGATACTGCAGGCTTGGTTTCTCATCTAAAACTCGGCTATAGTACATAGCTTCAAACCATATATGGAAATCTATATGCCTAAAATATATATACATATATATATTTTGTATATGAAACTATTTTATGGAAGCTGTGTTTTTTCCAAAGATATATTTGTTGTATTACTTATACGTGAACACTCAAATTTTATTTAATAGGATTCTAGCATCTTCTTTCATATTCTACTGTGAATATCCCTCATATAGATGTTTGCCACAAATAAGAGCCAAAGTCTTTGTATTTTGTAAAATTCAGTATTTTATACCAAATAAATATTCACTCTTATTTCTGCAGCATCTTTTTCTTTGCAGTTTGAAACGGAACATGTGTGTAAATTGATCACACGGCATTCACAAACTTGGGAGGGTTTTTTCATCTAATCTATGAATTATGTACCTTTTTATTAGTGGTACTTAAGCTTGCAGATTGCAACAAAGTACAAAAATGACTATTCAATACTATATATAACATATATACATAAAGGGTGGGAACAGTTAAAATTCATTATCAGATTCTTCATCCCAGCTGCAGTCTCGGGTGGACTTGTTGAACTCCACTTCCAGGTCATAGACAAAGTCAGCATCATCTTTGCGCCTTCGGTTCTTCTCAAACAGTTCGTCCATTTGGCCCTTCTTGCGAGCCAGCTCCTCGTCGTCCAGTTTGTTCAGGTCTTGGTCGGGGTCCAGCTGGAACGAGGCGAGGCTGTGCTCCAGGCTGTGGCCCTGCATGTGATCTCGCAGGATGATGTGAAGCTTCTCGAGCTGGCTCTGAGACACGGCCTCCAGGTAGTCCCTGTGCCGAGGGTTGTTCTTCAGCCTCTCAGCAGCCAGGCTGTAGTCTGGAGGTTGAGGAGAGGAGACATCAAGAGTTCAAACACTGGAGGGAACAAGTTTAAAGGATGGATAAACCTTCTATGGGGATTACCCCCGATCCTCCAACTTTGTGAATGTTTAGTATGTTTTTTTTGTAGCTTGGTGCTGCAGTTTCCTATTGAAGGTGATAGAAACAGGGTGCCTCAACGATGGAAGTCTTCCTGTCAGTTAATTGTTTTAATTTGATCAAGCACCATCTTAATACTTGCTCAAAGGGGGTTTTTTTTATGCAGGGCTCCAGACGGTGTAACAACTCCGAAATCTTCTGATCCTTGCACTTAACGTGTGGTCTTATTGGTCCATATTCCCACTGATCTACAGTCAATTAAATTACAACAGGGTCATTACAAACTACCAAATCTGGAGCCTTCAGGGTCCCTAGGATTGTTGAGGTTTGTGGGGCCTCTGTGCCTGGCTGGTAATAAAATGTAACAAGAAAATTCATATGAAATATGACCACTGACACTCGTTCCTTTGATGAAAGCTCCCATGGCTCCCATTAAATACCCCCGCTGTTTTTCGCAATATAGACTACGAGCGAACCGTTTGGCAAAAGTCTTGGAAAAGTCACAGCAAACTATTTTCGCCCGAGCCGCATGTTCTGTAAATGCACGACATTTATGGCAGAAGAAGAATAGTGACGACACGATAAGAAGTTAGGGGAATAATAATATATTTGCGTGCATTCTCATAATAACAATACTATATTTTGATAGAAAACACCGGGATTGCTGTAGTTGTAGGGTGTAAGTTGCAAAATTAACATCTGGTTTTACCTGAATACTTTGAGAAGTTCCGTAAAGGTATTATTCTCTTTCGTATCTTTTTGGTTTCCGTGTGTTGATAAATTAAAACTACGGAGGCAGGAGAGAACGTCACTCCACATCGCTTTGCCTCGTACAGCATCCTCTGTGTACGTCTCCTACAAACTTGGTTCAACTGTGTTTTAACCAAATCAATAGCGCATTTTAAACATAATATTAATATTCCACAATAGCATTTAACGATTGAGCCTGAAGCAACAAACTAACAAAATCATGCGGATTGTGACGTAACCGTTGCTTCGTCCGCAGCGTTGGTCAAATCTTTCAGTCTTCAGCGAAGCCTGTCAAGATTTAGAGTAAAAAAAATGTAAGCCCAGTTCTACTCACTGTGAATATTTTCATCAAACAAACAGAATATCTAATCAGGATATTTGTGCTTAAAATGTGCCCAAGAACATTTCCCCCCGTGATTGTGTTAGTTATATTTTTAGTCAGGCACTACTGCAGCTTCCCTGGAATTCCAAAAGGTCCCTTCTTTATTTCATTTCCGTAAACAGCTCTCACTTATTTCCGGGTTTGGGAATCAAACCCATAGATCACACCTGTTGTAACCCTTTGAGAAGCTTATGATATATACTATAAATAGTGTGTAAATAGGTCGTTGAAATCCGCCATTAATATTTGATGTATTTGATATTGCTCTCTGCGTTGACCTGGTTAGCGACGTGTCAATGTTCTATCGAACAGGGTAAGATACATTGTTACACTGCTTAACTCTTGATAAACCTTTAAACCCAGTTTTGGTAAAATTTCTGGTAAATTACAATAAACATGATGTTGACAGGAAGTTTCACTGTGCATCAAGAAGGAAGAACATAGTTTAATTAAGGCGTTAATGTTGATTATAAAACGATTATAAAATGGCTTTGTTGTTTCTTTGGTCTTCCAGTATTGACTGTACAGTTGGATCTTTATAATTTGTTTTTTTTGCTTTTTTAGCTCCTGCAGCGTCTTCTTAATCAAGTATACAAACAAGGAAAACTGACTATTTCAGTTATAATTGTTTATAGGATAAATAAAAAGTGCTCTCTCTCCTATTGTGATCTTCATCAATTTAACCTGCACATCTTTTTTTTACAGACACGAAGGATTGTGATCTTCTGAAGCTGTGGCTTGAATCCACATCAGTGTCAGTGGAGCTTAGTAAACAGGGTTTCCACAGGTAAATGCTGGGCGGTTTTATTACTGGTAGAACTATGTTCAAGGCTTATTGTGAGTGAAATGATTAAATTATTTTTGTCATGTTTAGGGAGGTAATAACCACTGTTGAGCTCAGCCCTGCTCTGCTCAGTAGTGTCAGAGTTCTGCTGGTTTATCGATGGCCTCAAGGTGTCTTCATCGATCCGTACCAGCTCGCATCCCTGAGAGATCAAAGGGATTGGCAGGTGAAACTCATACATGCAAAATCTTGTTACCTTTGATTTATACCACACAACTTAACAGAAACAACTAAATTGTTGAAATAAATATGTCTTACCACATTCACTGTATGTTTCTTGCTTTTTGTAAGATATTGCTGGATTCAGACATTGACCTCGAGGTGCCTGCTGAAAAGACTTCAGGATTTGTCAGCTATGTGTTTCCCAGCCCTGATGATCCAACTCCCAGGCTACTAAAAGTAACAATTCCAATACATGGCCGCTACCATGAGCCCTCTTCAGTTGGGAAATCATTTGCATCGGTCGACATCCAACCTCCTGAGCTGCTGCTACGGGATGACAAATGTAAGTGGGTCATTTTTATATCGTGGGTCCAACTTCTTTCGTTCTCAGAAACAAGCAATTGAAATGTTTTAACACTTAGCTCCCGGGTGTCCAGCTTGGAAATCAATATTTCAGCTCCATCAGCAGTAAAAAAAAAATGCAAAGGTATGGGGTCCAAGTTTGCTAACTAGACAGTGAAGTTATTAGTTAAGTTTAACTATATGTCTATAACTTAATTATAAAGGCCCTACCTACACATTTGTTGTTATTGACAGAGAAATTGATTAATGGTATAGTGTTAATCAAAAACTATTTTTTTCTTCCAGGTTTGCAGCTCAACAACTTGGAGCCTTACACTGTTGTGGAGGCCCCCTGCACTGTAGACAACTCAAGCACTTGTTCATGGGTTACAATCCAGCAGCATCAGGTGCTTCACTGAAAATCTTCTCAAAATGCTGTGTGTAAAAAAAGGTTAAAACGTTTTTTCATTAGACTAATTATCTGTTTTTTCTTTTTTTCCCATAAAAAAATGTCTTGTATCCTGAAGCGTGGCCCCGTGAGTTTACGGATCCCAGTCGGTGACCGGTCTCTGGTGACGCCTGTGTGCGGTGGAACTCTTCTGGTCACAATGATCTGCTGTGTGGTTCTGTCCAGATACATGTGGAATCATCAAATTATTCAGTGATGATCAGCATACCTCAATTGTATACATAATTGAATAGTTTTGTCTGATACTGGGATCATTATGATATTATTAGGATCATCAACATCAAATAGGCATTCAGAGATAACACTGCACAGATATAAATAGAAGGTCCCTTTGAGATGACACTAACAAGATCAGGTTTTATAATTTTTCTGGATTTTCTCTGCAAAATAATCTAGAAAACCCACTTTTTAAAACAGGCCAAAATTAGTGCAAGTAAACATGTTTTTTGTGGTAAATCTTCTTTTTCCCTATAATCATGGCTCACAGATAGTAGCATAGCCTAGGGCATAGCGGAAGATGGCCTTTGTTTATTTAATCAGTTTGAAACACTTAACTCATGAATGAGGTGTTGCCACCTATCATGTTTATAGGAAGCTCTTAATCCTATTTGCATATAATATTTAAGATCCAAGTAACCAAAAGTAAAATCTACTCTTAACTTCCACAGCTTCCTGTGCCAAGATGTGTCCATCTTAATATTTGTTGACAGTGAAGCTTCTTTTTATTCTGTTGTACCTTGGGCTGGGCAATACAACAATATCAATGATTATTGCAATACAATTTTAATAGATAGCAAAGGTTCAATGTATATTTAAATATTTATTATGCATTGTGCACAGTGAGGAGGCATAACACTTAATTGAAAGTGTTTCTCTCTGCTTGTGAAGTAGAGTTTAAAACCACAACCTTTGCCCTGCAGCGAAAAACTGTATTTAAACTTAACAGAAATAATATGACGTTTATCATGATAATTGTTGATATTGACTGACATTTTTCAGCCACATCGTCCAGCCTTAGTTCTACTTATGTTGTCATGAAATAATAATAAAAAATGTCATAAAACTATAGTGCATATTGGGGCCAGGTATAAACCTAACATGCAGTATTTTAACTACAACCTTTGTGCTTTTGTAAATTGTTATTAATAAAATATTTTGAGATTCTGTGTTTAAACAGAGGAGCATTACAGACGTACACAAGGCTGCTGTAAATAAAACAAATACATGTATGTTCATGGATGTAATTTTTGCCCATTGTTTCCTTGTGTTTTCAAGTTTGCTCCAAAACATGTAAAATGTCACAATCACCTACAGGACAACAAAGGGATGAAATGGGACATATATAAATATTTTTTTATCTACAGAATTACATTTGACCCATTAAAACATACACACCATATAGGGACATATTACATTGATATAAAATTGACTGGATGGGTGATCACACTCATTTTATGCAATAAAAGTGTGTATCATGATTATCAAACTTCATAGTTTCACACCACGCCTCAGTCCAGTTTGCACACATTGCTAAGCAGGACCTGGGGTTTTATACTTTTACACTACAGATAAAGTTGAATATTAACCAGCCTCTCCTTCACACTGTAAATGAACTGGATGACCTAAAATGCTTTCGAGCTAAACTCCTCTTCTCACAGTCAGTTTCCTGAGTGTGCTGGTGTGTAGTGGTGTTGTCAGTGTTATCAGAGCAGACAGGCTGTGATGTCTGCACTCAGACAGACACCGATCCTTTGAAACCCTCAGTACAGACTGAATAGGCTGTGGCAGGGCTGGGTCGGTAGTTCCGCTTCCCCGTCGCCATAGCGGAATTATCCAAGGGCCCAGGAGATAGAAGAAAAGTTGAATTGTAAATAGTTGCAGTAGCGTTTCCTCTAAGTTCTCTGTGAGCCGGCGGGCACCACATGTTCCACAGGAGGTGCTTGTGACGGATTCACGGAGGTTCACCGGAGCATCGAGGATCGTCCAGGAGTCAAGTTCTGTTCAAGTTTAGCTGGTGAGGAATCTCCGGTGAGCTCCGCTGCTCCTGCTCCGTTAGCCTGGCAATTAAAGCTCCTCTGCGCTAGTTAGCTCGCTAGCTACTTTACACTTGTGGTTTCTCAGCCACATCTTCACAGTGTTACCTTCTTCAGGTGGGAAACTTCACTTTTAGCTGCAACACCAATTTGGTGTTAGCCAAGCGCTTAACGTTCCTCCATAAAGATTGCAGACGCTAATGTAGCTTATCGTGCTAACGCTAGCGTAATGCTAGCACACTTGTTGGCCAAGCACTTCATGCTAGCGTTAGCCTGCTAGCCGCCCCTAATGTTACATATTTGAAGGACACTTTTCAAGCTACAGGCGCTGATATGTGGGGGAAAATGGACTAAACTCCAACGTGTGGCCTCGGATCACTTTAGCAAGATGCAACAGTGTTAGCTTTTCATTTCTGCATCTAATACACAGTGGGAAGAGTAACTTAAATTATTCCCCTTGTTCATCCGGGCTCATCTTAAAGGGAAACTTGGCTAAATAGAAAGTAGTTAGCTAAAAAATAATTGTCAACATTTCTCAGACCAACACTGGACTCGGAAAGTCAAAGATGTTTCATGATGAGCTGTGTTTACTGTTGCATCTCCTCCAACAACAACAGTCTCTCCTTTAATATTAACCTTGTTGTCTCTCACCCTCAATATTTATTAATCATTAAATCAATCGGTGTTTTACAGTGTATTCACAGACTCAACACAAAACTTGCTTAACAAACAATATGAGTCGTCAGTAAAGATGTTTGTGGACATCGTGCACAAATAGACACGGTTGACAAGACGTTGGCTGATTTAAAGCAGATAAGTTGCACTTTGTGTCTGTGAAAGATAGAAACATGTGTCGAGTGTAGGTCTTCATTATATTGTTATACAGTAGGAAGTAGCTCCTTATTTTTACTCAGCCTGCTATATCTTCTTACAATGTGTGTTGTCTTTGTCACATATTCTCCCAGGTACGACCTGGTGCTTCCTGTCCCTTCTGCACCTCCTCTCATTGTGCATGAGCACACCTGAGCCTCGTGCTGATGTGAGCGCCACCTCGCTCCCTCTCTGTTTGCCGCCCTCTCCACCCTTGCCCTGTTGTGTTCCCTGGCCTGGTTAGCCCTGTGAGGCTCTCCAAAAACTTAAAAGAATAATGTGTGATAACGGAGACCCCGAGGATAAACCTCCAGCCCCTCCGGTCAGAATGAGCAGCACCATCTTCAGCACCAGCTCTGGCAAAGACTCCCTCTCAGCCAACCACAGCTCTAAACCGCTGCCTTCTGTGCCTGAAGAAAGGAAACCTCGCAACAAGATCATCTCAATCTTCTCTGGGGCTGAAAAAGGTGAGCGCAAGGATCGGGCACGACCGAAAAAAATAAATCTAACATGACGTTACAGTAGTGTTTGTTTTCAGTCTAAGGGTTGTCCTGTCACTTTCAGGTGCCCGAAAGAAAGACAAAGATAAAGAGCGACCAGAGATCTCACCACCTTCAGATTTTGAGCACACCATACACGTTGGGTTTGATGCTGTCACAGGGGAGTTCACTGTGAGTTTTCCATGTTGGGACAATTTTCTTCCTTCCACTTACTCCTACTTTATGGCATGCAGGATTTTACCATTTTGACCCTCTTCTCCCTTTTTTTTTTTCATACACAGGGTATGCCAGAGCAATGGGCTCGATTACTCCAGACCTCAAACATCACCAAGTCAGAGCAGAAGAAAAACCCTCAGGCTGTGTTAGACGTTCTTAAGTTCTATGACTCCACGGGCAACGGTCGCCAGAAGTACCTCAGCTTCTCATCCTCTGGTGAGTTACATGGTAGATTAAGGTTCTGTTTGGTCACTTACATCACTTACATCACATATAGGTAAATATACACACTTTTTTTATTTAAAGCTTCTCTTTTTTTCATTCACAGAAAAAGACACATTCACCACAGGGCCTCCGTCTGTAAGTATCGTAGGACTTTTGAAAGGCACATGAATTATATTGTTTGTTTTGTATTCTGTTATACTTACAGAAATTACAAACTTTCTTTTCCCGTTCTGAATTAGCCTGTGAAAAAAGGTAGTGAACCTTCATCTCCAAATATCAAAGACATTGATGATGATGACGATGATGAAACTCCTCCTCCTGTTGTGGCACCACGACCAGAATACACCAAGAGTGTAAGTGACCTGCCATAAGTTTACATCGAAATAATTATGTTTGGGAATCAATGTAAAATATTCAAATTGCATTTTCTTATGAGTTCTTTGTGTACTTCATTTTTATATATCAGTTGTTGATTGGTTATTTTGGGGGGTCTGTTTCATAGGTGTATACTCGCTCTGTCATTGACCCCATCCCTGCACCAAGCACGTGTCCGGATGGAGATTCTGCCTCCAAGGCTGCAGACAGACAGAAGAAGAAGAACAAGATGTCTGATGAGGAGATAATGGATAAACTGAGTAAACCTTATTTATCATATAAATATATTATAACAATACAGCAGTTTAAATGTCCCCTGTCACATTGTTAGTCGTTTCCTTATATTCTACATGTGATTTCTCTGTGGCTCATAGGAACCATCGTCAGCATTGGAGATCCCAAGAAGAAGTACACCAGATATGAAAAGATAGGGCAGGGGTGAGTGCATATTCAGCTGTTTTCAATATAACAAGTGATAGGATGTATGTTTTAGTAATGCCTTCATAATGATGTCTTAACAAGAACTATTTGGTCCCCAAGCCCAGGTTCTCTAATTTGCATGGCTTTGACTTTATTGAGTGTTCGGTTCCACTAAGGTATAACTTAAACTTCTTGATGCTTACAAAGCTTTTTTAAATTAAGTTTTTATTTTATTTAGCATGAAGGCTAGTCACTGTTATGAATTGTAACTGTTTGGGTTTTCCTGCTGATTATCACATCTGAATAATCCGGTTGTGTGAAGCAGAATGTGCAATTTACAGTGCCAAGAAAAAATATTTGAACCATTTGTAATTATCATCTGGTTTTCTGTATCACTTGATTGTAAATATGTGACTTGAACTTTTGGAAAAAGCTGAGCATATGGATTTACAGATGAAAACCAGCTTTGAGTGAAAGATTTTCCAGCATCATCAGTTAAAAGACACTGACTGTGATAGGCTTGTTTAATTTGCAATATCATTGAATGCTTCATAAGTAGGCTCTCTCTCTCTATTTTTAAACATATATATATATATATATATATATATATATATATATATATATACATATATGTGTGTATAGAAAAGGAAATGGAAAGACGAGCCTCAAAATCATTGCAACAAAATGTAAGAACACTTGTTCTTACAGTTTGTTGTATAACAGCTTCCTCACTTTTGGCCCAAGGTGTGTTCAAAAGCAACATGAATCCACCTGTAAAGGTACTTTGTGAATAAGTAATTAACCAGATTGTGAAAATTCTCATAACCATGGGAATGAGGTGAAAGAGCATCAATAGATTACTGTCATACTACAAACAGTAAGCACAGCTATCCTTGAAAAATGATAGCGCACAGAAATGTACCATTTACTGAAATTATTAGTGGTATACTCAGTTTAAGTGAATACGAGCCACAAACGGAGGGTCATCTGTTTTGCGTGCAAACCTGAAACCTTTCTGTCTATTAGATCTGCAGACATGCTTGAGTGGAGTGTTTGTTGAAATGTGCATTGAAGTAAACTGGTCTTGTCATTCTTCTGACAGGGCTTCAGGAACTGTATTCACAGCAATTGATGTTGCCACAGGACAGGAGGTGAGAAGTGATGGACACTGTAACATTAACCAGCGACACAGTGAAGTAATGTAGTGGATCTGATTGTGATACTTTACAGAGAGAATACGAACATACATACATTATTTTAGTGACACAGCCACTAGTGAGGACAAATACAATTATGCAAGCTACATAAGAAACTCATTAATAATCTACGCGATAGTTATTACTATACCAACTATTTTGGAAGACCTACATACAAAGTGCTTAAATATACAGTCACAGAATCAGACCAAGGTGATAGGTTTAAAAAATGTGCAGACAACGGAGCAGGAGATCATTTCATATTTATGAATTTGGCTCATTCAAACCATGTGGTCTCTTACCCTGCCTTGCAACAGGTCGCCATTAAACAGATTAACCTACAAAAGCAGCCGAAGAAGGAGCTGATCATCAATGAGATTCTAGTGATGAAGGAAATGAAGAACCCCAACATCGTCAATTTTGTAGACAGGTAAGAGTCAGTTTGAACCCACAGCCTGACATTTAATGATGATATAATTTAAAGAAGCAATCACTAAATCATGGTTTGATTTGGTCTGGATTGTAATGTTCTGTTACCTTCTTGAATGTTTGATGTGCGCTTGTCAGTTTCCTGTTGGGGGAGGAGCTGTTTGTGGTGATGGAGTACCTGGCTGGTGGTTCGCTGACAGATGTGGTTACAGAGACCTGTATGGACGAGGCCCAGATAGCAGCTGTCTGTCGAGAGGTAAACTTCTCTTTAAAGCGAGGTTCATATTAAAAAACGATTTCTTAACTCCCACAAAAGCTTTATTTTAAATAATCTGTATTTGCTCTTGTCATCTCCACACCTGCAGTGTTTACAAGCATTGGAATTCCTACATGCGAACCAAGTCATCCACAGAGACATCAAAAGTGACAACGTGTTGCTTGGCATGGACGGCTCCGTCAAATTAAGTAAGTGCTGCACAGCTCTCATCATAAAGCCCCTTATAAACTCACAACACCATATCCCTTCACTGTGACTATGTATTTACTCTTCTGTACGACAGCCGATTTCGGCTTCTGTGCCCAGATCACTCCCGAGCAGAGCAAACGCAGTACCATGGTTGGGACGCCTTACTGGATGGCTCCTGAGGTGGTGACCCGGAAGGCTTATGGGCCTAAAGTAGACATTTGGTCGCTGGGTATTATGGCCATTGAGATGGTCGAAGGAGAGCCTCCCTACCTGAATGAGAACCCACTACGAGTGAGTAGACAGTGTTTTCCATCCTCTGAGTGTTGTAAGAGGAGGCAGTCAGAATGTGTTACTTATTTTAATCTTGGTTATAAGACGTGCTCATTACTGGAACATCTCTCATTTAAAACGCTTGCACAATGAGATTACTCCGTCTAGAAGCACAGTGTAATGTTTATAATCACTACAGATATGTAAGTGTTTTAATTTTGATATCAAGATGCAAAAATGGTGAGTGACTAATAGAGCAATCAATCTTCCTCTTTAATCCCATTAGAATCTAATTTCTAATTATTTTGTATATTCTAATTTATTTGAATAATATAATATGTCAAAAATGTCATTTTTCATAACATTTTGCCTGTTAGATCCTCTAGAGATTCGGGATCTCTGTGTTTGTTCAGTGTCGCAAGCTCTCTCTCTCTCTCTTTCTTGGAATGAGCGCAAACAAAACCATATTGCACACAGCAGGCACATTCTCAGGTTGACACACACCCGCGTGCGAGCAGCAGCAGATCAGCAAGGCCGAGTCAGAGCAAACACATTATTAAAATATAATAAAAACACACATTTCAATAGTAGTTTAAATATAGTCTTAAAAGTGGCCTTTAAGATATTATGAGTAAAACTTTGTTAACCGAAGTTTTACGTTTTTATTTTGTCTCCTTTATGCAATCATGTTTGTTGTGTATGATTGTGGGATTAAACATTACACACCTGTAAACTAAAAGAAAGACAGTGGTGCGTGGCCAGGTTTTAGTCTGGACGGACAGAAACAGAGATGTTTGGGAACAATGATGTACTCAATCACAACCGCTTGCTAATTGGGTCACAACATAGCATTCGCTGATTTGTCAGGCTCCTATCACAGTATTGAACAACCTGATCTATTATTTGCCTGTTACAAGTCTCTTCAATGTAAACACACACTTAAAACCTGTCAGTACTTCATTGCCAACTTTTTGCAGCCCATTACCTATCACATGCTTTATGTTGTTGGCTTTTGTAAAGTCAGAAGGCTCGATTGTTATTGAGCTCATTATTAAAAGATGGCCAATTTTAAGTGAATTGTTTGCTTTTACTAGATTTCACAGTTCTTTGTGTTTTCTCTCATCTCGTTCCGTTTGCCAGGCGTTATACCTGATCGCCACGAACGGCACACCCGAGCTTCAGAATCCCGAGAAGCTGTCACCAGTTTTCAGAGATTTCCTCAACCGGTGCCTGGAAATGGATGTCGAGAAAAGAGGTGGAGGCAAAGAGCTGCTGCAGGTTATTAACTTTTCCTGTTACTGGATCTCTCTTTCATTTAAATCTACAATGGATTAGTTAAGCTAACACTTGAATTTACTCTATCTTCTCCCTCTCCTCCTCTTCTCCTTGTTGATTTTATTCCTGTTGTGCAGCATCCGTTCCTGAAGCTGGCGAAGCCTCTGTCCAGCCTCACGCCTCTCATTCTGGCAGCCAAGGAGGCCATGAAGGGCAATCATTAGCTGATGAAACTAGCTCCCATGCCTTCCCATGCTGTGCACAGATATGTGCCAACCATTTAGAATTCGTGCCAGACAATAGGCTGAGATTGACTTGCCGCTCTTGATGCACCAGCCTTACAAGCCCTGACAAACCTCACTGTGAAGAAGACCAAAAACATAGAGCACAACCCCACCGCTGTCCATATGAACTCTACTCTCACTCAGACGTCAGAAGACAAGTCAAACTCAAGTGCTTAGATTCAGAGTCGGTAGTAGTTGTTTTTGTACATCAGATCACCTGGTGACATGTTAGGGCTAGGCTTGTATTTAACTTGGAATGAAGAAGACGCCTAGTTCTGTTTAGTTTTTTAATCAACTGCCTTAAACAAATGCAAAATGTTGCCTAATGTATTGTTGATTGTGTCAGTGTCTCTTCTCCCATGATTTTTACTACCTTTGTAATTTACCTTCTCAGCTTGTCGGTGTCTTAGTTTTTTGATACTTGAATTTCATATGTGTCCCCTTCTTCTGTACTGGGTCTCATTCAAAGAACACTCTTGCTATTTCCACATTGACCCGTGTTTTATGGACATTTTCCCTCATCAATTTTATAGGAAACATTTCAGTGCATTTGCATCATGAACATTTGTCGTGTTTGTGTCGATAAGACTGATAGACCTTCTGTACCAGTTCCTCCCCTGTATCATTAGACTCCTGTTATCAGAGGTGCACCTTACAGGCTAATAAATTGTTAGATTGACAGGGTTTATACTTTCTTCTCTATTGTTATTAAAAATGAGTATTGTATGTTGAAATCGTTCCTTTGTGTTCTTCTGGACTAAACAAATTGCTTTCTCCATGTGTATATTATGTACTTAATAATTACTTTGACAAAAAAACAAAAACTATTGGCCTTATTCTGATTAGCTGTCGAAGGCTGGTAAAGGCCATTTGTTGACTGTTTCTTTTTCTCATCTGAATGACTAACATCTTTGTCTGTGCACTCAAAATAAATGCATCTGTTCTTGCTTTTGTGTCTTGGGTGTGAACGTGAATGGTGTGATGTCATTTCACCTTTTTTTTTTTTTTTTTAAATCATTCGCATTAAAATAAATATAGACTAGTATAAGCAGTGCTGTAGATAATTAACAGTCTGCTCGATCTGTACTCATGCAATACCATTTTAAAATGTATTGCAGTGGTTTGATGAAAATTAGCTATTTTTGAATGGAATAAAACTATAACTATGGGTTTTATTTTTCCAATCATATTTATCCCATGATGAATGTTGCTGATACATCTTTATGGGGTTTAGAAAAGAAAGGAAATAAAAACCAAGGGAAGGCCATTATCTTATGTTATTTATATGAAAGGTGACTGTTCTGATACTTCTACTTTTGCATTACATTAAAACAAACCAAGTGATAGAATCCAAAATAAAACGAATCATTAGTGTTAGTTTTTTTTTATTATAATAAGCTGATTCTCAACAGGAAGTTATGATCCATATGTTTGATATGTTATTGACTGAACTCCTAAGTATCTTTATTTTGAAGTAGCATGTCGACCATCGTTTAGATTTGTATTTGTATGGCGCATTTATTGTGAAGGAGTCCCCCGGAAGTATAGCAGTCAATGATATTAGCAGAGCTCATGCTGCTGCTGTAGCTCGAACTGTGAAGTTTCAACAAGAGGACGAAACGAAGCCTTTCTTTCTCTGATCATTTTTTGTAATGGCACATCAGCTTAAGGACAGAGAAGCTTACCAGAGACTGAACTACCTGCACCAGGTAGGAAATGAACAGTAAAGCTACTTGCTAACCGAATGGCTAACGTGCTAGCCGTTAGCCACCTGGATGTTCACTCACTCTCCTGGTTTTATCTCCACAGGCCGCTCACTGTGTTTTATCTCAAAACCCAGAGAATGTGGAGCTGGCTCGTTTCTACAGCTTCACCCAGAGAACCGTAGCGAGACGTCTGGTTCTCAGACAGTGAGTTCCATCCATCTCTATATCACCCAGGGTGTTTGTGGTGCTGTTTGTAGTTTTATTTTGAAGGCAGTACTGTGAAGCTGTTTTGTCTGTAGCTTATTTTAAATTCCTTTAGACCTTTTGATTTACAATAAAATATTTACAGGTTATTTTAACTAACGTGAGTTTCTGATATTGTATATTTTTTAGTTAACAAGCCCCATGAATAAAGACTAAAACTCATCCTGAATTGATCCTAGTTGTATTAATTGTATCTGTACTTCAGCATATTCCTCTGTGTATTAATGCCACGAAAAACTACTAAACAAAGAGGCACACTTCTGCACTGTACAACATGTTAATTATATACAATAAACACAAGAACTGTATTTTTTTTATTTTTTTTTATTTTGTGTTTGTTCCATACTACCAAAAGCACCAAATATGTACTATCCTTTGCTGAAAATAGTTCCCAGCTAATCCACAGTTTACTCCTGCATGTGTAAAATTCACTTAAAATTACAACAACCAGTGTTTCTCGGTAATGACTGCACTTTTTGTAATGAAACAGCACATTTTAAATGATTTGCATCTTTGTAAGAACCAATGGATGAGAGCCACAGACTTGTTAGTTTAAGTCGGAACATTTTTAAAGAGGACAACTCAAGTATTTTCAGGGGCATTGATGACAGTGAGAAAAACACACGAAATACTGCAAGCTTTATTCTTTAATCAAGATACATCTCTCCAGCCATAAATGGGGTCTTCCATATGAGTTAATGTTTCATTTTTATTTCAGAGATCCATCGGTGAAGAGGACAATATGCAAGAAGTGCTTCTCTTTACTTATCCCTGGTGTAACTGCTACAATAAGACAACAAAGTAAGTTTGCCATTGAGAGGCACAGTGTCATTACTGTAGTCATTACTGAGGCACAGTGTCATTACAGTAGTTTACATTTTAGTGTAGTTTACAGTCATTTCTGTAGTTCCATGTTTGTGTTGCATACCAAGTGTAATGACAGATCTTAGGGTTTATTTAGCTAGTTTATAGAAAGAAATGTCTTATGATTCGCTAATCTATTTTTTACTTTGTCTCCTAAGGGAAAAAACGCAAGAATCGCTTCACAGTGGTGACGTGTCTCAGCTGTGGTCAGAGCAAGAAGCTGCTGAATAACCCAGATTATTGTTTATGGGTGGATAACCCCAAGGCTCAGATGGATCAACAAAAACCACCAGGTGATGAACTTCAAATGAACACTAGTACACACTATCAGTATCATTACATCACTATCACTGTATATTGGCTTCACAATCATTTGAAATTAGAATGAAGCCACAAACTCATACTTTTAAACTTCCACTCAGGGAATAAGTACTTTTTCAAATGTGTTGCACTTGGTACTGAATTTTTTTCTTTTTATTCCCTCTTTGTCCACAGAATCAGGCCATTCTGCTCAACATCAGACAAAAAAAGACAAAAAAACTGATGGGTCACAATCCTCTAAATCCAGCGCCACCCAGAGTAAAGATGGCACATAACAGCTCTTACTGTTACTCTCTTCTGACTCCGATATATTGATTGTCTGATATTTCTTTTTTATAAAGTGTGTCCTGCAATGTTGCACGTGCAGAATCAGACGAAGTCGCTGTATATTTCTAAATATCAACTATTCACTTCTGTTATACATTAATTTCATTCTGTTGATTTAGAAAATGTTTGGCCTCTGTACCATCTGTGGCTTGTGTAGCTGCCTGTTGTGTCATTCTGATTGATGCCAACAAATGGTCTTGATTTCATTGAAAATAGCAGACAAAAATAATGAAAGTATGTAAATTGAGGTATTAGAAGTAGTATTTATTATTATAATTTGACAGTCTGTAGATGCTTGTATGGTTGAGATAAAAAAATATCTTGACTATTATGGATCTACTAACTATTTTCCTAAAGGGCTGATTGTTGTTTCTTTCACATTTTCTTCTTCTCTGCCTTGTCTCCTTTGGGCGCTCTGAAACGAGTCTTCTGGGAGTAGAGAAGGTTCTTGGCAAAAATCCTTGGAATATGTCCCATGTACAAGAACAGACCCAGGATCATGCCTAGAAAACAGACCAATCACTGTAAGCAGCACGTTCCCTTTGAAGAACTGACACTGACATGCATGTATATTGAATTTAACTACAGTTTACCTGTGAGCGGGCCCAGCCAGTAGACCACCATGTACTCTGTGAGGGTAAATCCAGGGCAGTGGAAGGTGAGGCCGTAAGACAAAGATGGATTGATATAAGCTGAGGTGAAGACGCTGGCTGCAAAAAGGAAAATCAAGTTTGTTAGTTGTTCTTCGTTTCATTGGTCAAACAAGGTTTTTTTTATGCAAAAGAAGGGGGACAGAAACAATAACTTTCCCATGAACACCTAAAATACAAACATTTAAAGCTCTGAGGGAAAATGTTTGCATGATAAGAAAAGGACAAAGGTGGAGACCAATTGATTTAGGTTAATTTATAAGTTAGTTGTGAACAAGTGATTGAAAACATTTTGTGTGATTATTTCTAAGTTTCACAGACTGAGTTACCATCTATTTTAAGTTGGATCTTCAGTTAAAGAAAAAACTGAAGCCCCACACTGGTGGTGACTTATTCATAACTGGAGAATCACAATAAACTTCTGGTCTAATCTTTTTTTTTTTCCTGTTACCTCGTTGGTGCACAGACTCTGATCTTAGACTACTGCAAATTTACTGAGCCAAATCAGAGAAACTAATCTGATGTATGTTTTATTAAAAAAATTTCTCATTTTTCCTACTCTCATTTTCTATTATTGATAAATACAAAGTTTTGTTGTAAAAGGGAATTTTGAAGTGTTATTTTCGAGATGACTGCTCCATGTTCAGCTCAAATTTACCTGTATGGGACAGGAATGTGAGGAGGACAGCAATCAGAGGGACCCGGATCAAGGCAGATCTGCGTCGCAGGTTTAGATGGACCAGGTGAAAGATACAAGCACAAACACACTCTGTAAAAAAACCCTGAGGCAAAGAGACCAGCAGGGACGTGCTGCACGACGAGGCCATCAGGTTTTTGATCATGTGCATGTCAGTCAGCTCCAGGCTCCAGTAGTACGTCGCAATATGGATGGCTAAATGGGCCCCGAGGAACTGGGACACGACGGACAGCAGAGTGGGAAGAATGGAGGCCTCCAGCTGCAGGAACCTCAGCACAACCTGGTTAGGATTCCCTGATGCTCCACCACAGACCACACCGTGGGTCAGCAGCACCACAAACAGTATGGTCACAGTCACATCAGGACCCAAGCCCCCAGCCCACTGACCCACCTCGACTATGGTCTGCACCTCCAGCCAGCAGCCCACCAGCATGAAAGAGGAGGCAAACTCCAGAACGAAGCTCAACTGTGACCATTTTTTAAGAAGTGTCCGAACTGACGCTGCAAAAATCACCAAAGCCACAAAGTATCCGAGAGATGCGTTCAGTCCAGACATGGCTCAGGTCAGATTGGTTGTCTGCTGCTGCTGTATCTCCTCAAAAAGGAATCAATGTTGGGTTCGATTCAGCAACTGTGCTCTCGGTTTGACAACGTGGCACATGCAGAGAGACACCTTATCAGCGACACGTCAGGTTTTTCTCTCACAACCACCTGCCAAAATACACAAGGGTCAGGTCAGGAAGCTGGCCTTCATTCACTGGTCATTTAAAATTAGAGCAAAGCTCAATTCTCCTTTTTCTCTCTAGAGGATTGTAGTATACTGTGCATCTTTTTTTCCCCCTACCTCTTTGAATGAAAGGTTATTAATAAAATTGCCCATTTCTCAGTCAAGCTAAATAGATCAAGACAAATTCTGATAAATGAAAAGACCACCAACCTCTATTGGATTCATGATTAAAAGGGTTGGTCGTCCAGCTAAAGGCAAAAACAGGCTGTGACAGATTCATCTGAGTCTGCATCACTTGTGGTTTTTTATCTTCAAATTGTGACAACTGCATATCCTGTGTTGCATGAAAACACAAGTGACTTTATGAGGAGCATCTGACATTAGTAAAAGTCATGTTAAATAAGATATTACAGTGAATTTGTTCTGGATTGAACTGATGGAGAGTGAGAGGATTTCCCAGGAAGAATGGGATAAATGGCTCAAATCCAGCACAAAGCTTGTAGACGCTTAGCAAAGGAGATTCAAACCCCTAACCCTACTGCTGCTGAAAGGATGACGACAACGTTCTGAATTAAAGGGTCAAAAATTTGTTCTGCCGACATCTTGTGGTTGAACAGTAAACATTACATCAAACACTAATGAAAACAGAGGCAAAGATTGTGATTAGCTGAAAAATACAAAATGATGATCAATCATCAGCTCCTGCGGTACACTAATACATCAAAGAGTTATCACATGTTTGGACTTCAAACACTTTTTTAAATGTAATGTAATGTTAACATAGAATTTTACTTATACAGCCTTTTATTATCATATTTGATTTATGTATAGTATAATGTACAATGTAAAGTATTCTTCAAGTATTTAATTGGACTTTCTAACAAGTGACATAGCACCGGTACCGTAACACCTCGAATAGACAAGCAGCGACTGGTCAGAAGGGGATTTTTATTCACTTGATCTCAGTAAATGTCTCCATCCAGCTCCTGCTTTAAGTTTGTAACAAGCGACCAAAGTGTGTGTGTGTGTGTGTGTGTGTGTGTGTGTGTGTGTGTGTGTGCGCGTGCGTGTGTTTGTTTGTTTATTTTTTTTGACAGGGACAGTGCATATTAATAGACATTTCTGTAAATATGCCAGATTTAGCCAGAAGGTTAGTTTCCATCTGCAGTCCTTGGCCAGATGTAACAATAGGCTCCCTAAAAAGCAAATAAGCAAATAACAGAAAGAGTTTAAAAAAGAACATAGAAAAGCAACAGATAAAACATTAATTATAACCACATACAAGTATTCAGTAGTTCAAGCATTAAAATACATGAAGCATGCAGGACAAACAAGAGTCAGCATCAAACAAACACAAATTGAAAAGGTAGACTAGGACTTATAGAGGACATCTATATGTGTTAGACATCGAGGCAGTAGCCCACCAAAGCAGACAGTACATGCACAACAAACTAACAAAAAGTCGACATGACAATAGTACATGAAGCAGCACAGGAGAGACATAGAACGAGCTACAAAAAGCATACAAACAAGCAAGCATACAAAGTAAGTTGCAGGACAAATTCACAGACACGCTGACACAAGGAGGCAAGAGCAGGCGGGTCAAGTTTAGTGCTGGCAGATCATATTATCAAACAGCCACTGTTTCAGATTAGAACTAAATGACCGATATGTGTTTAGGTCTCTGATACATGTTGGGATGTTATTCCATTCACGTGAGGCTGCAACAGAGAAGGCTGACTGACTAAAGGTACTTTTCCTAAATGGAATAATGCAGTCCCCTTTCATGACTCCTCTTGTGATCCGATGTTGGTTTGTGTGTGTGTGTGATAGCCAGGTGGTAGCTGCGCAGATACAATAAACTAGCACAAAAAGTTGGGTTTTATGATGTTCAGGCTATGATGTTCAGACCCTGAGGGGGCGGTAGTTGTGAAACGTGTGTGTGCGCGCGCATGACAGAGTGTGAGTGTGCGTGCGTGTGCACGTGTGTGTTTGTGCGTGTGCGTGCGTGCGTGCGTGCGTGTAGCGGTGCCGTGATGGCATGGGAAGAGTCGACAGTCAGAGAGGAGTGAGAACTTGTCGGGGATGGCGGACAAACCTGTGTTCGTGAAGCTGTTCGCCGCCGGGTTTTACGGTGTCAGCTCGTTCTTCATCATCGTGGTGAACAAGAGCGTCCTCACCAACTACGGGTGAGCGGCTTTTATGTCGGAGACGCCTCTATAACGGTTATTAGTGGAGATGCTAACGTGTTAGCTAAGCTAGCTAGTGGAAGTTGTATTGGCTGAAGTAGGGGAGCCAGACCCCGATGGAGCTGCTTAGCTAACGGTAACTTTTTGGCTAGCGAGGACCCGTTTCAAAGCTGCATTTGTATTAGCAAGTTAGCAAGCTAATTGCCCCGTAAGGTGCTAGTTTACATTGTGCTCAGCCTGTGAGGTTCACTGGGACTAACTGGGCTCTAACTGTTCTCAGGTTCCCTTCTTCAATATGTGTCGGCATTGGACAAGTAAGTTGAATGTTTCTCCCTCGTGTACATCATCAAACCCCACATTGAAAACGGGCAGAGCCACAAACCCCTTCTCCACTGAACGTGTGTGTGTGTGTGCAGATGTTGGCCACAGTGGTCGTGCTGTGGGTGGGCAAGGCTGCGAAGGTGATCAGCTTCCCGGACTGCGATGAGAGTATACCTCGCAAGGTGAGACGACCCTGTTCCTCGATTTTTTTGAATGAAACATGTCCACTGCAGGCTTCCATAGATGTCTTCTTCAGCTGGACAGTTTGTCCCAAACTCAAATAAATGTACTGAACCGTCGTGTAAGTCAAACTTAAAGCAGATGATGTATATAATACAACAGGGTTGTACGTATAACAACATTTGAGACATGGATGCAGGATGCTTTTGACATTCTGCTTTTGTCAAACAAATAAACTATTGCATTGTCTGATGCCTACATGTGTTTTCCCTTGATTCCCAGACATTTCCTCTACCTCTTCTTTATGTGGGAAATCAAATCACTGGTCTGTTTGTAACCAAAAGGCTCAAGTAAGTCTCCACCATGCACTAACCAGGCTGGATGATGCTCAAAGAAATGTTTTTTTTTAGTGTCAATAACGATTGTTATCTATCTCCACCTCCACCAGTCTGCCGATGCTTACTGTCCTCAGGAGGTTCTCCATCTTATTCACATTGCTGGCAGAGGGATTTCTGCTCAAGTAAGACAACTCACATTCCCTGTCATTTAAACTGTGCCTTTCTCCTTGACTGGTATCGTTGGCTTTCATTTGCAGCTCAAAGTGCTCAGATTGAATTTAATTGCTCTCCTGTCTCTGACCTTTGACAGGAAGAAATTCTCCAGGCCAGTCCAGCTGACAGTATTTACAATGATCCTCGGGGCGTTTATAGCCGCAAGGTAAGCTCTGCTGCATCCAGGTGCCACGGCAGTTAACCAAAGCAGAATTACCTTCACTACAAAGGCTTGTCCTGTCGTGATATATGTGCCTACTTAAAAGATGTTGTCTCCAGGGTCATTAGACACATGTTGTATATCTGTAGTTAAAGGAGCTCTGCTGAAACAGATCATGCTCGCAGCTAAATTCTCACTGACAGAAAACTTCTTTACTCCCTGGATGCTTTTTTCCCCATCGTCTCCGTCCGCAGCGCTGACTTGTCCTTCGACCTGCAAGGCTACGTGGTCATTCTCCTGAACGACGTGCTGACTGCAGCCAATGGAGTCTATGTGAAACAAAAATTGGATGCAAAGGTATGAGGCAGCGGCACCACCTGATGAATAGTAACCATTGTTGGGCAGGAGCTGTTTTTGGCCTTGGGCTGGTGTTGGTGAATTTGGAGAAAGTAAACTGTCCTTCAGTGTCGGGCTCAAAGGAACTCAATGTACACGGTGACCCTGAGCTGGTTCTCTGCACTCCTCATTTTATTGGTCTAGGTTTATTAGTCTGCTGCTCTAGTCTGTCTAAGCGTTTGAGGATCATATCAGAAATGGCCTGTAGCTTGTTTTAGTCGGTCTTTAGTGTCACATAAGCAAACTGCTCAGCTCACATTACAGCAGAGGACGAACTGGATCCAGATTTAGTCTGCGATGTCTGTAGAGCACCATCTGCCAGCACTGAGCTAAACAGAGAGAGAGGTGTGTGTGTGTGTGTGCCTGACATTGCGAGGGAGTCAAAGATGGATATAAACAAAACAATCACATGAATTCAGGTTCCTACAGGACCTTGACATTCTTGAGAGTTTGAGGGAAAAATGGCATACTTGAATATTTTTCAGAATAGAGACAAATATTTTCCAGTCTATTTTATACCCTAATTTATATATTTGGGGACATTTTTCTTTTACTGTCTCTCAGCTCTTCAACTCATGAACAAGTCTTTGTCTCTTGCACAATATATTTTTTTGCTAAGCTGTGCAAGAAAATACAAAAGACCACATTGTTTGCTGTCACTGTAACAGCTCAGTTGTGAAGTGTTCACACCTTCAAGCCCTCGTTTTTCTCGGTGTGTGACCCTCTGTAAAGAGAGTTCTCAATATAGAAATTCTTACCATCGTCACACAAATAAACCCTGATCGGTGACTCAAACTATGCCATGTTGGGTCCTTGGATTTGAGGGAATTATGCAGGAGGTGCTTGAAAAGTCCTTGAATGGGATGTTTGAGAAGATGTGGGAACCCTGTGAATGCAGAGGTTCCAGGTTGTAAAGTGGGCTGGCCCTGCATGGCATCCATATGCTAGTTAGTGTGAAACATACTGGGACACTTGTGAATAACCCTCTCTGTTCTCCCTGTGCTAATTTTTTGTGTTCCTGTCGCTCCCTGTCCATCTGTTTCTATGCTCTCACTCTCTCTCTCTCTCTCTCTCCCCCCCTCTCTCTTTCACAGGAGCTGGGGAAATATGGATTGTTGTACTACAATGCATTGTTTATGATAATTCCCACTCTTATGTTTGCTCATGCGACAGGAGATGTGCAGAAGGTACGTAGTTTGACTCTCCAGTTGTTTGGTGTGTCCCCCTATTTAAGTTCTGTGTCCAGTTATATTCAATAAAACAGCCAAACATCTTTTTTCAAGCAGAGGCTAAACCATCAAGTCATGAGGTCATGGTCTTGGTGCTGGCCAGTTATTACAAGGTTTAATCCCAAATTGAAGTGAGAGCACATATGTGAAGTCATGGGCGTCCACTGTAAATATGAGCTTTGTGTTTGTTGTTCAGTGTTGGCAGAGACCTTCTGGTTTGCCCAGCTGGGGCCCGGCAGCCAGAAAGGCACAAAGCTGCTATTATGCACCTAGTGAGCTAGAGTTATTACAGCAGTGCCTCCAACTCCCCTTGCTTGAGCAACCAGAGCAGAGATACACACTACTATCCTTTAAAGCTAATGGAAAGTCTGTGTTGAATTTGTGTTACAACACCAACTCCCTAAAATGCGACTAACTTCTTTGTTCATGAAGTTTTTTTTCCCACTGAATCATCAGACAAGCACCGACATGAATTTACAATCTGTTTAGTGTCACCTTTGTTTTTATGCTTCTTTTGTGCATGTGTCTTCACTGCTAGTGCTAGTTCTCACAATGTCCCTCTCTTTTCAGGCGATTAAATATGAGGGTTGGTCCAACATGTTTTTCCTCACCCAGTTCATCCTGTCATGTATCATGGGGTAAGGCCAGATGATTATGTATGATGAGCATGTTTGCACACAAACAAGCAGGATTGTGTTCTGTACCCGAGTTGAACATCTGGATTGTGCCAAATTTCTCTTATATCAGTGGCTGAAATCTACACTCTCAGCCATGGCATCATTGTGTAGTTCAAATGACCCCATATTGTATCAAGATTGTGAAATCTGATTTCAAGCTCCAACAGGTGTTGAATTGAGAAATATGATCACATTTTGTTTGGCAGGTTTGTCCTGATGTATTCCACTGTGCTCTGCACACAATACAACTCTGCCTTAACAACTACGATCGTGGGCTGCATCAAGGTGAGCTGCACGTGTGTGTCAAGGAACAGTCACATTACATGTCATTTAGCTGACGCTTTTATCCAAAGCGACTAATAATTAGCGAGGGGCCATTCAGGCATGTGGTATTCGAGCTGCCGACCTTTTGGTTGGTGGACAACCTCTCTACCCCTCAGCCACAGCCTTTACACAAACTTTATTCATATTTTTGCTGTTTTGCAGAATGTCCTGGTGACATACATTGGGATGGTGTTCAGCGGAGACTACATTTTCTCTTGGACCAACTTCATAGGTTTAAATATCAGGTAGGAAATGGGTTCATTTGCTTAAGTTTGCTTGAAATGCTCAAAGTCTTATGTATGTAGATGTATTAAAATTTGTTTGTACATATTCATATTAATGTACAATTACATCCAGGGTTGGACTAAGTTGTTTTTGTGGGCCCAAGAAGGACATTTCCCCAACACAAATAATAATGCATTGCACTTTTCACCATGTTTAAAATGTACTATAAATATGTAGTTCTTTCTATAAAAGAAAAGCAATACAAAATGACAAATTTATGATTTTAGGTTTACAAATATAATAGGGCAGAGTGAGCTCTACAGTTGTTATGTGCTCTTTAGGAGGAACCTGCTCCACCAAAGAGCCTGAATATCTTATTATGAGCTGTATTGAATTTCTTTAACCAATCAAACCTGCTCCTCAGCTGTGTCAAGCTCACCTGTTCCTGAGGACAAGACATGTTTATAAAGAATGTCACCTATATTACATTTTCTTAGTATTGGATGTATTTTGGGGTTTCTAATTGTAAACATTGAATGAGACAGACTGAGCCTCCTTGGATGCAAAGGTACTCTTTGTGGCGAGAGAAGAACGAGGAAAGCTGATGTTAATGTGTCAAATAGCTGCAGGAATTTAAATGTGTATGCTTGTTGAGAGATGGGGCTGGTTTTATGATTGATGATGTGTTGTATCTGTATTCCTTCTAACAATAATCCAGACAAAGATTCAATGCTTTACACAGCTTTGTTCTCCTGCCTCTCACTTACTGTTTACTTAAGTGTAACACAGTCGCCCTCTGTGTGTGTGTTGCAGTATTGCAGGCAGTATGGTGTACTCCTACATCACTTTCACAGAGGAGCAGACAACCAAACCAAGTGAAATTAACAAGCTGGACATCAAAGGCAAGGTGGTCGTATGACAGAGACACTGGATTTAATTATTTTTATGCTGACGAACAGGAAAACTCTATTTTTAGTACGACTTTTATTTATGGACTCTTTTAGAGACAAAGCTGATGGGAACGGTGTTATGGTGAAATCCTTCACCATGACCCCCCTTGCTGTTGCCATGCTTAGGAAACCCTCCTGTGGGATTGTGGGTTGATTTCTATTTTTTGATGTAGATTTCTTATTAAATATTTGTATTTTGATACTGTGCTTGTGAGTATTAAGAAGAAGGGAAACAGGGAAGCATTATTATGTAAGAACATTTATGACAGTCCGACCGACTGAACATTAAATGTTGGGATGATGTAAAGTTTCCTGAACACAGGAGCAAACAGCTTGGACGGCCGATTGTTAGAAGCATGGGTGTTTACTGATGAATCGTGGTCATAGTATGTAACGCTTATTATAAAGGCACAATTCTGGTTTTTGCTGTTTACAAGAAATGTTACTATAGATGCCTTCAAAGAACAGTGAGATGCACTGGCACTGTCATTATCTGTTATTTCGGATTCACGTACTTTATATTTTTTTGAGTTTTGTGGATACACTGTTACAAGCTTGTTACATATGGTGAATGACGGTGAGTGATCAAACCTCATCCTATAAACAAACAAAGTGGATGTGCAGTGGGCTGTCGCTTCCCATCAAGGATTGTGGCTTTTAATATTGCTGCTGCCTCCTCTTGGGAGATAATTTAAAGACAACGGTTTACATTTTTCCGATTAACAGAATGTTTGTTGTGGATGTCAGTGATTCTCTCTTTGCAGAATTAACAAACAAGGGGACCCATTTCTTTTCTTTTTGACACAGTGTTATCGCACTTTTAACTGAGGTAACTCCTGCTGAACTGCCTCACCTGCATTCATATGTTGATATGAGATTATGGTACCTGAAATGTAAGTTTAAGGTTATTTCAAGAGAAACGTGGTAATCTTAACCTTCAGTAGTCAGGTACGAGTGTTGTCTTTTCTTTATTTTCTACATTTTTATCTACATCATTTTATATTTATTACTTTTTTAGACTAATATCCATTTTTATAGATGATGTGACTCGTTAAGTGTGGATGATGATCTCATCTCACAGTAACGATGCATTTTTAGCTGGAACAATGTGATGTATTTTTACATTAAAACAAACCTGTTGACACAATGGACTCTAATTTCTTGGTTTGGTGTTAGGATTCCTTAGTTTTATTCGATCATGTACTTTCTCAAATTCCTTGTAACATAAAAATGTATTTACTATTGATACTTTAAGAATTAATCTATAGTTTTAAGGATCTGTTCATTTCTGGATATTTCAAAGTACTATAAAAGCACTTCGCTCAATAAGTTTAGAGACAGACTGATATGCGTGTGTTCAGGACCTCTCTGACTACCTACATACTGAATATCAAACATATTTACTGTATAGATTTGGAGATTTTTCTGGGTGAAGTCCAACATGTGTACAATCAAATCAGTTCATTTCTGTATATCTCAAAGTACTATAAAAACACTTTGCTCAATAAGTTCAGAGAGACTGATATGCCTGTGTTAAGGACCTCTCTGACTACCTACATACTGAATATTAAACATATTTACTGTATAGATTTGGAGATTTTTCAGGCTGAAGTCCAACATGTATTCAATCAAAGCAGTTAATTTCTGGATTCTTTCAAAGTACTATAAAAACACTTTGCTCAATAAGTTCAGAGGGAGACTGATATGCCTGTGTTCAGGACCTCTCTGACTACCTACATACTGAATATCAAACATATTTACTTTATAGATTTGGAGATTTTTCAGGCTGAAGTCCAACATGTATACAATCAAAGCAGTTAATTTCTGGATTCTTTCAAAGTACTATAAAAACACTTTGCTCAATAAGTTCAGAGGGAGACTGATATGCCTGTGTTCAGGACCTCTCTGACTACCTACATATTGAATATCAAACATTTTTACCAAATGGATTTGGAGATTTTTCAGGGGGAAGTCCAACATGTGTACAATCAAAACAGTTCATTTCTGTATATCTCAAAGTACTATAAAACACTTTGCTCAATAAGTTCAGAGAGACTGATATGCCTGTGTTCAGGACCCCTCTGACTACTTACATACTGAATATCAAACATTTTTGCTAAATGGATTTGGAGATTTTTCAAAGTAAAGTCCAACATTTTCACTGTGGAATAGATCATTTCAGGATTGTCACTGTAGAAAATATATCATTTCAGGATACTTCAAAGTACTGTCAAAACACCCTGCTCAATAACTTCAGAGAGAGACTAATATGCCTGTGTTCAGGAGTTATCTGACTACATGGATACTGAATAGCAAACATTTTTACTGGATAGATTTGGAGATTTTTCAAAGTAAAGTCCAACATTTTCACTGTGGAATAGATCATTCCAGGATTTTCACTGTAGAAAATAGATAATTTCAGGATACTTCAAAGTACTGTAAAAAGACTTTGCTAAATAAGTTCAGAGAGACTGATATGCCTGTATTTAGGACCTCTCTGACAACTTACATACTGAATAGCAAAGGAAAAAAAACAATTTGTGAAGTGTTAGGGTTATGGTTGCAATTAGGGTAAGGGGGGGGGGGGGTAGGGTTAGGGTTTAAGGCTTGGGTTAGGTTTATGCATAAAAAGCTCGTAGAGACTTGCAAGTAGGCTCTACCCCTACTAAATCGGGCACTCCCAATTGATTGGTCCCATCCCCGAGCTTCTACGACCTTCAGGAAAGGAAAAAGCCAAATTTTTGAAGTTTATGGTTATGGTTGCAATTAGGGTAAGGGGGGGGGGGGGTTAGGGTTAGGGTTTAAGGCTAGGGTTACAGTTATGGATAAGAAGGTCGTAGAGACTTGCAAGTAGGATCTACCCCCACTAATGCGGTCACTCCCGGTCGATTGGTCCGATCCCCAAGCTTCTATGACCTTCTGAAGGGAAAAACACAATTTTTGAAGTATTAGGGTTATAGTTGCAATTAGGGTGTCTCTTTGTGGTTGTTTGGTGTCTCTTTGTGGTTGTTTGGAGTATTTTAACAGTCACTTTATGCTTCATTCTGACTCAGGGGCCTGAAAGGTCAGGTGGTGTAAAGTACCATTTTATCAGTTGCCTACACACACAAACGATGATGCATAATGTTCATTATTATTAAGAAGTAAATAAATACTATGTACAGACGCGTTTTGTACGGAAGCGTATTGCATTCACTTGAAAAAAATAAAAGCTCAGTTTTTCTGAGATAATTATGTCATTAACAAGGGTCACTGCGACATGTCACCTTTTCTTCTCTTCAGAGGAGACAGAACAATGAAGTTCAGACTTGTCGGGTTGGTCAATACGTCTCTCTTAGCGATAACAAGTTTCCCCTCATTGTCCAATGGGAGCGCGTCACGTGACATCCTGTCAGCTGTCGCTTCCGGGTGCGGTGAAACAGCGGAGAAGTCGGAAAACACCGGACATTCACGGATTAGTTTAAATGAGGAGTCAGGAGGACACGGCGGCTCCGTCCTCTGCGGAATTACCGACGTACACGAACGTAGGTTGAACGTTTTTGTTTTTAATTTTGGAGTCAGTGAGCGAAGTTCCTGCGGAACCGAGCCGTGTTTATGTCCGGAGGTTAGCTTAAAGCCCGAGTAGCGTTTAGCTGCTACACGCAAACAGACAGACGTCCGGGCCAACGAGTCGTGCTGTCACCGACATTGTTAATTCAGCCTCGTCTGTGGTCCAGGGAGAATCACCGACAGGGTCTGACTGCACCTGAGGAGCGACCACACTTTGTTTTGGAGGTCAACAACACGGACGGAGAAACTCGTCGGTTCCCCACAAACGTCCAGGGCGTCGAATGTGCTCAACAACATGGATGTGACGTGGACTTCAGGCAGCTCACAGAAACCACAGCAGGAACTGAGTAAATAACATTTCCCTCTGTCAGCTGCTGACGGGACACTTCCACAGGATCCTGTGTTTGTCTGAAGAGGAGGAGGAAGCCTTTCTCCTTTGTGTTCTCGTTCAGCTCGTCTTCACTCCCACTCAGCTCCTCAGTTCAACAGGTAGATCCGCTGCTGTCGGATCCATGTCATGTGCTTCAGAATCGAATAAACACAATAAATCCGAGTGACAGTGATAACAATGTTATTAGTTGTAAAAAAAACTGTGCACACCTTATTTAGTTTAACCAACACACGTGATTAAATCAGGTTTAGATCTCAAACAATAACGTTCATCTGCTTCTTTGTTTATCATAAGTCATCAAATTATTCAGGGGTCAAACAGAAAACAGGATTTTAAGTTATCAAATTGCACAAAAGTAATAATGACACATTCTACAATGTCCAGACATTGATGTACAATGAAATAATAAATAATTTAAGAACCTGTAAACAGAACATGTTTAATATTATTATTTAAGTTGTAATAAAGATAATTAACATTGGCCAGTTTCATGCTATACATCTATATCAATATTAGGGCTGGACGATATGGACAAAAATGATCTTGTGATAAGTTATATCAGTCGATAATAAAAATGTATCTAAATAAATGTCACATTATTTCTTTTAAGTTTCAAGACAAAGTTTTAATACAGTCTTTTAAGTTTAAAGACAAAGTTTTAATACATACTTTTGCTTCAGTCAGTTGTGGTTTTAAATTATTCGCCATGAACAAAGACAAGCACTTGATAAACAACAAAACATTTTACAAATCATGTGTTATAAGTCATATCTGTGCATAAACACTATATGTATATTAAGCTTTTGTTATATTGCTTTTGATGAAAACTACATTGTGATAATTATATATGTTGAAATCGCCTTGTTCTAGTCCACATAGTCTTGAGATGTAACAAAGCTAGTGTTGTGGAAGCTCTGTACATTTCATTGTAATAAGTGTCTGATTGTGTAAACACTGGGATGATGTGGATGCATCACACTGATCCTCTTGTCCTCCTCCTCCTCCTGCACAGTGAAGGATGAATGGCCTTTCTTTCAGCGAGCTCTGCTGCCTGTTCTGCTGCCCGCCCTGTCCCAGCCGCATCGCGGCCAAGCTCGCCTTCTTGCCTCCCGAGCCCACCTACAAGTTCCTCCCCGACCTAGAGGCGGGACCTGCCTCAACGGGGACAACGGGGGCAACAGGGCCATCGAACCCGCGGACACGGAGTGGAGCGTCCGTTGCTGGAAGCGGAGGGTCAGGAGATGTGGAAGGTAGATGGACGCTTCAACTGTTGGAGAGAGCAGAGTATCAGTACACGCAGAGGGAGCTGGACATGACAGAGGTGTTCCTCACTCGATCCAGCCGGGGGAACAAAGTCGGCTGCATGTACATTCGCTGTGTCCCTAATGCCAGGTAGGGAGTTTGAAAGGTTTACCTTCTCGTCAGTGGGTAATTTATCAGTTCTTTATGTATGTACGTGTTGAAACTGTCAATCTCGGCTTGCTCGACCTTTCTCATTCATTTTATAACCAATGTCACACTTCCTCTGAAGGGATTCCATCCCCTCTTTTCTTGTCAATCTTCTCACACACACATCCATGTCTTCTTCCTTTACTTGACCTGTTGCTACTTCTCTGTTGACTCAGCTGACTCGAAGATTTCCTCTCTGTTTTCGGTGCATCTCTGCCATCCATTTTAACAGTTACATTTTATCTTGGGATTTGTAGGAACTTGAATGTTGACTTTTCCGTGTGTTCTGGGATTCTGGTTCATGATAACGATATCAGTGTTCAGTGAGTCAGAGACATAACATGTTCTGCTATGTGGGTTTCCATCCTGTAGGTTTGTCACTGACTTTACTGTCTTTGATTGGTAAATAGTTTTTGAGAAGAGGGTACATATCATTTGGTCTAAGAAAGGAAACACCTTTTTTTGCGAGATAAACAAGTATTTGACGTCTGTTTGACACCAATCCTGTTACCCTGTGCAGCTGCTGATTAATTTACCAAATAGATTACAAAGAAATGGATAGGCTTATGTTACAGTCATCATATAGGTTAATGTCTATCTCCTATTACACAAAAATGAATCCAAACTCAACCTGATCTGGCAGAATCATTGTTGGGCCACTTTCTCAGTGGAAAGGCCAAGAGCGAAGCCAAAGGCGGTGTGTCAGTGTGTTGAAAAACAGAGCCACTGACAGGGGATCTCAAAACAGTCAGGTTGTGGAAAACAGATCAGGTTTCTCTGGAGAGCACAACATGCATTCATGAATGAAAGGCCACGGCTAGACTACCCTGCATCTATGATGGATATGCTGCGTCTCAGGTTGATCAAAATGTCTAGAAGTCAGAGACAATTTATGTGAGTTCATTGTGTTGTGGTAAACCAATTTTCCAGCAAGCAACACTTACAGACAAAGATATGTTGGTGTGGAGTCTCAGTAACCTGGCTTTGTTTATCCTGAAAACAGCTTGTTTATAGTTTTGTTATTTGTTTATTCAACTTAGTTACCAGCTCAGATCTGTGATTATATATTATATTAATATTATAATATAATTCTCTGCTTCATAAGTCCAGTAGTATGTCCAATGTTTATATAATAGACTGTATATAGAGATGAATGGCATTATATCCTTATATTCAGTATATGATTCATACCAGTTTCGATCAAGCAAATGACTAGTATTGTTTTGTAGTTATGGCTTAGTTTAGATTTTATATAAAGGACCAATATTGATGCAAAGGATATAATTAGCATATTTAGCAGCAATATAAAGTGTAGACATTGCCAATATGATACATTTGTCTAGACTGTGTACATGCTATTTCCTAGAAAACTATATCTACTGGACCATATTTTGACCATGTCTCTCCTTTTAGGTTTACAGTGCTTTTCTCTCATGGTAATGCAGTCGACCTCGGCCAGATGAGCAGCTTCTACATCGGCCTTGGCACTCGCATCAACTGCAACATCTTTTCCTACGACTACTCCGGCTATGGAGTCAGCACTGGCAAACCCTCTGAGAAGAACCTCTATGCAGACATAGACGCTGCCTGGCATGCCCTGCGCACACGGTAAGTGATGATATAATTGGCCCATATATGTCCTTCAGGGGGATGATTTATTAGACTTCATCTTCCTCTGCCAAGAAGGGCACATTGTTTGGATTAGGCGCAAATCACACCATGTTAAAAATGTGGATAGATTGTTTCTGAGAAGAGAAAAGTGAGTGAAAAACTAAAGGAGACAGAAGAAGGAGGGTCAAATAAAGATTAAGATGTGAAGAAGGGGTGGATGAAGGCAGCAGGAGTTGTGAATAGGACAGCTGAGATGAAGAGGGGAGATCAGAGCAGTGACAGATGCCAGGGGAATTAAAAAGAGGGAGATTGATGGAGGAGAGCTGAGACTGGGAGAGACATGTCTCTTCAGGATGTTGTGGTGTGATAACGTGTCATTAGCGCACCTGCTTTAATGTGGCTTTAACCCTGAGAGGACATAACACTGAGGATCGCTAACTAAGAGTTGGTAGAGGTGCTTTTATGTTTGGGTTTATTGTCAATAAAAGGTAATATTTTTTGATTTTGCCACTGTATATTTTTGCTGATTTTAAAGGGATAGTTCACAGATGACGATGGAAGGGTGGGTGAATTGTTTGAGTCCCACCAAACCCTTTAGAAGTCAGGGGTAAATAGTGTTGCATCCAAGCTGACCCCTTCTTTAGGTGTAATAAAACAACAGAAAAGAACACACCATGCCTCCATACTGCTTGTGTGGTGTCATCCAATTGTCTGCACGCCCCAACATTATTATTAATGTCAAAATTAGGTAATTTACACCATGCTTTTAGCCTTAAAGTCCACTACTGGAAGTAGTGATGCCTGCGGACACGGGTGCCCTTGGGCGAGTGCTTGTGTGTGAGGTTTTCTGGTGTGTGTGTGTGTGTGCATGCTAAAGTGACATGGCTCACAGGAGGATATCAGAGGACCTTTTAAGCGTGCATACGTGTGCTCATGATGGCTGCCTTGCGCATACTGCGTCTATTTAGAGCGTCGATTGTGCACGTCCTGAGAAATTAACGCTACCTGTTCGCCAGATGCACTATGCACTTGACCAGTAGGGGCGGTGTAGCAGTAATATTAGGGAATGTGACCGGGTGATTGGTTCACTGTGTCTGTTGTGGTGTATCATCAGCAGGCTAATCCGGCAGAGCAAATCATTAAACATGCGTAGTACATCTGGTAGTATGTAAACAACTATGTTCACGACGCAGCCGGTTGTCTACCCAACGTGTGTTTAAACAGCAAGCGAACTATCCCTTTAAGGTGTTTAAGGCCCATTTTATGAGGTATTCTCTGTTTCTTTGGTTTTAACTAGGTATGGTATAAGCCCCGAGAATATAATCCTGTATGGACAAAGCATCGGTACAGTTCCTACTGTAGACCTGGCGTCGCGGTACGAGTGCGCTGCCGTTGTTCTTCACTCACCTCTAACGTCTGGCATGAGAGTGGCCTTTCCTGACACAAAGAAAACCTACTGCTTCGATGCTTTCCCCAAGTAAGTCTCTGCACAATGTTGGTCTGTTTTTCAACAAGCCTCCTTCTCAGTCTCAGATTGACACTTTCCTATATTGAATTGTTTTGAAATTCTGTTTCTGTGAACTTTTTGAATTGGTGCAAGGTGTAAAAATATTTTTCACTAAATGTATCATTGGCCATAAAAAAAAATCCAATATTCATAATAATTGTATCCAACAGTGACCTTTCTAGGAGAAGTACGTTACTCGGGCAAAGTTTGGGACCAAAGTTATACCCTAGCATATTAAGAAACAAACACTGAAACAGGAAATAAATTGAACCTTAATGAGAAGAACTGTGTTGTTGCAGTCTTTACTAAAAATAACTAGAATGTCACTCAGTAAAATTTGGCTCATATTACATCCTTCTTTTAAGTTTCATAGAAATCCATTCTTTAGTTTTTTGTAAACCTGTTGACAAACCGACAGACGGTCAGTGAAACCATATCCTTCTTGACTGAGGTAATCAACATCCATTTACAACTATTGCAAACAACATTTATTAAATAGTGACTGCTGATCTGGTCCTATAACAGATTACAGGTGGGTGGTGATGAGTGTCCTTTCTTTTGAGTCTGTATCCTACAAAGCTTATTTTTAACGCTTCATGTTCACTTACATGCTCTACTCTGAGATTTTGTAAGTCACTTGTAATGTGAGTGTTACCTGTTATGTGCTGTAACATTGTATTTTTAATCCTTGGTGTAATCCATATTAATATCTCCCATATTATAAAAGTAATAATATAGATAAACTTGAAATGTATAAATATGCACACCAAACAATTCCCTTGGCCAGACAATAACAACTCAGAGTGGTGCTATCATTAGCCAGGCTCTATCCTGCCTGCTCTCCTTGTCAGTGTAGTTTTAGTGGCTGAGTCTGACGAAGGTCAGTCGCAGCCAACGTCAGCCTTAACGGAACAAGTGGACGAGCAGCAGAGGTGGAAGGAAACCAGGGAATGCCCCACTGTGTGTGTGCAGTGAGCTGAGAAGGGGCTCCGGTGTTTGTCTGTTGTTCAAATTGAGTAAGAGGGCAGTTGGCATCCTGCTCATGTTTTTATGTAATTTATTAAAAAAATGTTAATTTCTACTGATGAAATCTATAAACCAAATTTTTTCTTGTGTGTAACATCCAATCTGTTTTCAAATCTGTGCTATAGATGATTGCATTGGCACATATGCTCATTTATCAGCACCGAGGCAATAAAACCCGAGCAGTCACTGCTACTACACTAAATATTAAAATATGTATCTACTTTTTAAATCAAATAAATCTCTTATAGCTCAAAACAAATTAATATTGCAGTCCAGAAGAAAATACAGCTTCCTAGATGATTTTTTTAATCTGTTTTATAATATATTTCACTGACTCTTATTGATGTCACATTTAATCTTTTCCTTATTTCTCCTTTCAGCATTGAGAAAGTGTCCAAAATCCCGTCTCCAGTGCTCATCATCCACGGGACAGAGGACGAGGTGATCGACTTCTCCCACGGCCTGGCTCTGTTTGAGCGCTGCCCCAAGGCCGTGGAGCCTCTTTGGGTAGAGGGGGCGGGACACAATGACATTGAATTATACAGCCAGTATCTGGAGCGCCTGCGCCGCTTCATAGGACAGGAGTTGGCGATACAACACGTCTGACCGTCACCAACCTCTTCGCCCTTTTTCCTACTTTGTCCTGAATGGAAACATTTTCGAGTGTCATCTAAAGCATCTCTCGGCTTACTATGGCACCAGATGATGTAATGTTTCACGTACTGTTTTTAAGGCACAGTATGCCTCAAGACTCAAATAGCATTTAGACTGTTTTTTTTTTTTTTGCAGAAACTTGAAAGTACAGAGGCCATCTGTTAGGTAGAGAGATAGAGAGAAGTACGTTTTAAAAGACGACTCAGACCGTCTTCAACATTTCCTTGAGCAGGTTTAAGGTCCTGAGTATAAAATCTCTGTCTCCTTACCTGGTCTCAGGAACAGAAGAAGACTTCCTGAGGATTGAAAGGCTTCATACGGGATTGAAAGGACAAAAATATAATTTAGGATCAATCTTAAAACAAATGGGGAGCCAGTGTGAAGAGGCTGAAACGGGTGTAATTTGATTGAGCCTCTTAGTTCCAATTAGAAGCAAGGACAGTCTGAAACAGTCTGTAGTCGTTTCAAAGTTGATTTTGGTTCGTAACAAAAATGTGTCTATAGTGAAGGAATGAGGAGATGAAACGATCTGCATCCCTTGAATTTAAAATGGCTCTAGCATTTGTAATATTTCTTAAGTGATCAAAACATGACTAGCTTATATATATGAGGACAAAATTGTACCTAAAATTGACCCCTGAGGCACACCACACCTAACATTGGAAAAGGAGCATCTGTAACCCTAATGCAGTTCAATAGAAAAGCCCTCCAGTAAAGAATGTTTCAAAGGGGATGATTTGCACACCTGTTCTACTAATTGTTGTTATTCTATTTCACTAAATCACTTTGAAAAGTGTTTTTAAATACCCTGTACCCGTCATGTATGTAGATTTGAAGTGAACACCACTGGTGACGGGTCCTTACTCCTGGGAAAAATGAAAACGATACATTCAGATGAGTTTGTTTTTCACTGTATTTGTGTCGTTTTGGTTTGTTTAAGGTATAGTCGGCTAAATTTCCCAAACCTTGAGTATGGTGAGCCATTAAAGCCTTATTTGTTGCTCATATGGATTCTCACTGTCGTACCTCAGTGACGGAGCAAGCTTGGCTGTGTTGAAGAACGACTGAAAATACCTCCAGCTCTTTGGTGAAGTGAAACATCTGAGAGGCTGTTAACGCCTTCTTGTTGTTGGTCTTAGTTTATGTCTCACCCCAGTCGGTCACAGCTGTCTGCTAAGTTCCTGTTTCTTCAGTGTCTGGAACGTAGAAGCAACTCTAAAATTACACAGGTCATTGTTTATATAAACCTGGCCGATGGCCATCTTAGTCATTTGTTCTCCGTGTTACGGGGGAGTTTTTGTCAATTTAGAAATATCTAAAACTTCAATTTTTAATCAAGTAGTTATTTTATGTTGAAATTGTCTATAATTTTTATAGGCTAAGAAATAAGCTCCACATTGTGAGTCATCATAAGATGTTCACTATATGTTCACTGAAATTCGACGAGTGGACAGTGTCTGGCTCTTTGTCATATATAATTCAAACAACCATTTCCTTTCCAGCACTGTATTGTAAACAAAAGAGCAAACTGTCTCAAACATGTTATATTTCCCTTTGTCGCTTGTCTTTCGCTGATTATTTGTGGAAATATTACTGTTCGATTTTTTTATTTAAAGGGAACAGGTATAACGTTGTTTTCTTTTCGCTAGCTGCCCTGTTGAAGTATTGAAGATAAATCATCATCTTTCAGACATCTGCCCTCCATTGCTCTCACTAATAAAAAGTGCAAAAGCAGTTTTACCTTTAACCAAACTGATATATTTAAATTTTAGCGAGTGAGTGTTGCATTGTTAAGCGTTTTAGGTTACGGCTGTTCTGTTTGATTGTTTTCAAAGAAGAGTCAGGATTTTCAGGCTTTCTTGTCAATGTATGAACCAAAGTCTGACTTTTATTTGTGTTTTACCAAGTTTACCTGCTTTTCATGTTTGTATCTTTGTAACCAAAGACAATGTTGTTCAAGTTTAAGCTCTTTTGTGAACTCTTTATTTATCTTTATACTTACTCTGATTGTTTTTCCACTTCACATTTGGATACAAATTAAATGCAAGTGTGTCATAGGACTGAATAATTATGTTCTATCATCATATGTCTGGTTTCAAATATGAACAGAAGTTAAATAGCACATATTAAGGTTGGTGTTGTTTTGTCTGTGGAGGAGTGGAACCATAGGCAATACAACGAGTTGGGATGTGTTTAGAAAAATACAGTGTCTGTGGGATGATGAAGGAACAACGACAGGAGCTTCATGAACACATGAGAACTGTCTTTTATTCAACTGTGTGGATCTCTGGTGTAACACAGGTGGTAATCCTTTGTTACCGACATATTTTCTGTTTTTAGAGATTCTGTCTTTTTTCCAAGAATTGAAAAGAACATGAGGCTAATAAAACGTATCCACAGATTAATAATTAATATGACTCTTTTGCTCTTTTTGAAAATATTGATACCTTACAGTTGTGTTTTACAGTTAAGATATTATTGGTCCCTAATATTCTAGCCATCTCAGTCCTTGTGTTCAGTGAATCAGGACACGTCTAAAGGCCTCACAGGACTGCATGAGACAGATCCACGGAACGCTGGGGTTTAAGTTGAGTGTAGAATCTTTAATTTTTTAATCTGTGTTGGGATGTGCTTATTGTCAACTGAGCCAACGAAGATGTTCAAATGATGCCTTTCAAATGAATCCGCAGGACTCAGGTCTGCAGGACTCAGGTCTGTCCCAGCTCCATACCCTCACTGTCTGCCATGTTGAGTTGTGTGAAAACAGGGACAGATGGATTGTAAGCTGCACTCGCCCTTCTCCCCCCTCAACACACACATTTGTGCCAGCTCTTTTTCAATGGACTACATAAACAATCTGGTCCACTCAAATGCTCTTACGGATTAAAAGCAGCTGCATCCCTCTGTCTAAAGGCGAAGTCAGTGCAGCCTGACCCGCTGCGTCCAGCAGAAGCACCTCCTGCACACACTCATGATCTGACTCTCATACTGACCTGAGCACTGAAACCCTTTCATGTTGTCATGTATCAGAGGGAATTTGCTGTGCTTGCTCTCGCCAACGGAAGACTTGAGACTTGTGCAGTCGAGAGCTGTTTTTAAATCTAGTGGTGTGGTGAACCTGTAGCCTAATGGTATTCAAATAGTGCCCACCCGGGCCTGATCTGGTCCTCCTGCAAGAAGATTTGGTCCCGGAAGTTATCTCTTTTATGTCAACTTTTACATGATTTTTCTCAAATATCCAATAGAGAGAAATATGAAAATACTGTGGATCCGTTTGTATGTTTATATTTCTTTAATAAAAATCGGATAAGATCTGAGCAAATTAGACCCTTAAACATGTAATATTGCCTACCTGATAGTCATGGAATGAAACAAATAATGGAAAAATTTGCATATAATAACATTATATGCACGATTATTGCTATCGATAATAACTTAAATTAATAATAATACCATCTATGAATATCACTTATTATTGTCATTATAACAACCAGTCTGCTCCCATATTTAATCCTTAAGGCACTTGTTTTATTTAATAAGTTAATTCCAAAATAAATCAATATAAAAAATCTAATATCTCTTTTACTTTAGCTGGTAGATGCTGGTACTGCGACTGACCCATGTTAACAGGGTTGGCCCCTGGTTGAATTTGTTCAACCCTACTCAAGATGCCGTATATCAGTTTGAGAATTAGAGAAACATGTGCTATAACTTGCATAAAAGCTACAGATTCTATCAGTGGCTGATGTGACCTTGTTTATCCTCAGAGTATAACGGGCCTACATGAGGAAAGAAACAAGGCTCCAGGAGAGAAAAAAAACCGTGAACCCTGAATCGACTGATACATATCAAAGGTTTCAGTGACCTGATGACCTGACTGTGACACACGGCTGCGGATATCCTCTAAAGACTGCAGTGCCTTTTTATAAAAACGGATAACATGAGAATAGTGCAAAGTTCGCAGATGTCACAAAGTATGATGTGGCAGCAAACCAACGTGGCTTTAAGCAAAACACAATTTCCTATTTCCGACTTCATTGTTGTGTTGCATTATTTATTTCAGGTCGGCCGGAGGCATGCTGAGTTTATTACTTGCTTTTGTTTGTCATAACTCGTAAGGGAACTTTTGCTCTGTACAGCTCTCACTAGGAGAATTACCTATTGTCTTCTTTGTGTAGCTATCAAATTATCAGACAGGGCTTATACTGTATAAACTGAACAAGCAATGTCCTCATTATTGTTATATGTAGCTGATATTGGGTTTATTTGTCCAGTTGGTGAGAGACCATCCATCTGTGCCTGTATGGCTGTAACAGGCTCACTGTAATGAACCAGCTTTTCAAATGTGCACTCCCACGGGAGCAAAAGCCTTTTGTTGCCCTCAAGTAGGCACTTAATGCAGAGCAGCCACCTGTTGAAGCTCAATAACAGTTAAAATGTGAGTGCCATGAATCAAATTCAATAAAAAAGCTGACAGTGATTTAAAGGCCTCGTCTCTACCCACTATCTGTGAAACCGATAAAACTAAAATGTGTAAAAAAAATTGATTAAAGACCTGATGACAGCAGCCAAAGAGATTGGTATCTGAAAATAGATTAATTCTTTCCTCATAATAAATAATGCAGGGAAGTTCCAGTGTTGTCACAGCAACAACAACATCTGAGTCCTAAGGAGGTCAGTTTAAAATATTTCATATAGAATATATATTGTTCTATATATACATGTATTCTGTATATAAAGTACAGAAAAGGAACAAAGACAAACAAGGATTCATCTATCCATCCTTCCATCCTTCATCCATCCTTTATCCATCTATTCATTATCTGTACCACTTCTCCTTTGAAAGTCACTGGAGCCAATCCCAGCTGACATTGGGCGAGAGGCGGGGTTAACCTTGGACTGGTTGCCAGTGTATCACTGGGCCAACATACAGGGACAAATAACCATTCACACTCACACCTACGGTCAATTTAGAGTCTCCCATTAACCTAACACTAATCTGCATGTCTTTGGACTGTGGGCAGGAAGCCGGAGTACCCAGATCCCATGCAACCATTGAGGGAACATGCAACCCACAGAAAACCCCCACTCTGAACCAGGATTCGAACCACCAGCAAGTGGCGCTCAATCCCAAATTTTACGGAATAAATTTTAAATTATCTTTTGGTTTGACTAGCGCAGCAAACTTTACTTCAGGAAAGGAAGGTCATGACTGATGCACTTATGTCAGCAGAAATGTCTTCCACTCAGCAAAATGACTTGGGCTGCGTCCAGAACAACACTCTGGTCCTTTTATCGACAATGTCAATCCTGACAGGACCGAGCATGTTTTCCATCAGGATACAAGGGTAAACTGACAGAAGCCGAGCGCCGCTGCCGCTGCACAGGGAACACAAGAAGAGCTTTGTTTGGTTGAAAAAATATATGTTAAAAATGTAATTTGAATCAACAGTTAACTGAATTGTATTTAAATAAGACTAGAATAATCAAATGTTTATGTGTTTATCAGTTTATCCAAACTCAGTGTGGGTGACCATCTGTGAGACTGTTTTAAGGGAGCAAATTGATCTATTGGGATAATTCGATGCAATCAGCTCTTTAATACATGATGGGACTTGACTATTTAAGGCTTTGTATGTGAGTAGGAGGATTTTGAATCCTATTCTGAAATCAAAAACACACAGGACAATCATTATAATAATGATAATAATTTATTTATTCAGGTAGAAGAAAAGTCTTTGGCAGTCAAGAACACAGGAGCAGGGGGTGAATTCACGAGAATGTTTGGAAATGAAGTGCTGCATGGAGACAGACGATCGGGCCGACAGCGAAACTGCTGATTGTGATATCAACCGAGGAGCCTGAACTGGTTGCACGAAATCATGGCACAGTAGAGTGACGTTGTAGAAACTACGAGCGTTAATCTGCACATGTGAACGGTTGATGGAGTGTTGGTGATGTGGTGCTGGAAATAATGGTTGTGACCATGAGACAAGTAAAGGGGGGTTTTACTGCATAAGGAGGCTTCTGTGAGTATAATGAGCTGGAGAGGTAAATAATTTCCAAATGCATCACAGTAAAAATTTGCACTGGCTAAAACATGACACTTTCTGAATTCAACAACATTTAAAATCCTCCATCGGTCTCCAATCTGGCTTCTATTCTGGCCTGAATTGCATAATAAAAACATATAAAAAATACAAAGCCACTCATTCTTATGTATTCACATCGGCATCTCCGACCAACTGACAAGTGCAGCTCTGTAGTTCATATAATGAAGGGCAGAGAGGTACGAGTATGCATCAGTTTGACACAATGTGCATGGTGCTTTCCATTTCAGTGCGACACTTCCTTCATTTCCTCTCCTGTCCACCTGTTCTTCTTTTTTTTCAAACAAGCACAAGTGAGTACAGCAGCACAAATTGCATCTCAGCGCCCTGAAGACAGGGCTAGTAAGGCCATTGCGTGGAGGACTTGTTAAAACCAAGTACTGGAACCAATCAGAACGAGCGCAAAAAACGCAGCATTCTTCACACAGCTCACAATATGAGAGGGGTTGAATTCACTGTGCACACTGTGCACAGGGCAGACATGGCGGGTCCACATGTCCAACTAGGGGGAAATAATGACATCACAGCTCCTGTCAATCAGTTCATCAATATCATTCAGATCACTGTCAGAGGTCCACTCAATCATCAATAAAGGCAACAGGACTGAAAACTCAGTCCATCCCTCCTTCTGATCCACCTTCTTTTTCTGCTTTCATCACTCTTCTTTAACTAGAACAGTTATAACTCAGCTACATAGGCGTCACCGGACAAGAAGAAGAACATCTTAGAATACTGTTGGAGGTCAGGAGTTTGGCTGCTCCCACATGTGCAAAAACCTGTCGTCATAAAGAGCAAATGCCACTAGGGGTCGCTGTATCGCTCTATCACAGGCATCACTAGTAAAATTAAGCATAGTCCCACTGGCACAGCAGTCCAATACACATCCATGGTCTATTTTAAGGCAGGGCAAAGGGATGGCACTGTTCAGGAGGATCAAAATAAGAGTCATAGTGAGGCTCCTTCAAAAGTCTTACAGTTCATTGGGATCATCTGTTGCTTGTTGAAAATCCTGCGTTTCTTCTGCAAGTCCATTTTGTTCTACAGAGGCTCCCGAAACCCAACCCCTTATATCCACTTCATGCCCTATGTGTTGTCCTGGGTCAGGGGTATAAGGGCGAGCTGCTGGGCCACGACAGTCCGGTTACAGCGTGACTTTGCTGAGTCGAAGCGAGAGGCTGGAGCGGTGCTGGGTCCGCGGGAGCGTGGAGCTGCACCGGCTTCGCAGCTGGACCGGCCGACCCGCTGTGCCCCGCACCCGCAGCAGGAAGTCGAAGTTAGCTGAGGTGTTCATGGCGTAAAAGACATTGGCGTTGTCTGGGATCACCAGTTCTGTTGGACATAACAGAGGACAAAGGTCAGTCATAAGAGCGAGTTTAGTGCTATTAGAAAATAGTCCATTCTAAACAGGCAGGTTTAGAAAAGGCACTGCACTAAATTATTATGATGAATTGCTTAGATTTAGTTTTGCTTCATATAGCAGGAGCAACGTTTGCTGAACCTAAATCCCTATACTGTCTATGAAAGATGTAATTTGAGTAACAAGGCTTCACACAGTTCTAAAAAGGGACCTCTCATTGATCACCCAAGATTTTGAATGAACCTCAGAGGATCGAGAAGAAGGAAAAATAATAAGCTTCAATTTGACAGCAAACCCGTGTTTTACCTCTCTCCTCAGAGATGACTTGTACCAGCTCGTATCCTTCCCCAGGCTCCACCTCCAGGTTGTGCTTCGCCATCGCTCTGGAAATGACGGCACGGGTCTTGTCTTGATTGGTCAACTATTTAAAGGATGGAAAGAAAATTAAGTCATACAGGGTTTAACGAAAAACGGTGTTACCCACTCAACACAAACACTAATTTACTCACCAGGATGCTTTTGTAGAGATTCCCGTTGCCGTGCTCAAGACTGACTCGTATGATGCAGGCGTCCTGGGCCTGGGTGTTATACGTTGGGGTTTGGCCCGGGGAACTGGGGGACAGGGGCGTGAGCGAGAGGGAGCGCCGGTGGGTGCAGGCAGGCCCTGGCAGGGAGGGAGAGGCCGGGGTCATGGAGACACTGGCTGTCGACGAGCTGGTGTCCATGGAGTGGAGTGAATTACACGAGGAGGATTCTGATAGCTGAGGAGACGAGAGAGAAGTCAAATACAGAGAGATGGAAACATAAACTCATAAATCATTTTAACATATAGCAAAGATTGAACCTCTGATAATCTGATGTGCAGCTATTTTAGGCATCAGTAGACAAAATGTCACTGAAACAATGCTTATAATACATATTTTTATTTAGGGACTGCACAAAGTTTTTTTATCTTATTCTTCCAAATGACATTTCTTTTTACAAATAGAAGGACAATCACGAGAGTGCATATATCCGCCAACAGTCCCCTTATGAAACCACATTAAGATAACAATAGATCCAGATTTATTTGGATCTGCACCAAATGACTCACCCATAACAATCAGTCCCCTGAACATGCCATGTTTATTTTCATTATGGTCTATGAATTATTCTCTGAGAAATAAAACAAATCATAGATCTGCCCCCTGATCTGGACCCACTTTAAAATGTTATGGGTTCTTTTGCGACCCACACTTCATCCTTCCAAGTTTCATGATTATTTGCATAGTAGGTTTTTTTTTGCATAATATTGCTTATCTTTTTCCTCCTTGGTGGAAGTAAAAAATGGGAAAATATGTAATATTTCCATTAGAAACATGTCTTTTGTGATTAGCATGTGACACAAGTTTATGTTCTGACGAATTAATTCAATCATTTAGTGGCGGAATAGGTTCAGGATGTTGGATCATCTATTATTAAAACATTATATATCCAGAAAGTGCCTCATTTTATTAAAGTCTGCAGCTAAAGCCACTTTCACTTCTATCTTAACAAAAAGCAGAACTAGTGATATAATGTTATGTTTCCCGTGTTGGGCAAGTTTGATGGTTATGTAAATGACTCTGTTCATATATTTTATTAAGGATTTAAACTCAACACAATCTTAAATCTTCTTTCTGTTTAATCTATTAGATCCAGTCAGGGACCATTAATCAACAGATAAAGATTATAAATGAACATGCGTTAATTCTACAGCCTACTCTATCTGTTGTCTCCAGTCAAGTCTTACGGGGGCACACTAAAATTAGGATCAAATGATTTATATGAAGCAAGAACCTTAATAATAATTGATTAATGTTATATGTCACCACCCACCTTGTTTTGCTGGGAGTCGGAGGTGTGAGTCGTGGGCGTGAGACCTTCACTGTCTGAGGGGCTGCTGGAGTCACTGGAGGACACGCTGACGGAGTCCATGCTCTCCCCTGAGCTGCCAGTGGGAGGCGATCGCGGCATCTCTCTGACCGGAGAATGGGCTGAGTTATTGTCTGGTCCAAGAAACAGCCTGAGAAGAAGAGGGACACAGTTATCAGACAATAAAAATAAATATGTCCCAGACATGTGGGGAAGAATAAAAGACTGTGACACGTCCGAGCCGAGGAAAATCTTCAACTCAATATGATCCATTCACAGTATAATGAACATCAATGCTCTGATGTACTCACAGGCTGAGTCTCTTCACCATGCTTTTTCGAGGTTTGGGTGAAGTCGGACTGCTATCGCCAAGGCCCTCGATCTCACAGGACAGAGAGTAGCTGCAAAAAAGAACATGAATAACACAACTTAACATTATGAACTGTTATCGCATCATGTGCTCAGTGTTTTTAGGAACAGTGTAATCTCAGAAAGGTTAAATGAAAGAGAAAGTCAAAGGAGAGAAACGAAAAGAGTGAGAAAAGGAGAGAGGTCAGAGAGTAAAGACAATAAGTACGAGGGATCGGTGGGAGTGAAGACGTGACATAAGAACAGCAGGGAGAGGCGAGGACAACGTGGAGAAAGAAGCTTCCATTGTGCGTTTCTTAACAATGGATCCAACAGACCATGACCTCACACTCTTATGTGCTCATTATCTAATGGGTAATGGTGCGATCGAGAGAGAAAGTGCTCGTTACCTCTCCTCCTCGCTGAGCTGGGGGTGGTTTTTAAACCAGCGCAGGTAGCTGGGCTCCGCAAACAGACAGTAGCTGTTACAGGCCGACTGAAGCAGCTTGATCTGAGCGATCAGCTCAAACTCCTGCAGAGACACAGAGAAAACCACCTACGTTAGATTGGGTCTGACGAGCTCATCGTGTGATAATTGTCAGACATATAACCCTGTGAGGAGGAGGGGGGGGGGGGGGGCTGCAGCTGCACTCACCCTGCGTCTCTTCTCGAAGTTGATCAGACCACCCTGCGGAGGACACAAAGAGCACGCTGTCAGACCCCGAACATCACATACCAGCGGCCGCTTAGACAAACAGCATTAGGTGGGCCACTCCAAAAATGGGCCGACAAAATTCCACACACACACGGAAACTTGGAGCCCAGTTTTCTGACGGTGGTTACACAGACAGACTCTCAGATCTGCCGAGTTGTGTAAACTCTCTCACACACACACGCTCTCAAATATCGAAAGACGCACACAGCTGCTAACAGGCACACACACACTCAGCAGGTGTTAGGGGAGTTGTTTTTCCTACCTCCGCTAGGTCCGGCAGGGCTGTGTCCAACATGGTCAGGTCGGTAAGAAACGTCCCCAAGTATGGTATCGTTCCTTGCATTGCTCCCTGTGAGGAAAGAGTAATTCGGTTACTTTAACAACCGAGTAAATTCACTGCGATGCCACATAATAAAGTCAGAGATTTATTTCCACTGCGAGAGGGCGAGGAGAGTTTGTAAATTACAACACAGGCTTAATGCAAGTACAGAACAAAGTGCATTGAGTAAACAATGTTAACCACGTGGCTTCATCATACTGGAGCGGCTTGAACTCACTTTGCAGTACATTGCTTTGGAGGAATGTGTTGTTTAAAATGACAAAGCTCTGAGAAGACATCCATTTGTCTGGCACTGGTTGTTAAAGCACTTTTGTCTCACCATCTCCCTCTGCAGCAGGAGTCTCTTGTGGGTGCGTTTCTGGTGCTCCTTGGCACAGCTCTCCAGACTGGCAAACTTTGAAGTGCCTTCCTGTGAGGCAAACAGAGAAAAAAAAGGCTTCAGTGCTCAAGATACTAGCGAGTCAAATGTTTCCAGGATTTTCACAGATCAAAACCCAGGAACATCTACAAAGTTTAAACCTTTTTTTTTTACATAGAATGCTGAGTCTACTGCTTTTTTTAGACTGGGGCTCCAGTGAGCGTACAGAGTTATCCTTTCACATATGAACAATGCAGCAGGAGCTTGTCCCTGTCCGACACATTCACAACAACAGGAAAATGTCAGATACATTCAGGGAAGGGGTGGAGCCTGGGAAGAGCAAGCAGGACATGACGGATACATTTTGCTGCGGAGATCATTTGTTTTTGTAAAATTTTGTATGCCCTTATAGCCAAAGCTGTAAAGCCTGGTTATTTTTCCAAGTTGACATCTCCGTTGGCGTCTGCTACGTGAACGACATCTCCTTATCACCCTCAGATATTTGGATTGTTTTTGTTGTTTTAATTCCAGTTTTGCCTCATGTGGATTTTACTGCTGTGTCCAGATCACCTGACCTGAACATTTTCGATCTTACATACAGCTCCTTCAGAAGATTTCTGAAAGCAGCTTATATTCAAGTTTCAGATTCCTCAGACATGATAAAGTGAGAACTCACCCTCATGAGTAGCTCTCTGCTCGTCAGGTAGTTGTTGTGGTCGGAGAAAATGTCCGACAGCTCCTCGAACGTCTGCATGCTGTCTCTGCATCGAACACAGACTCAGGTTAGGTAAGGATTGCGTGCACAGCAGCCAAAATACATAAACACTGAGGAGAACCTGTCGAATTCTGCCAAAAGGCCGATTCATCTACCGAAACCCCTTGAGATTATCTGCATAGTTGAGAAATTGGGGGCTTACTTGTGCACACAGGCCCATACTCTTTTCAGCCTGTACAGAGGATTGGACTGCAGGGCCGACACAATGGCTCGCAGAGATGAGAAGTTTTTGCGTATTCGGCATTCCTGTAACAGAAGATCAGCCCAGGTCAGTCAGGAATCCACTGTTATTTCTGAAGATTTGAAATTGTGTGTTTCGTCCCACCTGAGCGATGTCTATCCAGCGCTGGATGACCCGCGCTCTAACGTGCGGCCGGATCTGTTTGTGTTTGAGCACGGTGCTGACCACGCAGGCCGCCACGGCGTTGAACTGGGTGATGGTGGCTCGGACGCTGGGGGCACTGTGCTTGTTGTGCTTCTTATCCCTCTGAGACCAGATGGAGCCCAGGCAGTGGTGGGGCACAACCTTTTTAAACAGCAGCTGGAGCAGGAAAAACACGCTGATGTTAGTGTGACAGCACTGTAACAACATTGCAGGGATGTAACCTGCGATGTAACACTTACACACAGACAGACACACACACACACACACACTGGCCCCTCTCCCCTGTGTCCAGCACATTTCCCTCCACTCACTGCGTCCATGTACGTCAGCTGCTCGGCCACCAGGTCCGCATCAAACGACAGGAAGTCCTCGTGGACCTCCATCTCCACTTCCTCCTCTTCCCCCAGGCAGAAAGAACTGTTGCCATGGAAACCAGCTAAAAGCAGGTAAACAGGGTTGATTAGGAATTTGCTGCCTGAGATGAAAAACTAAAGCGTACTGTGGAGAATAGAAATGAAAGATGATTTTGTTAGTTACCATCAGAGTCGTCCATGCCGGCCTGACTCTGCAGCTGCTCCAGCAGACCCTGCGCTCGTCTCAGAGCCTCGGAGCCGGGCAGGGCCATGCGCAGATAGTCCATCAGCCTGTGCAGAGAGGGGTACTCGGGAGGCTCCTGGAAGTCTTCAGGACACTGGTCCAGCCAGGAACGCAGGATGGAGGCCAAGGCACTGTGGAGACCGCAGGGAAACGTTTGAGTTTAGAGAGCAGGCAGTGACGGGAGAACAGCTGAGATACATTAGAAATACTGCAGATAACAACAATACAATAGAAGGCTGTTTATGTGAAATTAACAGAGATGTGTATTTTTAGATGTATCTCACTTCCTAATGGCTCCTCTGGTTTCAGATCCTCGACATCTGTCTGTGTCTTGTTCATTTTCCTCAGTGCATCCATATCTGCAGCAGAGAATGAGGAGAATGCATAATTAAATACATATATACATATATTAATACATATAAACCACAACAATGTAAAGTCAGTACTTTATTTGTGGCTTTTTAAAACACCTCACTCGTGCCTACCTGTCTAGCAGGAGCCGCAGCACAGTCTGTGTGCTGGTGAAGGCTCTGTACGTGGACAGGAAGATGGAGGTGTAGGTGAGGTCGTTGTCTCCAAAAGCCGTCAGTAGCGTCTCCACCAGTCGCTCCAGCGTTCCCGCGCGGATGCTGCGGATCTTGCAGGTTTCCAGCTGGCTCACCGTGTGGCCGGGAGGCAGACGATCCCCCTCCGCCTGAACACAGATATTTGTACACAGTTAAATAAGGTTTACAGTGACTGCCAATTTATTTATTACCTCTGCCATGTGTTCATGGACGGATTAGCACAAAACTTGGTGAAAGGTTAAAAATGTAAATTAAAGTTTGGTGCAGATTTGGATCAGAAGCAGGATTTACTTTCACTTTCTTTGCGATACAGAGCATTTTATCACAGTTTCATAGATTTCCCCTGGATCTTGATGAAACATTTAGGGAACTGATATCCATGACTGTTTGAAATGTGGTGTAGCTCGATGGCATGAATTTAGGGGGACCGTTGGCGGATGTATGCATGTGACATCCTATATCGTTGATTAATTCTTGTGATTTGCATTCACTTGACATCTGAGAACAGGTAAGCTCCAAACTGTTAAACAACAGGAGTCCGACAATTCAATAATAGGAGTGACACAATTCAATAGAGGACCAAGTGGATGAATGGAGAGCAGAAGCAGTGAGGACAACAGTTACCCATTTGATTCTCATTTGTCCAGATGTATCCGACGATTATGCTTTCTTGTCTATGAGGAAATACACTGAGCTGAGCTCCACAACGAGCAGAGAGGGAGTAGAGGAAGAGGTGGCAGAGACACGGAAAGAGAGAGACCTTGGTAAAGTTAGCTCACTACAACAGGAAACGCTCCAATCTGCTTTTAATCACAGCGGGCCCCTCCTCCACATGTCCCTCCAGACAGAGAGGAGGACAGCAGCAGAGCCAAGTTCTCCCAACAAAACCCCACTGATAACAGCTCGGGACACAGCACAAACACGATTATTTATCTGTGCGTGGTGGCCGGCTCTGCACTCATACAGATGGGGAATTTACAAAACATTCAAATCTACCAATTCTGCAACCGAATCCGCTAATTACTACGCACACTGTAAACAATACACAGAGCATAGGCCTGTAATCCCACTGATTGTAATTGCTGTTATTCGCTGACAATTGACTGTTTGGAGTAAATACTCTGATGGGATTGCTGCTGCTGCTGCTGTAGAAAGTAGCCATGTTGTTTTAATTAGCTGGAGTAGAGCTGGCAGCTTCTGTCGCTGTCAATACATCAATACAGTCTTAAAGCCTCCAAGCTAGTTCTTCTCTCATGAGCCGGTCCCTAACCGTCAAACACTAAAGGACAAACCTTTTTTTAAATCCTAGTAAACACAGCAAGACCACATATATCCGACTTTCTGTTAACTCCTGCATTCTTGTAGTTGTTGCAGAGAAAACTGGGGATAATACCTTTAATTGGCCCTTCAGTGTACAATAATAATACACTGCGTAACATCTTATTATGCTGATATAAACAGCACGGAGGAGGAAACAGTAATGCCTCATATGCGCTGAAAAGAAAACTGCACAACTCAAGGGAAAACTTTTAATACCCCGCTTTTTTTTTGTCATAGCAGCATTTCATAAAACACCGCCGTACAAAGGAGCGAGCCGTTTCAATGTTGGCAGCTGGAAAAGCCAGGAAATCACATGCTTTGGCTGAACTGCCCCGGTCTGGGGAAACTGTTGATTTTCAGCGTGCAGTGTAAAAGGTGTAGTCTACACTGAGAGATTTACAGCTCAGATGTTAGAACAACAACAGCCCCGGTGGAGCACAGGGCTGAGAGACGGCCCTCGGCTGAAAGACGCAGTCTATCTCAAACAATAGAGATTAGCTTTTTTTATTTTATTAAGCTCTGGAGGATGCACACAACTCATTGGGGTGTTTTCATAATCCATCTGCACATGATCATTTCCACATTAGAACCTGTTCCACTATAAATAAACCTGTGGGGTTTACCATTTTTATCACAACAGGTTGAGAAAGTGGGAAAAGGTTTTGTATAATCCGTGTCACCGGAGCTCAGCATCAGCTGTGTCACAGTGTGAGACGTCAGTGAGGCCTCTACTCACCCCCAGCCATCTTGCTCCCTTGTTGGCCGCCTGCTGAATCTGAACTCTCTTCAGTGTCACATTGTAGATGGCTCCTTCCTCAACTTCCTCCCCCCAGTCCTGCACCGAGCTCTGCGGGGAGAGAGGGAGAAAAGATATTAGGACACCTCAAAAAAATACACAACGAATTCCTGCTCGCTGCAGAGCCACAACTTCCACAGCACGTGTCATTTTGATAGGAATTTGCCTTATTGGAAACCTAATTGAGGAAAGCAGAAGGAAGAATGAGACAACACAACCACAGCACTCACACAAACTAAGTAGAGAGGGACTGAGATGTAGTAAAACATCAAGAATGACCGACTCCCCAACCCCCACCAATGCTGCTCGCCAGGCCTCCCTACCTACTTCCCTCCCCATCTTTACTCCCTCTATTAATCCCTATCCATCTCCTTCCCCATGTCTCTCTGGAGCTAAAGTCAGAGCAGCCTGAAAAAACTTGAGATAAGAACCAGAAAGGATGAACCGCGCCGAAATATGCACGGAAAATGTCTCTGTCTGTTGTTTCAGCCTTATTACACAAGCCGAGAGAGTTTGATTACAAATCGGCGTCTCCAGAGCTCAACCATGTTAAAATCATCTTGTAAGACTAAATGGATTTGAGCTCAAGTGGCAGCAGTGGACCCATATGTGGTGAGTCTGTCTCTGGTTGTAAATCACTGATAAACAGCCGAGCGCACAAACAAATAGAGAGGGAGCAGAGAGAAATCAAAATACAAATCTCAAGCTCAGGGAGCGAGCGAGAGCAAACAAGAGATCTGCTGAGACATCAACAGACGCAGACAAAAACAGAGGCAGGGAGACAGCGAAGGAGAGGGACTGGCCAAACAGAAACAACCACGCGTGCAGTATTAAGGCCAAGTCCTCACACACACACACACACACACATGCACTCAGGCAGCATCAGCCAAGATCACTCTCACTTGTCCCCACTTTCATTTGCACAGTCTCAATGGCAAAGTCCGAAGCCTCTGCCCAAACAGAAGGGCACGCCAGAAAAGAGGTCAAAGGTCAAAGACGGCATTAAGAGGCTGAACGGACCGTCCTGGAGGCCTGGTGGCACTCAGCCATGACTCGGCCGTGTTTGGGTTTGAACAGAAACATGTGCTGCAGAATTGAAAAGAAAGTCCACAGACTGAAAACACAAAGATAGAAAGGAAGAGGAGGAGTAAAAGACGGGGGATTTTAACCGGAGCTGACAGATGAAATGGGACGACATGTCTCTGTCTTTGAAGGTCAGATGCTGTATTTGTCTGAAACATGTGTGTCCCAGCGTCCTGGTTGTATGGTCAGCAACATGCAGTCTCTCTATCTGCTGCTGGCTTCAGCTGCTGCTGGCCGGCAGGCTGGATGGATGGATGGATGGCTGGCGCAGAGACAAATAAATACATCAGTGCATGAGTCATGCAGTCCACACACTCCCAAAACAATAGCGGGAGGTCTCGGTGCTGGCCGGCCCGGCTGCTGAGTTCACAGTCTGCACACACACACACACACACACACACACACACACAGCCTGCCATAGAGATGTTTTTCAGAGCAGGGTTTAAAAAGGAGAAGCTGTGCTCACTATGTGCACAAAAGCTTGGTCTGATTTCAGCTTGGAAACCAAAACAGTCACATATTTCCATTCACCAGAATATGGAGCTATCCGAAACAATAGGGAGCAGCTACAGAGGCCTTCAGATGAGGCTGTGTGAGGTGTAAACAGAGGACGACATGTTTACTCTGTATCCTCCCACAGAAGATGCTCCAAAATAAGTGCACAGTGAGGACACTGCATGGAGGCCACACGGGCACGGAGGACCCTATCTCAGCTCATGCATTAGAGCTCATCTGCCTATCAGCCCATTAGATGTGTGTGAAACAACACTCCTGAGATAACAACAGCAGCCGAGTCGAGTCTTTCGGGCGCTGATCTGTTGGCTTTTGTGCTTTTCTCGGCTGGACGCAGCTGGGAGCCGCGGAGAGAGACAGTGATGGCCCCGGGGCTCGGCAATTGTTCCCACTCTATTTCACTGCAGGCCCCCAGACAAAAGTGTGCATATCCCCCATCAGGGAGGGGAAACTCAGATCGAGTCCCTACACTGCTGCAGCAGAGGAGAGCGGTTTCTTGGTTATTATTCGTTCCCTCTTTTTACGCACGTTTCCCAAACTTTACGCACCAACTTCACAATGAAACCGCGGTTCAAATCTGGTTTAAATGATTAACACTCAATGTTCAACAGTTCCCCCGCTTTCCCCTCCTCCTCCTCTGCTCTCCCCCTTTATCCGCTACTTTCCCAAGCCTAAAGACACCCCCTCCTTTCTCCCCCCTTTAACCTCCCTCCCTCTCCCCCCTCTCCTCCCTCTCCTCAAAACCACAAACTCAACAACAGAGCGCACAGGATGGAAAACCAGGAGCATTTCTTTCTTTTCTTTCTTTTATGTTGTTGCTTTCTATTACCATTTTAGTTTTCCAGGCGAACTTCATGGTGAGCGTTTCTCTCATGATCCGAGGACAGCATCAGAGCTCGGGGGGTAATCCGACAAGGAGAAGAAGAAGACGTGTTCCTCTTTTAAAGATCTGGGTCCTCCTGCTCCCCAACCGCACTCTCTCTCTCTCTCCCACACACTCCTCCTCGGTCTGCTTCTCTTTGACTGTCACTCTCCCCTCTTCTACTGCGTATCTAAAGCAAACCCCTCCTCCTCCCCCTCCTCCTGCTCTCACTCACAACAGTCCCGTTAGAACTCCTCCCCCCCCCCCCCCCCTGCCAGACTCTCGTCAGACTGACAACAGCGTGCGCGCTCTGACGCGCGGCTGAGAGTTGTTTGCGCAACGCGACAGATCCATCAACCTGTTTCATGTAAAATTAATCGCGAACAAATTACACATTTCCTCATTTCTCGTAATGAAATGGACACAAATATTTACAATAGCTAGTAAAGTTTATTATGACACAAAAGTAAAATAGTGAGTTTATTTTATTAGTAAAGAAACGTTGGTTTTAGTAATATTTTAGTCAATTTACCAGTTACTAATTTAGTGATTTAATAATCTAATTTGACTCGATCTTTAGAAAAGAAAGGTTTACAACACATGTATTGTGTTGAAACAGACAATGAAAATGATCGTTGGCTTTCCTAAATATTAAAAACATAATTTTGTGTTTGTATGCCTCAGTGATCTATTTTTAAATTATTATTCATGGTTACTCTAAATCAAGATCCATGGATTATTCTCTGGGAAAATGGTGAAAATGATCCACTGCAAAATTGTATGTTTTTTTCCCTGACCCATACCTCATCCTTCCACCAAGGTTCATGGTCATCTATTCTGTTGTTTTTATGTAATCTTGCTCACAAACACACAAATCAACCCACAGACTGGGGTGGTAACTTTTGGGCAAATCTGAATTATTTAGTGATTTGAGTTATTTTCTTTAAATGTATTTTCTCAATTTTTATCATGTCTGAATCCAAAAAAGAGGCTTTGACTGTCTGAATTGCACAAATTAGTCAGAATCTCGAGATTGATTCCGTTCAAAATCTCTTTGTTTGTGCAGATCCCCAGACACCCACTTCACTTGACTATCAATTGTAGATTTGCTGTGATTATGCCGCCATCACTTACTCTGAGAGGGTGAAGTGACGTGCTGGGGGACCTACAGCCGTCCTGTGTGTGAAGCAGCTGTGGCCTCACACACCCTGCGTGGGACAATACAAGGAAGGCTGTGGATGCCGTCACTCGTACTGTGTATTGTCAGAGACGGGAGAGGAGAATGGGCCGAGTGTGTGAGAACGGACGACACTGTTCCACTGTGAATGTGCCTGCACATATACTCAGTCTGCCCACTTGTGTGAATAAAGGCGAAGATATGAATCAAACACTGACTTTGTGAGGGGCCTTTTTCTACAGAGTTGTATCATAATCATGAATCAATTGTGAACAAGCAGCGGTTCATACATTTACATTTCCAATCAGTCAGATGATCAAATACAGTGTCAGAAGACAACAATAAGAACTTTATGATAACCACTGTTTCCGGGATCAGTGGGAGACCTGCTGCCATCCACTGTTCATGTGTGTGTGTGTATGTGTGTACGTGATGTGCCTGCCCAATCGTCTTGCTCCCATAGCACCAACATGTAACTCCAGCGTCACACAGCGTCACCGAAAGTCACACACACACACACACACACACACAAATACTGATGCACCCACAAACACGCACAAAAAGGCGCCACATGGCATCATTACCCCCGCCTCATCTTAGCTGAGAGTGCACCAAAGGGCCAGGGAAGCCTTTTCTCCGTCAGCGATCAGACATTATGTTTTATCAGCTCTCCCTCTCGCTGACTGTTCATCATGCTGTATAATCTGGACTGGCTCCAGTTCCCAGGCCAAGCTGCCCCGGTGTCCACCAGGGTCCCTGGAGCTCTGGGAAGCCCAGAGGGGCAGTGGGAAGGTTGTGGCCCGTACGACCCCCAGCTCTGCCCCAGGGGGATTGGAGTGTTGGTCTCACAGTGGGAGTGATGTCATAGCTCAGGGAAAACCAGAGGTCTGACTAATGTGACAGATGCTGCTCCAGCTGATGGACGAGCAGATGAGTGCACGCGTTCAACTTGAGATGTCAAGTCTAGAATCATCATTTGTTGAGGAAGGATTCAGGCCAAAAGGTGAAAATACAAAATATCCAAAGCAATGTACGTTTCATTTCAATTTTAATTGTATGCACCAAATCACAACAAGCATTATCACCAACTACTCAGGTCAAAACCTAAACAAATTATAGAGAAGCCCAACAGTTCCCTTTAATTAACATTAACATAAAATAGTTTAATAATGAATATGAAATTAATCAATAATAACTGAAGCTGATCTAAGTTGTTTCCAACGGTACATCCCTTAACCTGTACTAATCGTACGTAACACATGAACCTGAGGGACCAACTTAAAAAAATGCTTCAATTGCTAACACACTAACTAATTACCTTCAACTTCATGTTAACAAATGTTTTAACAAATTACTGAATTCGATTTGAGAAGTTGTAATTCCTTTGCGTTTAACCAATTGAAGTAGATTTTTTGGGTTATAAAAAATAAAATACATTTAATTGTCTAACTAATATATCTCTATAGCTATCAAAAAATGAAATGGCATGGACTAGTGGAGGTATAAAATGCAAATACATCTGAGTTGAGTACAACATTACCTAAGTATAACACAAGATTGCCCTCTTCATGTTTCTATGGTTGAAAGGCTAATAGATAATGCACATGATGTTCCTGCACTACAGTACAGGACAATCCTTACTCCAAGTTCTCCTTCCATGGAAGACGAATGACGCAATTACCCTTAGGGAAGCCCTCAATGAGGACAGAGCACTTTTTCTTTGTTTGTGATGGGTCCCTGCCATCACTGGACTTCGTAAAGCGGATCTTAATTCTCTCTGTTCCACAAAGTCAGAACAGGGAACTGCAGCGCATGTACAAAGGGGACAAAAACAGGAGGAGCACTGCTCGCTCTGTTATTGCACCAGTGTGGGGAAAAAACGCACATTCCAGGAAATCTCCCACTTCCTGCCTCCAGCCTCCTGACTCCAGCAAGGCTGCTGTCCTCATACCTGACTGGCTGCAGAGCCTCTCTGGCCCGGAGCGTGCTCATAAAAGCAGACCAATAAGAAAGCGGAGGAGAGGAGGAATAAGAAGATTCCTTATGGAAGCAGATAGAGCTGGAGAAACTTTGCAGTTCACTACGGTGAAAAAAATAAAATGAGGACAACGAATGAGAGGGTCCTGGGTCGCATGTCTCAGTGTTTACGTCAGAGATAAGAAGGTTGTGTAGTCAAGACAGCACATAAGACACCATTGAGATAAACTTGAAAGGACATTATCTCTGCCTGTGAGTGTGTGAGGAGGAGACGGAGACAGACAGGAAAGAGTTCACAGCACAGTCAGAGACTGAGAGGATCCACACTGGATGAGAGACAAGCATGAGGCAACAGGGCCATCCTGTGCTGGCTTCCACAGAAAGACTGATTTCACATTTCGGAGCAGAACAGAGACACACTCCTTCTTCCTCCCTGCTGCAGACACATACGCAGAGCAGAGGAGACTCATCGTTCCAGGCAGCAGGAGGAGTACCAGCTGTGACAGCTGCAAACATCTCCAGTGGAAAGTTGTTGCGTAAAATTAAGAGGTTATTTTCTGTCACTGTATGAGAACAAAATGTGTCAGTGCAGCAGTTGGCCTCTTTATAAATGTTTTTAGGTCATGTTTGTGTATACGTGTGTGTTCGTGTACTATACTTGTTCTTTTACTTCTTTGTCAGGAACACTTTGACTTTAAGACATTTTAAATGTTTTGATCGCTCATCACTTTTATTGAACTGTTTGGGGGTTAAGACTTTGATTTAGGGTTCAGGTTGGAATAAGGTTAGTGCTAGGCAAAGGTTTATGTCAATGAATGACCTCATAAAAATAAAGGTATGTGTGTGTGTGTGTGTGTGTGTGTGTGTGTGTGTGTGTGTGTGTGTGTGTGTGTGTGTGTGTGTGTGTGTGTGTGTGTGTGTGTGTGTGTGTGTGTATGTGGGTGTGTAGGGGGGGTTGCCGGGTCAAATGTACTTATCACACTTGGCATTTCCCCTTATGTTGTTTTTGTGTGGTTTTGCAGCGGTTTTGTGTTTCCACAGCATACTGCCCAGTAGAGGGCAGAGTTCATGAACCACTGGGGTTTGTCCAGAGTCAGCAGAGATCTTAACCAGACCAGGCCACAGCATCTAAACCCCCGAGAGGGTTGGATTTATGTTGCAGGGTCAGGATGATCAGCTAGAACTCAATAAACCAAACCATGAGACACTGTAAATAACTGGAATGGGGTCGGCAGTGCACTCCAGTGGTAAAAACGATAACAACAGAGATGGATAAGGACGCGTCAGGTCGTCCCTCATGAGACACACAGCTGCATTTTCTTATTTTTTTTTCTCTTACTGCTTCTGTCTCTTCATCGCTCTACTGAAGCCTTTGTTCAACACATTAAAAGCTCTGTCTGCCTCTCTCTCCCTGTGCACTTATGTCATATCCCTGCTCCTCACATCTATTGTCCTGGCTGTTGTGGAGCTATCCCTCCCTCTCTCTCTCTCCCTGTGTGTGGACTGGTGACATCATTGGTTTCCAGTAAAGTCCAGAGCTGCAGACAAGAGACCCCTCCTCCTCCTCCCCCTCCTACTCCTCCGCACTTCACATCAAGACTAAAAGCAACACACATCAAGGAAAAGTCTTGTTCAGGTCAAGTGCAGCTTTAAGTTTCATTAGTATTAAATCTACCAAATCATGTTTAGACTGCATGATATTAACAACGGCCGACATATGGGTTCAGCTGGTCCCTTCCCCTAAATCGAGGTTAATCCACTAAAAGGTGTTTACAGGTGTATTAGGACGAGTTACGTTAAATCGGACAAGCACCAGCACAGACAACACAAGACAGACACACACCCAGAGCGCCCCTCCCCTGTCATGGGGCCCCTGTACCCTGACCCCCCTCGAGATCTAAGCCTGGCTAAGCCTGAATGAATCGGTCTGGACTGGCTCGGTTTGTCTGTCTGACCCCTCCCCAGCTAATGAGAGCAGGACCATCTGTTGCCCAACAAATATATGTCGCCCTGACGTTGTGTCTATATTGTACGCAACAACAACAACTGGTAACAGACTGGTGACAATGGTGCTTTGCTGCCAAAAACTGAAACCACAGAGCCGACTCTCAGTTCATCAGAATGTGCGGAGTCACACTTAGTTCAAGCGTTGTGTTATTTCCAGTTATACATTGTGAAATGGTTTGTTCTGACTGTGGGAGACACTTTGTTTTGTTTCATTTCTGCTGCCTGTGTTGGACATTTCACACTCGTCTGCAGTCATGTTGGTGTCAAAGTGAAGTATGGAGCATGTGCACTGTAGGAAATGAAACTGCGTAAATGATGCACGCTGCAACACACACGTCAGAGCTGCTTTGAAAAAAAAGAGGCAGTAGCGAAAAAAACAAGTGTTTATGGTGCAGTTGTTGCCATAACACTGACCAAAATATACGAATATTTTAACACTTAAAGAACAATGTGTTCATGTGTGTGACTGTGCTCATACACACTGTGTAGGTCTCTAGATGCTCCTCTCCTCTCCCAGCATCTCTTAACCCTAAGCCTGATTTTACTTGTACTATATCTTATTGACCAGATCAAGAACTTACTTTACTCTAAATTGAATGTCTAACTTAAATACTGGACATCACTCGTGTTCTTAGTTAGTGTTTCACTTTGTTTAACAGAGTTTTTTACCTCGGCAAAATTTGTATTAATAACTGCCCACCAGCAGTCACCAGCTTTATGCACACACACACACACACATGGACACACACACACACACACACACACGCTAATACACACCGCAGAATGCCAGCTTGATCCTAGTCATGCGTCCTGGCTAATGCTGCATCCCCTGCCTGAGCGGGAAAAGGAACAGAGAATTTTATGGGTACATATATGTGCCACACACACACACACACACACACACGGCCACACACACGGCCACACACACACACACACACACGCACACATTGACACACACATGGCCACAAAGCTGCCAAACCTTCAAAATCAAAACCAATCTACCTCAAAGATCTGCTGCTGCACATGTTGCCTTCTGCTTACTCCAATACCATCCCCTAAACACACACACACACACACACACACACACACACACACACACACACACACACACACACACACACACACACACACACACACACACACACACACACCCATTCCCATATGGTTTGATGAGTTTCTGCCCCAGTTGAGCAAGCTGCTCCCCTGTTGTTGTCGCTCTGGGATGGACGTGCTGGTGACGGGGACAATGGACACAGTATTGACTTTTCACACCAGTCCTATTATGTGACCCAATTAGGCCTAAGATCACAATATGGACCTCTCGAGAGCCGCAGGCGACTAGACAACTTGACACGCCGGGGGTCCCCCTAGTGTATAAACACAATCATAAGTGGTCGGCTGAATGAAAGCACGACAGAAACCTGGATTTTAGAGAAAAGAGAAGTCTGGCACTTTGTGATTTGTCCAATTTTAGACAAAAGCATGGACAGATACGACTGGACAGAAGTAAATTACTGTGTCTCAAGCTGTGGGTTGTACTGTCAGTATTTACTTGGTGAATCCAAATAGTCTTTATACTTTCCATTTCTTTGTCGATTTTCCAGATGTAAACTAGTTGCTTGTAAAATGTATCAAGATGTGATGGAGCATTACTGAGTCCGATTTGGGTTTATTTGAATACAAAGTCAGAAAACAAACCGGTTAAAAGCGACAGAACTTGTCTTAGCCGGATGAATGAATCACAACCTGTTGAAATCGTTCTCAAGTCATTGAAACACATGAGAAGCAGAAAGGCTAAGGACTGGAAACACTGAGACGTCACAGAGCATCGACCAGAAACGTGCACTTCTCTGCTCAAAAAGACAAGAAAGAGGAAGGAGGAGTGCTAACTCAGCTTTCTGACTTTTTTCAATGGAAAACACGGCATCATCGAAATTCTCTGCACCCCCCCCCCCCCTTCCTTTGTCCCTGTCCCTTTTCCCTGTATAAAGTCACTTCTGCATTTCCAGAGAATTAGGTTATTGAACTGCCCTGCTGGTTATTGTGAGCCAGCGGATGTGAGGCAGTGGTGAATATTCCCGTCAGTGGAGTTTTGATTGATCGACCTGCAGCTTAATTACATCGTCGAATGCTGCAGACTTCAAAATGCAGTCAGAGCAGTGAAATGTTCTGTGATAACCTGCTGAGAAAGGGAGAGAGAGAGAGAGTGTGTGTGTGTGTGTGTGTGTGTGTGTGTGTGTGTGTGTGTGTGTGTGTGTGTGTGTGTGTGTGTGTGTGTGTGTGTGTGTGTGTGTGTGTGTGTGTGTGTGTGCAGTCGTTGACACTCTCACTTCCGCGCAGCTGGGTTCAAACCCGGTTATGTCCTCTGTCATTCCTTCTTGTGACACATCCTCCAACACCTGAATAATAATAAAAGTTTATTTTGAATACTTGAATGTTTCTCAGCGGAGCGTACACCTCCGCAAAGGTCCAACAGCCAATTCAGTCAAGCCTCACCAAATTGCAATCACCTATAAATACCAGTGCCTTAAACATGCCTGACTTTTTAAAATCAAGATCCATTAATTATTCAGTGAAAACATTTTTTTTTTACAATGTTAGAGAGAGAGAGAGAGCGATAATAAATTCCTGGATCCACACCCAAATTTTAGGAGTTCTTTCCTGAGCCATTCCAAAACTTTCCACCAAGTCATGTGCTAATTCATATCGTAGTTTTTGCCTAAACTCTCCAATCAAACAAGCCAACAAACAAACGGACAGGGCTGAAAACACAACCTCTTTGGTGGAGGTCATTAAAGTTTGTTCCTTGTGAAGTATTAGCTACTATCTTCAGTGTTAGTTGCTCTGTGTTCCTGTCTCTGTCACTCGTTGTTCTCAGAGCTGATAATGACTGACACCTCAGCACTCCTCCCTCGTCCCTGACCTGAACTGTGGACCTGGCACAGTGATTACAGAGAGGTAATCACTCCAGTCGCAGCCTTTATGGCCGACGTGGTTTCATAACCTCATGCGGATTGGAGCAAGAACACATGAAAGCAGCAAAGGCAAAGTCTTCGGACTCAGACAATGAAATAAGGAGAAGCTTGTGAAATTATCTTAATAACAAGAATGATGCAGTTTGTGTGAATTCATTGGGGCGAAATACTGGTTTCTGCTGCAAATAGCAGCACTTAAGTAGTTAATGAAGTTTAATGATGACGGGGGTGAATGGGGGTTTTCTTTGGTACTTGCGTAACTTTATGGAAAGCACTTGCCTCTCCATAAAACCACCCTTATTGCTCCATGTCCCACGTGAGAGGACAATCTCAATCTGGATACTGTACAATCCCTCACATGGAATTGAATTCGTGGCATGCAGTGTTGATGAATGTATGATTTGCTTAGGCGTACTGCATGAGGAGAGTTTGAGAGTCTGCGAGCTAACCTCCACTCTCCTTACCCCCTTCCAAACAATTGGCGGAAACAGTGCAGCGAGGGGGGGAGGACACGTCGGCCAGGATGTCAGATAGGCAGCGAGGAGGATGACTTCCCAACAAAACATACATTGAGGCACCATAGTGTGATTGTCATGTGACGGATACTTTTATAACTATCACATTAATCGCTTATTAAAGGGTTTATTGCAGTGTTCTGTTTTAGCCAGCCTGTTTGGAAGGGTCTGTTTCCTTTGTTAATGCTCCAGAGCTTCTCAGAAATTATTCCTTGTCATTAGTGAGTCCTCCTCAATCAGTTCTACAATACACTGACACTTTCTGTTGCTTGTGGGCTGGACGTTGTGCACAGAACAGTCCAAGGTGCAGAGTGATGTTACAGACCTTTCCGTTTTACCTGGCTTATCAGCAAGGAAGATTTTATAGTCAACGTTTTTCTAGAAGTGAAACTGAATTAGCTTTTTTACTGTTCACACATAAGGATTATACATGCATTTGACCTCTAATGATGTGGTGTTGTATTTGTATACATTCCATGCAATGTGTTGCTCAAGGACACTTCAGCATTCTTATTTCAGTTTCTCTCCTCACAAAATCCTTGATACCGTAAGTGAGTGCATAAAACCAAGTAGCCACGACTAAGCTGGAATAAGCCTCCGCTGCAGGTTGGTTTCCTGGTAATCACACCGTTGTAAAGAATCTGTGACCTCACAAACAAACTAAAAACACGTCAACAAACAATTTTTTGATATTGAAAACAACGATGACAAGAGCCTTTGACCAGCTTGTTCTAACATTGTATCCATTCAGTTGCTTTTGTCTCGGCTGAAGGATTATTGCGTAACTCAAACATTGGTGGCGAATTTTAGTGTACAAAATGTTCTGACACTTTTAAAAGATGAGATTTATAACATTGATTACATTATCCTGTCACGTCCATAAATGCAGAATGATAAACAATACCCAAAATTTCTAAAGATTTCTATGTGAATTTAAACAACATATCAACTCTACGACTTATAGACACGATAAAAGAAACAAAACTTTCCTATTGTGAAATCCACCTTTCAAGTAGCCCCTTTCCCCCCTTTTTATTTTTTTCTCGTGTCTCTCCTTTATATTTATGTATTAGCTCATACCATTTTTTACATGACGCGTACAAACAGTTTTTTTTCAACTAATATTTATTTATCGACATGTCAGTTTATTTAACTGTACTGTCCCTTTAGCTGGTTATTTTCTTTGTCATGTTCATATGTGCCATTACATTTATAGATAAAGTTGTTACAATAATAAGAGAAGCGTGTACTTTAAAGTGAAGCTTATTGTATACCTGCATGTTTTTTTACATACATATACTGTATCTTAGTTATTAGGGATTCTAAAGTGTAAAGTCTGTAATGGGTGAATTTTAAGAAGTCAGCAACACACACATAAATGCACTTACCACACTCACACTCATTCACTTTCATGGTGACCAATAAGCAGTAGATGCAGTGAATCAGAATCACTGCCTTTCACAAGAGGTCAGCTGTCGTCTGTGCCTCCAAAGGTTACTGTCTCGTTTGCATAATTGCTCTGTGAGTTGTCACCTTATTGCATAAAATTTCACTGAGCAGGGGTCAAACAGAGGAAGTGATCTCTGAGACTGGCAAATCGAAAAGTTGTGGCGGTACTTGATTTGTCTGGAGTTTTCATTTGGTTGTAAAGTGATGGCCATGAAATGTAGATTGTCAGTTTCTATATGAAAACGCTGTTTGATGACCATGTGACCAGCAGCCGAGGCAGAACGGCTGAGCAGTCACAGATTTACACCTCAGCTGTGGACAACTTATTTTCTCTCATGCACACACAGACACACACACATGCAAAAACACTTATTTTTCTGTCGCTCTGTTCTACTTTCTCACCATCACAATATACACATCCAATAAACAGACCTTGGAGGACATACAAACTGAAATCCCCAACCCTCACTTTATCTTTTTCCTCAGTGCTTCTCTTACAATCCTCACCTTCCAACCACTTCACTTCCCATCCTTGAATCTATCGAAATCCTTGACACAAAATATCCCTGCGACTCCTCATTCCAAACAACAGCAGGCACAGGAAGGCCGTTCATGTGAAGGCCAACATCTGCCAAATTGTTTAACAGGCCTGGAACTACCTGTGCTTCCCAGAAATAACATTAAAAAAACAGACTCCCACAAAACAGACACAGTTTTTCTTTCGCACTCACAGCGTGTACTGTACTGACCCAGTGTCGTGGGCTGCTCTCCGGGTAGCGAGGCTGGTACCTCTGCAGGGCGACACCTCCCTCCCCCTCCAGCAGCAGGGTGCAGTCCAGGTCGGGACAGTGGTTGTGGGGACTCGCAGGCCAAGGCATCAGGGTGGCCAGAGGGTAGTGGGAGATCATGCTGACCACCTGAGTCAGCGACAGGGGTGACAGGGATGGCAGGGCATTCTCCAGCTTGGACAGCAGAATACGTGGAGCTCTTGAGAGGATCTCCAAGTTTTTGGCTTCTCTCTTCTCCTCCAGGTCAGATGTTTTGGTCACCTCCTCCTCTCTCCTCAGTCTGGTTCAGACTAATGATAACTCTCCTCTTGAGTTGTCTCCTTCAGTCTTTTCCCTTCTTGTTACTCTCCTCTCACAATACACAGTTTCAGCCTTTCCCTCCTCTGTTTTCTCCCTCTCGGCACGCGTGGAACTCGGCTTGCCAACAGCTCTCTACCACATGAGTGATTAAAGTCTATTGTCTCTATCTTTCTCTGTCCCCCTCCTTCTCTCTCTCACCCCCTGCATTCATCCCAGCCTGAGAGGGAGGAGCTGCAACTCCATGGCCCGGCCCCTTTACAAAAAAAGCTGCCCTCGAACTAAAGAGAGTTGACTGTGGAAGAATTTGAAGAGAGAGAAAGACAGGAAAGCTGTGATAGAGAAGAGGATGTTATAGAATAATTCCAAGAATTACAAACAATGGGGGATACTTTCCATGATGCGGTGACTTTTGGTCTCAATTACAAACCGCTGAAACTTCACTGATTCAATCCACAAACAAAGCTTTCAGACATTCATCTCCACATATGCCGCACGTTCCTTCCTTAGGTCCTTTTTGAATCTAAACAGTGTGTTAGAGTTTGTGAAACGTGTTTCATTTTTATTTTAGATGTGTGGACAGCTTCACAAAGTTACTGATTCAGTTCTCTGTCATAGAGCAAAGCGTGGTGGCTGCAGGGCAAAGGTCAAACCATAATTAATGTGTAACAATTATGGAGAGCACAAACGTGTGTGTGTGTGTGTGAGAGAGAGAGATCAAGTTCAGAATAGGAATAAGAATCAGTCATGTGTAAAAACACTGCAGCTGCTGTGATGAGGATTATGTGGGACCAGGCAGTGCTCCGACACACACACACCACACCACACACACACACACACACACACACACAAACACACACACACACACACACACACACACGTTTGTACTTCTATCTTACTGAGGACACTTTTTGGCATAATGTAGTCCCTAGCCCCTTACCCTAACCCAACCATCCAAACTAAATGCCTAACCCAAACCCTAACCTAAACCTAATTCTAGGCCCCAAAAAGTCTGAAACCCCCAAACAGTCCATTAAAGGGGGGTCAGAAAATGAAATGTCCTCACTTTCCCAAAATGTCCTCACTACGTAGGTATAGTCCAGTGGTCCTCACAAAGACATCCGAATAAGAGCACACACACACACACACACACACACACACACACACACACACACTTTGGAAGTATATTCAAGAGTTAATATTGAACAAAGTGAAATGAGTATGACACTACAGCATTAAGTCAGACTTCGCTTCCTGTTTTCTCAGGTGAATCAACAGCTGTTAGAAAAACAGTGATGCCAGACTAGCATCCGGGTGAAGTTGCAGAGGTTTTTGGATCAACAAACACAAACACACACACACACACACACACACACGCACACACACACGCACACACACGAGTCCTCCCTCAATCACTGACTAGATCTCACTAACGAGAAATCACTGCTGTTATGTCAGTGGAGGAAAACCTCAAGTGAAAACTCCAAACCTTTAATAAAACCATATGGCACAGTAGAGAGGCCAAATTCAGTCAAGCTAATTTTACACAATTACACACAAACAAACCAAAAAACGGAAAGGGGTGATATTATAACCTTCATGGCGGAGGTAATAGAGTACTACCATTAATCTAGTTCAGTTATGTGGTTCTCAAAGATAAGTTTAGCTGGAGGAACTTCAATGGAACTTCCATTTATCTGAAACCTGACAAAGATCCTTCTACTAGATACTCCAGCTTTCTGTAATAGGTTTTATATATTGTATTTCATTAGCTTCACATATCTTTTACTCTACATTCTTAATTTGAAAACTATCTAGTAATACAGGTGTTGGATATGGAAATGTAGTGGAGTAAAAAAGAACATTTTTTCCCTAAAGTGAAAATTGAAGACTCAACTTAAGGAACTTACAACTGTACTTATGTACAGTACTTGAGTAAATGTACTCAGTTACTTTCTACTACTGTGTGGCATCATAGCCTCCCTTGAAATACTTGAGCCGCGATGTCTGTGACTCAGACCTTCACCATGACTCAGCGTGATGAAATCCTCTCAAATCCTTGACACAAAAATGCAATGATTCTCCATCTTAAGTATGTTTATATTTAGCCCTGACTCATGGCTGGAGCTCATTGGTATATAAACAAATACAAAACATCAAACTTTAAAATGCCTCTCTAATCACCCTCCAGATAAATCAAGTGTCTGAAGAGGAAGAGGAGGAGGGTGGCAAAGTCATTTGACCATGACTCTCTCAGCGACTTCGAGTGCCAGAGTGACTGCTGGGAATGAATGAGAGCGTGATACAGGCAGGAAGAGTGACTAACAGGCTGTTGTCTGGATGGACTTCCACTGAACTGTCCTCCACTCTCTGCCTTCCTCCGTCTGCTGCTTCCTCCCCCGTTTCCTCTCTCCCTTGTGCTCCTTGACTAAAACATTCACTGCATTTCAGTTGGGTTTTGACTGCATTAACTTTAATTATAATTAGTTATAATAATATTATTATTATTAGTATTATTATTAACTCACAGGCGCCGAAGTTCTTGCTCATTATAACTGTTTGGTTTCTATGTCAGGTCTTGATTTTACCATGTAATGTGTTTGTTTTGATGTATGTTGTGATACAAATAAAGTTGAATTGAATTGTATCGTGTCCCTCATCACCTCCATTCACTCACTCATATGTATTTAACCACTTCAGTGGAACTCGTCCATGTTGTTCCTGAACTTTTCTTGCTTTTCTCCTCTGCCCCCGTCTGCTGACACAGTCACAGTGTGACCAGAACCAGTTTACGCAGCTGGGAAGGTAAAGCTCTAAAAACATTGACAACACACACACGAACACACACACACGAACACACACACACGAACACACACACACACACACACACACACACACACACACACACACACACACACACACACACACACACACACACACACTACACGCTGGAGATCCTGTCTCCTGGATCAGCAGAAACACAAACCATCTTTCTCTCTCTCTCTCGCTCTAATTTTCTCCCTCACACAAGGAGACAGTTCTCTTGAAAAAGACAATGGTGAATCATGTACAACTGGAGCAAACATACTCAGTAAATTACAGAAAAACACTTAGGTGGAAGCAGAGTTCAGATTCTTTAAAAAAGCCACAGCATCGCGATGGTAAAAAAAAGAAATAATAATATATATAGTTATATGGCCAAATTCCTGTGTTCAAACTTAATAGAAAGTTGACTATATGATCTGTATTTAGAATAAACTGGTTTTACTAGACTTCTACCAAAGGCTGTCAAATACATGTGGAGTAACGATTGAAAACAATGTTCACCTCTGAAATATACAGTAAAGTTAAAGGATGTGGAAATATTCAAACACAAATAATAATGTGTTAAAATCTAATGTAAGTTTCATTTATATAAGTTGTACTTTCTCTTTTGAAAATACACAACCACTAGAACAAGTCGTGATAAATGGTGGATAACTTCAGTTCACACTTTCACAACTCCACACTGCCCTCAGCTGGTGAACATGGGAACCCAACACATTATGAACTCAAATGCAAGTTTCTGTTTTATAATTTTATATAATATTTTTTTCTTCAAGCTTTCTTGTTGTCTTGTGGGATTATTTTAGATCATTGTGTTTAAACATGAATAACATGAGATTAATAGAATGTTTACACTGAGAATGTTTGTCTCTCCATCAGCTGTGATTATTGTTGCTATAGTGCTGTATATACTGGCAGTTTTACCCTCACTTGCTGCACACACACGCACACACACACAGAGACACACACACACACACACACACACACACACACACACACACACACACACACACACAGAGACACACACACAGACACACACACACACACACACACACACACTCACAGTCACAGGCAGAGGAGAGGAGAGCAGCTCTTGTTGACACTGAACAGTCATTATCAGTGTGAGGAAGACAACAGACACTTTCTCTGGATCAGCGATTGAGAGAAAAAGGAGAAAAAAAGAAAAAGTAATATGTGGAGGCGAAGGCACACTGAGTGTTTCAGGAGCAAAGTAATCTTCTGTCCATTTCCTTCTCCCTTTTCACTTCCCCCTGTGTGTGTTCATGTGTGAATAATGGACCTATATAAATGTGTGTATGTGTTAGTCACCCAGTTTCTTCAGCACTGGACTCATTTCATCCACTTACGCAACAATATCACTTTTTATACAAACCATTACCAAACATTGCAATCCTTCCCAGTAACACAGTTCACGCTGTTCCCTCTGGTGAATATGAATTGACATGTTGTATCTCTGCATAATAGACAAACTAATAAATTATCAGTTAGCCCTCTCATTATTTTCCATATCAGATTTCATGAATTGTGTGTATTGGGTCCAATTTGTAGGTACTATGTCAAAGTGAAAACTCAATTGTCTGCTCATATAGTTAAACAAGTGATCAATTTCAGTTCTGGTGCAAACGATAGTGACAACAGGTGCAATGGAGAAGCAAAAGCAAGACAACCCCCAAAACTGAACGATTCTTCTCTTGTTTTGTGTTCTGCTGCTGTCCTTGTCACTACTGGTAGCATGAGGTGAAGCCTGCAGCCCAGACAGGTTGCACAGGAAGTCCAGCTCCTCCAGGACGGCACTTCCGTACATGCAGTCGTAAGGAGCATGGAGGAGACACCAGGAAACCAGCCATTACAGGAGGAGAGATGGCCGGTTTAGCGGTGAGTCAGTGATGGTCTGGGGAAGCATATCATTGGACGGTCGCACAGTGCTCCATGTCATTGATGCCATTGACTGGCCCTCATGTCCCCCTGACCTAAATCCAATGTAGCACCTATGGGACATTTTGTGTCATGTATTATGTATGTACAAATCTTACGTCAATTTTGTTCTCAACAATTTCACAATGCACATCAGTAAAGATTTTCCACTTGAATAGTTTTTTCGTCAAGATCTGATCTGGGATTTGAGCGTTCCCAGTTTATTTTCACTTTTCTTTTCTATTTTTCTATTTTGAATTTTAGTCCCTGTATATTCCAAGTCCTTTAGTTCCTTGAAACACTCCTTTCAATAACTACATTAGTACAGCTTGTAGCTTGACATTTAATTAAAATAGCCAACAATTACCATCACGTTAACAATTACCCGGTGCAGTGTGGTGGGTTATAAATCTAACTCAATTTAGAGACAAACCATTTACACACATGGGCAGTTCAGGAGAAGCAAGAGGAAAGCTACAGGGAGAACATGCACTGCACCAAGATGCCACCCGCTTACACCAAATCATAGAAACATAAAAGCATAGAGACATGAGTTTCCACCTACAGACACACATGTGTCACGTATGTAGAAAGGCAGTGTTCTTCTCCCTGTGCATAGTTATAAGTAATATGATCATGTTAGTCAATATTTAATCACCAACTATCCAGTAGAAAACCAAGTAAACCAGTAAATCCAGTAAACATGGAGATCAGTGACATTTAAGCCTGTAAATTATGATTTTTGATTAGATGCTGTGATATTTCTCTTACCTGATCGCAGAATCCCTCCATGAACTAACAGCACTTATCTTTATCACAGTTATAGTAAATGAAGACAAAGAGGAGGAGGAGGAGATATGTATGTAGGATAAATCCACACAGCAGCTGTGAATACACTGTACCATTGCCCCCCCCCCTTTTCAGTTCTGTCTAATTCGACAAAACTCATACAGTATTTTCCAGTGAAGATTTAGGCCACAAAATCCTGTTTTGTAGCTGTAGATGTCAATGTGTAGAAAATATACAGTAAATTACTTGAGAAAGAGGTCAGTTAAGTACAATAGGTGTATGTGAAACGACATGTGTATTTATTGTGTGTGTTTGTTACTGAAAAAATGATTTCAGTCCCCACTTCACATCCCTTTATGTAGCAGTGTGTGTTTATGTCAGCGAGGGACAGAGAATGAGAACTTGCACTTTATTCAATGCCTGAAACTAATTTCAATTTCATACCATGTAAAATATTTTATAAAATCTATGATTTACTTTGGTTAATAAAGGCCTGTAGTCAATAATTTTACCATCATATTTTAGATTATATGAAGTGTGTTATTTACAAAAGGTCTACTTGCCATTCCACATATGACCAACAGAGAGCAGCATCCTTCCTCAGAATTGCAGCACTGAAAAGGAACAATACCTGAGGAGGCAAAGGTTTCTCCACATTCCTCCACCAGGGCCCAACAATCAAAATTAAAGTCACGTGACTCATACTTATAGATATCAATCCTCTTAATTAGGGCAGATTTTTTTGATCAAGATCCACAAGTTATTTCCTGGGAATGTGGTTAAAATAGACTTTCACTTGCAAAGTAAAAGAAAGAGATAAATTCTTAATTCTATACCATGTAATATGTTATTTCTTGGCCGATGGCCCATCCTTCCACCAAGATCCATGGATATCTATTTCAGAAGTCAGTTATGCTGACAAACAAACAAACAAACAGACGTACAGGGGTGAAAACACAACTTCCAGGCCAGTGTTGATCAAAGAACTGAAATACCTCCAAACGGATTTCCTTTGTGGCCGATACTCCTCTTCACCTAATCATGTGTCTCTTCTTTATTCCCACCTCACCTCCCTCTCCCTTCTCACCTCCACTGACATGAACTATAAAACACTGAGCAGTTTGTCACTCAGCAGTGAACAGTGGGAGCCAACATGCACCCACCGCAGAGCATTTGATAACTGCTCAAACCCCCAAATTTATTGGGTGGTTGTGGTTCCTTTCATGTTTTAATGCCAGTTTGTGTGAGGCCACAGGGTTTAAGGAAAAACTCTGTCTTCCGTAGAGGGAAGTTGTGGGAACATTCGCGGTGCTGTTTATATTTTCTATTCAGCCAGTTAAACAATAATATACATGACTTGATGAAGCCTCTATTTCCGTCCCACAGAGGGCGCCGTGCATTTCTTCTTGTTGATTCGTGTCATGTCATGGGATCTTTTCATCTCTGCAATAATCCAGTAATAATCCAAATGACTGTCAGAAGATGGGCGACATCTGTGTCAGTTCATTCTGCTCAGTGAGTGAAAACACAGAAATAAAGAATTTGTTTTATTGGTTCTGCCCGGCACCACAACTGAAGGGAAATAAACAGCCTGTGTGCAGGACATGAAAAATTCAAAAATCCAGTTTTTAAGAAATATTCGAAGTAGATGTGACTGCACATCACACACACACACTACAGGCAACATGTAATGTATGACGGGTGCTCTGAAATGACTACCAGCAGGACCAGCCTGCTGTGAAGGTGAGAAATCTGCAATAATGGTAACACTGCACCCTAATTGCATCCATTACTGGCCTGCTGCTTGGAAAGAAAAGGCTGCGCTGAACATCTCCAGTTGCTCAGATATATGCATATATTTGTGTCTGTGTGCACGCTTGCACATGCACAAACAAACAGCTTCACACCCACAGCTGTTTTCAGACGGCGTTCAGATTCCTTTATTCCTCAGCTGTCCATTGAAAACACATTTGTTCTTTTTTAAATAACCACAATCTGCTTGAAACAAAAGTAAAACTGATTTGTGAGAATGTTTCATGTCCAGCGAATTGTGCTGCTTGAGTTTTCTCAGGCTGTAGCTCCGCAATCCACATGCTTAGAGGCACATGAGGAATGAGTGAAGCTGCTGCTCTTCGTCCTCTTCCCTTTGCTCCTCGGTGTCCACTCATCAGGCAGCAGATTAGACTGACATCTCAATTCTCTGTCATCCGTTCGGATACCTGTCTGTGTGTGTGTGTGTGTGTGTAAATGCATGGTTAGAATCTCGGCTTGTAGTTCAAGTGTCTTGTCAAGTGTGTGTACACATGACTTTCACAGTGTACACGGCTTATTCATAAACACAAGTCTTTTACGGTGAGTGCCTCTATCAGAGTTCGTCACGTGACGCTCGAGCGGCAGGAGGCGGCGAGTCCCCGGTGACACTGTTCTGTGCCACAGAGCGGATGCGTCCCTGCTGTGCCGTCTTGCGGTCGTGCTGCCGGTCCCAGTCCGTGGCCACGGCTTCGTCGTCCCAGATGGTGGAGGTCTCCGTGTCGCTGATGTAGCCTGGCTCTCCGGTGTAGTGGGTGGGGTAGATGAGCAGCGGCTCCACGGAGAAGGCCTTCAGGTCCCGGGGCTCAAACTGCAGCATGTACTCGGTGCTGCGGAGGATTATGGGGGGAGAGGGAGCGTGAAACAGAAAATTAGGATTATTGTGATTTTCTATTACATTTTCATGTCCATGAGGAAACTTTTGTGGTTCAAACAATGACAGAAAACAGAGGAAAAACTGCAGTCAGTGAAAATTTGTCATTTGTCTTTGATAGATGAAAATAAAAGGGATGAATGTATGGGAACAGGCAGCGTCTCTCACTGGCAAGAGGTTGACAAGTTCTCACTTTTATTTATAAATATTTAAATAGAAATATGATGCCACCAACACAGTTGAGTTACCAGCCCACCCTGTCTGTCTGTGGTTTTTCATAACTACTTTACATGATGCCATAACTTCTGACTCATCATATCCCGTTAACTGGAAACTTTGGTGTTCATTTAATATCAACACAGACAGCAAACTAACAGGATGTCAAGTACAGGAACAACTCTTTTATACTTGAGCCACATTCGTCATAACAAAGATTGTTTTCATTACAGTTTAGGATTATAACAATGCAGTTGTATGCCTCCTCCAACCAGTGCAGTTTCCTTCTCCATGTTTCGATAGTGACATAGTGACCTTAACTTCAGAAATCATCATCTACCTATCATCTACCATTGTGTGTTTCTGGTGGTTTTCTTCTTCAAACACAGACAAAAAAAGCAACAATAAAATGTGAACTTGAGGTCGAGAAAATTCACTTTGCATGCATTAATTAATCAATAAATAAATGTCAGATTCATTGATTATGATAAAAATAGTTAGTGGCATCTCTTCAGAGAAGTCAGTCAAAGTCAGTTCTCACCCACTAAATTCTGTTCTACTAAAACCAAACCCACACCTTCATTGTGTAAACTACCATCACACTGTTAAGAGCAGTGAACTCCACTCTCAGTGTGTCATGGGCAGCCTGCAGCAGAGCCACGGGGAGGAATGACGGCTGTTTGGACTCGGACACGTCAGCCCGGCGGAGTCACCCTCTGCAGACAGAGGTCACCACAGAGGTCAACGCCCCGCCTTCCCAATGCCTGTTTAAAGACTGTTAGCGCTCCATTGGGACGGTGAAAACTTTCACTTTTATTGGTGGTCCCAGTCGCTGACCCCCCCCCCCAATTTACACTGATGAGTTTCTTTTGTCTGTTATAGAGCAGACAGACTCAAATACATAGACAAGAGAGAAGGAAAGGAGCATTTTACTGAGTTAAGGAACTGAGCTAAATCTACTTCTGCCAAAATGCAAACATAAATTACATAATATCCAGAATTGAAACATATTTCCAGCCACATTTCCACATTTGTGTCTATATTTCAACTTTCTCTCATTTTTTAACAAGCTCAACGTCTATTTACTACTTACTGTTTACCTAGTAATCCATACAATGCACACTGGACACACATATCCATGTATTTATATAGTAACACACACACACTTGCACAGTGTCCATCTCCACCCCACCCCCACACTCCGGCCTCTATCAATGGGAATCCTGTCCCCGTTCTCCAACCGGCAGGAAGAGCTGCGCTGGCCCAAATTCCTCAAAGAGAGAGAGAGAGACGGAAGGGGGAGGAGAGGTGGGTGACAGAGGGAGTAGGTGTGCGAAAAATAAAAATGGAAGTCTGTGAAGAGAGATAGAGGGACAGCAAAAGGAGTAAAAAAAAAATTTGAAAAAGAAAGAGATGAAGAATGAGATAAGAGTGAGGGAAAGGTGGGGGCAGAGTAAAAGGATTAGAAGGTGGAGGTGGAGGTGGAGGACAGTGGGGTACTGCAGGAATCCCTGAGTTAAAAAGAAACAGAAAAGCTGCCATTGTGTGTCCTGTGCAAAGCTCTGCACCCACTGAACCCCGAGAACAATCCATGCCCTGTGTCTGAAGGAGCTCAGAAGACGGCGGAGAAGAGGGGGATGGGGCGCAGGGAATAAACCAAAGAAAAAGGGGCATAATCAGGGAGAAGGAGAGAGGGAACGCGGATAAGAGGCCAATAAGGAGCATAACTCCGATTTGAATGGGATGGAGGTTGTGGTCTACCGCCAGAGCACAAAATAGGAAACTACACAGTGTCCCAGAGTCAGGAAAAAGTCTGAGGGTACATGAACATGTATGTTTGTGTCTATGTATAGATAATGACTGTACAGTAGAAACGTTCATATTTCTGCACTGGTTCATTGCATACACTTATACTTATATTTATTTGACCATGCACTTTAAATTTAGCTTTTCTCTTTTTGCATTTTCATGGTTATTCTAATTGTGGATTACCTGATATATGTTGAAGGGTCGTGCACCTGCGAGCATCTATTTGTGGTCCTCCGTATATATTTGCCAGTTTGTTCATGTACCTGATCGTCTAAAAGTGTCTGTGTTCAAATTTGTGAACATGCATAATGCAGTGAGAGTTATTTCTGCAGCTTTGTGGTTTTATGCATAACATAACTTCAGTAAAACACATTGGCTTCACTTTTAAAATCAAAAAAGCACTGACTTGGGGTGTTTGTCGAACATGACTGGCAGGAACTCGTCCACAGGCAGCATTTTGGTTAACGGTTGTGCAGCCATTAACTTCCGGGCCCCTTGCTGCGACAGCGCGTAGCCGAGCGTCCAGTAGGAGTAGTCGGCCAGGACCAGGTTGTTTATGCCGTCCACCGACTGCTCCGGCTGCTGCACCTGCATACGCTTACGTCCCACATAGCTGGAGGACAGACAGAAAGAGTGTGTGGATGAGGCTTCACACAGGTTTGTGGTTTGGGGCTAACTTGTGGTGCACTGGGGCCACACGGGTGCTTGTCTGCTACGTGTGTTTGTGGTATCACTACTGGATTTCCTTTTAAATGGTAAATGGATGGTAAATGGATTTGTATTTATATAGCGCTTTTCTAGTCTGAAGACCACTCAAAGCGCTTTACAGTACAGTTTCACATTCACCCATTCACACACACATTCATACAGTGCATCTACTTGCAGCACTTTGTTATTCTATGGGGGGCTATTGAGGGTTCAGCATCTTGCCCAAGGACACTTCGGCATGCAGATGGTTCAGACTGGGGATCGAACCGCCGACCTTCAGGTTGGAGGACGACCACTCTACCCCTCAGCCACAGGCCTTCAACTAAATGCCAGGACTCTACGATATTAAGACGTGAATGTTAGCGGTTCTGCATAAGAATACAAACCTTGTTGATACAAATTTATGGATTCAGTCAAAAGAAGTGCTTTTATTTTGAAAAAGATGCAGGAAGTGTTGTAAATGTTTAAGTTTATGACATATTTGACAGAAGATCAGTGCGACATAAATCTAACCTGAAAACATTGACGCCATAATGAAAAGCGTTGTTGCTCATGTATCCGGTGTGGCCCGAGTGTGTGTGTAGGTGAGTGCTCTTACATGAGGTCCCAGTCCAGCTGGGCTTTATCGATGTTTTCCATTAAGGCCACTATCCGTCGTTTAAACCAGGGCTCGAACCTCACGTCGTCCTCTAAAACAAGAACCTTCTGGAGACCACGCTCTATCACCTGATGATCACAAAGACAAACATTCCCTGAAAGTTTAAACTTTTGGCTTTGCATTCCTTCAGTCCTTCAACATTGATGAAAACGTCACGCCCAAGTGAACTTGCTAATTTGGCAAGACAGCGGAATGAGAGAGATCCCCAGGTGTAGGTGTGTTCATGAAATTGAACTTGAGTCACCAGGGGTAAAAAACAGAAAGATAATCTCCTCTACTCTCAATGGGAAAGGAGTCAATCGCCTTTTCTTAGTATGTCTACAGGCATTTAAATAACCTGTGTATATATGCTAGTTTTTCCTGTTAAAGAGGTGGAAGGGAACTGGTATCTATGAGTGTGTAATATGAGGGAGCCATGTGCACCACTCAGTGCAATTCTTGTCACATGATAGCTCCTCATTCATCTCATCATTCCTAATTCGTAAATATGCTCCCTTCAATCAGGCCCTTTAATGCTTTTTTTCCCCTCCTTATTTCTTGCCGTGGGGCATTGTAACTATATTTATCTTCTCTGTACATCATATCAGGACATTTTGGCAGATCATGTGTAGCCTACTACAATGTGTCCAAGGAACAAATTGGTTAAACGTTCAAAGGGTCCCTGTTGACTCGACAGTTTCAATTTATTTTCTGAGTCAACTCCAGAGCAGTAAACACAGAGCTGGCAAAATCCAGCTGGATCAGCAGGTTGGATCCTCAATGTTCAAACTTGTTCAGTGCTCGATCCTTCTTCCCCACCTGGTGCACTGCACTGGATTAGATGTCACTTCGCCTCACCTGAGTCCATATAGAGTGATGGCTGAGGAAGCATCCGATCTCCCCTCTGGTCAGGACTCGACCCGAGTAAGGATCCTTGTAGCCCGGCAGCATCTCTATCCCCAGGGCCTGCAGCTGGGACGTGTTCAGAGCCCTTAGAGACACAGAGAAGCGGTGGTAACGAGGGGATTTGATTGATCTCTAAACCTGTCAACAGCGAGAGTTGTATCACCAGCATAAGAAAAAAGCCTCACAGCAAAGCACAAGGAAGTCAAGCTCGACAGGCTGCGACAAGTAACGCATTCTGCCAGACAAAATAAGGCCAGAAGAAGGATTACGACATTCTCAACAGTGGATTTAAGTAAGATCTGAGAAGGGAGAGTAAGTGGAGATTATTACTGCCAACGCCAAATCTCTGTTTGGACAGGATGTTTGGATTCATGTATAGGTTTCAGAACACAGAGGAGATTATCTCAGCTGACGCTCGGGGGAGAAAGGAGCAGAAGAATGTCACTGTTGTTGTGCAGAATATACTCAACTTCAAATGACTTTACCACAGAGAGTGTGAGGAGATTTTTTTAAATCAGCCCTCAGCTCACTGTGCCTGTGACCTACTTGCCATCCACCGCGTCAGTCAGCGTCGCATGTAGACCCAACGAGGCCATGGATTTCAGCATCCTGGTTCTTCTGTCCAGCCGGCGCTTCAGGTTGATCAGCAAAATCTAAACAGTCGCACAGAGGAAAATAATAATTTCCTTTGCTCTAAAACGCGATTTTTGCAGCACAGTTCATTCATAGTTGGTCAGGTGCAAAATGCAGCGAGCACACGATAGAAAAATGCTTATGATAGATAGTTATACATAGGAAGGCTAGGGCAAACGATGAACTTAAAAGATATAAGATGAGACACAATGAAAAAAGATAAGACTTAATTAATCCTGAAGGAAATTCTTGTGCCAGTCCATATTACAGTCACACAATATATAATTAAGTACAGAGAATAAAACAAAGAATATAAGTCTAAAAAAATGTAAGTGAACATTTAAAGAAATGTCTAAAGTGTATTATAAGGGAAATCAATATTATTAAGTGTGTACAGAGTAAATGCAGAAGAATTGCAAGTAAGTTATGTGAGACCATCAACAGATACTAACCTAAAATGGCAGTAAATAGTAATATAAAAGGGGTAAGAAATGTGGAATATTGCAAATGGTTACTAAACATAATATAATGAAAAATAATATTGCAAATGAATAGTAATATTGCACATTTATATTAACATTAACACATCAAAAAACAGAGTAATATTGCACACATAGTTGTTTTTTTCCATCACTGTTCGGTTCTCAATGATCCAATAATAAAATGAAGCAAACTGGGACAGAAAACATGACGAGCGAGATGCTCATTAACAGTAAATACACAGAGACACAGACGTTGCTCCTCCAGACAACTGTTCCTCACAACTCACGTAATCAAAGCCCATCGTGTCCTGCGACGATGGAGAAGAGTTCAAGTGCTCTGAGGTCTCAATGTCGTGTTCAACTGTGGACAGAGAGTGAGGAAGGAGGCGAGAGGTTAAAACAGGATCAGAAAAGATTTTATTGTGGCACTGGTTTATTTGATATAATGGATTTAAAATCTGAGCAAAGAGACGAGCAGTGACCAAGGCCAAAGGGGGGGAGAAAAAGAGCGAGGGAAGAGGTGGGGGTTGGAGAGACAGAAAGGAGGAGAGGGGAGGTTTAAGCAAAGAGTGCAGACAGGAAGCAATCAGGGCGGGTCGAGGATGTCAAGAAGACATAGAAGCAATCTGAGAGGTAAGGTCATTAAGGCGTGACTGATAGTAAAGTCTGGACATCTGGGAAGTGTGTGTGTGCACGTGTGTGTTTGTGTGTGTACTTACTCAAAGCTTCCGTAATTGTGTGTACGAAACTCTCCCTTTCCTCCTCCACACTCTGCTGGGCCTTGAGCGGGACGGGCAGAAAGCCGTAGTGTTCTTTGTTACACACATACATCTGCACACCTGGAAACACACACACACACACACAAAAATGGTCATACATTCAACCAGTGTTTAGACCAGGGGGGCCCACACTTTATAGGCTTGTGAGCTACTCTTGAAATGACCAGCTCAACTAGATCTACCGTCAAGATAATGTTGGTATCCCTAATATACATTATATCAGTTCATTATTTGATTTGTGCGTCAACTAATGACATGTCCAATTTACTAGAATTGTATTTTCTAATCAAATATTTATACTTTATATTTTTCAGGTTTCTTTTTTGACTTCACCATACAAACTCTTTACATAAAACACTACAAGTATCATTTAAAGGATAAAGGTGAATTATAACAGTAACAGATCAAAACAACAACATTTTACAATGTTGGAAAAGTATAAGTAACAATATACTAAAACATAAAAAAGTGCAGTGATTGTACAAATGTGGATTTTATTTTTCATGCATTCAACTAAAACTCTTCCGAGAACCAAGAAATCAGATGTTTCCACATAAATATTGTATAATCACACTAAATTGAATGCACAATTGTGAGATGGAAGAAACTCTGCCACTGTGTTTGTGAAAGTTTGCATATCTGTGTCTTTGTGTAGGGTGGCAGAGTGCAGACTTTACTGCCGCCAAACTCCTGCGGCCTTTGAGAGTTTGAAGGTTTAATTATGCTGTTTGTTCCAAGTAGATGATGACTCACATCAGACACACACAATGTTGCACACTAATAAACAGCCACATGCTAAGTCAGTCAAACGGATCAGCCTGAATCTGACCCGTGCAACAAATAAAAAGCCTTCAGTTTGATTCTGCAGCAAACACGCTGATTAAAACCAGATCACTTTCCACAACTAATGACTTGAGAAGCCACTGACTTTGTTAAAGTCGTGAGACATTCACATCCCTGCCATAAATCTGGCAGTTTGTTGCGAGGTTTCAAACTGACCCACTTGACGTGCCGAGAAAGCAAACACCATGATATCATCGAACGCCCAGCTGTAATCTGGGTGAGGGGGGTAGAAGGTCAGGTCCCGGCTGGATTCACGCCGCAGGTCTATAAGGAAGGTGCTGTGCACCATGGGAACGGCGAAGCAGCCGAGTCGCTTCCACTCCCTGATGGGCTGGTAGTCTTGTGTTCGTTTGTAGTAACCCTGACAGAGAAGAGGGAGAAGAAGAGTGCCGTGCTGAGGTGATAACGCCAACTGATACGTGGACAGGCGGAGGTGTTAGAATCTAAACTGTACCTGTGGGGTGATGCCGCACCAGAAGTTGGAGTAGAGAGAGCGAGACTCTAACATGGGAGCCACCACAGTCAGGTTCTCGGCCATCATCAGGTTGAGCACACGAGGGTTCGTCAGCAGGTTGTCACTGTCAACGAACTACAGAGGAGAGAGAGGCGCTGAGTGTAAATGGAGAGGAGAGCCTTGTGGTTTGGAAAATAATTACATTTTTAGATTAGAAATATCATTAAATGTGACTTAAATTACTTTACTATTTTTGCAGTATGAAAAAGTATGATGGATGAAAATCTAATTCAGTTCAAAACATATCTGTCATCTAATACCTCTGTTACAACTCAGTTAGGAGGTAATTTAAACTCTGGTAACCCGCTAAAGGTGATTGACTAATTTCTAATTGCCAGTAGAGGGGTTTGCCTTGTTGTTTTTATTTTTATGACTCATATTCAACAGCACTAAACAACGCATCAGACACTAGAAAGCGGGAAACACAACACATGACAGAGGCAAACACTGCAGTGGCAAAGTTACAGTGGTTTCACTTTTATAGCTTTTTCTTCAGTCACTCTTTCAAACTCAAACAGCGACTGAAATATTTCAGGTCATTTAGAAGTTGGATGTGCGTCATAACACTGGAGACTGGAAAAGGTGCAGCGTCAGTGTCTCCACTGCTAAAATTAAGAAATTAATGTGTTCACCAGCGTGTCATGTTTCCATCACTGCCGATTGGAGCAGATAAAAACCGGTGTCTATTGCAGAACCATTGTCTTACCAGTATATAGTCTGCCCATCGTTCCCTGGCAGCCTTCAGTGCCGCCTGTCTCAGCTTCATCACGTGGTTGAACCTGGAGGGAGGCCAGTGCTTCGGACCCCACTCGTCTGTGTAGGACCTGATGAAAAAACAGTCGGCCAAATAATCATCACCATTTTTTCATGAAACACTGATTATCAGAACTAATCCAGAAGAAACCCTAAATCCAAAAGAAACCCTAAATCGGACTCACTTCGGCTCCTCCATGGGTCTCCACTCCACGTAGTGGTAGACACTCTGGGCTCCCTTCAGCCACTCTCTCAGCATGGCAGTGGTGTTGTCCCCATTATGGTCTGTTGCCGCCCTGGAACAAACGACACAGACAGAAGAGGATGTCACTGAAATGAAGCAGACCACTGACCATGCATCCTGTAACTAAACAGCCACGGTTACTATCCTTCAAACCACCACACAGACACGTCTCACAGGCCGTCCTGCAGCAGCTCAGGTTCAAATCTGGCCCAGTTGTGGATGTCATCCTCTCTGTCTACCGCCTACACTGGCCGGGACTGCACATCAAAAGAAAACATAAAGGCACCACAACAGAAACACAACCACAACAGAAGTGAACAATATCTGTTGACAGTCAAGCAAGTTACTTACTCTGGTCAAGTCATTGATGTTTAGGTGAAGTAACCGTCATTTGTAAAAACCTGGACAAACCAGTCTTGCTTTAAATGTGATGCTTGTCCTTTAGAGATGTTACACAATAGGTGATTTGGGCTGTTCCAAGCCCCGGCACCGTAATGCCTAAACTAATCATGCATCACATTCTAAGCGGCGACAGGCTTGACCAGGCTTTCAAAACCGACGGCTCACTTTCATTGTCAACATCTGTTGTTACTCAGTTTCATTGTGATCCTGTTTCCATTGTATGGTTTTTGCATTCATGTTTTCTGTTAATGTGGTTGTGTGAGACTTGACCACCGTGTCAAAAAATGGAGGGAAAAAAGTGTCAGAGAAAATACAAAATGATAATAAAAGATCCTCTGGATGTGAAGAAGAGTGAAACATAAAGTAGAAAATTGTGTGAAAGAGGCTGCGACCCTGAGTCATGACTCTCAGACAGCGAGTTATGGAGGAAAGCGCTCGGCTTCTTCCAGATTTGTCTAATTACCGTCTCATGTTACAACAGGCAGCCTCAGTGCTGCAGAGCTTCCTCACTGCGTAACAGCACTGCTGCCGTGCAAGTCTGAAATAACAGCACTGACAGACATTACTCAGAGGCACTCTGGGTAAAAACTACAACAACAAAAAAAGATACACCAAGCTCATAGCAATCCTGCTTTAGGGACCGGCTGTCCCTCATGGGTGTGGGATGAGTATGTAATTCAATGCATCAAGTTCGTTCTCAACAATCAAACCAACAAAGGCCGCAGATGAATATGGAAGCTCAGTGAAACACATCTCGACACAAACATTTTATAAAGGCAAACTGACAACACACACACACACACACACACACACACACACACACACACACACACACACACACACACACACACACACACACACACACACACACACACACACACACACTCACACCCATTACTGTAAGCAAATGATGTCAGTGTAAAATTTAGCACACTTAAGTCACTCCTGTGGTTTGCACTCGGCTTCGCTGTTTCTTCAAAGATTTGCACTTCGGCTCCCAGAGTTACTCAGAGAAGACACTGTGCCTACTGTTTGTGTGTTTGTGTGTGTGAGTGTGTGTGTGTGTGTGTGTGTGTGTGTACACGTATATATAAAATTGCGCAAGAGAAATGAAAACAGTGATCAAGCCCCTGCATCACCGTTTGGCTTCACTTCTGTACATTTGGGCATCAGAAAACTGAACATCAGCTGTTTCTCCCTCTCTCTGCATTCAAATCAACATTAAGGGAGGAAAGGTCAACAGAATGTGCGGCAGAACCCTGTGCATGGATGTGTGCATACAACACACACACACACACACACACACACTTGGCAAGATGGAGTTTTCCACTGCTTGCTGTAATATTCCTTGCTGTACTCGCTCCAAAATCACACCCAATTTTAGCGAGGGGCAGAGATAGAAACACACACACACTCAAACACACACACACTTGTGTGATGTCCTGATAATTCCAGTAAGTACCGCTCAGCAGAGGATGACAGTGTTGTTGCTCATCATTTACCCACATTTAGCGATACAGGAACACCTGTTCTCTTTTAAAGACACACACATACAAGTAAACAGATGCTTATAACATCATGAAAATACACAGACAGGCACCGTCTTGCATTACACACAGAGATGAGTCAGAAAGAGGCAGAGCGCTCTCGTGTGTGGAATTTCAATCATCTCATATAAATTCTGCTTCTGAGATAATCAGCAGCTGGAGGAGCCTGAAGGAGTTGGAGTTGTCAATACTTCCAAAAGCATGAGTGTGTGTGTTGTTATAATGCATCTTTGTGAGGACCATTTTGAGCCTAGAACTTACCGAGTGCGGCAAGGCAAGTTTATTGCTTTACATAAAACACAAAAAGCATCATGACGAAATGTAAAAGCAACAGAAGACAATACAAAAAAGCATTTACAAGAAATTAAAAGAGCTCAAATAACAGGGCAGAGTAAGAAATCAGTAACTATTTGCTTCAATAAAAGGATTTGGCAAACATGAACGTGCTAACCATGGATTTAAAAGAACTAAGATTTGCAGCAGATGTGCAGATCTTTGGGAGCCTGTACCACGAGGAGTATAGGAACTGAATTCTGCTTCTCCATGTTTTAGTTTTGACCTTGGGGACAGAAAGCAGACCGGTTCCAGGCGACCTGAGGGGTCTGGATGGGTCATAACGTGCCAGTAGATGAGATATTCTATATATTTTGGTCCTTCAGTGCTTAATAAACCAACTGCAGGATTTTGAAGATTTTGAAGTGAGGACATTTTGCAAGTCCTCATTTTAAACACTGACCCTGCCAGGACTCTTGGGCCTCGTGGGGACCCAAGGTTAAAGATATGGTTTTGGTTTGGCTGTTCGTAATCAATGAAAGTCAATGCAAAGTCCTAATAAGGATACCTGCACAAACCTGTGTGTGTGTGCATGCCTACACTTGCAGGTGTGTGACAAAACATATAGGCGTACATTTTTGTGTCCCGGGAATGTTTGTTTAAAAGTGGTACTTTTAAAAAATGTGCATGTCTCTTCTTGAGTGTGCGTCAACGTTTGAGAACTTATTGGTACATAAATGCCCTTTTTATCGTAGGTTGGAAACACACAAACACCTGACTCGCTGGTAATGAGCACATCTGGACACACAGTTACATGCTTCTGCAACCACTAAACTGCACAGTGCCGGGGGGGACATCAATGTGTTCCTGCATGTCATCTCCAAATCACAGACTCAGCTCCAGACAGGGATTTAAAATGAGGGAAGTGAAGAACAATGCATGGGACAGCAGGTGGGAACTGTGCCATGTATGGAGGCAAATGTGAACAAACACACTTGTGTGTATGTAAGAGGCAGCATGAGCGAGTGTGATGAAACAGCGGGTAAAAAAGAGGATCTGTTGACTTCACTTTGTTTTACTGCTAAACATAAACTGAAAATGTGTGAAATTGTTCCAAAATTAAGAATTGAATTCCTCACGTGGCTTATTAAAACCTTTCAAACATATAATGAATGGGGCTGACTTCATTTTACACCCAACGCATTAAAATGATAATGACTCCTTTTGTCCAGGTTACAAAGAAGAAATCTAAATCTCGCCAGGTTTAATTTGTGCATTTTGATGGGCTTTTCTTGGCAGATTTAATCGATCAGTCAAGGTTGAAAGTTTCCACGAAGAGAAGAAAACTTGTGTGTGTATTTCTTAGGAATTATAGAGAAAGAAAATGTGGGAACAATCACTTCAATAAAGCTGCAGAATTTAATGAAAAATGGGAAGCGTTGGCTTGGTCGTTCTGGTTGTGTTTTGTAGCTGTTGTGGATAAAACACAACTGTGCATATCCATATATACAGCATATCACAACCTCCGCCGGGTTATAAAAGTACAAAATGTGCTTTATAAGGATGATGCACCTTCTTTAGTGTTGCTGTTGCTTACTGGCTCTTGTTTTTCCACAAGCACATCTCTCAACTCCACCCCTCCCACTGCCCAGCCTCCCGAGCACTCAGGACTCTGAGCACACTGTGGGATTTTCCATTACCAGCATTACATCTCGGCATGCCTTATGATTTCTGGAAATGTGAAACTTTATGGTGTATACCACAGGGAAGCCATCATAAATGCATATGTGAAGCAAATAGAGGGAAACAGAGGGAAGGTTTTTGCTTATGTGTCTTGTCAATGTTTGATCGGGCAAAGCACAGACATGAGAGCACCCTGGAGTAAAGCCATTTTTTTGGGGATATCCTCTCCTCCGTCCCACTTTATTTTTGGTCACATCTGTCCTCCGGGAGGCCACATGTGCACTCTGTCAACTCGATTTCCTCCGCCTTCAGCCTGCAGCAGACATGCACTGTCCGGAGACCCCCAATGCCCAGTTAAGGAGCATTCTCAGATCCTGTCAAATAGCTTAGCTGCAATAAGCTCATGTCTCCAAAAGTAAAGGATTGTGAAGATTTGACCTATCTGCGATGGAGCTAAACTCAAATAAGAAGGATCAGTAATCTGAGCTCTTGGGTTCATATCCCCGTCCACGTCCCTCCCAACCTCTCCATCGCTTCCTGTCTTGCCTCATGCTGCGTCTCCTCATCCCAATGTTGAAGTTTACAGTAGACTGCAGCCTCATTATTCTGCTGCCTGCAGCTCTAGGGTTTGGTCTCCTCTCCCCCTTTCTGACTTTATGATGAGCATCTGGACTGCACATGCTTGCTCAAGCCTCACCTTCACACCCCAGCATTCCCCCGCCCTATCACTTTTGTGATGCCTATTTATTCTTCCTGTGTTCTCTAATCTAAGTGCATGAGACCATCTCTCGTCCCATGTGAATCTTCGGTAGTCCTCATCCAGTGCTGTAGCAGCTGGTGTAGAATATTACCAGTGGCATTACAGATCAGATAAACAACGAAACATCCCAAATACACTTGGATGACAAAATGTGTAGCTTATAGTAAATTGACAGATATCCTTTCTTCAATCTAAGAAACACTTATGTTTCTGCATCACATCAAATACCAACTAATTCCCCACACATCTGTCTGTCTTCCTCTTATCAGCGTCACGCATGTGTATTCTCAATTGTCCAGGGAAGTGCAGTGCCAAGTTTGGTGCAACTTGGACATGTGGTGCATTCAATATTACTGAAAAGTGAATAAACAAGCTACCAGGGCTCTGTAGCAGTTTGGATCATTTTGGAAAGTTGTCTTCAAAGTAATAGTTAAATCTTTGTTCTGTTGCTGCAATGCTTTATATCAGCTTTTATTTTTTGAAAAGTTTTAAACATGAGTCTGAAGATTGTGTCGGTTGATTGACAGACCTGTATGAAATGATAACAGCAGCTCAGCTGTTTTCAGACATGGCAGGTTTACAACAGGCATTGCATTAGTTTTATTGAAAATAAAAGTCACATTAGTATTAATGCTTTTATTAGCCTGTATCTTTGATAAAAGTTTCAAATTTGCTGTGAAGCCTTTATAGTTGGGTCTCCGGATGTCGAGCGGTATACCACATCCATCTCCATCAGCTAACATGATTATAAACCCACTTCACCACTCTCTCTGCCTCCCTCTCTCCCACCTGGTCGGCTTATCCTTGACAGAAAGTGTCTCAGATAACAGTGTGTCGAGAGGGCGCTTTACTGGAGGCTGACATCTGGCCTTAAACACACAGGCCCGTCTCTTAGACTGGCCCTTAAGGTAAACACAGGCCTGAAAGGCCCCAGCAGGCCAGTGTCAGCTGACTGTTGATTCAATAAACTATCTCATATCACTACCAATAATGACTGGGTGCTGCATATAATTAAGAAGGAAGAATGCCTCTTTCAGACCCGAGCAGAGATGCCTTTAAAACATAATAACTACGCTAGTGTGTGTTGACTTGGTAATAACGTCTGCAGGCTGACGTGGCTGCAGGTATCTGGTTGGCCCGGTGGGGGCAAAGGAGAAAGAGGAGGGGGTAGATGGGCAGAGGGATGGAAGGGGAAAGGGTACAAGAGGAGTCGGAGGGAGGGTGGGAGGAGGAGGCGGGTGAGACTCCTGACTGAAATTCCTCATGACTCTCAGGGTCAACACAAGTGGCCAAGGCTGGCGGGCTGACACTGAAGTGTAACAGGCAAAGATATTCATCTTGTCTACATATTAAAGAAAGCCAGTGTTGACTGTCAGCAGCAGACAGGATGAGAAATCTGACACCTTGTGCTAGAGTCACCTCCCCAACCTCTACATCAGAACATTTGCATTGGAGATGTGTAATTTTGTACTTCAGAACTGTCCAGTATTAATATGCAGTTAATCTTTGGGATCCTGCCAACAAGAAAAATGTATGTTGTATGATCCCGACTCAAGTTTAACCCTTTCAAATGTGTAATGACGTGGTTTGGTACATAGATTTGCGTACTTTGCGTTTTCTGCAGCATTGACGGCTATTCCGATGCTGATATCGAAACTCTCTAACTAAAATGGTATTAGTGGAGATTCATGACAGTCACTGTAAATGAAAAAGGTACAGTATACTTGTGGCTTTATGTAAGGAAAAGTATTTCAGAGTAATTGTAGTATAAACTTTTGTAGACGAGAATAAGGTAAATGTAACAGAGAAGAATCAAGCAAAAACCTTGAGAAACAGATGGAAGGAGTGATGGAGGAACAGAAAGATGTCGGGAAATGAGAAACAGGGAGGGATTTAGGGAGAGAGTGCACAGTAGTCAGGCCATGAAACTAATGACACACACACACACACACACACACACACAGATGGATGGTGCTAAAATTATATTTCCATACGAGAACATGAGCACCGTACTTTTTAATGAATACTCCAGTGTTCATGAAAACATGGCTCTCAACACATCACCTGACAGATGAACAGTGGATCTGTTTCTTGTTCTTCTTCCCTCGCTCTCTTTACTGCTGCCTCTACCTTAACTAATCTCATTCCAGATCTCAACTCCTCCCTCCATCCCTCTCTGTCTCCCTCTCTCTCCAGATGAAAGTGATTGTAGCAGGATGCCATCATGTGTCCGTTTTTGCCAACTCTCTCAGAGCTTTGCTGCCAAGCTCCGACAATGCTTCTGGAAGTGTGCAGGAACACATGGGGCATCTAAGCAAGAATTCACAGTCCAGGCCAAGTCCAGGAACAACCAGAGGGAGAGAGAGAGATGGGGACGGACAGACAGACAGACGCAGAACTGATTATTAAAATATCTCAGGATGAAACAAAGGTGACCACGTTTTCGCTTTGAGAGCTTTTGGCGATACTGGCCATGTTTATGTGCTGCAAAATGCAAGATTTCCACAGCAGAATTTATACGTCACGTCCTGCCTCTTGCATACTCGACTCAGGCGCCACCCTGGCCTGACTGCTTCAGACATTATCTTGTTGTTGAGTCTGACCTGAACAATCTCCTGCTGCATTCTTTATATGTAATAGTAAAACTCCGGAAATGTCCAGATAATTAGGGCATTTTCCAGAGTTTGTCTCTCACATGACTTTGATCTCTGAAAATGGCTTTGTTGATTTTCACTGGACTCATTACTGTTAATGCTCACCATACCACCAGATGAGTGGAATTGGTGCCTAACAAATCCATTGTTTAATCTGGTTTGAGTAATATTTCCTAAAAAAAACTACAGTGGCCAAATCTTCAATGATCCCACTCTGGTTATTAAATATCTTTACTCGTGTCTTCAGTAAAAACAAACGGGTTTAGTAGAGAGTGCCACAAAGAGTGTTGAAATGAGAATAATGGCACCGTATCTATCATTTAACTGTGTTTATTTATTAAGCAGCACAAACAATGTCTCTTAAATGTTTAGAGCATCTGATAAAGGCAGGACTCACTCCAGATGATTCTGCATCTTCTCACAGCAGAGCGGGGATAGGACACTGCCAGATGTGCTCTGTCTGTTCTGCCATGTGAGACTTAGCTCATGTAGACGTGTCTGAAAATGATGCTTGCAGCTGGGATGTCAAATATTTTTTGGAACTCTCCAAATGGGTGAGACTATAGCTGGTTATTTAAGTTCTTACAAAGTGTGTGCAGATTACTTCACTTTGTCAAACCAAACCCCATTAAACAAGCACCTTTCTTTGCCTCATTGAGTTTAAAAATACCTGAACAGATTTTTAAAGATTTCAAAGTTTCCCATGTTCTGGATGTGAGCGCAGATCATCCTCGGAACAACTGATTGCACCCACATGATCGTGGCCTGTTACTCAATAGATGGAGGTTCTGACTCGCTGTGGGTCTAACGGGATCATTGGGAAAGTGAATGGAAAACCGGGCCTGAGTCAGACGAGCAGAGCAGAAACAAACACCCATTATCCTTGGTATAGCGTTCAAAGAAACACACACAACAATCTAACACACACATACAAACTTGTGTGAGAGGAAACACACATGCTTGTGCCTTTATACTCATACTTAGAACATCCTTAATCAGACCCACTCATTTTAGTACGCAGTTCCAATTCTGTGATCTAATACATATTGCCACACACTGAAAGCATATGCTACTAATCATTCACAAGTGCACATGTTGTCTGTACCAGATAATATAAAAAGCCTATTCCATCCTCTTAATTGATTCCATACGTTTGTATACACTGGAAAATGGCCTGTGTGACAAAGCCAGGAACAACGTAGACCTCCCTGGTGGGCTCCTATAGAGGAAAGGGCTCCGAGGTAACGCACCTGGCCCAGTGAGACGCAAAGGGAAACTATCCAATGTTGTAAAACTGACAATGAGTTCATGTTTGATTCTCACCACATTGTTCTATTTTCATATCTGCCTGTCAGATGAAAGAAATAATGAAGAACACAAGTTCAACTATTCCCCATGTATTCTAACGACCTTGCAATTTTGTCCCGTAACCAAAACTTTTCCACATATTTTGTTTCCTGCAAAAGTTTCCCCAAACCCCGTCCTTCATAAATGCAGAGCAATAGATGAACTCTATATCAGCGAACTCAGACACAGACACGTGTGGCACAGATGTCTCACATTTTACCAACAAAAATGACTGCTCCACGCCCTGCAAGGCAATTCCATGCTGTACTGCACTAACGCAGGTGTAAATTATTTTGTTCTACATGCAACGTTTTGTTGGAACACAGACACACAAAGTAAAGTCATCAACTGAGAACGACGACACTAATGTATAACACAACCGCTGAATGGCTGAGACACAACAGACCATAACAGAGGCAGTTGCATCCAGATATGAAGTGGTGAAAGAATCAAAGTGAGTTAAATGCAACTTGGCTAGTGTTAGTATGTGTGCGTGCCTGCATGTGTGCGTGCGTGTGTTTGTGCGTGCATGTGTGCGTGCATGCATGTGTGCGTGCGTGTGTGTGCAGAAATAATTTAGGAGTATGGTCTCGGTTGCACTCGGACCTGTAACCAGTCAGTTTTTACTCTTGGATGCTGTGTTTGTGTGCATGTCATTTGTCGGCTGATATTTTGTATTATTAGGTCTGTTTAGCTTTCCACTTCCTCACCCTATAAGACTCTCTGGATTTCTGTGAGATTGACTTGGAGATGCACTACCATGAATTGGGGGGGGGGGGGGGGTGGAGCATTTAAAGGAGCGCTGAAGAGATTTGTGTTTATTTGTGTTTACTGACTTCAAATATTAACTCTCTTGTGTGAAATTAGGGTAAAATCATACAGCAAATACGACAGAATTAATTAAATCTATGGCGGTAACAGGGGTGCACGTGCACGCGCATGAAGGTCACACTCATGAGTCTCACAACAGATTCTGAGTGACAGGCACACAGACCAAAAAACGGGATCTTGTGTGAGAGTTAGAACTTTGTTGCATACCACAACTGCAGCTGATGTGTGAGGTCAGCCTGTCTGCATGGATGGTAAAAAACGTTATGGCAACCATATGGTAGCATGACGGAGTGAGTGAGCATGCGGCGCTGCAAATAGCGCTGCACACACCAAGCTAGGCATCTCTTGTGTTTTAACTATATAAACAAAAATATGCCTCATTATGAAACTGAGGCGAGACAAATGAGGATTTGGTGGGCTGCCAGAGACTAGATAACTAGGTGGTCATATCATGACCGAGGCACCTGAGGAATGTATGTGCTTTCTGGCTGTATACTAGTCTGTCAAGAAATGCAGTGAGTAAAGGTAAACGCTAAAAAAATTATACCACAAAACCTGGTATGAGTACCATATTGTTTGTTTGTATAAAGTACAGTGACAGTGATAAATAACGGATAAGTGGTTCTCTCATAAAGAACTGATTATGAAAAATGGTATATGAAAGTGAGAAAACCAGTTCTCAAGGGGAGGACATCCTCTTCCTCAGGCTTCAGTCTGTCTCTGGCAGGTCTACAAATCATCTCGACCCCGGGCCCAGCACCTGGGAAAACGTTTCCCCACAGGAGCGCAGCCGGCAGTCGATAAGCAGCAGGCGGTGAGCTGCAGGACAAGAAAAAGGATAACAGGCTGGACGGAACTTTAGAGAGGCTTGTCTGCATTGTCCCACAGATATCAAGAGAAACACAAAGTTCTCTGCTGATGAAATCTTCCTCCATTTCCTTTGGAGCAGCTGAGCAGTAACATTAGTAAGTGGACTCCCGAGGACAACTCAACTGTCAATTGGCAAACGATAAAAGCTCTTCAATTCTGCACTTATCCTTTCAGTCATGAGGACTCCACTAATGAAACTGCTGGTTAACCCTGTAACCTTGGTTCCTGTCTCTTTCTCCATATATCTGTTGCTCTCCACTGTGTGTGTACACTTCAATTTGCAAAGAATCTGCGTATAGCTATTTACATTTTTGGGGGAAATTCTTGTTAACTGTACCCTTAACTGGTTGCCTAACAACCTCTTAGTGACATCAAGACTCCAGGGCCACTCAGCCAAGGCACTAAATAACCATAACTACATAGTCCACTGCATAACCATTATACCTTTATAAACAGTCTTTCCCCAGATTTCCCTCTGTATCTCGTCGTCACTCTAGCTAAGCTAACTTGTTGCTGAGTGTAGCTTTGTACGCTCTGGACAGACAACCACCCTTCATGCTCTCATCCAGCACCCGAAGTTCTCCCGTCCATCTGGTATGCATGTCTTTGGGAGGAAGAGGAAAACGGAAACACCTTAACACCTTCACAAACTCATACAAACGTCATATAATATATGTAACAACAAATAAAGACTCCAGGTGACTGAGTAAGATTCCAACCCAGACCCCTCGTGCTCCATGGACATGCTATATTTTCCTGACTAATAACTCCTGGGACCTACTGCACGTGTCAGTCACACTTTGTCTTAAATCCGGGGTTCCTTTCATTACCTGTTTCATCAGGCTCTCCCCATGACAGTATCAAGTGTCATGTATAATCCATGGTTGTCCTGTTAGGACAGCTGGAGTAGGATGGAGCAACAGGACAACAGTAAAGAGGAAAACAGCTCTGGTCAAGCTACTGTGGGAATGCAGATAAACCAAAGTGCTAAATGCATTGTGGGTAATTTTCCCAGCATCGTTTACCACCTTCTCTTTGCCCGACCATCCCACCCCCCTCCCTCTCTCTCCAATTCCCTGCATTCTTTTGTTTCTTAACAGCAGTGTGAGAGTCTTTGTCACTGATTTGCCACCTCTCTGTCAGACCCATGCCCGCTTGCAGAGGGAAAACTTCTAAGGACTGATCTTTATTGGCCCATCCCATCTGTCAGCCTGAGTCATGGCTGAAGAAACAGGGTGGAGGAGACATGGCCCGGCTGATCAGGGCAGATTATCCGGTGAACAGGCTCAAACTGGAAACTTTTGGCCCCTGCAACAGTTTCGGACCTGCTAACTGTGGAACATCCTCCAGCTCTCCGTCCCCAAAACCATTTCTTTATGTTACACCCCACCTCTGATTCTCTTAAACTACATCCATACTACTACATTTTTGTTTGAAAACGCATCAACTCAGGTATTATGAATTACAGGTGTTGTGAACGCTGTCTTTTTTGCAAACACCATGTTGTGAAGTAAAACTATGCATTTTACAATGATACAACTGTTTACATGTGTATGAGACCAGCTGTTATTCATGCAATCTGTGACAATCCCTATGATCAGTGGGAAACACATGTCCTCCTGTGTACATCACCATACGCATGCCCAGTGTGCGTAAGTGGACTCGCGTTGTCATGCGTGTTGGTATTGCCGTGGATTGAAAGTGATTCTGAGCCAAAGCACTTTCGTGGACAAATTATTTTAGTTTGAAAACACAAATTTCAAATGTAGTGCTGCTTGTTGCTTCCTGTCTCAATTTTTTTTTTTTTTACAAAAAATAGAAAACCCTGTCTTCCATGGGAGAGCAATAAAGAGAAGAAAAGCCTTTTTATTATATTTGATCACCTACATCATTCTCCATTGGACTGCATGATTGAAATGAGTGGGAGGGATGAAGATGAAAAACATCTTCTTTCTAAATCATTGGCTCCAGAGAGGAGAACGTCAGGAACATTGTGTCCCCACACAACCAGAGGAGCCTCACAGCCACACACTGCATGTATCGTCTGTATAAGCGGGATAGTTCCCTGCATACTTTACATTATTCAGTTCATGATCTATGCAGCCGGGGTATAGATGGTAGTAAAAAGGAGCCTAGGGCTGCTTTACCAGTGAAGTAATGTATCACCAAACCACTGAGTATTTGGCTTGAGTCCAGCTGGAGACCCTCGCCTCACCTCATTCCCTTTTATCTTTCTCCAAGCGTATGAGCACTTTCTACTGTCGAATAAAACCAGTAACACCATTAGTTAATCTTTCAGTAGCAGTAATGGTAAATAAATTGGGAAGACAGGGGTCAATGGATTTACTTAAATAATCATCCTCAATCATCATTACTCATCCATCCCCCAACAGATATCTCATCAGCTGAAGATCTCAAACTGTATTTGTCATAATTAATTGCTGCTAACACATAGTAAAAATATTCTAACTTGGATATATGCTTTTGGTGAGAGCTGAATCGTAACTTGATATTAATGCAGCAGTTGGCTTCCATTTTGATAAGTAATGATGACAAACAGAAACAAGGAGGCTCAGAGCTGCTTGAGTTATGGTGAGTAAAAAAAACTCTTGACCGGTTTGACCAAAAGACCCCAATTAAGTTCATTTAAATACATAGAAACATTGTTAACAATGTTTATTGATATATCCACTGTTTCCAACTGACAACTTTAATTTATATTTATAATCACCATCGAAACAAGGCAGCACCATATACTAAAACACAACTATTCACAAATTTTCAGTTGCTCATTCAATGTCCTCTCAGATAAATTTCCTATTATGTCTCCATATGTCAAAGTGTGCTCACTAATAATCGTACAACATTTTATATAAACTGTCAAATCAAATGGTGTAATCATGTCTCTGTGTTTGGGTCCAATATTGACAGACTATGTCAAAGTGAAAAATGAAAAAATTGTTTGGTCAAAGAAGCAATGACATAGAAAATTTTGTAATGTCGTGTAAAGAGGCTAAATCAAAAGCATTAAGAAATGGCCAAAATAGCCCAGGATATGAATATGAGGATTTAGTTTGTGGTAGAGTGTGGTTAACACAAAAGACCACAGAAGCAGAAACACTACAAACTTTATCTACTGAAATCAAAATCAAAAAGCTCTGTTAGAAGTTGATGTGTTGCAGGACCCAGTGATGTGTGTGTCTAAGTGAGTCTTTGTTCTTTAATGATACGTTTCTATGCTAGTGACCACAAACATATTTGTGTGACATATATACATGGCCTCCCTCAAACTTACACTGTGATTTTACATTCACTTGCACTGACTTCAGGGCAGATAGAGAGAGACGCCCCTCCTGACTGATGGGGCCCTTCCTCTGTTAGTTAAACCCACTCATGAAGCCACTCAGCCACACTGGCACTGCGCTCCAGAGGGATGGGCCCCCTCTCTACATTGACTATCTACAGTGGGTGTGTGTGTGTTTGGATGAGGGTCTCTGGATTAGAAGCAGACAATAACTCTGCAAACAGAATCAAGACATTCTGCAAAGGGAAGGGTGGGAATCCAAACAAACGGATGCCAGGGAGCTGGACGCTGACGAGGAAAAGCTGTACATACTGTACATCCACCACTGTGTGATGTGTGTGTGTCTGCAATAGTCGGAAATCTCTCAGATCATCATGCACATCACACACATAGCTATCCTTGTTAAGACACTGCCTTGGTTCCCATTCACTGTGGGCAGCCTATACTGTATCCAAGGTTAATGGAAAGTATTTAAATAGCACTTTTTCCTTTTTCCATTCACACACTCATTCATTCTGTGCCACTTTGTTCAGCACTTTCTCTATCGCACGTATTTTGGGCAAATTGGGGTTCACTATCTTTCAAAGGGAAACTTCAGCATGCGATGGAATATCCAACCTTTTGGTTAGTGGACAACAAAGTGGGAGACCCTACTCTAAACCTGACCACAATTCGTATTTTGGCCCTGACCTTTTGCCTCATTAGGACCCTCTTTCATTCCCATGAAGTCTTCTGGTCCTGAGTCATTGTTTATACTGGAAAAAAAGTCCTATAAAAGGAAACAAAAACGAGCATGCACACGCACGCACACACATTTCAAACATGACTTTCAAGAATGTACCCCCACCCCCTGCTGTCAGACCAACTCAGTGTTTCTTTTCATCCCCTTTAGCTGGAGGGCTCCCTCTGACTTTGCATAATCCTAGTCTGCTGCTGTGGCACCGAGCACACCTACAGGACCCTATATGCCGGGTGTGAGCACCCCCACCCCACCGATCCCCTATACCTGCCTGCCCTGCTGTTTTAAAGGCCCGTTTCCGCAGGTTTGTGCTGACTCAGGCGGAGGGAGCCGTGATTAAGGGTTCAGACTAAATCCCGAACATGCACAACAGCTCTTTCATCTTTACGCACGGTGTGCAATTTGGATGCCGGCAGACACGCGATGTGAGTGCATCGTAAAACGCAGCAGCAACAGGTCTCCAACACTGACGAGGTGTTATTATGATGAAACGCGGACACACGCTGCTTTTCATTAGAACACGCTCCACTGCAGACCACCGTGCACAACTTGTCGCCCACCTTTTAGAACTACGCAAAAAGATCTGCTATTAGAACAAGTGGCTGGTAAACAGTCAGGTTCGGATGGAAAAAGTACTTTTACTTGCACCACAGTATCTACACGCTCACTTTACCATAAGTCAGACAAAAGTAATGAACCGTGCCACTGCTGCACCACGTCTCACCAGATCGCTATGCGCTCCTTCGGGTACTCCAGCTGGTCGAGGCAGCCCAGGTAGTGCGGCAGGCTGTGCTCCGCGTTGCGAGCCAGGATGGCGATCATGACCTTCGGCTTCAGCAGCGAGGACTCGGCCCGGACCTGCTCCAGCACCGGCTCTAAGGCGCCGCCGGGCACCAGCGGGGCCAGCAGTAGCGCCCACAGCACAGCGACTCCCGCGGCCGCGACCACCCGCATCCTGGCTTCCACGGTTTGGCTTGGGTTCTCCCGTGTGCCCCGGTCGAGGAGCGCAGAAAGGGAGTGCACGGGTGAGAGGGAGGGAGGGAGAGAGGGAGAAGGAGGAGGAGAGAGGAGGCAAGGTAATAGAGGGGGGGAGGCGGGATGGAGGGCGTCCTTTACCTCTCTGACCCTCCTACACCCCTGCTGGCTGCTGCTGGTGGTGTTGAGCAAAGACAAAACCCATTATGATAGAACTCACAATGAGTATTGTAGTTGTCACTAGGGTTGTTGCAAAGGGGCTACCGGAAACTTTCCATGGGAAGTTAAGCTCGGGAATTTTGGGAATTAAAAAAAAAAAAAAATATGCAAATTAAATGTGAGCAATAAAAACATCATTCAAAACTCTATTTTAAAGATGTATTGAATGCAGCACACACTGCACGTTGGATTTCAACCCTCCACTGTGCATTCTTCCATCACATGCACAGATAACTCCCAGCATCCTTCACTCTACAGCAGGGCTATTGAGGCCTGCTGTAGTGTGCAGGACTAGTCAGGTAAGTTTAGATGATATAACTGGGGAAATATATTAGCATGCTGATTGAGGATTGTTCATCTGTTCATCTAGCCTATTTCCATTAATTTATCCATCAATTGTAAAATATGTTAACAGACAATTCCAATTGTTTGGAACTATTTATATCTCTGCATTAGTGTCTTTTCACAAACTTTTTTCTCATCTTATTCTCCAGAACAATGCCACGTGCACTATCTCATGTGTGGAGACATTTCACCCCATCCAATGTAGAAGGAAAGGCTGTGTACATTTGCAAATACTGTGCAAAGACCTATGTTAAGAATGACACGATGCAGAAGCATATAGTCAAGTGCCCAAAGTTTCCTCAGGGCTCAAATCAGCCTATGACACAACAAAATGTTTATATTTATGTCTGTATATGACAAGGTAAATACAGTTAGTATAAATTACCCTCAACATTTCCAGTTTATTCCTGTTAATTCCCGTATATTCCCATGGTAAGTTTCCAACTTTGAATATTCCCGGAATTTTGCAACCCTAGTTGTCAAAGTAAGGAATCCTAAAGGTGAGTGAAAAACAGTGCCCAACAATATAAACATAAACCTGATAAAAATAACAATAGTAATAATCATTATTATGATTATAATCATTAATTAATCTAAATAAGAATAGATACAACATCCATCTTTATTAGAAAATTTGAAAAAATCATTGACTATTTCAGTGTCATCTTTTTCCGACATTTTTTCCTACTTCTTTTATTCCAGGACTGCACCCAAGAAAAGGGCCTTCATGGCGAAATGTAGACGTTACATCGCCTTCATTGTACTTTGTCTCACTAAAGACTGCCGCTGTTAATGTGAAAAAAAGTGTATTGTGAAGTGAATCATAAATGTTAGCTGGTCCATCTCTGCTTATCCTCCTTCACTCCCTCCTGAAAGTTTTTAGATAGTTTCTTCCTTTTTCCCCCAGCATCCTCGGGATTGACGGCCTCTTGGATGCTGCACCACAAGGCCGGAGACCATGAAGTCACCAGCTCTGACATCAGCCAGACAGACTGTTGCACTTTTTAAAATGTCTTTCCCCTGTAATGCGACTCTTTTTATAAACATGTGCAGGCCTGCTGCAAAAGCTTAATTTGTTACATCTGCAAAAGGTAGTCTGATTTACAAAAAGGAACAGAACTTTACGTATATATTTATCCCTCACCTTTCACCATGTATCATTTTGATCAAACATACAAGACAGTGACCAAAGTGTCATAATAATACAAAGAAAACATTCTACATCGTTCAAAGAAAATGTAAAAATTTGAATTTTCGGATATTTGATCAGATTCCTTTATTGGTTCTTTAGATAAATAAATCATTTAAAGCTCCACTCCCACAGAGCAAAATTGTTTTAACCAACATTTGGCACAATTATAGCTCACAATGTCACACTGTCATTCGGGCCCATACCCCGGGGAAGGATGGCACTTCGGCAGTCTGCTCCCGTTTTCCACATTTGGGCCAAAGGAAGCCGAGGCAAAACCGTGTGTCAACCACAGGTGCCAAAGATGGCCCAAATTTATTTTGTGCTATTCAGGCTATATTTACCATTTACCACATTGGTCACTGTGGGTTCATGTTTGCCAAAAAACGCCCACATTTGTTTTTGGATATTTGGGCCACATTTGGCTATTATACATCTATTATAAACCAGTTGCAAGTGGGTCAGAAGTGTTGCATCAATGCCATCTTAAATATGTGTCACATTGCTGGAAACCAGTGTTTTTTGGAACTCGTGAAAAATTTAGGTCTTGGAGATACATGGTTAGGGAGGATGAGTGCAGTGCCAAATTTGGGACGATTTGGACTCTGGATACATCCAATAAACTACATTAAATACATGGAATAAACAGACGCTCTGTAGCAGTCAGACTGTGTGTGTATTTAAAATCATTATCATACTTATTTATAAGCCAGTTTAGTATCATGATCGCAGATGAACCAGGTAGGATGAACACAACGTTTACTAACTTCACTCTGCACCATAGACTATAGTTTACTACACTATATTGTAGAACTTTTTGAAGAGGGCTCACTAATTATAAGGAATAATTCTGAGGTGAGCTCGAGAGCATTACCACAGGCCAAGCAAACAGACATGTTTAGAATGGGCACTGCACTGGTGCCGTAAAACGTTAATGTGTGAGCAGTATGGAGCCAGAACACAAACACTTCAGTGGCTCCAAAAAAAATATACAAAAATGCTGCATTACTAACTATGCTGTTAGCCAATATAAAACCTCCGGTTCCAAAAGTTGGCATCCAGGCTCTACATGCCATCATAATATTATACTGTGTCGTACAGTGATTACAGTAACCCTGCAGTAACCTCTTTTAAATACAGTTCAGGGACAGACAGACGAGCAAAGCTGGCTCACTTGGGTCCCTGTCTCGGCTCAGCTCTGTTTATTTAAGGAGGATCAGGAATCTCTCCCACCTGGTTGTGTTTTCCCTCTTTACTGAGGTACTTGGGGAACAGTTCTCTGCTGTTGAGTGCTCTTAGGCACAGTGGGCAAAGCGAACCAGAGATGGTGATGTTGTCAATCAGTCTGGTGATGATGATCTTGAGCTCCCTCTAGCGCTTCCCCAAATTCAGTCAAGCTTAACCCCCCCCCCCACACACACACACACACACAGTAATGACACATTGTCATAATGCATTCCACAGCCGCACACCCTAAACTTGTGCATCGTAACTAAATGCTGAACCCCAACCATTACTCAAACAGCCCTTTGAAAGTGAGAATTGGTCAGAACGTATTCACTTTCTTAAAGTGTCCTCACTCTGTATGTTCTTAGTTCAGACTAGTCCTCACAAAAATAGGAGAAACCACTGAAAACTTAGTTTGAGGAAAGGTTTGTTAACCTGCAGTCTGATGCATCGAGCAAGTCCAGGTCAGAGATCAGGATTATTGGCAGTGCACAGCCTACTGGAGGAATCTGCCCCTGTTGTGACTCGCTTAGCGTCATCAGGGACCAAATTCAGAATGTTGAATGTGAATGTTCGAAGCACACAGATTGAAGCAAAAGGTCAAATGTTCTTGTGTTTGTCGTTTCACTCTATACTTTCTGGTCAGATCTCAAAAAACAGACTCACCGTTTTGGCCCAGGCTCAGACTCCTGCACTCACTCAGTGTACGATACATATTCATTATTCAAATGGCTCATGCACTCGCTTTCCTAACGTAGCAAAATGTCTGCTTTGTAATTTTGGTGGCATGCAGTCATTTGTCTCTGTAACCGGACTATGGATGACAGATCTGTATCATTTGTTTTAGTTGTGTTTGGGATAAATGTATGTTTAAAGAACTGCCAGCCGTCTTTGGTTTGTTTAACTGTGGTTGCAGACAGAGTAGAGAAAGCAAAGCTTAAATTGCTACTCTAGCTTTAAATATCAGGGTAAAATGCTTCAAAAGAAGACTGAATAAATAGAAAATGATGTGTGTGAGAGAGAGAGAGAGAGAGAGAGAAGGAGAGAGAGAGAGAGATAGAGAGAGAGAGATATTTCTAAAGAGGTTGTTTTCTCTACCGTACTATGATACCACACATAAATTGTAATTTTTACACAACAGTTTGGTTAAGCTTTTGCTACACTGTGATTTCAGCAGAGGGAATTCTCTTGTAATTAATGTAAGTAAATCAGATTTACTTGGCGAAATGTCCATGACTTCTTCATGATTTGGTGCTTGCTAAGCCAATAAATCCAACCCTTCACTGTCCATTATCACAACAACCAGGTGTTACTGACAACGGTACAGCAGGGATTTCACTTCTTCTGACTTTATGACATGTCTCTGGCTACTTTATACTGCTCCACGAATAAAGGATGGTGGCAGCAAACTTGTCATGTATCTGAAACTTACAAACAAATGTGTCTTATTCCATATATTTATGAACATTTCCTATCTTAAGAATGAGATATAAGATATCAAAAGCAGCTGAAGAGAAAGCTTGATCTAATGCGAAAAGAGTGAAAACGAGAGGGACAGTTTGATGAGGACAAAAGATTCCAAAGTTCGAGAGAAAGTTCCTCAAGTGAGCCAATCAGCAACTTAAGATAAGGGTTCATAATAACATATAAAATAGATGTTTTTATCTTGATCAAGGATCATACTGTAGCATTTTTCTTATATTTATTTGATCTTTGTAGAAACTTCTTCTACTTTGTTGGGTTTACTAACAGGTGAATTATTGCCATTTACTATATCCTCTTCTTCTACTCTGCTCCGCCCACCGGCCGGCGGTTGGCCAAAGAACATCTTTGCAGAAAGACTGTATCACATTCCTTTCATCAAAACAAATTCCTCTGATCTTTGAGGTTATGGAATTCCCTTGATCTTTGATCCCAATGCACCCTGATCTTGGTTGCTATCCACCGATAAACTGAACAAAGAAGGAGAAGAGCGAGCTTGATTCGACAAAGCGTTTCAGCATTCACACAGCATTTTCAGCAAGAACTGCATTTTTTAAATACAGGAAGAACACCAAAGTCACAAAACATGGCGCTCTGTGGGAACACATCGAATTCAGTTAAGACTGCACATGCGTCCAGACATCATACGGTGAGTTGGACTTTAACTGTTAGAGAACAGCAGAATCAAAACTTGGAAAGCTCCAATTTTGTGGAAGCTGAAAGTTAACTTTAATTCCAGAATTAACTGAAAGATATAGCTTTGACAGCATGTCAAATGTGGGAGAGGAATAATCATGTGATAGGGATCTGTTGGAAGAAATTGAATTTAAAATAATCCTAGTGGATTTTACACTAGTGCGTAATCATCTAAATTCTAATCATCTGAATTGTTGTTTTCTTGACCCTAGAATGGGCCGATATATTGAAATACTTTATTTTCCATCGGGACCGGGTTTTCTCTATTGACGCTGCCGTGTTTTTTTAAAGTAGCCCAAACTGGACAAACTAAACCTTTTGAGTTGTTACAACAACTGAAAGCTACCACAGGTTCTCTCTCATGTTTGGAAGGGGAGGGTGAGGTGTGGGGTGTTCAGTCGAACATGCAACTCCACCACTAGATGTCAATCAATTCTATACACTGTACCTTTAAGTGCATTTAATATACTTAACGCAGTACTATGTACTTTTTACTACAGAGGAGTAGTATAAAGCTGAGGGCTCAGGAGCCAATGCACTTCAACCTTGTTCCACCACAAACTAGACCCAAACCCACTGAGGCCCCACGGCTGGAAAGCGGGGAGATCTCTCCACTCAGGTATAGCCTTTTCGATCTATTACATTTTCTTTGGTTATTTATTAAAACATTGCACATCATTTGGGTAATTGTGTGACTCATCTTTCATGTCTTATCTACTGTGCATTGCTGAGAAAGTTTAATCAACTGTGTTATTTATCTCAACTTCTTCTCAATCTTGCAGGGAATTTTTGATGCTGCAGCAACAGCAAAACGTCTCCAGTGCAACTGTTTCCAGACTAGATGTTGTTCACCTCCAGGAACTCTTGAACACAAAGCTGCTGGAGAGGCAGGCCAAAGAAACAGGCATCTGCCCTCTCCGCAGGGAGCTCTATTCCCAGTGCTTAGGTAGACAGAATGCTGAAATGTTGTTAAAATGGTGGAAGATGCATAAATGGTTTAAGGACATACAATAAAGTTAGATTTTAGCTGCATTAGATTTGTATATTTATTGGGCACATATGCACACACAGCAACTTAAACTGAACTCTTATTATCTTCCTTATTTTTTATATTTTCAAGATGAGCTCATTCGACAGGTGACCATGGAATGTGATGAGAGGGGTCTGCTGCTGTCGCGGATCAAAGATGAGATTGAATTATCACTTTCTGCCTACAAGACACTGTATGAAACCGGTGTTGCTTCTGGCATGAGGAAATTCATGCAGGCTGAGCAGGGCAAGGGTGACATGGAACAAAGGGTAAGGGAATTGAGTTGTTTGTTAATTGTCATGTTTACTAACACAAAACTTGACAGCATTGATTGTGCATCAGGAAATAACACACATGTCTCTTATTCTATTAATTCATGCAGGTTTCTGATCTGGAGAATGAGTCCCACGACCTGAGGAGGGAATTGGACAAAGAGAAGGCAAAATGTGATGAGATTGAAAATTACGCAAACCAAAAGCTACAGGTGGAGAACGAGAGGCTCACAGGGGAGATAGAGTCCCTCAAGAGAGCCAATGAGCAGCTTAAGGTGAGAAAATTAGCTGTTCTTCAGATCAAGCAGCAGTAGGACCTGTGTTGTCCATTGCCAGATTAATATCAACTCATGTTTCTTTCTATTCAGATCCAGCTGCAAGGAATCAAACCGAAGAATCTTCTACAAGACGACTAAAGCATTTAAGTTGTAATTTCCCAGCACAAAATGATCCTGTACCCTGAACCAGCTCTTAGTTATGCTGCTCTATGCATAGACTGCTGAGGGCACTGGGTTAGGGTCTCTGTATGTCCCTCTACCTCTGGACTCTTTCCTCTCGCTCTCTGTGTCCTCATTCTGGTTCAGGTATTTACATTTTAGATTTTCACTTATTTGCTTTTTTGCTTTCATTTTGTTAACCCATTAAAACTGTATATGGCATTGATAAACTCCTTTATGAGGTAGCTAATTTAAACCATATTTTTATGTATAGAATATGATTTATTAGGGCCCGAGCACTGACAGGCACTGACAGACAGTGAGGCCCTATTGAAATTGCAAGGATTATTATTATTATTTTTCAGGCAAATTAATTGGCTTTTTGAGGGCTTTAACATGCTCAATATTTCCTCAGGGTCATAGCGCCACCTACTGATCAGTGTAAAAATAAAGTTGTTGTAATAAATTAATTTTTTTCTGGCAAAACGCATGCAAAGCTTCAAAATGCATGTGCTCGATCCCGCTCAGTGCTGCTTTGCAGTCCTAGAAATTTTAGAAATTGTATTTTATAGTTGGTACTTTCCAGGGTTGAGCAATCCTGGTTTTAGTATATATTTGATTTCATATAGGTAATATCTAAGAGCTACAACAGTAGTCAATAATTTGGTTGACAGAACATTTCTGATTGAACAACTGATCAAACAACTCTTGAAAAAGTCCCAAAAAACGTAAAGGTACCAGTTTCAAAAATGTTAATCTATGATTAACTGAATATCTCTGGGTTGTGGATGGTTGATCAAATAAAACAAGACATTTGAAGGAGAAATTATTTGCTCATCACTGACAACAAAGTAGTTCACATGTGGGGAGACAGATGCACCAATTATTACATTAATGATTCTATAATGTGATCGTGGGACCAAATGACAGTGGATTGCGAATCAGAGATCGTGGACCCATTTTTCTAGTATGTGTGGTCATGCTTCAATTTCTGTCATCTTTAAGATCATTGACCCCTCAGCAGTCGGACTTTTAAACCAGCTGCAGTTCTGGTGTATGAAACACACACATTTTAATATATTTTAGTATTTTAAGGACTATTGGATGTTTAACGCTCTTTTTATGTTTTGTTATGATGTGTATGGGTTGTGTGTGACTACTGCAAACCAAATGGTCCCTAGTTATTAATTTTTTTTTCATACAAATGAATTGGCTTTTTGAGGGCTTTAACACCCTCAAATTCTTACCAAAATCTGCAGAAAATTAGAAAGTGGTGAAAATTTACTTTTCATTTATTTTGTTATTTTTATTAAAAAAAACATTTTTTTTATTTACCTCCTGTGCAGAAGCGGACTGCGCACTTCCTGCGCACATCCTGCGCAGAAGTCGACTGCGCAGGATTCATTTAATTAATTTAATATAATTTTATTTAAGTATTTAAATTTACATAGTGTAAGATATTGTGCTGGTGTTTGAAGTCCTGCCAATTTTAGGAGTTCAGTATCTTGCCAAGGACACTTGAGCATGCAGATGGGGAAGAGAGGGGATTGAACGACCACTCTACCCCCTATGCCAATCCTATATTAACATTTTAGATTGGATTAACTGTTCATTCCCATGAGAAACTCAGAGGACAGGAAGAAGATGGACAAATTATTGTGTGTGTGTGTCTCTGTGTCATTCTATGCTGCTTTTGATACACATTTCAGAGAAAACCATTGTATTTTCTACTTAACTACATATATTTGACAGCCTTACTTAAAAGTTACTTTTATACTTTTGGATTTTAGATACTGGATGATTTAACTTGCTTTAAAAACCTATTGTTAAAGAATAACCCAGTAGTTTCCAACCTTGGCTTCTGACGCCTTACAAGAATCACAGTGTGGGACACATTCATTTAATTCATCATACATCTGAGTTAATTCAGGGGCGGATGAGCTGTTCTTTCAATTTAGAAAAACATCTCTCCCAGATTGCAATTACACATAAACAAACTACGGGTTTGTGTGTGTGTATGAAAAATAAGATACTAAAAGGAATTTACTAAACTGCAAAAACATGAGTTGGTGAAACAGAAGAAGAGCGTAGTGAGAAAATATAAATGTTTTTATAGGGTTAAAAGGGTTAGGGTTAGTTACGATTTACTACATGAAATGACCATGACTTCTTCATGATTTAGTGCTTTCATATCCAATAAATACACCCCTTCATTCCCTCTGTGTGCCGGTATCCACATACAACTTATCACAGTATTCATATTTGGAAATCTGTACAAGGTCTCAAATATGTCATTAACTAAATCTTGCCTAGGGTTAGATAAAATTACTTTTTTAATGGAAATGACAAAAAAATCATTCTCTTATTCGTATAGTTTATGGGCGGGTGGCAACCAACGTCAAGGTGCATTATTGCCATCCTCTGTGTGTTTCAATATCCTACTTCTTCTTCTTGTTCCCCATTCAGTACAGTATCTCCTTTTACCCTTGATATCTGATAACTTTGTTCTTCGTTCGGTCTAATGGCAACCTATGCAACCAACCCATAGCAACCTACTGTGTTAGAGCAAAAATCTGAGTTATCTAGGCCATATTACATTCATGTCCAACCATGTCTCCCTCAGATAATGAAGTGTACTCCCTGATTCAATGGTAAACACTATATTTCCAAGCTCAGTTCTTCCACTCCATGCTTCTTCTAAAACACAAAGATAATAGACACAATTAGATTAAGGATATAAGGATATAAGGGTAAAAGGGTATAAGGGTATAAGGGTATAAAGATCAAAGGATAACAGGATAAGATAGCGGTTTTGTAACTCAACATTTGTTACCAACCAGCAATAAACCGATCAAAGAAGAAGAAGAAGAAGAAGAAGAAGAAGAAGAAGAAGAAGAAGAAGAAGAAGAAGAAGAAGAAGAAGAAGAAGAAGAAGAAGAAGAAGAAGAAGAAGAAGCATTTTGATTCCACAAAGCATTTCAGCATTCACAGTGCCTTTTCAGCCAGAATAAAACATTTGGAAATACAGAAAGAACTTGAAAGATGAAGAAAAGGAAGAGTCATAGCAAACAGGATGACTTGTCCAGTCATAATACGGTGAGTTTAGCAAACAGCAGAATTAAAACTTGGAAAGTTAAGTTGAAATCTAATGGAAGTTGATAGTGCACTTAAATTCCAGAATTAACTGAAATACATTGAAACTGTCTAAGAAACCTGTAATATGTAAAACATGATGTGGGAACTAAAGATCATTAGTGGATGAAGCTGAGAGGTGAAGATTTTTGCTGCATTTTCCTTCAAAAAAATCCCACTTACTATGTGCACTTTGTGCTAGCACTGATATTGCAGCTCTTACTTCTTTGTCTGTGTGGCCACATCAACCTGACAACATGTGTAAGACTGGTCAACTGCCTTTAACATGGCAAAGCTTGGCTTTGGAACTAGTCTGTCACTGACCAAACAGTTTTGCCGAAGTGGGTTTGAAGCTGGTTTGGATGTATGATTAAGCTATGAAGAAAATACATAGAGGGAAAAAATAAAGATATAAAAAAGGTATCAGCTATTGTATTCAAATTCTAATTGCATTCAATATAAGACAAGTAATACTATGCCTTTCAGCAGACTGTGAACCCTAACCGGGATCCACAACCATCCCCTGACACTGTGGACACTGGGAAGACAACGGTGGATATCCTGAATGAAATCGCTCCTCCCAGGTATAGCTTTTTCCATTAGTTTTTCTCTTGATTTTTGATTTTTGTTCTTGTTATTTATTTAAACAGTGCCGTCTTGGGATGCAAAACAAATAATGGACACTCAAGAAGTGTAAACTTATGTCTTATCCACAGTACATCTCTCAGCAGATTCAATCCACTGTGATATTTATCTGAACTTCTGCTATAACAGGGAATTTATGAAGAAGAAAAAGATCTCCAGTGCACCTGCTTCAAGACTAGATGTTATGCGCCTCCAGCAACTCCTGGACACAAAGCTGAAGCAGAGGTGTGCCAAGGAAAGAGGCATCTGCCCTTTCCGCAGGGAGCTCTATTCCCAGTGCTTAGGTAGACAGAATGCCAAAATGAAGTTAAAATTGTGGAATATGCATCAATAGTTTCAGGACATAATATAAAGCTAGTTTTGAGATGCATTAGATATATTTACTCTTTGTATATTAACTCTTATTGTCAATTTTTCCAAGATGAGGTGATTCGACAGGTGACCATCACGTGTTCTGAGAGGGGTCTGCTGCTGTTGCAGATTAGAAATGAGATTCAAATGACGTTGGCTGCCTACGAGACACTGTATGAAAGCGGTGTGGCTTCTGGTATGAGGAAATTCCTGCAGGCTGAGCAGGGCAAGTGTGACCTGGAGAAAAGGGTAAGGGCATTGAGTTGTTTGTTATTAGTCACGATTACAAAAACTATGATCCAAAGCCTGAAATACTGCAATGTCAATCAAGAGATTTAAGTTACTGGTCAGTTAATAAAGCTGTGGATAACAATTATAGACAGTTTTTTCTGTTAGGTGTAAAGAATGGTGGCAGGACACTTGTGAATCAGGAAATTACATACAAATGTCTCTTATTCTATTAATTCATGCAGATTTCTGATCTGGAGAATGAGATACAAGACCTCCGGGGGGACCTGGAACAACAGAAAGCTAAATGTGAGGAGATTGAAAGGAACGCAAACGAAAAGCAGGAGTGGGAGAACGAGAGGCTCACAGGGGAGATAGACTCCCTCAAGAGAGTCAGTGAGGAACTTAAGGTGAGAAGACTTAACTTGCTTCTCTTTGGATCAAGCATCAGGAGGACCTGTGTTGTCTGTTGTCAGATAAATATCATTTCATTTGTCTTTCTATTCAGATCCAGCTGCTAGCGTTCGGCAAACAGAAGAAACTACTACCAGACGACTAAAGTTGCAATTTCCCAGCACATAATGATCCTGTACCCTGAATCACCCCCATTCTGTTTGCCAATGTAAACTGTTTATGGCATTAATAAAGCCCATATATGAAGAAATTAGTAGTATTATTTTTATTACCCAATTTTGTTATCAGCATTATTATCAGAATTACTACTATTATTAATAGTGCACCGAGATAAAAGATGTACATAATGTTGCTACCTATACTAACTTAAGAGGAAGCGCCATTAGGATATCCCGCGATGCCATTCTCTTGCAGATATAAAACACTGGCCCTCGTCCTTTTGACTGGCAAGAAGTGGGCCTCCCGGCGGTAGCTTATTTAAACCATATATTTATGTATTGAATATAATTTATTTACCATATACCCACACCACTTTAGGAGTATGATGTCATGCAAGTGTCCGTGAGCCCCAACATTCAAATTCGAGCTGAAACAAGGTCATTTACACCAAGTTTGTAGCCTGACGTCCACGACAGGAAGTGGGGAGGCTAGCCTGTGGATCGACATGCAAATGCGCATGAATACTGAGAGAAGGACAGTGGAGATAGTTAAAATTATTTATTTGGATTAAACATTAATCAGCCATTCAAACTATATTTAGGGCCAGATTAAGTTTTTTTTCTTTTGTACATTAACTATCAGACATACTATTAATTTTTTCCTTTAAGGTTGCCTGGTGTGTGTGTTTGTGTTTGTGTACTTCTATCTTTGTGAGGACCATTTTAAGCATAGACCCTACAGAGTGAGAATATTTTTGGAAAGTGAGGACATTTTGACCAGTCCTCACTTTCAAAGGGCTGTTTGAGGGTTAAGACTTGGTTTTAGGGTTAGAGTTAGAATTAGGTTTAGGTAAGGGTTAAGCATTTAGTTTGAATGATTAAGGTTAGGGCAAGGGTCTAGGATTGGAAATGCATTATATAAATTACTGTTTTCACTAAGATAGAAATAGAAACACGTGTGTGTGTGTAGGAGCATTAAATTAATATTTGGTCTTCACAACTAATTTGAATCACCAGGATCTAATATTAAGAAGAGAAAAGCAGATGAGCCAGCAGATGGTGCTCTTGTCTAATCCTTGAAGGTCTCTCTCCCTGTTTTCCCCAAATCTCATGCACAGTCTGGTTTGTGGGAAAACTCCATTCCAGACAGAGTGATGCTCGTCCTCTTGTCAGGTGGTTGAGTTTGTGGAATTGGTTCCATGCTGAACATCTCCTGTTCCTGCTGCACTGTCTCATCAGGTCCACTGAGCTCAGGTCACCAGTCCTGCTCCAGGTTTGCTCAGCTAATGGGACTTTGGCAGACTGCATTAACATATAAAATACGAGAGTCAAACCAAAAGGCAATCCGGCTCTGTGGTTATCAATTCCCACTCTTCCTACAGTGCTGGTCACTTCAGTGATAAAGCTGAACTGTTTGTGGACACTGAGAAGATTGGTCCAGACGGTTGCATAATTGTTCATGGATAAAACATAGTGTGTTTACACCAAACAATTAGCTTCCTGGGATTTAAGTAGGTCACTTCTTGTGGGTGTGCGACATGAATGCAAATGCATCTAATTCCAACTTCCTCAAGCCTTCACCTCCTCCTCATGTGAGCTTTGCAACAAGGTAATCCAGAGTATGGCTCTGCAGGGAGAGGCTTTACATACAAATGGATGGGGAGGAGAGAGGACAGACAGGCATTACAGACACAGTAATATAGGTAATGTATGTACTTGATTGATGGGAAATGTGGACTTTTCCACACTAACAGAGAGCAAGTCGGTCATAAGTCTGGGGCTGTCACATTTCTAAATGAATGTGTTTCGGGTTTGTGGAGGGAGACTACCCAAAAGTGTGTTATAGGCAGCCAGGTCCTGCTGGATAGAGTTAAGACACCGAGCAAGGGCCTGCTGGGCATCCAGGCAGGGATCCATCCTTCTGCCTCTCAGAGGTGACCTGGAGCTGACTCATACTCTTCTTGTGGGCAAATCATGAGCATGCACACACGCACACACAAACATACAGCCGCAGCCACACGCACGCTTACTCACATGGATGCACACATGCACATTTCTGCCATGATGCAGCCAAAAGTACCACTACATACTTTGGCCTGGAATCCTGAGTTCTGTTGTACCTTATAAAATGATTATGCCACAGTAATATGTTAAAATATGATCATCCTTAGAAAGTCAGAAAATACAGAACTTCATAGAAAATACAGGACCTGCCCTCATGAGCTGAGGTGGGTTTGATAATGTTTACATTAACATTAAACAACAACCTAGCCCTCGTCATTAATGTTTCAGCGGCTGCAAACGGTGTTTCTGCATAAGTAATGTCTGAACACACTGCAGTTATTTACACACCATTAACCAACATTTTCAGTAAAATGGGAATGTGGCCCTGATTTAAGTAACAATTAGGACGGGAATAAAACTACAGCCAAGTACACATACTCTCACATTACTGAGCTCTTTTTCACTTACACACACACATACACAAACTGTAAAACACACACACACACACACAAAGCAGGGAGGAGTGGGCTCTCTTTATTGGTACTTACACCAGGGTGGAAAGAACATTTTCTTGCCCATGTTGCTGCCTGAGGTTAACGGGCAACATCGCTCTCTTCCTCCCTCCCTCCCTCCCTCCCTCCCACATTCTCACTTCTCAAACTCCCTCGCTCTTAATTTCTCGCTCTTACCGCGCCCACTTCTCTCTCCAGCCGTCTGCCTCCAACACACATTTATGTCTGTGTGGGGGGGGCCTTGCAGTGAGCCCTGGTCCACAGGGACACTTTAAGGCTGCTGATGTGCACAGTGGCTGCTGATAGTGACCTTATGTGCCCCCGCGAATGACTCACATTAGGCAATGAAGGAGGAGTGTATGTTTGTGTGTTTGTGTGTGTGTGTGTGTGTGTGTGTGTGTGTGTGAATTAGAGACCGCTGGGCATAGCTAATAAAGAAACAGCCAGGCTACTGAACTTTTCTTTCATAATGTGGTGATCAGCTTAACCATTCACACTCACTCAAAGCATGATGGCTTCCAGTGGCACAGTGTGTACAGTAGACCGCCGAGTGTGAACACATATCACATAAGAACTCAGGGTTTTTATACACCTGTATACACCAAAAAAATTGTCTTTAGCCGAGAATCCGGAACGTCCATAATTATCCCAATGACATCTATTAACTGCACAATAATACGTTTTTCTTCTGTGTCTGATAAGATATTGCCAAACTCATTGATCAAGGGAAATGTTTTTTATATAATGATTATAATTTACAACAGCCCACATAATTTCTTCGCCATAAATTTGTTTAGCATTTCTTTGTCTATTATTTCTATTATATCTGCTTATAGCCTAAAGTTGATATGGTTAATAGTGAGCGGACACAACAGAGCAACAGCAGCCTTACTTGTGGAGTTATGCTGCGTTATGTCACGTGACAAAATATTATCTTTAGTTTTCTCTACTTCACTGGCTGCTCCCTAAATTAGCTATTCACTGTAGATACAATTACATTATAATTGTTGGGGTTTAGGTATTTTTTGGGACAATGGTTAATATACAAAGAGAAAAGGGATAAGTACAGAATCTGTGTTATTGATTGTGTTCTTTGAAAGTTATCAATCTCTTTTCCTTAATTAAAACACCCCTGAGGTGCTGAGTTTGAAAGATACTTGACTCGACAGTTACTGGTCTAAATTTGTTTTATTTTGAGACGATATCCTGGAGAAATGCATCTCCAAAAAAAGATTTTTTTTAATCTACATATATTGACTTTTGTTTGCCAATTTTGATTTTGTTTTATTGAAACTATAGTAAAATCCTATATAACTGAGCACGCGCAAACATTTCCAGTCAGTTTAGGCTGATATTGTACCAGCAGGTGGCAGAACACAGTCTCATTTCTCTAAGTGAATCTGCTGTGACTACATGGCCTCAGGCATCATGACCACAGGGAAATGGACTGAGTTCATACTCCTCAGTCCATTGCCAGCATGACGGTACCCGATTACTCAGCTCTCTCTCCCTCGCAAGCACGCACACACACACACACACACACACAGACACACAAACACACAAACACACGCACAAAGATGACATCCACCTTAAGAGCTTCTGTTTTTATTTTTAATAGAAAAAAAGTATTCAAAATAATACAACAGGAAGTATCCATGATGATGATACATCAATAAAAATAAAAAAACGTGATCGGGTCTGTGTCTCCACGGCAACCACGCATCCTCACCCAGAGCTCGCCCGGTTCGCTGAATCAGGGACTAAGTGTGTGTGTGTGTGTGTGTGTGTTAACACTGAAATGAAGCAGATATAGAGTTTTTAAGAATACCTCCAATCAATGCACACGACTGTCTTCTGGTGAAGTGAAAGGGATACAACACTGTGTGTGTATTTGTGTGGTTGTGATGGAGAGAGTGTTAACAAATGTAAAAAAGAAAGACTCCATGGTGTGTGTGCCCGTCAGTTCAGATCTGCTGTGTAATGGTATGACAAATGAGGGCGGATTGGGTTGAGACAGATTCTCTAAATGATGCAGCCTCAGTCTGCATGATGTGGTGGTGAGGAAGATAGTGGATGACGATACACTACGAAGGAAGCCAGAAGACAACAAAAAGAAAAACGGGAAAAATAACTGAATGAGTTGCTGTGGCACAGAATAAAAAATTAAAAAAAGGTCCTTGACTTAGGAAGGCAGGAGGAGTATAGAGTTTCTAAATCACCAGCTTTCTCCCTACTCGCTTTTATTAAAATATCCAAAATGTACCCCTTTTTCTTCTCCACCCTCCCTCCCCCCTTCTCTCTGTACCCGGTGGCCGGCCTGGCTGTAGGTCGGCAGGCCGAAAAAGTCCAGTGAGGATTCTGATGAATTTCCGTAGCCCCTTCAGCATCTTCTCCTCTTGTGTGTCCTTCAGTACTTCACACCAAGTCAACTTGTCCTCACTTGGTCTCCATATTTGTGAGTTCCTTTGTCCAAATGCAGGGGTTAAATATTCGGGATCAAGAAGGACAGACACAGAGGGACAGAGGTAGGGCCGAGGAGCTGTCGTCCTGCTGGAGGAAATGAGTCAGTTTGTCCTCTCTGTTCAGGACCATGTGTGACCATCCGTCTACCTCTGTCTGTCCCTTCATCGCACTGCCACCTCCATCTGTCCGCTCAGGGGCCTGAAGTGACAAGGTGCTAAGAGAGGAGGGTTGAAGTCTCTGAAGAAAGTTCTCTTCATCCCATTCTATCTCTCTGTCTTTCATTCTTTCACGTATCCCCCACTTAAAATACTATCTTTGCCATATCTTCAAACCATCACACAATCAATCCTACTGGTAAAACACTGATTCAAATCAATCTAACTCTCATGGACACACGTATGCATTCATACACACACACACTCTCACTCACATACACACAGTGTGGCTCTCTGTGGGGGTGAATTCTGGGGGCCTCTGTGCTATGTTCCATCTTCCTCCTCCTCCTGCTCCGAACAGTAGTCGTGCCCCTGTAGAGAGAGGAAGAAGAGAGAATATGAGATGTGCATAATTCTTTTTTAAAATCCAATTTGTTCCAGTTAAGTATGTTCAGTAATAACCTATTTTAAATGACTCTCTGAACTGTAGACAACCCCCCCCCCCCCTTGCACCTGTAACTCCCATCACAGGAACTGGCACAGAAAACACTGGATGAGGTGCTGACAGGTGGGCAGTTATGTTGTTTTGTTTCTTTAGACATGATGAGGCGTTAACTCCACTGTTTTCCTCTCCTGTCTAACAGCCTGTCAAACTCCTCACTCTACAAATACGGTTTTATAATGCTGGCTGGAACGGTGACACAATAAAAACCAGTGGTGGAGAGCGCAAATAAGGGAGCCTAAGTATCCCGAGGTACCTAACTGACATGTTTTCATTTGATATCCCTTCCAAATTCCATTACATTTTTATGAAAACTTTGCACATTTCATTTCTATAAATGTATTAGACAGTTTAATTTATCTTATACTGATGATTTTCGATTAAACTAGTTTTAATTGAACCTGTGTTGGCCACATTTTTGGGCAGAGGTGCAAACACAACCTGCAAATACTTTGTATGACCTTATAAAGTAGATGTCAAAAAGTCATGTTGTGTCCATCTGTTTTGGGTGTCTGTCCCGGACGGACAGAACTGCAATAGATGCCACATATTTAAATACTTTATATTTACATGTGGAGCGGGTCCCCTCTAAGGAGGCTGCCATGTTTTTTACAGTAAAAACTGGACAAACTAAAAACCTTTTGAGTTTTTGTGACAGCTGTGACCACATGTTCTCTCTCATGTTTGGAAGGGGAAGGTGAGGTGAGAGGTATTCAGCAGCAACGTGGAACTCCACCACTAGATGTCACATAATTCTACACACTGAACCTTTAAAGCTCCTACAAGGGACTTATCATTTATGTTGCTTTTAGCGACTCTGTGGACAAAAGCGGTACCGTTTCCTCCGCCTCCTGATGTTAAAACTCTGTCTGGCCAGCGTCTGCTTTTGTTTTGGAAGGAGTGAAAAAAAGACACAGCTGAGTGCAGGATGCAGAGCGATGAGGTAATGTATCTTTTTGTTTCTGTATAATATGACAAGAATGCAATTTTGTTTTAGTATCGTTCATACACTCATCAAAAAGCCAATCTTCTCCCCGATTGTCTGTTTGGCTGTTGTGGGTCATAAAGAGGCAGCGATATTAAAATGAGACCGATTCATAACCAGTTAACAGCTTCTTCTAGCAGGTTTAAGTCAGATTTTGGATGCAGGACTTTTTTTCACTAGACTAGATATTGTATAATGTAGATATTTCTGCATTCACTCAAGTAAAAGGAACTGGATTGTCCCCCCCCCCACTGCACTTACAACACAGGCCATTTTAAAGGCAGCACTGACAGATTACATGGATCATAGATATGTACTGATCCAAAAACTGAAACCGGCCTTTACTCACTGTAATGAGTAATTCAACTGGCTGACAATAAGTATTAAGTTCAGCGACCCCCCCCCCTCCTCCCTCACACATGTAGGGCAAAGTGTTGAGATCAAAAGCAGAGTGACAATGCAGACTCGTGGATATTGTTGTTGTTGTTGAACAGCCTGTCTCTTTAAATCTTAAGACCCAGCTGTTTCGTTTAAATGCTCCGACCCCCTCCCCCCCCCCCAAAGCCTTAAGTGCATGAAAACACTCATATTATATTCAACCCCCCACACACCCTTTTCACCTTCTCAATCTTCTCATCCAGCATCCTGAAGAATTCCTGCTGGCTCTCTGACGTGTGAATACTGAGAGCGACGGAGAGAAAGAGAGAGGCGACGGGGAGGTTGAGAGAGGAAGTTGGATGTTGGAGAAGAGGAGGAGGAGGAGGAGGAGAAGGGAGGCAAGAAATACATCATGAGAATTTTCCATTACACCCCCCTCACACAGCGCAAACACACACGTACACACAATCCTGCCTGCAGTGTGAGAAATCCATGGCTGTGAGGCTGAGGAGGAATTTAAATGATTATTGAACAAAGAATTAACCCAATCCTTCCTCCAGAGGTTAAATACTGAGCACCCACCAGCTACTAAGCACATACATATATATAGTATATACTGTATTCATATGTGCAGTGGGGTCCATCCTGCAAAACTGATTTATCAGCACACAGTCTGGTTTGGGCCAAGAGAGAGTAAAACAAAATATAATTTTAGTTAACAAGTAATATTAACTGATTTTAAGTTGCATCTTAATGGACATAAAATCATTAAAGACATTCATGTTAAGAAGATCAGTTCAGCCACATATTTCTTATTGGAAGAAAGAAATAGAACCACCATGCATGTTGCTGTTTGTTTATTATAAATAGAATTTGTCCATGCTGTGAGCACCACTGGCTCCTTAATTTATCAGAATCCTCCATAGATCAGATATTTTACACACATTTCCTCCCGACAGTGACAGTGTGCACGCTGAGGGCCACTTACTTCGACTTGGTGTTTGCTCCAGCGAGCTCTTTCTGCTGCTTGCCCCTGTACTGTGCATTACTCTTCTCCTGAAACACACACAAGTTTCCATTATCAGCTGATAAAGCAGTTAAAAAACAAACAGCTCATATCAGCGAACAGCCACACCACCGAGCGGCACGTTCGAGCCTGCATTATCAAATTACCTCCTCGCCCAGCTGGCACTGCACTACAGCCACGAGACACAGATGTAATGTATTCAGGTCTAATAAAACATGAAGGTTGGTCACCTCGCACACTTTCCATGTTATGCTGCTGTAGGGCTGTCACTTTTTATTCAAAACTCCAGCATCCATTCGAACGTGGGGAAAAAAGTTTATATTAGAACTCTAATGACTCCCATTTCAAAATATACAGTCGAGAAGCACATGAGACAATCTGAAGTAGTTGGCCTCATGATCCAGCAGATGATTCTTGAGCTGTCAATAAAGTTTGTTGTTTTGTTATGAAAATGGAGGACACTAGCGAGCAGAGCCGCCCTGAGCGAACGATCAAGACACCAAAGCATCGGAGAAGCAGCTTGTGGACGTATTGTGGGTTCTTCACCGTAAACAGCAAGTAACAAAGATAGGTGAGGCTGTTTGTCCTCTTTGTACCGTGCGATCTGTGGGCTCCCCTGTTAGCTTTCCATCCAAGAGAAGCAGCGGAGGAAGTACCAAATACAAGCGGAAAACAATTGGCTTGATTCGAAACAAATAGTGTGGCATGTCCAATTCATTTGGACTTTATTTCTGGAAGGGGTGACAGCTGCTGCAGGCTTTGTGTTGTTTCCTGCCACAGTAAAACATTTGCAGCGATCAATCGGCAAATACTGTCACCGGCATCTTTCACCAGCCACTGAGCAGGAGTTCCTGTTTGAAAGAAAACACCCACAGTAGAGTCAGGTGTGAAGAAACACATTCTGGTCTGACCACATGAGCCTGCGGGTAAAATCTGAGGCAGGAGGTGACGTATTACCTCCACTGCAGAGATCAGGTGATATTCTTGACAACACACAGACATCGGTGTCTGCTTTAACCAGAAACTCTCTTGACATCTTCGTCCGTGTCTTATTTCACGTGGAGATATTTGTTTTCCTTTATTTTTTGCGTTTGTCGCGTGTTAGAAGCGTCATCAAACCCTCCCACTCGCTCGAGGCAACAACCATTTCAACAACAGAGGACAGAAACCTCTGTTGTGACATCTACGCTAACAACCCAAGTCAAGCTGTGTGTTTGATAGGAGGCTGTTTTCTGAGCTCTAGTTATATCATTTGTGGTTGTGTGGCACTGCTTCTGTTTCTTAATCAAGATGTAAAAAAGGTACTCTGGTTATTGATTCACTTCTTTGCCAGGAGGCCGGGCGGAAAGACCTGATTTACTGAGCAAACAACCCGGCTCTCACTTCACACCACCACACCTTGCAGTCACTTCATTTGTTTTGGAGGGTGAATGGACCTGAGTTCTTAAATTATTCACGTTATTTCGCCAGGAGGATTGAACAGCCGTGTTATTTGCAAAGTTGTTATCACAAAATGACCTCACCACTGTCACTCCATTCAGAAGGATTTCGCAGAATGGGGTCAACCGAGCGTATAGGCCCACACATTCCACACACGCCAACATGTCGTCTCTACCTGCGTGTGTGGCAACTCCTTGTGTGTTTGTGTGCATTTGCGCTTGTGCAAGAGACGACAAGTGTGTGTGGAGGCTGGCGAGACTGACGGAAGAAGCCTTTGGACACAGACATGAGCCTGTTCGCTTGAGTTGATGAACTGTCAGGAAAAAAGGTCTGCGTCTGGATGTGAATGACAGGTTGTCAGTGCGTGTTTGTGTGTGTGTGTGTATGTGTGCGTTTCTCACCAAGTTCTCCTGGTTGCGTGCATTCACTCGGTTTTCCTCTCCCCTCATGTACTTCACCTCCTCCACTCCTTTCATCTTGTATTCATCTGAGGAGAGAGAAAGAGGGGTATGATTAAAGAAGGGGCAGAGACGCAGGAGGGAAATGAGCGACAACATGTATCTATGAGGCGTCTCACGGAGAGGAGACACTGAGCAGACTCTCTTCATGCTTCCTGATCAATATGATGTGAAAGGCTAAGATAACTAAACCATAATCATAATCCTCTCTTCTCCTCTGCTCACTGCATTATATCAAGACCAGTGATTCCATCGATTCAATTTAAAATTTGTCCAAGGTAATCCGATACCTTAGACCTGACGCAGTGTGTTAGAAAGTGGATATGGTGGCTGAGGTATGGAGGTATTCATCATTTCCTTTCCATTTTACATGCAGCAGCTCATCCACGGAAGGAGAAAGCGACAGCAGAGAGCTGGCGAGAGGAAAGCGCACATGTTGCGTGGACACGACAAACAAGTGGAGAAGGGAAACGGGGGAAAGATAAAGAGGGAGAAAGCTGAAAGGGATTAAATATCAGTTGAACAGCTCCTAGGCTACATGGACAGCTTAGACAGTTACGACAGGCTCAGCGGCGACGAGACTGGTAACACTTCCATGAGGCTGCGCACCCAGAGCTGTGCGTTCGGAATCACAGCTGAAGATAAAAATTCAGGCTAAGTAAAACCTGTCACTATTTCGAGGTTACTCATATTTAAATACTGATTAAACCCTTTATAATTGAACTAATGGGTAAGATAAGCAGTGATATATAACCAGAACTACAACCAATCAATCACCTCACCACAGAACAAATGTTAAGCACAAAACAAATACGATAATCAGAAAATGATGCTGAGAAAATGTTTCATTTGTCATAGTTCGTCTAAAAGGCACAGATATCAGTGATATAGACAATAGGTCATGTCATCCAGTGCAAATACAAATATCTGTATTATTGTAAATGACATGTTTAATTTATATTTGCAATAAAAAAGGCTGCATTTCCTTATTCAATGTAGAAATTAATATTATTTGAATAAAATAAAAAAATAAAAAATTAAATGAATATATGTCGAATACATATATTAATTATTGTAAAAATAAATAAATAGATGTAGCGATACAGAAATAGCCTATTTCAATCCAAACTGTATTTCATTTTGCATTTATTTATGTATTTAGTCAATTATTTCTGCATTCATCATTTCCTTTATAACTATTTAGTAAATGTGCTCGTGGGAATCACGTGGGATCAAGAGAGTTTTTGTCTTTACCTCCATTCCCGATGAAAATCTACCTCACGCGACTCAGACGCAAATCCTGTTCATGGATAAGGTCATTTATTAAAGTTTTATCATATTTTTACCAACACTAACAGAAAAAACACTAGAAAGACCCGACACATGAAGAAGAATCCCCAGTGATGCTCAATCCGAGGTATCACAACGAATCAGATCATTTCAAACAACCCAAAAGGAGCAGCTTTCAGAGCAAACCCCACCTCACATTGAGCAGAACAATACAATGTCACTTCATCTGACTCCCTGACTGTTGTACATTTAACTGATAAAGTAGCAGCCGATACGCTGATACACAGACAAACAAACATGAACGCTCAACTCCTTATCTGCTGCACACTTTGTATTTTGCCCTCATTTTATCAGCAATCTGTCTGTCTATCCATACAGTGCGTCTGGCATGTGTTCACCCCTCCCTCTGCTATCATGCACACAATCCACCCAGCACAGAGATCACCTGTGTCTGCTTGTATCAGAGAGATCATGTGTGTTTCGACATCTAACATGTGCATCACTGCTGAGCCTAATAACGGCTTCACTGTCAGATAAACGCTGCTGATTGGTAATAACGTGAGAAAGTCACAAGAAGGGACTCTAGCACACTTTGTCTCAGGAATGTAAACACGTCGGAGCGAAGCAGCTCCTGTCTGAACATGCAGACACACATGCACACGGTAAAACACACAGTTTTTGAAGGCTCCCAAAGCTTAGATTTGCTCAGTAAACATGCAGCACATGTGGTGCTACAGCAGGAGACCGAACCGAGAGACATTTCCTTTGCTCTTCTGCATGATACAGGGGCAATCCACATGAATTTCAAGCTACTCAATCTGCAGCTTTAGGTGGAACCCTGGATGCGAATGGATGGGATCTGGTAAAGTGAGCCACCGCTACGGGCACTGCAAATAAATCTAAAAGGACATTTTCAAGCGACATCTGAGAAAAAAGATGTCTTTTAAATTTTATAACCTGGGTGAGCTGCAGTTCCACTGAACGTTCTGCTGCTGGTACAGGATCCTCACTTATCTTAATGTGACAAGTATAGACAGATCAAAGTGACCCAGCTTCCACCGATCAAGACTCATCACATCACAGACCTCGCTTCAATTTAGATAGGAGCAAAAACTGGTCATGCTCTGTGTGTGTGTGTGTGTGTGTGTGTGTGTGTGTGTGTGTGTGTGTGTGTGTGTGTGTGTGTGTGTGTGTGTGTGTGTGTGTGTGTGTGTGTGTGTGTGTGTGTGTGTGTGTGTGTGTGTGTGTGTGTGTGTGTGTGTGTGTGTGTGTGTGTGTGTGTGTGTGTGTGTGTGTGTGTGTGTGTGTGGCAGGAATTGTCACAGGAAATGACAAGGGTGTTTCGTCACGCCGGGTACGTTTTGGGAGGGAGAGGGAGGGAGGGAGAGGGAGAGGAAGGACGAGAGGGAAGAAATATTTTAAGAAGCCATGATTTTTGATGTGGACATCTTTCTCATCTCTGATTAGAGACCAGAGCGCTGCAATGACCTTAAGGGTTGTCAGTCACTGTGCACAGATGTTTTTCTATTTCAGATAAAGCTGCGTCTTTGAATCAGAACATAAGTCATTTTATGCAAGTACTGTGTTTTTATAGGTGTGAGTCATATTTACATAGCCTTCTTTGTGTGTGTGTGTGTGTGTGCGCGCTCCCACAGCTCTTGCCGGCCTGTGGATATGTCACTCTGTTTTTCCTGCTGTGTCCTCCCTCTCAGCCACTCAGGCTCCAGGCCATCACCAGCCTGGCCATGACATTTACACCTGAACACCAAGTGTCAACACTAACTCACACACACCAAGCAAAAACTGAAGAAAGGAAAAATGTAAATACTGTGCATGTTATTCCGAAAACAGAGATTAATGTCCTTTCCGTGGTGGAAATAAAAAGATGACAAACTATGTGGGACAAAATGTACATTTTTGAAATATCCACTGAAGCAGATGAAAAAATACTGATACTGAGCCATTTAAAATAGATGTCGACTTCCTGTGAGTTCATCAGGGAACCAGTGAAAACACCAGACCACAACAAACTGATGCATGTCAAACAGCAAAACCATCAGTCACTGAGCATCCGACTTTCTCTGCTGCTACTGATCAAATATTTATATCAGATACATTTGCAAGGAAACATTATATTAAATCATATGTATTATTTAAATATAAATCAACCCTTAAAATCCAAGTAGTGACATTCATCTGATTAGTCTAATAATTCACACATTTTGTGGTTTCTTGGGCAACAACTAATGATTTGTATTCTTTGAATTCATTATTTAGTCTATAAACTGTCAGAATGCAGTGAAAATGGCTGTTTTAATTTGCCACAACCATCTTCAAATGTGTTTTTATTCAAGCAACAGCACAGAATTGAATATAAGTAAATTTACTATCATGTATAACTAAGAAAATCCACTCACAACACAACAGTCTCCGGAGCTTTTACTTAGAAATATTTGAGGTGTGGGGGGGCTACACCTTGTTGATGAGACAGGACAGAGGAGAAGGACCAGACTGGCTGGAGGTGACAGAAAAAAGAAAACCTCGAGGTTGATGGTTCAACCTCAGGGCAGCAGAGACCACTTCAGGTTTCACTCCTGTCGACAAAGAACACAAACCAGATGCTGGTCCCATGAACCTGGGTTTCTGCTGAGGCTACAGATGGGAGAGTCAGAGTCTTTGCATGAACTGAATGAATCCATGGACCCAACCTGCCTCGTGTCAACAGCCCAGGCTGCTGCTGGTGTAACTGAGTGTGAAATATGCTCTCGGTCACCAGGTCAATCATCACGTAAGTACCTTTTTGTCAATATTGTGCATTTCTCTTTGGTCGACAATTTACCATCTTCAAATGACTACTTTCACCATGATAATACACTGTGTAAAAAAGGAAAGTATTCTCAGAATGTTTTCATAAACATGGCAATGAGTCATAAGCCCCCTCTGTCACCCGAGATCCAAATCCAACTGCAAATATTTGGGATGAGGTAGAGCAGTAAGAACAGGAGATTCCCACCGTGACTGTGCAGATGACAAATGTGCATAAATAAGAAGGTTTTCCGAGGCTCCACGAAGAACCCAAATAAACTGCTCACAGTCTATGTGCCGCTGACGTCGGCTTCGTAACGACAACAAGGTCGTGAATGGAGGAGAATGTTTGCATGGATTCACTATGCTGGCTCCCTGTTCCATCTGTGGACTTGTGATTCAATAAGCAACACATGTCATGTATGTAAATGGTAGAGATCTCAGGACTTAAGCTTTTCCATGAACTTTGCTGCACCAACAGTAAAGAGACCTCTCTTACTGTTCGCAGAAGATAAACCCCATAATAAATATTGGTTTATGTGGAGTGGGGAAACAAGTCCTATAAGACGGATACATCTGAGGTGGCAACATGCCACAGTTTTGTATTAATATGAACTGTGCTGTTTATGCAACAGTATGTGCGTGTATTTGTGTGTTGGTACACACTGCGCTCAGAAACTGTATTTGTTGTGAATTCTTGTTCTTCAAAGAGGCAGAAAGGAAGTGTCTTTCATTCAAGGATGTACCTGCTCTGTTCAACTTCTCAACCGTGCATTAGATAATACTTGCAAGGACGAAGCGCCCATTCAGTGATGTGATAAAACAAAGCTCGGCACCAAGGAAATGTCAGCATTTCTTTGAGGAACTAAACGGAACAATCAGTTTGAAGTAATCCTGTTTTATTTACAAAGGGTAAAACATAAAAGCCATTAATCCTTTTACTGGTTTCTAAGTCAACTTGTTGTCTTTGTTTAAGGCTGTTTCCTCACAGTTTCCCAGGGAAAGAGAGACATCATGTTCAGTCAGAGCAACAGACGGAATCTTAAACTCCCCCAAAAAGCAAAATTGCTAAAACAAACATTGAAATATGCAGCCTGCTGTGTTGTGTATACATGTTAGGGGTGCCATGCCCCTGCCATGCACCCTAACATGTATACACAATACAGTTGTATACACACTCAGCACTTCGACTGTGATTATTGCCGACATCAATAGCATAATGTTATGGAGAGTGTTGCTATTTTCCCTCTTCGTCCTTCAGTGTTTGTGTAATGGAGCTCGGCCTTTTCCGGTTATTGTGCGAGAGAGGGGTGGTGGTGGTGGAGAAAGGGGGGGTGGGGTGGTTAGGGTTAGTGGCCAGAGTCTAACAGAGCAGGCAGCCACAATATCTGGGACACACACACACACACACGACAGCCTGACTGGCAGACAATCTGTTGGAGGATCAGCATGAGCAAGAAAACGAATCTCTGTCCAACTTAATACACTGATACGCAGAAAACACAAACATGCATATGTGACTGTTCGGTCGCACACTGACCAAGTCTACTGGGGGTACAATAATGTGCGTAGGCGGACTGACTGACCAGAACCAACCAATCCTTTCCGCCTTGATCATGAAAAGTACACCGGATGTTGTAAGCCAGTTCAGCGGAGTTTGGAAAGGGCAGCAAGTCAAGTGGGAACGAATGACTGCACAGTACGTGACGATGACTGAAACACTGAAAAACGAAATGAGTGGATGAAGATCAGACAGAGAAGTGGAAGGGAGTTAAGAGAAGGCAGTGTTATTGGGGGTTGTGGCCTGGGATAACTCTAATCCACACTATCCAGGTCATTTGTCTTCCATGTTCATCATGCACACAAACACACACACTAGTCTAGCTCATCCACCGCCACTCTGGATCCCCATTTACAAAACTGACAGTAAGACTGGGGATTAGGATGAGGGGGATAGGATGAGGAGAAAGAGGGAGAAAAGAGGTAGGGGGGGGGCTGAAAGGGCACGTTAGGTTCTACCTAATGTTGTGCAAGAGAAGAGAGGAAAAGGACTGGAGAGAAGAGACACTGGGAGATGAAGGCAGGAAGAGGGGGGGGCGGGGGTGTAGAGACCCAAAAGAGAGAGA